>NC_135886.1:59095941-60490774 GCF_964194155.1 Cetorhinus maximus
AGAGCAGTCGGAGAGGGGGACCTACAGGAAGAGCAGTCGGAGAGGGGGACCAGCGGAAGAGCAGTCGGAGAGGGGGAGCGGAAAGAGCAGTCGGAGAGAGCGCACAGCGGAAGAGCAGACGGAGATGGGGACCTGTGGGAAGAGCTGTCGGAGAGGGGGACCTGCAGGAAAAGCAGTCGGAGTGGGGGGTACGGGAAGCGCAGTAGGAGAGGGGGGAGCGGGAAGAGCAGTCGGAGGGGGAGAAGCGGGAAGATCAGTCGGAGATGGGGACTCGCGGGAAGAGCAGTCGGAGAGGGGGGAGCGGGAAGAGCAGTCGTATAGGCGAACCAGCGGGAAGAGCAGTCGTAGAGGGGGAGAAGCGGGAAGATCAGTCGGAGATGGGGACTCGCGGGAAGAGCAGTCGGAGAGGGGGTAGCGGGAAGAGCAGTCGGAGAGGGGGACACGTGGAAGAGCAGTCGGAGAGGGGGGAGCGGGAAGAGCAGTCAGAGAGGGGGGAGCGGGAAGAGCAGTCGGAGACAGGGGAGTGGGAAGAGCAGTCTGAGAGGGGGGAGCAGGAATAGTAGTCGGAGAAGGGGGAGCGGGAAGAGCAGTCGGTGAGAGCGACCAGCGGAAGAGCAGACGGAGAGGGGAGAGCGGGAAGAGCAGTCGGACACGGGGGAGCGGGAAGAGCAGTCGGAGAGGGGGGAGCGGGAAGAGTAGTCGGAGAAGGGGGAGCGGGAAGAGCAGTCAGAGAGGGGAACCAGCGGTAAGAGCGGTTGGAGAGGGGGGAGTGGGAACAGCAGTCGGAGAGGTGGGAGCGGGAAGAGCAGTCGGAGAGGGGGGAGTGGGAAGAGCAGTCGGAGAGGTGGACCCACGGGAAGGGCAGTCGGAGAGGGGGGAGCACGAAGAGCAGTCGGAGAGGGGGACCCACGGGAAAAGCAGTCGGAGAAGGGGGAGCGGGAAGATCAGTCGGAGAAGGGGGAGCGGGAAGAGCAGTCAGAGAGGGGGTCCAGCGGGAAGAGCAGGCGGAGAGGGGGGAGCGGGAAGAGCAGTCGGAGAGAGCGACAAGCGGAAGAGCAGACGGAGAGGGGGTCCTGTGGGAAGAGCTGTCGGAGAGGGGGACCTGCAGGAAAAGCAGTTGGAGTGGGGGGTGCGGGAAGAGCAGCCGGAGAGAGGGTCCCGCGGGAGGATCAGTCGGGGAGGGGAACCAGCGGGAAAAGCAGTCGCAGAGGGCAACCTGCGGGAAGAGCAGTCGGAGAGGGGAACCCGTGGGAAGAGCAGTCGGAGAGAGGGACCCGCGGGAAGAGCAATCGGAGACGTGGTGAAGCGGGAAGAGCAGTCGGAGATGGGGACTTACGGGATGAGCAGTCAGAGAGGGGGGAGCGGGAACAGCAGTCGGAGAGGGGGGAGCGGGAAGAGCTGTCGGAGAGGGGGACACATGGGAAGAGCAGCCGGAGAGGTGGAAGCGGGAAGAGCAGTCGGAGAGGGGGGAGCGGGAAGAGTAGTCAGAGTTTGGGACTCATGGGAAGAGCAGTCAGAGAGGGGGGAGCGGGAAGAGCATTCGGAGAAGAGGGAGCGGGAAGAGCAGTCGGAGAGGGGGGAGCGGAATCAGCAGTCGGAGAAGGGGGAGAGGGAAGAGCAGACTGAGAGGGGGACCAGCAGGAAGAGCAGTCGCAGAGGGGGACCTACGGGAAGAGCAGTCGGAGAAGGGGGTTAGCGGTAAGAGCAGTCGGAGAGGGGGACCTACAGGAAGAGCAGTCGGAGAGGGGGACCAGCGGAAGAGCAGTCGGAGAGGGGGGAGCGGAAAGAGCAGTCGGAGAGAGCGCACAGCGGAAGAGCAGACGGAGATGGGGACCTGTGGGAAGAGCTGTCGGAGAGGGGACCTGCAGGAAAAGCAGTCGGAGTGGGGGGTACGGGAAGCGCAGTAGGAGAGGGGGGAGCGGGAAGAGCAGTCGGAGGGGGAGAAGCGGGAAGATCAGTCGGAGATGGGGACTCGCGGAAAGAGCAGTCGGAGAGGGGGGAGCGGGAAGAGCAGTCGTATAGGCGAACCAGCGGGAAGAGCAGTCGTAGAGGAGGAGAAGCGGGAAGATCAGTCGGAGATGGGGACTCGCGGGAAGAGCAGTCGGAGAGGGGGTAGCGGGAAGAGCAGTCGGAGAGGGGGGAGCGCGAAGAGCAGTTAGAGAGGGGGGAGCAGGAAGAGCAGTCGGAGAGGGGGGAGTGGGAAGAGCAGTCGGAGAGGGGGGAGCGGGAAGAGCAGTCGGAGAGGGGAAGCGGGAAGAGCAGTCAGAGACGGGGGGGAGCGGGAAGAGCAGTCGGAGAGGGGGAGTGGGAAGAGCAGTCAGAGACGGGGGGAGCGTTAAGAGCGGTCGGAGAGGGGGGAGCGGGAAGAGCAGTCGGAGAAGGGGGCGCGGGAAGAACAATCGGAGAGGGGGACCCACGGGAAGGGCAGTCGGAGAGGGGGGAGCGGGACGAGCAGTCGGAGAGGGGGACGCGTGGGAAGAGCAGTCGGAGAGGGGGGAGCGGGAAGAACAGTCGGAGAGGGGGACCCACGGGAAGGGCAGTCGGAGAGGGGGGAGCACGAAGAGCAGTCGGAGAGGGGACCCGCAGGAAGAGCAGTCGAGAGGGGGACCCGCGGGAAGGGCAGTCGGAGAGGGGGACGCGTGGGAAGAGCATTCGGAGAGGGGGAGCGGGAAGTGCAGTCGGAGAGGGGGGAGCGGGAAGAGCAGTCGGAGACAGGGGAGTGGGAAGAGCAGTCGGAGAGGGGGGAGCAGGAAGAGCAGTCGGAGAAGGGGGAGCGGGAAGAGCAGTCGTAGAGGGGGGAGAGGGAATAGTAGTCGGAGAAGGGGGAGCGGGAAGAGCAGTCGGAGAAGGGGGAGCGGGAAGAGCAGTCGTAGAGGGGGGAGAGGGAATAGTAGTCGGAGAAGGGGGAGCGGGAAGAGCATTCAGAGAGGGGGACCAGCGGGAAGAGCAGTCAGAGAGGGGGCCCAGCGGAAGAGCAGTCAGAGAGGCGGAAGCGGGAAGAGCAGTCGGAGAGGGGGGTGCGGGAATAGCAGTCGGAGAGGGGGGAGCGGGAAGAGCAGTCGGAGATGTGGACCAGCGGTAAGAGCAGTCGGAGTGTGGGGAGAGGGAAGATCAGTCAGAGAGGGGGACCCACGGGAAGGGGGGGAGCGGGAATACCAGTCGGAGAGGGGGACGAGTGGGAAGAGCAGTCAGAGAGGGGAACCCACGGGAAGAGCAGTTGGAAAGGGGAACGCACGGAAAGAGCAGTCGGTGAATGGGACCAGCGGGAAGAGCAGTCGGTGAGAAGAAACCGGGAAGATCTGTCGGAGAAGGGGGAGCGGGAAGATCAGTCGGAGAGAGGGACCAGCGGGAAGAGCAATCGATGAGAGGGGAGCGGGAAGAGCAGTCGGAGAGGGGGACCAGCGGGACGAGCAGTCGGAGAAGGGTGACCGGTAAGTGCATCGGAGAGGGGGACCAGCGGAAGAGCAGTCGGCGAGGGGGGAGCGGGAAGAGCAGTCGGAGAGGGGGTCCAGTGGGAAGAGCAGTCGGAGAGGGGGGAGCGGGAAGAGCAGTCGGAGAGGGGGTCCAGCGGGAAGAGCAGTCGGAGAGGGGGGAGCGGGAAGAGCAGTCGGAGAGAGCGCACAGTGGAAGAGCAGACGGAGATGGGGACCTGTGGGAAGAGCTGTCGGAGAGGGGACCTGCAGGAAAAGCAGTCGGAGTGGGGGGTACGGGAAGCGCAGTAGGAGAGGGGGGAGCGGGGAAGCGCAGTCGGAGAGGGGGAGAAGCGGGAAGATCAGTCGGAGATGGGGACTCGCGGGAAGAGCAGTCGGAGAGGGGGGAGCGGGAAGAGCAGTCGGAGAGGGGAACAAGTGGGAAGAGCATTCGGAGATGGGGACTTACGGGAAGAGCAGTCAGAGAGGGGGGAGCGGGAAGAGCAGTCGGAGAGGGGGCAGCGGGAAGAGCAGTAGGAGAGGGGGGAGCGGGTAGAGCAGTCGGAGAGGGGGGAGCGGGAAGAGCAGTGGGAGAGGGGGGAGCGGGAAGAGCAGTCGGAGAGGGGGAGCGGGTAGAGCAGTGGGGAAGGGGGAGCGGGTAGAGCAGTCGGAGAGGGGGGAGCGGGAAGAGCAGTGGGAGAGGGGGGAGCGGGAAGAGCAGTGGGAGAGGGGGGAGCGGGAAGAGCAGTCGGAGAGGGGGAGCGGGTAGAGGAGTCGGAGTGTGGGGAGAGGGAAGATCAGTCAGAGAGGGGGACCCATGGGAAGGGGGGGAGCGGGTAGACCAGTCGGAGAGGGGGGGAGTGGGTAGACCAGTCGGAGAGGGGGGGAGCGGGAAGAGCAGTCGGAGAGGGGACCAGTGGGAAGAGCAGTCGGAGAGGGGAACCCACGGGAAGAGCAGTTGGAAAGGGGAACGCGCGGGAAGAGCAGTCGGTGAATGGGACCAGCGGGAAGAGCAGTCGGAGAGAAGGGACCGGGGAGAGCAGTCGGAGAGAGGGACCAGCGGGGAAGAGCAGTCGGAGAGGGGGACCAGCGGAAGAGCAGTTGGAGAAGGAGGAGCGGGAAGAGCAGTTGTAGAGGGGGACCGGCGGGAAGAGCAGTCGGAGAAGGGGGAGAGGGAACAGCAGTCAGAGAGTGGGGAGCGGGAAGAGAAGTCGGAGACGGGGAGCAGGAAGAGCAGTCTGAGAAGGGGGAGCAGTGGGAGAAGGTGGAGCGGGACGAGGAGTCGTAGAGTGGGGAGCGGGAATAGTTGTCGGAGAAGGGGGAGCGGGAAGAGCAGTCAGAGAGGGGAACCAGCGGTAAGAGCGGTCCGAGAGGGGGGAGAGGGAAGAGCAGTCGGAGAGGCGGGTGCGGGGAGAGCAGTTGGAGAGGGGGAGAGGGAAGAGCAGTCGGAGCCGGGGGTGAAGGAAGAACAGTCTGAGAGGGGGGTGCGGGAAGAGCAGTCGGAGAGGGGGGAGCGGGAAGAGCAGTCAGAGAGGGGACAAGCGGGAAGAGCAGTCGGAGAGGGGGGAGCGGGAAGAGCAGTCGGAGAGGGGGGAGCGGGAAGAGAAGTCAGAGAGTGGGAAGCGGGAAGAGCAGTCGGAGAGAGGGGAGCTTGAAGAGCAGTCGGAGAGGGGGACCAGCGGGAAGAGCAGTCGGAGAGGGGGACCTGCGGGATGAGCAGTCGGAGAGGAGGATACTTGGGAAGAGCAGTCGGAGATGGGTGAGCGGGAAGAGCAGTCGGAGGAGGGGAGTGGGAAGAGCAGTCGGAGAGGGGGGAACGGGAAGAGCAATCGGAGAGGAGGACCCGCGGGAAGAGCAGTCGGAGAGGGGGACCCGCGGGAAGAGCAGTCGGAGAGGGGGACCCGCGGGCAGAGCAGTCGGAGAGAGGGACCCGCGGGAGGAGCAGTCGGCGAGGGGAACCTGCGGGAAGAGCAGTCGGAGACGGGGGAGCGGCAAGAGCAGTCGGAGAGGGTTGAGCAGGAAGAGCCATCGGAGAGGGTAACCTGCGGGAAGAGCAGTCGGAGAGGGGGACCCGCGGGAAGAGCAGTCATAGAGGGTAACCCGCGGGAAGAACAGTCGGAGAGGGGTGAGCGGGAAGGGCAGTCGGAGAGCGGGACCCGCGGGAAGAGCAGTGGGAGAGAGGGACCCGCGGGAAGAGCAGTCAGAGATGGGGACCTGCGGTAAGAGCAGTCGGAGAAGGGGGAGTGGGAAGAACAGTCGGAGATGGGGGAGCGGGAAGAGCAGTTGGAGAGGTGGACCCATGGGAAGAGCAGTCGGAGAGGGGGTAGCGGGAAGAGCAGTCGGAGAGGGGGTGCGGGAAGTGCAGTCGGAGAGGGGGACCCATGGGAACGGCAGTCGGCGAGGGGGGAGCGGGAAGAGCAGTCGGTGAGGGGGACCCGCGAGAAGAGCAGTCGGATAGGGGGTAGCGGGAAGAGCAGTCGGAGAGGGGGTGCGGGAAGAGCAGTGGGAGAGGGGGGAGTGGGAAGAGCATTCGGAGAGGGGGACACTTGGGAAGAGCAGTCGGAGAGGGGGTAGCGGGAAGAGCAGTCGGAGAGGGGGACCAGCGGAAGAGCAGTCGGAGAGGGGGACCTGTGGGAAGAGCTGTCGGAGAGGGGGACCTGTGGGAAAAGCAGTCGGAGTTGGGGGAGCGGGAAGAGCAGTCAGAGAGGGGTGAGCGGGAAGAGCAGTCGGGGAGGGGAACCTGCGGGAAGAGCAGTCGGAGAGTGGAAACTGAGGGAAGAGCAGTCGGAGAGGCGGACCCGTGGGAAGAGCAGTCGGATAGGGTGGAGCGGGAAGGGCAGTCGGAGAGGGTTGAGCGGGAAGAGCAGTCGGAGAGTGGACCAAGCGGGAAGAGCAGTCGGAGATGGGCACTTTCGGTAAGAGCAGTCGGACAGGGGGGAGCGGGAAGAGCAGTCGGAGAGGGGGGAGCGGGAAGAGCTGTCGGAGAGGGGGACACATGGGAAGAGCAGTCGGTGAGGGGGAAGCGGGAAGAGCAGTCGGAGAGGGGGACCAGTGGGATGAGCACTCGGAGAGAAGGGACCGGGAAGAGCAGTCGGAGAGGGGGGAGCGGGAAGATCAGTCGGAGAGAGGGACCAGCGGGAAGAGCATTCGATGAGAGGGGAGCGGGAAGAGCAGTCGGAGAGGGTGGAGAGGAAAGAGCAGTCGGAGAGAGGGAGCAGCGGGAAGAGCTGTCGGAGAGGGGGGAGCGGGAAGAGCTGTCAGAGAGGGGGGAGCGGGAAGAGCAGTCGGAGAGGGGGGAGCGGGAAGAGAAGTCAGAGAGTGGGAAGCGGGAAGAGCAGTCGGAGAGAGGGGAGCTTGAAGAGCAGTCGGAGAGGTGGACCAGCGGGAAGAGCAGTCGGAGAGGGGGACCTGCGGGATGAGCAGTCGGAGAGGAGGATACTTGGGAAGAGCAGTCGGAGATGGGTGAGCGGGAAGAGCAGTCGGAGGAGGGGAGTGGGAAGAGCAGTCGGAGAGGGGGGAATGGGAAGAGCAGTCGGAGAGAGGGACCCGCGGGAGGAGCAGTCGGCGAGGGGAACCTGCGGGAAGAGCAGTCGGAGACGGGGGAGCGGCAAGAGCAGTCGGAGAGGGTTGAGCAGGAAGAGCCGTCGGAGAGGGTAACCTGCGGGAAGAGCAGTCGGAGAGGGGGACCCGCGGGAAGAGCAGTCATAGAGGGTAACCCGCGGGAAGAACAGTCGGAGAGGGGTGAGCGGGAAGGGCAGTCGGAGAGCGGGACCCGCGGGAAGAGCAGTGGGAGAGAGGGACCCGCGGGAAGAGCAGTCAGAGATGGGGACCTGCGGTAAGAGCAGTCGGAGAAGGGGGAGTGGGAAGAACAGTCGGAGATGGGGGAGCGGGAAGAGCAGTTGGAGAGGTGGACCCATGGGAAGAGCAGTCGGAGAGGGGGTAGCGGGAAGAGCAGTCGGAGAGGGGGTGCGGGAAGAGCAGTCGGAGAGGGGGACCCATGGGAACGGCAGTCGGCGAGGGGGGAGCGGGAAGAGCAGTCGGTGAGGGGGACCCGCGGGAAGAGCAGTCGGATAGGGGGTAGCGGGAAGAGCAGTCGGAGAGGGGGTAGCGGGAAGAGCAGTCGGAGAGGGGGGAGCGCGAAGAGCAGTTAGAGAGGGGGGAGCAGGAAGAGCAGTCGGAGAGGGGGGAGTGGGAAGAGCAGTCGGAGAGGGGGGAGCGGGAAGAGCAGTCGGAGAGGGGGAAGCGGGAAGAGCAGTCAGAGACGGGGGGGAGCGGGAAGAGCAGTCGGAGAGGGGGAGCGGGAAGAGCAGTCGGAGAGGGGGGAGTGGGAAGAGCAGTCAGAGACGGGGGGAGCGTTAAGAGCGGTCGGAGAGGGGGGAGCGGGAAGAGCAGTCGGAGAAGGGGGCGCGGGAAGAACAATCGGAGAGGGGGACCCACGGGAAGGGCAGTCGGAGAGGGGGGAGCGGGACGAGCAGTCGGAGAGGGGACGCGTGGGAAGAGCAGTCGGAGAGGGGGGAGCGGGAAGAACAGTCGGAGAGGGGGACCCACGGGAAGGGCAGTCGGAGAGGGGGGAGCACGAAGAGCAGTCGGAGAGGGGGACCCGCAGGAAGAGCAGTCGGAGAGGGGGACCCGCGGGAAGGGCAGTCGGAGAGGGGGACGCGTGGGAAGAGCATTCGGAGAGGGGGGAGCGGGAAGTGCAGTCGGAGAGGGGGGAGCGGGAAGAGCAGTCGGAGACAGGGGAGTGGGAAGAGCAGTCGGAGAGGGGGGAGCAGGAAGAGCAGTCGGAGAAGGGGGAGCGGGAAGAGCAGTCGTAGAGGGGGGAGAGGGAATAGTAGTCGGAGAAGGGGGAGCGGGAAGAGCAGTCGGAGAAGGGGGAGCGGGAAGAGCAGTCGTAGAGGGGGGAGAGGGAATAGTAGTCGGAGAAGGGGGAGCGGGAAGAGCATTCAGAGAGGGGGACCAGCGGGAAGAGCAGTCAGAGAGGGGGCCCAGCGGAAGAGCAGTCAGAGAGGCGGAAGCGGGAAGAGCAGTCGGAGAGGGGGGTGCGGGAATAGCAGTCGGAGAGGGGGGAGCGGGAAGAGCAGTCGGAGATGTGGACCAGCGGTAAGAGCAGTCGGAGTGTGGGGAGAGGGAAGATCAGTCAGAGAGGGGGACCCACGGGAAGGGGGGGAGCGGGAATACCAGTCGGAGAGGGGGACGAGTGGGAAGAGCAGTCAGAGAGGGAACCCACGGGAAGAGCAGTTGGAAAGGGGAACGCACGGAAAGAGCAGTCGGTGAATGGGACCAGCGGGAAGAGCAGTCGGTGAGAAGAAACCGGGAAGATCTGTCGGAGAAGGGGGAGCGGGAAGATCAGTCGGAGAGAGGGACCAGCGGGAAGAGCAATCGATGAGAGGGGAGCGGGAAGAGCAGTCGGAGAGGGGGACCAGCGGGACGAGCAGTCGGAGAAGGGTGACCGGTAAGTGCATCGGAGAGGGGGACCAGCGGAAGAGCAGTCGGCGAGGGGGGAGCGGGAAGAGCAGTCGGAGAGGGGGTCCAGTGGGAAGAGCAGTCGGAGAGGGGGGAGCGGGAAGAGCAGTCGGAGAGGGGGTCCAGCGGGAAGAGCAGTCGGAGAGGGGGGAGCGGGAAGAGCAGTCGGAGAGAGCGCACAGTGGAAGAGCAGACGGAGATGGGGACCTGTGGGAAGAGCTGTCGGAGAGGGGGACCTGCAGGAAAAGCAGTCGGAGTGGGGGTACGGGAAGCGCAGTAGGAGAGGGGGGAGCGGGAAGCGCAGTCGGAGAGGGGGAGAAGCGGAAGATCAGTCGGAGATGGGGACTCGCGGGAAGAGCAGTCGGAGAGGGGGGAGCGGGAAGAGCAGTCGGAGAGGGGAACAAGTGGGAAGAGCATTCGGAGATGGGGACTTACGGGAAGAGCAGTCAGAGAGGGGGAGCAGGAAGAGCAGTCGGAGAGGGGGCAGCGGGAAGAGCAGTAGGAGAGGGGGGAGCGGGTAGAGCAGTCGGAGAGGGGGGAGCGGGAAGAGCAGTGGGAGAGGGGGGAGCGGGAAGAGCAGTCGGAGAGGGGGGAGCGGGTAGAGCAGTGGGAGAGGGGGGAGCGGGTAGAGCAGTCGGAGAGGGGGGAGCGGGAAGAGCAGTGGGAGAGGGGGGAGCGGGAAGAGCAGTGGGAGAGGGGGGAGCGGGAAGAGCAGTCGGAGAGGGGGGAGCGGGTAGAGGAGTCGGAGTGTGGGGAGAGGGAAGATCAGTCAGAGAGGGGGACCCATGGGAAGGGGGGGAGCGGGTAGACCAGTCGGAGAGGGGGGGAGTGGGTAGACCAGTCGGAGAGGGGGGGAGCGGGAAGAGCAGTCGGAGAGGGGGACCAGTGGGAAGAGCAGTCGGAGAGGGGAACCCACGGGAAGAGCAGTTGGAAAGGGGAACGCGCGGGAAGAGCAGTCGGTGAATGGGACCAGCGGGAAGAGCAGTCGGAGAGAAGGGACCGGGGAGAGCAGTCGGAGAGAGGGACCAGCGGGAAGAGCAGTCGGAGAGGGGGACCAGCGGGAAGAGCAGTTGGAGAAGGAGGAGCGGGAAGAGCAGTTGTAGAGGGGGACCGGCGGGAAGAGCAGTCGGAGAAGGGGGAGAGGGAACAGCAGTCAGAGAGTGGGGAGCGGGAAGAGAAGTCGGAGACGGGGGGAGCAGGAAGAGCAGTCTGAGAAGGGGGAGCAGTGGGAGAAGGTGGAGCGGGACGAGGAGTCGTAGAGTGGGGAGCGGGAATAGTTGTCGGAGAAGGGGGAGCGGGAAGAGCAGTCAGAGAGGGGAACCAGCGGTAAGAGCGGTCCGAGAGGGGGGAGAGGGAAGAGCAGTCGGAGAGGCGGGTGCGGGGAGAGCAGTTGGAGAGGGGGGAGAGGGAAGAGCAGTCGGAGCCGGGGGTGAAGGAAGAACAGTCTGAGAGGGGGGTGCGGGAAGAGCAGTCGGAGAGGGGGGAGCGGGAAGAGCAGTCAGAGAGGGGGACAAGCGGGAAGAGCAGTCGGAGAGGGGGAGCGGGAAGAGCAGTCGGAGAGGGGGGAGCGGGAAGAGAAGTCAGAGAGTGGGAAGCGGGAAGAGCAGTCGGAGAGAGGGAGCTTGAAGAGCAGTCGGAGAGGGGGACCAGCGGGAAGAGCAGTCGGAGAGGGGGACCTGCGGGATGAGCAGTCGGAGAGGAGGATACTTGGGAAGAGCAGTCGGAGATGGGTGAGCGGGAAGAGCAGTCGGAGGAGGGGAGTGGGAAGAGCAGTCGGAGAGGGGGGAACGGGAAGAGCAATCGGAGAGGAGGACCCGCGGGAAGAGCAGTCGGAGAGGGGGACCCGCGGGAAGAGCAGTCGGAGAGGGGGACCCGCGGGCAGAGCAGTCGGAGAGAGGGACCCGCGGGAGGAGCAGTCGGCGAGGGGAACCTGCGGGAAGAGCAGTCGGAGACGGGGGAGCGGCAAGAGCAGTCGGAGAGGGTTGAGCAGGAAGAGCCATCGGAGAGGGTAACCTGCGGGAAGAGCAGTCGGAGAGGGGGACCCGCGGGAAGAGCAGTCATAGAGGGTAACCCGCGGGAAGAACAGTCGGAGAGGGGTGAGCGGGAAGGGCAGTCGGAGAGCGGGACCCGCGGGAAGAGCAGTGGGAGAGAGGGACCCGCGGGAAGAGCAGTCAGAGATGGGGACCTGCGGTAAGAGCAGTCGGAGAAGGGGGAGTGGGAAGAACAGTCGGAGATGGGGGAGCGGGAAGAGCAGTTGGAGAGGTGGACCCATGGGAAGAGCAGTCGGAGAGGGGGGTAGCGGGAAGAGCAGTCGGAGAGGGGGTGCGGGAAGTGCAGTCGGAGAGGGGGACCCATGGGAACGGCAGTCGGCGAGGGGGGAGCGGGAAGAGCAGTCGGTGAGGGGGACCCGCGAGAAGAGCAGTCGGATAGGGGGTAGCCGGGAAGAGCAGTCGGAGAGGGGGTGCGGGAAGAGCAGTGGGAGAGGGGGAGTGGGAAGAGCATTCGGAGAGGGGGACACTTGGGAAGAGCAGTCGGAGAGGGGGTAGCGGGAAGAGCAGTCGGAGAGGGGGACCAGCGGAAGAGCAGTCGGAGAGGGGACCTGTGGGAAGAGCTGTCGGAGAGGGGGACCTGTGGGAAAAGCAGTCGGAGTTGGGGGAGCGGGAAGAGCAGTCAGAGAGGGGTGAGCGGGAAGAGCAGTCGGGGAGGGGAACCTGCGGGAAGAGCAGTCGGAGAGTGGAAACTGAGGGAAGAGCAGTCGGAGAGGCGGACCCGTGGGAAGAGCAGTCGGATAGGGTGGAGCGGGAAGGGCAGTCGGAGAGGGTTGAGCGGGAAGAGCAGTCGGAGAGTGGACCAAGCGGGAAGAGCAGTCGGAGATGGGCACTTTCGGTAAGAGCAGTCGGACAGGGGGGAGCGGGAAGAGCAGTCGGAGAGGGGGGAGCGGGAAGAGCTGTCGGAGAGGGGGACACATGGGAAGAGCAGTCGGTGAGGGGGAAGCGGGAAGAGCAGTCGGAGAGGGGGACCAGTGGGATGAGCACTCGGAGAGAAGGGACCGGGAAGAGCAGTCGGAGAGGGGGGAGCGGGAAGATCAGTCGGAGAGAGGGACCAGCGGGAAGAGCATTCGATGAGAGGGGAGCGGGAAGAGCAGTCGGAGAGGGTGGAGAGGAAAGAGCAGTCGGAGAGAGGGAGCAGCGGGAAGAGCTGTCGGAGAGGGGGGAGCGGGAAGAGCTGTCAGAGAGGGGGAGCGGGAAGAGCAGTCGGAGAGGGGGGAGCGGGAAGAGAAGTCAGAGAGTGGGAAGCGGGAAGAGCAGTCGGAGAGAGGGGAGCTTGAAGAGCAGTCGGAGAGGTGGACCAGCGGGAAGAGCAGTCGGAGAGGGGGACCTGCGGGATGAGCAGTCGGAGAGGAGGATACTTGGGAAGAGCAGTCGGAGATGGGTGAGCGGGAAGAGCAGTCGGAGGAGGGAGTGGGAAGAGCAGTCGGAGAGGGGGGAATGGGAAGAGCAGTCGGAGAGAGGGACCCGCGGGAGGAGCAGTCGGCGAGGGGAACCTGCGGGAAGAGCAGTCGGAGACGGGGGAGCGGCAAGAGCAGTCGGAGAGGGTTGAGCAGGAAGAGCCGTCGGAGAGGGTAACCTGCGGGAAGAGCAGTCGGAGAGGGGGACCCGCGGGAAGAGCAGTCATAGAGGGTAACCCGCGGGAAGAACAGTCGGAGAGGGGTGAGCGGGAAGGGCAGTCGGAGAGCGGGACCCGCGGGAAGAGCAGTGGGAGAGAGGGACCCGCGGGAAGAGCAGTCAGAGATGGGGACCTGCGGTAAGAGCAGTCGGAGAAGGGGGAGTGGGAAGAACAGTCGGAGATGGGGGAGCGGGAAGAGCAGTTGGAGAGGTGGACCCATGGGAAGAGCAGTCGGAGAGGGGGACCAGCGGAAGAGCAGTCGGAGAGGGGGACCTGTGGGAAGAGCTGTCAGAGAGGGGGACCTGTGGGAAAAGCAGTCGGAGTTGGGGGAGCGGGAAGAGCAGTCAGAGAGGGGTGAGCGGGAAGAGCAGTCGGGGAGGGGAACCTGCGGGAAGAGCAGTCGGAGAGTGGGAAACTGAGGGAAGAGCAGTCACAGAGGCGGACCCGTGGGAAGAGCAGTCGGATAGGGTGGAGCGGGAAGGGCAGTCGGAGAGGGGAACCTGCTTGAAGAGCAGTCGGAGAGGGGGACCCGTGGTAAGAGCAATCGGAGAGGGGGAGAAGCTGGAAGAGCAGTCGGAGAGAGGGGTGCGGGAAGAGCAGTCGGAGAGGGGGGAGCGGGAAGAGCAGTCGGAGAGGGGGACAAGCGGGAAGAGCAGTCGGAGATGGCGACTCGCGGGAAGAGCAGTCGGAGAGGGGGGAGCGGAAAGAGCAGATGGAGAGAGGGGAGCGGGAAGAGCAGTCGAAGAGGGGGACCCGTGGGAAGAGCAGTTGGAGAGGAGGGAGCGGGAAGAGCAGTCGGGGGGGGGGGCGGGAAGAGCAGTCGGAGAGGGGGGAGCGGGAAGAGCAGTCATAGAGGGGAACCAACAGGAAGAGCAGTCGGAGAGAGGGGAGTGGGAAGAGCAGTCGGAGTGGTGGACCAGTTGTAAGAGCCGTCAGAGAGGGGAACAAGCTGGAAGAGCAGTCGGAGAGGGGGACCTGCGGGAAGAGCAGTCGGAGAGAGGGACCCGCGGGTAGAGCAGTCGGAGAGGGGGGAGCGGGAAGAGCAGTCGGAGAGGGGGGAGTGGAAATAGTAGTCGGAGAAGGGGGAGCGGGAAGAGCAGTCTGAGAGGGGGGAGCGGGAAGAGCAGTCGGAGAAAGGGGAGCAGGAAGAGCAGTCGGTGAGGGGGGAGTGGGAATAGTAGTCGGAGAAGGGTGAGCGGGAAGAGCAGTCGGAGAGAGCGACCAGCGGAAGAGCAGACGGAGAGGGGGACCTGTCGGAAGCGCTGTCGGAGATGGTGACCTGCAGGATAAGCAGTCGGAGTGGGGGGTACGGGAAGAGCAGTCGGAGAGGGGGGAGCGGGAAGAGCAGTCGGAGAGGAGGCAGCGGGAAGAGCAGTCGGAGAGGGGGGAGCGGGAAGAGCAGTCGGAGAGAGGGACCCGCGGGTAGAGCAGTCGGAGAGGGGGGAGCGGGAAGAGCAGTCGGAGAGGGGGGAGTGGAAATAGTAGTCGGAGAAGGGGGAGCGGGAAGAGCAGTCTGAGAGGGGGGAGCGGGAAGAGCAGTCGGAGAAGGGGGAGCAGGAAGAGCAGTCGGTGAGGGGGGAGTGGGAATAGTAGTCGGAGAAGGGGGAGCGGGAAGAGCAGTCGGAGAGAGCGACCAGCGGAAGAGCAGACGGAGAGGGGGACCTGTCGGATGCGCTGTCGGAGATGGTGACCTGCAGGATAAGCAGTCGGAGTGGGGGGTGCGGGAAGAGCAGTCGGAGAGGGGGGAGCGGGAAGAGCAGTCGGAGAGGGGGACCCACGGGACGGGCAGTCGGAGAGGGGGGAGCGGGAAGAGCAGTCGGAGACGGGGTAGCGGGAAGAGCAGTGGGGGGGGGGGGGCGGGAAGAGCAGTCGGAGACGGGAGAACGGGAAGAGCAGTCTGAGAGGGGGGAGTGGGAAGAGCAGTCGGAGAAGGGGGAGCGTGAAGAGCAGTCAGAGAGGGGGGAGCGGGAAGAGCAGTCAGAGAGGGGGACCAGCGGGAAGTGCAGTCAGAGAGGGGGACCAGCGGAAAGAGCAGTCGGAGAGGGGGACCTGCAGGAAAAGCGGTCGGAGTGTGGGGTGCGGGAAGAGCAGTCGGAGAGGGTGGAGCGGGAAGAGCAGTCGGAGAGAGGTTCCCGCGTGAGGAGCAGTCGGGAAGGGGAACCAGCGGGAAGAGCAGTCGGATAGGGGAACCTCCGGGAAGAGCAGTCGGAGAGGCGGACCCCCGGGAAGAGCAGTCGGAGAGAGGGGAGTGGGAAGGGCAGTCGGAGAGGGGAACCTGCGGGAAGAGCAGTCGGAGAGGGGGACCTGCGGGAAGAGCAGTCGGAGAGGTGGGAGCGGGAAGCGCAGTCGGAGAGGGAAACCTGCGGGAAGAGCAGTTGAAGAGGGGGACCCGCGGGAAGAGCAATCGGAGAGGGGGAGAAGCGGGAAGTGCAGTCGGAGATGGGGACTCGCGGGAAGAGCAGTCGTAGAGGGGGAAGCGGGAAGAGCAATCGGAGAGGAGGACCTGCGGGAAGAGCAGTCGGAGAGCGGGGAGCGGGAAGAGCAGTCGGAGAGGGGGGAGTGGGATGAGCAGTCTGAGAGGAGGGAGCAGGAAGAGCAGTCGGAGAAGGGGGAGCGGGAAGAGCAGTCGGAGAGGGGGGAGCGGGAAGAGCATTCGGAGAGGGTGGAGCGGGAAGAGGAGTCGGAGAAGGGGGAGCGGGAAGAGCAGTCAGAGAGGGGGACCAGCGGGAAGAGCAGGCGGAGAGGGGGACCCGAGGGAAGAGCAGTCGGTGAGGGGGACCTGCGGGAAGAGCAGTCGGAGAGGGGGGAGCGGGAAGAGCAGTCGGAGAGGGGGACCTGCGGGAAGAGCAGTCGGAGAGGGGGGAGCGGGAAGAGCAGTCAGAGAGGGGAACCCATGGGAAGAGCAGTTGGTGAATGGGACCAGCGGGAAGAGCAGTCGGAGAGGGGGGACCGGGAAGAACAGTCGGAGAGGGGGGAGCGTGAAGATCAGTCGGAGAGAGGGACCAGTGGGAAGAGCATTCGGTGAGGGGGGAGTGGGAACTGCAGTCGGAGAGGGTGGAGAGGGAAGAGCAGTCAGAGAGAGGGAGCAGCGGGAAGAGCAGTCGGAGAGGGGGACCCGCGGGCAGATCATTCGGAGAGAGGGGAGCGGGAAACAGGGACCCCCTCCCCACACACAAACAGGCACTCTCACTCCCACAGACAAACAGGCACTATCAGCCTTACACACGAACAGATTCAGTCCCTCACATGAACAGGCACACCCCCTCCCAGACCCAAACAGGCACACTCAATCCCACACATCTACAGGCACTCTCATCCTCATACATGAACATCACTCACCCTCACACACGAACAGGTACTCTCACCCCACACACGAACAGGCACTCTCACCTCCAAATAAGAACAGGCACTTCAGCCACCATAAACGAAGAGGCACTCGCACCCTCAAAAATGAACAGGCAGACCCACACTCACACAAAAACAGGGAACTCCTCCCCACACACAAACAGGCACTCTCACCGCCACAGATGAACAGGCACTCTCACTCCCACACCTAAACAGGTACTCTCAATCCCAAACCCAAGTAGGCACTCTCACTCCTACACATGAACAGGCACTCTCACCCGCACACACAAAAATGTACACTCACTCCCAGACATGAACAAATACTCTCACTCCTACAAATAAACCGCACTCTCACTCCCACATATGCACAGGCAAACTCATTCCCTCACAAGAACAGGCACACTCAGCCTCACACACGATAATGCACTGTCACTCCCACACATAAACAAGCACTCTCACCCCCACACCCAACAAAGCACTCTCATTCCACACATGTACAGGCACTCTCACTCCCACACCTGAACAGGCACTCTCATTCCCACACCTGAAAAGGCACTCTCACTCCCACACACGAACAGGCACTCTCACTCCCACACCAAAACAGGCACTCTCACTGCCACACATGAACAGGCACTCTCACCCTCGCACAAGCAGAGACACTCACGCTCCCACACCCAAACAGCTACTCTCACTCCAACAACCGAACAGACACCCTCATCATGCGAATGAAAAGGCACTCTTATTTCCACGCCTAAACAGGCACTCACACACCAACACCTGAAACGGAACTCTCTCTCCCGCACCTGAACAGGCACTCTAACTCCCACACACGAACAGTCACGTTCACTCCCACACATGAACAGGCTCTCTCACGCCCAGACGTAAACAGGCACTCTCATTCCCACACATGAAAAGGCACTCTGACCCTCATACACGAAGAGGCATTCTCACCCTCACACACGAACTTCACTCACCCTCACACACGAACAGGTATTCTCACGCCCACACAAGAACAGGCACTTTCATTCCCACATAAGAATAGGCACTCCAGCCCCATAAACGAACAGGCACTCGCACACTCACACATGAACAGGCACCCCCACACTCACACAAAAGTAGGAACTCTCACCCCCACACACAAACAGGCACTCTCACCGCCACACATGAACAGGCACTCTCACTCCCACACCTGAACAGGCACTCTCACTCCCACACCTAAATAGGCACTCTCACTCCCACACATGAACAGGTACACTCACCCTCAGACACGAACAGGCACTCTCACTCTAACACATGTGACAGACAATCTCACCGCCAAACATGAACAGGCACTCTCACTCTCACACCTAAACAGGTACTCTCAATCCCAAACCCAAGGAGGCACTCTCACTCCAACACATGAACAGGCACTCTCACCCGCACACACAAACAGGTACACTCACTACCAGACATGAACAAATACTCTCATTCCCACAACTAAACCGGCACTCTCACTCCCACATATGTACAAGCAAACTCACTCCCTCACAAGAACAGGCACACTCAGCCTCACACACGATAATGCACTGTCACTCCCACACATAAACAAGCACTCTCACACCCACACCCAACAAAGCACTCTCATTCCACACATGTACAGGCACTCTCACTCCCAGAAACGTACAGGCACTCTCACTCCCACAACTAAACCATGCACAGTCACTCCCACACATCTACAGGCACTCTCAATCCCACTCATGTACAGGCAGTCTCACCCTCACACACGAACATCACCCACCCTCACACATGAACAGAAACTCTCAGCCTCACACACGAACAGGTAATATCACCCCCACACAAGAAAAGGCACACTCACTCCCACATAAGAACAGGCACTCCAGCCACCATAAACGAGCAGCCACTCGCACTCTCACACATGAACAGGCACACCCACCCTCTCACAAAAGCAGGCACCCCCAAACCCACACACAAACAGGCACACTCACCCCAACACATGAAAAGGCACTCTCACTCCCACACACAAACAGGCACTCTCAATCCCTGACACGAACAAATACTCCCACGCCCACATCTAAACAGGCACTCTTACTCCCACACATGAACAGGCACTATCACTCCCAAATCTGAACAGGCACTCTCACTCCCACACCTGAACAGTCACTCTCACTCCACACCTGAACAGGCACTCTCACTCCCACACCTGAAAAGGCACTCTCACTCTCACACACAAACAGGCACTCTCACTCTAACACATGTGACAGGCACTCTCACTCCCACACATGAACAGGCACTCTCAATCCCACACCTGAACTTGCACTCTCACTCCCACACCTGAAAAGGCACTCTCACTCCCACACACGAACAGGAACTCTCACTCCCACACCCAAACAGGCACTCTCACTGCCACACATGAACAGGTACACTCACCCTCAAACACAAACAGGCACTCTCACTCTCACACATGAACAGGCACTCTCACCCTCGGCACAAGAAGAGGCACTGACGCTCCTTCACCCAAACAGGTACTCTCACTCCAACAACCGAACAGAGACCCTCATCATACACATGAAAAGGCACTCTCACTACCACACCTGAACAGGGACTCTCACATCCACAACAAAACAGGCACTCTCACTCTCACCTATAAACAGGCACTCTCATTTCCACACACGTCCAGGCATTCTCAGCCTCACAGACGAACAGGCACTCTCAATCCCATACATGAACAGGCACTCTCACTCCCAAACAAAAACAGGCACTCTCACCTCTACACCTAAACAGGCAGTCTCACCCCCACACACAAGAAAGCATCTCACTCCCACACATGTACAGGCACTCTCACTCCCAGAAACGTACTGGCACTCTCACTCCCACAACTATACAGTGCACTCTTACTTCCATACGTGAATAGTCTCTCTCACTCCCACTCATGAACATGCACTCTCACCCTCACACATGAACAGGCACTCTCACCCACACACATGAACAGGCACTGCATTCCAGATTAAAAAAAAGGAACTCCCACACGAACAGGCACTATTACTGCCACACCCGAACAGGCAATCTAACTGCCAAACCCGAACAGGCACTCTCACTCCCACACCTGAAAAGGCACCCTCACTCCCACACACGAACAGGCACTCACACTCCAACACCCAAACAGGCACGCTCACTCCCTCATATCAACAGGCACTCTCACTCCCACACACAAACAGAAACTCTCGCTCCCACACATGAACAGGCACACCCACCCTCACACACGAACAGGCACTCTCACTCTCACACATGAAGAGGCACTCTCACCCTCGCACATGAACAGGCACTCTCACTCCAACATCCGAACAGACACTCTCACTCATACACATGAAAAGGCACTCTCACTCCCACACCTAAACAGGCACTCACACACCCACACCTGAACAGACACTCACACACCCACACCTGAACAGGCACTCTCACTCCCACACCTGAACAGGCACTCTTGCTCCAAACACCCGAACAGGCACTCTCGCTCCCACACCTGAACAGGCACTCTCACTCCCACACATGAACAGGCACGCTCAGTTTAACTCCAAAACAGGCACTCTAACTCCCACACATGAACAGACACTTTCACTCCCACACATGCTCATGCACCATCATCCCCACACACAAACAGGCACTCTCACCAACAGACATGAACAGGCACTCTCACTCCCACACCTGAACAGGTACTCTCAATCCCAAACCCAAGTAGGCACTCTCACTCCTACACATGAACAGGCACTCTCACCCGCACACACAAACAGGTACACTCACTCCCAGACATGAACAATACTCTCACTCCCACAACTAAACCGGCACTCTCACTCCGACATATGTACAGGCAAACTCACTCCCTCACAAGAACAGGCACACTCAGCCTCACACACGATAATGCACTGTCACTCCCACACATAAATAAGCACTCTCACCCCCACACCCAACAAAGCACTTCATCCCACACATGTACAGGCACTCTCACTGCCAGAAATTTACAGACACTCTAACTCCCAGAAATAAACAGCGCACACTCACTCCCACACATCCACAGGCACTCTCATTACCACACCCAAACAGGCACTCTCAATCCCACACATGAACAGGCATTCTCACCCTCACACAGGAATATCACTCACCCTCACACACGAACAGGTAATATCACCCCCACACAAGAACGGGCACACTCACTCCCACATAAGAACAGGCACTCCAACCACCATAAACGAGCAGGCACTCGCACTCTCACACATGAACAGGCACCCCCATCCTCACACAAAAGCAGGCACGCCCAAACCCACACACAAACAGGCACACTCACCCCAACACATGAAAAGGCACTCTCACTCCCACACACAAACAGGCACTCTCACTCCCTGACACGAACAAATACTCTCACTCCCACATCTAAACAGGCACTCTTACTCCCACACATGAACATGCACTCTCACTCCCACATCTGAACAGGCACTCTCACTCCCACACCTGAACAGTCACTCTCACTCCACACCTGAACAGGCATTCTCACTCCCACTCCCACACCTGAAAAGGCACTCTCACTACTACACCCAAACAGGCACTCTCATTGCCACACATGAACAGGTACACTCACCCTCACACACGAACAGGCACTCTCACTCTCACACATGAACAGGCACTCTCACCCTCGCACAAGCAGAGGCACTCATGCTCCCACACCCGAACAGCTACTCTCACTCCAACAACCAAACAGACATCCTCATCATACACATGAAAAGGCACTCTCTCTCCCACACCTGAACAGGCACTCTCACTCCCACACCTGAACTGCCACTCAGCCTCACACACAAACAGGCACTCTCACTCTAACACATGTGACAGGCACTCTCACTCCCACACCTGAAAAGGCACTCTCACTCCCACCACACACGAACAGGAACTCTCACTCCCACACCCAAACAGGCACTCTCACTGCCACACATGAACAGGTACACTCACCCTCAAACACAAACAGGCACTCTCACTCTCACACATGAACAGGCACTCTCACCCTCGGCACAAGAAGAGGCACTGACGCTCCTTCACCCAAACAGGTACTCTCACGCCAACAACCGAACAGAGACCCTCATCATACACATGAAAAGGCACTCTCACTACCACACCTGAACAGGCACTCTCACACCCACAACAAAACAGGCACTCTCACTCTCACCTATAAACAGGCACTCTCATTTCCACACACGTCCAGGCATTCTCATCCTCACAGACGAACAGGCACTCTCAATCCCATACATGAACAGGCACTCTCACTCCCAAACAAAAACAGGCACTCTCACCTCTACACCTAAACAGGCAGTCTCACCCCCACACACAAGAAAGCATCTCACTCCCACACATATACATGCACTCTCACTCCCAGAAACGTACTGGCACTCTCACTCCCACAACTAAACATGCACTCTCACTCCCATACATGAATAGTCTCTCTCACTCCCACTCATGAACATGCACTCTCACCCTCACACATGAACAGGCACTCTCACCCACACACATGAACAGGCACTGCATTCCAGATAAAAAAAAGGAACTCCCACATGAACAGGCACTATTACTGCCACACCCAAACAGGCAATCTAACTGCCAAACCCGAACAGGCACTCTCACTCCCACACCTGAAAAGGCACCTTCATTCCACACACGAACAGGCACTCACACTCCAGCACCCAAACAGGCACGCTCACTCCCACATATCAACAGGCACTCTCACTCCCACACACAAACAGAAACTCTCGCTCCCACACATGAACAGGCACACCCACCCTCACACACGAACAGGCACTCTCAATCTCACACATGAAGAGGCACTCTCACCCTCGCACATGAACAGGCACTCTCACTCCAACATCCGAACAGACACTCTCACTCATACACATGAAAAGGCACTCTCACTCCCACACCTAAACAGGCACTCACACACCCACACCTGAACAGGCACTCACACACGCACACCTGAACAGGCACTCTCACTCCCACACCTGAACAGGCACTCTTGCTCCAAACACCCGAACAGGCACTCTCGCTCCCACACCTGAACAGGCACTCTCACTCCCACACATGAACAGGCACACTCAGTTTAACTCCAAAACAGGCACTCTAACTCCCACACATGAACAGACACTTTCACTCCCACACATGAGCATGCACCATCACCCCCACACACAAACAGGCACTCTCACTGCCAAACATGAACAGGCTCTCTCACTCCCACAACTAAACAGGCAATCTCACTCCTACACATGAACAGGCACTCTCACCCACACACAAAAAAAGGTACACTCACTCCCAGACTTGAACAAATACTCTCACTCCCACAACTAAACCCGCACTCTCACTCCCACATATGCACAGGCAAACTCACTCCCTCACAAGAACTGGCACACGCAGCCTCACACACGATAATGCACTGTCACTCCCACACATAAACAAGCACTCTCACCCCCACACCCAACAAAGCACTCTCATTCCACACATATATACAGGCACTCTCACTCCCACACCTGAAAAGGCACTCTCACTCCCACACACGAACAGGCACTCTCACTCCCACACCCAAACAGGCACTCTTACTGCCACACATGAACAGGTACACTCACCCTCACACACGAACAGGCACTCTTACTCTCACACATGAACAGGCACTCTCACCCTCGCACAAGCAGAGGCACTCCCACTCCCACACCCATACAGCTACTCTCACTCCAACAACCAAACAGACACCCTCATCATGCAAATGAAAAGGCACTCTCACTTCCACGCCTAAACAGGCACTCACACACCAACACCTGAAACGGAACTCTCGCTCCCACACCTGAACAGGCACTCTCTTTCCCACACATGAACAGGCACTCTCACTTCAACTGCCAAACAGGCACTCTAACTGCCACACACGAACAGACATGTTCACTCCCACACATGAACAGGCTCTCTCACGCCCAGAAGTAAACAGGCACTCTCACTCCCACACATGAAAAGGCACTCTCACCCTCATACACGAAGAAGCACTCTCACCCTCACACACGAACTTCACTTACCCTCACACACGAACAGGTATTCTCACCCCCACACAAGAACAGGCATTCTAATCCCCACATAAGAATAGGCACTCCAGCCCAATAAACAAACAGGCACTCGCACCCTCACACATGAACAGGCACCCCCACACTCACACAAAAGCAGGGACCGCCACCCCCACACACAAACAGGCACTCTCACTGCCACACATGAACAGGCACTCTCACTCCCAAACCTAAACAGGCACTCTCACTCCCACACATGAACAGGTACACTCACCCTCAGACACGAACAGGCACTCTCACTCTAACAGATGTGACAGACACTCTCACCGCCAAACATGAACAGGCACTCTCACTCCCACACCTAAACAGGTACTCTCAATCCCAAACCCAAGGACGCACTCTCACTCCTACACATGAACAGGCACTCTCACCCGCACACACAAACAGGTACACTCACTCCCAGACATGATCAAATACTCATACTCCCACAACTAAACCGGCACTCTCACTCCCACACCTAAACAGGTACTCTCAATCCCAAACCCAAGGACGCACTCTCACTCCTACACATGAACAAGCACTCTCACCCGCACACACAAACAGGTACACTCACTCCCAGACATGATCAAATACTCATACTCCCACAACTAAACCGGCACTCTCACTCCCACATATGTACAAGCAAACTCACTCCCTCACAAGAACAGGAACACTCAGCCTCACACACGATAATGCACTGTCACTCCCACACATAAACAAGCACTCTCACCCCCACACCCAACAAAGCACTCTCATTCCACACATATATACAGGCACTCTCACTCCCACACCTGAAAAGGCACTCTCACTCCCACACACGAACAGGCACTCTCACTCCCACACCCAAACAGGCACTCTTACTGCCACACATGAACAGGTACACTCACCCTCACACACGAACAGGCACTCTTACTCTCACACATGAACAGGCACTCTCACCCTCGCACAAGCAGAGGCACTCCCACTCCCACACCCATACAGCTACTCTCACTCCAACAACCAAACAGACACCCTCATCATGCAAATGAAAAGGCACTCTCACTTCCACGCCTAAACAGGCACTCACACACCAACACCTGAAACGGAACTCTCGCTCCCACACCTGAACAGGCACTCTCTTTCCCACACATGAACAGGCACTCTCACTTCAACTGCCAAACAGGCACTCTAACTGCCACACACGAACAGACATGTTCACTCCCACACATGAACAGGCTCTCTCACGCCCAGAAGTAAACAGGCACTCTCACTCCCACACATGAAAAGGCACTCTCACCCTCATACACGAAGAAGCACTCTCACCCTCACACACGAACTTCACTTACCCTCACACACGAACAGGTATTCTCACCCCCACACAAGAACAGGCATTCTAATCCCCACATAAGAATAGGCACTCCAGCCCAATAAACAAACAGGCACTCGCACCCTCACACATGAACAGGCACCCCCACACTCACACAAAAGCAGGGACCGCCACCCCCACACACAAACAGGCACTCTCACTGCCACACATGAACAGGCACTCTCACTCCCAAACCTAAACAGGCACTCTCACTCCCACACATGAACAGGTACACTCACCCTCAGACACGAACAGGCACTCTCACTCTAACAGATGTGACAGACACTCTCACCGCCAAACATGAACAGGCACTCTCACTCCCACACCTAAACAGGTACTCTCAATCCCAAACCCAAGGACGCACTCTCACTCCTACACATGAACAGGCACTCTCACCCGCACACACAAACAGGTACACTCACTCCCAGACATGATCAAATACTCATACTCCCACAACTAAACCGGCACTCTCACTCCCACACCTAAACAGGTACTCTCAATCCCAAACCCAAGGACGCACTCTCACTCCTACACATGAACAAGCACTCTCACCCGCACACACAAACAGGTACACTCACTCCCAGACATGATCAAATACTCATACTCCCACAACTAAACCGGCACTCTCACTCCCACATATGTACAAGCAAACTCACTCCCTCACAAGAACAGGAACACTCAGCCTCACACACGATAATGCACTGTCACTCCCACACATAAACAAGCACTCTCACCCCCACACCCAACAAAGCACTCTCATTCCACACATATATACAGGCACTCTCACTCCCACACCTGAAAAGGCACTCTCACTCCCACACACGAACAGGCACTCTCACTCCCACACCCAAACAGGCACTCTTACTGCCACACATGAACAGGTACACTCACCCTCACACACGAACAGGCACTCTTACTCTCACACATGAACAGGCACTCTCACCCTCGCACAAGCAGAGGCACTCCCACTCCCACACCCATACAGCTACTCTCACTCCAACAACCAAACAGACACCCTCATCATGCAAATGAAAAGGCACTCTCACTTCCACGCCTAAACAGGCACTCACACACCAACACCTGAAACGGAACTCTCGCTCCCACACCTGAACAGGCACTCTCTTTCCCACACATGAACAGGCACTCTCACTTCAACTGCCAAACAGGCACTCTAACTGCCACACACGAACAGACATGTTCACTCCCACACATGAACAGGCTCTCTCACGCCCAGAAGTAAACAGGCACTCTCACTCCCACACATGAAAAGGCACTCTCACCCTCATACACGAAGAAGCACTCTCACCCTCACACACGAACTTCACTTACCCTCACACACGAACAGGTATTCTCACCCCCACACAAGAACAGGCATTCTAATCCCCACATAAGAATAGGCACTCCAGCCCAATAAACAAACAGGCACTCGCACCCTCACACATGAACAGGCACCCCCACACTCACACAAAAGCAGGGACCGCCACCCCCACACACAAACAGGCACTCTCACTGCCACACATGAACAGGCACTCTCACTCCCAAACCTAAACAGGCACTCTCACTCCCACACATGAACAGGTACACTCACCCTCAGACACGAACAGGCACTCTCACTCTAACAGATGTGACAGACACTCTCACCGCCAAACATGAACAGGCACTCTCACTCCCACACCTAAACAGGTACTCTCAATCCCAAACCCAAGGACGCACTCTCACTCCTACACATGAACAGGCACTCTCACCCGCACACACAAACAGGTACACTCACTCCCAGACATGATCAAATACTCATACTCCCACAACTAAACCGGCACTCTCACTCCCACACCTAAACAGGTACTCTCAATCCCAAACCCAAGGACGCACTCTCACTCCTACACATGAACAAGCACTCTCACCCGCACACACAAACAGGTACACTCACTCCCAGACATGATCAAATACTCATACTCCCACAACTAAACCGGCACTCTCACTCCCACATATGTACAAGCAAACTCACTCCCTCACAAGAACAGGAACACTCAGCCTCACACACGATAATGCACTGTCACTCCCACACATAAACAAGCACTCTCACACCCACACCCAACAAAGCACTCTCATTCCACACATGTACAGGCACTCTCACTCCCAGAAACGTACAGGCACTCTCACTCCCACAACTAAAGCACGCACACTCACTCCCACACATCTACAGGCACTCTCAATCCCACACATGAACAGGCACTCTCACCCTCACGCATGAACAGAAACTCTCAGCCTCACGCACGAACAGAAACTCTCAGCCTTACACACGAACAGGTAATATCACCCCCACACAAGAACAGGCACACTCACTCCCACATAAGAATAGGCACTCCAGCCACCATAAACAAGCAGGCACTCGCACTCTCACACATGAACAGGCACCCCCACCTTCACACAAAAGCAGGCACCCCCAACCCCACATACAAACAGGCACACTCACCCCAACACATGAACAGGCACTCTCATTCCTACACACAAACAGGCACTCTCACTCCCAGACACGAACAAATACTCTCACTCCCACATCTAATCAGGCACTCGTACTCCCACACATGAACATGCACTCTCACTCCCACACCTGAACAGGCACTCTCACTCCCACATCTGAACAGGCACTCTCACTCCCACACCTGAACAGGCACACTCACTACCACACCTGAAAAGGCACTCTCACTCCCACACCCAAACAGGCACTCTCATTGCCACACATGAACAGGTACACTCACCCTCACACACGAACAGGCACTCTCACTCTCACACATGAACAGGAACTCTCACCCTCGCACAAGCAGAGGCACTCATGCTCCCACACCCAAACAGCTACTCTCACTCCAGCAACCGAACAGAGACCCTTATCATACACCTGAATAGGCACTCTCACTCCCACACCTGAACTGCCACTCAGCCTCACACACGAACAGGCACTCTCACTCTAACACATGTGACAGACACTCGCACTCCCACACCTGAAAAGGCACTCTCACTCCCACACACGAACAGGAACTCTCATTCCCACACCCAAACAGGCACTCTCACTGCCACACATGAACAGGCACTCTCACCCTCGGCACAAGAAGAGGCACTGACGCTCCTTCACCCAAACAGGTGCTCTCACTCCAACAACCGAACAGAGACCCTCATCATACACATGAAAAGGCACTCTCACTCCCAGACATGAACAAATACTCTCACTCCCACACCTGAACAGGCACGCTCACTACCACACCTGAAAAGGCACTCTTACTCCCACACCCAAACAGGCACTCTCATTGCCACACATGAACAGGTACACTCACCCTCACACACGAACAGGCACTCTCACTCTCACACATGAACAGGAACTCTCACCCTCACACAAGCAGAGGCACTCATGCTCCCACACCCAAACAGCTACTCTCACTCCAGCAACCGAACAGAGACCCTTATCATACACCTGAAAAGGCACTCTCACTCCCACACCTGAACAGGCACTCCCACTCCCACACCTGAACTGCCACTCAGCCTCACACACGAACAGGCACTCTCACTCTAACACATGTGACAGGCACTCTCACTCTAAGACATGTGACAGGCACTCTCACTCCCACACCTGAAAAGGCACTCTCACTCCCACACACGAACAGGAACTCTCATTCCCACACCCAAACAGGCACTCTCACTGCCACACATGAACAGTCACTCTCACCCTCGGCACAAGAAGAGGCACTGACGCTTCTTCACCCAAACAGGTACTCTCACTCCAACAACCGAACAGAGACCCTCATCATACACATGAAAAGGCACTCTCACTCCCACACCTGAACAGGCACTCACAATCCCAGACATGAACAGGCACTCTCACTCCCACACCTGAATAGGCACTCTCACCTCCACACACAAACAAGCACTCTCGCTCCCAGACACGAACAGGCACACTCACTCCACAACTAAACAGGCACTCTCACTCCCACACATGAACAGGCACTCTCACTCCCACACACAAACAGGCACTATCAGCCTCACACACGAACAGGCAGACTCAGTCCCACACATGAAAAGGCACTCCCCCTCCCACACCCAAACAGGCACAATCACTCCCACACATCTACAGGCACTCTCACTCCCACACCCAAACAGACACTCTCAATCACACACGTGAACAGGCACTCTCACCCTCACACATGAACATCACTCACCCTCACACATGAACAGGCCTCATACACGAAAAGGTACTCTCACCGCACACAAGAACAGGCACTCTCAACTCCAAATAAGAACAGGCAATCCAGCCCCCATAAACGAACAGGCACTCGCACCCTCACAAATGAACAGGCAGCCGCACATTCACACAAAAACAGGGACGACCTCCCCCATGCACAAACAGGCACTCTCACCGTCACACATGAACAGGCACTCTCACTTCCACACCTGAACAGGTACTCTCAATCCCAAACCCAAGTAGGCACTCTCACTCCTACACATCAACCGGCACTCTCACCCGCACACACAAACGGGCACACTCACTCCCATAAATGAACAAATACTCTCACTCCCACAACTAAACCAGCACTCTCACTCCCACATATGTACAGGCAAACTCACTCCCTCACATGAGCAGGCACACTCATCCTCACACACGATAATGTACTGTCACTCCCACACATAAACAAGCACTCTCACCCCCACACCCAACAAAGCACTTCATCCCACACATGTACAGGCACTCTCACACCCAGAAATGTACAGGCACTCTCACTTCCACAACTAAACAGCGCACTCTCACTCCCACAAATGAACAGGCACACTCACTTCCACACATCTACAGGCACTATCACTCCCACACCCAAACAGGCACTCTCAATCCCACACATGAACAGGCACACTCACCCTCACACACGAACATCACTCACCCTCACACACGAACAGTCACTCTCAACTCCACATAATAACAGGCACTCCAGCCCCCATAAATAAACAGGCACTCGCACCCTCACACATGAACAGGCACCCACATACTCACACAAAAACAGGGACCCCCACACAGAAACAGGCACTCTCACAGCCACACATGAGCACGCACTCTCACTCCCACACCTAAACAGGTACTCTCAGTCCCAAAACCAAGTAGGCTCTCTCACTCCCACACATGAATAGGCACTCTTACTCCCACACCCAGTCAGGCATTCTCACTCCCACACATCAACAGGCAATCTCACTCACGAAAATGAACATTCACTCTCATCCTCAGACCTGAACAGGCACTCTCACCCTCACAGACGAACAGGCATTCTCACCCCCACACATGAACAGGCAATCTCACTCGCACACATGAATAGGCACACTTACTCCCACACCGAATCAGGCATTCTCACTCCCACACATCAACAGGCAATCTCACTCACGCACATGAACATTCACTCTCATCCTCACACATGAACAGGCACTCTCACCCTAATAAATGAGCAGGCACTCTTATCCTCACACATGAACTGGCACTCTCACCCTCACACATGAACAGGCAATCTCACCCTTATACTCCAAACGGGCACTCTCCCTCACACATGAATAGGCACTCTCACCCTCACAAATGAGCAGGCACTCTCACGTGAAAATGCACTCTCACTCCCACACATTAACAGGTACTCTCACCCTCACAGACGAACAGGCAGGCTCACTCCTACACATGAACAGGCACTCCAGCCCCAATACACGAACAGGCACTCCCACCTTCACACATGAACAGGCACTCTCACGCTCACAACTAAACAGGCACTCTCACTCCCACACCAAACAAGCACTCTCACTCCCACACATGAACAGGCACTCTCACCCTCACACCCAAACAGGCACTCTCATCCTCACACATGAACAGGCACGCTCACCCTCACACATGAACAGGCAATCTCACCCTTATACCCCAAACAGGCACTCTCTGTCACACAAGAATAGGCACTCTCACCCTCACAAATGAGCAGGCACTCTCACCCTCACACATGAAAATGCACTCTCACTCCCACACATGAACAAGCACTCTCACCTTCACAGATGAGCAGGCAGGCTCACCCCTACACATGAACAGGTACTCCAGCCCCAATACACGAACAGGCACTCCCATCTTCACACATGAAAATGCAATCCCACCCTCACATACGAACAGGCACTCTCACTCCCACACATGAAGAGGCACTCTCACTCTCACACACAAATATGCACTCTCAGCCTCACACACGAACAGGCACTCCAGCCCCCATACATGAACAGGCTCTCGCAAATTCACACACGAACAGGCACCCCCACCCTAACACATAAATAGGCACCCAAACCTCACCCACAAACAGGCACTCTCACTACCCACACACGAACAGGCACTCTCACTCCCACACCTAAACAGGGATTCTCACTCGCAGACACACGAACAGACACTCTGACTCCCACAATTAAACAGGAACTCTCACTCCCACACATGAACAGGCAATCTCACTTCCACACACGTAGAGGCACCCTCAGCCTCACACACGAACAGGCACTCTCACTCCCAGACAAGAACAGGCACTCTCACTCCCACAACTAAACAGGCAATCTCACTCCCACACATGAACAGGCACTCTCACTCCCACACATGAACAGGCATGCTCACCCTCACACACGAACAGGCACTCTCACCCGCACACCCGAGCAGGCACTCTCCCAAACACATGAAAGGGCACTCTCACTCTCAAACTTGAACAGGCATTCTCAGCCTCATTCATAAAGAGGCACTCTCACTCCCACACCCAAACAGGCACTCTAACTCCCACACATAAACTGGCACACTCACTCCCACACATAAATAGGCACACTCACTCCCAAACATGAACAGGCACTCTCACTCCCACACACGAACAGGCACCCCCACCCTAACACATAAATAGGCACCCAAACCTCACCCACAAACAGGCACTCTCACTACCCACACACGAACAGGTACTCTCACCCCCTCACCAAAACAGGCACTCTCACCCCTACCAAAGACAGGCACTCCAGCCGCCTTAAACAAACAGGCACTCACACCCTCACACATGAACAGGCACTCCCACCCTCACAAAATCAAGCACCCCCAAACCCACACACAAACAGGCACACTCACCCCCACACATGAACAGACACTCTCACTCCCACACCGAAAAAGGCACTCTCACTCCCAAACCCAAGTAGGCACTCTCACTCCCACACTTGAACAGGCACTTTCACCCGCACACACAAACAGACACTCTCACTCCCGGACAAGAACAAATACTCTCACTCCCACAACTAAACCGGCACTCTCATTCCCGCACATGAACAGGCATTCTCACTCCCACACATGAACAGGCACTCTCACGCTCACAACTAAACAGGCACACTCACTCCCACACAAAACAGGCACTCTCATTCCCACACATGAACCGGCACTCTCACCCTCACACCCAAACAGGCACTCTCATCCTCACACATGAACAGGCACGCTCACCCTCACACATGAACAGGCAATCTCACCCTTATACCCCAAATAGGCACTCTCCCTCACACATGAATAGGCACTCTCACCCTCACAAATGAGCAGGCACTCTCACCCTCACACATGAAAATGCATTCTCACTCCCACACAAGAACAGGCACTCTCACCCTCACAGACGAACAGGCAGGCTCACCCCTACACATGAACAGGCACTCCAGCCCCAATACACGAACAGGCACTCCCACCTTCACACATAAAAATGCAATCCCACCCTCACATACGAACAGACACTCTCACTCCCACACATGAAGAGGCACTCTCACTCTCACACACGAACAGGCACTCTCAGCCTCACACACGAACAGGCACTCCAGCCCCCATACACGAACAGGCACTCGCAACTTCACACACGAACAGGCACCCCCACCCTAACGCATAAATAGGCACCCAAACCTCACCCACAAACAGGCACTCTCACTATCCACACACGATCAGGCACTCTCACTCCCACACTTAAACAGGGATTCTCACTCCCACACACACAAACAGGCACTCTTGCTCCCACAATTAAACAGGAACTCTCACTCCCACACATGAACAGGCAATCTCAATCCGACACCCGAACAGGAACTCTCATGCCCATAACTAAACCGGTACTCTCACTCCCACATATGAACAGGCCCTCTCACTTCCACACACGTAGAGGCACTCTCAGCCTCACACACGAACAGGCACTCTCACTCCCACAACTAAACCGGCACTCTCATTCCCACACATGAACAGGCATTCTCACTCCCACACATGAACAGGCACTCTCACCCTCAAACCCAAACAGGCACTCTCATCCTCACACATGAAGAGGCACTCTCACGCTCACAACTAAACAGGCACACTTACTCCCACACCAAACAGGCACTCTCACTCCCACACATGAACAGGCCCTCTCACCCTCACACCCAAACAGGCACTTTCATCCTCACACATGAACAGGCACACTCACCCTCACACATGAACAGGCAATCTCACCCATATACCCCAAACAGGCACTCTCCCTCACACATGAATAGGCACTCTCACCCTCACAAATGGGCAGGCACTCTCACCCTCACACATGAAAATGCACTCTCACTCCCACACACGAACAGGCATTCTCACCCTCACAGACGAACAGGCAGGCTCACCCCTACACATGAACAGGCACTCCAGCCCCAATACACGAACAGGCACTCCCACTTTCACACATGAAAATGCAATCCCAACCTTACATATGAACAGGCACTCTCACTCCCACACATGAAGAGGCACTCTCACTCTCAAACACGAACAGGCACTCTCAGCCTCACACACGATCAGGCACTCCAGCCCCCATACATGAACAGGCACTCACAACTTCACACACGAACAGGCACCCCCACCCTAACACATAAATAGGCACCCAAACCTCACCCACAAACAGGCACTCTCACTACCCACACACGAACAGGCACTCTCACTACAACACTTAAACAGGGATTCTCACTCCCACACACACAAACAGGCACTCTGGCTCCCACAATTAAACAGGAACTCTCACTCCCACACGTGAACAGACAATCTCATTCCGACACCCGAACAGGCACTCTCACGCCCACAACTAAACCGGCACTCTCACTCCCACATATGAACAGGCCCTCTCACTTCCACACATGTAGAGGCACCCTCAGCCTCACACACGAACAGGCACTCACTCACAGACAAGAACAGGCACTCTCGCTCCCACAACTAAACAGGCAATCTCACTCCCACACATGAACAGGCACTCTCACTCCCATACATGAACAGGCATGCTCACCCTCACACACGAACAGGCACTCTCACCCGCACACCCGAGCAGGCACTCTCCCAAACACATGAAAGGGCACTCTCACTCTCAAACTTGAACAGGCATTCTCATCCTCACTCATAAACAGGCACTCTCACTCCCACACCCAAACAGGCACTCTAACTCCCACACATAAACTGGCACACTCACTCCCATACCCAAATAGGCACACTCACTCCCAAACATGAACAGGTACTCTCACTCCCACACACGAACAGGCACCCCCACCCTAACACATAAATAGGCACCCAAACCTCACCCACAAACAGGCACTCTCACTACCCACACACGAACAGGCACTCTCACTCCCTCACCTAAACAGGGATTCTCACTCCGACACACACAAACAGGCACTCTGACTCACACAATTAAACAGGAACTCTCACTCCCACATATGAACAGGCCCTCTCACTTCCACACATGTAGAGGCACTCTCAGCCTCACACACAAACAGGCACTCTCACTCCCAGACAAGAATAAATACTCTCACTCCCACAACTAAACGGGCACTCTCACTCCCGCACATGAACAGGCATTCTCACTCCCACACCTGAACAGGCTCTCTCTTGCTCACAACTAAACAGGCACTCTCACTCCCACACCAAACAGGCACTCTCACTCCCACACATGAACAGGCACTATCACCCTCACAGCCAAACAGGCACTCTCCCTTACACATGAATAGGCACTCTCACCCTCACAAATGAGCAGGCACTCTCATCCTCACACATGAACAGGCACGCTCACCCTCACACATGAACAGGCAATCTCACCCTTATGCCCCAAACAGGCACTCTCACCTTCACACATGAATAGGCACTCTCACCCTCACAAATGAGCAGGCACTCTCACCCTCACACATGAAAATGCACTCTCACTCCCACACATGACCAGGCACTCTCACCCTCACAGACGAACAGGCAGGCTCACCCCTACACATGGACAGGCACTCCAACCCAATACATGAACAGGCACTCCCACCTTCACACATAAAAATGCAATCCCACCCTCACATACGAACAGGCACTCTCACTCCCACACATGAAGAGACACTCAAACTCTCACACATGAACAGGCACTCTCAGCCTCACACACGAACCGGCACTCCAGCCCCCATACACGAACAGGCACTTGCAACTTCACACACGAACAGGCACCCCCACCCTAACGCATAAATAGGCACCGAAACCTCACCCACAAACAGGCACTCTCACTACCCACACACGAACAGGCCCTCTCACTTGCACACACGTAGAGGCACTCTCAGCCTCACACATGAATAGGCACTCTCACTCCCAGACAAGAACAGGCACTCTCACTCCCACAACTAAACAGGCAATCTCACACCCACACATGAACAGGCACTCTCACTCCCACACATGAACAGGCATGCTCACCCTCACACACGAACAGGCACTCTCACCCGCACACCCGAGCAGGCACTCTCCCAAACACTTTTAAGGGCACTCTCACTCTCAAACTTGACAAACAGGCACATCCCCAGTACAAGAACAGGCATTCTCATCCTCATTCTTAAACAAGGACTCTCACTCCCACACCCAAACAGGCACTCTAACTCCCACACATAAACTGGCACACTCACTCCCACACCCAAACAGGCACTCTCACTCCCAAACATGAACAGGCACTCTCACTCCCATACACGAACAGGCACTCTCATCCGCACACCCGAACAGCCACACTCCCACGCACATGAATGGGCACTCTCACCCTCAGACATGAACAGGCCCTCTCACACTCACACATGAACAGGCACGGTCACGCCCACACCTAAGCAGGCACTCTCACCCTCACACACCAACAGGCATCTCAGCCCCACACACGAACAGGCACTCTCACCCTCACAAAAGAACAGGTATTCTCACCCCCATACACGAACAGGCAGAACATCCCCAATACAAGAACAGGTCTTCCCACTCTCACACACGAACAGGCAATCTCACTCCCACACACGAACAGGCACTCTCACTCCCACAAATGAACAGACATTCTCACCCGGAAACATGAACAGGAACTCTCCCACACACATGAATGGGCCCTCTCACCATCACACATAAGCAGGCAATCTCACCCTCACACATGAACAGGCACTCTCATGCCCACACCCAAGCAGGCACTCTCACTCAAACACATGGAGATTCACTCTCACTCCCACAGACAAACAGGCACGCTCACCCTATAATTGATCAGGCACTCTCACACCCTCACCTAATCAAGCACTCTCACTCTCACACCCAATTGGGCACTTTCTGTCCCACACATGAAAGTCACTTTCACTCCTATACACAAACAGGCACTCTCACTACCAGACATGAACAGGCACTCTCACTACCAGACATGAACAGGCACTCTCACACAACAACTAAACAGGCACTCTCACTCCCACACGTGAATATGCACTCTCACTCCCACACACAAACAGGCACTCTAAGCCTCACACACGAAGAGGCCCTACAGCCCCTATACATGAACAGGCACTCCAGCCTCCATACACAAACAGGCACCCCCACCCTCACACTCAAACAGGCACCCAACACTCACACACGAACAGGCACTCTCACTCCCACACCGAAACTGTCACTCACACTCCCACACATGAACATGCACTCTCATCCCCACACACAAACAGGCATTCTGACTTCCAAAACTAAACAGGACCTCTCACTCCCACACATGAACAACCACTCTCGCTCCCAAACCTGAACAGGCACTCACACATCCACACATGAAAAGGCAGTCCCACTCCCACACCTGAACAGGCACTCTCACTTCCACACATGAACAGGGACTCAGAATCCCACACATGAACAGGCACTCTCACTCCCAAACCTGAACAGGCACTCTCACTCCCACACATGAACATGTACTCTCATCCCCACACACAAACAGGCACTCTGACTTCCAAAACTAAACAGGACCTCTCACTCCCACACATGAACAACCACTTTTGCTCCCAAACCTGAACAGGCACTCACACATCCACACATGAACAGGCAGTCTCACTCCCACACATGAACAGGGACTGACAATCCCACACATGATCAGGCACTCTCACTCCCAAACCTGAACAGGCACTCTCACTCCCGCACATGAACATGCACTCTCATCCCCACACACAAACAGGCACTCTGACTTCCAAAACTAAACAGGACCTCTCACTCCCACACATGAACTAGCACTCTTGCTCCCAAACCTGAACAGGCACTCAGACATCCACACATGAACAGGCAGTCTCACTCCCACACCTGAACAGGCACTCTTACTCCCACACATGAACAGGGACTTACAATCCCACACATGAACAGGCACTCTGACTCCCAAACCTGAACAGGCACTCTCACTCCCACACACGGACAGGCACACTCACTCCAACTGCCAAATGGGCACTCTAACTCCCACATATGAACAGTCACTTTCACTCCCACACATGAACAGGCACTCTTACTCCCAAACCTGAACAGGCACTCTCACTCCCACACATGAACAGGCACACTCACCCCAACTGCCAAACGGGCACTGTAACTCCCACACACGAACAGTCACTTTCACTCCCACACATGAACAGGCATTTTCACTCCCACACCTAAACAGCCACTCTCACCTCCACACACAAACAGGCACTCTCACTCCCATGACTAAACAGGCACTCTCACTCCCACACATAAACAGGCACTCTCACGCCCACAAGTAAACAGGCAATCTCACTCCCACACATGAACAGGCAATGTCACTCCCACACACGAACAGGCACTATCCGCCTCACACATGAACAAGCAGTCTCACTCCCACACATGAACAGTCACTCCCCCTCCCACACCCAAATAGGCACACTCACTCCCACACATCTATAGGCACTCTCACCCTCACACATGAACATCACTCACCCTCACACACGAACAGGCACTCTCAGTCTCACACACAAACTAGTACTCTCACCCCCACACCAGAACAGGCACTCTCACCCCTACATAAGAACAGGCACTCCAGCCACCATAAACGAACAGGCATTCGCACCCTCACACATGAACAGGCACCCCCACCCTCACACAAAATCAAGCACCCCCAAAACCCCACACAAACAGGCACATACACCCCCACACATGAACAGACACTCTCACTCCCACACCGAAACAGGCACTCTCAATCCCAAACCCAAGTAGGCACTCTCACTCCCACACATGAACAGGCACTTTCACCCACACACACAAACAGACACTCTCACTCCCAGACAAGAACAAATACTCTCACTCCCATAACTAAACCGGCACTCTCACTCCCACACATGAAAAGGCATTGCCACTCCCACACCTGAACAGGCTCTCTCACGCCCACAACTAAACAGGCACTCTCACTCCCACACATGAACAGGCACACTCAGCCTCACACACGATAATGCACTGTCACTCCCACACATAAAAAGGCACTCTAATTCCCACACCCAAACAGGCACTCTCACTCCCACACACGAACAGGCACTCTTAGCCTCACACATGAAGAGGCCCTCCAGCCCCCATACATGAACAGGCACTCCAGCATCCATACACAAACAGGCACCCCCACCCTCACACTCAAACAGGCACCCAACACTCACACACGGACAGGCACTCTCACCCCTACACCAAAACAGTCACTCCCACTCCCACACATCAACAGGCAATCTCACTCACACACATGAACAGGCACTCTCATCCTCACACATGAACAGGCACTCTCACCCTCACAGACAAACAGGTATTCTTACCCCCATACACAAACAGGCATAACAGCCCCAATACAAGAACAGGTATTCCCACTCTCACACACGAACAGGCAACCTCACTGCCAGACATGAACAGGCACTCTCACTCACACACATAAACAGGTACTCTCAGCCTCACACACGAACAGGTACTCTCACCCCCTCACCGAAACAGGCACTCTCACCCCTACATAAGACAGGCACTCCAGTCACCATAAACGAACAGGCACTCGCACTCTCACACATGAACAGGCACCCCCTCCCTCACAAAATCAAGCACCCCCAAACCCACACACAAACAGGCACCCTCACCCCCACACATGAACAGACACTCTCACTCCCACACCGAAACAGGCACTCTCACTCCCAAACACAAGTAGGCATTCTCACTCCCACACATGAACAGGCACTTTCACCCGCACACACAAACAGACACTCTCACTCCCAGACAAGAACAAATACTCTCACTCCCACAACTAAACCGGCACTCTCACTCCCACACATGAACAGGCATTCTCACTCCCAAACCTGAACAGGCTCTCTCACGCTCACAACTAAACAGGCACCCTCACTCCCACACCAAACAGGCACTCTCACTCCCACACATGAGCAGGCACTCTCACCCTCACACCCAAACAGGCACTCTCCTTCACACATGAACAGGCACGCTCACCCTCACACATGAACAGGCATTCTCACCCTTATACCCCAAACAGGCACTCTCCCTCACACATGAATAGGCACTCTCACCCTCACAAATGAGCAGGCACTCTCACCCTCACACATGAAAATGCACTCTCACTCCCACACATGAACAGGCACTCTCAAAATCACTGACAAACAGGCAGGCTCACCCCTACACATGAACAGGTACTCCAGCCCCAATACACGAACAGGCACTCGCAACTTCACACACGAACAGGCACCCCCACCCTAACGCATAAATAGGCACCCAAACCTCACCCACAAACAGGCAATCTCACTACCCACACACGAACAGGCACTCTCACTCCCACACCTAAACAGGGATTCTCACTCCCACACACACAAACAGGCACTCTGACTCCCACAATTAAACAGGAACTTTCACTCCCACACATGAAGAGGCACTCTCACTCTCACACACGAACAGGCACTCTCAGCCTCACACACAAACAGGCATTCCAGCCCCCAAACACGAACAGGCACTTGCAACTTCACACACGAACAGGCACCCCCACCCTAACGCATAAATAGGCACCCAAACCTCACCCACAAACAGGCAATCTCACTACCCACACACAAACAGGCACTCTCACTCCCACACCTAAACAGGAACTCTCACTCCCACACATGAACAGGCAATCTCAATCCGACACCCGAACAGGCACTCTCACGCCCACAACTAAACCGGCACTCTCACTCCCACATATGAACAGGCCCTCCCACTTCCACACACGTAGAGGCACCCTCAGCCTCACACACAAACAGGCACTCTCACTCCCAGACAAGAACAGGCACTTTCACTCCCACACAGGAACAGGCATGCTCACCCTCACACACGAACAGGCACTCTCACCCGCACACCCGAGCAGGCACTCTCCCAAACACTTGTAAGGGCACTCTCACACTCAAACTTGAACAGGCATTCTCATCCTCATTCATAAACAGGCACTCTCACTCCCACACCCAAACAGGCACTCTCACTCCCAAACATGAACAGTCACTCTCACTCCCACACACGAACAGGCACTCTCACCCGAACAGCCACACTCCCACACACATGAATGGGCACTCTCACCCTCAGACATGAACAGGCCCTCTCACACTCACACATGAACAGGCACGGTCATGCCCACACCTAAGCAGTCACTCTCACTCTCACACACCAACAGGCATCGCAGTCTCACACATGAACAGGCACTCTAATACCCACACAAGTACAGGCACTCTCAGCCTCCCACGTGAACAGGCACTCTCAATCGCACACATGAATAGGCACTCTCACTCCCACACCCAATCAGGCACTCTCACTCCCACACATCAACAGGCAATCTCACACACATGAACAGGCACACTCATCCTCACACACGAAACGGCACTCTCATCCTCACAGATGAACAGGTATTCTCACCCCCATACACGAACAGGCAGAACATCCCCAATACAAGAACAGGTCTTCCCACTCTCACACACGAACAGGCAATCTCACTCCCACACACGAACAGGCATTCTCACTCCCACAAATGAACAGACATTCTCACCCGGAAACATGAACAGGAACTCTCCCACACACATGAATGGGCCCTCTCACCATCACACATAAGGAGGCAATCTCACCCTCACACATGAACAGGCACTCTCAATCGCACACATGAAAAGGCACTCTCACTCCCACACCCAATCAGGCACTCTCACTCCCACACATTAACAGGCAATCTCACATACATGAACAGGCACACTCATCCTCACACACGAAACGGCACTCTCATCCTCACAGACGAACAGGTATTCTCACCCCCATACATGAACAGGCAGAACATCCCCAATACAAGAACAGGTCTTCCCACTCTCACACACGAACAGGCAATCTCACTCCCACACACGAACAGGCATTCTCACTCCCACAAATGAATAGACATTCTCACCTGCAAACATGAACAGGAACTCTCCCACACACATGAATGGGCCCTCTCACCATCACACATAAGGAGGCAATCTCACCCTCACACATGAACAGGCACTCTCATGCCCACACCCAAGCAGGCACTCTCACTCAAACAGGCGAACAGGCACTCTCACCCTATAATTGATCAGGCACTCTCACTCCCTGACCTAATCAAGCACTCTCACTCCCACACCCAAGTTGGCACTTTCTGTCCCACACATGAAAGTCACTTTCACCCCTACACACAAACAGGCACTCTCACTACCAGACATGAACAGGCACTCTCACTCCCACAACTAAACAGGCACTCTCAGACCCACACATGAACACGCACTCTCACTCCCGCACACAAACAGGCACTCTCACACAACAACTAAACAGGCACTCTCACTCCCACACATGAATATGCACTCTCACTCCCACACACGAACAGGCACTCTTAGCCTCACACACGAAGAGGCCCTACAGCCCCTATACATGAACAGGCACTCCAGCCTCCATACACAAACAGGCGCCCCCACCCTCACACTCAAACAGGCACCCAACACTCACACACGAACAGGCACTCTCACTCCCACACCGAAACAGTCACTCACACTCCCACACATGAACATGTACTCTCATCCCCACACACAAACAGGCATTCTGACTTCCAAAACTAAACAGGACCTCTCACTCCCACACATGAACAAGCACTCTCGCTCCCACACCTGAACAGGCACTCACACATTCACACATGAACAGGCAGTCTCACTCCCACACGTGAACAGGGTCTCACAATCCCACACATGATCAGGCACTCTCAATCCCAAACCTGAACAGGCAATCTCACTCCCACACATATACAGGGACACTCACTCCAACTGCCAAACGGGCACTCTAATTCCCACACACGAACAATCACTTTTACTCACACACATGAACAGGCACTCTCACTCCCACACCTAAACAGCCACTCTCACCTCCACACATAAACAGGCACTCTCACTCCCAGACACGAACAGGCGCTCTCACTCCCATAACTGAACAGGTACTCTCACTCCCACACAAGAACAGGCACTATCAGCCTCACACACGAACAAGCAGTCTCACTCCCACACATGAACAGTCACGCCCCCTCCCACACCCAAACAGGCACACTCACTCCCACACATATACAGGCACTCTCACTCCCACACCCAAACAGGCACTCTCACTCCCACACATCAACAGTCACTCTCAAGCCCACAACCAAACAGGAATTCTCACTCCAACACATGAACGGGCACTCTCACCCTCACACATGAACAGGCATTTTCACCCTCACACACAAACAGGCACTCTCACTCCCAAAAACGAACAGGCGAAACAGACCCCATACACGAAAAGGCACTCCTACCCTGACACACAAACAGCAATTGCACTCCCACACACGATCAGGCCCTCTCATCCACACCCAAACAGGAACTCCCACTCCCACACATAAACAGGCACTCTCCCGCTCAAGCACGAACAGGCACTCTCACCCTCACACACCAACATCACTCAGCCTCACACACGAACAGGCACTCTCATGTCTAACACACAAACAGGCACTCTCACTCCCACACATCAACAGTCACTCTCATGCCCACACCCAAACCGACACTCTCACTCCCACACATGAACAGGCACTTTCACCCTCACAGACAAACAGGCACTCTCACCCCCAAATACGAACAGGCAATCCAGACCCCATAAAAGAATAGGCACTCCTACCCTGACACACAAACAGGCAATTTCACTCCCACACACGAGCAGGCCCACTCATCCCACAACCAAACAGGAACTCTCACTCCCACACATAAACAGGCACTCTCACCCTCAAGCACCAACAGGCACTCTCACCCTCACAGAAAAACAGGCAATCCAGACGCCATACACGAATAGGCACTCCTAGCCTGACACACAAACAGGCAATTTCACTCCCACACACGAAAAGGCTCTCTCATCCCACACCCAAACAGGAACTCACATTCCCACACATGAACAGGCACTCTCCCCCTCAAGCACAAACATCACTCAGCCTCACACACCAATAGGCGCTCTCATGCCTAACACACGAACAGGCACGCTCACCCCGACACAAGAAAAAGCACTCCATCCCTGATACACGAACAGGCTTTCGCATCGGCACACACGAAAAGGCACCCCCGAACAGGCACCCCCACCCTCACACAAACACAGGAACTCAAACCCTCACACACGTACAGGCACTCTCACCTCCACACACGACCAGGCAGTCTCAATCCCAAACCCAAGTAGGCACTCTCACTCCCACACACAAACTGGCACTCTCACTCCCAGACACGAAAAGGTACTCGAACTCCCACATTTAAACAGGCACCCTGACTCCCACACCCGAGCAGGCACTCTCACAACCAGAACTAAACAGACACTCTCACTCCCATACATGAGCATGCACTCTCACACTCACACATGAACAGGCACTCTCACACTCACAGATGAACAGGCACTCTCACCCGCACTCACGAGCAGGCACTCCAGCCCCCATAAACGAACAAGCACTCCCACCCTCACACTCAAACAGGCAACCACACTCGCACACATGAACAGACACTCTCACTCCCACACATGAAGAGGCACTCTCAGCCTCACACACAAAGAGGCCCTCCAGCCCCCATATCCGAACAGGCACTCCAGCCTCCATACATGTACAGGCACGCCCACCATCACACTCAATCAGGCACCCAACCCTCGCACAAGAACAGGCACTCTCACTCCCAGACCGAAACAAGCACTCTCACTCCCACAACCAAGTAGGCACTCACACTCCCACACATGAACATGCACTATCATCACCACGCAAAAACAGGCACTCTCACTCACAAACACAAACAGGCACTCTGACTCCCACAACTCAAGAGGAACTCTCACTCCCACACACGAACAGGCACTCTCCCACACACATGAATGGGCACTCTCACCTTCAAACATGAAGAGGCACTCTCATCCTCACACACAAACAGGCACTCTCACTCCCACAAATGAACAGGCATACTCACCCACAAACCTGAACAGGCACTCTCACACATGAACAGGCACTCTCAATCCCAAACCCAAGTAGGCACTCTCACTCCCACACATGAACAGGCACCCCCACCCACACACAAAATCAAGCACCCCCACCCTCACACAAAATCAAGAACCCCCAAACCCACACACAAACAGGCACTCTCACCCCAACACACAACCTGGCACACTCACTCCCAGACACAGAAAGGTAGTCTAACTCCCACAATTAAACAGGCACTATGACTCCAACACCCGAGCAGGCACTCTCACACCCAGAACTAAACAGGCACTCTCACTCCCATACATGAGAAGGCACTCTCACGCTCACACACGAACAGGCAGTCTCACCCTCACAGATGAACAGGTGGTCTCACCACCATACACAAACAGGCAGAACAGCCACAGTACATGAACAGGCATTTCCACCCTCACACATGAACAGGCAATCTCACTCCCACACACAAACATGCAATCTCACTCCCACAAACGAACAGGCATGCTCACCCACAAACCTGAACAGGCACTCTCCCACACACATGAACAGGCACTCTCAATCCCAAACCCAAGTAGGCACTCTCACTCCCACTCACGACGAGGCACTCTCACTCACACACATGAAAAGGCATACTCACTCCCACACCGAAACTGGCACTCTCATTTCCACACATGAACACGCAGTCTCACTCCAACACCTGAGCAGGCAGTCTCACTCCCACACCTGAACAGGCACGCGGACTCCCAGATATGAACAGGCACGCCCACCCTCACACATGAACAGAAATTCTCACCCCATACATGAACAGGCAGTCCAGCCCCCATTCATGAAATGGCACACCCACCCTCAGTCACGAACAGGCAATCTCACTCCCACACACGAATTGGCACTCTCACTCCCACACACGAACAGGCACACTCCCACACACATGAATGGGCACTCTCACCTTCAAACATGAACAGGCACTCTCATCCTCACACACAAACAGGCACTCTCATTCCCACAAACGAACAGGCATACTCACCCACAAACCTGAACAGGCACTCTCACACACACATGAACAGGCACTCTCAATCCCAAACCCAAGTAGGCACTCTCACTCCCACACATGAACAGGCACCCCCACCCTCACACAAAATCAAGCACCCCCACCCTCACACAAAATCAAGCACCCCCAAACCCACACACAAACAGGCACTCTCACCCCAACACACAACCTGGCACACTCACTCCCAGACACAGAAAGGTAGTCTAACTCCTACATTTAAACAGGCACTCTCACTCCCACACATGAACAGGCACACTCACTCCCACACATGAACAGGCACACTCAGCCTCACACACAATAATGCACTGTCACTCCGACACATAAACAGGCATTCTAATTCCCACCCCCATAAACGATCAAGCACTCCCACCCTCACACTCAAACAGGCAATCTCACTCGCACACATGAACAGGCAATCTCACTCCCACACATGAACAGGCACTCTCAGCCTCACACACAAAGATTCCCTCCAGCCCCCATATCCGAACAGGCACTCCAGCCTCCATACACGAACAGGCACGCCCACCCTCACAATCAATCAGGCACCCAACCCTCGCACACGAAGAGGCACTCTCACTCCCAGACCGAAACAAGCACTCTCACTCCCACAACCAAGTAGGCACTCACACTCCCACACATGAACATGCACTCTCATCTCCACGCACAAACAGGCACTCTCACTCACAAACACAAACAGTCACTCTGACTCCCACAACTCAAGAGGAACTCTCACTCCCACACATGAACAAGCACTCTCGCTCCCACACCTAAGCAGGCACTCACACACCCACACCTGAACAGGCACTCTCACTCCCACACCTGAACAAGCACTCTCATTCCCACACCTGAACAGGCACTCTCACTCCCAAACCTGAACAGGCATGCGGACTCCCAGATATGAACAAGCACGCCCACCCTCACACATGAACAGAAATGCTCACCCCATACATGAACAGGAAGTCCAGCCCCCATTCATGAAAAGGCACACCCACCCTCAGTCACGAACAGGCAATCTCACTCCCACACACGAACAGGCACTCTCCCACAAACATGAATGGGCACTCTCACCTTCAAACATGAACAGGCACTCTCATCCTCACACACAAACAGGCACTCTCACTCCCACAAACGAACAGGCATACTCACCCACAAACCTGAACAGGCACTCTCCTACACACATGAACAGGCACTCTCAATCCCAAACCCAAGTAGGCACGCTCAATCCCACACATGAACAGGCACCCCCACCCTCACACAAAATCAAGCATCCCAACCCTCTCACAAAATCAAGCACCCCAAAACCGACACACAAACAGGCACTCTCACCCCAACACACAACCTGGCACACTCACTCCCAGACACAGAAAGGTAGTCTAACTCCCACATTTAAACAGGCACTCTGACTCCAACACCCGAGCAGGCACTCTCACACCCAGAACTAAACAGGCACTCTCACTCCCATACATGAAAAGGCACTCTCACGCTCACACACGAACAGGCAGTCTCACCAACACAGATGAACAGGTAGTCTCACCACCATACACAAACAGGCAGAACAGCCCCAGTACATGAACAGGCATTCCCACCCTCACACATGAACAGGCAATCTCACTCTCACACACGAACAGGCACTCTCACTCCCACAAACGAACAGGCATTCTCACCCACAAACCTGAACAGGCACTCTCCCACACACATGAACAGGCACTCTCAGTCCCAAACCCAAGTAGGCACTCTCACTCCCACACATGAACAGGCACCCCCCACCCTCACACAAAATCAAGCACCCCCACCCTCACACAAAATCAAGCACCCCCAAACCCACACACGAACAGGCATTCTCACCCCAACACACAACCTGGCGCACTCACTCCCAGACAAAAAAAGGTAGTCTAACTCCCACATTTAAACAGGCACTCTCACTCCCACACATGAACAGGCACACTCACTCCCTCACACGCACAGGCACAATCAGCCTCACATACAATAATGCACTGTCACTCCCACACATAAACAGGCATTCTAATTCCCACACCCAAACATGCACTCTTACTCCCATACATCCACAGTCAATCTCATGCCCACACCCAAACAGGCACTCTCACTCCAACACATGAACGGGCACTCTCACCCTCACACACAAACAGGTACTCTCACCCTCACAGAGAAACAGGCAATCCAGACCCCATACACGAGTAGGCACTCCTAGCCTGACACACAAACAGGCAATTTCACTCCCACGCACGAACAGGCTCTCTCATCCCACACCCAAACAGGAACTCACACTCCCACACATGAACAGGCACTCTCCCCCTCAAACACAAACATCACTCAGCCTCACACACGAACAGGCACTCTCATGCCTACCACACGAACAGGCACACTCACCCCGACAACAAGAAAAAGCACTCCAGCCCTGATACATGAACAGGCTCTCGCATCGGCACACACGAACAGGCACCCCCACCCTCACACATACACAGGCACTCCAAACCTCACACATGTACAGGCACTCACACCTCCACACACGAACAGGCAGTCTCACTCCCAGACCTAATTAGGCACTCTCACCCCCACACACAAACTGGCACTCTCACTCCCAGATACGAAAAGGTACTCGAACTCCCACATTTAAACAGGCACTCTGACTCCCACAACCGAGCAGGCATTCTCACACCCAGAACTAAACAGACACTCTCACTCCCATACATGAGCATGCACTCTCACACTCACACATGAACAGGCACTCTCCCACACACATGAACAGGCACTCTCAATCCCAAACCCAAGTAGGCACTCTCACTCCCACACACAAACTGACACTCTCACTCCCAGACACAAAAAGGTACGAGGACACCCACATTTAAACAGGCACTCTGACTTCCACACCCGAGCAGGCACTCTCACACCCAGGACTAAACAGGCACTCTCACTCCCAGACATGAGCATGCACTCTCACACTCACACATGAACAGGCACTCTCACACTCACACATGAACAGGCACTCTCACCCGCACTCATGAGCAGGCACTCCAGCCCCCATAAACGAACAAGCACTCCCACCCTCACACTCAAACAGGCAATCACACTCGCACACATGAACAGGCACTCTCACTCCCACACATGAACATGCACTCTCAGCCTCACACACAAAGAGGACCTCCAGTCCACATATCCGAACAGGCACTCCAGCCTCCATACATGAACAGGCACGCCCACCCTCACACTCAATCAGGCACCCAACCCTCGCACACGAACAGGCACTCTCACTCCCAGACCGAAACAAGCACTCTCACTCCCACAACCAAGTTGGCACTCACACTCCCACACATGAACATGCACTATCATCGCCACGCAAAAACAGGCACTTTCACTCACAAACACAAACAGGCACTCTGACTCCCACAACTCAAGAGGAACTCTCACTCCAACACATGAACAAGCACTCTCGCTCCCACACCTAAACAGGCACTCACACACCCACACCTGAACAGGCACTCTCACTCCCACACCTGAATAAGCACTCCCATTCCCACACCTGAACAGGCACTCTCACTCCCAAACCTGAACAGGCACTCTCACTCCAACTCAAGACGAGGCACTCTCACTCACACACATGAAAAGGCATACTCACGCCCACACCGAAACTGGCACACTCATTTCCACACATAAATACGCACTCTCACTCCAACACCTGAGCAGGCAGTCTCACACCCACACCTGAACAGGCACGTGGACTCCCAGATATGAACAGGCACGCCCACCCTCACACACGAACAGAAATGCTCACCCCACACATGAACAGGCAGTCCAGCCCCCATTCATGAAAAGGCACACCCACCCTCAGTCACGAACAGGCAATCTCACTCCCACACACAAATTGGCACTCTCACTCCCACACACGAACAGGCACTCTCCCACACACATGAATGGGCACTCTCACCTTCAAACATGAACAGGCACTCTCATCCTCACACACAAACAGGCACTCTCACTCCCACAAATGAACAGGCATACTCACCCACAAACATGAACAGGCACTCTCACACACACATGAACAGGCACTCTCAAACCCAAACCCAAGTAGGCACTCTCACTCCCACACATGAACAGGCACCCCCACCCTCACACAAAATCAAGCACCCCCAAACCCACACACAAACAGGCACTCTCACCCCAACAAACAACCTGGCACACTCACTCCCAGACACAGAAAGGTACTATAACTCCCACAATTAAACAGGCACTCTGACTCCAACACCCAAGCAGGCACTCTCACACCCAGAACTAAACAGGCACTCTCACTCCCATACATGAGAAGGCACTCTCACGCTCACACACGAACAGGTAATCTCACCCTCACAGATGAACAGGTGGTCTCACCACCATACACAAACAGGCAGAACAGCCCCAGTACATGAACCGGCATTCCCACCATCACACATAAACAGGCAATCTCACTCCCACACACAAACAGGCACTCTCACTCCCACAAACGAACAGGCATTCTCACCCACAAACCTGAACAGGCACTCTCCCACACACATGAACAGGAACTCTCAATCCCAAACCCAAGTAGGCACTCTCACTCCCACACACAAACTGGCACTCTCACTCCCAGACACGAAAAGATACTCGGACTCCCACATTTAAACAGGCACTCTGACTCCCACACCCTAGCAGGCACTCTCACACCCAGAACTAAACAGGCACTCTCACTCCCATACATGAGCATGCACTCTCACACTCACACATGAACAGGCACTCTCAGCGTCACACACAAAGAGGCCCTCCAGCCCCCATATCCGAACAGGCACTCCAGCCTCCATACATGAACAGGCACGCCCACCCTCACACTCAATCAGGCACCCAACCCTCGCACACGAACAGGCACTCTCACTCCCAGACCGAAACAAGCACTCTCACTCCCACAACCAAGAAGGCACTCACACTCCCACACATGAACATGCACTATCATCGCCACGCAAAAACAGGCACTCTCACTCACAAACACAAACAGGCACTCTGACTCCCACAACTCAAGAGGAACTCTCACTCCCACACATGAACAAGCACTCTCGCTCCCACATCTAAACAGGCACTCACACACCCACACCTGAACAGGCACTCTCACTCCCACACCTGAACAAGCACTCTCATTCCCACACCTGAACAGGCACTCTCACTCCCAAACCTGAACAGGCACTCTCACTCCAACTCAAGACGAGGCACTCTCACTCACACACATGAAAAGGAATACTCACTCCCACACCAAAACTGGCACTCTCATTTCCAAACATGAATACGCACTCTCACTCCCACACATGAACATGCACTATCATCGCCACGCAAAAACAGGCGCTCTCACTCACAAACACAAACAGTCACTCTGACTCCCACAACTCAAGAGGAACTCTCACTCCAACACATGAACAAGCACTCTCGCTCCCACACCTAAACAGGCACTCACACACCCACACCTGAACAGGCACTCTCACTCCCACACCTGAACAAGCACTCTCATTCCCACACCTGAACAAGCACTCTCACTCCCAAACCTGAACAGGCACTCTCACTCCAACTCAAGATGAGGCACTCTCACTCACGCACATGAAAAGGCATACTCACTCCCACACCGAAACTGGCACTCTCATTTCCACACATGAATACGCATTCTCACTCCCACACCTGAGCAGGCAGTCTCACTCCCACACATGAACAGGCAGTCCAGCCCCCATTCATGAAAAGGCACACACACCCTCAGTCACAAACAGGCAATCTCACTCCCACACACAAATTGGCACTCTCACTCCCACACACGAACAGGCACTCTCCCACACACATGAATGGGCACTCTCACCTTCAAACATGAACAGGCACTCTCATCCTCACACACAAACAGGCACTCTCACTCCCACAAACGAACAGGCATACTCACCCACAAACCTGAACAGGCACTCTCACACACACATGAACAGGCACCCCCACCCTCACACAAAATCAAGCACCCCCACCCTCACACAAAATCAAGCACCCCTAAACCCACACACAAACAGGCACTCTCACCCCAACACACAACCTGGCACACTCACTCCCAGACACAGAAAGGTACTCTAACTCCCACAATTAAACAGGCACTCTGACTCCAACACCCAAGCAGGCACTCTCACACCCAGAACTAAACAGGCACTCTCACTCCCATACATGAGAAGGCACTCTCACGCTCACACACGAACAGGTAATCTCACCCTCACAGATGAACAGGTGGTCTCACCACCATACACAAACAGGCAGAACAGCCCCAGTACATGAACCGGCATTCCCACCCTCACACATAAACAGGCAATCTCACTCCCACACACAAACAGGCACTCTCACTCCCACAAACGAACAGGCATTCTCACCCACAAACCTGAACAGGCACTCTCCCACACACATGAACAGGAACTCTCAATCCCAAACCCAAGTAGGCACTCTCACTTCCACACACAAACTGGCACTCTCACTCCCAGACACGAAAAAGTACTCGGACTCCCACATTTAAACAGGCACTCTGACTCCCACACCCGAGCAGGCACTCTCACACCCAGAACTAAACAGGCACTCTCACTCCCATACATGAGCATGCACTCTCACACTCACACATGAACAGGCACTCTCACACTCACACATGAACAGGCACTCTCACCCGCACTCACGAGCAGGCACTCCAGCCCCCATAAACGAACAAGCACTCCCACCCTCACACTCAAACAGGCAATCACACTCGCACACATGAACAGGCACTCTCACTCCCACACATGAACAGGCACTCTCAGCCTCACACACAAAGATTCCCTCCAGCCCCCATATCCGAACAGGCACACCAGCCTCCATACATGAACAGGCATGCCCACCCTCACACTCAATCAGGCACCCAACTCTCGCACACGAACAGGCAATCTCACTCCCAGACCGAAACAAGCACTCTCACTCCCACAACCAAGTAGGCACTCACACTCCCACACATGAACATGCACTATCATCGCCACGTAAAAACAGGCACTCTCACTCACAAACACAAACAGTCACTCTGACTCCCACAACTCAAGAGGAACTCTCACTCCAACACATGAACAAGCACTCTCGCTCCCACACCTAAACAGGCACTCACACACCCACACCTGAACAGGCACTCTCACTCCCACACCTAAACAGGCACTCACACACCCACACCTGAACAGGGACTCTCACTCCCACACCTGAACAAGCACTCTCATTCCCACACCTGAACAGGCACTCTCACTCCCAAACCTGAACAGGCACTCTCACTCCAACTCAAGACGAGGCACTCTCACTCACACACATGAAAAGGCATACTCACTCCCACACCGAAACTGGCACTCTCATTTCCACACATGAATACGCATTCTCACTCCCACACCTGAGCAGGCAGTCTCACTCCCACACATGAACAGGCAGTCCAGCCCCCATTCATGAAAAGGCACACCCACCCTCAGTCACGAACAGGCAATCTCACTCCCACACACAAATTGGCACTCTCACTCCCACACACGAACAGGCACTCTCCCACACACATGAATGGGCACTCTCACCTTCAAACATGAACAGGCACTCTCATCCTCACACACAAACAGGCACTCTCACTCCCACAAACGAACAGGCATACTCACCCACAAACCTGAACAGGCACTCTCACACACACATGAACAGGCACTCTCAAACCCAAACCCAAGTAGGCACTCTCACTCCCACACATGAACAGGCACCCCCACCCTCACACAAAATCAAGCACCCCCACCCTCACACAAAATCAAGCACCCCTAAACCCACACACAAACAGGCACTCTCACCCCAACACACAACCTGGCACACTCACTCCCAGACACAGAAAGGTACTCTAACTCCCACAATTAAACAGGCACTCTGACTCCAACACCCAAGCAGGCACTCTCACACCCAGAACTAAACAGGCACTCTCACTCCCATACATGAGAAGGCACTCTCACGCTCACACACGAACAGGTAATCTCACCCTCACAGATGAACAGGTGGTCTCACCACCATACACAAACAGGCAGAACAGCCCCAGTACATGAACCGGCATTCCCACCCTCACACATAAACAGGCAATCTCACTCCCACACACAAACAGGCACTCTCACTCCCACAAACGAACAGGCATTCTCACCCACAAACCTGAACAGGCACTCTCCCACACACATGAACAGGAACTCTCAATCCCAAACCCAAGTAGGCACTCTCACTTCCACACACAAACTGGCACTCTCACTCCCAGACACGAAAAAGTACTCGGACTCCCACATTTAAACAGGCACTCTGACTCCCACACCCGAGCAGGCACTCTCACACCCAGAACTAAACAGGCACTCTCACTCCCATACATGAGCATGCACTCTCACACTCACACATGAACAGGCACTCTCACACTCACACATGAACAGGCACTCTCACCCGCACTCACGAGCAGGCACTCCAGCCCCCATAAACGAACAAGCACTCCCACCCTCACACTCAAACAGGCAATCACACTCGCACACATGAACAGGCACTCTCACTCCCACACATGAACAGGCACTCTCAGCCTCACACACAAAGATTCCCTCCAGCCCCCATATCCGAACAGGCACACCAGCCTCCATACATGAACAGGCATGCCCACCCTCACACTCAATCAGGCACCCAACTCTCGCACACGAACAGGCAATCTCACTCCCAGACCGAAACAAGCACTCTCACTCCCACAACCAAGTAGGCACTCACACTCCCACACATGAACATGCACTATCATCGCCACGTAAAAACAGGCACTCTCACTCACAAACACAAACAGTCACTCTGACTCCCACAACTCAAGAGGAACTCTCACTCCAACACATGAACAAGCACTCTCGCTCCCACACCTAAACAGGCACTCACACACCCACACCTGAACAGGCACTCTCACTCCCACACCTGAACAAGCACTCTCATTCCCACACCTGAACAGGCACTCTCACTCCCAAACCTGAACAGGCACTCTCACTCCAACTCAAGACGAGGCACTCTCACTCACGCACATGAAAAGGCATACTCACTCCCACACCGAAACTGGCACTCTCATTTCCACACATGAATACGCATTCTCACTCCCACACCTGAGCAGGCAGTCTCACTCCCACACATGAACAGGCAGTCCAGCCCCCATTCATGAAAAGGCACACCCACCCTCAGGCACGAACAGGCAATCTCACTCCCACACACGAATTGGCACTCTCACTCGCACACACGAACAGGCACTCTCCCACACACATGAATGGGCACTCTCACCTTCAAACATGAACAGGCACTCTCATCCTCACACACAAACAGGCACTCTCACTCCCACAAACGAACAGGCATACTCACCCACAAACCTGAACAGGCACTCTCACACACACATGAACAGGCACTCTCAAACCCAAACCCAAGTAGGCACTCTCACTCCCACACATGAACAGGCACCCCCACCCTCACACAAAATCAAGCACTCCCAGCCTCACACTCAAACAGGCAATCACACTCGCACACATGAACAGGCACTCTCACTCCCACACATGAACAGGCACTCTCAGCCTCACACACAAAGAGGCCCTCCAGCCCCCATATCCGAACAGGCACACCAGCCTCCATACATGAACAGGCACGCCCACCCTCACACTCAATCAGGCACCCAACCCTCGCACACGAACAGGCAATCTCACTCCCAGACCGAAACAAGCAATCTCACTCCCACAACCAAGTAGGCACTCACACTCCCACACATGAACAAGCACTCTCATTCCCACACCTGAACAGGCACTCTCACTCCCAAACCTGAACAGGCACTCTCACTCCCACACATGAACATGCACTCTCATTTCCACGCACAAACAGTCACTCTCACTCACAAACACAAACCGGCACTCTGACTCCCACAACTCAAGAGAAACTCTCACTCCCACACATGAACAAGCACTCTCGCTCCAACACCTAAACAGGCACTCACACACCCACACCTGAACAGGCACTCTCACTCCCACACCTGAACAAGTACTCTCATTCCCACACCTGAACAGGCACTCTCACTCCCAAACCTGAACAGGCACTCTCACTCCAACTCATGACGAGGCACTCTCACTCACACACATGAAAAGGCATACTCACTCCCACACCGAAACTGGCACTCTCATTTCCACACATGAATACGCACTCTCACTCCAACACCTGAGCAGGCAGTCTCACTCCCACACCTGAACAGGCACGCGGACTCCCAGATATCAACAGGCACGCCCACCCTCACACACGAACAGAAATGCTCACCCCATACATGAACAGGCAGTCCAGCCCCCATTCATGAAAAGGCACACACACCCTCAGTCACGAACACGCAATCTCACTCCCACACACGAATTGGCACACTCACTCCCACACACGAACAGGCACTCTCCCACAAACATGAATGGGCACTCTCACCTTCAAACATGAACAGGCACTCTCATCCTCACACACAAACGGGCACTCTCACTCCCACAAACGAACAGGCATACTCACCCACAAACCTGAACAGGCACTCTCACACACACATGAACAGGCACTCTCAATCCTAAACCCAAGTAGGCACTCTCACTCCCACACATGAACAGGCACCCCCACCCTCACACAAAATCAAGCACCCCCACCCTCACACAAAATCAAGCACCCCCAAACCCACACACAAACAGGCACTCTCACCCCAACACACAACCTGGCACACTCACTCCCAGACACAGAAAGGTAGTCTAACTCCTACATTTAAACAGGCACTCTCACTCCCACACATGAACAGGCACACTCACTCCCTCACACGAACAGGCACACTCAGCCTCACACACAATAATGCACTGTCACTCCGACACATAAACAGGCATTCTAATTCCCACCCCCATAAACGAACAAGCACTCCCACCCTCACACTCAAACAGGCAATCTCACTCGCACACATGAACAGGCACTTTCACTCCCACACATGAACAGGCAATCTCAGCCTCACACACAAAGAGGCCCTCCAGCCCCCATATCCGAACAGGCACTCCAGCCTCCATACACGAACAGGCACGCCCACGCTCACACTCAATCAGGCACCCAACCCTCGCACACGAACAGGCACTTTCGCTCCCAGACCGAAACAAGCACTCTCACTCCCACAACCAAGTAGGCACTCACACTCCCACAAATGAACATGCACTCTCATCTCCACGCACAAACAGGCACTCTCACTCACAAACACAAACAGTCACTCTGACTCCCACAACTCAAGAGGAACTCTCACTCCCACACATGAACAAGCACTCTCGCTCCCACACCTAAGCAGGCACTCACACACCCACACCTGAACAGGCACTCTCACTCCCACACCTGAACAAGCACTCTCATTCCCACACCTGAACAGGCACTCTCACTCCCACACATGAACATGCACTCTCATTTCCACGCACAAACAGTCACTCTCACTCACACACACAAACCGGCACTCTGACTCCCACAACTCAAGAGAAACTCTCACTCCCACACATGAACAAGCACTCTCGCTCCAACACCTAAACAGGCACTCACACACCCACACCTGAACAGGCACTCTCACTCCCACACCTGAACAAGTACTCTCATTCCCACACCTGAACAGGCACTCTCACTCCCAAACCTGAACAGGCACTCTCACTCCAACTCACGACGAGGCACTCTCACTCACACACATGAAAAGGCATACTCACTCCCACACCGAAACTGGCACTCTCATTTCCACACATGAATACGCACTCTCACTCCAACACCTGAGCAGGCAGTCTCACTCCCACACCTGAACAGGCACGCGGACTCCCAGATATCAACAGGCACGCCCACCCTCACACACGAACAGAAATGCTCACCCCATACATGAACAGGCAGTCCAGCCCCCATTCATGAAAAGGCACACACACCCTCAGTCACGAACACGCAATCTCACTCCCACACACGAATTGGCACACTCACTCCCACACACGAACAGGCACTCTCCCACAAACATGAATGGGCACTCTCACCTTAAAACATGAACAGGCACTCTCATCCTCACACACAAACGGGCACTCTCACTCCCACAAACGAACAGGCATACTCACCCACAAACCTGAACAGGCACTCTCACACACACATGAACAGGCACTCTCAATCCCAAACCCAAGTAGGCACTCTCACTCCCACACATGAACAGGCACCCCCACCCTCACACAAAATCAAGCACCCCCAAACCCACACACAAACAGGCACTCTCACCCCAACACACAACCTGGCACACTCACTCCCAGACACAGAAAGGTAGTCTAACTCCCACATTTAAACAGGCACTCTCACTCCCCCACCTGAACAGGGACTCTCACTCCCACACCTAAACAGGCACTCTGACTCCCAGATATGAACAGGCATTCTCACTTCGACACACGAACAGGCACTCTCACTCACACACATGAAAAGGCAATCTCACCCTCACACATGAATAGGCACTCTCACTACCACACCCAAGCAGGCACTCTCACTCCCACACCCGAACAGGCACTCTCACTCCCAAAACTGAACAGGCACTCTCACTCCCACTAAAAATCAGGCACTCACACTCCCACACACAAACAGGCACTCTCAATCCCACACCCGAACAGGCAATCTCACTCCCACTCATGAATAGGCAATCTCACTAACACAGACGAACAGGCAATCTCATCCTCACACCCGAAAAGGCACTCTCACTCCCACACACGAACAGGCACACTCATTCCCACACACAAACAGGCACACTCACCCCCACACACAAACAGGCACTCTCACTCCCACACGTGAAAAGGCACTCCCACATCCACACCTTAGCAGGCACTCTCACTCCCACACCTGAGCAGGCACTCTGAATCCCAGATATGAACAGGCATTCTCACTTCGACACACGAACAGGCACTCTCACTCACACACACGAAAAGGCAATCTCACCCTCGCACCCAAACTGGCACTCTCCCAAGCACATGAATGGGCACTCTCACCCCCACACACACGAACAGACACTATCACTCCCAGACAAGAACACGCACTCTCACTCCAACAACTATACAGGCAGTCTCACTCCAGCACATGAATAGGCACTCTCACTCCCACATATGAACATGCACACTCACTTCAACACAGGGACAAGCACTCTCACAGACGAACAGGAACTCTCACTCCCACACGTGAACAGGCACACTCAATATGGCACCCGAACAGGCACTCTCCCACGCACATGAATGGGCACACTCACCCTCAAACATGAACAGGCACTCCCAAACTCACACATGAACAGGCACTCTCACGCCCACACACAAGCAGGCACTCTCATTCCTACACATGAACAGGCACTCTCACCCCCACACCCGAACAGGCACTCCAGCCCCAATAAACGAATAGGCACTTGCACCCTCATTCGCGAACAGGCACACCCACCCTCACACACAAACAGGCACCCTCACCATCACACACGAACAGGCACTCTCATGCCCACAAACGAACAGGCACACTCAATGCCAGGCCCAAACAGGCACTCTCACTTCCCACACCCGAACAGGAACTCTCAATCCCACGCATTATCAGGTGCTCTCACTCCCACACCCAAACAAGGCACACTGACCTTCACACAGGAACATCACTCACCCTTACATACGCACATGCACTCTCACCCGCACTCAAGATCAGGCATTCTCACGCCCAGACACGAACAGGCACTCCAGCCCCAATACACGAACAGGCACACCCACCCTCACACACAAACAGGAATTCACACCCTCAGACCCAAACAGGCACTCTCACTCCCACACCTGAACAGGCACTCTCACGCCCACACATGAACAGGCACTCTCACTTCCACACACAAACAGGCTCTCTCACCACTACATACAAACAGGCACTCTCACTCCCATACACGAACAGGCACACTCACTCCCACACCCAAACAGGCACTCTCATTCCCACACCTGAACAGGCACTCCCCTTGCCAGACATGAACAGGCACTCTCATCCTAACACATGAACAGGCACTCTCATGTCCACACATGAACAGGCACTCTCACTCCCACACCTGAACAGGCACTCTCATACCCACACAACAATGGGCACTCTCACTCCCACACAAGAAAAGGCAGTCTCACTCCCACACCCGAACAGGCACTCTCACTCCCACACCTGAACAGGCACTCTTACTCCCACACCTGAACAAGCACTCTCACTCCCATGCATGATCAGGTACTCTCACTCACACACCCAAACAAGCACTCTCACTCACACACATGAACAGGCACTATCACCCTCACACATGAACAGGCACTCTCACACCCACACATGAAAAGGCACACTGACCCTCACACAGGAACATCACTCACCCTTACGCACGCACAAGCACTCTCACCCCCACTCAAGATCAGGCATTATCACCTCCAAACACGAACAGGCACTCCAGCCCCAATACACGAACAGGCACACCCACCCTCACACACAAACAGGCACTCACACCCTCACACCCAAACAGGCACTCTCACTCCCACACCTGAACAGGCACTCCCCTTGCCAGACATGAACAGGCACTCTCACTCCCAAACACAAACAGGCACTCTCACTCCCACACACAAACAGGCACTCTCACTCCCAAACATGAACAGGCGCTTCGTACCTCACACACGAAGATCACTCACCCGCCCACATGCACAGGCATGCACAGCCTCACACACGAACACTCACTCTCACCCCCACTCAAGATCAGGCAGTCTCACTCCCACACACGAACAGACATGCTCAACCTCACACCCGAACAGGCACTCTCCCACACGCATGAACGGGCACTCTCAACCTCAAACATGAACAGGCACTCTCATCCTCACACATGAACAGGCACTCTCATCCTCACACATGAACAGGCACTCTCATGTCCACACATGAACAGGCATTCTCACTCCCACACCTGAACAGGTACACTCACGCCCACATACAAACAGGCACTCTCACTCCCACACACGAACAGGCATTCTCACTTCCACACAAAAACAGGCACTGTGACTCCCAGATATGAACAGGCATTCTCACTTCGACACACGAACAGGCACTCTCACTCACACACATGAAAAGGCAATCTCACCCTCGCACCCAAACAGGCACTCTCCCAAGCACATGAACGGGCACTCTCACCCACAAACATGAACAGGCACTCTCACCCTCACACATGCATAGGCACTCTCACTCCCACACCCAAGCAGGCACTCTCACTCCCACACCCGAACAGGCACTCTCACTCCCAAAACTGAACAGGCACTCTCACTCCCACTAAAAATCAGGCACTCCCACTCCCACACACGAACAGGTACTCTCACTCCCACACCCGAACAGGCATTCTCACTCCCACTCATGAATAGGCACTCTCACTAACAGAGACGAACAGGCAATCTCATCCTCACACCCGAAAAGGCACTCTCACTCCCACACACAAACAGGCACTCTCACTCCCAAACATGAACAGGCACTCTGAACCTCACACACGAATATCACTCACCCACCCGCATGCACAGGCCTGCACAGCCTCACACACGAGCATTCACTCTCACCGCCACTCAAGATCAGGCAGTCTCACTCCCACACATGAACATGCACTCTCAATCTCACATCCGAACAGGCACTCTGCCACATGCATGAACGGGCACTCTCAACCTCAAACATGAACAAGCATTCTCATACTCAGACATGAACAGGCACTCTCATGTCCACACATGAACAGGCGATCAAACTCCCCCACCTGAACAAGCACTCTCATTCCCAAACCAAAACAGGCACTCTCACTTCCACACATAAACAGGAACACTAACTCCCACACCCAAACAGGCACTCTCACTGCCAAACAAAAGAAGGCACTCTCACTCCCACACAAGAAAAGGCAGTCTCACTCCCACACCTGAACAGGCACTCTCACTCCCACACCTGAACAGGCACTCTCACTCCCACACCTGAACAGGCACTCTCACGCCCACACTGGCACAGGCACTCTCAGTCCCACACACAAACAGGCGCTCTCACTCCCAGACACGAACAGGCACTTTCACTCCCACACCAAAACAGGCACTCTCACTTCCAGACACGAACAGGCACTCTCAATCCCACACCCGAACAAACAATCTCACTCCCACGCATGATCAGGTACTCTCACTCCCACACCCAAACAGGCACTCTCACTCACACACATGAACAGGCACTATCACCCTCACACACGAACAGGCACTCTCACACCCACACATGAACAGGCACTCCCACATCCACACATGCAAAGGCACACTGACCCTCACACAGGAACATCACTCACCCTTACGCACGCACAGGCACTCTCACCCCACTCAAGATCAGGCATCCTCACCCCCACACAAGAACAGGCACACCAGCCCCAATACACAAACAGGCACACCCACCCTCACACACAAACATGCACTCACTCCCAGACCTGAACAGGCACTCCCCTTGCCAGACATGAACAGGCACTCTCACTCCCACACACAAACAGGCACTCTCACTCCCAAACATGAACAGGCGCTTCGTACCTCACACACGAAGATCACTCACCCGCCCGCATGCACAGGCATGCACAGCCTCACACACGAACACTCACTCTCACCCCCCACTCAAGATCAGGCAGTCTCACTCCCACACACGAACTGACACTCTCAACCTCACACCCGAACAGGCACTCTCCCACACACATGAACGGGCACTCTCAACCTCAAACATGAACAGGCACTCTCATCCTCACACATGAACAGGCACTCTCATGTCCACACATGAACAGGCATTCTCACTCCCACACCTGAACAGGCACACTCACGCCCACACATGAACAGGCACTCTCACTCCCACACATGAACAGGCACTCTCACTTCCTCACACGAACAGGCATTCTCACTCCCACACCTGAACAGGCACTCTCACTCCCACACCTAAACAGGCACTCTGACTCCCAGCTATGAACAGGCACTCTCACTCCCACACCCGAACATGCAATCTCACTCCCACTCATGAATAGGCACTCTCATTAACACAGATGAACAAGCAATCTCATCCTCACACCCGAAAAGGCACTCTCACTCCCACACACAAACAGGCACATTCATTCCCACACACAAACAGGCACTCTCATTCCACACACAAACAGGCAATCTTACCACCACACACAAACAGGCACTCTCACTCCCACACACGAACAGGCACTCTCACTCCCACACACGAACAGGCACTCTCACTCCCTCACACGAACAGGCACTCTCAACCTCATACCCGAACAGGCACTCTCCCACACACATGAATGGGAATATCAACCTCAAACATGAACAGGCACTCTCACCCTCAAAAATGAACAGGCACTCTCCCACACACGAACAGGCACTCACACTCCCACAACCGAACAGGCACTCTCACTCCCACTCACAATGAGGCACTCTCACTCCCACACACGAACAGGCACTCTCACTCCCACACCCAAGTAGGGACTCGAACCCTCACAAACGAACAGGCACCCCACCCTCACACACAAACAGGCACCACCACTCTCACACACGAACAGGCACTCTCACTCACACACCTAAACAGGTAATCTCACTTCCACATCAAGTAGGCACTCTCACTCCCTCACATGAAAAGGCACACACACACAAACAGGCACTATCACTCCCAGACACGAAAATGCACTCTCACTCGCACAACTATACAGGCAGTCTCATTCCCACACATGAACAGGCACTCTCAGCCTCACAGATGAACAGGCACTCTCACTCCCACACACAAACAGGCACTCTCACACTCGGACCTGAACAGGCACTCTCCCACGCACATGAATGGGCACTCTCTCCCTCAAACATGAACAGGCACTCCCACCTTCACACATGAACTGGCACTCTGACACCCACACTGAAGCAGGCACTCTCACTCCCACACATGAACAGGCATTCATTCTCCAAACCTGAACAGGCACTCTCACTCCCACACACGACCAGGCACTCACACTCCCACACATGAACAGGCACTCTCACTCCCACACACGACCAGGCACTCACACTCCCACACCTGAACAGGCACTCTCACCCCCACACACAAAAAGGTAGTCCAGCCCCCATACAAGAACAGGCACTTCCACCCTCATACGAGAACAGGCAATCTCACTCCCACACATGAACAGGCACTCTCTGTCCCACACACGTACAGGCACTCTCACTCCCACACACGAACAGGTACTCTCACCCTGACACCCAAATAGGCACTCTCCCACACACATGAATGGGCACTCTCACCCTCAAACATGAACAGGGACTCTCACCCTCAAAATTGAACAGTCACACTAACTCCCACACCCAAACAGGCTTTCTGACTCCCAAACCTGAACAAGCACTCTCACTGCCACTCCCGATCAGGCACTCTCACTCCCAACCCGAACAGGCAGTCTCACTCCCACTTACGAATAGGCACTCTCTCTAACACAGATGAACAGGCAATCTCATCCTCACACCCGAAAAGGCACTCTCATTACCATACATGAACAGGCACTCTCACTCCCACAACTAAACAGGCACTCTCAATCCGACACATGAACAGGCACTCTCAATCCCACACACGAACAGACACTCTCACCCTCACACATGAATAGGCTCTCTCACTCCCACAGATGAACAGGCACTCACACTCCCTGATCCAAACAGGCACTCTCACTCCGAGACGTCAACAGACACTCTCACTTACACAGATGAACGGCCCACACACACAAACAGGCACACTCACCCTCACACACGTACAGGCATTCTCACCCCTACACACAATCAGGCAGTTCAGCCCCCATACAAGGACAGGCACTCCCACCCTCACACACAAACAGGCAATCTCTCTCCCCCCTGCACACATGAACAGGCACTCCCAAACTCACGTACGAACAGGCACTCTCACCCTCAGACATGAAAAGGCACTCTCACCCTCAAACATGAACAGGATCTCACTCCCACACATGAACAGGCCGCTTACTCTCACACATGAACAGATACTCTCACCCTCACACACGAACAACCACTCTCAATCCCACACATGAACAGGCACTATCACCCCCACACAGGAACAGGCACCATCACCCCCACACAGGAACAGGCACCCCCACCGTCACACACAAACAGGCATTCTCACTCCAATCATATGAACAGGCCCTCTCACTCCCACACCCAAACATGAGCTCTCACTCTCACACATGTACAAGCACTCGCAACCTCACACGCGAACAGGCACTCTAACTCCCACACATGAACAGGCACTCTCACTCCCACACTGAAACAAGTACTCTCACTCCCACACACAAATAGGCTCTATCACTCCCACACACAAATAGGCTCTATCACTCCCACACCCGAACAGGCACTCTCACCCTCTCACACGAACAACCATTCTCACTCTCACACATGAACAGGCACTCTCACTCCCATACATGAACAGGCACTCTCACCCTCACACACGAACAGCCACTCTCACTCTCACACATGAACAGGCACTCTCACTCCCACACATGAACAGGCACTCGCACCCTCACACAGGAACAGGCACCCCCACTGTCACACACAAACAGGCACTCTCACTCCAATCACATGAACACGCAATCTCACTCCCACACCCAAACAGGCGCTCTCACTCCCACACACAAATCAGCACTCTCAGTCCCACACATGAACAAGCACTCTCAGAATCACACATGGACAGGCACTCTCACCCTCACATTAGAACAGGCACTCTCACTCCCAAACTGAAACAGGCACTCTCTCTCCCATACCCAAATTGTCTCTATCACTCCCAAACTGAAACAGGCACTCTCACCCTCTCACACGAACAGCCACTCTCACTCTCACACGTGAACAGGCACTCTCACTCCCACACATGAACAGGCACTCTCACTACCATACAAGGACAGGCACTTTCACCCTCACACACGAACTGCCACACTCACTCTCACACATGGACAGGTACTCTCACTCCCAAACATGAACAGGCACTCTTAACCTCATACACGAACAGACACTCTCACCCTCAGACACAAACGGGCACTCTTACCCTCACACATGAACAGGCACTATCACCCCTACACACAAACAGGCACTCTCACTTCCACACACAAACAGGCACTCTCAGTCCCAGACTCGAACAGGCACTCTCACTCCTATACCTAAACAGGAACTCTCACTCCCACACATGAACAGGCACTCTCACTCCTACACATGAACTGGCACTCTCACCCCCACAGATGAACAGGCACTCTCCCCCTCACGCAGAAACAGGCACTCGCACCCCCACACACGAACATGCACCGCCACTCTCACAAACAAACAGGCACCTCCACCCCCACAAATGAACAGGCATTCCTGCCCCCATACAAGAACAGGCACTCGCACCCTCACACACGAACAGGCTCCCCCACCCTCACACAGGAACAGGCACTCGCACCAGCACACATGAACAGGCACGCACACTCCCACACCCAAACAGGCACTCCCTCAGATACCCAAACAGGCACTCTCACTCACACACATGAACAGGCACTCACACCTTCACACATGAACAGGCACTCTCACTCCCACACTTGAACAGACATTTTCACTCCCATTCAAAGACATGCACTCTCACCCTCACACACGAACTGGCACTCCTGCCCCATACAAGAACAGGCGCTCGCACCCTCAGACAAGAACCGGCTCCCACAACCTCACAGAAGAACAGACACTCTCATCCTCACACAAGAACAGGCACTCTCACCCCCGCACGCGAACAAACACTCCAACCCCCATGCACCAACAGGCACTCCCCCCTGCACACATGAACAGGCACTCCCAGCCTCACATACGAACAGGCACTCTCACCCTCACACATGAAACGGCACTCTCACCCTCAAACACGAAAAGGCTCTCTCACTCCCACACATGAACAGACACTCTCACTCCCACACAGGAACAGGAACACCCACCATCACACACGAACAGACATTCTCACTCCAATCACATGAACAGGCACTCTCACTCCCACACCCAAACATGAGCTCTCACTCTCACACATGAACAAGCACTCTCACACACACACACAAATAGGCTCTATCACTCCCGCACACAAACAGCCATTCTCACTCTCACACATGAACAGGCACTCTCACTCCCACACATGAACAGTCACTCCCAACCTCACATACGAACAGGCACTCTCACCCTCACACACGAACAGGCACTCTCACCCTCAAACACGATCAGGCACTCTCCCGCTCACACACGGACAGGCACTCTCACCCTCACTTACAAACAGGCACTCCTACCACCCCACATGGACAGGCACTCCCACCCTCACACATGAACAGGCACCCACACCGTCACACACAAACAGGCACTCTCTCTCCAATCACATGACCAGGCACTCTCACTCCCACACCCAAACAGGCGCTTGCACTCCCACACACAAATAGGCACTCTCACTCCCACACATGAACAAGCACTCGCAACCTCACACACGAACAGGCACTCCTACCACCTCATATGAACAGGCACTCCCGCACTCAAACATGAACAGGCAATCCCACCCTTACATAGGAACAGGCACTCTCGCTTTCACACATGAAAAGGAACTCTCACCCCCAAGCATATGAACAGTCACTCCTGCCCCCATACATGAACAGGCACTCTCACTCCCACACTCAAACAGGCGCTCTCACTCCCACACACAAATAGGCACTCTCACTCCCACACATGAACAAGCACTCTCATCCTCATACATGAATAGGCACTCACAACCTTACACACGAACAGGCACTCTAACTACCGCACATGAACAGGACTCTCACTACCAAACTGAAACAGGCACTCTCACTCCCACACATGAATAGCCACTCTCACTCTCACACGTGAACAGGCACTCTCAATTCCAAACATGAACAGGCACTCCCAGCCTCATATATGAACAGGCACTCTCACCCTCACACACAAACAGGAACTCTTACCCTCACACATGCACAGGCACTCTCACCCTCACACTCAAACAGCCAATCTCACTCTCACACATGAAAACGCACTCTCACCCTCACACATGAATAGCCACTTTCACTCTCACGCATGAACAGGCACTCTCACTTCCATACATGAACAGGCACTCTCACTCTCACACTCAAACAGCCACTCTGACTCTCACACATGAACAGGTACGCTCATTCCCACACATGAACAGGAACTCTCCCCCTCACCCACGAACAGGAACTCTCACCCTCACACACGAACAGGCACTCCTACCACCACACACGAACTGGCACTCCCACCCTCCCAAACAAACAGGAACTCTCACTCCCACACAAGAACAGGCACTCTCACACCCACAGCCTAAGAGGCACTCTCACTACCACACATGATCAGGCACTCCCACCCTCACGCACGAACAGGCCCCCTCACCCTCACCCACAAACAGACACTCACCCTCAAACATGCACTCCCACCCTCACATATGAACAGGCACTCTCACCCCGGCATAAGAACAGGCACTCTCACCGCCAAACACGAACAGGCACTCTCACTCCGACACTGGAACAGGCACTCTCCATCCCACACATGAACAGGCACTCCCACACCACACATGAACAGGCACTCCCACTCCCACACATGAACAGGCACTCAAACTCCCAAACATGAACAGGCACTATCATCCCCACACAGAGACAGGCACTCCAGCCCCACATACAAACAGGCACTCTCACCCTCACACACGAAAGCGCAATCTCACCCCCACACATGAACAGGCACTCTCACTCGCACACATGAACAGGCACTCCCACTAGTGAACAGGCACTCGCACGCCCACACATGAACAGTCACTCTCACCCTCACACATGAACAGGCACCCTCACTCCCACACATGAACAGTGCACTCTTACCCTCACACACGAACAGGCACTCTCAACCTCACATATGAATAGGCACTAATACCCCTCCACACGAACAGGCACTCACAGCATCATACACGAACAGGCATTCCCACCCTCACGTACGAACAAGCTCTCTCACCCTCACACACAAACTGACACTCTCACTCCCACACCTGAAAAGGCACTCTCAATCCCACACATGTTCAGGCACTTTCACTCCCACACCTAAACAGGCACTCTCACTCCCAAACGTGAACAAGCGCTCTCACTCCCACAGCCAAACAAGCACTCTCACTCCCACACATGAACAGGCACCCTCACCCCTACACATGAACAGTCACTCCTGCCCCCAAACACGAACAGGCACTCCCACCCTCACATATGAACAGGCACACCCACCCTCACATATCAACAGGCACTCCCACCCTCACACACAAACAGGCACTCTCACTTCCACACCCGAACAGGTACTCTCACTCCCACACATGAACAGGCTCTCCCAACCTCATATATGAACAGGCACTCTCACCCTCCCACGCGAACAGGAACTCTTACCCTCACACATGAACAGGCACTCTCACTCCCACATAATGAACAGGCACTCCCAACCTCACATACAAACATGCACTCTCACCATCACACACGAACAGGCACTACAGCCCCAATACATGAACAGGCACTCCCACCATCACACATGAACAGAAACTCCCAACCTCACATATGAACAGGCGGTCTCACCCTCACACACAAAAAGGCACTCTCACCACCACACAAGAACAGGAACTCCTGCCCACATACACAAACAGACACTCCCACTCTCACAGACGAACAGGCACTCCTACCCTCATACACAAACAGGCACTCTTACCCCAACACACAAACTGGCACTCTCACTCCCACACATGAACAGGCACTCTCACTCGCATACCCAAACAGGCACTCTCACTCCCACACATGATCAGGCACTCTCCCCCTCACACACGAAAAGGAACTCTCACCCTCACACATGAACATCACTCACCTTCACACACGACCAGGAACTCTCAGCCTCACAGACGAACATGCACTCTCACGCACACACAAGTACAGGCACTCGCACCCCCACATATGAACAGTCACTTTCACCCTCACACATGAACAGGCACCCTCACTCCCACACATGAACAGTGCACTCTTACCCTCACACACGAACATGCACTCTCAACCTCACATACGAATAGGCACTAATACCCCTCCACACGAACAGGCACTCACAGCATCATACACGAACAGGCACTCCCACCTTCACATACGAACAGGCACTCTCACCCTCACACACAAACTGACACGCTCACTCCCACACCTGAACAGGCACTCTCAATCCCACACATGTTCAGGCACTTTCACTCCCACACCTAAACAGGCACTCTCACTCCCAAACGTGAACAAGCGCTCTCACTCCCACAGCCAAACAAGCACTCTCACTCCCACACATGAACAGGCACCCTCACCCCTACACATGAACAGTCACTCCTGCCCCCAAACACGAAAAGGCACTCCCACCCTCACATATGAACAGGCACCCTCACCCCTACACATGAACAGTCACTCCTGCCCCCAAACACGAACAGGCACTCCCACCCTTACATATGAACAGGCACACCCACCCTCACACATGAACAGGCACTCCCACCCTCACACACGAACAGGCACTCTCACTTCCACACCCGAACAGGTACTCTCACTCCCACACATGAACAGGCTCTCTCACTTCCACACATGAAGAGGCACTCTCACTCCCACACATGAACAGGCACTCCCAACCTCATATATGAACAGGCACTCTCACCCTCTCATGCGAACAGGAACTCTTACCCTCACACATGAACAGGCACTCTCACTCCGACACAATGAACAGGCACTCCCAACCTCACATACAAACAGGCACTCTCACCATCACACACGAACAGGCACTACAGCCCCAATACATGAACAGGCACTCTCACCCTCACACATGAACAGAAACTCCCAACCTCACATATGAACAGGCGGTCTCACCCTCACACACAAAAAGGCACTCTCACTACCACACAAGAACAGGAACTCCTGCCCACATACACAAACAGACACTCCCACTCTCACAGACGAACAGGCACTCCTACCCTCATACACAAACAGGCACTCTTACTCCGACACACAAATTGGCACTCTCACTCCCACACATGAACAGGCACTCTCACTCGCATACCCAAACAGGCACTCTCACTCCCACACATGATCAGGCACTCTCCCCCTCACACACGAAAAGGAACTCTCACCCTCACACATGAACATCACTCACCTTCACACACGACCAGGAACTCTCAGCCTCACAGACGAACATGCACTCTCACGCACACACAAGTACAGGCACTCGCACCCCCACATATGAACAGGTACTCCAGCCCCGATACACGACCAGGCACTCGCACACTCACATACGAACAGGCACCCTACCCTTACAGACAAGCAGGCACTCCAACCTCATGCGCGAAGTGCCATTCTTGCCCTCACAAACGAACATCACTCACCCTCACTCACGACCAGGCACTCTCAGCCTCATACACAAACAGGTACTCTCACACCCACACAGGAACAGTCACTCCTGCCCCCATACATGAACAGGCACTCCCACCCTCTCATACGAACAGGCACTCCCACCCTCACACACGAACATCACTCACCCTCACTCACGACCAGGCACTCTAAGCCTCATGCACAAACAGTCACTCTCACACCCACACAGGAACAGGCACTCTCACCCCCAAACACGAACAGGCACTCCAGCCCCGATACATGAACAGTCATTCGCAACCTCACATACAAACAGGCACACCAATTCTCGCAAACAAACTGGCACTATCAGCCCCACACATGAACAGCCACTCCAGCCACCATACACGAACAGGCACTCCCACCCTCACACATGTAGAGGAACTTCCACCCTGACACACGAACAGGCACTCTCACCATCACACACGAACAGGCACTCTTAACCTCACACATGCACAGGCACTCGCACCCCCACACATGAACAGGCACTCCAGCCCCGATACATGAACAGGCACTCGCACCCTCACACACGAACAGGCACCCTACCCTTACAGACAAGCAGGCATCTCCAACCTTATGCATGAAGTGGCACTCTCACCTTCACACACGAACATCACTCACCCTCACTCACAACCAGGCACTCTCAGCCTCATGCACGAACAGGAACTCTCACTCCCACACCCAAACAGGCACTCTCACTCCCACACCTGAACAGGCACTCTCACTCCCACACATGTTCAGGCACTCTCATTCCCACACCTAAACAGGCACTCTCACTCCCACACATGAACAGGCACTCTCACTCCCACACCCAAACATGCACTCTCACCCCCACACATCAACAGGCATTCTCACCCTCACACATGAACAGGCACTCTCACTCTCACATCCAAACAGGCACTCACACACCCCCACATGAACAGGCACTCTCACTCCTACACACAAACAGGCACTCCCACCCTCACACACAAACAGACACTCTCAATCCCACACCCAAACAGGCACTCACTCCCACACCCAAACAGGCACTCTCACTCCCACACACAAACAGGCACTCACTCCCACACCCAAACAGGCACTCTCACTCCCACACACAAACAGGCACTCTCACTCGCACGCATGAACAGGCACTCTCACTCCCACACAAGATCAGGCATCCCCACCCTCACACATGAACCGGCAATTTCACCCTCACACAGGAACAGACACTCACTCTCACACACAAACACGCACTCCAACCCTCACATACGAACAGGCACTCTCACCCCGACACAAGAACAGGCCCTCTCACCGCCACACATGAACAGGCATTCCAACCCCCATACACGAACAGGCACTCCCATCATCACACATGAACAGGCACCCCCACCTTCAGATACAAACAGCCACTCTCACCTCCGCACAAGGACAGGCACACCGACCCTCACACATGAACAGGCACACCCACCCTCACACAGAAACAGGCACTCTCACTCCCACACCCAAACTGGAACTCTCACTCCCACACCCAAATAGGCACTCTCACTCCCAAACAAGAACAGGCACTCTCACCCTCACACACGAACGGGCACTATCACTCCCACACATGAACACGCACTCTCACTTCCACACATTAACAGGAACTCTCCCCCTCACCCACGAACAGGCACTCTCACATTCACACACGAACCGGCACGCCTACCACCCCACACGAATCGGCACTCCCACCCTCCCAAACGAACAGGCACTCTCACTCCCACACAAGAACAGGCACTCTCCGTCACACACAAGAATAGGCACTCTCACACCCACAGCCTAAGAAGCACTCTCACTCCCACACATGATCAGGCACTCCCACCCTCACGCACGAACAGGCACCCTCACCCATGAACAGACACTCGCCCTCACACACAAACACGCACTCCCACCCTCACATATGAACAGGCGCTCTTACCCCGGCACAAGAACAGGCACTCTGACCGCCACACACGAACATGCACTCTCACTCCCACACATGAACATGCACTCCCACTCGCTCACATGAACAGGCACTATCATCCCCACACAGGAACAGGCACTTCTGCCCTAATACACGAACAGGCACTTCATACTTCAAACATGAACAGCCACTCCCAACCTCACATACGAACAGGCACTCTCACCCTGACACACGAAAAGGCAATATCACCCCCACGCATGAACAGGCACTCTCACTCCCAAACATGAACAGGCACTCCCACCCTCACATACGAAAAGGCATTCTCAACCTCATACACAAACTAGCACTCTCACTCCCACACCTGAACAGGCACTCTCACTCCCACACATGTTCAGGCACTCTCACTCCCACACCCAAACATGCACTCTCACCCCCACACATCAACAGGCACTCACACATGAACAGGCACTCTCACTCTCACATCCAAACAGGCACTCACACACCCCCACATGAACAGGCACTCTCACTCCTACACACAAACAGGCACTCTCACCCTCACACACAAACAGGCACTCTCACTCCCACATATCAACAGGCACTCTCACCCTCACAAATGAAGAGGCACTCTCACTCCCACATAATGAACAAGCACACTCACCCTCATACACGAACAGGCACTCACAACCTCACACACGAACAGGCACTCTAACTCCCGCACATGAACAGAGACTCTCACTAACACACTGAAAAAGGCACTCTCACTCCCACACCCAAATAGGCTCTCTCACTCATACACACGAACAGGCACTCTCACCCTCACACATTAATAGCCACTCTCACTTTCACACATAAACAGGCATTCTCACATCCACACATGAACAGGCACTCTCACTACCATACATGAGCAGGCACACTCACCCTCACACATGAACAGCCACTCTGACTCTCACACATGAACAGGCGCATTCATTCCCACAAATGAACAGGTACTCCCAACCTCACATACCAACAGGCATTCTCAACCTCACACATGAACAGGAACTCTTACCCTCACACATGCACAGGCACTCTTACCCTCACACTCAAACAGGCACTCTCACTCTCACATAGTGAACAGGCACTCCCAACCATGCATACGAACAGGCACTCTCACCATCACACACGAACAGGCACTACAGCCCCAATACACGAACAGGCACTCTTAACCTCACACATGCACAGGCACTCGCACCCCCACACATGAACAGACACTCCAGCCCCGATACATGAACAGGCATTCGCACCCTCACACACGAACAGGCACCCTACCCTTACAGACAAGCAGGCATCTCCAACCTTATGCATGAAGTGGCATTCTCACCCTCACACATGAACATCACTCACCCTCACTCACAACCAGGCACTCTCAGCCTCATGTACGAACAGGCACTCTCACTCCCACACCCAAACAGGCACTCTCACTCCCACACCTGAACAGGCACTCTCACTCCCACACATGTTCAGGGACTCTCACTCCCACACCTAAACAGGCACTCTCACTCCCACACCTAAACAGGCACTCACACACCCCCACATGAACAGGCACTCTCACTCCTACACACAAACAGGCACTCTCACCCTCACACACAAACAGGCACTCTCACTCCCACACATCAACAGGCACTCTCACCCTCACAAATAAAGAGGCACTCTCACTCCCACATAATGAACAAGCACACTCACCCTCATACACGAACAGGCACTCACAACCTCACACACGAACAGGCACTCTAACTCCCGCACATGAACAGAGACTCTCACTAACACACTGAAAAAGGCACTCTCACTCCCACACCCAAATGGGCTCTATCACTCATACACACGAACAGGCACTCTCACTCTCACACATTAATAGCCACTCTCACTTTCACACATAAACAGGCATTCTCACATCCACACATGAACAGGCACTCTCACCCTCACACTCAAACAGCCACTCTGACTCTCACACATGAACAGGCGCACTCATTCCCACAAATGAACAGGTACTCCCAACCTCATATACCAACAGGCATTCTCACCCTCACACACAAACAGGAATTCTTACCCTCACACATGCACAGGCACTCTTACCCTCACACTCAAACAGGCACTCTCACTCTCACATAGTGAAAAAGCACTCCCAACCACACATACGAACAGGCACTCTCACCATCACACACGAACAGGCACTCTTAACCTCACACATGCACAGGCACTATCACCCCCACACACGAACAGGCACTACAGCCCCCACACATGAACAGGCACCCTACCCTTACAGACAAGCAGGCATCTCCAACCTTATGCATGTAGTGGCACTCTCACCCTCACACACGAACATCACTCACCCTCACTCACAACCAGGCACTCTCAGCCTCATGCACGAACAGGCACTCTCACTCCCACACCCAAACAGGCACTCTCACTCCCACACCTGAACAGGCACTCTCACTCCCACACATGTTCAGGCACTCTCACCCCCACACATCAACAGGCATTCTCACCCTCACACATGAACAGGCACTCTCACTCTCACATCCAAACAGGCACTCACACACCCCCACATGAACAGGCACTCTCACTCCTACACACAAACAGGCACTCTCACCCTCACACACAAACAGGCACTCTCACTCCCACACATCGACAGGCACTCTCACCCTCACACTCAAACAGGCACTCTCACTCTCACATAATGAACAGGCACTCCCAACCACGCATACGAACAGGCACTCTCACCATCACACACGAACAGGCCCTCTTAACCTCACACATGCACAGGCACTCGCACCCCCACACAGGAACAGGCACTCTCACCCCCAAACACGAACAGGCACTCCAGCCCCGATACATGAACAGTCACTCGCAACCTCACATACAAACAAGCAGGCCAATCCTAACACACAAACTGGCACTCCCACCCTCACACATGAACAGGCACCCTCACCATCACCCACGAAAAAACACTCACCCTCACCCTCAAACACGCACTCCCACCCTTACATATGAACAGGCACTCTCACCCCGGCACAAGAACAGGCACTCTCACCGGCATACACGAACAGGCACTCTCACTCCCACACATGAACAGGCATTCTCACTCCCACACATGAACAGGCACTCCCACACATGAACAGGCACTCACACTCCCATACATGAACAGGCACTCTCACCCTGACACTCGAACAACCACTCTGACTCTCACACATGAACAGGCACTCTCACCCCAACACAAGAACAGGCCCTATCACCGCCACACATGAACAGGCATTCCAAGCCCCATACAAGAACAGGCACTACCATCATCACACATGAACAGGCACTCCCACCTTCAGATACAAAAGCCACTCTCACATCCGCACAAGAACAGGCACACCGACCCTCACATATGAACAGGAACATGCACCCTCGCACACGAACAGGCACTCTCACCCCCACACTCGAACAGGCACTCTCACTCCCACACCCAAACAGGCACGCTCACTCCCGCATCCAAATAGGCACTCTCACTCCCAAACAAGAACAGGCACTCTCACCCTCATACACGAAAAGGCACTATCACTCCCACACATGAACACGCACTCTCTCTTCCACACATGAACAGGAACTCTCCCCCTCACCCACGAACAGGAACTCTCACCCTCACACACGAACAGGCACTCCTACCACCCCAAACGAACCGGCACTCCCACCCTCACACACGAACAGGCACTCCCACCCTCACACACGAACAGGCACTCTCACTCCTACACCCGAACAGGCACTCCCACTCCCACACATGAACAGGTACTCTCACTCCCACAGACAAACAGGCACTCTCACCCTCACACACAAACAAGCACTCCCACCCCCACACATCAACAGGCACTCTCACCCTCACACATGAACAGGCACTCTCACACCCACAGCCGAAGAGGCACTCTCACTCCCATACATCATCAGGCACGCCCACCGTCACACACGAACAGGCACCCTCACCATCACCCACGAAAAGACACTCACCCTCACCCTCAAACACGCACTCCCACCCTTACATATGAACAGGCACTCTCACCCCGGCACAAGAACAGGCACTCTCACCGGCATACACGAACATGCACTCTCACTCCCACACATGAACAGGCATTCTCACTCCCACACATGAACAGGCACTCCCACACATGAACAGGCACTCTCACCCTGACACTCGAACAACCACTCTGACTCTCACACATGAACAGGCACTCTCACCCCGACACAAGAACAGGCCCTATCACCGCCACACATGAACAGGCATTCCAAGCCCCATGCAAGAACAGGCACTACCATCATCACACATGAACAAGCACTCCCACCTTCAGATACAAAAGCCACTCTCACATCCGCACAAGAACAGGCACACCGTCCCTCACACATGAACAGGAACATGCACCCTCACACACGAACAGGCACTCTCACCCCCACACTCGAACAGGCACTCTCACTCCCACACCCAAACAGGCACGCTCACTCCCACATCCAAATAGGCACTCTCACTCCCAAACAAGAACAGGCACTCTCACCCTCACACACGAACAGGCACTATCACTCCCACACATGAACACGCACTCTCTCTTCCACACATGAACAGGAACTCTCACCCTCACACACGAACAGGCACTCCTACCACCCCACACGAACCGGCACTCCCACCCTCCCAAACGAACAGGCACTCTCACTCCCACACAAGAACAGGCACTCTCACTCACACACAAGAATAGGTACTCTCACACCCACAGCCGAAGAGGCACTCTCACTCCCTCACATCATCAGGCACTCCCACCGTCACGCACGAACAGGCACCCTCACCCTCACCCACGAACAGACACTCACCCTCACCCTCGAACACGCACTCCCACCCTTACATATGAACAGGCACTCTCACCCCGGCACAAGAACAGGCACTCTCACCGGCACACACGAACAGGCACTCTTACTCCCACACATGAACCGGCACTCTCACTCCCACACATGAACAGGCACTCCCACTCCCACACATGAACAGGCACTCACACTCCCATACATGAACAGGCACTATCATCCCCACACATGGATAGCCACTCCAGCCCCACACACGAACAAGCAGTCCCTCCTTCAAACACGAACAGCCACTCCCAACCTCACATATGAACAGGCACTCTCACACTCACACATGAACAGGCAATCTCACCCCCACACATGAACAGGCGCTCTCACTCGCACACATGAACAGGCACTCTCACCCTCACACATGAACAGGCATCCTCACTCCCACACATGGACATGCACTCTTACCCTCACACACGAACAGGCACTCTCAATCTCACGCACGAATAGGCACTAATAGCCCTCCACATGAACAGGCACTCACAGCATCACACATGAACAGGCACTCCCACCCTCACATACGAACAGGCACTCTCACCCTCACACACAACCTGGCACTCTCACTCCCACACCTGAACAGGCACTCTCACTCCCACACCCGAACAGGTACTCTCACTCCCACACATGAACAGGCACTCTCACCCTCACACTCAAACAGCCACTCTGACTCTCACACATGAACAGGCACACTCATTCCCACACATGAACAGGCACTCCCAACCTCATATACGAACAGGTACTCTCACCATCACACACAAACAGGAACTCTTACCCTCACACATGCACAGGCACTCTCACCCTCACACTCAAACAGGCACTCTCACTCTCACATAATGAACAGGCACTCCCAACCATGCATACGAACAGGCACTCTTACCATCACACACGAACAGGCACAACAGCCCCAATACACGAACAGGCACTCTTAACCACACACATGCACAGGCACTCGCACCCATACACATGAACAGGCAGTCCAGCCCCGATGCACGAACAGGCACTCGCACCCTCACACACGAACAGGCACCCTACCCTTACATTCATCTCCAGCCTTATGCACGAAGTGGCATTCTCGCCCTCACACACAAACATCACTCACCCACACTCACGACCAGGCACTCTCAGCCTCATGAACAAACAGACACTCTCACCCGTACACAGGAAGAGGCACTCTCACCCCCAAACACGAACAGGCACTTTAGCCCCGATACATGAACAGTCAATCGCAACCTCACACACAAACAGGCACCCCTATCCTAACACACGAACTGGCACTCACACTCCCCTACATGAACAGGCACTCTCACCCTCACAATCAAACAGCCAGTCTGATTCTCACACATGAACAGGCACTCTCACCCCGGCACAAGAACAGGCACTCTCACCCCCACACACGAACAGACACTCTCACTCCCACACATGAACAGGCACTCTCACTCCCACACATGAACAGGCACTCCCACACCCTCACATGAACAGGCACTCACACTCCCATACATGAACAGGCACTATCATCCCCACACAGGGCCAGGCACTCCAGCCCCACACACGAACAGGCAGTCCCTCCTTCAAACACAAACAGCCACTCCCAACCTCACATACGAACAGGCACTCTCACCCTCACACACAAACAGGCAATCTCACCCCCACACATGAACAGGCACTCTCAACCCCACACATGAACAGGCACTCTCACTCGCACACATGAACAGGCACACCGACTCCCACTACTGAACGGGCACTCTCACTCCCACACATTAACAGGCACTCTCACCCTCACACATGAACAGGCACACCCACTCCCACACATTAACAGTGCACTCTTACCCTCACAAACGAACAGGCACTCTCAACCTCACACACGAATAGGCACTAATACCCCTCCAGACGAAGAGGCACTCACATCATCACACACGAACAGGCACTCCCTCCTTCAAACATGAACAGCCACTCCCAACCTCACTTACGAACAGACACTCTCACCCTCACACACAAACAGGCAATCTCACCCCCACACATGAACAGGCACTCTCACGCGCTCACATGAACAGGCACACCCACTCCCACTACTGAACAGGCACTCTCACTCCCACACATGAACAGTGCACTCTTACCTTCATAAACAAACAGGCACTCTCAACCTCACACACGAATAGGCACTAATACCCCTCCACACGAACAGGCACTCACAGCATCACATACGAACAGGCACTCTCACCCTCACACACAAACTGGCACTCTCACTCCCACACCTGAACAGGCACTCTCACTCCCACACATGTTCAGGCAGTCTTGCTCCCACACCTAAACAGGCACTCTCACTCCCACACCCGAACAGGTACTCTCACTCCCACACATGAACAGGCACTCTCACTTCCACGCATGAAGAGGCACTCTCACTCCCATACATGAACAGGCACTCTCACCCTCACACTCAAACAGCCACTCTGACTCTCACACATGAACAGGCACTCCCAACCTCATATACGAACAGGCACGCTCACCCTCACACGCGAACAGGAACTCTTACCCTCACACATGAACAGGCACTCTCACTCCGACATAATGAACAGGCACTCCCAACCTCACATACAAACAGGCACTCTCACCATCACCCACGAACAGGCACTCTTAACCTCACACATGGACAGGCACTATCCCCCTCACACTCGAACAGGCACCACAGCACCAATACACGAACAGGCACCCCAACCATCACACATGAACAGGCACTCCCAACCTCACATATGAACAGGCAGTCTCACCATCACACACAAAAAGGCATTCTCACCAACACACAAGAACAGGAATTATTGCCCCCATACACGAACAGGCACTCCCACCCTCACAGACGAACAGGCACTCCTACCCTCATACACAAACAGGCACTCTTACCCCCACACAAACTGGCACTCTCACTCCCACACATGAACAGGCACTCTCACTCCCATACCCAAACAGGCATTCTCACTCCCACACATGATCAGGCAGTCTCCCCCTCACACACGAAAATGAACTCTCACCCTCACACACGAACATCACTCACCTTCGCACACGACTAGGAACTCTCAGCCTCACAGACGAACATGCACTCTCACGCACGCACAAGTACAGGCACTCACACCCCCACACATGAACAGGCACTCCAGCCCCGATACACGAACAGGCACTCGCACCCTCACACACGAATAGGCACCCTACCCTTATAGACAAGCAGGCACTCCAACCTCATGCACGAAGTGGCACTCTCGCCCTCACACACGAACATCACTCACCCACACTCACGGCTAGGCACTCTCAGCCTCATGCATGAACAGGGACTCTCACGCCCACACAAGAACAGGCACTCTCACCCCCAAACACAAACAGGCACTCCAGCCCCGATACATGAACAGTCACTCGCAATCTCACACACAAACAGGCACCCCCATCCTCGCACACAAACTGGCACTATCAGGCCCACACATGAACAGGCACTCCAGCCACCATACACGAACGGGCATTCCCACCCTCACACATGTACAGGCACTTCCACACTCACACACGAACAGGCATTCTCACCTTCATACATGAACAGTCACTCTCACCCCCACACACGAACAGACACTCCTGCCCCCATACAAGAACAGGCACTCGCAGCCTCACACATGAAGAGGCACTGTCACCCGCACACACAAACAGACAATCACAATCCCACACCCAAACAGGCACTCGCTCCCACACCCAAACAGGCACTCTCACTCCCACACACAAACAGGCACTCTCACTCCCACGCATGAACAGGCACTCTGACTCACACACATGAATAGGGCCTCTCACTACCACATCCAAAGAAGCAATCTCACTCCCACACATGATCAGGCACCTCCACCCTCACACATGAACAGGCACTTTCACCCTCACACATGAACAGACACTCACCCTCACACACAAACACGCACTCCCACGCTCACACACGAACAGACACTCTCACCCCGACACAAGAACAGGCCCTCTCACTGCCACACACAAACAGGCATTCCAACACCCATACAAGAACAGGCACTCCCAACATCACACATGAACAGGCACTCCCACCTTCAGATACAAACAGCCACTCTCAGCTCCGCACAAGAACAGGCACACCCACCCTCAGACATGAACAGGCACACCCACCCTCACACACGAACAGGCACTCTCACCCCCACACTCGAACAGGCACTCTCACTCCCACACCCAAACAGGCACTCTCACTCCCACACCCAAATAGGTACTTTCACTCCCAAACATGAACAGGCACTCTCAGCCTCACACAGGAACAGGCACTATCACTCCCACACATGAACACGCACTCTCACTTCCACACGTGAACAGGAACTCTCCCCCTCACCCACGAACAGGCACTCTCACCCTCACACACGAACCGACACTCCTACAACCCTACACGAACCGGCACTCCCACCCTCCCAAACGAACAGGCACTCTCACTCCCACACAAGAACAGGCACTCTCACTCACACACAAGAATAGGCACCCTCACACCCACAGCCTAAGAGGCACTCTCACTCCCACACATGATCAGGCACTCCCACCCTCACCCACGAACAGACACTCACCCTCACACACAAACATGCACTCCCACCCTCACATATGAACAGGCACTCTCACCCCGGCACAAGAACAGGCACTCTCACCGACACACACGAACAGGCACTCTCACTCCCACACATGAACAGGCGCTCCCACTCCCACACATGAACAGGCACTATCATTCCCACACAGGAACAGCACTCCAGCCCCAATACACGAACAGGCACTCCCTCTTTCAAACACGAACAGCCACTCCCAACCTCACATACGAACAGGCACTCTCACCCTCACACACGAACAGGCAATCTCACCCCCACACATGAACAGGCACTCTCACTCGCACACATGAACAACACTCTCACTTCCACACATGAACTGGCACTCTCACCCTCACACATGAACAGACACTCTCACTCCCACACATGATCAGGATCTCTCACCCGCACATACGAACGGGCACTCTCAACCTCACAAACAAATAGGCACTAATACCCCTCCACACGAACAGGCCCTCACAGCATCACACACGAACAGGCACTCCCACCCTCACATATGAACAGGCACTCTCACCCTCACAGACAAACTGGCACTCTCACTCCAACACCTGAACAGGCACTCTCACTCCCACACATGTTCAGGCACTCTCACTCCCACACCTAAACAGGCACTCTCACTCCCAAACGTAAACAAGCACTCTCACACCCACAGCCATACAGGCACTCCCACTCCCACACATGAACAGGTACTCTTTCCCCCATACACAAACAGGAATTCCCACCTTTACGCACAAACAGGCACTCACACTCCCAGACCCAAACACGCACTCTCATTTACACACACAAACATGCACTCTCATTTACACACACAAACATGCACTCTCACTCCCTGATATGAACAGGCACTCTCACTCCTACACCTAAACAGGAACTCTCACTCCCACACATGAACAGGCACTCTCACTCCAACACATGAACAGGCACTCTCCCCCTCACGCAGGAACAGGCACTCACACCTCTCACACAAACAGGTATTCTCACTCCCACACATGAACAGTGCACTCTTACCCTCACACACAAACTGGCACTCTCAACCTCACACATGAATAGGAACTAATACCCCTTCACACGAACAGGCACTCACAGCATCACACACGAACATGCACTCCCAACCTCACATACGAACAGGGACTCCCACCCTCACATACGAACAGGCACTCTCACCCTCACACACAAACTGGCACTCTCACTCCCAGACACGAATATGCACTCTCACTCCTACACCTAAACAGGAACTCTCACTCCCACACATGAACAGGCATTCTCACTCCCACACATGAACAGGCACTCTCCCCCTCATGCAGGAACAGGCACTTGCACCCTCACACACGAACGGGCACCGCCACCCTCACACACAAACAGGCACTCCGACCCTCACACAAGAACAGGCACTATCAGCCCCAGACATGAACAGGCACTCCCACCCTCACACATGTAAAGGCACTTCCACACTCAAACACGAACAGGCACTTGCACCATCACACACAAACAGGCACTTGCACCCTCACACACAAACAGGCACTCTCAACCCACACATGAACAGGCACTCTCACCCTCACACCCGAACAGGCACGCTCACCCTCACATATCGACAGGCACTCTCACCCTCACACATGAACAGGCATTCTCACTCTCACACCCAAACAGGCACTCCCACTCCCACACATGAACAGGCACTCTCACTCCCACACCCAAACAGGCACTCTCACTCCCACACCCAAATAGGCACGGTCGCTCGCACACACGAACAGGCACTCTCAACCTCACACCCGAACAAGCACGCTCACCCTCACACATTGACAGGCACTCTCACCCTCACACATGAACAGGCACTCTCACTCCCACACATGAACAGGCACTCTCCCCCTCATGCAGGAACAGGCACTCGCACCCTCACGCACGAACAGGCACCGCCACCCTCACACACAAACAGGCACTCCGACCCTCACACAAGAACAGGCACTATCAGCCCCAGACATGAACAGGCACTCTCCCCTTCACGCAGGAACAGGCACTCTCACCCTCACACACGAACAGGCCCCCCCACCCTCACACACAAACAGGCACACCCACCCTCACACACAAACAGGCACACCCACCCGCACACACGAACTGGCACTCCAGCGCCCATACATGAACAGGCACTCCCACCCTCACACATGAACAGGCACTTCCAACCTCACACATCAACAGGCACTCTCATCCTCATACGTCAACAGGCACTCTCACCCTCACACCAAAACTGGCACTCTCACTCCCACACATGAACAGGCACTCTCACTCCTACACATGAACAGGCACTCTCCCCCTCACGCAGGAACAGGCACTCTCACCCTCACACACGAATAGGCACCCCCACCATCAGACACAAACAGGCACCCCCACCCACACACACGAACTGGCACTCCAGCGCCCATACACAAACAGGCACTCCCACCCTCACACATGAACAGGCACTTGCACCCTCACACACGAACAGGCACTCTCACCTTCACACAGAAACAGGCACTCTCACCCCCACACACGAACAGTCACTCCTGTCCCCATACAAGAACCAGCACTCGTACCCTCACACACGAACAGGCTCCCCCACTCTCACACATGACCGGCACTCTCACCCTCACATATGAACAGGCACTCTCACTCCCACACCCAAACAGGCACTCTCACTCCCACACCCAAGCATGCACTCTCATTCGCACACATGAACAGGCACTCTGAGCCCCACTCCTAAACAGACACTCTGACTCCTACACACAATCAGGCGCTCTCACTGTGGGTGAGGGTGAGTGAATGAGCACCCTGAGGCTGGGAGTGAGCTGGACACACCCACACTCTCACCGTTTCACACTGTCATGGTCATCTTCATTTATTCAGTTTTTAAATTATTAATTTATTGTTGTGGTTGTTTTCTTTTGCTCAGCAAGTTGTTTCTGTCCATTGGTCAGATTTTTTTGGAAATTGATGTTTACTGTTCGACCAAATCTTATCTTTCCTAAATTTGTTCATCAACCCCCCAAATGTGAGAAAAATTGAAATATGCCCCCACCCGCCTCACGTGAAAAGGTTCGATAAGCCTGGCTGATCTCCTTTCCAATTAACAATTGACCTAGCATCAATCACTGTTTGCAGAAGAGAGTTCCTACCTTCTTACTCCCTTTGTGTGCAGAAGTGTTTCCAAACTTCACTCCTGAAAGGGCTGGCTTTAACTCCTAGTCTATGACCCCCAGGTCCGAAACTCACCAACTAGTGCAAATAGCTTCTCTCAAACTATTTGTTCCTCTTCAAACGTCTTGAAAGCTTTGATCAAATCGCCCCTAAACCTTTTGAATTCCAAGCAACGCAACCGTAATCTGTGTAATTTCTTTGCACAATCTAATCCTTCGAGTTCTGGTAAATATATGTTACACTCCCTCCAAGGCAAAAATATTGTTCTTACGGAATAGTGCCTAGAAACGCTCACAGTATTCCAGGTTTGCTCTAACCAGGCTCTGTAAAGCATTTCTAACCTCTTGTATTCTAATGCTCCAGAAATCCTCTGGGCTAGCATTCACGCATTCTATCAGGCTTTTGCTTTATTTTCTGAACTTGTTCATGGCATTTTAATGATCTGTGTATACCTGGATTCCAAGTCTCTTTATATCTCCACTGTTTCCAGCTTTTCACCATTTACAGAGTCCCCTGTTCTATACTTTTCATGTCTAAAGTGGACAACCTTACATTCGCCGATTTTGAAATCTATTTGTCACAGTTTTGCCCATTCACTTAATTTATCAATGTCTCGTTGCAATTTTAAGCTTCTCCTAAACTGCTTCCAACGCTGCCTATCTTTGTGTCATTGGCAGATCTGAATATGTGGCTTTCTATCCCATCTTTATTCACAAATACAATAAATACTGTCTCTACCACACAGCCTAATCAGGTCAATAACTTGTCTTCACAAATACGCAGATTAAATCAGGAAATATCTGTGAATTTAAAACTTCACCTGAATGCATGAAACATTTGCAACAAGATAGACAAATTAATGACACAAATCGAGACAAATGGCTTTGATATAATAGCTAATACAGAGATGTGGTTGCACGGCGACCGATATTGGGAGCTAAATATTCAGGGTACTTGACTTTTCAAAAAGACAGGCAAAATGGAAGAGGATAAAGTTCAGGGTGGGGAATAATGAAGGATAACACAATGCGGAAGAGTGCTTGGAAGACCAGGATGTAGGTGCATTTTGGATAAATCTTTGAAATAAAAAGGGTGGTAAAATACTGGTGGGAGTCGTTTATTCATCCCCTAACAGTAGCTAGACTGTTAGAGTATTGAGTTTGTGGAATACATTCAAAACAATTTCCTAGAACAATACAATCTGGAATGAACCAGGGAAGAGGCTAATTTAGATCTCCATCTGTGTAAAGAAACAGGGTTAATTTGTAATCTCACAGTAAGGGAGCCTTTAGGAAGAGTGATCATAAAATTATGGAACTTCATGTTGATTTTGAGGGTGAGATACACAAGTCAACAAGTGTAGTATTAAACTTGAATAAAATAGAGGTATTAGGAGCGAGTTGGTGAAAGTAGATTGCGAATTTAGATTGAAAGGTGCGACAGTAAATGAACAATAGCAAATATTTATTAAAATATATTCATATTTCACAACAAATATCATTCCATTGAGAAATAAAAACTAAATGGGAAAAGTTATCCTTGACTAACAAAGAAGGTTAAGGAATATATTGAAATTAAAAAAAGGTTTAAAAAATTTCCAAAAATGTAGGAAGCTTGAAGATTGGGAGAGATTTAGAAAGAAGCAAAAGATGGCAAAAGGTTTATGAACATAATTGAAAATAGAATATGAAAGAAAAATATGCAGAAATATAAAAGCAAAATGCAGAGCATCTGAAAATCCCAGGACAGGCACAGGACAGGGTTAGATACAGAGTAAATTCCATCTATACTGCACCCACTAAATACTCCCAGGGAAGGGACAGCACAGGGTTAGATACAGACTAAAGCTTCCTCTACACTGTCCCCATCAAACACTCCCAGGACATGTACAGCACGAGAATAGATACATGGTAAAGCTCCGTCTACATTGTCTCCATCAAGCACTCGCAGGACAGGTAAAGCACGGGGTTAGGTCGAAATAAAGCTCCCTCTACACCGTCCCCATCAAACACTCCCAGGAAAAGGTACAACATGGAGTTAGATACAGAGTTATCGTGCCTCCACAGAGTCCCCATCAAACACTACCAGGTCAGGTACAGCACGAGAGTAAGATACAGAGTAAATCTCCCTCTACATTGTCCCCATCAAACACTCCCAGGACAGGTACAGCACGGGGTTGGATACAGAGTAAAGCTCCCTTTACATTGTCCCCATCAAACACTCCCTGTATAAATAAATAGTATGTGCTTCGCTTCATATTGGTCTATTCGTCTGCGGTGTATTGTAATCGACTCACTTCACGATAGATAAACGTGCAACTGGTTCTCAAGCAAAGCGACCCCATGGTAAAATATAACAATTAACGATGAGGCAAAATACGACCACTCGATGACAACAAGGAAGCCGCGAAAATTCAACTGTTGTGAATCAGCTGTGCCCTGCAGGCCGATTGTGAGTACATTACAAATGTAAACCCTCACCACAGCCACTGAAGTTATCGCCCTCCAGTATGCCACAATTTGGCCACATTGAACCGTTTGATCAGACCACCATGACTGGTCACATTATATTGAATGCCTCACGTTTTTCTTCTTGGCCAACAACATATTGGAGGAGGAGAAGAGGCGGGAGATCCTCTTATCAACATGTAGCAGTAAAATATATGGCCTAATTCGTAGTGTAACGGCACCCAACACTCCAGATTCCAAGAGCTTTGATTAGTCGGTGAAACTTGTGAAAAGCCACTTTCAGCCGAAACCCTCGGTAACAACGCAGTGTTTTAAATTCATTTCGAGGTGTCGCACCACCGGAGTGACAGCAGCTTTCTTAAAATAATTGAAAGAGCACTGTGAGTTCAGGACTTCAATTAATGACATGTTAAGAGATCGATTAGTGTGTGGGATTAACAAAGACGCCATTCAAAAAATGTTGTTGTCAGAGACAAATTTGGATTTGAGCAGAGCCCTGGAGTTGGTGCTCATAATGAAGAGCGTGGCCAGGAACTCAGAAGAAACGAAGGGAGCACAAAATGGTGCCGTTCTTCACATCGGGAGGGAGGCACCGGCTCGAAATGGTGCGAAGCGCAGGGCTCCACAGAAAGGCAGGAAACAGCCGCCATTAACAGGCCAGCAAAAAGTAATGGCTTAATGGATAAAAACCACATTCACAATAGCAGAATTGGAACCGGACGAATGACAATTTAAAAAGACCGAGTGTTTCTACTGCCAATGCAATAGGCACATTATGCAATATTGTAAAGAAAGATTGAGGTCAAATTTCAAACAAAAAGGCACAAGTTGTGAAATTTATATAATGGAGGAACCAGAAGAAACAGAGTCAGATATTTACTCGCTATACAACTTAAAAATGGGTAAAACAATGCCAATCTACGTGACAGTGGAAGTCAACAGAAAACCCTTTTGAATGGAGGTAGACACAGGTGCATCCATGACAGTCATAGGGGAACACACATTTATGTATCTGAAAGGAGGAGGACACTCACTAAAGCTGGAAAACTCAGATACTGGACTAAAGACATATACTGGCAAAAACATATGAGTAAAGAGTATACGCAAGTTTCCAGTACAATATAGAAGCCAGTCTGCTAACCTACCCCTGATAGTGGTAGCAGGGGAGGGTCCAACTCTACTTGGTTGGAACTGGCTTGAGGAAATAAAATTGGAGAGGGCTGAGATTTTTCAACTCAGAATGAAAGATCTGCAAGAAGTATTACAGAAATATTCCATAGTTCCAGCACTGAAGCCTGACCAGAGGGTGCGAATATGCGGGGACTACAAGTTGACCGTTAACAAAGTGGCCAGACTTGATAGGCATCCTACACCAAAAATTGATGAATTGTACTCCAAGCTGGCAGGAGGAACCACATATACGAAACTCGACATGAGCCACGCTTACCGGCAAGTCAAGCTAGAATAAGTCTCTTGGGACTTTGTGACTGTCAACACACATAGGGGCTTATACCAGTATACCAGGTTACCTTTTAGAGTATGATCAGCTTGTGCCATTCTCCAACAGACGATGGAAAATTTGCTCCGAGGTCTACCCCATGTGGTGGTTTCTCTCGATGATGTCCTAGTAACAGGACTAACTGATGAAGAACACCTGGCTAACTTGAAAGAGGTATTGAAGTGTTTCTCACAAGCCACAGTACAATTGAAAGGGAAAAATGTATCTTCAAAGCTGGACGAAATGAAACCCTATTTTAACAGGAGATACGAGCTCACCTGACAGAATGGGCTGGCCAAGAGGGCAGTCCAGACCTTCAAGACCGGAATGAAAAAAAATACAGAGGGACGCTATAGCAACAAAGTTATCAAGTTTTCCGCTCAGCTATAGGACCACGCCACATACGACCACCGTTATTGCCCCCGCAGAGTTATTAACGAAGAGGTGTCTCAGGATACGGTTAAGCCTCATAAGGCTAAATTTAGGGGGGAAGGTAGAGAGAAGTCAGGAGGCCCAGAAAAACGAACACGATTATCACAGTCGTGAAAGAAACTTCACTGTAGGCGGAGCAGCTTTTGCAAAGAACTTTGGAGATGGGCCCAAATGGCTCTCAGGTGAAGTCAGTGCAGTGACAGGACCCCTGTCCTACCATATATCGGTTGAAAGTCGGATAATCAGGAGACATGTCGATCACCTCAGCAAACAGCTCCCTCTACACTGTCCCCATCAAACACTCCCAGGGCAGGTACTGCACAGGGTTGGATATAGAGTAAAGCTCCCTATACATTGTACCTATCAAACACTTACAGGGCAGGTACAGTATGAGGTTAGATATAGAATAAAGCTCCCGCTACACTGTCCCCATCAAACACTCCCAGGGCAGGTCTAGGACAGGGTTAGATACAAAGTGAAGCTCCCTTTGGACTGTGCCCATCAAAATCTCCCAGCACAGGTACACATAAACATAGTAACATAGAAACTATTACCAGGAGTAGGCCATTTGGCCCTTCGAGTCTGCTCCGCCATTCAATATGATCGTGGCTGATCCTCTATCTCAACGCCGTACTCCCACTTTCTCTTCATACCCCTAGATGCAGCTAATATCCAAAAATTTATCAATTTCTTTTTTGAATATACTCAGCGACCCGGCCTCCACAGCCTTCTATGGTAGAGAATTCCACAGGTTGACCACCCTCTGAGTGAAGAAATCTTTCCTTATCTCAGTCCTAAATGGCCTGCCCCATATCCTGAGACTGTGGCCCCTGGTTCTAGACTCCCGAGCCAGGGGAAACATCCTCCCTGCAACTAGTCTGTCGAGCCCTGTTAGAATTTTACACGTTTCAATCAGATCCCCTCTCATTCTTCTAAACTCTAGCGAATACAGGCCCAGTCGAACCAATCTCTCCTCATACGACAATCCTGCCATCCCTGGTATCAGCCTAGTGAACCTTCGCTGTACTCCCTCTATGGCAAGTATATCCTTTCTTAGGTAGGTAGACCAAAACTGCATGCAATACTCCAGGTGTGGTCTCACCAGGGCCTTGTATAACTGCAGTAAAACATCCCTACTTCTGAACTCAAATCCTCTTGCAATGAAGGCCATTATACCATTTGCCTTCCTAATTGTTTGTTGCACCTGCCTGTTTACTTCCATTGACTGGTGTACAAGGACACCCAGATCCCTTTATACATCCATGTTTCCCAATATATCACCATTTAAATAATATTATCTGTCTGTTTTTCACACCGAAGCATATAACTTCACATTTATCCATGTTATACTGCATCTGCCATGTGTTTGCCCACTCACACAACTTGTCTAAATCACCCTGAAACCTCCTTGCATCCTCCTCACAACCCCACCCAGTTTTGTGTCATCAGCAAACTTGGAAATATTGAATTTGGTTCCCTCATCCAAGTCATTTATACAATCGTGAATAGCTGGGGCCCAAGCACTGATCCCTGCGGTACACCACTAGTCACCGTCTGCCATCTGAAAAAAGACCCATTTATTCCTACACTATGTTTCCGGTCTGTCAACCAATTCTCAATCCATTCCAGTATATTACCCCCCAATCCCATGTGCTTTAATTTTGTCCACTAGCCTCTTATGTGGGACCTTATCAAAAGTCTTCTTGGAATCCAAATACACCACATCCACTGGTTCTCCCTTATCTATTCTACTAATTACATCCTCAAAATACTCCAGTAGATTAGTTAAACTATGATTTCCCTTCCATAAACCCATGCTGACTTTGTCTAATCCCATTAATGCTTTCCAAATGTTCTGTTACCACGTCTTTTATAATAGACGCTAGCATTTTCTCCACTACTGATGTTAGGCTAACTGGTCTGTAATTCTGTTTTTTCTCTCCCTCCTTTTTTCAATAGTGGGGTTACATTTGCCACCCTCCAATCTGTAGGAACTGCTCCAGAGTCCATAGAATGTTGGAAGATGACCACCAATGCATCCAATATTTCCAGGGCTACTTCCTTTGGTACTCTGGGATGTAGATTATCAGGCCCTGGGGATTTTTTAGCCTTTAACCCCATTAATTTCTCTAGCACCATTTTTTTACTAATACTGTTTTTCATCAATTTCTCCCTCTCACTAGAACCTTGGTTTCCTAACATTTCTGAGAAATTATTTGTGTCCTCTTTTGTGAAGACGGAACCAAAATATATGTTCAATTCTTCAGCCATTTCTTTGTTCCCCATTATAATTTCCCCCGTTTCTGAAAGTAAAGGACTACGTCTTTCTGTCTTTGCTAATCTTTTTCTCTTCCTATATTTATAGAAGCTTTTACAGTCAGTTTTATGTTCCTTGCAAGTTTACTCTCATACTCCATTTTCCCCTTCTTGATCAATCTTTTTGTCCACTTTTGCTGAATTCTAAGTTGCTCCCAATCCTCAGGCTTGCTGCTTTTTCTGGCAGTTTTATATGTCTCCTCTTTGGATCTAATACTATCCCTAATTTCTTTTATAATCCATGGTTGAGCCACCTTTCCTGTTTTATTTTTGCGTCAGACAGGAATGAATAATTGTTGTAACTCATGCATATGTTCCTTAAGTATTAGCTATTGCCTATCCACTGTCAACCCTTTTAGTAAGGTTCCCCAATCCATCATTGCCAACTTGCGCCTCATACCCTCGTAGTTCCTTTTATTTAGATTCAGGACTCTAGTTTCGGATTCAACTTCTTCACTCTCCATCCTAATGAACAATTCTATCATTTCATGGTCGCTCATCCTCACGGGACCCTGCATAACAAGATTGTTAATTAATCCTTTCTCATTGCACAATACCCAGTCTAGGATAGCCTGTTGTCTAGTTGGTTCCTCAACGTATTGGTTTAAAAACCAATATATACACACTCCAGGAAATCCTCCTCAACGGTATTATTGTCACTTTGGTTTGTCTAACCTATATGTAGATTAAAGTCACCCATGATTACAGTTGTACCCTTATTAGATGCATTTCTAATTTCCTGCTTAATGCCTTCCCTTCCATCTCCATTACGGTTTGGGGGCCAATAGACAACCCCCACCAACGTTTTCTGCCCCTTGGTTTCTTAACTCCACCCAAACAGATTACACACCATGATTTTCCGAGCCAATATCCTTCCTCACTATTGCATTTATTTCCTTCTTTACTAAAAACCTTCTTTACCCCACCTCCTTTCCCTATTTGTCTGTCCTTCCTAAATATTGAATACCCCTGGAGCATATCATGGGTGCGAGCTCTACTGCCATGAGTTCCCTTTAGATTAAGCTGGTTAGTTACTCCCTTTAAAGAATACTAACTATGCTAAGGGACTTATTCCACGCCAAACATTCCCACTACAGTCCAAAGTCCTCACCTTATTTTGTTTAAAAAAAAAATTGTTTGGGTGTACAGCACAGGGTTCGGCACAGAGTAAAGCTGCCTCAACACTGTCCCCATAAATCTCTGCCAGGACAGGTACAGCATGGGGTTAGATACAGAGTAAAGCTCCCTCTACACTGTCCCCATCAAACACTCCCAGGGCAGGTACAGCATGGGGTTAGATACAGAGTAAAGCTCCCTCTACACTGTCCCCATCAAACACTCCCAGGGCAGGTACAGCATGGGGTTAGATACAGAGTAAAGCTCCCTCTACACTGTCCCCATCAAACACTCCCAGGGCAGGTACAGCACGGGGTTAGATACAAAGTAAAGCTCCCTCTACATTGTCCCCATCAAATACTCTCAGGGCAAGTATAGCATGGGGTTAGATACAGAGTAAATCTCCCTCAACACTGTCCCCATCAAACTCTCCCAGGACAGGTACAGCATGGGGTTAGATACAGAGTAAAGCTCCCTCTACATTGTCCCCATCAAACACTCCCAGGGCAGGTACAGCACGGGGTTAGATACAGACTAAAGCTCCCTCTACACTGTCCCCATCAAACACTTCCAGGACAGGTACAGCAGAGGGTAAGATACAGAATAAATCTCCCTCTAAACTGCCCCCATCAAACACTGTGTTTCAGCACACAGCTATATACAGAGTAAAGCTCCATCGACACTGTCTCCATAAAATACTCCCAAGAATGCTACAGCACGGGGTTAGATACAGAGTAAAGCTCCCTATACATTGTATCCATCAAACACTCCCAAGACAGGTACAGCACGAGGTTTGATACAGAGTCAAGCTCCCTCTACACTCTCCCCATCAAACACTCCCAAGACAGGTACAGCACAGGGTTAGATACAAAGTAAAGCTCTCTCCTCACTATCTGTAGTAATCTGATGTGTAATATACCTTTAAGACAAATGTTGTAATGGAAGTTCACATGATCTTGGTACCCAATAGCAGAGTAGCGCGAGCTACCTCTGTGTGAGAGAGTCTTGAGTTAGAGCCTGAAGAGTAAAGGCAGAGTTTTGAGTTGTAAGCACACAAGCGTAACTGCTGAGTTCCTTTTGTCAATAAGCAAAATGTGTTTCTGCTAAGAACTGTCTACTGATCTTCTCTGTCTTGGTATCAACACGGTCACCCCAAAACAAGTGTGCCACCTGAATTCTTTAGCCCCAACAAACCAGGGCACTCGATCCAACAAACTGGCGACAAGAGTAAAAAGCAAGAAAAGACACAAGAGGACGAGAGTAAAAAACAAGATAAAACGAAGGACATCAGAAGGACTGAAATCAGGCTTGTGGTAAATTGAGGTGCAATACAGCTTTAAGAGAATGTGAGCAGATTTACCACGTGACTGTATTACCCAATTTCTGTGTAGCGTGGGCTATAATGTTAATCAGTACTTTAGAATAGGGTCTGGTTGGAGAAGCACGTACGTGTTAGTGCTCTGTTACTTGTGTTAATAAACAGCATGTGCTTCATCTTACATTGGTCTCTGCATCTGCAGTATCTTGTTTACCAACTTAATCACCAGTAGATAGGCGTGTAACCGTCTTCACTGAGTGAAGCGACCCAGCAGAAGGATCATAACGACAGGCAAAACATGACCAGTCGACAACACCGAAGAAAGCAGCAGAAATTCAGCAGAAGTAAATCAGCTGCACCTTGCAAAGCGATTTTAAGTACATCCCTCATCATAATCACTGGAGTTATCTCCCTCCAGTATGCCACAGTTGGGCCGAATCGAACCTTTTTATCAGACCACAGATGATGGGTCACATTATATTGAACGCCTCGTTTTCTTCTTTTTGGTCAGTGACATATCGGGGGACAGGAAGAGGCGAGCAATCCTCTTATCGATGTGTGGCGGTTTTACGTTTTAGGTTCTCAGGTTTGCTTTGTCTGACGAACGCTAGCTGCGCCCTTGGTATTAACACATTAGTTGGTGCTTGAAACAATATAGGCAGAGAGACCGATTAATTGAACAAACACTGGTGGTTTATTGTAACTAAGAACAGAGCACTAACACCATGTGTGCTTCTTCAATCACCTCCAGCTCTAGGCTTAGTTACCCAAGTAGCCTGCGCTTTAAAGCGATTGGTCAATACAGTCACATGGTCAACTAACTACATTCTCTTAAAGGTACATAGCACTCCACTTTACCACATCCCTCCCCCTTTACTTGAAAGTACAATTGACAAGTTTCACAACATCTCGATTATTTGCATGAATAACTATTTACAAGTCAAGTCTCTCAGGGGCTTCCTCGGACGTGTTGAGCATCGTAGCTGAACGGCCTTGGCTGGTTTTTCCGAGACCCCCTTCTCAGGGGTCAACTGTACACCAGGCTCTTTGGTGGAAGTGGGCAAGTTGGTGTCTTCGACTCTCTCGGGTCCAACAGGCCCCAGCGGTACATCCAAATCATGTGACATTTCTTCCATGTGCTGCGCAGGCTCAAACGCACATGATGACAGCATTCCTTCTTGTGGGACTGTCTCTCTTCTCCAGCGGTGATCCACGTATCGTCTGATTATTCGCCCGTTTACCAACACATTATAGGAGAGAGGTCCTGTCACGGCACTCACTTTGCCTAATAGCCAATTGGGCCCATCTCCAAAATTCTTCACGAGAACTGTTTCTCCCACCATGAAATTTCTTTCATGATTATGATCATCATGTCTAGTCTTCTAGGCCTCTTGGCTTCTCTCCACCTACCCCCTAAATTCGGCCTGATAAGAGTTAGATGGGTGAGGAAACGTCTCTTCATTAGTAATTCAGCGGGGGCAATGCCGGTGGTCATGTGTGGCGTCGTCCAGTATGTAAACAGGAACCGTGACAATCTGGTGCTGATGGAATCCCCGTCCAGCTTTTTCATCCCAGATTTAAAAGTTTGGACTGTCCGCTCAGCCAAACCATTAGAGATAAAAACAAAAAGCTAAAAGCTACTGCGGATGCTGGAAATCCAACACAAAAACAGAATTACCTGGATAAACTCAGCAGGTCTGGCAGCATCGGTGGAGAAGAAATCAGTTAACGTTTCGAGCCTTCACGACCCTTCGGCAGAACTGAAGCATAGTTAGGAGAAAGGAGAAATATAAGCTGGTTTAAGGTGGGGGGGGCGGGGGGAGAGAGAAGTTGAGGGTGTGGTGATTGTGGAGATAAGCAAGCAGTGATAGGAGCAGATAATCAAAAGATGTCACAGACAAAAGGATCAAAGAGGTGTTGGAGGTGGTGATATTTGTCTAAGAAAAGTGCTAATTAAGAATGGAAGACAGGACACTCAAAGTACAGCTCTAGTGGGGGTGGGGTGGAAAGACTAACAAGGTTTTAGTTTTAGATTTAAAAATAATGGAAATAGGTGGGGAAAGAAGAATCTATATAAATTATTGAAAAAAAAAAGGGAGGGGGGAGAAACAGGGTGGGGATGGGGGAGGGGGAGTTTAAGATCTAAAGTTGTTGAATTCAATATTCAGCCCAGAAGGCTGTAAAGTGCCTAGTCGGAAGATGAGGTGCTGTTCCTCCAGTTTGCGTTGGGCTTCACCGGAACAATGCAGCAAGCCAAGGACAGACATGTGGGCAAGAGAACAGGGTGGAGTGTTAAAATGGCAAGCGACAGGGAGGTTTGGGTCTTTCTTACGGACAGACCGCAGGTGTTCTGCAAAACGGTCGCCCAGTTTGCATTTGGTCTCTCCAATGTAGAGGAGACCGCATTGGGAGTAACGAATGCAGTAGACTAAGTTAGGGGAAATGCAAGTGAAATGCTGCTTCACTTGAAAGGAGTGTTTGGGCCCTTGGACGGTGAGGAGAGAGGAAGTGAAGGGGCAGGTGTTGCATCTTCTGCGTGGGCATGGGGAGGTGCCATAAGTGGGGGTTGAGGAGTAGGGGTGATGGAGGAGTGGACCAGGGTGTCTCGGAGGGAACGATCCCTACGGAATGCCGTCAGGGGGGGTGAAGGGAAGATGTGTTTGGTGGTGGCATCATGCTGGAGTTGGCGGAAATGGCGGAGGATGATCCTTTGAATGCGGAGGCTGGTGGGGTGATAAGTGAGGACAAGGGGGACCCTATCATGTTTCTGGGAAGGAGGAGAAGGCGTGAGGGAGGATGCGCGGGGTATGGGCTGGACACGGTTGAGGGTCCTGTCAACGACCGTGGATGGAAAACCTCAGTTAAGGATGAAGGTGGACATGTCAGAGGAGCTGTTTTTGAAGGTAGCGTCATCAGAACAGATGCGACGGAGGCGAAGGAACTGAGAGAATGGGATGGAGTCTTTACAGGAAGCGGGGTGTGAGGAGCTGTAGTTGAGGTAGCTGTGGGAGTCGGTAGGCTTGTAATGGATATTGGTGGACCATTAGAGGCTGGGCGCGAAGGCAAGGTTTTGATATGAATTATTCCATTGAGGGTTGTAAACCTGTGGAACTCCTGCTGATAAATGCAGTCCTGTTGTCTGACACGAGCATCTCTGGTAATCTGTGCACTGCAAAACTCTGTTGCAAATGGTCTAAGGTGGCAGCAGACATGGGTGACCGGACTTCATAGACATCCATCCACTTGGAGTGTGCGTCTATAAGTAAAAGGAACATCGTGCCCAAGGAGGGCCCCACGTAGTCAATGTAGAGGCGCAGCCATGATCATCCCGCCATTCCCAGGGGCACAATGGAGCTAAGGGGGGTAGCTTTTGTACCTGCTGGCATTGAAGACAACTTTTGACTAGGGTTTCAATGTCTGCGTCCATCCCTGGCCACCACAAGTAGCTGCATGTGAGCAACTTCATCCTACTAATGCCAGGGTGAGCACTATGTCATTCAGCCAGTAATGGCCTTTGCCCTCTCGGGGGCATGATAACCCTTGCTCCCCAGAGCAATATGCCATCCTGGCAGGTGAGCTCATATCTGCAATTGAAATAGGGCTTCATGTCATCAGATTTTGACTCGCCTGACCCTCCATTCAGGACCTGCTCCCAGACGTGAGATAAAAGTGGATCTCGGATTGTCCACTCACGGATTTGTTTGGCCTGGACAGGGGAGGAATCCAAAACATTTACTACTCAGGCAAGTTCCTGGTGAATTGGAACCTTCACATTGTTATCTGGCAGGGGAAGGAGGCTCAGTGCATCAGCATGTGCGTTTAGGCTTCCTGACCGGTGAATAAAAGTGTATTCGTAAGCAGCCAATATCAGTGCCCACCTCTGGATGTGAGCAGATGGGATGGGGGTATTGCCTTTTCTTCTCCAAACAAACCCAGCAGAGGTTTGTGGTCGGAGATAATGTGAAAACGGCAGCTGTGGAGGTATTGATGGAATTTCCGAACACCAAACACAACAGACAAACCCTCCTTCTCAATTTAAGAATATCGTCGCTCTGCAGCACTAAACAAGCGAGATGTATAACCAATGGGTCGTTCGGAGCCATCCACCATCCGATGTAAAAGTTCAGCCCCGACTCCATAAGGGGACGTGTCACAAGTTAAAATCAATTCTTTCTTTGGGTCAAAGTGAGCCAGTTGATGATTTTAACAATTGCTTTACCTTCAGAAACACATCCTGGTGTGGAGCTTGCCAAATCCATTTTGGATTTTCTTAAGCAATACGTATAATGGAGCCAGTACAGTCGATGGATTTGGGAGAAATAGCCCATAGCAGTTTATCATGCCTAAGAAGGCCTTTAGTTCTGTAGTGTTTCTTGGTGCAGGTGCCTCGTGAATATCCTTGACCCTTTTCTTCCACGGATGCAGGCCCTGTGTGTTGACCTTATGGCCCAAGTAAGCTACCTCTTTGGCTTGGAAACTACATTTCTCTCATTTCAAGCACATCCCTGTTTGTGAGAAGCATTTCAGCACATCCTCCAAATTATCTAAGTGTTCTTCATCAGTTCGTCGCAGCCCCTGAAGCAGATTTTCCATGGTATGCTGGAAAATAGCACACATTGCTGAGACCCCAAAGGGTAGTCGAGTATATTGATACAATCCTCGATGTGTATTGATGGTCACAAATTCCCTAGAGCCTTCTTCCAACTCTACCTGCTGGTAGGCCTGGCTCATGTCGAGTTTTGAATATGTGATGCCCCCTGCCAATTTCAAATATAATTCATCAACCTTCGGTATCAGGTGCCTACCAAGTTTGGCCACTCTGTTTACAGTAAACTTATAGTCACCGCATAAGCGAACACTTTGGTCTGGCTTCAGTACGGGTACTATGGGTGCCGTCCACTCGGAAAATTGCACCGGTTGTAAGATACCCAACTTTTCCAGCCTGTTTATCTCGGTCTTGACCTTGTCCCATAGAGCATAAGGGGCTGGTCTGGCTCTGATAAATCTGGGGGTTGCATTAGGGTCTACATGGATTTTGGCTTATAGCCCACGAATCCCTCCTAGCTCGTCACTGAAAATGGAAGCGTACATTTGTAACAATTCCTGTAGGTTTCTCGTTCTGATTTGAAAAATCTCAGCCCAATGCAATTTAATTTTTTTGAGCCAGTTGCTATCAATTAAACTGGGGCCCACCCCAGCTATTAATATAAAGGGTAAATGCGCAGACTGATCCCCATACTGCATCAAGACTTGGCATATCCATTTCACTTTTATTTCTTCACCCGTATATGTTTTTAATTTAGTGTCTGATTCTTCCAAATTTAAAGGATGGACTCCTTTATTCAAGTATCTGAACATATGTTCTCCTATGACAGACATTGATGCCCCAGTATCAACCTCCATCTTGATGGGCTGTTCATTGACTCTGATGACTGCCTGGGGTACAGCCCAACCTACACAACCTCTCCTCATAAGAAAATCCCTCCACACCCGGAATCAGCCTAGTGAACCTTCTCTGGACTGCCTCCAATGTCAGTATATCTTTCCTTAGGTAAGGGGACCAACATTGTTCACAGTATTCTAGGTGTGGTCTAGCTAGTGCCTTGTATAGTTTTAGCAAACCTTCCCTATTTTTATACTCCATTCCCTTTGACATAAAAGTCAACATTCAATTTGCCTTCCCTATTACCTGCTGAACTTGTATGTTAGTTTTTTGGGATTCATGCACAAGTACTCTCAAATCCCTCTGTGCTGCAGCTTTCTGCAGCATTTCTCCATTTAAATAATATTCAGCTCCTCTATTTTTCCTGCCAAAGTGCATAACCTCATATTTTCCCACATTATATCCTATCTGCCATGTTTTTTCCCACTCGCTTAACCTGTCTATATCCCTCTGTAGGTTCCTTCTGTCATCCTCATCCTTCCCACCTATTTTTGCATTATCCGCAAATTTGGCGACAGTACATTCACTTCCCTCACCTAAGTGTTAATATATATTGTAACTAACTGAGGCCCCAGCATTGATCCCTGTGGCACTCTACTAGTTATAGGTTGCCATCCCGAAAATGCCCCCCTTATGCCAACTCTTTGTCTTATATTAGTTAGCCAATCCTCTATCTATGCTAATATACTACCCCCAACATCATGGGCTCTTATCTTATTAAGTAGCTTTACATGCGGTACTTTATTGAATGCCTTTTGGAAATCCAAATATATTACATCTACTGGTTCCCCTTTATCTATCCTGCTTGTTACCTCCCCAAAACATTCTAATAAATTTGTCAGGCATGATTTCCCCTTCATAAAGCTGACTCTGCTTGATTAGATTATGCATTTCTAAATGCTCTGCTATTACATCCTTTATAATAGACTCCAACATTTTCCCCAATGACAGATGTTAAACTAACTGGCCTATAGTTACCTGTTTTTTGTCTCCCTCTCTTTTTGAATAATTGTGTTACATTGGCAGTTTTCCAATCCTCTTGGACTTTTCCAGAATCGAAGGATTCTTGGAAGATTCCTACCGGTGCATCCACTATCTCTGTAGTTATTTCCTTTAATATCCTCGGATGCAACCCATCAGGTCCAGGTGACTTATCAGCCTTTAGCCCCATTAGTTTCCCGAGTACTTTTTCTCTAGTGATAGTTATTGTATTTAATCCCCCACTCTTTTTCCCTTGATTATTTAGTATTGGAACATTATTAGTGTCTTCTACATTGAAGACTGAAGCAAAGTATTTATTCAACTCCTCTGCCATTTCCTGGTTCCCCATTATTATTTCCCCAGTCTCATTCTGTAAAGGGCCTATTTCACTTTGGCCTCTCTCTTCCTTTTTAAATGTTTAAAGAAGCTCTTGCTGATTGTTTTTATATTACTTGCTAGTTTACCCTAAAAGTTTATTTTCTCCCTCTTTATTATTTTTTGGTCATCTTTTGACAATGTTTACTAACTTGTCGAAAGTGGTCGTATTGGGGATGTTAGGTGATGTGAAGCTGTGGATCAGCCCGAACGTTTTGCTCCTGCATGTGAACAAAAGAATCACTCTCTTCTTGTCCTCTCCCGCGATGTCATTAGCAGTAAAGAAGAACGTTAGGCGTTCGACGCAATGAGAACCGTCATCGGAAACAGGGTCGAATGGTTCAAGATGCCCAAACCATTACATACTCAATGACTAAGGAGGCTGTGTTTTCAAACAGCTTTCAAGGTAGTGGCGAAGTCATGTAGCTGGCTTACCTCAGCTTCATCAATTGCCGTCAATTAATCCAGTTTATCTCGTCGCCAGTTTTATGTTTTAGGTTATCAGGTTCACTTTGTCCAGCAAATGCAAGCTGCGCCTTTACACTGTCCCCTTCAAACACCCCCAGGGCAGAGACAGCATAGGGAAGACACAGAGTAAAGCTCCCTCTACACTTCCCCCATCAAGCACTCTCAGAACAGGGATAGCATGGGGTTAGTTACAGAGTTAAGCTCCCTCTACACAGTCCCCATCATACACTCCAGGGATGGGTACAACACAGGAAAGATACAAAGTAAAGCTCCCTCTACATTGTCCCCATTAAATGCTTCCAGGAAAGATAGGGCATGGGGCTAGATACAGACCTCTACATTGTCCCAATCAAACAACCCAGGACATGTGCAGCAAGGGGTTAGATATAGAGATAGAGAGATTGTCCCTCTTAACTGTCCCCATCAAACACTCTTATGGTAGGTATAACACTGCTTAGGTATAGAGTAAATCTCCCTCTAAACTGTCCCCATCAAACACTCCCATGGCAGGTATAATACTGCTTAGATGTAGAGTAAATCTCCCTCTAAACTGACCCCGTCAAACACTCCTAGGGCAGGTACAGCATCAGGTTAGATACAGAGTAAAGCTCCCTCCACACTGACCCATCAAACACTCCCAGGTCAGGTGAAAAAACAGGGTTAGATACAGAGTGAAGCTCTCTCTACACTGACCCCAACACACACTCCCAGGACAGGTACAGCACGGGGTTAGATACAGAGTGAAGCTCTCTTTACACTGACCCCAACACACACTCCCAGGACAGGTACAGCACGGGGTTAGATACAGAGTGAAGCTCTCTCTACACTGACCCCAACACACACTCCCAGGACAGGTACAGCACAGGGTTAGATACAGAGTGAAGCTCCCTCTACACTGTTCCCATCAAATACTCTCACGTCAGATGCAGCACAGGGTTAGATACCGAGTAAATCTCCCTCTACACTGTCCCCATTAAATACTCCCAGGCAGGTACAGCACAGGGGTTAGATGCAAAGTGTAATGACTTGATAGAGCAGACAGGTTTCAACAAGAAACAGATAAACTTTATTAGAGAGAGCTTTTCAGGTGCTCAATCAACACTCGTCAGGGAGACCCACCCCCAAGATTACCGCATTTGGGCCTCAATGGTTGGAGCCCCCAAAAACATCACATGACCCCTAATAGACTGTAGGGGAGGCTATACATTCAGTAACTACATTTCCTCCCCCTTTAGTTTTTTACAGTTTCTAATTACAGGGAACATTTCAATATCCAACAATATATATATACAAATTCTGGTGATTAAAGATTAAGTCTCTGAGGTGATTTCCTTACTCGGTTAGAGTGGCGTAGCCCTACCACTTGAGGTTCTTCCACAGGATCGACATGATCATGATGTGTAGCACGAGACACATCATTAGAAAGTGTCAGTTCTGGTTATGGCAACTCTACAGAGACATCGAGCATGTCTATTATAGTTCCATCTGTCACACCAGGGCTTGATGGTTCGATGTTAATCACAGGCAGGATACTGGTTGTCTCTGTATCATGACATTGGCCACGTATTTTTGAACAATTCTGTCTTCAGCTTCCACCTGGAAGGATAAGGAACCAGCCTCAGAGGCAATGGTTCCAGGAACCCAACAAGCTCCACTTCAGAAATTCTGCACATATACTGTGTCTCCTACAGTGACTGCGCGAGCTTTGCTATGAATATCATGGTTCAATTTTGATTACTCTGATTCCTCTCTACCTTCCCCTCTAAGTTTGTAAACACCAGACTTAACCGTGTACGTAGACAGCGTTCCATCAGTAATTCAGACGGGGTTGAACCTGTAGTCGAATGTGGTGTTGTACGATAACTGAGAAGAAAACGGGAAGTCGAGTTTCTGGAGTACCTTACAAAGCGGACAACAACTCTTGATCCCCACAACAAAATTCCATCTTAACAACTTAACTCTGTTTCTCAGGCCTGGAGTGGTCTCATCTCTTCAGACACTGGTGAATTTGACCACCCTTGCGAGACAAGGTCTCTGACTTTCGACAAAATTAGATCTCTTTTTGTCCAATCTCTCATTTGTTTCGTGCACACAGGCAAAGAGTCCAAGAAATTCAGTACTAGCTCAACTTCTTGTGGCACTGGAGCATGTACAATGCTATCTGGTAACGGGAGACGAATGAGTGCTTCCGCATTCGCTATATGTAAGATGCATAAAGGTACACTCATACATGGATAATATCAAAGCCCAACATTATATTCTTGCTGATGCTATTGGTGGAATGGCCTTATCCTCACTGAATAAACCCATTAATGGTTTATGGTCCGACACAATGGTGAAATGTCATTGATGCAGATACTGGTGGAATTTCTTCACTCTGAATACCACTGCTAAACCTTCCTTTACCAGCTGGGAATAACCCTTCTCAGCTGTGGAGAGGGTTCTCAAGACATAGCCAATGGGCCTTTCTGATCCATTTTCCATTCTATCTGATAACGCAGCTCCTACACCATAAGGAGAGGCATCACATGTTAATACCAACTCATTCTCTGGGTTGTACTGTACCAATAAATGCAATGAGTGCAACAGTTTCTTTATTTTCACAAAGGCTTCTTTCTGTCATGAATTCCACAATCAACGGTGATTCTTTTTTAACAACAAATGTAATGGTGCTGACACAGCTGATAAGTTAGGCAAGAAGTGGCTATAGTATTTGATCATGCCCAGGAATGACTTGAGTTTGGTTACATTGGATAGTGAGGGTACATCTTTTATTGCCCGAACTTTCTCTTCTACAGGGTACAAACCCATAACGTCCACCTTGTGACCCAGGTAAGTAACTAATGGTGCTTGAAATGTATATTTTCCTTTCTTTAACCATACGCCAACTTCCCTGAACCTTCTTATCACCTCCTACAGGTTGGCCAATAGTTCGGTCTTGGTTGATCCTGTGATCAGAACATCATCCAGGTATGCTACAACTCGGGGAAATCCTTGCAAAAGACTCTCCATTGTCCTTTGGAAGATTGCACATGCAGACAATACTCCTAAGGGTAGGTGAGTGTACTGACAAAGGCTCTTGTGTGTGTTAATAGTCACATATTCTCTAGACGTGCTATCTAGCTCTAATTGTTGGTAAGCATGGTTCATATCCATAAAAACAAAAAGCTAAAAGCTACTGCGGATGCTGGAAATCCAAAACAAAAACAGAATTACCTGGAAAAACTCAGCAGGTCTGGCAGCATCGGCGGAGAAGAAATCAGTTAAAATATCCTGTCTTCCATTCTTAATTAGCACTTTTCTCAGACAAAACACCTCTTTGACCCTTTTGTCTGTGACATCTTTTGATTATCTGCTCATCTCCACAATCACCACACCCTCAATGTCTCTCTCTCCCACCACCATCCCCCCCCCCGCCACCCCCCACCCCCCCCCACCCACCCACCCACCTTAAACCAATTTATATTTCTCCCTTCTTCTAACCATGCTTCAGTTCTGCCGAAGGGCCATGAAGGCTCGAAACGTTAACTGATTTCTTCTCCGTCGATGCTGCCAGACCTGCTGAGTTTTTCCAGGTAATTCTGTTTTTGTTATGGTTCATATCCAGTTTTGTATAGGACTTGCCTCCAGCCAGCTTTGTATATAAGTCGTCTATCCTTGGAATGGGATACTTGTCTAGTTTTGCTGCCTTATTCACGGTCAATTTATAGTCCCCGCAGATGCATATGATTTAGTCAGGCTTAACAACTGGAACTATGGGCGCTGCCCATTCCGAGAATTGGACAGGTTGGATGATGCCCACCTTTTCTAACTGGCACAGTTCTGCATCCACCTTCTCCTTCAACGCAAAAGGCACAGGTCTGGCATTAAAGAAACATGATCTCACCTGAGGATCGACATATATGCTTCCTTGCAAGCCTTTTAACTTCCCTAATTCATACTGAAATACACTGTCATATTTCCTTAACAGTTCAGGAACTCCTGCTGTTTGCAGCTGAAATATCTCAGACCAGTCAAGCTTGATTTTCTGCAACCAGTCTTGGCCCAGAAGACTAGGTCCTTCACCTGTCACCATTATCACCGGAAGCTGGGCTGTCTGTTGCCTATAAGACACAGGTACTGTGGCGGTGTCCTTTCCCTGAAGAGATTCTCCAGTTTATATCTTCAATTTAGTGGCTGTCAGCTCCAGGTTCAGTGACTGGGTACCTTCATTTAGGTATTTAAATGTGTGCTCTCCCACCACTGTAGTTGAGGCTCCCGTATCCACCTCCAATATAAGGGGTTTCCCATTAACTTGGATTGTGACAGTGATAGGTTCGGTTTTTACAGCGGTGACGTTATACAAGGAATAGATGTTGATATCGGCAGCTTCAGGTTCTGCTGTATTTTTCAATTCAATCATGTTGGTTTGCTGCTTTATGGGCTGTTTTGACTTTGCCCTGCATTGCCTTACTACATGACCTATCTTATGGCAGTAATCGCATTCTGCCTCCTTGAATCTGCAGGTGTCCAGTCCGTGGTCACTCCCACATCTATAACAGATTAACCTTGGAGTCGCTGTTGAAGTGTTTCTACTTAGCCTTTACATGTTTCTAACAGCGGACATTGCTTCTCGCATCGATGCAATGGGTCTGGTTTTCAGTCCACGTTGGGTGGTAGGTTCCCATCCCACATGAAGAACAGCACCATATTGTATGTGTTATAAAGCCAGCGAGTCTCACAGCACTTTCCATTGAAAGTGCTATTTCCTGCTTCAAGTCGATGTCGGCCTCTGAGTAAACAGCGTGGAATGGTGTCGTCCTGAACTCCACAAGCTACTCGGTCCCGCAGCAGATCATTGAGTGTGTCCCTGAAGTCAGTGTTCTGTCAACTGCTTCAGATTCACTACATAGGTTGTGATGGACTCTCCTGAGGCCCTAACTCTGGAATTAAATTTAAACCTCTGCATTATTACCGATGGCTTCGGCTGGAAATGCATTTTCATGGCGTCTACTAATTTATTAAAGGATTTAGAACTGGGGGCATTTGGGGCCATCAGGCTGCGGGTGAGATTGTATGTCTAGCTACCACAAACACTCAAAAGTATTGCTTTCTGCTTTTCCTCTGCGGTAATTTTGTTCATTACAAAATAAAAACCAAAGCGTTCTACATACTGGATCCAGTCTTCCATAGTCGCACCCTAAAGATCGATTCTGCTGAAAAGTGGCAGGACTAGTGAGTGGTCTTTTCTTTTTTCTTAAGATTCCATGTACTCACGTTAACAAGGCAAGAGGTAGCGTCGGAGCTATTTTACCCTCATTGCCAAATGTAATGACTCGATGGAGCGGACACATTTCAAAAGGGAACAGATAAACTTGTTTACAGAGAGTTTTTCAGGTGCTACATGCTCGATCAGGGCTCTCGTCAGGAAGCCCCACCCCCAAGATTACCCAAGCTGAGGGCTCATTGGTCGGAGCCGCCAAGAACATCACATGACCCCTGATAGACAACAGGAGAGGCTATACCTGCATTTACTACACAGAGTAAAGCTCCCTCTACACTGACTCCACCAAACACTCCCGGGACAGGTACAGCACAAGGTTAGATACAGAGTAAAGCTCCCTCTACACTGACTCCACCAAAAACTCCCAGGACAGGTACAGCACAGGGTTAGATACAGAGTAAAGCTCCCTCTACACTGACTCCACCAAACACTCCCAGGACAGGTGCACCACAGGGTTAGATACAGAGTAAAGCTCCCTCTACACTGACTCCACCAAACACTCCCAGGACAGGTACAGCACGGGGTTAGATACAGAGTAAAGCTCCCTCTACACTGACTCCACCAAACACTCCCAGGACAGGTACAGCACGGTGTTAGATACAGAGTAAAGCTCCCTCTACACTGACTCCACCAAACACTCCCAGGACAGGTGCACCACAGGATTAGATACAGGGTAAAGCTCCCTCTACACTGACTCCATCAAACACTCCCAGGACAGGTACAGCACCGGGTTAGATACAGAGTAAAGCTCCCTCTACACTGTCCCCATCAAACACTCCCAGGGCAGGTACAGCACAGTTTAGATAGAGAATAAACCTCTCTCTACTGTTAGGGGGAATACAGTAAGAATTTATTCACAGAATCACACAGTGCAGAAGAGGCCCTTCGGCCTGTCGAGTCTGCACCGACACGTGAGAAACACCTGACTTACCTACCTAATCCCATTTACCAGCACTTGGTCCATAGCCTTGAATGTTATGATGTGCCAAGTGCTCATCCAGGTACTTTTTAAAGGATGTGAGGCAACCCACCTCCACCACCCTCCCAGGCAGCGCATTCCAGACCGTCACCACCCTCTGGGAAAAAAAGTTTTTCCTCACATCCCCCCTAAACTTCCTGCCCCTCACCTTGACCTTCTGTCCCCTTGTGACTGACCCTTCAACTAAGGGGAACAGCTGCACCCTATCCACCCTGTCCATGTCCCTCATAATCTTGTACACCTTTATTGGATTGTAAAGTCTCTGCAGACAACCTGAACAAGATAAGATGGTAGCTGTTGCATGTGTAAAATGGTATGAGGAAAGTAGGAGAAAGAGTTAGGGAAAGAGGACACAATATACAAACTGTTTTAAGGGAACTGAATTTGTTAATCTGGCCATCAACTGAGACATTGGGACTGCACAGGCAGAGATAAGCAAAGATCTAGAGACAGAGATCCCCGTTGACATGGAATAGTTAATATGGCCTAAAGAGTAAGGAAACATTTTAAATGATCAAGGCAATAGAGAAACTGACCTCAAGAGAATCTTAGGATGATCATGGTCGGAGGCAATAAAAAAAAACTTAAAGGTAAAAGTATAAGTAATCTGTAATTGAGGCAATTGAAGGGTAAGGAGAAATAAAACTTAACAACAATTTACCACAAGATGGATGCAGGTCAAGGGAAAGCTGGGAAAAGGCTAAATAGATGTATTACTGACTATATTAATGTGCCTGCAAGCTACAAAAAGTAAGACCACAGGATTAACACCTTGATCACATGCAGAGTTAAGCAGCTCCCAGAGAGAACAGCCACTGGATATGAAGATACTGAGCCATTGAAAGATAGCATAAGAAGGTGCATTATAGAGTTGTGTAGACAGCTTAAGGAATTGAGGTCCGAGGTGAGACAGCAGTAGGAGATAGCGGACCAGGAAAAAAGTGAAGGGAGTGACTCCCCCAAGACATGCCAGAATTGAGGAACAAGGTAATGGCGAAGTAACACCTGAGAAACCAGGTTTCTCACCCAAGTGGATAGGACTTTAAGAGATAATAATGATTAGCAACACTTGCGCCTATGTGGATATGAAAGGGATGGGATGCTGGAAGCACTGGTTGCAATTGAATCATGTTACTAACTGATTCTATCCACAAAACTAATCTCAACAACTGACCGGCGATGACCGGGATGGTTATCTGCTTAAGTTCACAGAATGTTAATTGCAATGTTGATGCTCATGGGCATGGCGATACTGGCAACAAGGTCGGGGATTATCATGGCTCGTCCCACACCGTAGGAGGGACTTTGGTACAGCACGGACAGTGCCGAATGCGACACACAACGTGGAATGCTAAATGTAACAATAGGAGAGCGAGTGATTTTGAATTGTAGCAAGGGTTTGCTTCGGATCAGGTGCGGAAGTCGTCATGGATATGACACGCACGGGCGGTTGGTGGAAACTGTTCGGGAAAGTTGGCTCTTATATGAAGTTTCCAAATTTAACTACTGTGTGTTTTAAGTATAAGGAGTGGGCAGAGAAGTTCGGTGTTGTCTGTGAAACAGAGAGTTATGTTTATGTAGCATGTATGCATCGATGATTGCTCATTCCCACCCTAACAATTCTAAATGGAACATTTGTAGCCCAAACAATAATGATGTACAAACTTGGGCAAATAGTGACGGTAGATGGACATGGGAGATACACCCTCAAGGGAAGATTAGTACCACTACCCAGCCACCTCCCACAACTGTATCAACAATCCGAGCAGAGGCAATTGAAGCCTCTCAACCCACACCAACTGACCCACCTTGTCCAGCTATGAATCCAGGTCCAACAAACGGTCTTGTATTGGTTAATCATAATAAAGTTTTGCATGATAACGTACATCATGAGCTCATATCCATAGTCTTGAACATATCCGGTATAGTCCTGCCCCAGTGGTGCTCAATCTATACTCGGGAACTTTACACGGCTCTAATGGGCTTAATGACTGAAGTGGGTCAGTCTAATGGCGGGCTGCGATCAATGGTTATACTCCCAGGTTTACGAGGGAATCGAGTTAAGCGCAGCTTGATAAATGATGCCGCTACGATATTCAATACAGGGACATCAGTGGTTAATTCTATTGACCTGGCAACTGTTGAGCAGAAGACCCAGGCCTTGAGCTCCAAGCTTAAGGAAATTTTAGAACAGGGACAGGGAATTCACAACACCCAATTAAACACAGACCAGGGCATGACACAGTTAATTCAAAACCTGGCAACTGTGCTCGAAGGTCATGCGGGGACTATCAATAAACTGATCGGGATAGGGGAAAATATAGGTGAAGCAAGCAGAAATGAAGTTTGCAGCACTTATGGATCCTGGGCACTGGAACAAGCCTGAGAGAATTTAAGACAGATTAATGAACATTTATTTAATCTTTCACGACATAAGGATCATGATTTGGTTGGTTGCTAGCTCAGAAGTTTAACATGTGTATATAGAATGAATGTTGAATGTATAGTGAATAATAATATGCCAATAGGCATTGTCTTAATGATACCTGTTATACCTATGTCAACATCCGGCAGAACATTATACAGAGTAGAAAATATTGGTGTGATACGGGGGGATTATTATATTAGGTACCATAACATTCTGCCATATGCAATAGACATAGAAGGGAATATAGTCAGCACCACATTAGAAGGGTGTAGTATAGGGGCCACCGGAGTAGTATGTGCACATCCAATAGATGAGATGGAAGAAGCTAAGTGCGGATTTAAAGCAGCAGCAAATTGTACAATGGAAACTATATGACCTGCAACAGAACCGACCTATGTTGCATATTTGGGGAATGGGAGATATTGTACTACCACGTGGCAGCAAAAAATCCAGTACGGGAGAAGCCAGATGTGCCCCATCCACAATCATTCAGTGTGCCTACACCCACAGGTGTTGGTGAGGGTGGGAAGGTGGAACTGGTTGAAATATGCAAGAGAGGAGCGGCTGCTATTCAGGTCATGGAAAGCCTCAAGGATAACCTGACACAATATTTGAACCAGGTCTCCTATGAAATTCCCTTGTTACCAGAGCACCTAACCACGATTCGAAGACAGCCTCAGCAGATATACAGAACTTACTAAACACTGCAGCAACAGGTTAAAGCCTTAAAAGAGGATATTGAGCAAATAGATTCCTCCATATGGTGGGAGGATCTGTGGAACTGGGGCTCAAACGTACAAATACACCCGTGGATTCAGATTATCTCCCATGTCCCGGCTGTGATTCAGCTGATATGAGTTACATATTTAACATATTTGATTCATCGTACTCAAAGGTCGCAAAAGAGGTGGTGCTGGGGGAGTTTTAACAAGTGGAGAAGTGGTTTAGCAATTCAGAGGCCTGAATTGAAGGGCCAGATGATACAGATGGTCTGACGGTACCTTTTACAGCCCTAAACTGGATGATCAATGGGCGGCGGTGCGTAAAGGGATGGACAACCCCACCGTAGTTGGCTACCTTGGGCTAGGATAAGGGCCAAAAGGGGGGACTGTTAGGGGGAATACAATCACAATTTATTGAAAGGGAATTACTTAGAATCTCCAGGCAGACTGTGCAATCAAGTACATTAATAGTTAAGGGTTACCAGATGAACCTTGCACACAGAATCACAGAATCACACAGTGCAGAAGAGGCCCTTCGGCCCATCGAGTCTGTACTGACATGTGAGAAACACCTGACCTACCTACCTAATCCCAATTACCAGTGCTTGGCCCATAGCCTTGAATGTTATGACATGCCAAGTGCTCATCCAGGTACTTTTTAAAGGATGTGAGGCAACCCGCCTCCACCACCCTCCCGGGCAGCACATTCCAGACCTTCACCACCCTCTGGGTAAAAAAGTTTTTCCCCACATTCCCCCTAAACCCCCTGCCCCTCACCTTGAACTTATGTCCCCTCATGATGTCAGTTGATAAGAATTCAGGACCAGCATGTTCCTGCTAGGATGAAGGATGAGTATGGCAAGTTTCAGGAACCTTGGATAACAAAGGATATTGTGAGATTAGTCAAAAAGAAAAGGGAAGCATTCATAAGGGCTAGAAGGCTGGGAACAGATGAAGCCCGTGGAGAATATAAAGAAAGTAGGAAGAAACTTAAGCAAGCAGTCAGGAGGGCTAAAAGGGGTCATGAAAAGTCATTGACAACCTGGATTAAGGAAAATCCGAAGGCCTTTTATACATATGTAAAAAGCAAGAGGGTAGCGAGGGAAAGGGTAAGCCCACTCAGGGACAGAGGTGGGAATCTGTGTGTGGAGCCAGAAGAAATGGGAGAAATACTAAATGGGTACTTCCCATCAGTATTCACCAAAGAGAAGGACTTCGCAGTCGATTTATCTAGGGAAGAGCATGTAGATAGCCTGGATCATGCTGAGATCAAAAAAGAGGAGGTGTTAGGCGTCTTGAAGAATAGTAAGGTAGATAAGTCCCTAGGGCCAGATGGGATCTACCCCAGAGTACTGAGGGAGGCAAGGGAGGAGATTGCTGGGGCCTTGACAGAAATCTTTGTATCCTCACTGACTCGGGTGAGGTCCCAGAGGACTGGAGAATGGCCAATGTTGTTCCATTGCTTAAGAAGGGTAGCAGGGATAATCCAGGAAATTACAGGCTGGTGAGCCTTACGTCAGTGGTAGGGAAATTATTGGAGAAGGTTCTTCGTGACAGAGTTTACTACCATTTGGAAGCAAATGGGCATATTAGTGAGAGGCAGCATGTTTTTGTGAAGGGGAGGTCGTGTCTCACTAACTTGATCAAGTTTTTCGAGGAAGTGACAAAGATGATCGACGATAGAAGGGCAGTGGATGTTATCTACATGGATTTCAGTAAAGCCTTTGACAAGGACCCTCATGGCAGACTGGTACAGAGGGTAAAGTCACACGGGATCAGAGTTGAGCTGGCAAGATGGATACAGAATTGGCTTGGTCATAGAAGACAGAGGGTAGCAGTGGAAGGGTGTTTTTATGAATGGCGAGCTGTGATCAGTGGTGTTCCGCAGGGATCAGTGCTGGGACCTTTGGTGTTTGTAGTATACGTACATGATTTGGAGGAAAATGTAACTGGGCTAATTAGTAAGTTTGCAGACAACACTAAGGTTGGAGGAGTTGCAGATAGTGAAGAGGATTGTCAAAGGATACAACGGGATATAGATCAGTTGGAGACTTGGGCCGAGAAATGGCAGATGGAGTTTAATCCGGACAAATGCGAGGGATTGCATTTTGGAAGGTCTAATACATGTAGGAATTACACAGTAAATGGCAGTACCCTTAAGTGCATCGACGAGCAGAGGGATCTGGGTGTACAGGTCCACAGGTTACTGAAAATGGCAACGCAGGTGGATAAGGTAACCAGGAAGGCATATGGCATGCTTGCCTTCATCGGCAGGGGTATTGAGTATAAAAGCTGGGAAGTCATGCTGCAGCTGTATAGAACCTTGATTAGGCCACACTTGGAATATTGCGTGCAATTCTGGTTGCCACATTACCAGAAGGATATGGAGGCATTGGAGAGGGTTCAGAGGAGGTTTACCAGGATGCTGCCTGGTCTGGAGGTTATTAGCTATGAGGGGAGGTCGGAGAAACTCAGATCGTTCTCACTAGAGCGACGGAGATTGAGGGGTGACTTGATAGAAGTTTACAAAATTATGAGGTGGCATGGACAGAGTTGATAGTCAGAAGCTTTTTCCCAGGGTGGAATAGTCAATTACTAGGGGACATAGATTGAAGGTGAGAGGAGAAAACTTTGGAGGAGATATGCGGGGCAAGTTTTTTACACAGAGGGTAGTGAGTGTCTGGAATTCGCTGCCAGAGGTGGTGGTGGAAGCAGGTACGATAGTGGTGTTTAAGAGGCAGCTTGACATATACATGAATAGGATGGGAATAGAGGGATACGAACCCTGGAAGTGCAAAATGTTTTAGTTTAACAGGCAATATGATCAGCGCAGGCTTGGAGGGCCGAAGGGCCTGTTCCTGTGCTGTACTTTTCTTTGTTCTTTGTTCTTCTTTGTGACTGACACTTCAACTAAGGGGAACAGCTGCTCCCTATCTACCCTGTCCATGCTCCTCATAATCTTGTACACCTCGATCAGGTCGCCCCTCAGTCTTCTGTGCTCCAACGAAAACAACCCAAGTCTATCCAACTCTCTTCATAACTTAAAAGTTTCATCCCAGGCAACATCCTGGTGAATCTCCTCTGCACCCCCTCCAGTGCAATCACATCCTTCCTATAATGTGGCAACCAGAACTGCACACAGTACTCCAGCTGTGGCCTCACCATGGATCTATACAACTCCAACATGACCTCCCTACTTTTGTAATCTATGCCTTGATTGATAAAGGCAAGTGTCCCGTATGCCTTTTTCACCACCCCACTAACATGCCCCTCTGCCTTCAGAGATCTATGGACACACATGCCAAGTTCCCTTTGTTCCTCAGAATTTCCTAGTGTCATGCCGTTCATTGAATACTTCCTTGTCAAATTATTCCTTCCAACGTGTATCACCTCACACTTCTCAGGGTTAAATTCCATCTGCCACTTATCTGCCCATTTGACCATCCTGTCTATATCTTCCTGTAACTCAAGACACTCAACCTCACTGTTTACCACCCGGCCAATCTTTGTGTCATCCGCAAACTTACTAATTCTACCCCTCACATAGTCATCTCTGTCTTTTATATAAATGACAAATCATAGGGGACTGAGCACAGATCCCTGTGGTACGCCACTGGACACTGGCTTCCAGTCACTAAAGCATCCTTCTGCCATCACCCTCTGTCTCCTACAACTAAGCCAATTTTGAATCCACCTTATCAAATTACCCTGTATCCCATGTGCATTTGTCTCCTTTATAAGTCTCCAATGTGGGACCTAGTCAAAGGCTTTGCTGAAATCCATATAAACTACATCAACTGCACTACCCTCATCTACACACTTGGTCAACTCCTCAAAAATTTCAATCAAATTTGTTAGGCATGACCTCCATCTGACAAAGCCATGCTGACTATCCCTGATCAAACCTTGCCTCTCCAAGTGGAAATAGATTCTCTCCTTCAGAACTCTCACCAATAATTTCCCTACCACTGACATGAGACTCACTGGCCTGTAGTTCCCTAGCTTATCTCTACAACCCTTCTTAAATAGTGGAACGACATTAGCTGTTCTCCAGTCCTCTGGCAACTCCCCCGTGGCCAGAGAGGAATTAAAAATTTGGGTCAGAGCCCCTACGATCTCCTCCCTTGCCTCCCTCAGGAGTTTGGGACACAAACCATCTGGACCTGGATATTTGCCCACTTTTAAGCCTGCCAACACCTCCAATACCTTGTCACTCCCTATATTAATTTGCTTAAGATCCTTGCAGTCTCTCTCCCCAAGTTCGATACCTTCATCCTCATTCTCTTGGGTGAAGACGGATGTAAAATATTCATTCAACACTCTAGCGATGTCCTCTGGCTCCATCAATAGATTGCCCCCTTGATCCCTTATGGGCCCTATTCTTTCCCTGGTTATCCTCTTCCCATTGATATACTTATAGAATATCTTGGGATCTTCCCTACTTTTACCAACCAGAGCTTTCTCATATCCCTCCTTTGCTCTCTTAATTGCTTTCTTAAGCTCCACCCTGCACTTTCTGTACTCCACTAATGCCTCTGCTGATTTGCTTCCCTTGTACCTGCTAAAAGCCTCTCATTTGCTTCTCATCGTAACCTGAATATCTCTGGTTATCCATGGTTCTCTGGGCTTGTTACTCCTTCCTATCACCCTAGAGGGAACATGTTGAGCCTGTACCCTCCCCATTTCCTTTTTGAACACCCCCCACTGTTCCTCTGTAGATTTCCCCACAAGTAACTGCTCCCAGTCTACCTTGGCCAGATCCTGCCGTATTTTACTCAAATCCACTCTCCCCCAATCCAAAACATTTTTTTTGCAACTTGTCGATTTCTTTGTCCATAACAAACTTAAATTGTACCATGTGTAGTTGCTATCACCAAAATGCTCCCCCACCACCACCTCAGCGACCTGTTATGCTTCATTCCCCAGAATTAGGTCCAGCACTGCGCCGTCCCTTGTTGGACCCTTTACATATTGACCTAAAATGTTCTCCTGCACACATTTCAAGAAATCCACGCCATCCAAGCCCTTAACACTATGTCTATCCCAATTAATGTTGTGAAAGTTGAAATCACCTTATTAGTGTTAAAGGCTTGGATGGCGTAGATTTCTTGAAATGTGTACAGGAGAACATTTTAGGTCAATATGTAGAGGGTCCAACAATTACCCTATTGTTATTGTTTTTACACACCTCCACAAATTGTGCACATATTTGCTCCTCAATTTTCCACTGACTATCTGGGGATCTATAATAAACACCTAACAATGTGGCTGCCCCTTTTTTATTCCTGAGCTCTACCCACAATGCTTCATTCGATGCCCCCTCCAAGATATTGTCTCTCCTTACTGCAGTAACTGGCTCCTTAACTAATCATGCAACACCTCCTCCTCTTTTACCCCCTCCTCTGTCTCGCCTGAAGATTCTATATCCCAGAATGTTAAGCTGCCAATCCTGCCCCTCCCTCAACCACGTCTCTGTGATGGCTACTATATCACAATTCCACGTGTCAATCCTCACCCTTAACTCATCCGTTGTACCTATAATACTCCTGGCATTAATGTAGAGGCCATTCAGCCTTGCCTTACTCCCTTGAAACTTAATGCAGCTGTACTCCCTCTGACTTGATTGTTTTACTGTATTATGATGTGTCCCTATTCTGCTAACATTTTGTGTCCCCTCCCCCTGCTGAATTAGTTTAAACTCCTCCCAACAGCACTAGCAAACCCACCCACAAGGGTGTTAGTCCCGTTCTGGTTCAGATGTAGACGTCCCGCTTATACAAGTCCCACCTTCCCCAGAAACGGGATCCAGGAATCTAAAACCCTCCCTCCTGCACCAACTCTTAAGCCATGTATTCATCTGTGCAATTCTCCTATTTCTGAGCTCGCTAGCACGTGGCAGTGGGAGTAATCCAGAGATTACAACCCGAGAGGTCTTGCTTTTTAGTCTACTGCCTAACTCCCTGAATTCTTGATGCAAGAGCTCATCCCTCTTTCTACCTATGTCATTGGCACCAACATGTACCATGACTTTTGCCTTATCACCCTCCCCCTTCAGGATGCCCTGCAGCTGTTCAGTGACATCCCGGACCCTGGCACCAGGGAGGCAACATACCATCCTGGAGTCACATTGACGGCCACAGTAGCACCTATCTGTTCCCCTTATGAGAAAATCCCCTATTACTATTGCTCTTCCTCCCTTCCTCCCCTCCTGTACAGACAGGCTGCTTGTAGTGCCAGAAGCTTGGCTCTGTCCACACTCCCTGGAGGAACCAGCGCCCTCATCAGCCTCCAAAATGGAATACCGATTTGCGAGTGGGACCCCAGGGGACTCCTGAACTACTTGCCTGTTTCTCTTGGACTGCCTGGTGGTCACCCGTTCCATTCCTTCCTCAAGTCCCTTCAGCTGCGGTGTGACCACCTCTGTAAATGTGCTCTCCATGATGCTCTCAGACTCACGGATGCTCCACAGTGTCCCCAGCCACAGTTCCAGCTCTGAAACCCGAGCTTCCAGGAGCTGCAGCTGGACACACTTCCTGCACATATGCTGATCCTGGGCAATTGCAATGTCCCCGGCTTCCCACATGGAGCACTAGGAGCACACCATGGCTTTGAGCTCTTCTGCCATGACTTATCCCTTTAAATTAAACCCTTTAAATCAATTACCCTAGGGCCCTTCTTTTCTGATCCTCATTACTGTAGAGTATACAAACTATAAACCACAAAAAGACCTTAAACAATAAGCGATTAAAGTAGTAAATACCTTACCCACTACTTACCAGTGATTCCCTTAGGGCCGGCAATCACCAGAAAGGCCATGGGAACTAGACTGGAGACGGGGGATGAAAACAAATAGATTAAGTGTGTTCTTCATTAGATAAGGAAAGGACAGATGGTCCCAGCTCAGATAGGGGAAGAAGGCTCTGCCTGGGTGAAGGGTGACGTATATACCTAGAACCAGAGATATCTGTTTAATGTAAACCTATATGCTGACAAGGTTGGAATTTGAACAATGCTCTTGTATGTGATCAGTGATGTATAAATAAGCTGTATACTTGTAGTTTGGTAGAGTGCTACCTCAAGCTGCTTTGAGGTGTTTCTCCCCTTACAATTGGTTGAATAAGCGATCGTAACCTGTACCTGAGCCTCCTGTGATTCGTTCATCAAAGCTACCACAACATTACACTCGGTCAGGAACATTTTTTTTATTTCTTTTGGTCTGTGCTAAAATTACAATGGTCCAGTTGAAAGACAGATCCACTGGAACAGGATGAGAGGTATATACAATGTTGCTGTCCTGGAACAGCATGTGCCATGAAAGACAGGATGATGCCAGAAAGGAGTACTGGACTAAGGGATTTGCCTGACAACAGCATTTTAATTGGCTCCTGATTTTGTGACCAGGTTTTGTGCGAGAAGCAGTGCAGCAGAATAGCTCCTAGCCTGAAAGGAACAAGAGCCAAACCCTCTTTCTCCTGTGTGTGTCAGATTCCAGTAACTCCACAATAATAGCTAGTGGTCTTTTTCTCCTCATATCTCTATGACCTGCTCTGTCTCTGAAAACACCTGTCAAGAGGCAAAGGGGAAAATCACCATTAGAGACATTGAAAGATAAGGGCTCAACCAGTGAACTACAGGCTGAAAGTGCTGGAAGACCACCTCATGTCATCAACAAGAACTGAAAGGAATCTCAAAGGCATCGATCAAAATCAACCCAACGAATCCTATGCTCCGGATTGGTGCTATTGAACTGTTTTATCTCACCCCTAAAATCCATGTTTTTTGTGTCTTATGAGTCTTTTTGGGTGTATGTGTGTGCGTGCGTGCGTGCGTGCGTGTGTGTATGTAGCAATTTAAGAAGGGGGTCAAGTTTAAGTTATAATGTTAGAAGTTAGCAGTTCATATTTCTTGCTTTTGCCACTGGTTAATGACAGTTTGTTCAATAAACAGTTATTTACTTATTAAGTTTACAAACCTGGTGCTTGTATTCTGTTAACCTAAATTAGACAGTTCGGTAGAATTGGGGCAATCTGGTGGTTTAGTCAAACTTTTCACATTTGTCGCGGGTCTGGGAACAGTGGTGCTGGTATTACAGTGCACTGTCCCCGGTAAGTCATGACAAAGTTTGGGGGCTCAGGTCTGGGATATTTTGGAACAAAAAACAATGATGATTTGGGTGTGGATTTAGAAGGCAATAAAAGCTAAAAGCAAACACCAGGTCTGTACTGTCAAAAATAAGATGGCACTGGAAACTGCTAAAGCTTCCCTGCAAGTGGAAGAGATGTCCCTGACAATTTTACAAGGATCCCAAAAGCCAGGTTAATCGAATTGGTAAGGAAGTTAAGAGTAGGATTGCCTGCCAAAGCTAGGAAGGCAGAGATAATCAAAGATATAGCACAGCATTTGAAATTGTAAGGAATAGCCGAGAGACAAGTTCTCCAAGGGGTGGTTCATTGGAATGGGCTCAAATTCAGTTGCAAATAAAAAAACATGGAACTAGAAGCAGCAGTAAAGGAAAGAGAGAGAGAGCATTTCAAAGGGAATAGATAGAAAGGTAGAGAGAGAACGAAAACAAGAAAGGGAATTAGAAATAGTGAAGTTAGAAAAGGAGGAAAGAGAAAGAGAGAGAGAGAGAGAGTGTGTTCCAGCTTAAAATGCTGGCAGTTAAAAAAGAGACACCAACAGGTGAGGCAGGACTTATTTCCAGATCAGAACCCAGTGGGGAGATGTTTACATTTGTGCAATCTCTTCCAAAATTTGAAGAAAAGGATGTTGAAGAATTCTTTATTTCATTTGGGAAGATAGCTAAACAGATGAACTGGCCAAAGGAAAACTGGGCATTGCCCATGCAGAGCAAATTGACAGGTAGAGCACAGGAAATTTATGCTTCACTGTCAGAGGAGGTTTCTAGGGATTATGATGTGGTGAAAGAGGCCATTTTGAGCGCATATGAGTTGGTCCCTGAAGCGTACAGAGAAAAGTTTTGAAATTTAAGCAAACAGCCTGGGCAAACTTACATTGAATTTGCAAGGATTAAGCAATGCAGTTTTGATAGGTGGATATGAGCATTAGGAGTTGAAACTACCTATGAAGTTCTCAGAAAGACCATTCTCTTGGGACGATTTAAAAACTCCCTACCTTCTGTAATAAGAACCCATGTTGAAGACCAAAGGGTTGCAACTGCTAGACAGGCAGCAGTAATGATGCTTATGAGCTCATCCATAAAACTAAACCTTTTTCCATCACCCCCATAAATTTGGAAATTATAGAAAATGGGAAAGTAAAAGGAAGGCAAGTAGCCAGGGTAAAGAATGGATAGCTGGGAAGACAGTGAGGCCTCCTCCCCAGATCAGGAAGGAAGGTACAGAGGGTGGAGGTGAAATTTAAAGGTCTAAGTGTTTCCATTGTAATAAAGTGGGACACATTCGTTCTGAATTCTGGAAGTTGCAAGGGAAGCCCATGGAACTTATTGGAATTCGTAAGAGTGAATCCAAAAAGGGAACTCAATAAGAAAATGCCACAGATCAAATTGTAGCTTTAACTACAAATAAAGGCCTGGAGGTAACTACTGCAGGTGAAGTGAATAAGGTAGATGAGAGATATAAAGGGTTTTTGTCTGAAGGAAAGATAACCCCTTTCTCATCAAATGATGCAGCTAAACCCATAACTATATTAAGAGGCACAGGAGCTACTCAAACTTTTTTACCAGAGAAGGACCTAGTTTTCCCTCCAGAGAGATCAATGAAAGCTAAAACATTGGTAAACGGGAAGGTGGAGACTATATCCTGGTTCCATTGTACAAAGTGCAATTGGAGTGTGATTTGTTGTCTGGGTCGGTGGTTGTTGAAGTGGTTAAGAAATTGCCCATGGATGGAGTTGATTTACTCAATGATTTGGCAGGAGTGAAGGTTATAGCTTCACCCATAATTACGAAAAGTCTGAGAGAGGCTAAAGAGACGGAGCAGTTACAAGAACGAGTTCCTGGTATTTTTCCATCGTGAGTGGTGACCAGAGCAATGATTAAACAAAGTCGATCACCAGAGGTCAAAGTAATACCATGAACAGATGTTAGAGTAGCTGAAACTTTCTTTATGGATGAGGATAATTCAAAGGAAGTGTTTGTTATGTCTTCATTAATTGAGGCTCAGAAAGCAGATTCAGAGTTAAACAAGTTAGCACAGCCAGCTCACACTGAAGCTGAGGTTGAAGGAGTTCCCGGGTGCTATTACATTAAAAACGGAGTTCTGATGAGGAAGTGGAGACACCAGCACAGACCTGCGGATGAGGAATGGACAGTTGTTCGTCAGATAGTGGTACCGCCCAAAAATTGTAAGGATATTGCGAGTAGCATATGAAATCCCTCTGGCAGGATATGTGGGAATACAGAAAACCCAAACATCGATAAACAGGCATTTTACCTGGCCAAGACTTCATAAGAATGTAGTGCCCTTCCAGGGTAATCTGAGGTAGACTGGGCACTTTTCAGGGCCAAAAGTGACGGCTTTAGGCCCGTTTATGAGTTTGCGCAATATACAGCGCTAGGTGATCTGATCATTATCCTGCAAGATGCTTTTGATGTACCCTATTTCAGCATCAAACTTGCATGGTGAGCAAATGGAAAAAATAGTTTAAATTGCTGTTTTCCCCTTATATTGCTTTTCTTGCGAAGTGTCCTGCTGAGTGCAAGATGAAAAACTTTGACATGTCTCTTTTTTCAGCAATAATTCTACTTCCTGATCTTCTGATACAAGATCCTTTCTCACTAATGTCCTTCTATCATCCTTTACTGTCAGGGTTACTCCTCCACCTTTGTTCTTCTATTTTTCTGAAATGTTGTGTATCTTGGAATATTTATTTCCCAACCTTGGATACCATGGAACCATGCCTCAATAATGGTGATCAAACCTAAACCATTTACTTCTCTTTGTACCACTGGTTCACCTACTGAGCCACAGGAAATGACAAAGGCCTAGTTGATCCTGCAAAGTCCTCCTTAATAACATCTGGGGGCTTGTGCCAAAATTGGGAGAGCTGTCTCACAGACTAGTCAGGCAACAGCCTGACATAGTCATACTTCCTGAATCATACCTTATAGCCAACATGTCAGCCATCTCCATCATCAAGTCCTGTCTTGAGAACACGTTCCATCGTGTCATGTGGCATTACCACCGTGCTGTATGGGATAGGTTCACAGCAGATTTAGCAGCTCAAAACTGGGCATCAATGAAGCTCTGTGAGCCATCAGCAGCAGCATACTCGAACACAATCTGTAACCTCATAGCTCTAGAATTCCCTCACTTTAACTTTACCATCAAGCCAGGGGATCAGCCCTGGTTCAATGAAGAGTGCAGGAGACCATGCCAGGAGCAGCACCAGACATAGCAAAAAATGAAGCGCCAACATAGTGAAGCAACAACACGCACAGTGGCAGCAATATGTACCATCTACAAGATGGTACAAAGTGAGTCTGGAGAATTGATGATGGAAAACAAGGAGATGGCAGATGAATTGAACAGGTATTTTACATCAGTTTTCACTATAGAGGATACAAGTAACATCCTCAAAGCAGCTATAAACCAGGAAATGGAAGGGAGGGAGGAACTCAGTAAAATTACAAGTCCCGATGGTCTTCATCCTAGGGTCTTAAAAGAAGTGGCTAGTGAGATAGTTGATGCGTTGGTTTTAAGTTCCAAAATTTCCTAGATTCAGGGAAGGTTCCTTTAGTTTGGAAGATAGCAAATTTAACTCCATTATTCAAAAAAGGAGGGAGACAGAAGGTGGGAAACTACAGGCCAGTTAGCTTAACATCTGTCGCAGGTAAAATGTTAGAAGCTATTATTAAAGAAGCTATAACAGAGCACTTGGATAAGCTCAAGGTCATCAGGCAGGGTCAACATTGTTTTGTGAAAGGGCAATCGTGTTTAACCAACTTATTGGAGTTCTTTGAGGAAGTAATGTGCTTTGAGTAAAGGAGAACCAGTGGATATACTGTACTTAGATTTCCAGAAGGCATTTGATAAAGTGCCAAATCAAAGGTTACTTTTTGAAAATAAAAGCTCATGGCATAGGGGTAACATATCGGCATGGATAAAAGATTGGCTGGCTAATAGGAAGCAGAGAGTAGGCATAATGGGTCTTCTTTCAGGTTGATAGGATGTAACGAGTAGTGGGCCACAGGGATCAGTGCTGGGACCTCAACTGTTTACAATTTATATAAATGATTTGGATGAAGATATGGATGAAATGGTTGCCAAATTTGCTGATGACACAAAAATAGGTAGGAAAGTAAGTTGTGAGAAGGACATATGAAGGCTACAAAAAGATATAGATAGGTTAAGTGAGTGGGCAAAGATCTGGCAAATGGAGTATAATGTGGGAAAATGTGAAATAGTCCATTTTGGCTGGAAGAATAAAAGGGGAAACATATTATGTAAACGATGAGAGATTGCAGGGCTCTGAGGTGCAGAGGGATCTGTGTGTCCTAGTGCATGAATGACAAAAGGTTAGTATGCAAGTCCAGCAGGTAATTAGGAAAGCTAATATATTGTGAGGGAATTGAATACAACAGTAGGGAGGTTATGCTTCAGTTGTACAGGGCACTAGTGAGAGGACATTTGGAGTACTGTATACAGTATTGGTCTCCATGTTTAAGGAAGGATGTAAATGCATTGGAAGCAGTTCAGAGAAGGTTGACCAGATTAATACCTGGATTGGGTGGGTTGTTTTATGAGGAAAGGTAGGACAGACTAGGCTTGTATCCGCTGGAGTTTAGATGAGTAAGAGGCGACTTGATTGAAACATATAAGATCTTGAGGGGTTTTGACAGGGTGGATGTGGAGAGGATGTTTCCGCTCATGGGAGAATCTAGAACTAGGGGGTCACTGTTTAAAAGTCAGGGGTTGCCCATTGAAAACAGAGAAGAGGCAAACTTTTTCCACTCAGAGGGTCGTGAGTCCTTGGAACTCTCTTTCTGAAAGGGTGGTGGAAGCAGAGTCTTTGAATATTTTTAAGGCCGATGAGGATAGATTCTTGGTAAGCAAGGGGGTGATAGGTTATCGGGGGTAGGCAGGATGCAGATTTGAGGTTACTATCAGATCAGCCATGATCTTATTAAATGGTGGGGCAGGCTTGAGGGGCTGAATGGCCTAATCCTGCTCCTTGTTTGTATGTTCGTATGTATAAGATGCACTGCAGGAACTCACTAAGGCTTCTTTGACAGCACCCTCCAAACTTGCAACCTCTAACACCTAGAAGGACACATGGGAACACCACCACCTGCAGGTTTCCCTTCAAGCCACTCACCATCCTGACTTGGAACTATATTGTGATTTCTTCACTGTTGCTGGGTCAAAAACCTGGAAATCCCTCCCTAACAGCACTGTGGGTATACCTACATCACATAGTCTTCAGTGGTTCAAGAATACGGTTCACCACTACCTTCTCAAGAGCAAATAGGGATGGACAACAAATTCTGGTCTTGCCAGCAACATCCACATCTCTTGAAAGAATAATAAAGAGGTCAAGAGGCGATGAGTTCTGAGTCTGCCCCATTTAGCGCGGTGGTAGTACCACACAACACGGTGGTCATTGCTGTGATACGTAGATTGGTGAGGGCAGATTTAAGTATGTTTTTCCCTCTTGTTGGTTCCCTCACCACCTGCTGCAGACCCAGTCTAGCAGCTATGTCCTACAGGACTCGGCCAGCTCGGTCAGTAGAGGTGCTATCGAGCCACTCTTGTGATGGACATTGAAGCCCCCAACCCAGAGTACATTCTGCGCCATTGCCACCCTCATTGCTTCCTCCAAGTTGTGTTCAACAGAGGAGTCCTGACTCATCAACTGAGGTAGGGCGGTAGGTGATAATCAGCAGAGGTCTTCTTGACTGAATCAGATGGTTTTTACGACAATCCATTATTTCATGGTCACCATTCATAAATTACTGAGGCTGGCTTTCAATTCCAAGTTAATTAATTCAATTTAAATTCCAACTTCTGCAGTGGTGGGATTTGAACTTGTGTCCTAAGGTATTTGTCAGACAGCCCTCCCGTTCCCATATATCCAGATAGCTCAGGGGTTTGTGGAGCTGGAGGAGATTGTGCAGAGAGGGAGGGATGAGGTCATGGAGGAATTTGAAAAGAGGATTAAGAATTTAAAAATTGAGGTGTTGCTTAACTGGGAGCCAGTGAAGGTCAGCAAAAACTATAATGATGAGCATCTGGACTTGATGGGAGTTAGGACACAGGCAGTAGAGGTTGGATGAGCTCAAGTTTACAAAGAGTGTAAAGTGAGATGTCAGCCAGGAGTGTATTAGCATAATCAAATCTAGAGGTAACAAAGAAGCAGATGAGGGCTCCAGCATTAAATGAGCTGTAACAGAGGTGAAGTCTTGGTGATGGAGAGGATGTGCAGTCAGAAGACCATCTCGGGGTCAAATATGACACCAAAGTTGTGAACAGCTTAGTTCAGCTTCAGACAGTTGCCAAGGAGAGGGGTGGAGTCAGTGGCTAGGGGAATGGAGTTTGTGGCAAAGACCAAAGACAATGGCTTCAGTTTTCACAATGTTTTGTTGGATGAAATTTATGTTTATCGAGCACCAGATGTCAGACAAGCAGTCTGACAATTTCAGACAGTGGAGGGGTTGAGAGGGGTGGGTGTTGGGGTAGAGCTGAGTTCTGTCAGATAATCATGGGGGACTTTAATCTGCAGACAGACTGGAAAAATCAGATGGGCAAAGGTAGCCTAGATGAAGAGTTCATAGAATGTTTTCTGGATAGTTTCTTAGATCAGCACGTTCTGGAGCCAACCAGAGAGCAGGCATTCCTAGACCTAGTAATAATTAATAACCTCATAGTGAAGGCACACCTAGGTAACAGTGATCATAAAATGATTGAATTTTGTATTCAGCTTGAAGGAGAGAAGAGTGGGTCCAAGAATGGTATTTTAAACTTAAATAAGGGTAATTATGAGGGCATGAAAGCAGAGCTGACTAAAGTGAACTGGCAAATTAGATTAAAGGATAGGTCAATAGATGCAGTGGCAGACATTTAAAGGGATATTTCAGAATACTCAGAATAAATTCATCCCAATGAGAAAGAAAAATTTTAAAAACCCTTGTGGTTTAGTGGTTAACTAAAAAAGTTTAAGATAGTATCAAACTTAAAGAAAAAGCATATAACTGCACAAAGATGGGTGACAGGGCAGAAGATTGGACAGAATATAAAAAACGGCAAAGAATGGCTAAAAGACTAATAAGGAGGATAAAATTAGAGTATGAGAGAAAGTTAACTGGAAATATAAAGATGGATAGTAAGCGTTTCTGTAGATATTTAAATAAGAAAAGAGTTAACAACGTGAACGTTGGTCCTATAGAAAGTAAGTTTGGGGAATTAATAATGGAAAATAAGGAGATGGCAGATGAATTGAACAGGTATTTTGCATCAGTCTTCACTATCCAGGATACAAGTAACATCCCAGAAATAGCTGTAAATCAAAGTGAACAAGGAACTCAAGAAAATTATAGTTACCAGAGAAGGGGTACTGAGTAAATTGTTGGAGCTGCGGCCTGACAAGTCCCTGGTACCTGATGGACTTCATCTATGATCTTAAAAGAAGAGATAGTTGATGGGTTTGTTTTAATTTTTCAAAATTCCCTAGATTCAGGGAAGGATCCATTAGGTTGGAAAATAATGAATGTAACTCCTTTATTCAAGAAGAGAATGAAACAGAGAGCAGGAAACTACAGGCCAGTTAGCTTAACATCTGTCATAGGGAAAATTTTAGAAGCTATTATTAAATTAGTAGGGCACTTAGATAAATTCATGGTAATTAGGCAGTCAACGTGGCTTTGTGTAAGGGAAATCATGTTTAAGCAACTTATTGGAGTTCTTTGAAGAAATAACATGTGCTGTAGATAAAGGGGAACTGATAGATGTACTGTATTTAGATTTCCAGAAGGCATTTGATAAAGTGCCACATCAAAGGTTATTGCAGAAATTAAAAGCTCATGGTGTAGGGGGAAACATATTGGCATGGATAGAAGGTTGGCTAGCTAACAAGAAGCAGAGAGTTGACATAAATGGATCATTTTCTGGTCAGCAAGATGTAACGAGTGGTGTGCCACAGGATCAGTGCTAGGGCCTCCGCTTTTTACAATTTATATAAATGACTTGGATGAAGGGAGCGAAGGCATGGTTGCTAAATTTGCTGATGACACAAAAATAGGTAGGAAAGTAAGTTATGAAGAGAACATAAGTAGGCTACAAATGGATATAAATAGGTTAAGTGAGTGGGCAAAGATCTAGTAAATGGAGTATAATGTGGGAAAAAGGCAAATTGTCCAATTTGGCAGGAAGAATAAAATAGAAGCATATTTTCCAAATGGTGAGAGATTGAAAAGCCCTGAGATGCAGAGGGATCTGGGTGTCCTAGTGCATGAATCACAAAAGGTTAGTATGCAGGTACAGCAAGTAATTAGGAAAGCTAATAGAATGTTATTGTTTATTGCGATGGGAATTGAATACAAAAGTAAGGGGTTTATGCTTCAGTTGTACAGGGCATCGGTGAAACCACATTTGTAGTATTGTGTACAGTATTGGTTTCCTTATTTAAGGAAGGGTGTAAATATGTTGGAAGCAGTTCGGAGAAGGTTTACTAGACTAATACCTGGAATAGGAGGATTGTCTTATGAGGAAAGGTTGGACAGACTAGGCTTGCATCTGCTGGAATTTAGAAGAGTAAGAGGCGACTTCATTGAAACATATAAGATCTTTAGGGATCTTGACAGGGTGGGTGTGGAGAGGATGTTTCCTCTTGTGGGAGAATCTAGAATGAGGGGTCACTGTTTAAAAATAAGGGGTCGCCCACTTAAGACAGATGAGGAGAGTTTTTTTTCTCTCAGAAACTCTCTAGGCAGTAGAAGCAGAGTCTTTGAATATTTTTAAGGCAGAGCTAGATAGATTCTTGATTAACACGGGGGTGAAACATTATCAGGGGTAGGCAGGAATGTGGGGTTGAGGTTACATTCAGATCAGCCATGATCTTATTGAATGGCAGAGCAGGCTTGAAAGGCTGAGTGGCCCACTCCTGCTCCTAATTCGTTTGTATGTTCATATGTAGGTTGTGAAAATTGCCACCATTTTCAGATAATGTCGCCGAAGGGCAGCAGAACTGAGGAAAGGTCACATACCTGAAACATTGGGCAGAACGTTACTGCCTCCAGGAGGTGGGGAGAGAGGCTGGGGGGTTGGTAAAATCACAGGTATCTGTATCAAACTTGCTTGGTGACCACGTTTCTCCGTCAGTGAATTTTACAGACAGTGAAAACAGAATTGGCCAGGCTGCCTGCCTCAAGACGGCGAGCAGCCAATCTGCAAAGGCCTTATTAAGGCCCTTTTACCAGCCTAAGGTGTATCAACCTCATGGCTGCATGGGGAGGCCACCAGCTAAATGGAGACAGGCTCCCATTGGCAGCATGGGGTGGGATGGGGGCTGTGGTTGGCGGGGGTACGGGGTGCAAGGACAGGAAAGGCAGTCCCACAGTGACAGAAATTTCCCTGGAGAGGTTTTCTGTCCAGCATGGGCTTCTGAAATGCTTTTCAGGATGATCCTGGAATGATTATCCAGGGACATCTGTGCTCCCCTAATTCTGACCTCTTGAACATTCTCAATTTTAATTGTTCTGCCACTGCTGGCCATGCCTTCACTGCCTAAGTCCCAAGCTCTGGAATTCCCTCCATACCTCACTGCCTCTCTACCTCACTTTGGTCCTTGAAGAGACTTGTAAAACCTACCTCTTTCACCAAGTTTTTGGACACCTAATATCTCCTTATCTGGCTCATCGTCATATATTATTATGTTGCTCTCGTGAAGCACCTTGGCATGTTTAGCCTTGTTAAAGATGCTATATAAATGCAAGTTGTTTTTTTGAGCATATTGGTAGCTGGAGAAATGTTCTGGTGAATGGTGGGGGCAAAGGCTAGGTTTTGAAGGTGCAGTTGTAAGTGGCTTGGGAGAGAGTTTTTGCCAAAGGCAGAAACAGTAGGAAGTGATGTTGGGAAGGGGAAATGAGATGTCGGGGGGAGAATGATAACAGGAAGTGATCAGACATGGTGGTTTCTATGATAGGTCAGGGTGGGGTGGGGTGGGGTGGTAGCTGTAAATATGGGCAGGGTTTATATGGAGGAAGAAACTTAGGATAGAACAGAGAACACAAAGGGAAGAGAGAGAGCTTGATAAATTGAGATGGAATTTGAAATCATCGTGGAAAGTGATTGTTTGCAGATACTGAGTGAGATATCATCATGTGAAACTTAGTATGATAGCCAGGTGTGTGCTAAGGACAAAGAGTATAAATGAGAGGCATGTGTAGTGGAACAAAGTGAGATGCTCAAAGAGGAAGTCACCTGGGTAGTAGGGAGACAGACCAAGGGGATTGGAGCCATTCCACCACCATATGGTGAAGGTATAGTCAGGAGGTATGACTTCATTTAGGGGGAAGATGTTATTGCTCCTTAGTCAAGGCCATGATGCTTGATGCAATCATCCACGACAGATTTATAGATAGCAAGGGACTTGTTCACAAGTGACATCCTGGAGGGAGATGTAGAGACGATGGTGAGAGTGATCTACTGGCAGAGTCCACTGGATCAGCAATGTTGAGTGGCATAGGAAGGAGGCTGGCAAGAATAGCTGCCAGTGGACACTCTGGACAGAGAGCTCAACAAGAGAGTGGAGTCAGTTAGGGTTGTTGTTTATAGAGGGACTAGTTCCCCAATAAGCCCTTCAGGGATGTCAAGGGAGGCTCTGGGCTTATTTCAGAGACAGTCAAGCCTGGGTTACCAACAAAAGTTGAGGAGTGTTGAAGGGTTCAGGCAAGGATTTGGGAGGGCATCATACTGGAGACGGGAGGCATGATGACAGGAGAAAAAGTTCTAGGAGGGGTAAAGAGAAGAAGGGGTAAAAGAGCGTAGAAAATAAAGTACAAATAGAAACTCAAGTTACATAGGCCTGTAGAAAGTAGAAATTATTAGGATACAGATATTCTGGTAAACAGGAAATAGACAGGAGACAATAGTCCAGAGTTAAAGTCAGTCATCCAGTGGTGGGGTAGAACTGGCATAGGTAGAGTGGAGTTGACAAAGAACATCAATGAACTGATCTCTAGGTTCAGAGGCAGATGTGGAGTGAGCCAAGAGCATGATAAGGGGCATGGTCAAGAAGAGAGACGATGCCTGAGTGAGGCAGAGACAGAGTGAGTATTTGGGAATTTGATTCAAAGTGGGAATTCAGTGCATGGTGGGAAAGAGGTGCTTTAGATAAGTTTTATTGCAAGAAGTAGAGCTTGCTGAGTTGGGAGTTAGGTGAAGGGGAGCCTCCAGCATTTTATTTCCACTTTCATGCAGCAGGAGGAGTAGGTTAATCAATAACTGGTAACTAACTGGAGAGGTCCAAGAGCTTAAAGCAGAGGAGAGAGAGAGAGACAGGAGTTTACAGATAAAATCTAAACGTGACATTACAGGAGTCCCATGAATTGGTTGGTTGGTAAGTATAGGCCTTTCTGGGCTCAACACAGAAGAGATGATTGGTGATTAACAGGTGAGTTATTATTTTTCCATACTGTAGTAAACGCGTTATATAAAGTTTAAGATATGTCAGTGCAGCTCAGCTATGTGGAATGTACATCCTGTAGGATGTGGGAAGTCATGCAGCCATAAAGTGCCCTCGATGACTACATCTACACGAAGTGACACCAGCTGCAGAAACCTGAGCTCCAGGTTGCGGCGCTTGAGGAATGGCTGGCGTCCCTGTGGTGCATCCACAAGGCTGACGGTTAGGTGGATAGCATGTTTACAGAGGTGGTCACACCACAGCTAAGAAGTTCACAGGCAGAGAGGGAATGGGGGCCTGCCAGAGTATCTAAGAGAAACAGGCAGGAGTCTATCAGTGAGTCTATCTCACTCTCTAACCACTTTTCCATTTTGGATACTGGTGAGCGAGATGGTTCCTCAGAGGACTGTAGCAAGAGCCAAGTCCGTGGCACCACAGGTGGCTCAGCCGCACAGGAGTGGAGGAGGAAGAATGGAAGTGCTACTGTCATAGGGGATTCCATAGTTAGGGGGGCAGACAGGTGATGTAGACTTGACTCCAGGATAGTATGTTGCTTTCCTGGTGCCAGGGTCGAGGATGTCACAGGGTGGCTGCAGAACATTCTCTTGGGGGAGGGTGAACAGCCAGAGGTCATGGTCCACACTGGGACCAATGACATAGGTAGGATAAAGGATGAGGTCCTGAAAGCAGATTTTAGGGTTAGGAAGAGAATTAAAAAGCAAGATCTCAAGAGCAGTAATCTCAGGATTACTCCCAGTGCCACGCGCTAGTAAGCTTAAGAATAGGAAGATTGAGCAGTTCAACATGTGGCTGGAGAAATGGAGTAGGAGGGATGGCTTTAGATTTCTAAGGCATTGGTACCGGTTCTGGGGCAGGTGGGACCTGTACAAGAAGGATTGGTCACACCTTAACAGGACTGGGGCTAGTGTCCTCGCGGGGAGGTTTGCTAGTGCTGTTGGGGAGTGTTTACATAGAAACATAGAAACTAGGAGCAGGAATAGGCCATTTGGCCCTTCGAGCCTGCTCCGCCATTCATTATAGTCATGGCTGATCATCCAACTCAATAGCCTGCTCCCGCTTTCTCCCCAAATCCTTTGATTCCTTTCACTCCAAGCACTATATCTAACTCCTTCTTGAAAATTTACAATGTTTTGGCCTCTACTACTTTCTGTGATAACGAATTCCACAGGCTCACCACTCTCTGGGTGAAGAAATTTCTCCTCATCTCAGTCTTAAATGGTCTACCCTGTATCCTCAGACTGTGACCCCTGGTTCTGGACTCCCCCACCATTGGGAACATCCTTCCTGCATCTACCCTGTCTAGTCCTGTTAGAATTTTATAGGTTTCTATGAGAGCCCCCCTCATTCTTTTGACCTCCAGCGAATATAATCCTAACCGACTCAATCACTCCTCATACGTCAGTCCCGCCATCCCAGGAATCAGTCTGGTAAATCTTCGCTGCACTCCCTCTATAGCAAGAACATCGTTCCTCAGATAAGGAGACCAAAACTGAACACAATATTTCACCTGTGGTCTCACCAAGGCCCTCTATAATTGTAGCAAGACATCCCTGCTCCTGTACTCAAATCCTCTGGCTATGAAGACCAACATACCATTTGCCTTCTTTACTGCCTGCTGCACCTGCATGCTTACCTTCAGCGACTGGTGTACGAGGACACCCAGGTCTCGTTGCACATTCCCCTCTCTCAATTTATAGCCATTCAGATAATAATCTGCCTTCCTGTTTTTGCTACCAAAGTGGATAACCTGACATTTATCCACATTATACTGCATCTTCCATGCATTTGCCCACTCACTCAGCTTGTCCAAATCATACTGAAGCATCTCTGCATCCTCCTCACAGCTCACCCTCCCACCCAGCTTTGCGTCATCTGCAAATTTGGAGATATTACATTTAATTCCCTCATCTAAATCATTAATATATATTGTGAATAGCTGGGGTCCCAGCATCGATCCCTGCGGTACCCTACTAGTCACTGCCTGCCATTCGGAAAAAGACCCGTTTATTCCTACTCTTTGTTTCCTGTCTGCCAACCAGTTTTCTATCCATTTCAATACACTACCCCCAATCCCATGTGCTTTAATCTCTTATGTGGGACTTTGTCAAAAGCCTGCTGAACATCCAAATAAACCACATCCATTGGCTCCCCCTCATCAACTCTATTCATTACATCCTCAATAAACTCCAGTAGATTTGTCAAGCATGATTTCCCTTTCGTAAATCCATGCTGATTCTGTCTGATTCTGCCACTGTTTTCCAAGTGCTCAGCTATTAAATCTTTTATAATGGACTGTAGAATTTTCCTCACTACCGACATCAGACTGACTGGTCTATAATTCCCTGTTTTCTCTCTACTTCCCTTTTTAAATAGTGGGGTTACATTAGCTACCCTCCAATCTGTAGGAACTGTTCCAGAGTCTATAGAATCTCGGAAGATGACCACCAATGCATCCACTATTTCTAGTGCCACTTCCTAAAGTACTCTGGGATGGAGATTATCAGGCCCTGGGGATTTATCGGCTTTCATTCCCATCAATTTCCCCAACACCATTTCCCTACTAATACTGATTTTTTTCAATTCCTCCCTCTCACTAAACCCTGTGTTCCCCAACATTTCTGGTATGTTATTTGTGTCCTCCTTTGTGAAGACAGGGCCAAAGTATGTATTTAGTTGGTCAGCGATTTCTTTGTTCCCCATTATAAATTCCCCTGTTTAAGACTGTAAGGGACCTACATTTGTCTTCACCAATCTTTTTCTCTTCATGTGCCTATAGAAACTTTTACAGTCAGTTTTTATGTTCCCCGCAAGCTTACTCTCATACTTTATTTTCCCCTTCTTAATCAATCCCTTGGTCCTCCTTTCCTGAATTCTAAACTGATCTAGTTTAAACTAGATTGGCAGGGGGGGTGGAAATTTGGGGGGAAATTCAGAGAGCAAAATTGAAAAGCTGGGAAGTAGTAAAGTATTAACTGATAACGAGGATATATCAGAGAGTTGCATCAAGGAAGGTAGAATACTTGGAGAGTTTGATAGAATTAGAATAGGCAACAGTAAGTCATTAGATGGGGTCAGAATAAGGGGGAAAGTAAAAAAGCCTAAATCAGGGCTAATGTGCACGGAGTGTGATTAATATGATTGGTGAAATGCAGACACAGGTTGACAAATGGAATTATGATATTATTGCTATAACAGAGACCTGGCTCAAAGAAGGGAAGGACTGGGCGTTAAATATTCCTGGGTACAAGGGTTTAGGAGAGACAGGAGAGGAAGAAAAGGTGGCAGGGGGAGGGGGGGTGGGGCAGGCGAGTTGCAAGATTGATTAAAGATGGCATTACAGTGCTGGAGAGAGAGGATGTTCCAGAGGGATCAAGGACGGAATCTCTCTGGCTATAGGTAAGGGATGAAAAAGGTAAAATAACATTGACTGGTGTAGTGCTTAGGCCAGCAACCAGTGGAAGGGATATGGGGAAACAAATTTGCAAAGAAATCACAGACAGGTTCAAGAATTATAGAATAATTATAATGGGTGACTTCAATTATCCAAATATAGACTGGGATAGGAATAGTACAAAAGGACAAGAGGGGCGAGAGTTCTTGGAATATGTTCAAGATAATTTTCTACAGCAGTATGTTTCCTGTTCAATGAGAGGGCAGGCACTGTTGGACCTCTTTCTGGGGAATGAGTTGGCCCAAGTGGATCAAATATCCCCCCTCTAGGGGGACAGAGACCATTGTATCATAAGGTTTAGGTTAATCATGGTAAAAGACAGAGAACAATCCAGACCAGGGATAATTAACTGGGGGAAAGCCAACTTCAATGGGATGAGAATGCATCTGAGTTGAGTGAGTTGGAATCAAATGTTGGCAGAAAAGAAAGCGGCTGAACAATGGGCCACCTTCAAAGAAAATGTATTGCAGGCAATGTCAAGCTATATCCCCTTGAAGAGGAAAGGTAGGACAAATAAATCCAGAGCACCCTGGATGATGAGAGAGATAGAGGTGAAGATGAAAAGGAAGAAGTATGCGTACAACAGATGTCAGGTAGAAAATACAATGGAGAATCAGGCTGAATATAGAAGGACCAGAGGGTAAGTGAAGAAACTAATAAGAAGAGCAAGGAGAGAGCATGAAAAGAATCTGGCAGCAAAAATAAAAGGGAATCCCAAGGTCTTTTATAAGCTTGTAAATAATAAAAGGCTAGTAAAAGAAAGAGTAGGGCCAATTAGGGATAAAAGAGGAGACTTGGACATGGAGGCAGGAAAAATAGCAGAGGTGTTGAACAAGTACTTTGCATCTGTCTTTACAAAGAAAGATGATGTTACCCAGGCCAAGGTCAGAGATTATCACTAGTGCCTCTGCAATTTCCACTCTCACTTCCCTCAGTACCCTTGGATGCATCTAATCCAGTCCTGGCACCTTATCTATTTTAAGAAAAGATGGCCTTTCTAACGCCTCCTCTGTTGAAGAGTTATGCGGACTCGAAATGTTAACTGTGCTCCTCTCCACAGATGCTGCCAGACCTGCTGAGTTTTTCCAGGTATTTTTGTTTTTGTTTTGGATTTCCAGTATCCGCAGTTTTTTGCTTTTATATCAGAGAGGTGGTAACTGGTAAATTCGAAGACTTTACAATCGAGAAGGAGGAGGCGTTAGAAAAGCCATCTTTACTTAAAATAAATAAGGTACCAGGACTGGATTAGATGCATCCAAGGTTACTGAGGGAAGTGATATTGGAAATTGCAGAGGCACTAGTGATAATCTCCCAGTTTTCTTTAGAAATAAGGGTAATGCCAGGGGACTGGAGAATTGCGAATGTTACACTCTTGTTCAAAAAGGGGTGCTAGGATAAAGCCGACAACTACAGACCAGTCAGTTTTACTTCAGTGGTCGGGAAACTTCTGGAAGCTATAGTTTGGGACAAAGTCAATAGTCATTTAGACAAGTGCAGGATAATTAAGGAAAGCCAGCATGGATTCATTAAGGGAAAATCATGTTTAACTTGCTGGAGTTTTTTGAGGAGGTAACAGAAAAGGCTGATAAAGGGGATGCTGTTGATGTAGTGTATATGGATTTTCAAAAGGCATTTAGTAAAGTGCCACACAACAGACTTGTGAGCAAAATTCTAGGTCATGGAATAGGAGGGAAAGTAATCATTTGGATAAGAAATTGGCTGAGTGATAGGAAACAGCGATAAATGGTTGTTTTTCAGATTAGAGGAAGGTTTGTAGTGCAGTTCCCCAGGGGTCAGTGTTGGGACCCTTGCTCTTCCTGATATATGTTAATGACCTAGACTGTGGTGTGCATGATTTCAAAATTTGCAGATGATACCAAAGTTGTAAACGGTGTCAACTGTGATGAGACTGTGTCCCATTGATCCATTGGAGGAATTATTCCAGGGATGAAGAACTGTAGCTATGAGGATAGATTGGAGAGGTTGGCACTGTTTTCCTTGGACAAAAGAAGGCTGAGAGGAGACTTAAAGGAGGTATTCAAGATCCTGAGAGGTATGAACAGGGTAAATAGTGAGAAACTGTTCCCACTCAAGGGAACATCAAGAACTAGAGGGCACAGATTCAAAATAATTGGCAAAAGGAGTAAATGTGATGTGAGGAAATGTTTTTTTCACCCAGAAGGTGGTTGGAGTCTGGAACAAACTTCCTGAGAGGGTGGTGGAGGCAGACGTGATTGAGGTATTCAAAAGAGAATTGGATTGCTACCTGAAAAGAGGGAATGTGAAGCTTATGGGGATAAGGCAAGGGAGTAGGGCTAGGTAGAATGCTCTTTCAGAGAGCCAGTGCAGATTCAATGAGCAGAATGACCTCCTTCTGCACTGTAAAGTTTCTGTGATTCTGTAAAGACCTGTTTGAAGGATAGAATATTGGACAATGCAGCGTTAAAGAAAAATCTGGGGTTTGGGGGAATCGGCCTCAGGACAGAAAAGTGGTGATCAAGTTGGAGACCATCATGAGATCCACAAGTGATGGAGAAATGCACTTTGACCCAGGGGAGGGAATCTCTGACCAGGAACAGACTGGAGCTGAAGCTGAAGAACCAGTAGGATCAGGAGAGCAGTCAGCAGATCAGCAGAGGACAGCAGCAGTGGGGGAATGGGCTGGAGGCTAGAATAATTTACCTAAAATATAAACAACACAGCAGCAACTCACGAACACAATGGCTGAAGCTAAGGATGGGTCTTTGGCTACCGAGGCAGGCAGTTCATGTTGGGAAATGTCCCAACTCACCAGGCCCGCCTAGGTAAAGATTGATCCAAATCATGAGATTTTTGGGCCTGCTGCTTTTTGAAGGAGATGCTAGGAGGACATGGGAGTGGGTAATTGCTGAGGCAGGCTGGTTAAAAGGCTCACTTCAGTTCTCTGGGACTTGATCCCAGTTGTTTTAGAAGATTTAAGGCCCTCTGTCCCTTACGCCTCACACGCCCTCACCCCCATACCAACCCCATGGCCCTTCATACCCTCAATGCCAATTCATGCCTCCCACCCACCCAATATGCCATCCCATACTAACTCACCCAGTACCTCCCCAAGCAGAGCTCAGGAGCCATGTGGAGATTTTAAAAAAATCTTTTAGAAAATCTAATACAGTTCTCACTATACAGAATTGATAGTGAAAAAAGCTAAAAAAAAACAAAGCTTTTACATCTCCTCCAGTGGTTAATCTCATGTAAAGACAAACTTCTGTTCATACCAATAATCTTTTAGCAACCTTCTTGAGCTGTCAATCAAACTGTGAACTCAGAAACCCCTGCTCAGATTTGAGACATTTCTGCGTTTACATTTCCATGAGCACTTGTCCACAAATGCTTTGTGCCTTCTCACTGTCACCACCTAGTCTGAAACTGAGGGTAAAAGTGAGGAACTGAGAGATAAAAGAGCAATCACAAGGGTGCAAAACAAGTAGGGCCTAAATCACAGACCCTGGTAACATCAGGGCATCATCCAACAATCAATATCATTTGTTGTAGTTACAGGTCAATAGGTTGTCTCTGTTACATTGCATGTTAAAGCATTCTTAAAGGAAGTTAAGCAGTATATTGTTAAAGACAGTAACTGAAGCATCTCTGCTCTGCTTTGTTCTAAAGTTGGCATTATTATTGCATAAAGAACTTTGTTCCTGTCTTGATTCATAATTTGTACTGAAATTTAAAATTGATAGAAAATGAAATATATTCCCAATGATGAATTTAATACAAGTGTTTTAATATGGTAAGGATCTACACTCTCATCAAGAAGTACAGTTTTCAGATATAATTAGACAATGGATTTATGTTATTTGGAGGTCTGGGTGTGTGTACCATATTTCACGCCTGGTTAAGTCGTCTGAAAAGTGAAGATTTAAATTTGGATTTGGGTCAAATCCAGCAGCACATAGCACAGGCTCGGCTTTTATTCAATGTGAGTGAACAATGAGCTGAGCTCCACATTGTCCCTTCTGTTGAAATCAAGAGTCATCTCAATTCCCCACTCTAACTTTGCAAGATCTCACCAACTACTCTGCCCCATGTTTCATTCGGCAGACCATTCAAATCTAAACTTCATTTCACCAAATTGATGCTTCTTGGAATATGTGTCCTCTCTGACATGATCAAATCTGAGCCAAAAGCCTCTCCACTGTGGCAGTGATGCTATGCATTGAAGGTCTAAGCTGCTAACAGTTCCTTTAGATATTCTCATTCCATTCTTAATTGTTAACTCAAAGCATTCACTTTGCTTGAGTTTTGCATTTTCATTGGTTGTAAACAACTTTGGGATGTCTGAACTATAAAAGCTGCTGTAGAAATACAAATCTTTCCTTTGCAGGTCATCAAAAGATTGATAGGATTGACTTTTGTACAAATACTTTGCCTGATTAGTTGCCACTTTATCACCATAACAGTAATTACATTTCAGAAGGAACCCTCTGGCATGACCAGCTGTGCCCCAACCTAACAAAGTGATAGTTGTTCTACATATGAAAACTTGTTCTTTCATAAAATCCTTGGATTTATACAGAAATTTCTCATTTTCATTAAACACATTTGGAAGTGCTTGATGTACCATGTGTTACTCTTTAGCATAGTAACTGCTATTATATGAACATAGCAGTCAATTTGTGCACTGCAAGACCTCACAAACAGCACAAGATACAATATCGCTTTATCTCCTTTTGGTGGTGCTGACTGAGGGTCAAAGGTTTGCATTTGAGTGCCACCTTTCATAACCTCACCATATCCCAGAGCACTTCACAGCCAATGGCCAGGATTTCCCAGTTGGCGAGCGGGGGTGGGGGCCCGCTTGCTGATGCGTAACATGATGCGGGATGACGTCGGGCAGAACTCTTGACGTCACCCCGTGTCATTTCAATTTTCAGGTCGGCGGGGGCGCAGCCAAACCAGCTGTGCACCCGCCGACCTGTCAATGGCCTATTGAGGCCATTTAAAAACTAATTGCAGTAGTTAAAGGACCTGCCTGTCCAACCTAACCTGACAGGCTTCAGGGAAAGCATGAAACCTCAGCCACGGGCGGGATGAGGTTTTATGTAGGTTTTTAAAAATTTAATAAAAGTTTAACTACAAGTGATGGACATGTCCCAACTCATGTGGCAGCGCTTAGCCTCAGGGAGATGAGTGCGCTCTTTCACACACATGCGCGAAAGAGCGCACTGTTGGCTCAGGGAATCTCCCCCTGCCGTCCGCACAGGGCATAGCGCTTCCTGGCGGACGTCACTCTGGGCGGACCTTAATTGGCCCGCCGATGTAAAATGGCAGCGTGCCCCCGATTGGGGGCGCACCTCCACCTGCCCGCTCCTGAATTTTTCCCTAACGGGGGAAAATCCTGCCCAATGAAGTTGTTTGGAAATTTAGTCGTTGATATAGTGTGGGAAATGTGACAGACAATTTCACAAAAAAAAACAATGTGATAGTGACCTGATAATCTGATAAGTTATTTCAGTGAAGAAACTGAGGAAAGCAGCTGGAAATATGGAGGAGACATTTGAAAGCATTGAATAAAGCTCCTGTTCAGCCATATCACCTGAAGTGACTATATCTCTGAGACATAAAACATAATAAGGAATACTGATAAATATTGGCCAGGGCACCGGGAATAATTCTCCTGCTTATCTTTGAAATATTGAAAAGGAGTCTTTAACATCCACCTGAAGTCAAGCAGGGCCTTGGTGTAACATCTCATCCAAAATACGACACCTCTTGCAGTGCAGTACTCCATTAGTACTGTGTTGGAGTGCAAATCTAGATTATGTTGTCAAATTTCAGCAGTGGTACTTCAACCCACAAGTGCCACCAATCAGGTGAAAGTCTCACTCTACAGATTACTGCTCAAAAATCCAAATTACTTCTCATATTTCAATTTTTACAATTCAGTGTAGATGTTACCATAGCTACTACAGAATTAAAAGCAAAATGTTTTAAATACTAACATTGTGTGATGACTCCGTGATGTGACAACCTTTATTACCGATTATATGCAGAATCTCTGTAAACACATCCATGGGCAAATGACTATTCATGCCTTTCAAATGGGTTATCAACTCAGCTAAAGCCACAAGCAGAGGAACATTGCACAAACACACCTGCTAAAGAGCTCAGTCATAATTCCTAAGCTGTAATCCCTTCTTACAGCTCATTACAATGTTCTTACAGTCCAATTAACTTAAATCATAAACCTCTCAAAGTAATAATGGTGGCATTTTATTTGATGCACAGATGGCAACATCCTATCAGCAGATTGTGTTCTAGAGTTAAGGCAGCTAACTCGCCTTCCCCTAAAATGTGGGAATGGCTGGAAGGAAAGGGCATTCATGTGGATGTCCCATAGCAAGTAACAACCTGAAGTGTATCCACTTGTAATGTAGGAGACGCAGCAGCTAATTTGGCAGCATGGCTCTACAAATGGAAATCTGATGACTGGATAAGGTGTTTGAAACCTCATCAACCTGAAACGTTAACTCTGTTTCTCTCTGCAGAGATTCTGCCAGACCTGCTGAGTTCTTCTAGCACTTTCTGCTTTCACTTCTAATATGTTTTAACGATGTTGATATGGGATAAATATTGACCATGATACCAGGGTGAAATCCCCTTTTTTCTTCGAAATGGAATCAATTTTCACATGATAGAGCCACTCCCTCATCTAGGTTTAGACCTCTACACAATTAACATAGACTTAGTTTGCTTGTTAATTTACTTACCGTAATCTTTAAGTGATGAAAGGAATTGAGTTAAATGAACGTTTAACGTTTAACACGTATTATAGAGTAAAAGAAATCATGGAATTATTACAGCACAGGTGGCCATTTGGCCCATTGTGTCTGTGCTGGCTCTCTGAAGGAGCAATTCACCTACTGCCACTTCTCCCTGTAACCCTGCACATTTGTCCTTTTTAGATAATTATCCAATTCTCTCTTGAATGCCTCGATTGAATCTGCTTTCACCAGGCTCTCAGGCAGTGCGTTTCAGACCCCAGCCACTCGCTATGTGAATAATTTTTTTCCTCATGTCGCCATTGCTTCTTTTGCTACTTACCTAGAATCTGTGCCCTCTGGTTTTCAATCCTTCCATCAATGGGAACAGTTTCTCCCTATCTACTCTGTCCAGACCACTCATGATTTTGAACACCTCTATCTAATCCCCTCTCAGCCTTCTTTTCTCCAAGGAAAACAGTCCCGACACTGCTTCAGTCTCAACTGGAAGCATTCTCATGAATCTTTTCTGCAACCTCTCTAATACCTTCATATCTTTCCTAATGTGTGGCACCCAGAACTGGGTGCAATACTCTAGTTGAGGCCAAACCAGTGTTTTATACAGGTTTAACACAAATTCCTTTCTCTTGTACTCTATGCTCCTATTTATAAAGCTGAGGATACTGTGTGCTTTATTAACCACTCTCAACCTGTCCTGCCACCATCAATGATTTATGCACATATACCCCCAGGTCCCTCTGCTCTTGCACCCCCTTTCGAATCATACCCTTTATTTTATATTGTCTCTCTGCATTCTTCCTACCAAATGAATCACTTCACACTTCTCTGTATTAAATTTCTTGTGTTATTTGTCCACCCATTCCACCAACCTGTCCATGTCATTTTGAAGTCCCACACTATCCTCCTCATAATTCACAATACTTCCAAGTTTTGTATCACCCACAAAGTTTGAAATCGTGCCCTGTCTGGAGTCAAGGTCCAAGGTCTAGGCAATTACTGTATATCAGGAAAGGCATGGGTCCCAACACTGCCCCCTGGGGAACTCCACTACAAACCTTCCTCAAACCTGAAAAACATCCATTAACCATTATTCTCTGTCTCCTGTCACTCAGGATCTATTTTGCTACTGTCCCTTTTATTCCATGAGCTAAAATTTTGCTCACAAGTCTGTTGTGCTGCACTTTATCAAATGCCTTCTGGAAGTCCATGTATATCACATCAGCAGCGTTGCCCTCACCAACCCTCTCTATTACCTCATCAAAAATCTCCAGCAAGTTAGTTAAATACAATTTGATCTTAATTCCATGCTGGCTTTCTTTAATTAACCTATATTTGTGACTGTTAATGTTGTCCCAGATTATTGTTTCTAGAAGCCTTCCCACCACCGAGGTTAAAATGATTGGCCTGTACCTGCTGGGCTTAGCTTAACACCAATTTCTGAATAATTCTCCAGTCCTCTGGTACCAACCCCAAGTCTAAGGAAGACTGGAAAACTATGACCAGTGCCTCTGCAATTTCCGCTCTCACTTCACTCAGTATCCTTGGATGCATCCCATCCTATCCTGATGCCTTATTAACTTTAAATACAGACAGCCCATCCAATACCTCCTCCTTATCAATTTTAAATCCTTCTAGTGACTGAACTACCTCCTCTTTCACCATGAACAGTGCAACATCGTGTTCCTTGGTAAAGACAGTTACAAAGTATTCATTTAATATCTCAGCTATGTCCTCTGCATCCATTTGCAAAATCCACTTTTTGGTCCCTAATCGGCCCTACTCCTCCTTTTACAATTTATATGCCTATAGAACATTTCGAGGTTCTGTTCTATGTTAACTGCCAGTCTCTATTCATAATCCCTCTTTGCTTCTCTTATTTGCTTTTTTACTTCCACTCTGAAGTTTCTATATTCAGCCTGGTTCTCAATTGTATTATCCATCCGACATCTATTTGGCTTCTTCTGTCACACTTTTCCTTCTTCATCTTTGTCTCTATCTCTTTTGTCATCTGGAGCTTGGGATTTAGTTATTCTACCTCTCCCACTCTTGGGAATATACCTTGACTTTGCCCAAACTCTCTCTTCACTAAAGGCAGTCAATTGTTCAGATACTTTTTGCTACAAACCTTTGACTCCAATTGATCTGGGCCGGATATATTCTCAACCCATTATATATCTAACTTTTCCCAGTTCTGATTAAACGTTATTGACCTGAAATGTTAACTTTATTTTTCTCATCATGGATACTGCATGACCTGTTGAGTATTCTTGTTTTTTTTCTCTCTTTAATTTTCTGTTTTTATTTGTGAATATTCAACTAACCTAAATGAATGTGTCTTCTGTTATGATCCCCGGAGGGGGGAATCCATAAACCAAACTAACCAAATTTACCAAACGACCCCCAAATGAAGAAATTACCATCAAGGTTTCACTTTTTGTAACTTTTACTCTAACACCAATCAGAATCAATGTAAATTAAATGTGAATTAATAAACAAATTATGGTGGGTACAAATTATAAATTATACATTACCAGCATTCGGATCACTCCCCGCACAAATGTGACACCATATGCAATCTCACAGTCTTTCCAACTTGGCCTCTGAAATGTGGGATCTCTCACTTTTCTCACTCTTTGGATTTTGCCCTTGAGTCAGCCACAACAGTATCTCTACTCCATCTGAGTGCCGCAGAGACAGTTTTCACCCAAATGGTATGCTCCTGTAGAACCTCTTTAGCTAGTTTCATGGCAGTCTTGATAGCACAGATGCCCCAGAGTCTCCTTTAGCTGACTCCTTCTAATAAACCTCATTAAACAGTTTGGTTGGTTATGGCAAAGCTGAAGCACAGGGGTGGAATTGTTTAATTCACAATCTGCTCTAACCCTGTCTTCAGCTTTCTATCCCTTTTAACCTCATTACACACACACAGCTCACTGCAGCTTTTTCATCTTTGGGCACACGGTGTCCGTAACTTAACTTCCTTCCTTTTGGTACTGCTTCTAGGACAAGGGTCGCCATGTCACATGGACCAGTATTTCTTATTATCTAAGAAATTTATAATTGATCCCATTACAATTGATGCAAACTCTTAAAAGTCTTTTCCAAATATTCTTAAAAACAATTACAGATTCCAAAGACATTTTAAGGAAATTATAAAATTTACTTATTGTTCTGCTTCCAGGTCAAAACTTGTCTGTCACCTTTTGTAGTGTCAGCTGTGGCTCAGTTGGTAGCACTCTCACTTCTGACTCAGAGAGCTTGGATTCTAGAACCAATCTAAAGATTTGAGCACAAAATCCAGGTTCTGGTGCTGTACTGAGGAAGTCTGCATTCTCAGCTGGAAACAAAAGATTCTGTTACACTTTTTTGAAGAAGAGATGGGAATTCTCCCTGGAATTCTGGCCAATATTTCACTCTCACCCAACATCAAAGCAGATGATACAGTGATTATCACACTACTGTTTGTGGGAGCTTGCTGTGTGCAAAATTGGCGATATTACAACCATGATTCAATTCATGATTCAAACTACTTCCTTAGCTATGAAGCATTTTACAACACCCCGAGGTTGTGATAGGTGCTATAGAAATGCAAGTCTTTCTTTTATTTTTTTCTTTCTAACCAAAAGATCATGAAGAGTCAGGTAATGGTCCCATGAATCAGTTCAACAACTTTCAGTTTGACATCTCATGGAATCCATGGACAATCTACAGGCGGATTCATTGTGATTTCAGATTTTTTCACAAAACACTGCTCCATTAAACACAAAACCCCCCAAACTCCATCCAATAAACTCCAATACTCCAGCCCAATAAATGCAAACTCTGGTGACTTTCTGGGTCAAGGTGACCCTATTATTCAATTTCTTCATGAGGTTCTGGAGACATTGGCCACACGATTTGGCTCCAGAGGTACTGCCAGTGTTGCTGCTACAAAAATCCAAGCTGGTGAAAATGGAGGTTTTGTAATTTTTGGCCATTTCTGGTGCATTATTCACAGCTCGTAGCTGAGGGGGAGGTGGGAGAAGTGCTCTCCGAAGACCTATCTATTGAGAGCTCTCCTACACCTTCTTCTGTTCACAGATTCTCCGCTACACAGCCTCTGCTCCGTCTCCAGGAGGGACTGCAATATAACCCCCAATACTACAGGCTTTCTGCTGGCAAGTCTCCATTCTCCACTCAACATCTTGACAAAGATCCTGTTCTGACTGCAATTCCCTTTCAGAGCTCTTCCAACATCAGTTTTCAGTACATCCACTAACTCTGCAGCAGCAAAGAAAGTCAGAAGCACTTCATCTGAAAATCCCATGCTGACCTTGTTAACTTGTGTTAGTGGACAGCACTGGCAGTTCCGGATCTACCAGGAAGCAGAGGCACAAAATATATGTATCAATCCCCTGGTATATCCTACAGAGCGGGAATAATGAGGCAGCAATGCATTGCCAAAGCAACAGTACTGATGGAATGCTGCACTGTCAGATGATCAGTGCTGAGGGAGCGCTGCACTGTCGGAGGGTCAGTACTGAGGGAGCGCTGCACAGTCAGAGGGTCCGTACTGAGGGAGTGCTGCACTGTTGGAGGGTCAGTACTGAGGGAGCGCTGTGCTGTTGGAGGGTCAGTACTGTGGGAGTGCTGCACTGTTGGAGGGTCAGTACTGAGGGAGTGCTGCACTGTTGGAGGGTCAGTGCTGAGGGAGCGCTGCGCTGTTGGAGGGTCAGTACTGAGAGAGTGCTGCACTGTTGGAGGGTCAGTACTGAGGGAGTGCTGCTCTGTTGGAGGGTCAGTACTGAGGGAGCGTTGTGCTGTTGGAGGGTCAGTACTGTCGGAGTGCTGCACTGTTGGAGGGTCAGTACTGAGGGAGTGCTGCACTGTTGGACAGTCAGTGCTGAAGGAGCGCTGCGCTGTTGGAGGGTCAGTACTGAGGGAGTACTGCACTGTTGGAGGGTCAGCGCTGAAGGAGCACTGCGCTGTTGGAAGGTCAGTACTGAGGGAGTACTTGTATTGTTCAATAAGATGCTGGCTTTTGAGTGACATGTTAAACTTCAGCCCCATCTGCCCTCTCACGTGGATGTAGACGATCCCATGTCACTAGTTTCAGGGGCAGGTGGAGTTCTCCCCACTGTCCTGGGCAATGTTTATGGCACAAACAACATCACAAAAACGGATTATCACATTTCTGTTTGTGGGAGTTTTCTGTGTGCACCTTCTCTGCTGCCTTTTGTCTGTTACAACTCCAGTGACTACATTTGAAAAAGTAGATAATTGGCTGTAAACCACTTTGGGAGGTCATTAAAAGCTAGAGAATTTCAAGATCTTTCTTTTCTTAATTGATTGAAAGCAGCTTCTGGAAATCCTGACTCGATGAGTGATGGCCATTGGCTTGGATTAATAGATCCTGAATAATTTTAGATTGTAGATGATAAATGAGGCTAGCCCTCCTCCCCAATGCCCCATTCCATCTTTCCTGAAACAGATAGACCCTGTGAGATAGCCTTCAGCACCATCATTTATATCCAACCATGTCTCAGTGACAACCAAACAACATCCTGACTTGTTCATGCTGCTTCAGATTGCAGTTCCACTGATTTCTAAGACTTCTTTCATTAGCAGAGTTGCACCAGTCTATCAGTTAGCTGACTCCGGTTACCATTCCTTTGCCATGCCTAACCATTAGAAATTCCGACTAGTCTATTAATGTGAGCAACTTGAGTAAAACAACTATGGTTTATCAATGCTAACACTTGCCTCACCTATCTTAAATGCTCTCCAAAGGCCACGTCAAAATCCTCGGCCAACATCTGTGCATCCTAAAAGTTAAGATGGAGGCCACCCTCCTAAAGCGCTTACCTTGCTGCTGAACTTTTCCCCAGTTGTCTAGAAAAGCAAGTCTCTCCCATTTAAACTGCTCCTCGAGCCACAGGTCGAGCCTGATGATACTGCTCTTCCATTCTGCAGAACCCCGTAGTACTGGAGATGACCACCATTGTCCTTTGTCTTTTAGTGAGTGAACCAACTGGATGCAGTTGTCCTGCAAGAGAAAGGACTTCAGATCCATCACAACGTTAGTTCCCACACTTAGTGCCACGATGCTTCCACCCCTCCCAACTATTGTTAAACCATCCACTCTGTCGTATAGGGGTACCCTTGACACCAGCTCGTGGCAATCAACATAGTGTGGGACACAGCCTTAACTTGACACAGTGTGGGCTCAATATATCTACACACATACCTAGAATCATAGAACAGTGCAGCGCAGAAAGAGGCCAATCAGTCTGCACCAGCTCTTTCAAGAGCAAACCAGTTAGTCACACTCTCCCACTTTTAGCCATATTCCAGCAATATTTACCAATTCCCTATTGAAGGCTATCATTTAAACTGTATCCACCACCCCATCAAGAAGTCCATTCCAAATCCTAACCGCTCATTATATATGGGTTTTCCTCATAGAACAATATGGTTACAGTACAGAAGGAGGCCATTCGGCTCATTGTGTCCGTGCTGACTCTCTGCAAGTGCAACTCACCTAGTCCTATTCCCTTGCCCTTTCTCCATTTGCCTGGAAATATTTCCTTTTCAGATAATGATCCAATTCTCTTTTGAGATCCACAATTGAACCTGCCTCCACCATGCTCTCTCGCGGTACATTCCAGATCCTAATTACTTGTTTCAAACCTTTTCTCCTCATGTCTCTGATGCTTCTTTATCACCTTAAATCTGTGCCCTCTGGTTATTGGTCCATCCACCAATGGGGACAGCTTCTCCCTATCTACTTTGTCCAGACCCCTCATGATTTTGGACACCTCTATCAAATCTCCTCTCAGCCTTCTCTTCTCCAAGGAAAACAATTCCAACTCCTCCAATCTATCTTCACAACTGAAGTTCCTCATTCCTGGAACCATTCCTGTGAATCTTTTCTGCACTCTCTCCAATGCCTTCACATCCTTCCTAAGGTGTGGAGCCCAGAACTGGATGCAATACTTCAGTTGAGGTCAAATCAATACAAGCTCAACATAACCTCTTTGCTCTTGTACCCTAAGTCCCTGTTTATAAAGCCTAGGATGCTGTATGCTTTATTAACTGCTCTCTCAATCTGTCCTGCCACCTTCAATGATTTGTGCATGTATACATCCAGGTCCCTCTGCTCCTGCACCCCCTTTAGTATTGTGCCCTTTATTTTATATTGTCTTTGCATGTTCTTCCTATGAAAATTAATCATTTCTCAATTTTCTGCATTAAATTTCATCCGGCACTTGTTTGTCTTTCCACCAGACTGTCTATGTCCTTTGAAAGTTAACACTATCCTCCTCACAGTTCACAATACTTCTTGGTTCTAATGTGGTTAAAGATTCTGGTACAATTATGGGTACAGGCACTGATATTGGTTTCGGTACAAATGCTGGCCCTGGAGTGGATACAGATGCTGGAACCAGTCTGTTTACAGGTACCAGTACAAATGATTTCTTTTTCATTCCTTCAGGGTTAGACCAGCATTTATTGCCCATCTCTAATTGCCCTTGAGAAGGTGGTGGTGAGCTGTCTTCTTAAACCGCTGCAGTCCCTGTGGTGTAGGTACACCCACAGTGCTATTAGGGAAGGAATTCCAGGGTTTTGACCCAGTGACAGTGAAGGAACGGCGATATATTTCCAAGTCAGGATGGTGATTGGCTTGGAGGGGAACTTCCAGGTGTCTGTTGCCTTTATCCTTCCAGGTGGTAGAGGGTGTGGATCGAAGGTGGCTTGGTGAGTTTCCACAGTACATCTTATAGGTGGTAGACACTGCTGCCACTGTGTGTTGGCGGTGGAGGGAGTGAATGTTTGTGGATGTGGTGCCAATAAAACAGGCTGCTTTGTCCTGGATGGTGTTAAGCTGCTCGAGTGTTGTGGGAGCTGCAGTAATCCACACACCTGACTTGTGCCTTGCAGGTGGTGGACAGACTTTGGGGAGTCAGGAGATGAGTTACTCACCGCAGGGTTCCTAGCTTCTGACCTGCTCTTGTAGCCACAGTATTTATATGGCCATAAAAACAAAAAGCTAAAAGCTACTGCAGATGCTGGAAATCTAAAACAAAAACAGAATTACCTGGAAAAACTCAGCAGGTCTGGCAGCATCGGTGGAGAAGAAAACAGTTGACGTTTCGAGTCCTCATGACCCTTCGGCAGAACTGAAGTATAGTTAGGAGAGAGGTGAAATATAAGCTGGTCTAAGGTGGGGGGGCGGGGGGAGAGAGAAGTTGAGGGTGGGGTGGTTGTAGGGATAAGCAAGCAGTGATAGGAGCAGATAATCAAAAGATGTCACAGACAAAAGGATCAAAGAGGTGTTGAAGGTGGTGATATTATCTAAGAAAAGTGCTAATTAAGAATGGAAGGCAGGATACTCAAGGTACAGCTCTATATTTATATGGCTAGTTCAGTTCAGTTTCTGGTCAATGGTAACTCCCAGGATGTTGATCGTGGGGGATTCAGTGATGCTAATGCCATTGAATGAGAAGGGGCTATGGTCAGATTCTCTCTTGTTGGAGATGGTCATTGCCTGACACTTCTCTGCTGTGAATGTTACTTGCCACTTGTCAGTCCAAACCTGAATGTTGTCCTCATCTTGCCGCATGCGGGCACAAACTGTTTAATTGCCCGAGGAGTTATGAATGGAACTGAACACTGTGCAATCATCAGCGAACATCCCTGTAGAGTAAAGGGTTAACACCAGGAGGACTTAATACTGATGTAACTATGATGCAATGTCACATGACTAAATAACTGAGATCTGGAGGGAAGTAGAAGTACAACCTCATGTAGCAGACTGAGATGTCTGAAGATCTATAAATAAACAAGAATGTATTTTACGAATAATAGTTTATGGTAAAATTCTTAGGGTAACAGGCAAATCCTAAAGAAACCTTATCTAGACGCCAAACTGAAGACAAGCAAAGATGAATTAGGGTAAAAGACACAGAAAAACTCCAAGTGAAGACTGCAGACCTGAAAGACATACAAATCTTTTGGAAAAAAAATAAGAAAAAAGATTGAAGACATGCCCAAGAATGGGACATCGTGGGTGCTGCAGATACAAGCAGACACACAGACCCAGAGTACAGTCAGCAGTGAGTACAGATCATAGTCAAAAAACCAAACTACTGAAACAGCAACTAATCCAGAGTTTAGAACAAGCATGGAGGCTACATTGCCACTCCCAGAACCATTCTGAAGTGCTGAAGACTCTTAACAGGCTTAACAATGGGACAATTGGAGGAAGGGATTCTCCAGACACATGATAGCTACAGAATAGTTTGGATAAAAAAGAGCAAAAGGATCAGGTCATCACTTTACTCTATGCAGTAGGGGCGATTGCAGTTGACATAATAGCAGGACAGGAAGTCAATGAGGCTTCAAGCCATAGTCTTCCAGTGCTTGATGCTTACTTCATTGTTCCGAAAGATTTGACTTTCGAGCAAGCAAAATTTAATAAGATGGAACAAAAACCAGGCAAATCCATGGTTTCATTTCTAAATGACCCATACAGACTTGTGTTGAATTGTGACCATGGGATCCTCAGAGATGAATTAACACATAATCATATAGTGGTTGGGGTCTTGGATGAAACCCTAAAAGATTTTTTGCAAACAAGAGAAGATTTAACTTTCACAAAGGCCGTACAAGGAAAGCAAATGGTATGTTGGCATCATTGCGAAAGGATTTGAGTATAGGGGCAAGGATGTCTTACTGCAGCTGTACAGGGCCTTGGTGAGACCACACCTGGAGTATTGTGTGCAGTTTTGGTCTCCTTACCCAAGAAAGGATATACTTGCCATAGAGGGAGTGCATTGAAGGTTCACCAGACTGATTCCTGGGATGACAGGATTGTCGTATGAGGAGAATTGGGCCAGCTAGGCCTGTATTCACTGGAGTTTAGTAAAATGAGAGGGGATCTCTTGAAACATGTAAAATTCTGACAGGGATGGACAGACTGGATGCAGGGAAGATATTTCCTCTGGCTGGACGCGGTCTAGAAGAAGCGATCACAGTCTCAGGATAAGGGGTAGGCCATTTAGGACTGAGGTGAGGAGAAACTTTTTCACTCAGAGGCCGTGGGGTCAATTCACTGAATATATTTAAGAAGGAAATAGATAGATTTCTGGACTCTATGTCAAGGGGTATGGGGAGAGCACGAGAGAAGGGCATTGAGATAGAGGATCAGCCTCAATCATATTGAATGGTGGAGCAGTCTTGAAGGGCCGAGTGACCTACTCTTGCTTCTATTTTTATGTTTCTATAAATAGTGCGACAGACTGAGCTTATGAAGCTAAATAGAACAGTTGTTCATGGGAGAGTGATGTAGCTTGGGAAAAAAAGAGTGAAGCCATTCAATATTTCAGATAAAAAGGAGAAAGCGCAGTGAAGTAAAAGCCTACAATATCGGGGAAGAGTGTGCCAACCGCCATCTTGAGATTCTCTCAGTGTGGCGGGAAAACCCTACACAAGCGGGAAGAATGCCCAGCAGGGGGAGCTGAGTGCCACAACTGTGGGAAGCTCGAACACTTTAAAATAGTCTGCCGATCTAAAATACAAGCAGCTCATAGGAAGAAAGGAAATATAACAAAACCAAATCAAATTCAAAAAGTGGAGAGCAGCAGAAAAAAACAAATAACCCTCTTAAAAGAAGTTAACAAAACAGAAAATAATTATTGGAGCGTGATGGTCACCCCACAGAATTCAAACCAGATACTGGTGCAGGTGTTTCAGTGTTATCTGACTAAGTAAAATGGCTTTAAAATATCACATTCCAGCCATCCTCCAACCTTACAAGGTCCAGGAGGGACAATGCTGAAAGTAACAGGCTAACACTTGGTGAGATTAAGGATAAAACATTTTATTGAATCCCTGTATATTGTACAGAACCAGGAATCATCATTGAGCAGAAAAGCATGCTTGCAGTTGAGGCTGATTCACAAGGTTGATGAAATTGCTGACGAGCAGTCCAGTAATGCATTCAGAAAGGAATTTCCATCCCTATTTTCAGGCTGAGGATAGCTGAAGAAAGAATATCACACAGCCAGAAGGGCAGGCACTAACTCCATACAACTCTTCACAGTGAGGAAGATCCCTCACCCACTCTTAAACAAAGTTAAGAGCGAGATCGAACATATTACAACAAGGGGTCATCTCTCCAGTAACCATACCAACAAAGTGGTGTTCTGAATGGTCACAGTACCAAAGCTTAATTGTTCAATTAGAATCTGTGTGGACTCGTGTCAATTAAACAAGTCAATAGAGCACGAGATCCACCTGTTGGCATCAGTGGATGAAATTCTCACCAAATTAGCAAAATGCACCCTCTTCACAAAATTAGATGCTAACAGCGGATTTTGATGTTGCCTCTGGACAAAGAATTGAGGCAGCTCTGAAACTCTGTTTCTCTCTCCACAGATGCTGTTCGACCTGCTGAGTTTTTCCAGCATTTTCTGTTTTTATTTCATATTTCCAGCATCCGTGGTATTTTGCTTTTATCCAGACTGTTAACTACTTTTATCACCCCATCTGGTTGTTATTGTTTTAACAGGTTTTGTCTTGGCTCCTGTCTTTCATCTGTCCCTGTTCCGAGGGTTGGCCGCACTATGAACAATCTTTCTCCACTGATTTCTATTCTCCACTGCCCTCACTGCCAGTCCCATAGAGAGGCCAGTCCACCTTCTGCTTTTATCCATCCATGCCATCTTGGCTCTCCCTCGTGCACATTTTCCAGGTGTTTTTCCTTGCATTACCTCTTCTTCAAAACACTTCTCTCCTGTTCACATCACGTCCAATATATGTGAGCTTCCTGGACTGCCTCAAACAAGTTCCTCTTAACGCCATATTTTCTCGAGCGCCCACTCATTTGTCTGCTTGGCTGCCCATGACACATGGAATATCAGTCTGAGTCAGTTCAAATGCTCTTATTCGAGCCTCGTCACTCTTCTTGATGGTCCAGCTTTCGCAGTCATACATTGTCACCGGCCACGCAAGGGCTTTTAGAAGATGAATTTTCATTATAACCGAGATGCTATGGCTACTCCATACTCTTTTCAGTGAGTTCACAACACCTTGTTCAGCAAAGCCCGAAATTCTTTGGTAGGCTCTGCATCTTCCACAATGAGTGACCTAAGATAGCGGAACATATCAACTTGTTTAAACTGAACTCCGTTAATCAGAATCTTGCAATGCTTTCCATCCATCCTCATCGTCTTTCTCTTGTTGACATTGATCAGGAGACTGTATTTCTGGTTAACTTGATCAAGACAATCCACCAAGTCCTATAGCTCATCCACAGAGTTAGCGACGTGCTTTAACAGGTTACCATTCAGAATTGCTTCTGCACCTGAGATATTCCAAACTACGATGTCTCGGACCCTGGAAGGAGTAATATGCCATGTGGATGACATTCTTGTACGTGGGGGTTCATCGACGGAGGAATATGACTATTGAGTGAGAGCGGTTCACAAGGTTCTACAGGAAATAGGTTTGACATTAAACAGCAAATGTGAATTTGCAAAATCTATGTTAAAATTCTTCAGGCACATTGTGCAAGCTTTGGGAATTACAGCTGACCCTCACAAAACCAAAGTCATTAGAGAGCTCCCACAGCCTGAAAATATCACAGAATTATAAAAATTCCTTGGGATGGTCAATCAAGTGGGCAAGTTCCTACCAACCTGGGTGGAAATCAAGGAGCTGTTACGACAGACGTTGAGACAAGGTCAACAGTGGTGCTGGAATGTGGAACAGTAGAATGCTTTTGACAAGTCTCCTAATTTCACCAGAAGTTCTAACACATTACGACCCAGAGTTGCCAACAATCATAACTGCAGATGCATCATCTATAGGCTTGGGCACAGTGTTGTTTCAAGTTCAAAAAGATGGACAAAGAAGACCGGTTTATTACACCTCAAGATCACTCACAGACACAAAGAGGTGTACAACCATTGAGAAAGAAGCGATAGCAGCCACCTGACCCTGCAAGGAGCTCTCTGATTATTGAAACTGACCACACACCTTTGGTTACTCTTCCTAACCTAAAGGGAGTTGCAAAAATGCCACCTAGAATTCAATGTTTTATACTGAGACTCATGGGACATGATTCAGTTACTGAGTATGTTCAAGGGAAGTACCAGATGACAGCAGATGCATTATCAAGAATGCCTGGAAGTCGTCAACCTTGAAGATTTAACTTTTATTGAGGAAGTGGAAGCATATACGTTACTCATTACCAAACATGTACCAGCCACTGAGAAGAGATTACAAGAAATTAAACAAGCACTACAGCAGGACGGTGAGTGCATCAAAATAAAAGAGTATTGCCAAAATGGATGGCTGGATTATACTGCTAACAACCCAGCATTTTGCCAATATTTTGAGCAGAGAAAATATCTCACAACCGCCGATGATTTCTCAGTTTTTAATGACAGACTAGTCATCCCAAAAACACTTTAACTCGACATTCTCCAGAAAATCCATCAGTAGTGAATAGCAAAATGTCAAGCAAGAGCCCAACAGTCAGTCTGGTGGCCAGGCATCAGTCACTCCATTGAAGAGTTAATCACAAATTGCCTTCTGTGAATAGGCAGTGAATAGCCAACAGCAGAGTGAGCCACTGGCGCCCTCTACCTTACCTTCGAGGCCATGGCAGCCCCTGGGAATGGATTTATTGGAGTTTAAAGACCAAGCTTTCATCATCATCATTGATTACTACTCCAGATGGCTTGAAGTGACTGGGCTGCAGAACATCATAGCAGAGGAAGCCATTGCATAATTAAGAAGGATCTTTGTGACACATGACATCACGGACATTGTGGTGTCAGACAATGGACCTCAGTTTGTTCCAGAGGTTCTTTTACAACATTACACAGGAATATGGTTTCATGCATGTGACCACTTCGCTAGATATCCTCGGTCAAACGGAGAAACAGAAAGAGGAGCTTGAAAAATCAAGGAATTGATGAAAAGGAATGAAGATATTAACCTAGTCCTTCTTAACTACAGAACCTCACCACTACAAAATGGGTTCTCACCTTCAGAATCATTGATAGGAAGATGGCTGCAAACACAACTCCCAGCTCTACAACAAACACTACAGTCTAACATTTCCTCAGATGATTGTGAGAAAGTTAGGAAGCATTGGGAGCAACAAAAATACAGTCAAACTCCTAATTTCAACTTCAGGTACAGAGCATGAAATTTGAGAGTGTTACAGCTTGGGAGAGAGTCTGGATCTGAGATCAACAGAGAGAAGGCATTGCAATAGAGAGAGTTCCACAGCCCAGATCCTATAGGATTGAGACGGAACAGGGAACTATCAGAAGGAGCTGAAGAGCCTTGATATAATTGGGAAGGAAACCTTGGGCATACTACTTAGATCCGGATGGAGACAAGGAACCAGAGACAAATAGAAACTCTACAGCCACTCAGGTGGAAGACAGTCCTGTCAAACGATGAGAGAGTGCAGTTCATCCTCAACCTCGAAATTAAATCAGAACCAGATCAGGGAGGTTGGTTAAGGCATCACAGAGACTAAGCCTGTGAAGTCTGAGACTTTGGGGGAAGATGTAGCAGGATGTATGTTGATGGGAAAAAGATTGGGGGGAGGTGTAGAGTAAAAGGTTAACATCGGGCACACCTGATACCTGATATAACTAATGATGTAACCGTGATGCAATGTCACATGATTAAGTAACTAGGATCTGGAGGGAAGTAGAAGTACAACCTCGTGTAGCGGACTGAGATGTCTGTAGATCTGTAAATAAACAAGAAAGGTTTTTATGAATAACAGTCTATGGTAACATTCTTAGGGTAACAGGCAAACCCCAAAGAAACCCTATCTAGACCCCAAACTCAAGATGAAACAATTCCCACTTTTGACTTTATGATGGAGAGAAGGTCATTGTTGAATTAGCTGATGATGATTAGACCTAGGATGCTGCTCTGAGAAACTCCTGCAGTGAAGGCTGGAAGTTCCATCATTCATCATGTTCACAGGTCCTCCTCCTCCTCCTCCAATGAGCTGTTTAATTTTCGACCACTCATAGCTGGATATGGCAGGATTGCAGAGCTATGATCTGATCTGGTGGTTGTAGGATTGTTTAGAAATATCTAAAATATGCTGCATTCACTGTTTAATATGCAAGTCGCCATGTGTTGCTGCTGGCCCGAGTCCTGAAGGACATATCTGTCAGGCTGGGACTGCAACAGGTGATGAGGGAACTAACAAGGTGGAAAAATCTATTTGACCTCATCCTCACCAATCTACCTGTCAGAAAGGCATGACAACATTGGAAGTAGTGACCGCCACATGGTTCTTGTAAAGACAAATTTCCATATTTGCACTGAGGACACACTTCATCATGTTGTGTGGAGCTACCACTGTCCTAAGTGGGGTAGACTCAGAACAGATCTAAAACTGGCGAACCATTATGATATGGGCCATCAGCAGCAGCAGAATTGTACCAACAACCATCTGAGCCTGACACATCCCTCACTCTACCATTACCATCAAGCCAGGGGAGTGTACGAAGGCATGTCAGGTGCAACATTTGACATATTTGAAATGAGGTGCCAATCTGTTGAAGCTACAACACAGGACTGCTTGCATGTTAAACAGTGGAAAAAGCATGCAGTAGATAGAGTTAAGTAATCCCACAACCAACGGGTCAGATCAAAGCTCCCGTACCACAACCTCTTGTGAATGGTGGTAAATAAATAAGCCAAAGGAGGACGAGGAGGAGGCTCCACAAATATCCCCATCCTCAATGAAGGGGGAGCCCAGCACATCAGTACAAAAGGTAAGGGCCAGGATTTCCCAGCCTTGCTGTGGCGGATGTGATGGGCCATCCAAACCTCCAGTCACTTCAGTGGGACCAGAAGATCCCGCCGACGGGCAGGGCCGGAAAATCTCTGCCAAGGGTTTTGCAACACTCTTCAGCCAGAAGTACTGAGTGGATGATCCATCTCAGCTTCCGAAGCTCAGGCTCGAGGGGCCGAGTGGCCTACTCCTGCTCCTAATTCGTATGTATGTACGTCCCCAGGATCATAGGTGCCAATCTTCAGCCAATTCGATTCACTCCACGTGATATCAAGAAACGGCTGAAAGCACTGGATACTGCAAAGGCTATGGGCCCTGATGATATTCCGATAATGGTACTGAAGATTTGTGCTCCAGAACTTGCTGCGCCCCTAGCCAAGCTGTTCCAGTACAGCTACAACACTGGCATCTACTTAGCTATGTGGAAAATTGCCCAGGTATGTCCTGTACACACAAAGCAGGACAAATCCAACCTGGCCAATTACCGCCCCATCAGATTGCTAAACATCTGTCAGTCAGTTGATGAAGGAGGAGACCATAAGTCAATCTTTACTCAGTTTTAGATTTATTCACAATGTGAAACATTACAGTTATATAACTCCTAACTCTGAAACCCACCACCAGTGTCAATAAATGTCTCTAATCAACAATCAAATAACAAATGATCAAATAATCAACCACCGTAAAGGGGAACTGTAACAAATACAAAATTTGATAGGAAACTTAGCAAATTAAATTGAATTAAATTAAAATGTATTTTTGAGTGGAGATAACGCACTCTAACCCTTGCAGTGTCCACCGGCCATGGATGGCCTTAAGCGTGCCAGAAGAGACCACGTGTTCCCTCTCCAGGGATACTCGGGTGCGAACGTAACGATGAAAGGGAGGCAGACAGTTGTCCGAGCAGCCCCGTAAAGCGCCCACTGCTTGGACCTGTTTATGGCAACCTGGGTCAGGCCCAGGAACAGGCTAACGAGGTGATCCACCGATGCACCCGTTCCCCCCCACCACCCCCCACCCTCTGCACCGGGTGGCCAAAAAGCAGGAGTGTGGGGCTGAGGTACAACAAAAATTTATGGAGCAGCCCCTTCAATTAATCAAAGATGGGCTGCAACTTCGCCCAACCTATATAACCATGGGACACCAGCTCCTCAAGGCTGCAGGAACTGCAGGTGGCCTGGGAGCTGTGAACCTATTACCTCCTATTGCGTAGGACTGCGCATGAAACAGCCTCCACACCAAATCCCTGCTGGAAGAAAAGAGGACTCCTGTGTACAGAGCCCTCCCCTGGGGGCCCCTGCCACCTCTGGATGACAGGATGGAAAGCCCCGGTGTATCTGGATAGCTGATGTGGGCGAGGAAGTGAGTGCAGCAGCAGCCTGTACAGGAAACTCTTCTGTGCACAGGAGAATGGCATGCAGGGGATTTCTATGAGACAGCTCAGCTTGTGGGCCTGAGGCTCCTGAGGGAGGGTTCAAGGCTCTCATTTAGTGAGAAATTCTAAATGTCTCTATAAACTCTTTTGAACAAGGAATAATCAGATAAACAAATTAGCTGAAGAATAACCCCTTAAAGGATTACTGTAACTAAAACCAAAATGCAATAACAAAGTACACAAGTAATTATCCAATGAGTGCCCCTCCCCCACCCACCAGTGTACAGTGAATTTTAATTTATACAATTAACACAGATTATCCTCGATCATCAGTAAAGTGATGGAAGGGGTCATCGACAGTGCTATCAAGTGGCACTTATTCAGCAATAAACTGCTCACTGATGCTCAGTTTGGGTTCCGCCAGGGCCACTCAGCTCCTGACCTCATTACAGCCTTGCTTCAAACATGGACAAAAGAGCTGAACTCCCGAGGTGAGGTGGGAAGTCAATTGGGAATCAAGGGAGAGGTGGAGTGGGAAACTCTCCGCTGGTTGGAGCTGGTGAGAGGAGAAAACTTTAGAGGAGATATGCAGGGCAAGTTTTTTATGCAGAGGGTCTGGAATTCACTGCCAGAGGTGGTGGTGGAAGCAGGTACGATAGTGGTGTTTAAGAGGCAGCTTGACAAATACATGAATAGGTTGGGAATAGAGGGATATGGACCCCGGAAGTGCAAAATGTTTTAGTTTGACAGGCAATATGATCGGCGCAGGCTTGGAGGGCCGAAGGGCCTGTTCCTGTGCTGTACTTTTCTTTGTTCTTTGTTTATATCTAGCACAAAGAAAAATGGTTGTGGCTGCTGGAAGTCAGTCATCTCAGCTCCAGGACATCACTGCAGGAGTTCCTCAGGGTAGTGTCCTAGGCCCTGCAGCTGCTTCATCAATGACCTTCCCTCCATCATAAGGTCAGAAGCGGGGATGTTCGCTGATGATTGTTTTCAGTCCTATTTGTGATTCCTAAGGTACTGAAGCAACCCATGCCCATTTGCAGCAAGACCTGGGTAGCATTCAGGTTTGGGCTGATAACTGGCAAGTAACATTTGTACCACACAAGTACCAGGCAATGACCATTTCCAACTCTCTAACCATCTCTCCTTGACATTCAATGGTTTACCATCGCTGAATCCCCAAATATCAACCTCTGTCCGGCAATTACCATTGACCCAGCTGAACTTAACTGGACAGAACCGACTTAAATGGATCAGCCAAAGAGATGTGGCTACAAGAGCAGGTCAGAGGCTAGGAATTCTGTTGTGACTAACTCACCTCCTGACTCCCCAAAGCCTGTCCACCATCTACAATGCACAAGTCAGGAGTGTGATGGAATGCTGTCACTTTGCCTGGATGAGTGCAGCTCCAAGAATACTCAAGAACCTCGACACCACCCAGGACAAAACAGCCTGCTTGATTGGCACCGCATCCACCACCTTCAACATTCACTCCCTCCACCACCGATGCACAGTGGCAGCAGTGTGTACCATCTACAAGATGCACTGCAGCAACTCACCAAGGCTCCTTCAATATTATCTTTCAAACCCGCAACCTCTACCAAGGGCAGCAAACACATGGGAACACCACCACCTCCAAGGCACAACCATTCTCATCCTTCATTCTTTCATGGGATGTGGACATCATAGAAGGTTACATGGAAGGTTACATAGAAGGTTACATAGAAAGTAGGAGCAGGAGCAGGCCCTTTGGCCCTTCGAGCCTGCTCCGCCATTCAATATGATCATGGCTGATCCTCTATCTCAACGCCATATTCCCGCTTTCTCTTCATACCCCTTGATGCTCCTAACATCCAAAAAATTATTAATTTCTTTCTTGAATATACTCAGTGACCCGGCCTCCTGTGGTAGAGAATTCCACAGGTTGACCACCCTCTGAGTGAAGACATCTTTCCTCATCTGAGTCCTAAATGGCCTGCCCCGTATCTTGAGACTGTGGCCCCTGGTTCTAGACTCCCGAGCCAGGGGAAACATCCTCTCTGCATCTAGTCTGTCTAGCCCTGTTAGAATTTTGTACATTTCAATCAGATCCCCTCTCATTCTTCTAAACTCCAGTGAATACAGGCCCAGGCGAACAAATCTCTCCTCATACGATAGTCCTGTCATCCCCGGTATCAGCCAAGTGAACCTTCGCTGCACTCCCTCTATGAAGTATATCCTTTCTTAGGTAAGGAGACCAAAACTGCACTCAATACTTCAGGTGTGGTCTCACCAAGGCCTTGCATAACTGCAGTAAGACATCCCTACTTCTGAACTCAAATCCTTTTGCAATGAAGGCCAATTTACACGGTGTCGCTGGCAAGGCCAGCATTTGTTGCCCATCCCTAATTACCCTTGAACTGAATGACTTGCTGGGCCATTTCAGAGAGCAGTTCAGAGTCATTGCTGTGGGTCTGAAGTCACATGTATGCCAGGCTGGGTAAGGACAGCAGATTTCCTTCACTAAAGAACATTAGTGGACCAGAAGGGTTTTTACAACAATTGATGATAGTTTCATAGCCACCATTAATTCCAGATTTATTGATCGAATTTAAAATTGGATTTGAACCCATGTCCCACAGCACTAGTCTGGTCCTCTGGATTACTAGTCCAGTGACATTACCACTACTCCACCATCTCACCTCCTCTTCTCCTTACTTCTGTTACTGGTTAAAAACCTTTAACTCCCTTGCTAACAAGGCTGTAGGTGTAGCATGCCAGATGGACAGTAGTTCCAGAAGGCAGATCACCACCACCTTCTCAAGGACAATTAGGGATGGGCAATAAATGCTGGCCTTGCCAATGATGCCCATATCCCATGAGCAAATAACAATTTAAAAAAAAATGTTGGTGCTGGTATGGCTCTAGATGCTGGTCCAGGATGGGACTGTATGGATACAGTCGCTGGTTCTGGTGCAGGTAAAGACAGTGGTATCAGAATTGGCACAGATTTTGGTATTGTTACAATTATGACGTTTAAAGGATTTTCTGGAACAGTGTCCTTCATTTAAGATACAATGGAATGGGTCATGTGACCTGTTCTAAAGTCTGCTTGACAACAGACCTGGGCCAGTTAAAGATCAAAGGGAGCCCCAGATTGTGTTATAAGGGTGATGAAGTAAGGTGCTGATGGTTGGAGACAATGGAACAGTCTCTGAGTTCACAATATGTAGACTTTGAGTCTCCCTAAGCCCCAGAAAGGTGTTGAAAGCATTGAGTTGTAAACAATCGTTCTTAATCTGACCATTTACTTCTAAGATGAAAATGAGTTGGGGATCAAGAATAGCTAATCAGAATTTCTATCTAGATGCAAGGCTAATGTGTTTCAAGTTGCCATGGGGAAAAGTGCAGAGGTAGCCATTTTTGAAATCATGCTACAGGCTTCCTTACAAATTAGTGAATATCACAGACAGACAGAAGTTTTGTGTCATCTGCAGAGAGAAGGGCTTTGCGAACTACCACAGGTGGAAGCCAGAGGGAGATGGGCCGTAGTCAAAGAGACTCATCCCACCCATTTAAGGATTCTGGGAGATTCGTTGAACAGATAATTTGTGTCTATCTTCATTGTAGAAGACATGAGTAACATCCCAGAAATAATTGTAAATCAAGAGGTGAAAGGCAGGGAGGAACTTAAAACAATTATAATCACCAGGGAAAGGGTGCTGAGGGAGTTATTAGAACTAAAACATGACAAGTTCTCAGGTCTTGGTGGATTTCATCCTCAGGTCCTAACAGATGTAGCTGCTGAAATAGTCAATGCATTGGTTTTTATTTTCCAAAACTCCCTAGATTCTGGAGAGGACCCATCAGATTGGAAAATAGCAAATGTGACTCATCTATTCAAGAAAGGAGGGAGACAGAAGGCAGGAAACTACAAGACAGTAAGCTTAAAATGTGTCATTGGGAAATTGCTAGAATTATTATAAAGGTGGTTATAGTGCGGCATTTAGAAAATCTCAGTGCAATCAGGCAGAGTCAGTGTGGTTTAATGAAAGGGAAATCATGTTTGGCTAATTTATTAGTTTCTTTGAGGAAGTAACAATCAACGTTAATAAAGGGGAATCTGTGGATGTGTTGTATTTGGATTTCCAGAAGGCATTTGACAAGGTGCCACAACAAGGGATACTGTACAAAATAAGAGCTCATGGATAGAGGATTAGTTAGCTAATAGGAAACAAGAGAGTAAGGATAAATGGGTAATTTTTGATTTGGCAGTTTGGAATAAATGGAGTGACACAGGGATTAGTGCTGGGGCCTCAACTATTTACAATTATATCAATGACTTGGGTGAAGGGAGCAAATGCATTGTTGCTAAATTGCTGATGACACAAAGCTAGTTTGGAAAGTAAGTTGTAAAGAGGACATAAGGAGTTTGCAAAGGGATATAGATAGGTTAAGTGAGAAAAAATTTGGCAGATGGAATGTAATGTGTAATTAGGGGAGATAGTGGTATTGTCACTGGACTAGTAATCCAGAGGCCCAGGGTAATACCCAGGTTTAAATCGTATCACGGCAGATGATGACATCTGAATTCAATAAAAAAATATGGAATTAAAAGTCTAACGATGATCATATGAGTCCAGACCCACAGCAATGTGGTTGACTCTTAAATACCCACTGAAAAGACCCAGCAAGCCACTCAGTTCTCTAGGGCAATTAGGAATGGGCAATAAATGCTGGCCCAGCCAGCGATGACCACATCCCATGAACGAAAAAGGAAAATGTGAACTTGTCCACTTTAGCAGGAAGAATAGAAAAGCAGCATCTTATTTAAATGGAGAGAGACTGCTCAACTCTGAGGTACAGATGGATCTGGGCATCCTGGTATATGAATCACAAAAAGTTAGTGTGCAGGTACAGCAAGTGATTAGGAAGGCAAATGGTGTTTATCGCAAGGGGAATGGAATATAAAAGTAGGGAAGTTTTACTAAAGTTGTACAGGGCATTGCTGAAGCCACATCTGAAGTACTATGGGCAGTTTTGGTCTCCTTATGTAAGAAAGGATATAATTGCATTGGAAACGGTTCAGAGAAGGTTCATTAGGCTGATTCCTGGAATGGGGGTGTTATCTTATGAGGAAAGGTTGTGCAGGTTTTTTTTTCATTCACTTGCGTGATGTGGGCTTCACTGGCTAGGCCAGCATTTATTGCTCATCCCTAATTGCCTTGAGAAGGTGGTGGTGAGCTGTCTTCTTAAACCGCTGCAGTCCCTGTGGTGTAGGCAAACCTACAGTGCTGTTAGGGATGGAGTTCCAGGATTTTGACCCAGCAACAGTGAAGGAATGGTGATATATTTCCAAGTCAGGATGGTGAGGGGCTTGGAGGAGAACTTCCAGGTGGTGGTGTTCCCATCTATCTGCTGCCCTTGTCCCTCTAGATGGTAGCAGTCGTGGGTTTGGAAGGTGTTGCCTTAGGAGCCTTGGTGAGTTCCTGCAGTACATCTTGTAGATGGTACACACTGCTGCCACTGTTAATCAGTGGTGGGGGGAGTGAATTTTTGTGGATCTGGTGCCAGTCAAGCAGGCTGCTTTATCCTGGACAGTGTCAAGCTTCTTGAGTGTTGTGGGAGCTGCACTCATCCAGGCAAGTGGGGAGTATTCCATCACACTCCTGACTTGTGCCTTGTAAATGGTGGACAGGCTTTGGGGAGTCAGGAGGTGAGATACTTGCCACAGGATTCCTAGCCTCTGACCTGCTCTTACAGCCACAGTATTTATATGGCTAGTCCAGTTCAGTCACTGATCAATGGTAACCCCCAGGATGCTGATAATGGAGGATTCAGCGATGGTAATGCCATTGAATGTCAAGGGGTGATGGGTAGATTCTCTCTTGTTGGGGATGGTTGTTGCTTGACATCTGTGTGGTCCAAATATCACTTGCCAGTAGTCAGCCCAAACCTGGATATTGTCCAGGTCTTGCTGCATTTGGACATGGGTTGTTTCAGTATCTGAGGAGTTGCGAATGGTGCTGAACATTGTGCAATCATCAGCGAACATTCCCGCTTCTGACCTTATGATGGAAGGAAGATCATGAAGCAGATGAAGATGGTTGGGCCTAGGACACCACCCTGGGGAACTCCTGCAATGATGTTCTGGAGCTGAGGTGACTGACCTCCAACAACCACAACCATCTTCCTTTGTGCTAGGTATGAATCCAACCAGTGGAGAGTTTCCCTCTGATTCCCATTGACTCCAGTTTTGCTAGGGTTCCTTGATGCCACACTCGGTCAAATGCTGCCTTGATGTCAAGGGCAGCCACTCTCACCTCACTTTGGGATTTCAGCTCTTTTGTCCATATTTGGCCCAAGGTTTTAATGAGGTCAGGAGTTGAGTGACCCTGGCGGAACCCAAACTGAGTGTCCGTGAGCAGGTTATTGCTAACCAAATGCCGCTTGATAGCACTGTTGATTACCCCTTTCAATACTGGTGATTGAGAGTAGACCGACGGGGTTAAACTGTTTATACTTCAATGCAAGGAGTATTACAAACAAGGTAGATGAGTTAAGGGCACAGGTAGATACATGGCAGCAGGATGTCATTGCTATAATGGAGACCTGGCTAAAGGAGGGACAAAACTGGCTGCTTAATATCCCTGCTTATAGAGTCTTCAGACACGATAGAGTAGGAGATAAAAAAGGAGGGGGGGTAGCACTAATGGTTAAGTAGTGAGAAAGGATAATATACTAAATGGATCAACAAACGAGGCTTTATGGATTGAGCTTAGAAATAAAAAATGGGCAATCACACTACTGGGAGTATACTACAGACCCCCAAATAGTGAAAGGGAGATAGAAGAACAAATATGTAGGCAAATTTCTGCTTGTAAGAACAAGTGGGCAATAATAGTAGGAGACTTCAACTATCCTAACATCAACTGGGATTCAAACAATATAAGGGGCACTGAGGGAGAAAAATTCATGCAGTGGGTCCAGGAAAATTTTTTCAAACAGTTAGTGACAAACCCAACGAGAGGAGATGCAATTCTAAACCTAGTCTTGGGGAACGAAGAAGGGCAAATGCGTGAAGTGACAGTTGGCGACCATATCGGGGACAGTGATTACAATTCAGTTAGATTTAGCATTACCATGGAAAAGGACAGAGATAAGACAGGAGTAAAAGTCTTGAACTGGGGAAGGCAAATTTTGCAGAAATGAGAAGGGACTTGGCTGAGGTGGACTGGACAGCACTGCTGGAGGATAAAACAGTGGAAAATCAGTGGGAAGCACTAAAAAGCGAGATCCTAATTGTACAAAGTAGACATGTCCCCTACAAAAATAAGAGTGGTACTGCCAAATCTAGACCTCCCTGGTTGTCTAGAGAAATACAGGGGAAGATCAACCAGAAAAAGAAAGCATACGATAGGCACAAAGAACTAAGCACTGCAGACGAATATAGGAAGTGCAGGGACAAAGTAAAAAAGGAAGTTAGGAAATCAAAGAGAGGGCATGAAAAAAGATTAGCAAGTAAAATTAAAGATAATCCAAAGATGTTTTACCAATACATTAATGCTATAAGGTTAGTTAAGGAAAAAGTGGGACCTATCAGAGATGAAGATGGAAACTTGTGTGTAGATGCAGAGGCTGTGGGAAGGGTTTTGAATGAATATTTTGTCTCTGTGTTTACAAAGGAAAGGGAGGATGTAGATACAGTAGTCCAGGAGGAACACTGCGAGATATTGGAGGGGATAGTCATAAAGAGAGAGGAAGTACTCGAAGGGTTGAAATCCTTGAAAGTTGATATGTCATCAGAGCCAGATGGATTGTTTCCGAGGCTGCTGAAGGAAGTCAGGGAGGAGATAGCAGATGCTCTGAGGATGAATTTCTAATCTTCACTAGAGACAGGGGAAGTACCGGAGGACTGGAGAAATGCAAACGTAGTTCCATTGTTTAAAAAGGGATCAAAGGAAATGCCAAACAATTATAGGCCAGTTAGTCTTACATCGGTGGTGAGCAAATTAGTAGAATCAATCCTGAGAGGTAGGATTAACTGTCATGTAGAAAGTCATGGACTAGTCAGGGATGGTCAGCATGGATTTGTTAAAGGAAGGTCTTGCCTCACAAATTTGATTGAATTCTTTGAGGAAGTGACAAGAAGGGTTGATCAAGGTAGTGCAGTGGATGTTGTGTACGTGGATTTTAGCAAGGCATTTGACAAGGTCCCACATGGCAAGATTGGTCAGGAAAGTAAAAGCCCATGGGATTCAGGGTAATGTGGCAAACTGGATCAAAGGTTGGCTTTGTAATAGGAAACAAAGGGTAATGGTCGATGGATGCCCTTGCAAATGGAAAGTTGTCTCAAGTGGTGTTCCACAGGGCTCGGTGTTGGGACCCTTGCTGTTTGCGTTATATATTAACGATTTGGACGTGAACGTGAGGGGCACGATTGGGAAATTTGCAGATGACACAAAGATTGGCCGAGTAGTGGATAGTGTAGAGGATAGACATAATCTCCAAAATGATATAGATGGGTTGATGGAGTGGGTGATAAAGTGGCAGATAGATTTTAACATAGAGAATTGTGAGGTCATACATTTAGGGAGGTCAAAAAGTTACAGGGATTACACAATAAATGGGAATATACTAAGAGGGGTAGATGAAGTAAGAGATCTTGGCGTACAAGTACACAGGTCCCTGAAGGCAGCAGTTCAAGTAGATAAGGTTGTAAAGAAGGCATATAGAATGCTCTACTTCATTGGCAGAGGTATAGAATATAAAAGTAAGGATATCATATTGGAATTGTATAAAACACTGGTGAGGCCACAACTGGAGTATTGTGTACAGTTCTGGTCACCACATTACAGGAAGGACGTAATAGCTCTGGAGAGAGTGCAGAAGAGGTTTACAAGAATGTTGCCAGGGTTAGAAAAGTGTAGCTACGAGGAGAGATTGGATAGGTTGGGGTTATTTACCTTAGAACAAAGAAGGCTGAGAGGTGATTTGATTGAGGTGTACAAAATTATGAGGGGAATAGGTAGAGTGGACAGGATAAAATTGTTTCCCTTGGTAGAGAATTGTAGGACCAGGAGACATAGATTCAAGATAAGTGGCAGAAGTTGTAGGGGAACATGAGGGAGAACTTTTTTATGCAGAGGGTAGTGAGTGTCTGGAATTCGCTGCTCAAGTTGGAGGTCAAGGCAGAAACTCTAAACCTTTTTAAAAAGTACCTTAAGTGCTGTAAGCTGCAGGGCTATGGGCCGGATGTAGGAAGGTGAGATGAGAAAGGGCACCTGGGTGTCCTTGGGCTGGCATGGACAAGATGGGCCGAATGGCCTCCTTCTGTGATGTAACATTCTATGGTTCTATGGGCCTATGGCTCTATGGTAATTGGCCGGGTTGGATTTTTGTGTACAGGACATTCCTGGGCAATTTCCAACTTGCCAGGTAGATGCCAGTGTTGTAGCTGTGCTGGAACAGCTTGGCTAGGGGCACGGCAAGTTCTGCAGTACAAATCTTCAGTGCTATTGCCAGGATATTATCAGGGACCATAGACTTTGCAGTATCCAGTGCCTTCAGCCATTTCTTGATATAGTATCATAGAAATAGGAGCAGGAGTAGGTCATTCGGCTCTTCGAGCCTGTTCCACCATTCAATATGATCGTGGATGATCCTATATCTCAACGCCGCACTCCCATGCTCTCCCCATACCCCTTGACACCTTTAGAGTCCAGAAATCTATCTATTTTCTTCTTAAATGTATTCAGAGACTTGGCCTCCACAGCCTTCTGCGGTAGAGAATTCTACAGGGTCACCACCCTCTGAGTCAAGAAGTTTCTCCACATCTCAGTCCTATATGGTCTACCCCATACCCTGAGACTGTGACCCCTTGTTCTAGACCCCCCCCCGCCAGAGGAAACAACATCCCTGCGTCCAGTCTGTCCAGACCTGTCAGAATTTTATACGTTTCAATGAGATCCCTCACATTCTTCTAAACTCCAATGAATACAGGCCTAGTCGGCCCAATCTCTCTTCATACAATAATTCCGCCATCCCAGGAATCAGTCTGGTGAACCTTCACTACACTCCCTCTATGGCAAGTATATCCTTTCTTAGGTAAGGAGACCAAAACTGCACACAATACTCCAGGTGTGGTCTCACCAAGGTGTTGCATAACTGCAGTAAGACATCCTTGCTCCTGTACTCAAGTCCTCTCGCAATGAAGGCCAACGTACCATTTGACTTCTTAACTGGTTGCTGCACCTGCATGTTTGCTTTCAGTGATTGGTGTACAAGGACACCCAGATCCCTTTGTACATCAACATTTCCCAATCTATCACCATTTAAATAATACTCTGCCATTCTGTTTTTCCAACTGAAGTGGATAACTTCACACTTATCCACGTTATTCTGCATCTGCCATATATTTGCTCAATCACTCAACCTGTCTAAATCACCTTGAAGCCTCTTAATGTTCTCCTCACTGCTCACATTCCCACCAAGTTTTGTGTTGTTAGTAACCTTGGAAATATTATATTTGGTTCCCTCATCCAAATCATTGATATATATTGTGAATAGCTGGGGACCAAGCACTGATCTCTGCGGTACCCCACTAGTCACTGTCTGCCGTTCTGAAAAAGATCTGTCTTTTTCCCATCTGCTAACCAATTCTCAATCCGTGCCAATATATTACCCCCAATCCATGTGCTTTAATTTTGGATACTAACCTCTTATGTCAGACTTTATCAAAAGCTTTCTGAAAATCCAAAAACACATCCACTGATTCTCCTTTATCTGTTCTGTTAGTTACCTCCTCAAAAAACTCCAGTAGGTTTGTCAAACGTGATTTCCCTTTCATAAATCCATGTTGACTTTGTCTAATCCCGCTGATATTTTCTAAGTGTCCTGTTATCACATCCTTTATAATGGACTCTAGCATTTTCTCCACTGCTGATGTTAGGCTAACCGGTCTGTAATTCCCTGTTTTCTCTTTCCCTCCTTTTTTAAATAGTGGGGTTACATTTGCCACCCTCCAATCTGCCAGGACTCTTCTAGAATCTACAGAATTTTGGAAGATGACAACCAACGCATCCACTGTTTCCATGGCCACCTCCTTTAGTACCCTGGGATGTAGATTATCGGGCCCTGGGGATTTATCGGCTTTCAGTCCCATTAATTTCTCCAGCACTTTTTTTTAGTAATACTAATTTTCTTCAATTCCTCCTTCTCACCAGACCCTTGGTTCTCTAGTATTTCTGGGAAGTTATTTGTATCTTCATCTGTGAAGACAGAACTAAAGTAATTGTTTAATTGTTCTGCTATTTCCTTGTTCTCTATTACAAATTCTCTCGCTTCGGACTATAAGGGACCTACATTTGCCTTCAATAATCTTTTTCTTTTTACATACTTATGGAAGCTTTTACAGTCTGCTTTTATGTTCCTTGCAAGTTTACTCTCATACTCTATTTTGCCCTTCTTAATCAATCAATTGGTCCTCCTAATTCTAAACTGCTCCCAATCCTCAGGTTTGTGACTTTTTCTAGCAACTTTATATGACTCCTCTTTGGATCTAATACTATCCTTAATTTCTTTTGTTAGCCATGATTGGGCCACTGTTCCCGTTGTGTTTTTGTATCAGAAAGGAATATATAACTGTTGCAATGCATACATTCATTCCTTAAATATTAGCCAATGCCTATCCACCGTCATGCCTCTGAATGAAGTTCCCCAATCTATCTTAGCTAACTCACACCTCATACCTTTGTACTTTCCGAGGACCCTAGTTTCAGATCAGACAACTTCACTTTCCATCCTAATGAAGAATTCTATCATGTTATGGTCACTGTTTCCTAAAGGCCCCCCGCACAGCAAGATTATTAAGTAACCCCTTCTCATTGCACAATAGGAAGAAACTTAAGCAAGGAGTCAGGAGGGCTAAAAGGGGTCATGAAAAGTCATTGGCAACCAGGATTAAGGAAAACTGTTGGACAGGAGGACACCTCGGAGGGCTCATGCAGCGAGGCAATATGGGTCGAGCTCCGGAATAGGAAGGGTGCAGTCCACAATTTTGGGGGTTTACTATAGGCCTCCCAATTGCCAGCGGGAGATTGACGAACAGTTATGTAGGCAGATTTTGGAAAGATGTAAAAGCAATAGGGTTGTTGTGGTGGGTGATTTTAACTTTTCCTATATTGACTGGGAATCACTTAGTGCTAGGGGTTTGGATGGTGCAGAATTTGTAAGGTGCGTCCAGGAGGGCTTCCTGAGACAATATGTAGATAGTCCAACTAGGGAAGGGGCAATACTGGACCTGGTATTAGGGAATGAACCCGGCCAGGTGGTCGAAGTTTCAGTAGGGGAGCATTTCAGGAAAAGTGACCATAATTCAGTAAGTTTCAAGGTACTGGTGGATAAGGATAACAGGAGTCCTCAGGTTAAGGTGCTTATTTGCGGGAAGGCTAATTATAACAATATTAGGCAGGAACTGAGGAATCTAGAATGGAGGTGGATGTTTGAGGACAAATCAACAACTGACGTGTGGGGGGCTTTCAAACATCAATTGATAAGAATTCAGGACCGGCATGTTCCTGCTAGGATGAAGGATAAGTATGGCAAGTTTCAGGAACCTTGGATAACAAAGGATATTGTGAGATTAGTCAAAAAGAAAAGGGAAGCATTTGCAAGGGCTAGAAGGCTGGGAACAGATGAAGCCAATGAAGAATATAAAGAAAGTAGGAAGAAACTTAAGCAAGGAGTCAGGAGGGCTAAAAGGGGTCATGAAAAGTCATTGGCAACCAGGATTAAGGAAAATCCGAAGGCCTTTTATACATATGTAAAAAGCAAGAGGGTAGCCAGGGAAAGGATAGGCCCACTCAGGGACAGAGGTGGGAATCTGTGTGTGGAGCCAGAAGAAATGGGAGAGATACTAAATGAGTGCTTCTCATCAGTATTCACCAAAGAGAAGGACTTAGAGGTTGATTTGTCTAGGGAAGAGTGTTTAGATAGTCTGGATCATGCTGAGATCAAAAAAGAGGAGGTGTTAGGCGTCTTGAAGAATATTAAGGTGGATAAGTCCCCAGGGCCAGATGGGATCTACCCCAAAGTATTGAGGGAGGCAAGGGAGGAGATTGCTGGGGCCTTGACAGAAATCTTTGTATCCTCACTGGCTACGGGTGAGGTCCCAGAGGACTGGAGAATGACCAATGTTGTTCCATTTTTTAAGAAGGGTAGCAGGGATAATCCAGGAAATTACAGGCCGGTGAGCCTTACGTCAGTGGTAGGGAAATTATTGGAGAAGATTCCTCGTGACAGGATTTACTACAATTTGGAAGCAAATGGGCATATTAGTGAGAGGCAGCTCGGTTTTGTGAAGGGGAGGTCGTGTCTCACTAACTTGATCGAGTTTTTCGAGGAAGTGACAAAGATGATCGATGATGGAAGGGCAGTGGATGTTATCTACATGGATTTCAGTAAGGCCTTTGACAAGTCCCTCATGACAGACTGGTACAGAAGGTAAAATCGCACGGGATCAGAGTTGAGCTGGCAAGATGGATACAGAATTGGCTTGGTCATAGAAGACAGAGGGTAGCAGTGGAAGGGTGCTTTTCTGAATGGAGAGCTGTGACTAGTGGTGTTCTGCAGGGATCAGTGCTGGGACCTTTGCTACTTGTAGTATACGTAAATGATTTGGAGGAAAATGTAACTGGGCTAATTAGTAAGTTTGCAGATGACACTAAGGTTAGAGGAATTGCAGATAGTGAAGAGGATTGTCAAAGGATACAACGGGATATAGATCGGTTGGAGACTTGGGTGAAGATATGGCAGATGGAGTTTAATCCGGACAAATGCGAGGTAATGCATTTTGGAAGGTCTAATACAGGTAGGGATTATACAGTAAATGGCAGAACCCTTAAGTGCATCGATGGGCAGAGGGATCTGGGTGTACAGGTCCACAGATCACTGAAAGTGGCAACGCAGGTGGATAAGGTAGTCAGGAAGGCAAATGGCATGCTTGCCTTCATCGGCAGGGGTATTGAGTATAAAAGCTGGGAAGTCATGCTGCAGCTGTATAGAACCTTGGTTAGGCCACAATTGGAATATTGCGTGCAATTCTGGTTGCCACATTACCAGAAGGATATGGAGGCGTTTTAGAGGGTGCAGAGGAGGTTTACCAGGATGCTGCCTGGTCTGGAGGTTATTAGCTATGAGGAGAGGTTGGAGAAACTCAGATTGTTCTCACGAGAGCGACGGAGATTGAGGGGTGACTTGATAGAAGTTTACAAAATTATGAGTGGCATGGACAGAGTTGATAATCAGAAGTTTTTTCCAGGGTGGAAGAGAAAATTACTAGGGGACATAGATTTAAGGTGAGAGGAGAAAACTTTAGAGGAGATGTGCGGGGCAAGTTTTTTATGCAGAGGGTAGTGAGTGTCTGGAATTTGCTGCCAGAGGAGATGGTGGAAGCAGGTACGATAGAGATGTTTAAGAGGCAGCTTGAGAAATACATGAATAGGATGGGAATAGAGGGATACGGACTCCGGAAGTGCAAAATGTTTTAGTTTGACAGGCAACATGATTGGCGCAGGCTTGGAGGACCTAAGGGCCTGTTCCTGTGCTGTACTTTTCTTTGTTCTTTGTTCTTTGTTAATGCCAAATCTAGGATAGCCTGTTCCCTGGTCGGTTCCTTGACATACTGGTCTAAAAAAACCACCTTGTACACACTCCAGGAATTATTACTAATTTGATTTGCCTGGTCAATATGTATATTAAAGTCACCCATGATTACTGTAGCACCCTTGTTACATGCATCTCTAATTTCTTGTTTAATTCCATCCCCTACCTTACTACTACTGTTTGGAGGCCTATAGACAACTCCCACTAATGTTTTCCACCCATTGTTGCTTCTTAGTTCTACCCAGACTGATTCTACATCTAGATTTTCTGAGCCAATATCCTCTCTCACTATCACACTGACTTCATCCTGAATGAGCAACACCACCCCACCTCCTTTTCCTTTTTGCCTGTCCTTCCTAAATATTGAATACCCTGGATATTCAGTTCCCAGCCTTGGTCACCCTGCAGCCATGTCTCCGTAATCGCTATCATATTATACCTGCTTACATCTATTTGCGCTGTTAATTCGTTTACCTTATTGTGAATGCTCCATGCATTCAGATTCAGTGTCTTTAGACTTGTCTTTTTGACATTTTTACACAATTTTTTCATACTATGGCCCTATTTGCTGCCAGACCTTGTTTCCTCTGCCTTCCACTTTTGCTTTTTTCTTTTCTGTCCTTCATTCCTATTCTATCTTTTTTTCCCTGTCTTGTGACTTCCCACTCAGGTTTCCATCCCCCTGCTACTCTAGTTTAAACCCTTCCCCACAATATTAGCGTATACCCCTGTGGGGATATTAGTCCTAGTCCTGCTGGGGTGCAATCCATCCAGCTTGTACAGGTCCCACCTTCCGCAGAATCAGTCCCAATTCCTCAGGAATCTAAATCGCTCCCTCTTACATCTTCTCTCCAGCCACATATTCATCTGGTTTACTCTCCTGTTTCTGATCTTGCTAGCACGTGGCACGGGGAGTAATCCTGAGATTACTACCTTTGAGGTCCTGCTTTTTAATTTATTTCCTAACTCCCTATATTTTGCTTTCAGGTCCCCAACTCTCTTTTACCTATGTCGTCAGTATCGACATAGACCACCATCTCTGGCTGTTCACTCTCCCCCTTCAGAAAGTGCTGCAGCCGCTCAGTGACACCCTTGACCCTGGCACCAGGGAAGCAACACACCACCCTGGTGTCATGTCTGCAGCCGCAGGAATGTCCATCTGTTCCCCTTACAATAGAATCCCCTAACACTCCTGCTCTCCCTCTATTTTTTCTGTCAGCCAACCACCACACCCCCTAACTCCCCCTGTACAGCTGAGCCATTCGTGGTGCCACAGACTTCGCTCTTGCTGCATTCCCCTGAGGAACCATCTCCCCCAGTAGTATCCAAAATGGAAAATCTGTTGGAGAGGGTGGTGGACCCACTGGACCCCTGTACTACCTGCCTAGCGCTTTTACTCTGTGTGGCAGTCACCCATTCCCTTTCTGCCTGTACGCTCTTTACCTGCAGTGTGACCACCTCACGGTGCATGCTATCCATGAAGATGTCATACTTGTGGATGCTCCACAGTGACTCCAGGTGCAGCAGCAGCTGCGAAACACACATTTCAAGTAGCTGCAGCTGGAGATACTTCCTGCACACGTGGTCGCCCTGGACACTGGAAGAGTCCCTGACTTCCCACATCACACAGGAGGAGCATTCCACTTAGCCAAGCAGCCCTGCCATGACTTACTCTTAAATTACTCCCTTTAATTTTACTTCCTCTAGTTTAGAGAATATTCTAGACAGAATAAATACTCACCAGGTCCCACTTATCAAGGCCACCACTCTTCTTACTGAGGAAATGCAGAAAATGAAAGGATCCCTCCTTTCCTCTTCAGCAAACTCCCTCACTCACCAAACTCCAACTTAAGCACTCTAATGCAACCAAAAACAGTACTCCAGTGCAGACCATATCACATGGAGTGAATCGAATGGGCCAAAGACTGGCATCTGTGATGCAGGGGACCTCCGGAGGAGACCGAGATGGATCACCACTCCTCACTTCTGGCTGAAAATTGTAGCAAATGCTTCAACCTTATCTTTTGCACTGATGTGCTGGGCTCTCCCATCATTGAGGATGGGGATGTTTGGAGCCTCCTCCTCCAGTGAGCTGTTTAATTGTCCACCACCATTCATGGCTGGGTATGGCAGGACTGCAGAACTTAGATCTAATTTGTTGGTTGTGGGATCACTTAGCTCTGTCTATCACTTGCTGCTTATGCTGTTTGGCATTCAAGTAGTCCTGTGTTATAGCTTCACCAGGTTGACACCTCATTTTTAGGTATGCCTGGTGTTGCTCCTGGCATGCCCTCCTGCACTCTTCATTTAACCAGGGTTGATCCCCTGGCTTGATGGTAATGGTAGAGTGGGGGATATGCTGGGCCATGAGGTTACAGATTGTGGTTGAGTACAATTCTGCTGATAGCCCACAGCACCTCATGGATGCTCAGTCTTGAGTTGCTAGATCTGTGTCCCCTAGTTCTAGTCTCTCTTACAAGGAGAAACATCATTGCAACATCCACCCTGTCAAGTCCCCTCAAGATCTTGTAAGTTTCAATAAGATCACCTCTCATTCTTCTAACTTCCAAAGGATACAGGCCCAACCAGGGAGGTGGGGGAATATTGGCATTGTCACTGGACTGATAATCCAGAGACCCAGGGTAATGCTCTAGGGACCTGGGTTCAAATCCCACCAGGGCAGATGACAAATCTGGAATAAAAAGTCACATGATGACAATGAAACCATTGTTAATTGTTGTTAAAAAACTCTCTTGTTCACTAATGTTCTTTAGGGAAGGAAATCTGCCGTACTTGCCTGAGGGAACTTGACAGGAAGGATGCTGAAGGGATGTTTCCCCTTGTGGGAGAGACTAGAACTGGGGACAAGGTTTAAAAATAAGGAATCTCCTGTTTAAAACAGAGATGATTTTTTTCCCCCCACAGTGGGTCTTTAGCCTGTGGAATTCTCTTCTTCAGTGAGCAGGGGACGCAGAGTCATGAAATATTTTTCAGGCTGAGTTGGATAAATTCTTAACTGACCTGGGAGTCAAAGAATATACGGCGGTGTGGCGGGGGGGAGGGGGGGTGTGTGTGGGGGTGCGGCCGGAGGGGGGGTTGGGGGGGTGGGTGTGCGACAGGAAAGTAGAGGCCACAATCAGATCAGCCATGAGCTTGTCAAATGGCGAAGCAGGCTCGAGGGCCGAATGGCCTGCTCCTGCTCCTAATTTCTAAGTCGTATGTTTGTTTAGTCAGAGGGAAAGAATCATCAGGACAGGTTTTACAGCTGGTAGGAAGCTCTCCGAAAACTAAGGGAAGCCATGAGGCGGTCACTCAAAGCTATTGCTCAGTGAAAGGGAGAATGCAAACCCATTGGAAGCTGCCAGTAGCTGTGGATGTGTGTTATAAGGACTGTAATTCCATGGGGAGAGTGATGTGTGATAGGTATAGAAGGGGTATGATACTTTCTGTGGTTTAAATTTACTACAAAATGAAATAGAATCTTGTCACTAGTGTCATTTTTAGTTAAAAGCAAAATACTGTAGATGCTGGAAATCTGAAATAAAAACAGAACATTTTGGAAAAACTCAGCAGGTCGGACAACATCTGTGGAGAGAAACAGAGTTAACATTTCGAGTTCGTATGGCCCTTCTTCAGAGCTTTTTTGGTCATTTGTTACAGTAAAAATGTTAAAACTTGAAATCTTGTCATGCTCTTTTCAGCTATTGACTCCAAGTTTGAATTTCTTTTCAAATGGCGTCGGTTGTTACAGGGATTGTAACAGTATAGGCACAGGTGTTGGTACTGGGAACAGAGTCTGGAATAGGTCTGAATATAGATGCTGTATCTGGTATAGATTCAGGTGCTGGTATCAGTATGAACACAAGTTGCTGATACCGAGATCAAGACTAATGCTGATACCATTATGGACACAGATGTAGGTTCTGGCATTGGGACTGAATTCTTGTACTTGTTGGTGGTACCATTATGGGTAGGGATGAATACAGATTTTGGTACCAGAATCAGTAAAGATGTTGGTACAGGTATTGGTAAAGAGGTTGGTCCCAGTATTGGTATACGTTTGGGTATGGATTCAGAAGCTGGTACCAGTATGGGTAGAGATGCTGGTACTGAAATCAGTACAGAGATTGTTTGAGGGATCATTACAGGTGCCGATACCACTATGAACACAGGTGTAGGTTCCGGCATGGAGAATGCTTGCACCGACATGATTATAGGTGCTGGTAAAGGTTTCAGTAATGATGCTGATACCACTAATTGTGCAGATGTTACTTTGGACATGGATACAGATATTGTTACCAGAATCGGTACAGATATCGGTACAGGTAAGGGTGCAAATGCTGGGCTGTGTTTTAGGTATAGAGTCTGTACAGAATGCTGTTACCGAAGTGGAGCTAGATGATGGTATGGAATCAGTACTGTTGCTGGTATCAGTACCAGGACAGATGCTGCTACTGGTATGTTACTGATGCTTGCACTGCTATCAGTACAGATACTGGTGCTGGAATGTTTACAGTTGCTGGTATCAGGGTCAGTACAGTGTTGGTACAAGCATTGGTGCTGAAGCTGGGACCAGTTTTGGCACATTTGCACTTGGTATGGGTACAGGTATTTGTACAGGAGCTGGTACAGAGGTTGAATTCAGTGTCAGAACGGATGCCAGTACAGTTGTGTGTACAGATGCCAGTACTGGCATCAATACTAATGGTGGTCCCTATATGTATCCCAGTGTTCATGTTGCAAATGCTGTGACAACTGAGTGCAGGCTCCAGTTGCGATTAAGAGCAGCTGATACTAAATAGGGAAAGGTTAGGTCTTCTTATAAGAAACAGTTTCCACTGTGTGGGGCGAAAAATAGTCTGCACTTATGTTATCCAGCCTCTTCCTTTACAAGACCCATGTTCAGTGCATTAACACCCAGATCTATACCCCGGGATGGGTACCGAATGCTCATACCAATATGATTACAGCTGCTAGTAGCAGTATTGTCTGGTTCAGACATGGGTACTGTGCAGGTACCGGTATCAGTACAATGAGTGGATCCAGATGTTGGTTGACACAGATGCTGGTACCAGTAAGGATGCTGATACTGGAAAGGTTACAGTTGCTGGTACATTTAAGGATATACAACTGATGTTGGTAATGGGATGTTTACAAAAGCAGTTACTAGTGTGGATGCAGATGCTGGAACTGTTATCAGTGCAGGTGCTGTTAGCAGAATCTACATAAATATTGGTACAGTCTGGGTACAGTGGTTGTTATCAGTTTTGTACAGATGTGGGCAAAGTAATGGGTACAGAAACTGGCAGAGGAATTAGTAAAGATGCTGTTACCAATTTGAATAAAGACTCTGGTACAGGTATTGGTACAAAGCTGGCATTGGAGTCAGTACAGGTGTTGGTTGATTTGTTTGTACAGATGCTGGTTCCAATATGGAACAGGTTCCAGTACCATATCAGTTTAGATGATGGTACTAGCAGGTTTACAGTTGTTGATAGAGATATAGCTAGAGATTTTGGCATTGGAATCATTTACAGATGTTGGTACAGGATTTTTAAAAACTCTTTTTATTCATTGAAGGGGTGTGGGCTTCGCTGGCTAGGCCATTATTTATTGCCCATCCCTAACTGCCCTTGAGAAGGTGGTGGTGAGCTGCCTCCTTGAACCGCTGCAGTCCATGTGCTGTAGGTACACCCACAGTGCTGTTAGGGAGGGAGTTCAAGTATTTTGACTCAGTGGCAGTGAAGGAATGGCGATATATTTCCAAGTCAGGATGGTGAGTGACTTGGAGGGGAATTTCCAGTCGGTAGTGTTCCCATCTACCTGCTGTCCTTGTCCTTCTAGACGGTAACAGCCGTGGGTTTGTAAGGTGCTGTCTAAGGAGTCTTGGTGAATTCCTGCAGTACATCTTGTGGATGGTGCACACTGCTGCCACTGTGCGTTGGTGGTGGAGGGGGTGAATGTTTGTGGATGTGGTGCTGATCAAGTGGGCTGCTTTGTCCTGGATGGTGTCAAGCTTCTTGAGTATTGTTGGAGCTGCACTCACCCAGGCAAGTGGAGAGTATTCCATCACACTCCTGACTTGTGGCTTGTAGATGGTGGACAGGCTTTGGGGAGTCAGGAAGTGAATTACTTTCCACAGAATTCCCAGGTTTGTTGCACAATATTTATATGGCTGGTCCAGTTTAGTCTCTGGTGGGTGATTCAGCGATGGTAATGCCATTGAATGTCAAGGGGCGATGGTTAGATTCTCCCTTGTTGGAGATGGTCATTTCCTGGCAGTTGTGTGACATGAATATTACTTCCAACATATCAGCCCAAGCTGGATATTGTCCAGGTCTTGCTGCATTTGGACATGGACTGCATCATTATCTGAGGAGTCGTGAATGGTGCTGAACATTGTGCAATCATCAGCGAACATCCCCACTTCTGACCTTATGATGGAAGGAATGTTATTGATGAAGCAGCTGAAGATGGTTGGGCCTAGGAGACCACTTCAAAGTGCAGATGCTGGTTTTCATATGGGTACTGTTGCTGGTACCAAGTATTGCTACAGAGGTTGGTACTAATATTGGTATAGATGCTGGTAATAGTATGCATACAAATGTCATTCTAGAATGAGTACAGAATGCTTATAGAGATATGATTACTGATATTGGTACTGGCATTGGTGCAGATTCTGGTAAAGTATAGATACAGACTCTGCGAGTGGTTTTGGTACTGATGCAGGTATTTTTATGGATACAGATATTGGTAATGATATGTACCCAAACTATTCCCGATCTGGGATGCTGGCACTGGTATGAGTACAGATGCTGCTTCCAGAATGGGTAAAGGTGTCAGTATGAGTACAGATGCTGGTACTGGTATGGGTCCAGATGCTAATACAAGAATGGGTATAGATTCTGGTACCAGGATGCCACAGATGCTGTTACCGTTAATTGTATGGATGTTGGTACTGCATTGGTTACAGTTTCTGTTACAGATATCTATACAGATGTTGGTAATGAGATGGATGTAGATGCTAGGACTGCTTTTGACACGTGTTAATTTTGGTATATATGGTACAGATGTTAGAACAGTTATAAGTAAAGAAGCTGATACCAGTATGGTTCTAGATGCTATGGCATGGGTACATATGCAGATGTGGGTAAAAATATGGAACAGGTGCTGATACCAGAATTGATATAGGAGTTGGTACAAATACAACCCCTCTAGTTAAGAAGGGAGGGAGGTAGAAAACAGGAAACTATAGGTCAGTTAGCTTGATGTCCGCCGTGGGGAAGGTGTTAAAGTCAATCATTAAAGAGGTTATAGCTGGACACTTGCAAAAACACAAGGTAATCGGGAAGAGTCAGCATGGTTTTATGAAAGGGAAATCATGTTTACCCGATTTATTGGAGTTCTTTGAAGGAGTAACATGTTCTGTGGATAAAAGGGAGCCTGTAAACGTGCTGTACTTGGATTTCCAGAAGGCATTTGGTAAGGTGCCACATCAAAGGTTATTGTGGAAATTAAAAGCTCATGGTATAGGGGGTAATATATTAGCATAAATAAAAGATTGGCTGGCTAACAGAAAACAGAGAGTATGCATAAATGGGTCTTTTTCTGATTGGCAGGATGTGATAAGTGGAGTCCCACAGGGGTTTGCGCTGTGGCCTCAACTTTTTACAATTTACATCAATGACTTAGATGAGTAGAGTGATGACATGGTGGCTAAACTTGCAGAAAACATAAAGATAGGTAGGAAAGTATGTTGCGAAGAAGACAAGGAGTTTGCAGACAGATATAGGTATATTGAGTAAGTGGGCAAAAATCTGACAGATGGAGTATAATGTGGGAAAATGTGAAGTTGTTCACTTTGGTAGGAAGAATAAAAAAGTAGAGTATTACTTAAACAGAGAACAGCTGCTGAATTCCGAAGTGCAGAGGCATCTAGGTGTTCTTGTGCATGAGTCACAAAGAAGTTAGTCTGCAGGTACAGCAAGTAATTAAGAAGGCTAATGGAATGCTATCCTTTATTACGAGAGGGATTGGACATAAAAGTGAGGATGAAATGCCTCAGTTATACAGGACATTGGTGAGACCACACCTTGAATATTGTGTGCAGTTTTGGTCTCCTTATTTAAGGAAGGATGTAAATGCGTTGGAGGCGGTTCATAGAAGGTTTTCTAGATTGGTACCTGAAATGAGTGGATTGTCTTATGAGGAAAGGTTGGACCAGCTGGGCTTGGTTTCACTGGAGTTTAGAAGAGTAAAGGGTGACTTGATTGAAGTATACAAGATCCTGAGCGGCATTGAAAAGGTGGACATCGAAAGGATGTTTCCTCTTGTGGGTGAGTCCAGAACTAGGGGGCATTGTTTTAAAATTAGAGGTCACCCTTATAGAAAAGAGATGAGGAGAATTTTTTCTCTTCGAGAACTCTGCCTCAGAAAGCGGTGGAGGTGGGGGTCACTGAATATTTTTAAGGCGGAGGTACATTGATTCCATTGTCTAACAAGAATCTAAGGTTATCGGGGGTAGGTGGGAATATGGAGCTCGAAACACAAACAAATCAACCATGATCTTATGGAATAGTAGAGCAGGCTCAATGGGCCGAATGGCCTACTTCTGCTCCTATTTCATATGTTTGTATGTTGATAGGAATAAGTACAGTGGTTGTTATCAGTACAGGTGCGGGTACAGTTATGGATGCACACATGGTAATCAGCTCTGATGCTTGTGCTGATATGGTTCTGGGTGCTGGTACAGATATTGGTACAAAGCTGGTTTTGGAGTCAGTACAGATGTCGGTTGATGTGCTTATATATATTGTAGTTCCACTATCAGTACAGATGTTGGTACTTGAATGGTTACCATTGCTGGTACAGGTAAGGGTACAGATGTTGATGTAGGCATAGTCAGAGATTCTGGTTCAGAAGTACAGGTGCTGTTAGTGAATCTGTACCAGAATCTGTTGGTTTTGGTATGGGCACAGGTGTTGGTACAGAGGGTAGATCCAGTATTGGTACAGATGTGTCTCTCAATCCTAACAGTAGCATTAGTACTAATGCTGGTACCCATATGGACCTAAATGTGTATACTGGGATTGGGGCAATGTTCACACTGATATGATTACAGATGTTGGTAAAAGTGGCAGTGCAGATGTTGGCACAGGTATTGGGACAGTAGTTAGTACTAATATCTATACAGATGCATATAAAATTGTGGCTATAGAACTGACAGAGAGTAATGTATCTAAGCATACTGATAATACAAAGCTAGGTGGAAATATAAGCTGTGGAGAGGATGCAAAGAGACTGCAAAGAGATATGAACAGGTTAAATGAGTGGCAACAAGATGGTAGATGGAGTATATGGGGTAGTATGTTTTTTGATTCTTATAAGTGTGAAATTATTCACTTTGGCCGTAAGAACAGAACAGCAGAATATTTTTTTAAAAGCGTGGAAATTAAAAATGTTGATATTCAGAGTGACTTGAGCATTCTTGTACATGAATCACAAGATGTTAGCCTGCAGGTTGAGCAAGCAATTAGAAAGGCAAATGGCATGTTGGCTTCTTTTGCAAGGGGATTGGAGCACAAGAATAAAGGAGTCTTGCTACAATTGTACAGGGTTTTGATGAGACCATGCCCAGAACTTTGGTCTTCTTATTTAAGGTAGGATTTACATATACTAGAAGCAGTACAGTAAAGGTTCATTAGATTGGTCCCTGGGATGAGGGGGTTGTGCTACAATGAGAGGCTGAGTAAATATGGCCTATATTCTCTGGAATTTAGAAGAATGAGAGGCGATCCCACTGAAGCGTTTGAGATTCAGAAGGGGCTTGATAGGGTAGACACAGGGAGATTTCTTTTAGCCCACAGGGACACAGTCTCAGGATAAGAGGTCAATCATTTAGGGCTGAGGTAAGGAGAAATTTCTTCACCCAGGGGCTTGTGAATCTTTGCAATTCTCTACCCCAGAGGGTTGCGGACCCTCCATTGTTGAATACATTTAAGGCTGGGATAGACAGATTTTTGGTCTCAGGGAATTAAGGGATATGGGGAGCGGACGAAAAAGTGGATTGAAGCCAGAGATCAGCCATGATCACATTGAATGGTGGAACAGGCTCAACAGGCCAAGTGGTCTACTCCTGCTCCTATTTCTTACATCCTCCTGTTCTTATAATATGGGTAGAGATACTGGTACCATTATGGTACCGATACTGGATCAGAAATAGGTGCAGATGAAGGTATGGGTACAGATTCTCAGACTGGCTTTGCTACAGATGCTATTGCTGGTATGATACAGGTGCTGGTATAGATATGGGTACAGAAATTGGTAAATGTATCGGTATACGGATATTATGGTACTTTATATGGGTTTAGATGTTGATACTGGAGGGTGTCCAGAGGTTGTTTAAGGTTGCTCATACTGCTTTACTCTAAATACTGGAACCTGGATACTGGGAATTGGTACGGTTGCCGGTACCAGTGTTGGTACAGGTGCTGGTAACAATGTTTGCACAGATGCCGGTACCAGTGTTGGGACAGATGCCGGTACCAGTGTTGGCACAGATGGATGTGCAGTTATAGGTACATAAACTGGAACCAATATGATACAGATTCTGTAATAATTATCAGCACAGATGAAAATAATGGTATAGATACAGATTCTGGAAGCAGTGTCAGTCCAAATGTTGGTAGCATTATGGTTACCAATGCCATTACTGGAGTGGGTAAAGGTGCTGGTATTGATATGGGTACCAATTACTGGTATTGGTACAAACCCTACAATGGAGTTGGTGTAGGTACAGGGGTTGAATTGTTTTGAATGCAGTTGCTGGTTCAGGTGTTGTTACAGTTACTGGTACCAGCATGGGTACAGAATGCTTGAAACAATATGATTACAGATGTTGGTAAAGGTATTGTAATGATTCTGGTGCCAGTATAGGCACAGAGCAGTATAATTATGGGCACAGGAGCTGGTATCTGTATGAGTACAGATGCTGGTACCAATATGGCACACATACCAGTACAGGTGTCGGCACAGATTGCTGGTACAGATATGGGTATAGATGGTGGTAATGGTATGGATACAGATGCTGATACCAATATAATTATAGATTCTGGTACTGGTATTGGTACAGATGCTTGTACTGAAAACAGTACAGAGATTGTTTGAGGTATTGGTACAGATTCTAATACAACTATCTATACAGAAGGTTGTAGATATTGGCACATAAGCTGGCACAAGTATTGGTACAAATGTTGATACCAGAATCAATGCAGATCTTGGTACAGGAATAGTTACAGAAGCTGATACTAGTATCAATACAGGCACTGTATCAGAATCTGTACTGGCGTTATAATTGTTAGCGATGCAAGTGCTGATACAGGTATGTACACAGATGCTGGTGTTCTGCTGAATGGTATAGAATTTCCAGATGGATCTAATGCGTGTGACACTAAATGCTGCATTTAATTTGGAAACTGAGTTTCAATCAAATTTTCCAGTGATTGAAATTCTTGTGGTTTGGAATCCTGGAATGAATCCACTTGCAGTTGATGAGAGTAAATGCTTTGCCCTGTTAACATCAAGTACTAAACCTGGGATTGGACCTACACCGCACCAGAGCTGGAACCTACTATGGCTGTCAGTTCAGTCAAATCTTGACTCACTCAGTTCATGTCAACATGCCAGACTGGATCAGCCATGTTTAAAGGCACAAGTCAGGAATGTTATAGATTACATTTCACTTGCTGCATCAACACTCAAGAAGCTTGACACCATCCAAGACAAAGCAGCCCACTTGATTGGCACCCCATCTACCACCTTAAACATTCACTCCCTCCACCACTGACGTACAGTAGCAGCAGTGCGTACCATCTACAAGATGCACTGCAGCAACTTACCAAGTCTCCTTAGACAGCATCTTCCAAACCCACAACCTCTAGCACCTAGAAGGACAAGGGCAGCAGACACATGGGAACACCACCACCTAGAAGTTCCCCTCCAAGCCACTCACCATCCTGACTTGGGAATATATCGCTGTTCCTTCGCTGTCGCTGGATCAAAATCCTGGAACTCCCTCTCTAACAGCACTGTGGGTGTACCTACACCACATGGACCGCAGCAGTTCAAGAAGGCAGCTCATCATCACCTTCTCAAGGGGCAATTAGGGATAGGCAATAATGTTACCCCATTGATACCCTTTTTTCATACATACATATATACGTTTTTAGAGAATTTTTTTTTAAATGGTCACCAATTAAATTAAATCTTGGTTTTCATCCTCACTATGGAAGTGGATTCGGATAGATTCTCACTCTGTTAACCTTACATTTTATCACTGAGAACACTTCCAATTATTTCCATAACACTGCTTGCCTCTATTCCCACATCTCAAAAACTCCATCACTGAACCCATTACACAAGATCTCTGAGCATCCACTCAATCCCAGAACAGTTTCCACACTTTTCTTTTTAATGCAAATCTTAAAATGTTTCCTAATCAAGCAAATCCACCAGTATACTCATTAACACTGAAGCTGCACTGGGCCTGGGAGTGAACTCCCTATGACAGATTCTGAGCTGAATGAAATGTGGCCTTTATTGAACTGAATCCTGAATACAATTCTATTGAAGATTAATTGAGTTTTAATATGGCTCTCATTCTCCCAAATCCTGCATTAGATCTGCTGTTGAACATTTGAACTGAACATAATCTAACAGTCAATAGCAGATCAAGGTGCTGAAGGAAGATCAACAACAGGGAAATATCTTTGGTCCTCCAAAGTCTCTACCTTATGTCTAATTTTATTTGAATTAACCCAGTGTTCCTGCCCCAAATCTTCCATTCAACATAATGTATTAGTGCTTCCTGAAAAAATAGATACTGCTCTGTCTATAATAAATTCTCTCTGCATATATTGTCAATGTCACTTTTCTGTATCTGGTCACAATTATAATACACCAAATCCTGCACTGGCTTTGGTGCAGTATTTAATGCACAGCTTATGATACAGGACTCACTCAACCAAGTATTCTGTTAGCTTGTTTTGAAGCCAGTCCATGACAAATCCTGGTTTGATCTAGCTCAAGGCTCACTCAACATATTTTCTGGAGCTGGATTTCAATATGCTGATACTTCACATTTTACTGAGTCTTGCTTCACATCCAGTCCTACTCGCGGCACATCAGGTTCCGGGTTAAATCTCACAACAACTTTCCTCCTTTCCGACCCAGAATTACAACCACAATAAAAATGCAGTGTGACAAAAAATAGATCAATGTTTAAATACAAAACACAGAAAATTCCTGATAAATAAATTTCAAATTAATTATTACAAATAAAAAGAACTTTCATTTACATAGCACCTTTCACAACCTCAGGATGTCCCAAAATGCTTTACAGTCAATGAGGTACTTTTTGAAGTGTAGCCACTTTTGTAATGTATGAAACGCAGCCACCAACTTGTGCACAGCAAACTCCCTGTAACAGCAATGTGATCATGACAAGAATACCTGCTTTGGTGATTTTGGGTGAGGGAGAAATGTTGGCTCAGATACAGGGAGAACTCCCCTGTTCTTCTTCCAATAATGCTAAGGGATCTTTTATCCCCACCTGACAGGTCAGATGGGCCTTTAATGTAATGTCTCATTAGAAAGACAATACCTCTGACAGTGCAGCACCCCCTCAGTACTGCAGTGCCTGGATTGGGTGTTCAGGATTTTAGATTAAAGGGAGAAGTAATAAGTGAAGTAGGCTGCTCAGCTTCATTTGCACATGGCCTACTCAGTACTCCAGCCTCGAGTACCCAAACCAAGGTCCAATCATACCATTCCACCTCCATCTATCTAATGACCATAATCTGGTCCACACTGGATCTAATTTTAGCCATTTCAATCACAACAATATAAACAAAATTTTTGCTTGAACTCACCATGTTAACTTCAGAGATCATGTCTATGCTGGCTATATGAATACTCATCCCCACTGTAACAGGAGACCCTGAGGAAAAAGAGAGTGTAAGGGCTGTATTTAATTGGGCTCAGATTTCCCCATTGCAACCCCTGCTTAAACATTTACAATAAAGATGCTGTCTTTAAATAGCTTAAGGATGGGCACCTGCTTTAACCGTCCCAGTGAGGAGGCTGTTCTCAGGTCAGTTCTCAATGAAGAGAATTCTAATGAAGTAAAACTTCCAGAAACCCAACCAAAACAAAACACATGAGTGAGGGGTACAAAATTCTACTTGGAGTTTTAACAGTAAGCTAAAGAGAATACAAGAGAGAAACATTTTCATGACGCAGGAGGAACATTGTCACTTCTGGTGACATAGATAGAACTGTAATATTAGTTGGGAACATGAGAACAGGGGGAGCCATTCATTCCCTTGAAACTTGTTCCATCATTCAGTTAGATAATGGCTGGGCTGTATTTGAATTCCATCTACACACCTTGGTTCCGTAAACCTTGATAACCCATTGCCTAACTAAAATCTATTAATCTCAGTTTGGAAATTTTCAATTGGCACCCAGCCTCAACAGCTTCTTGGGGGAGGGAATTTCTGATTTCCACTCCTTGTGTAAAGAAATTCCTCCTGACACCATCTTTGAACACCCCAGCTCTCATGTTAAGGTTCTACCCCTGTTTTCTGAACTCCCTGACCAGAGGAAATAGATTCTATCGACCCTATTGAATTCTTTAACCATCTAAAACATCCCAATTGGATCACATCTCAATCTTCCGTACACTCACAAACACAAGCATATTTCATATTCTCATCATGTTCAATGAAACTATAAACCATTACTGCAACATATTCATGAATAAAGTTCAGTGATTGTAATGGTTTGAAATACCTCCAAAGTCAGGCCTCAGTCGAATGTCATACCCTCTGAGTAATCTGTCCACTGTTCTTTTGACCAGGGAAATGTTACCAATTCCATGTACACTGAGGGTAGAAACAAAAGCAGACGTCAGTCTATGGCCTAGAATGTTGGCAGAGCCCATTTTTTGGGCACCTCACCCACAGAGTGCTGGCAGCTCACATTCAAATCTAGAGGTCCAAGGAGCCTGGGATTTTGAGTCTTGGACCTGATTGTTATGTAGGAGGTGCAGTGAATGGTAGGATCCCATACAGGTTCATGTGTCAATGTACAAGGGAGTGATTGGGCAAAGTCGTGGGCTCTGGAGCAGGTATTGCTGGGCCTCTGAGGATGGCTCTAGTTTGGCTCTTAGCAAAACAACATCAGCCATGACCACCCCGCAACTGTGTGTGCTTCTTGGGCTCCATTTTAGACATAAACCGGTACCCAGAGGTCAGTTTCAAGACCTGTGCCTCTAAACATAATCAGTATTTCCAATGCGAACTACACTTAACAGGTCAAATTAATACACCTGGAGTTAGCCACACAAAAAAAACAGCAACAGCAGCAGTGGGCAAGGCTCCAGTGTGCTCATCTACCTGCCAGTGCACTCATAGATCAATGAGTGGTGTAAACAGTATGGAATAATTCAGACCTACTTCAGTTGGAAAAGCAGTGTCGACACACACGGACAGTTAATATGTGTCTCCGTATCTACCTTCTCCAGTATGTCTCCGCTTATGTAAAGGCAGCCCCACGAATGAATAGTGAAGACTGAATATTTCAAACGCAGACTGATTGGTATATCTGGGAAGGCCAGTTTGTGGAGGATATTTACATTTTCTAACCCGAGTAGCGATGTGATTTACTGAAAGGACCAGTTATGGTTGAGGTGTAAAATCTGAGACAGAATTGAAACGTGCTGTAGCTGTAACTCGCCACACACTATGGATACATTGTCACACTAACATTTAGACAGAGAAGCGACCTTCGATATTAAACGTAAGCAGAATGATCGTACCTTTGAAGCCAGTACATGATACACAGACCTGTGAGAAATGAACAGAAACCAGACATCCGCTCTTCCTGGAATCTCCACATTTTCTAATCCCGGTTCAGTTCATTTACACGTTGACCTCCCGCTCACAGTCAGGGGGCAAAACACACACACACACAAGCCCCTGAATCCGAAACGAAGCCCCTGGTTTCAGGTCAGCAGAGGTACCATCCGTGCCCCAGGCATCACCTCCCCAAACACTGTCGATGTACACAAGTCTGAGTGGCTCTCTGGCCGAGATGAGAGCCGCACCGATGCGTTCGGACTTTCGGTGCTGCAGTGTTGTTCAGACTGAGAGGTGCAGCAGCATTCTTCCAGATCAGCTCCTTCCTGGGCTTCCTCCTTTTGCTCCACTTTACCCCCCGTCAAAGCTGCTCGCCCTCTCCCAGCTGGACTCTGGGCGAGACCGATGCTGACGAAGGTTTGTAGCTGTTGGGTGTGTGGATGGGGAAAATCCTTCTCTCCCCTCTGACTTGAGAGGATATTTGTCAAATAATGCTCCTGACGTCAGAATTGCCTTTTAACCCTATCTCTCCTTAAATTTTAGGCATGATCCTGAGGGCTGTAATTTAAACAAGACAACTGAATGAGGGGAGCAGATGGATTAATGTCTTAAGAAAGCGCACTATTACAGCCAGGTGGTTTATTGGGAGAATGAGGTGGAGCTGGCGCTCTGTGTTCGTAAGGCACAGCATTGTGTGTGCCCAGTATGTCCACACGGACAATTACTCATCAAGTTCACTCCTGCACACAGAGGAAATATTGTTAAAGGGCAACGGGCTTCTTTAATTTAAAGGGTGTTACTGTTTGAACTGCAGTAGTTACCCTCATACCTAGGAATATGCTGTCTACAGGGGTGTGTGTGCAGTGTGAAACACTCTTCAGAGAGAAACATTGATTTAGAGGGAGTGTGTGACAGGGAGTCCAATATACCCTCTCTCCCGCTAGCATACACAATCAGCACAGAAGGAGGCCCTTTGGCTCATCGTGTCTCTGCCAGCTCTCTACAAGAGCAGTTCTCCTGGTGTCAACTCCCACCATTCCCCCCTGCAAATTTTCTCGCTTCAGATAATGATCCAATTCCCTTTTGAAAGCTACGATTGATCCTGTCTTCACCACGCTCTCAGACAGTGCATTCCAGATCCTAACCACTCGAATGACCCTGTCTCCACCACACTCTCAGGCAGTGCATTCCAGATCCTAACCACTCGATTGACCCTGTCTCCACCACACTCTCAGGCAGTGCATTCCAGATCCTAACCACTCGATTGACCCTGTCTTCACCACGCTCTCAGACAGTGCATTCCAGATCCTAACCACTCGAATGACCCTGTCTCCACCACATTCTCAGGCAGTGCATTCCAGATCCTAACCACTCGATTGACCCTGTCTCCACCACGCTCTCAGGCAGTGCATTCCAGATCCTAACCACTCGATTGACCCTGTCTCCACCACACTCTCATGCAGTGCATTCCAGATCCTAACCACTCGATTGACCCTGACTCCACCACACTCTCGGGCAGTGCATTCCAGATCCTAAGCACACGATTGACCCTGTCTCCACCACACTCTCAGACAGTGCCTTCCAGATACTAACCACTCAATTGGCCGTGTCTCCACCACACATCTAAGCAGTGCATTCCAGATCCTAACCACTCACTGTGTGGAAAAGTTTCTCCTTATAACTCCATTGCTTCATTTACCACTTACCATAAATCTGTGTCCTCTGGTTCTCGATTCTTCCACCAATGGGGACAATTTCTCCCTATCTACTCTGTCCAGACCCCTCATGATTTTGAACACCTCTCTCAAATCTCCTCTGAACCTTCTCTTCCGCAAGGAGAATCATTTCAACTTCTCCATTCTATCCACATAACTGAAGTTCCTCATCCCTGGAACCATTCTTCTGATTTTTTTTGCGCTCTATCCAATGCCTTCATATATTTTACCATGTGTGGTGCCCAGAACTAGACACAACACTCCAGCTGAGGCGGAACCAGTGTTTTATACAGGTTTAACATAACTTCCTTGTTTTTCTACTCTATTCCCCTATGAATAAAACCTAGGATACTATATGTTTTATTAATCATACTCTCCACCTGTTCTGCCACCTTCAATGATTATGCACATATATGCCCAGGTCTCTCTGCTCCTGCATCCCTCTTTAGAGTTGTACCATTTATTTTATATCACCTCTCTGTGTTCTTCCTACCAAAATGAACCATTTCACATTTCTCTACATTAAACTTCACCTGCCACTTATCTGGCCATTCCATCTGCCTGTCTATGTCCTTTTGAAATTTAAAACCAGCCTCTTCCCAGTACACAATGTTTCCAAGATTTGTGTCATCTGCAAATTTTGAAATTGTGCCCTTTACATCCAAGTCTTGGGAGGTCTTGTGGTGCATTGGGTAGCACCCCTGTCTCTGGGCTGGAGGCTTTGGCTTCAAATCCCATTGCAGGACTTGATGGCCATGGATGGTGTGTTCATAATGTGGCCAAACAGGCTAGTTATCAGCCTGTAAATCCTTCCAATGTGCCTGATGGCATGTGGTAAGAGTGGGAGAGTTTCCTGGTCAGCCATACTGCAGAAGGCAAAGGCAAACCACTGCAGTACTTTGCCAATCATAAACATGGACCAATCCAATGGAAGTCCATGGTCGCCAACGCCCTCTTCAGGTGTGGTACCTGAAGGAGGAGGAGGGTAAACAAATGTAGATTATGAATATCAACCAGGAAGCACAGGGGTCCTGACCTGATCTCTGGGGAACTCCACTATAAAGCTCCCTCCCTCCTGAAAAACAAGCAGCCACCAGTGGCCTCTGTTTCTGTCACTCAGGCAATTCTGTATCCATGTTGCTGCTGTCCCTTTTATTCCGTGAGTATTACTTCTCTTTTGTCTTTCTGAGAAACTTCTACAAACAATTCCTGCTGCATTCAGAATGTAGCTGCCTTTGAGGAGGTGTGAGGTAGCTTTAAGAAGTGTAGGCTAGCTTTGATGGGGCAGCTTAGAGGAAAGAGCTGAGGGCCATTCACACAGAAATGCTTGGTGCATTGGCAGGCAGCCTGTTATCACTTTCAAGGAATATGGGGGAGTCTGGCTCTAAATTGGCCCAGTGCTTTGTGCAGAACTTGGAACCCATCTTTTCCAGTGTGGAATTGGTGACTAGTCCATGACAGCACTCGAGTCTGAGCTATGACGCAGCATCTGATATTCAAAGCCTCAACTTCCACTGAGGCACAAACAGAAAGCAGCCAATGTCTGTGTACTGCAGTGGGAGCTCAGACTGTGGTCATGATATTTCCATTTGCTGCATCATGGTTCTGGATACCAGTGCTGAAAGGGACATGCAGGCTCTCCCAGCAGCTCAGCAATCTGTGTCCCAGCACCAGGATTGCTGAGGCATCACCCCAGAGCAGTGTGACAGGCTCACTGAGCACAGACCTGCTGTCCTCTCTCAGGATGATAGAATTGCTGCACCCACCACTGCCCCTCTGCCAGTGCCCCTGCTGATGCCTGTCATTCAGTCTGCCTATGTCAAGGTTGTGCAGTCTGAAGCTGGGCCCTCAAAGCTCTCAAGTTCATCTTCCAAGGCTGTCTAGTCTCCTCCAGTGAAAGTCAGCAGCCCTCCACCAGCCATGTTGCAGTCACTGGGGTAGCAGTGCATAGGAGAACTAGGCCTGGTAAAGACAGGCATTCGAGGAATGTACAGGGTGATAGATTGAGCATTAGAGGTATTATTGAATAAAGTTAAGAAGTGGTCATTTTTGGTGTCATATATTTTCAGGATTGTGGCCATAAGAGGACATTGTGCTGTTCAGTAACAGAGGGATGGTAATGTGGGGCAGTGTGGAGTAAAGGTGATCTACAGAGTTTTCCACAGGAACTGGAATGTGATGAGACTTTCACGACAGCCCACCTGGACTGGTGTTGGCTCAGGAGCCTCAAACCTTCCTCCTACTTCTCTTCCCCCTCCTCTTCCTCCTCTTCTTGAGATAGCTGCCGAAGGCCTGGTGGTAAGTGTTGTTCCCTCATGATTGGCAAGTTTTGAAGGACTCAGCAGACCACCACAAATTGGAAGGCAAGCTCTGGGGAGCATATGGAGGGCTTCTCATGACTGACCCAGACAGTGGACCCATTGTTTGAGTTTATCGATGGTCTGCTCCATGTTGTTCCTGCTCACAGTGTGACTCTCATTATAGGGTCACTGTCGACATGTGGATGGGTGCTGACAGAGGAGTGAATCATTAACCATGTGCAGAGTGGGTAGCCCTTGTCAATGAGCAACCACCTTCCAGTTCGAGGTGGTAGCTTGAAGATGGTGGAATGTCTAGCAAGTGCAGGATAAAAACATCATGACTGTGGGGAAGGATAGTGGGAATTCACCAATATAATGATCTGTGCATGGTCACACACTAAATGCATGTCCAGGGAGGGGAGCCTTCTATGATTCCAGTACATCTCCTTGTTGAGGTGCAGTGATCGCAGAACCACTTGTGTACAGTCAATGGTTTTCTGCACCATAGGGATGCTCATTCTCCTGACAAAACCATGCATTTGTCTCTGCTTATGAAAGACAATGGAGTCCCCTCTCCTTATATACAGGACCTCAGTGAGCTTCTTGATGCAATGGTGAATGGTGAACTGAAAAAGTTGGCAATGTTGCTGGCTCAGCTTGAAAGGATCTTGAGGGATAGAAATTGAAAGTGAATCTGACCTTGACAGCCACTGGCAGGATTCATCTTATCCACCTCATTACTGCAAGGTAAATGCCCCAGACATACCTCCTGCCTGAGGTGGCATAGGAGAAGTACTCCATAAATAGTCTAAGTGGGTATGACCAGCTCCCTGGCATCTGGTATTGGTCTCCACCTCCCTCTGAACACAATGTTCCCTCTCTACCTCCTCCATCTCCATGTCATTCTGCAGACCAAGGGAAATGCAACTCTATCCCCAGGGCCAAGAGCCAGTTTTATGCGTAGACACCTTTAGAATCAACCCCAGCCCTTGCAAAGCTCTGGCACTTTTCTTTCTGACTCAAAGAACTTGTGAGATCTTCAAAAACAGAGAACCATGTACATCCATTAAATCTGCAGCAGTAAAAGAAAGTCAAGAGCACCTCACCTGAGGTTCCGTGATGATCCCTATAAATGGCAACAGCAGGTGTCCCTCATGAAGCTGAGTATACGTTCAGCTGGATTGATTGAAAGATGATAACAGGACCTGCAAGGTCCCAGATGGTAGGCTGGGTGCCAAATCAGTGTTAGCCACTGAGTGGCATCATGATTTTAAAAAAATTCTTTCATGGCCCATCCCTAATTGCCCTTGAGAAGGTGGTGGTGAGCTGCCTTCTTGAACCATTGCAGTCTCTGTGGTATAGCTACACCGACAGTGCTGTTAGGGAGGGAGTTCCAGGATTTTGATCGAGCGACAGTGAAGCAACGGTGATATATTTCCAAGTCAGGATGGTGAATGACTTGGAGGGGAACTTCCAGACAGTGGTGTTCCCATCTATCTGTTGCCCTTGTCCTTCTAGGTAGTAGAGGTCGCAGGTTTGGAAGATGCGGTCAAAGGAGCCTTGGTGAGTCCCTGCACTGCACCTTCTATCTGGTACACACTGCTGCTACTGTGCGTCAGTGGTGGATGTTGAAGATGGTGGATGAGGTGCTGACTGAGCATGCTGCTTTGTCCTGAATGGTGTCGAGCTTCTTGAGTGTTGTGGGAGCTGTACTCATTTAAGCAAATGGGGAGTATTCCATCACACTCCTGGCTTGTGCCTTGTAGATGGTGGACAGACTTTGGGAAGTCAGGAGGTGAGTTACTCACCGCAGAATTCCTAGCCTCTGACTGTTCTTGTAGCCACAGTATTTATATGGCTAGTCCAGTTCAGTTTCTGGTCAATGGTAGCCCCCAGGATGTTGATAGTGGGGAATTCAGTGATGATAATGCCATTGAACATCAAGGGACGATGGTTGGATTTTCTCTTGTTGGAGATGGTCCTTGCCTGACACTTGTGTGGCACGAATGTTACTTGCCATTTGTCAGCCCAAGCTTGGATATTGTCCAGGTCTTGCTGCATTTGGACATGGACGGCTTCAGTATCTGAGGAGTCACGAATGGTGCTGAACGTTGTGCAATCAACAGCGAGCATCCCCACTTCTGACCTTATGATGGAAGGAAGATCATTGATGAAGCAGCTGAAGATGGTTGGGCCGAGGACACTACCCTGGGGAACTCCTGCAGTGATGTCCTGGAACTGAGATGATTGACCTCCAACAACCACAACCATCTTCCTTTGTGCTAGGTATGACTCCAACCAGTGGAGAATTTTCCCCCTGATTCCCTCCCATTGACTCCAGTTTTGCCAGGGTTCCTTGATGCCACACTCGATCAAATGCTGCCTTGATGTCAGGGACAGTCACTCTCTCCTCACCTCTTGAGTTTGTCTCTTTTATCCATATTTGAACCAAGGCTGTAATGAGGTCAGGAGATGAGTGACCCTGGTGGAACACAAACTGGGTGTCAGTGAGCAGGTTATTGCTAAGCAAGCGCTGTTTGTTAGCACTGTCAATGACCCTTCCATTACTTTACTGATTACCAAGAGTAGACTGGTGGGACAGTAATTGGCTGGGTTGGATTTGTCCTGTTTTTTGTGTACAGGACTTACCTGGGCAATTTTCCACATAGCCAGGTAGATGCCAGTATGGTAGCTGTACTGGAACAGCTTGGCTAGAGGCATGGCAAGTTCTGGAGCACAAGTCTTCAGTACTGTTGCTGGAATATTGTCAGGGCCCATAGCCATTGCAGAGTCCAGGGCCTTCAGCAGTTTCTTGATATCACGTGGAGTAAATCGAATTGGCTGAAGTCTGGCACCTGTGATGCTGGGGACCTCCAGAGGAGGCCGAGATGGATCATCCACTCGACACTTCTGGCGAAGATTATTGCAAATGCTTCAGCCTTGTCTTATGCACTGATATGTTGATCTCCCCCATCATGGAAGATGGGGGTATTTGTGTGGCCTCCTCCTCCAGTGAGTTTTTTAATTGTCCACCACCATTCATGACTGACGTGGCAGAACTGCAGAGCCTAGGTTCGATCCATCGGTTGTGGGATCATTTAGCCCTGTCTATCACTTGTTGCTTATGCTGTTTGGCACGCAAGTAGTTCTGTGCTGTATCTTCACCAGTTTGATACCTCATTTTTAGATATGCCTGTTGTTGCTCCTGGCGTGCCCTCCTGCACTCTTCAATGAACCAGAGTTGATCCCCTGGCTTGGTGGTAATGGTAGAGTGGAGGATATGTTGGGCCATTAGGTTACAGATTATGGCTGTATATAATCCTGTTGCTGCTGATGGCCCACAGCGCCTCATGGATACCCAATTTTAAGTTTCTAGACCTGTTCGAAATCTATCCCATTTAGCACGGTGGTAGTGCCACACAACATGATGGAGGGTATCCTGAATGTGAAAAGAGGACTTTGTCTCCACAAGGAATGCGCGGTGGTCATTCCTACTGATACTGTCATGGACAGATGCATCTGCAACAGGTAGGTTGGCCAAGTAGGATGTAGTCAAGTAAGTTTTTCCCTCTTTTTGGTTCCTTCACCACCTGCCACACACCCAGTCTAGCAGCTATGTCCTTTAAGACTCTGCCAGCTGGGTCAGTAGTCGTGCTTCCAAGCCTGACTTGGTGATGGACATTGAAGTCCCCCACCCAGAGCGCATTCTGCACCCTTGCCACCCTCAGTGCTTCCTCCAAATAGTGTTCAACATGGAGGAGCACTGATTCATCAGCGGAGGGAGGGTGGTACCTGGTAGTCAGCAGGAGGTTTCCTTGCCCATGTTTGGCCCAATGTTATAAGACTTCATGGGGTCCAGAGTCGATGTTGAGGACTTCCAGGGCAATGCCCTCCCAACTCTATACCACTGTGCCGCCACCTCTGCTGGGTCTGTCCGACCGGTGGGACAGGACATACCCAGGGATGGTGTTGGAGGTGTCTGGGACATTATCTGTAAGATATGATTCTGTGAGGATGACAATGTCAGGCTGTTGCTTGACTAGTCTGTGAGAAAGCTCTCCCAATTTTGGCACAAGCCCCCAGATGTTAGCAAGGGGGGCTTTGCATGGTTGACAGGGCTGAGTTTGCCATTGTCGTTTCTGATGCCCAGGTCAATGTCAGGTGGTCCATCCAGTTTCATTCCTTTTTTGAGACTCTTTAGCAGTTTGATACAACTGAGTGGCTTGCTAGGGCATTTAAGAGTCAACCACATTGCTGTGGGTCTGGAGACACATGTAAGCCAAACCAGGTAAGGATGACAGATTTCCTTTCCTAAAGGGCATTAATGAACCAGATGGGTTTTTACAACAATCGACAATGGTTTCATGCTCACCATTATTGAGACTAGCTTTTAATTCCAGATTTATTAGCTGAAATTACATTCCACCAGCTGCTGTGGTTGGATTTGAACTCATGTGTTGATAGCATTAGCCTGGATTATTCGCCTAGTAATATAACTGCTGTGTTGCAAGTATCTGGAGGCACAGGTCCTAGGACTATTTTTGAATTCCAGTCTCCCACAACCCCAACAGTAGTCGTGCTACAGAACCAAATTTTGTCATCTATATCTTTCGTTGGAAATTAATTTAAAAGTACTGAACAACAATCTGATCTTTGTAGAATACACCTTTTTAAAGAATGTGATTTGTATCTTCACAGTGAAGTAAACTGGATGTTTGGTGTTTAGGTTGCTTGGAGTCTGTACTGTGAGTCAGGAGAAGGGTTTGTGTGATCCTTGAGGAAAAAGGATTGGTTGAAAGTTTTGACTCTCTCTGGTGAATCCCAAGTTGTTTTACTGATCTGTGTTATTTTAATAAGCTGTACAAAGGGGCAATTTACCTTCAACCAATGAAAGGAATAAACTCAATCTCTTCTATGTGATTGGTAAAGGTGCCTATGGCTTGTTCAATAAGTTTACAAAATGATTCACAATGAGCCCATCCCTCTAAGTGTCTAGGGTAATCATTGTAAAAATCAATGTAACTGGAGACATGTGCTGTGGTAAGGCACATATAACCTTGATATATTCCTTCCATCTGCTACATGCTTCAGGGAAAGACTTCACTGACCGTTAACGATTCCGGAGAAACATTTCCTATCCTTGCTCGTTGGTTGAATGAGGAGTTTGATTTGTGCAGTTACTAGAAAGACCTTCTCTACTGTTTGGATAGAGCCTCAATAAAAGAATAATGCAGAATCACAGAAATTAGCAGACAGGTCACTACAAGATCGTCGGAACACGAGGGATGCCATTCAGCCCCTGCAACCTATTCTGCCACATCAATTAGATGTTGGCTGCTTTAACTCCATTTACCCGCCTTCATTCTGTAACCCTTGATATCATAATGTAACAAAAATTTATCAATAACCATTTTGAATTTTTATTTGACTCCCAGCCTCAACAGTGTTTTGGAGAGTGTATTTCAGATTTATACTGGCTTTTCTGTGATTATCCATGACCAATCATCATAAGATAAAGAACAAGGTTCCATTTACCTTTTAAGTTATTTTTTGTATCTGTCCACTAATTTTTAGTGATTTCTGTGTTGGGATCCCTAAATCTACCTGCTCCTGCATGGCTCCTAGTTTCTCACCATTTAGGAAATAATCTGCTCTATTTCTCTAAAGTGGATGAGCTCACACTTCCCCACATTAAACTCCATTTGTCACAATTTTGCTCACGTACTTAATCTCTCGTCCTTAATCTCTCGTCCATTTGCAACTCTTTGCTCCCATCTACAGTACTTACTGTTGCTACTAACTTCTTTTGGAACTCTCTTCCCTAGAGAGTGTTTGGGGCAGTGTCAATGAATATTTTCAAGGCAGAGGTAGATAGATTCTTGACTAACAAGGGAGTCAAAGGTTATTGGGGGGTAGGCAGAATGCAGAGTTGAGGCCACAATCAGATCAGCTGTGATCTTATTGAATGGTGCAGTCTACTCCTGCTCCTAATTTGTATGCTCGTATTAGTGTCAGTAAACATAGATATATTGATCCCTATGCCTTTGTAATCATTGATAAATGTAGTGAAAAGCTGAGGCCCCAGTACAGATTCCTGGGAGCCATCACTCATCACGTCCTGCCAATTTGAGTATGTACCCATTATCCTTACTCTCTTATCTTTCCTCTTAATCAATTCCCTATCTATGTTAATTATTTCTCTCCAATTCCATGCATTCTCATTTTTTTTAACAGTCTCTTGTGTGGAATCATATTGAATGCTATTTAAACAATATCAGTGGACACTTCCTTATCTGCCACAATTTGAAAATATTTATTTATTTATTCAATTTTTTTCATAATGACAAAAGTTCAATTGAGGCATTCAAAAAGGATTAGATGGTTATTTGAAAAGGGAGAATGTGCAGGGATACAGGTCGGAGAGTGGCACTAAGCGAATTGCTAATTCAGAGGGCCAGTGTAGACAAGATGGGCTGAATGGCCTCTTTCTGCACTGTAACAATTCTGTGATACCACATTGGTGACCACCTCAGAAAATTCATCTGGAATAGTTAGATATGAGTGTCCTGTTACAAATCCTATCTGACTCTCTCTGGTCAGTTCAGGTTTATCTGAGCGCTTGTCTCGAATAACAGATTCTAGTACCTTCCCCACAACACACTTTATACTCATAGGCCTATCATTTCCTAGTTTATCTCTCTTTCTCTTCTTAATAATGGAGTTACACAGGAATATCTCCAATCTAATTCCTGAATCAAGAGAGTTTTGGAACACCATGACGAAAGCATCTATATTTTCCTAACCTACTTCTTTTAATCCCCTCGGTATGAATTCCTGTAGATTTATCTATCTTTAGTCTCATTATTTTCGCTATCACCACATTTTTACTTATATTAAACCTGTTAAATTCTTCCCCTTGATTTAGTGTAACGCCCGAGACAGGTTTGTGTAATTTGGAAAGTCTGCTGTTTCCTGATTTCTGATTATAATGTCACCTGTGTCTGTCATTAATGAGTCCACATTACTCTCAGCCATCCTCTTTTTAGTAAATTTATAAAAACCTTTAGTGCTGTCCTTTCCCTTGCAAGTGTTTTTAGTTTTCTGCAGTTTGTTGCCTTTGCAAAAACCATTTCTTTTAGTTTATACTACCTGTAACTTCCTTGTTGAGCAGTGTTTAATTATACCAGTATGTACAGGCCTTGCAGTCCTTCACACATACTGTTATTCATCCACAGCTTTATCCATTAATGGTTCTGCTGAGTACATTGTGGTCAATTCTACTTCATCTTCCCAAATTCTGCCTAAAGTCACTTAAATTTAAACCTTAGTTCATGACTCACTCTTCTCCCTCAAAACCGATTATCGGATTCTGTGATATTACAGTCACTTTAGCTAGGTATTCCCTTATTGCTTGATTGTCAACAAACTCAGACTTATTGTTCATCACTACATCTAACATGCTCTCTCCTGTTGTTCAAGAACAGATTGTTCCAGAAAACTGTCTTGAATATAGTCAAGAGATTCACAGCTTTTGGGACTTCAGTTGTTCTGCTTCTCCCAGTTTATGTGAAAATTAACATCGGCCATTACAAAACAGTCTGTTTGTGCAACACCTTCTTTGATCTCCATATTGATACATCTCATTACTTTATCACTGCTGCCAGGAAGCCTCTAGACAACTCAACCAAAGCTCTTCCATCTTTTTCTATTCCTCAATTCCACGCATTGATGTTTCATGGCCAGTTAACACAATAATATACTAACATAGATACAATGTACTAATATACTGTAATAGCGTCCTTTATCAATAGTGTCCTTTATCAATAGTGGTACATCTCCTCCTTTTCCAATTTCCCTACTCAAAAGACTTCAGAGCCTGGGATATTTACCTCCCAGTCATGCTCTGCTTATAGCCGAGTCTCAATGACATCATACTCTTTGTGCTTCTAGTTGGCTGGTTTTATTTCTTAAGTTCAATGTTTCTGAGGCAGAGTTTGTCAAAGACATTTCCTGCAGGTGTGGCAATCCAGAACAGTTTCATTCTGTACATGTTGCTGTCCTGAGTAAGCACCCTGTGCTACTATTTCTGATCTTCATTTATTTATTAATTATTCGTATTTTACTTACAGGACTGATAATGATACTTCCAGGTTCATTGTCTAGATTAAATTTAGGAGATGGATTTAGCTTAATTTCAATCTAATTAGAAGTTACCTTGATTATTTATTTAACTACTTTTTTTTTCCAGTTCAAAAAATAATTAATATGTTACAGAAATAGTTTATTCCCCTGGGGTCAAGAGCTGTACTTGCCAGAAAAGATCACCATGGATAACTAACAAGGTAAACAATATCAAAGTAAAAGAAAATGCAAGAAGTAGCAATCTGTTGTTGGAATGTTACTAGAGCCTATAGTTACAGATAGGATGACTGAACTGTGAAAACTTTCTTCTGACCAGAGAGACCCAATTTGTGGTGAAGGGGAGGTCATTCCTGATGAATTCGAATGAATTTTCTGCAGAAGTGACTGACATATTGGGCAGGAGAGTGTCTATGGATATTAGTTATGTGGGCTTCCTTCATTACAGATTGGTAGCTAAAGCTGAAGCTTATCGAATTGAGGAAAGTTATTGACTTGGTTAGGAAACTGGCTGAGTGGCAGGTGACAGAGAATAGGGATAATGCACAGGTACTGTAATTGGCAGAATGTGTCCCACAATGATCTGTGTTGGGGTCTCAACTATTAAAAGTATTTATTAATAACTTAGAAGATGGGATAGAAAGCCATGTCATAACATTGGCAGCATTGGAAGCAGTGGAGATGGAAGCATAAATTTATACAGATATGTTAAGTGAATGGGCAAAACTGTGGCAAATAGATTTCATTGCAGGCACATGTGAGGTCATTAAACAGAATAGAACAGGGGACTTTCTAAATGGTGGCAAGCTAGAAACAGTGGAGGTCCAAAGAGTCTTGGGGGTCCAAGCACAAAGATCATTATAATGTCATGAACAGGTACAGAAATTAATCAAAAAAGCTAATGGAATCCTGGTCCTTATACCCAGAGGACTAGACTACAGGGGAATAGAAGTCATGCTTCAGATGTATAAAACCTGGTTAAGCCACACCTGGAGTCACTGTGAGACCAAAGTGAAGCTGAGGCTGGGTCACCTGACACACTTCCCTTCTGCTGTGAAACTTTCAGTATACAACTGTTCATTAACTCCATGTGCAGGATCTATAGTTCTGGAGTACAAGTACAAGCAATCCTCCTGGGTATCACAGAAGTTCTACAGCATGGAGGCTAAAGGCCCGGCAATCGCAGGTCTACCCGCAAGTTGTGACCTCACACTAGCGACAATCCATGGAATCAGTCAGACCTCATATGTTAGATCAACCTCAGAAGCTACGCCTACTGCCTCAGTTCATGGACTAACATCAAAATATCCAGAATGTTAAGGCAAAATTAGCAGTTTCGAGAGAGCTGCAATGTTACGCTTACAGGAGAATGCAAGTCTGTCAGCAGCTACAAGAAGAAGTGGTGAAAGATTTCAAACTACAGAAGCTGTGGAAAACCATCATTGAAGGATGGCCTTCTTCAATCCAGCATTTCCATGAACACCTGAGACCATTTTGGCCTCATCAGGACGAGTTAGGTATCTCCTGGGGAGCCATTTTTAAAGGCAGGCAGGTCATCGTACCGGAATCTTTGTGACCTGATAATTTTCAACAACTTCATCACTTCCTACTCATCCTTGGTCCAAAATCACATCCAACCTCTTTCATGTCCATGGCACCGATGATGATCATCATCGTCCACTTTACCAAGTATCCCATTTATTCGACAATTTTACAATACATTATGCACAACTATCGCACACACTCTAAGCGCTATTTTCAGTTTATTTGGAGCGTCTGGAAGGTCATTACGATAATGATCTGCAATTTATTGGTAAGCTATTTCAAGGTATGTGTGACAAGTGGAGTATCAATCACACTACTTCCTCTCCTCATTCCCCCAGATTTAACAGCCTAGCTGAATGAATGATTCACACAGTGGAATCCCTAATTCTTAAACATAGACAGGCCAAACAAAATCTCCACATTGCAATGTTACATCTGAGAGTGACACCTTTAAGTGTTACTATTCCATCACCAGCAGAGCTCATGTTTGGCAGCCCAGTGCATAACAATTACTGTTATCCATTCTACCCTCTCAGGAACTAGAGAGTAACTTTTAAAACTTCAAGCGAAAGTGACCAATGTACACAAAACAAATTCAGGTACAGAATTGCCAAGTTTACAGTTGGGACAACAAATTGGCATCCAGAATCGCACAGAAGGTATGTGGCAACCAGCCAAGGTGACAAGGAATTTTCAGAACCAAGGTCCAATGAAGTCATTACATACCAAGGTGCAGCAGTGAGGCACAACTGAGAACAAAGCAGATCCATCCCAGCTCTTCAACCACAGTACAGTCATTTTGCATTGCGGACAAGATCCAAATGCATCCAGGAACAACATCCAAGAGTGACAATCCCACAGATCACTGTGAGTAATTAAAGAAACCTCCAGACAAGGTTAACATTACAAGATCTGGGCATACCAGCAAACTAACTTTACGCTTTAGAGACTCATAGATTCACCAGTCCTATACACTTATGTAATGGTAACTAAACATGAACATGTATTGTAAATAGTTATTCTTTGGAAGGGGAGAACGTACCTTTAAAAAGAAAGGGGGATGTTGTAACACACCTTTAAGTGATAGCAGCATAACATCACTAGAAGGGAAGTGTGTCATGTGATCCAGTCACAGTTTCACTTTGGCTTGTGAGCAGAACACATCACCCACAGTTCTGCTCCTGATGTCTTCAAGTTTTCTACCTTTGTATAAATGTTCTCATGTGCCTAGTCTTAATAAACGAACTCACAATGTGTTTACCCAATCCATTACGAGTGGTTGGTGCCTTTGTATGATTATAAAAACTCATCAATCTGTCTTGAGCATAATCAATGATGGAACATCCTCAACCCTCTGCGATAGAAAATAATGAAGATTCACACACCTCTGAGTGAAGAAATTTCTCCTCATATGAGCCCTGGATCTAGACTCTTTAGCTAGGGGACACAGCTCCTCAACATCCACCCTGTTAAACCCTCTAAGAATTTTAGACGTTCCAATGAGATCACATCTAATTTTTGTATAATCCAGAAAATATAACCTGATTCTACTCAATGTATCCATAAAAGATGACACCCTCATCCCAGGAATCAATCTAATGCACCTACATTGCACTCACTCTAAAGCAAACAGATGTTTCCCAGGGAGACCCAATTTACATAGATAATCAGATGTGGTCTCAGCAAAGCCCTATATAACTGCAGCAAGGCTTCTTTCCTCTTATACTCCAACCCTCTTGCAATAAAAACAAACACACCATTTGTTTCCTAATTACTTGCTTTACTTACATGTTGACTTCCTACAATTTGTGTGCAAGGAGCCCAAATCTGTCTGAATATCAACGTTACCTTATCTGAAAGCAAAATCCTGCAGATTCTGGAAATCTGAAACAGAACCAGAAAATGCTAGAAATACTCAGCTGGTCTGGCAAGATCTGTGGAAAGAGAGAAAGGGAGTTAAAATTTCAGGTCGATGACCTTTCGTCAAAACTAGAAAAAGTGGGCAGTGTAACAGGTTTTAAGTAAGTGCAATGGCAGGAACAGGAGAGTGTGACTGGGAGGAAAGAACACAGTGAGGTGGTAATGCGGCAAGTAATGTGATGGTGGGGAGGAAGGAGGTAAAAGTTCAGTTACACATGCAGATTCAGGATCCTAAAACCTCCTTCCAGGTGAAACGACAACTTACATTTCTTTCAGTTTAAAATACTGCAATTAGTGTTGGAGGACAGGATGTCTGGCCTCCGACATTGTTGGCCATGCCCCGGGATGAGGTGATGGCCAGTGGTTTAAAGGGCCCCATGGCATGGGGCAGTTTCAGGGGCCCCAGCAAATGCTGGATCGCTTCAAACTCCGTAGGATAATTGGTCATTGAGCGGTTTGCAGGCAGCTAAGGTGAATATATTTTGTTTTGAGTCCTGCTGTCTCCAAGCCTTGATGCTGATCAGAGGTGGCATTCTCTTTTAACCTGAACAAGTTCACTACTAGTTCTTTTTATTCATTTATGGGATGTGTGCATCACTGGCTGGGCCAGCATTCATTGTCCATCCCTAATTGCCCTTGAGAAGGTGGTGGCGAGCTGCCTTCTTGAACCGCTGCAGTCCCTGTGGTGTAGGTACTCCCACAGTGCTGTTAAAGAGGGTGTTTGACCCAGCGACAGTGAAGGAATGGTGGTATATTTCCAAGTCAGGATGGTGAGTGACTTGGCGGGGAACTTCCAGGTGGTGGTACTCCCATGTGTCTGCTGCCCTTGTCCTTCTAGGTGGTAGTGGTTGTGGGTTTGGAAGGTGCTGTCGAAGGAGCCTTGGTGAGCTTCTACGGTGCATCTTGTAGATGGTACACACTGCTGCCAATCAAGTGGGCTGCTTTGTATCGGATGGTGTCAAGCTTCTTGAGTGTTGTTGGAGCCACACTCATCCAGGCAAGTGGGAACTATTCCATCACACTCCTGACTTGTGCCTTGTAGATGGTAGACAGGCTTTGGTGAGTCAGGAGGCAAGTTACTCACCTGCTGGAGGAGTTGTCTAGTTCCTTCACTGTCGCTGGGTCAAACACCCTCTTTAACAGCACTGTGGGAGTACCTACACCACAGGGACTGCAGCGGTTCAAGAAGGCAGCTCGCCACCACCTTCTCAAGGGCAATTAGGGATGGCATGTTTCCCTCTGGACATGTCTGCACCATTGGATTGAGGGGAGAGGCTGGGGAGAAGATCCAAATCAACCCTTAGATTCAACGAGGCTCCCTCAGGCCTCCCCCCATGTGTCGTCTCCAACCAGCGTGAGCAGCTGATGCCTAGCCCTGAGAAAAGGAGGAAGCCAAGCCTGGGAGGAGTAGGCCAAGGAGGTCAGCAGTGTTGGGTTGGTCAGAAGGAAATGTTTGCCATAAAAGGCTCAATGACCTAATGAGGACAGCCAGGGTAGGTAAGGCCTCAGCATGTTCAATTTTGTGCCAGTGTGCTACAGGGCACACTCGCGAACGCAGGAGAAAAGTTTCTTTGGCTGGACCTCAAAGGCAGCATGATTCAACAATGAAATAGCTGTCTTTGACAATGTCATTGTGCATTTAAAGCTTTGGTCCAGTTGTAGAGTGGGTGGTTGGCAGAATGAGCATATAGCGATGAGCACAGCAACCAGGCTGGCACGCATGTCGCTAATAATGGTTACACAGCATGACATTAAATAATCAGAAACGGTTAATGAGTACACTCTTACACATCTTTCCAGGAGAAGTGAGACCATAATTCCCATCTCTCAGGTACTTTATAGCCCTGGGAGATGGCCAGGAATGAAATATAGCACTCAGCAGAACACTCAGCAGTCGAGAAAAGGCCTCTAACTCTTATGATTTTAAAATGGATAGGCTGCTCATTCAAATAAGCATTCCCAGCAGTAACAGATCTACTAACTGCTAAGTTGACACTCAGGGCTTATCTGTAGCTTTTAAACCCACCCTGCCAAGCTGCCCCTTAAAAAGCAGGAACCACACATATGTGAATCTGATTCTAAAGGTGTAAGAGAGCACTCACACCCTATTTTGGCAGTCAATTGGGTCGTTAATGACCTTAAATAACTATTGACATTTACATAACGCCAGCAAGCTCCTGACCTTTAAACCCGCTGTATTGTACACAACGCGCATGATAATGTCGGGAATGCCACCCGATGTCATCACATCTGATAATACATCTCCAGAAGAAGGAGATTCTCCGATTTGGGAGCATATTATTCTGCCCATGTGCTTAGGGTTGTTAGAAATGATTGGCCTTTTTGAGATGGATAATGTCGAGGATTGTCTATTGTCTTCTCTGAAAGCAATGCTTGGGCACATCTCCTGATGAGTGCTCAGCAGAATCAATGAAGGGAATGAGTTCTCGTTGACTGTATAGAGTACAGAGTAGATAGTCAGAACCTTTTTCCCAGGGTGGAAGAGTCAATTACTAGGGGACATAGATTTAAGGTGAGAGGAGAAAACTATAGAGGAAATGTGCGGGGCAAGTTTTTTACGCAGAGGGTAGTGAGTGTCTGGAATTCGCTGCCAGAGGAGGTGGTGGAAGCAGGTACGATAGTGGTGTTTAAGAGGCAGCTTGACAAATACATGAATAGGATGGGAATAGAGGTTATACGGACCTCAGAAGTGCAAAATGTTTTAGTTGATGGGCAATATGATCGGCACAGGCTTGGAGGGCCGAAGGGCCTGTTCCTGAAAGATTGGCCTGGTGGTTAACAGTGAAGTTGAGTGTCTTGGGCTACGGGAAGATATAGATGGGATGGTCAAATGGGCAGGTAAGTGGCAGATGGAATTTAACCCTGAAAAGTGTGAGGTGATACACTTTGGAAGGAGTCATTTGACAAGGAAGTATTCAATGATGTGCATGACACTAGGAAGTTCTGAGGAACAAAGGGACCTTGGCGTGTGTGTCCATAGATCTCTGAAGGTGGAGGGGCATGTTAGTGGGGTGGTGAAAAAGGCATATGGGACACTTGCCTTTATCAATCGAGGCATAGATTACAAAAGTAGGGAGGTCATGTTGGAGTTGTATAGAACCTTGGTGAGGCCACAGTTGGAGTACTGTGTGCAGTTCTGGTCGCCACATTATAGGAAGGATGTGATTTCACTGGAGGGGGTGCAGAGGAGATTCACCAGGATGTTGCCTGGGATGAAACATTTAAGTTATGAGGAGAGGTTAGATAGACTTTGGTTGTTTTCGTTGTAGCAGAGAAGACTGAGGGGCGACCTGATCGAAGTGTACAGGATTATGAGGGGCATGGACAGGGTGAATAGGGAGCAGCTGTTCCCCTTTGTTGAAGGGTCAGTCACGAGTGGACATAAGTTTAAGGTGAGGGGCAGGAGGTTTAGGGGGGATGTGAGGAAAAACCTTTTTACCCAGAGGGTGGTGACGGTCTGGAATGCGCTGCCATGGGAGGGTGGTGGAGGTGGGTTGCCTCACATCCTTTAAAAAATACTTGGATGAGCACTTGGCATGTCATAACATTCAAGGCTATGGGCCAAGTGCTGGTAAATGGGACTAGGTAGGTAGGTCAGGTATTTCTCACATGTTGGTGCAGACTCGACGGGCCGAAGGGCCTCTTCTGCACAAAATGGTATGTTGGCCTTCATAGCGAGAGGATTTGAGTACAGGAACAGGGATGTCTTGCTGCAATTGTACAGGGCCTTGGTGAGACCACACCTGGGATATTGTGTGCAGTTTTGGTCTCCTTATCTGAGGAAGGATGTTCTTGCTATAGAGGGAGTGCAACGAAGGCTTACCAGACTGATTCCTGGGATGGCGGGACTGACATATGAGGCGAGATTGAGTCGGTTAGGATTATATATGCTGGAGTTCAGAAGAATGAGGAGGAATCTCATAGAAACCTGTAAAATTCTAACAGGACTAGACAGGGTAGATGCAGGAAGGATGTTCCCGATGGTGGGGGAGTCCAGAGCCTGGGGTTACAGTCTGAGGATACGGGGTAGACCATTTAGGACTGAGATGAGGAGAAATTTCTTCACCCAGAGATTGGTGAGCCTGTGGAATTCACTACCACACAAAGTAGTAGAGGCCAAAACATTGTATGTTTTCAAGGAGGAGTTAGATATAGCTCTCGGGGCGAAAGGGATCAAAGGATATGGGGAGAAAGCGGGAGCAGGCTATTGAGTTGGATGATCAGCCATGATCATAATGAATGACGGAGCAGGCTCGAAGGGCCGAATGGCCTACTCCTGCTCCTAGTTTTTATGTTTCTATGTTCATCCATGTGGAACTGCACGTAGTGGTGAGTTTTATTGAAAAGGGCACCTGGCACCTCCCCTATGCATTTGTGTGCCACCAATTGTGAGATTCCACAAAGGTCCCCAGTGGACCCTTGGAAGTATCCATAGGCAAAAAACATTCATTGCAGCGGTGATTTTCAGGGCTATTAGCCCTTCTGGTCCGTGCCACGTCCGTTCCACATGGAGAATGTGGCCAATATGAGCTACCACATCAGTAGACAAGCGGAGGCGTCTGCGGCCCTGTCTTTCGCTCATCTCCAAGTATAAGCTGTGTTTTCTGTAGACCCTTGGTCATGCCAAAAGTCTTCATGGATTTGGTCCTTCCTCAGCAGCATCTGGGACCTCCAGGGGCCCCCTGGCTCTTGTTCCTCAGGGCAATGGTCTTCCCTGAGCTGTGCCAATCAGTGACGGGCCCATCTTCTGCTTATTCTAATCAAAGCTACCAGGCCTGTGGATACAGGATTGCTTGTATCTGTGCATGGATACAATTGAGCAATCAATGGTAGCTCCTGTTGAATGGTCTCCCTCCATACACAAGGCAGGAATGCAATCTCCAGCCCTTGACTTTCCCTTGGGCTGCACATCTCATAGCAAGGTCACCCCCACAGGGTGAGATCATCCCGGAGGACAAAAGGTGACAGAGTTTTCCTCTCAGATGTGACTGCGCAGTCACAACGAGGGCCTTATTTCAGGTCAAAAAACCCAAGTCCAAGGAACCATAGTCGATCTTGTGTTGGTTGTCATCCTCAGGCCTTGACAATAACAATTGATACATATTCCTTGCACTTCTGTCCTGACTGCAAGCATGGTGGGTCGATTGCCCTGGCCAATGCACTGGGTACATGGAGGCTTGTAGGGCCCATGCTGCCTCTGCACAGCAGATATAGCCATTGGTTGTTGGACTCTGCATCCATTCTGACATGCCTCTGTAAAGATCAGATGCCAATTAAGACCACGTACACCACAGCACCGAAACCTGAATACACACCATTAGTAAAAGAGCCAAGGTCGTTCATTGTGCATGAGATCCTCGAGTTCCGCACTAGGTTGAACCATGCTCTCCATGGTTTGAGCAGGACAGTTATAGGGTTCCCCTTCAATCAGCCAAGATTTGCTATGCTGAACTCCTCCCACTCACCCTGAGACCCCTCCCCGACCAATTATTTTCTAGCTTGTTTTTCGAACTTCGAAAATGATGCTGCTGACCTTCACCTAGGAGATCAGTTCTGACCTCCCCCTATTAGCCACCAAGTCCCTCCCCTCCTCTTCCAGCCTCATTGCCTCCTAATTCTCCTTCCTCCTATCATTATCCAGCCTCCCCTGTTACCCTTGAACCCACCATTATCCATGTGGATATTCCTATTCTCCCCCCAAACCCTTTAATGTTGACATCCGCATGCCCTTAGTCAACCTGACCCCGCCCCAACTCGAGGCCACATGCACGCTGACTTTCTGGGAAACAATATTCCAAACTAGTTTCCCACCAGTGGGAAACTGACTTTTTCCATCAAGCCAAATTTAGTGCCCCTGCCTGCCATAACTCCCCCTGCTGGCAGGAGTGGAGCTTGGTGAAATCCAGGGGCAATGTCAGCCCAGTGAAGCTAGCTGGCTCTTAAAGAGCTGAAATTGTGTTAGTAAGTAAAGGCTGGAATGCAGAGTCAGAAATCCAGGGGAATGGAACCTCTGGAGATGAGATTGAAACCCTGGGAGGTATGCAGTCACTGAGGCAGTGGAGTGGCTTTGAGGGAATTCAGAGGCTTGATCTTCGAAAGTGAAAAGTTTGGAGTCCCTCGTGAGGGAGGCAGAGTTTCAATGAGATTGGTTGACTCACAGTGTTTACTGAGTCTGGGTGGGTTGCTGCAAAATCCATGGGATCTGTTTTAGTCGTTTTAGTTATTTATTATACAGTGTGGTGTGTTCAATCACAGTTTGCCTGTTAATTCACATGTACCTCATACTTACCCTGAATGTTAAAGTATAAGATAGAGATTGTAAATTGTTTTATATTTCTGGTCTTGTCCAATAAATTTATTTTGTTTGTTCAAAACCCGTGGAATCTTGTGGCTTTCTTCTTTTAGCAAGTGTCTGGTTCTCAAACTTTGTCTACTTTAAACAGAATGATATTGGTCCCTGGCTGGATCTTACCAGAAACTTGAGGGTCTGGCCTGGGATCATAACATAAATTGGGGGCTCAACGACAAGTGCTGGTATTGCTGAGGTTGGGATTGATAAAATTTCATGCTGAATTTTACGATACTGACTTAACGGCAGAATGGCTTTGCTGAGAGCTAAGACCTTTCTGGAGAGGGAAGATTTATCCCTGAATGATTTGCAACAATTAACCAAGGCTGGGTTAACCATATTAGTAGAACTGTTGTTGTTAACGGTTAAAAGCAGGGGTTAAGAAAGCAGACATATTTGCAGTAATAGAACAGCATTTGGAATTAGAAGAAGATAAATTTCACACAGTTAGGGCACAGCTTGAGTTGGCTAGAATTCAGCTGCAGCTGAAGCAGCTTGAGACAGAAAGAGAAAGAGAAAGAGAAATGAAAAAGCTCAAACTGGAAAAATAAAGAGATTTGTGAAAGTTTGAACTTGAACTCCAGAGAGAGAAGTTAGCAAGGGAGGGAAGAGAAAAGGAAGGAGAAAAAGAGTTTCAAAGAAAGAAAGAACTCAAGACAGTATGAGCTGGCTACAGAAAATCTTAGGTTACGGGGTGAGAGTCTAGTAGTTCAGATGAGGAATGGAGTCTTGATCCGAGCTTTGATTTAACAAAGAGTCTTCACCTATTGCCTAAATTCACTGAAGACAGAATTGAAAAATATTTCTTCTTGTTTGAAAAGGTGACTACAAAGTTAAAGTGACCAAACGACACATGGACTCTCATTCTGCAAAGTGTTTTAGTTGGGAAGGCTATGGATATATATTCTAGCCTCTCGGAAGAACAATCCTCAGGTTCTGAGGTACTTAAAATGGTGGTACTTAGTGTTTGCAAGTTTCTTCCTGAAGCATACCAGTTGAAATTTCAGACTTTAAAAAGAAATAAACTGAATGAAATGCTTGTAGAATTTGCTAGGGAGAAAGAAATATTGTTTCACGGGTGGTTTCGATCACTGGAAATTAGGGTAAACATTTGAGTATATGAGAGAGCGAATGATACTGGGAGAATTTTCAAACAACATCCCAAAAACTATTAAATCACACCTGGAAGATGTTTCTAAGGTATAGGAAGCAGCAGTTCTGGCAGATGGATATGATATATCACATAGGCAGCTAGGGGGCAGCAGATCTCCACTTGTAAACCCACAACAAAGCTGGTGGAATAGAAAATAATTTAGTTCTAGGAAGAAGGCAGAAGCTGTCCCAGACAATAAAAATGATAGTGTAGAGGATAAAAGTGGTGTAATGAAACCAGTATGCTTTTATTGCCATAAGACAGGGCATCTCAAAGCCAATTGTTGGTAGCTGAATGGTAAACTTGTGGCACTAATAGGAAAGCTGAAGGAATCTTCAAAAAAGGTTATGCCAGAAAAAGAAATAGGTGTTAAATGCATGGCATTGGTGCAAGTGACAGGAATTTCCACAGAAATCTGCACTACAAATTGAAGATTATAAGAAACCCATTGCATCTAATATTTTTACCTTGATAATAGAAACAAATGCAAAGGATTATAAAGGGTTTATATTTGAAGGGGAGTCACTCCAATTTTGTCCAAGAAAGACCCTAGAAAAGTTGTTATCCTGAGAGTTACTGGTACGGCTCAGAGCTCATGTTAGCAAAGGATTTGGACCTTTCTTCAGAAATTTCACTGAATTGGAATGTATTAATACAGGGCATTGATGGGAGTGAATGCCTTTCCCATTGTATGAAGTAAATTTAAACAATGCTCTGGTGAAGGGGCCTTGTCTGGTTAGAGTTGTTCTGAAATTACCTATTAAAATGTAGATTTTATATTGGGCAATGATATAGGGACAGTATAATTTTTTCACCACCTGGGATTGAGTGTCACATTTCCAAAGTTGTTTCTGTGAATGAAATCTCCATGCTTATTTGTGATCCAGTTGAGCAAAGAACTGATTCAAATAAAAATACTGATGTATCCACCTCAGTGATGGGCCGTTGAAAGGCTGCAGAAATGCCTGCAGAATGACCAAATCACATTTTTCAACAGATAGGACGAAGACCACAAAAGAAGGGGCAATGACTCTTGAACTGAATCACAAGTGCGTGCCAGAGTTGAGACATAGGAGACAGCAGGAATCCAGGCACATGGACAGTTCACAAAAGACCACTTAAAACCCCGAAAGGATTGGAATGATATGGTTCATAAATTGCGTGGAAGACTTCAACTATTGGAAAGAACCATAAAAGTCCGAAAAGAAGAGGCTGTTAATATTACTTGGAAAGAATTAAATAAATTTTGTTATGAATGGGATCAGGAAAATTTGAAAGATTACAAATTATTTAAAAATCAGACCAGACAGGAATATGAGACCTTTCTACATCTGAATGACATCCTTAAAGAGGTGAAGAAAATCTTTGATCAAAGAAGTTGGCACAAAAATAGGCCATTTTGAACTTGCCATCTCAAAGGAGAATTTAAAATGTTTGAGCCTGGAAAATGAACTAAAAAAGAAGATATGACTACAGCTAAAGAAGATGATGATTTGACTGTGGACTTAACTGAGACATTCTTTGTGGGGTTTAAAGATGAGAAAGCTACAGACATAGAGCACAAAAACAATGAAAAGACGGAATCAGCACCAACTGGTTTAAAGACTGAATTTGAAAATTCACCTGTGCATAATGATGAGGAATTTTATGTTGCAGATGGACTTTTGGACTGTAATAACATTAAGATGAAAACTTTCAGTAAACATCATCAAAAGTAATATTTTTCATTTTAAACTGGATATGGAATTCAGCAGAGTGCTGATGGTCATGTGAATTTCATTGGATAATGGGGAGATGATTATTGTGTATATTGCATGCACGGGGTAGTTATAAGGTATATAACATATGGTAATTTTTAATATTCTGAATAGTAAATGAAAGGCATTTTCATTTCTCTTTTGGTGGGAAGATGTTATAAATACCTAATTCATTATTCATAGTAATATTTTGAGGTAACTTATAGTTCTGGGAAGATTAAAGTTTAACTGTAGGAAATGGGATAAATGTGACTAAAGCAGCTTGGAGTCCATTACATTTAAAATGTTAGGGTCATGTTGACTTAAGGGGTTAACAGCTCAAAAGGTAAAACCAGCAGGTGGGCTTATTTAGCTGGGCAATTGGACACAAAGGTCTTGCTGCTTGCAAGGAAATGCAGTCCAGAGAGTTGTTTGAGCTACAATGAATTTAGAAGCATTCGGTGAGCTCTGGAAGACTATGTCATTATGGAGATGGGTGGAGATTAACATAGTTCTAGGATTTCATTTTATCTGTGTATTTGCTGGGAGAGTGGGTATTCTGCAACAGGGGAAAAGGCCAGATGAAAAAGGTTCCGCTATCAGCAAGCTCCAGGCAGCAAAAGTGTTGCTGTTAGCTGGCTCTGTGTAGTTGGGGTTTAGGAGAAGCCCTGAGGAGCTGAGAAGGTCACTGACTGCATGCTGGAAAGGGTGTAGGCTCAGAAGATGCCCTAGGAGTCATTTATAGCTTGGTGTAGCTGAGGTGATTGGAGTTTGATTGAATCCAGGGGCAGTGCAAGCCCAGTGAAGCTAGCCGGCTACTAAAGAGCTGAAATTGTGTCAATAAGTAAAGGCTGGAATGTGGACTTAGGAATCCACTATTGCTCACAAACCAGACTGAATTCACCAATTCAGTGGTCTGAATTCACAAAGACACTCTATCACCCTGGATTAAAACTCGGATCTGCTTCCAAAGCTTAGCCTCCTTCCCAAATTGAACTGTCCTGGATAATGTTAGCTCTTCTCTGGACTACAAAAAGTCAGATAAGCTTTCACTAAGGATTCCCACCACAATATAGTCTCAGATGAGGTCCTCCTTTAGAGCCTTATACTTGCAACCATCAGTCAAATGATACAGGTCATTTATGACAAAACAATACTTTCACCGAATTCCTGAGAGTGCCTGTTAAACTGTGCCTGGTCTACAATAATGTTCCTTCAAAGACTGCAATATGAATCAAATAATAACCTCTTCATAGGTTGTCATGTCCTCATTAACACCCTGTCTTAAAATGTTGTCTGCACTGCTGACAATGGAATAGAGGAGTGCGCTGGCCTGCTCTTTATCAAGTGTCAGAGATGCTGAAGTGGTCCTATACATGTTGAATTGGTGATGTCAGGTTTTCCAGTGTGCCTTCAATGGCCTTCCATGTGGTCAAAGAAGTCAGGTAAAGTCTGTTACTTTAATCGATTGTCCTGGGACTCAGTTAACACTTTTCTACTGATTCTTCACCACAGTGGTTTCCCCCTCTGCTTTACTCTTGATGGCTTTCACTTCTCAGCACTGGCAGTTTCGTCGGGGATTCTTGTTTCTCGGTTAGTTTATCGCTGTCACCTTGAAGTATCATCCGAAACAGACCCAAGGTGTGTTTAACAGAGGTGAAGGAATCAAGGCATCCAGGAATTTCCAAACATTTATACAACTTTAATGAGGCATAGATAAGCACGAGGCTCCTTCTAGAAGCATCTCTCTCTGAGTTCCAGTAACCCGTTTTCTGACATCACTAATGATATATATTATCCATTAGCGTATTAGTTATTAACCCTTTATACTACAGTTTATAAGCAGAGGTCAGATAGTGGTGGAAATCCTGCCCTCTCACTAACCCACCAGCAGGAGGAGAATCCAGTCCAGTGTAAACTGCTCTGGACCCTAAAGGCAAAAGGAGGGCAAATTTTACATTAAAGTTGGTTTCTGGCGAATGGATTTCCTATGGAAGCCCTATCACTAACCTATTAAATAATGGAAGTCTGAGAGGAGGGACTTCAATGACATGGAGGAACTGGAGGAGCTTGTGTTATTTGTCCTCTTTGGAGCAGAGATGGCTAAGCAAGGATTTATTAATTATGAGGGGTTTAGATATTGTATATAAGGGTAAACTCTTTCCACTGGTAGAAGAGTTAGCAATTAGAGGCCCCAGACTTAGGATAAGTGGAAAAGAAGCAAAAGGGGAGATGTGGAGATGTGTTTTACATGCAGCGGGGTAATGTGAGCTCAAAGTGCTTCCTGAAAAAGCAGTGGAAGCGGATTCACTAGTAACTTTCCAAAGGGAATTGGACAAATATGTGAAATGCAGGGCTAGGGGAAAAGAACAGGGAAAGTGGAATTAATCAGAAGTTCTTTCAAGAGCCAGCACAGACATGGTGGGCTAATGGCCTCCTCCTGTACTGTACAATTTTATGATTCTATGAATCCGACCAGTGTGTCTGGATTGATTTTTGACTGTATGCCCATGTTCAGTGTCTTTGCAAGGTATGGGCTTATGTTAGGCTGCGTGAGAGTGGAGACTTTTCAGTTTGATGTTCACAAATTACTCGGAGAGTTTGATGGACAGAGAACAAGAATGTGATTGCATTACCATTTGTACATTCTGTGTTCAAAGTATTTCTAACCCTGGAGTGTTTATTCTTGCCCCTGGGGCTAAGAGAGCATTGTATTCTCCTGCCTCGGTTTAATTGTATTCATTCCTGTATTCTGCTCGTTTTCCGATGGAGTCTTTCCCCCTACAGCTCAGGCTTTGTGTAGAAAAATGTGCTTTTAATCAAAAAAAAATTACACTGGCTTCAATCACAATACAGTGTTGCTTAGCAACAAGATATGGTAAGTCACGCTAGGCTAGCTATAGCAGCTTTCTAATATGCTGATCCCATCCTTGTCTAACCTTTCAACATCCTAATGATGGCTCTGAGTCAATCTGTGACACAGTACAATCCCAGAACTGGGATATCATCATATCCCTCTGTCTCCTGCATGCCTTAAGCCTTGACTCAATTCTCATGGGATCCCAGTGATTTCAATTTAAGAGATATTGTGGGTTATCGCAATACAAACCTGTTTAATGTTTAGCTTTTATCTACTACAGCTGACCAGCTGACTGCAGAGGGCTTCCATTGGCTGCAGTCAACAGCAAAAGGTGGCACAGGTGTTACGGCAGAACGGATGGTAAATGCTGAGCCATTCAAATCCCAAAGGGAAAACTGAAACAATTGCCACAACCTTTTTGCAGTTTGTGTAAATTTTGGGATGTGTGCCTTGAATTTAGTGGTAATAATACCACCAAGTCTTATAGGTTTTTACAAAACTAGATTAAACATTTATTAATAGGAGAAATTATTTTAAATATATACGTAGATCTACAAGCTACTACTATGATAACTTCTAAATCCCTATATCAATCTAGCTCCCAGTTATACTTTTGTTAAGGCATAAGTAAGGCACACAGATTTTAAAAGACCCCAGCAAAGTGAATGATACCATAAACAGTCAAATTCAAAGTGAGTTCTCTTAACTTCAGTCCCTGAGGCAGCAGTTTGGTACATACAGGCCACAGACTTTTCACACTTGTTGGATCTTAAACCTGCCTCACTTACAAACAGTCTTCTCTCCTTTATACATATTTTCCTCTTTGAACGCAAATTCCCATTGCTTAACTGTGTCTTTTGAACTTTATCTCTCTACTAATAAAAAATCTATCCTGGTATTAACTCTGCCAGTAATCTTTGGGAAAAATAAAAAAACACACTATTTTTTACTACTTCTGATGGCTTAATTGCTGTAACTACATTTCACCCCCTCCATTGAAAACAATCTAGTCTGGCTTATTTAAAAATGCAAATGTTCCCTTGACACTTATGTTTCTAAACTTTCCCATGTTTACCTAATTAACATTTCAAACCTAACTTCTCTTCTTACATCAAAGCACCCAGAGTATCTGCCTCTAATTCAATTAAGTCTCATGCACACACATAGACACACCCCACTATTACTCTATTTTACAATAAATTCCAATAACATTATGGAAATTATTATATCTTCATGACACAGGAATCCATTTAACAGTGTGATGTCACATCTACCCTTTGTGTGATGTCACATCTACCCTTTGTGTGATGTCACATATGCCCTTTGTGTGATGTCACATATACCCTTCTGAGAGTATCATGAGGCGTCAATCATGAATGGTTTCTCTTTGTGACCTTGAAATGGAGGCCCAGGCAGGTCTGAGGAGAGCGGTTCCCAACACACAATCTACAGTCTAAAATCAGATCCTGCAAATCAATATTTAAGAACACTAGGAAGACCTACTTGAAGTCCCAGCTATTGTTTTCTAATTAATTTCTTACAGGTTTTGTGTATACTTTAGAAATTCTCAGGTACAGCAATACTCCACGCTATCATAAGTAGTGCAAGCATCTTATGCTTGTACAGCCCAGTATGAAACCAACTGTATTATAACCCAACAGAAACCCATTGTGACTGGAATTGAATATCATGGAGTAGAATTTACATCTGTGTTTTCCCAATGCACCCTTGATAAAATTCTGCTACCTACATCCTACTCGCACCAAGACCTGTTCACTCATTGCCTCTGCGCTCACTGATCTACATTGGCTCTTGATCTAGCTAGGCCTCAATTTCAAAATTTCCATCCTTCATTTCAAATCCTTCCAGAGCCTTGTACCTCCCTATCTCTGTAATCTCCTCCAGTCATACCACCTTCTAAGATATCATCACTTCTCTCATTCTGGCCTCTTGAGCATTCCTGATTTTAATTTTTCCATCATTTGTGGCCGTGCCTTCAGCTGCCTGGGCCTTAAACTCTGTTACTCTCTCCCTAAACTTCTCTGCTTCTCTACCTCTTTCCTCCTCTTAAGATGCTCCTTAAAACCTATCTCTATGGACAAGGTTTTGGTCACCTGACCTAAAATCTCGGTATGTGGCTTGGTGTCAAAGTTTGTCTCATGATGCTGCTGTAACATGCCTTGGATGTTTACTACCCTAAAGATATTATATAAATGCAAGTTTTTGTAGTGCTCTGTCTCGTTGGGCATCTGCTAATTTTCCTCTTAAATTACATTGGGAGATTAAGGAACCCTGTGGAAATTCAACATAACTGTCTACTCTCAATCTGAAAATGAATCCTGGCCATCTTAGTCTAATGGATCTCAACGGGACAATTGGTCTTTAATGTATCAGTGTGGCTTGTGACTTTCCACAAACTAGCTCTTCTGGATTTAATGCATCTTCAATGTCTGATTGTTTTTACAAGAAATGTGCAACTATCCTTTGTTTGAAAACTCATAATTTAAACAGAACACAATCCCAAATTATACTGGTAGGGAGAACAAAGAGTTGAAATGCTGAATCATGTGTCTATTGCATTCAGAATTCAGCATCGTATTTCCCCTTTAATGGGGGTGGGGGGGGTGCTTGGGAGGTGATTACCTCACAAATTCTTCATAAGTTTCTGTGATCCCCATTTCAGAAATTTCAGTCAGTCATACAAACTCATGCAACGTGATTTGATGTGTGCACACAGAAAAAGGGTCAATCTCAAGACAGTAATAACCCGTTAAATGACAAACCTGGAACTAACACTGTCCCTTCGTAATGACTCCTGAATGCAGTTTCCAATGGCCTTGGTTTCATGCCCTCTAATTGCGCTGGATGTTGTGTCTCCCAGCCCAATGGACATTGCGGCTGATCGATTTCCTGGCTGCTCAGAGCACTGGAGCAGCTTTTGGTCAATTTCCACCAGAGCTCAAAGCTTCAACAGCCAGCATGTCCAATCACCGCAAAGACACCAATAGAACACGGAGATTTCTAAACAAGCACTAGTGGTTATAACTCAGGCTGTTCCATGCTCTGCTCACCCCACACTCTGATCTCTACTGGGCCACAAGAGGATGACACTCAGGACTTGAAGGCAGTGCAGAGAAGGTTCCCAGGGATGGTATCCTAACAACAGGAGGATCTGGGCTTTTTAACATGGGGGTCATTTGGGAGATGACCTTAAAGGGGCCACAAAAAGTATATTATGGGCATTGAAAGGATATTAAAGAGACCAAGCCGAATAATTGAGGGGTTGGATGGATTGGGTAATGAGGAATGATTCTAGAAATTGGGCATGTTCTCAGTGGAAGGGCAATGGTTGACAGGTGACATGATTGGTGTTTCTGCATTTTAAAGGACAGGGTCACGTAGACTGTGACCAGCAATTTCATGTTGAACAGTTGAACCAAAGGACATGGCCTAAGTTTGATGGGGGTAAAGTCAAATCTAGTGGAAATTATATTTCAGTGAGTGAGTGGTCAGTCTGTGGAACCGGCTCTCTAGAGATAGGATGGAAGCAGCTAGTATTGATTCATTCAAATATAAATTAGATTTCTTTCTGAAAATACATTTGGAATATACAGTATGTTAGTTTTTGAGATATGATGGACAAAGTTTTGTTGGTGTGGGCCTGAAAGTTTGTGCGACCTTGACTACATCTTTTGGCTCCTTTCAAGGACTGGTGCCTGCCCCCTAGAGATGCTGGCCAGGATCAGTGGCCTCGCTGGAACTGTGCCTAGTAGTGAGGGTGCCATGGAAGCAGGCTGCCCTCTCAAACAGGTATGTGGGGTCTGGGGGCGCTGGGCCAGTCAGCCGGCCCCAGCAAGATGGGGCAGTGTTGCAGATAGGGTGGAGAGGTTGGGGGTTGCTGTGGGCTTGGTCGCTGCTGCCAGGGGGCCTTTCTGCGCACCACAGAGCAGTTCATTAAGAGGACCTGCCTCCCAAAAGTTGCAGGGAGGCTGCCAGGATTCACCAGGTGTTCCATCCATGTGGCAGAGAGCCCCTCCACTAGTAAAATGCTAGCAATGGCAGAAAGATGATGGGCGCTTCACTACCCACCTTTCCTTGCCATTTTACCTCCCAACCCATTCCAAAAGGGCTGGTAAAATCCTGCCAATGGATGGTATGTGGAGCAGGATTGGGAGCCTCTCTGTTGTGATGAAAATCTGGGCTTCAGTCTTTGATTGATGTCATTCTTTGACCAACCACAAAGAGATTTTTAAATTAACTGTCTGATTCGCTGCCTCTCACAGCTCTATCACCCTCAGGGTGAAATAGTCCACAAAACTTCACCCACCCCCCCACCTTTAGCCCCTTCCAAATTTTTTAATTGTGTCCCTCAATGTTTCCACGTTTATCACAGTGAATGCTCTGGCTGGGGTAGTTTTGTCAGTCCATTTTTTAATCTTCAAAACTTCATTTAGTTTCAATTAATTAACTTCAGTTGAAGCTTCCACTTTCCTAAGGAAGACAAGCTTCAACACTGTGCTGTCAGTGTTTCCTGAGGTTCTGGTATTGGGTCTCCATGGTTAACGGGCTGATAAGGGGGGCCCGGAAACTGGAGAAGCGCCAGGGCTCTTGATTTTGCTCTCTGACGCTGTTTGGGACACATCAGATACTGAACCAGCCTGTGCCACATGCAGCAAGACCTGGACAACATTCAAGGTTGAGCTGACAAGCGGTTAGTAACATTTGCATCACACAGTTCCAAACAATGACCATTTCCAATGAAAGTCTAAACCATCACCCCTTGACATTTATTTGCTTTTAAAGAAATGTTCTCAGGGTCGGTGGATTAATCTGTCCGGTTAACCTACAATCCGTCTGGTTAATAGCATTACCATAGCTGAATCCCCCACTATCAACATCCTGGGGGTTACCATTGACCAGAAACTGAACTGCAGTAGCCATTTAAATACTGTGGCTACAAGAGCAGGTCAGAGGCTAGGAATTGTGCGGTGAGTAACTCACCTCCTGAATCCCCATCTGCAAGGCACAAGTCAGGATGTGATGGAATACTCCCCACTTGCCTGGATGAGTGCAGCTCCAACAACACTCAAGGAGCTTGACACCGTCCAGGACAAAGCAGCCCACTTGATTGGCACCTCATCCACCACCTTAAACATTTACTCCTTCCACCATAGAACCATAGAAAAGTTACAGCACAGAAGGAGGCCATTTGGCCCATCTTGTCCATGCCAGCCCTAGGACACCCAGGTGCCCTTTCTAATCCCACCTTCCTGCACCCGGCCCATAGCCCTGCAGCTTACAGCACTTTAGGTGCAGATCCAGGTACTTTTTAAAAGAGTTTAAAGTTTCTGCCTCTACCACCAACTTGGGCAGCGAATTCCAGATACCCACTACCCTCTGCGTAAAAAAGTTCTTCCTCATGTCCCCCCTACACCTTCTGCCACTTATCTTGAATCTACGTCCCCTGGTTCTAGAAGTCTCCACCAAGGGAAACAATTTTATCCTGTCCACTTTATCCATTCTCCTCATAATTTTGTACACCTCAATCAAGTCACCTCTCAGCCTTCTTTGTTCTAAGGAAAATAACCCCAACCTATCCAATCTCTCCTCGTAGCTACACTTTTCTAACCCTGGTAACATTCTTGTAAACCTCCTCTGCACTCTCTCCAGAGCTATTACATCCTTCCTGTAATGTGGTGACCAGAACTGCACACAATACTCCAGTTGTGGCCTCACCAGTGTTTTATACAATTCCAACATGATATCCTTACTTTTATATTCTATACCTCTGCCAATGAAGGAGAGCATTCCATATGCCTTCTTTACAACCTTGTCTATTTGAACTGCTGCCTTCAGGGACCTATCTACTAGTACACCAAGATCTCTCACTTCATCTACCCCTCATGTGTCGGTGCAGACTCGATGGGTCAAAGTGCCTCCTCTGCACTGTGATTCTGTGATTCTTAGTATATTCCCATTTATTGTGTAATCCCTCTAACTGTTTGACCTCCCTAAATGTATGACCTCACACTTCTCTATGTTAAAATCCATCTGCCACTTTACCGCCCACTCCACCAACCCATCTATATCGTTTTGGAGATTATGTTTATCATAACCATCTACGCACAGTAGCAGCAGTATGTACCATCTACAAGATGCACTGCAGGAACTCACCAAGGCTGCTTCCAAACCCACAACCGCTACCATCTAGAAGGACAAGGGCAGCAGGTAGATGGGAACACCACCACCTGGAAGTTCCACTCCAAGTCACTCACCATCCTGATTTGGAAATATATCGCTGTTCCTTCACTGTCTCTGGATCAAAATCCTGGAACTCCCTCCCTAATAGCACTGTGGGTGCACCTACACCACATGGACTGCAGCGGTTCAAGAAAGCAGCTCACCACCACCTTCTCAAGGGGCAATTAGGGATGTGCAATAAATGCTGGTCCAGCCAGCGAAGCCCACACCCCGTGAATGAAAAAAAAAGTTGAGTATTCATGTGATTGTCAGGTGCACTGGTGATGGGATAGGAGATGACCCTTGCTCATACTCTTTCAAGGCAATTCTCCTTGTGAGGTTTTGCAGATGGGTTTTCTCCATGCCAATGCCTCTGGAGTGTAGAAGGTACAGTGATGCAAATATTCAGCCATCTTTGACTTTGATTTCAAATCATTGGAATGTAGCTTTTGGCTTAAAATTTCAGCCAGTGGTTTCCAGCCAGTAAATTCATGAAGTCGGATTTTTTTATAAAGCATGGCTTCATAACAAATGCCTTGCTAATTGTTTGGCAGTGAGGCTATCACCTGCTGCCCTTGTCCTTCTAGATGCACTGAAGAGTCCAGTTGTTTCCAGCTGTGACTGTTCATGGTGCAAGTCAGGCCCTCTGGTCCTGACCCAGGATGAATTGGGCCATCTTGAAACAGAGGAACTTGCATTTATCTGCAGGATTGCCTTAACACAGAAAACATCCCATGTTGGCCTCAAGGCACCAAGTCTTATTCATTCCTCCCTCACCCATGTACTGCCTGTTATTTGTGTGGGCTCTCTCCCCTCATCTGGCACACTTTAAATTATTGCTTCCTCTAGTCCTTCATTTTGTTTATGGGGTAGGTGAGAAGCTTAGAATCCAACGTAATACCTAAGTACACATTGATAATTTGACAGCACAGTCACTCAGTACTTGGGCAAGGCTAGGAGATGATGTATTGTTATGAATCTGAGTTATCTTACCAAGTGCAGTCCAATATGTTAACCATTTGTCACAAGTGGACAAATGGGAATCCAGATGGAGTTAATTGCTTTTCTGACTTACAAGACAAATGGCTAATAGATTCTGCCATTGGTCATGTGATCTTAATAATATCCTCATGACACTTTAATATATTTCTGTATTTGTTGTTCGAACAGTAAGATGAAAAGCAGAGTGCACAAGTATTTTTGATCAATGTGTCCACTTTCCCTGCTGATCACAGAATATTGATGATCTGCTAAAATGGTGTGTGCCATGGGTAAAATCACCAGTGCTAAATTAACTAAACTCACAACTGCTGAACAAAAACCTCAAAACAACAATGGGATGAGGCATGTCTGATACCTTAATGTAGAATTCTAAACTTTGATGAAAAAGACTGAAAGGTTTTGTACTGAAAGGTGATAGATGTTTAAGTAAATATATACATGGAGTATCTATAACTGGATTGTGGGTATCACTTCTTCCACTAAATTTAGTGCATATGGCTAGAAGCCTCGCCAGTGGCTAGTCAATGATTTCTGTGTTTCAGCAGTGGCTTGGTGGGCAATGGTTTTGTCTTTCAATCAGGCACACATGGGTCCAAGCCCCAATCCAGAGGCTTGAACAGAAAAGTATAAGCTGACACTCTAGTGCAGTACTGAGGGAGTGCTGCACTGTTGGGGTTGCTGTTTACCAGGTGATACATTAAACAGAGGCTCTGCCCTCTCAGGTGGATGTATAAATTCCCATGGCAGTCTTTGGAGAAGAACAAGAGGGGAGTTATCCTCAGTGTTATTTATCCCTAAGTCAACAACACTAAACAGATGCAAAAGCAAAAAGGTGCAGGAGATCTGAAACAAGAACAGGACATGCTTGAAATCCTTAGTGGACATATAAATTTATGGTCATCAATCTGAAACATTAACTCTGATTTTCTCTCCACAGATGCTGGCTGACCTGCTGAGTATTTATATCATTTTCTGCTTTTATCCCCAATCAGATGACCAGGTCATGATCACATGAGCGAGTTTGCTGTTGGCAAATTGGCTGTCATATTTTTCACTGTCGTCCAGATGTTCCTGTAGCTGGGAATCTGAGAGAGACTGCTCTGAGTTAGACTCGCCTTTGCATATTTAGGTTTTTAAATGATTTACATGGCAAATTGCTGAAAATGCCAGCTGGTAATGCATTGCTGGGGACTACATGTGGACGCTGTGTGAATAGGGCAATCAACAGGGTATCTCCTTAACCAATGAGATTTAACGATTGGGATATTGAGAGCACAAAAACTGAGAAGAAAGTGTAACTTAGAGTAGATGAATTCAATGATTCAAAAATTGCTGTCAAAATAATGATACGAGTAATCGTGTTTTCCATTACTTATGTGAAAATGCCACAGCAACTTCAAATGAGGACAGACGTGTGATTAAAGACAGACATCAAAAAGTTGCAGTTCCAATTCGCCACTACACAGTTACCTTCCCAGAAACAGCATCCCACTGCCTCTTCATTGACATGCAATGAATGGCGTGAAGTTTTTGTGCTTGTGTGATGGAGAGGAATTAAACTCAATGCAGAAAGTTAAATTACATCACTTCAGATTTAAGAACTCTATTAATGACCCAATAAGTGTTAGTTATTGCAGGCAAACTATCTGGCACTGAAAATTAACTGAAGGATTCTCATTCCTTCAAATTTTAATTCTTGGAGATGTTTTTAAAAAGATGATTTTTTTTTACTTTATTTTACTTTTCCTTTCTTTCTCTTCTTTATATCTCTTAATTCAGACTTTCTTTCCCTCTCTGTCCGAGTTGGCATTAAACTCATTCACTCTCATTGACATTTTCTTCACAGTCCTAGCACTGTTAGCTTCACAATCGCAGGTGCCCTGGAGAGGAGCAATGCCACTTCCATCTTGAATTTGCTGAGCAAAAATAGGGAATTAGGGGAAAACTCTCCCAGTAACTGGAGTCATACCCTTCACAAAGGAAGATGATTGTGATTGTTGCAGGCCAATCATCTCAGCCCAGGGTAGTGTCCTAGGCTGAACCATCTTCAGCTGCTTCGCCAATGACCTTCCCTCCATCATAAGGTTGGAAGTGAGGATTTTCATAGAGCCAGAGAGCCCAGGCCAGCTCTCTGGAGAGCAATGCAGTCAGTCCCATTCCCCCACTCTATCCCCTTATCCCTGTAGGTTTATTTCCCTCAAGTGCCCATCCAATTTCATTTTGAAATTATTGATTGTCTCCACTTCCACAACAATTCACTGCTGATTGCATAGTGTTCAGCTCAGAGTGGACTAGGGAGGTGGGGACCCTGATTTTGCTTGGGTCAACTGTGATATCACCCATGGTTGAATATTCTACCAACGTACTGCCCATCAGGAACACCAGGCACTTGGACATGGTCGGGAATGCTTTGGATGGGGGAAGAAACAGAAAATGGCCATTTATTAGCAGTTCATACATTGCTGACCTCTGTTGGTTTAGTTCAGGCTGTCCCTACTGTTTAGAGCTGACTTCTGCAGGGAGATTTAAACCTCCACACGTTTGTTCCAACATAAGAGTGGCTTCCTATTAACCTTATTAACTGTAAAATAAGGGACTGATGTGGAAATTCCCTGTAACAAGCTGTTTGAAATACAGAAAATGGGGGGAAGCCAGCTGTAAAACATGAAGCAATAAAAAGGCAGAATCTGAACTCTGAGAGAGTCATAAAGTACAAACTGAGGGAGGGAAGGCAAGAGGGAGAGAGAGATTGAGGGAAGGAGAGAGAGGAAGGAAAAAGGGAGGAAGGGGAGAGGAAGGGAGGGAAGGCGAGAGGGAGAGAGAATAGAATCTTACAGCACCGAAGGAGGACATTCAGCCCATCATATCTGGCTTTCTTCAATAGCAATTCATATAGTGCCACTCCCCGCCTTTTCCCTGTAGCCCTGCAAGTTTTTCCGCTCAGATAATAACCCAATTCCCTTTTGAATGTCACAATTGACCCTGTCTCCACCACACTCTCAGACTGTGCATTCCACATCCTAACCACTCGACTGACCTTGGCTCCACACTCACGCCCCTAGCCAAGCTGTTCCAGTACAGCTACAATACTGACGTCTACACGGATAGGTCGAAACTTGCCCAGGTATGTCCTGTACACAAAAAGCAGGACAAATCCAACCCGGCCAATTACTGCCCCATCAGTCTGCTCTCAATCATCAGTAAAGTAATGGAAGGGGTCATCAACAGTGCTATCAAGCAGCATTTGCTTATCAATAACCTGCTCACTGATGCCCAGTTTGGGTTCCGCCAAGGCCACTCAGCTCCAGACCTCATGACAGCCTTGGTTCAAATATGTGCAAAAGAGCTGAACACCTGAGGTGAGGTGAGAGTGACAGTCCTCGGCATCAAGGCAGCATTTGACCGAGTGTGGCATCAAGGAGCCTTAGCAAAACTGGAGTCAATGGGAATCAAAGGGAAAGCTCTCCACTGGTTAGAGTCATACCTAGCACAAAGACAAATGGTTGTGGTTGTTGGAGGTCAGTCATCTCAGCTCCAAGACATCACTGCAGAAGTCCCCAGGGTAGTGTCCTCGGCCCAACCATCTTCAGCTGCTTCATCAATGACCTTCCTTCCATCATAAGGTCAGAAGCGGGGATGTTCGCTGATGATTGCGCAATGTTCAGCACCATCCGCAACTCATCAGATACTGGAGCATGCCCAAATGCAGCAAGACCCGGACAATATCCAGGCTTGGGCTGACAAGTGGCAAGTAACATTTGCGTCACACAAGTGTCAGGCAATGACCATCTCCAGCAAGAGAGAATCCAACCATCGCCCCTTGATGGTCAATGGCATTACCATCGCTGAATCCCCCACTATCAACATCCTGGGGGTTACCATTGACCAGAAACTAAACTGGACTAGCCATATAAATACTGTGGCTACAAGAGCAGTTCTGAAGCTAGGAAACATGTGACGAGTAACTCACCTCCTGACTCCCCAAAGCCTGTCCACCATCTACAAGGCACAAGTCAGGAGTGTGATGGAATACTCCCCACTTGCCTGGATGAGTGCAGCTCCCGCGCACTGAAGAAGCTGGACACGGTCCAGGTCAAAACAGCCCGCTTGATTGGCACCAAATCCACAAAAACTCACACCCTCCACCAATGACGAACAGTAGCAACAGTGTGTACCATCTACAAGATGCACTGCAGAAACTCACCAAGGCTCCTTAGACAGCATCTTCCAAACCCATGACCACTACCACCTCGAAGGACAAGGTCAGCAGATAGATGGGAACACCACCAACTGGAAGTTCCCCGCCAAGTCACTCACCATCCTGTCTTGGAAATATATCTCTATTCCTTCACTGTTGTTGGGTCAAAATCCCAGAACTCCCTCCCTAACAGCACTTTGGGTGTACCTACACCACACAGACTGTATTGGTTCAAGAAAGCAGCTCACCACCACCTTCTCAAGGGCAACTAGGGATGGATGATAAATGCTGCTCCAACCAATGAAGCCCACACCCCGTGAATGAATAAAAAAGAACTCTCAGTCACTGCATTCCAGATACTAACCACACAATTGACCCTGTCTCCACGACACTCTCAGGCACTGCATTCCAGATACTAACCACTCAATTGACCCTGTCTCCACCGCACTCTCAGGCAGTGCATTCCAGATCCTAACTACTTGATTGACACTGTCTCCACCACACTCTCAGGCAGTGCATTCCAGATTCTAAACACTCGATTGACCCTGTCTCCACCAAACTATCAGGCAGTGCATTCCAGATCCTAATCACTCGATTGACCCTGTCTCCACCACACTCTCAGGCAGTGCATTCCAGATCCTAACCACTCGATTGACCCTGTCTGCACCACACTCTCAGGCACGGCATTCCAGATCCTAACCACTCACTGTGTGAAAAAGTTTTCCTCATGTCACCATTGCTTCTTTTGCCAATTACCTTAAATCTGTGCTCTCTGGTTCTCAGTGCTTCCACCAATGGGAACAGTTTTTTCCTGTGTACCCCCAACAAAAAACAGCTGTGCTCAAAAGGCATTCTCTTCAAAGATAGGGTTGCAACACAGTCGTGCTGATTCTCCAACCTAATGCTCCCTTTAAACTCAGCTCCACTCTGCAGGAGCAAGTCAGTGAGTTTACTCAGATGGACTCTCCCCAATGTCCTGCACAATATTTATCCCTCAACCTAAAAAATAAAAAAAAAACAGATTATCCAGTTATTATCATTTTCACATTGCTGTTTGTGGCATGTTGTGTACCTCTTGGTTTTCCATTACCATAGTTACGATACAACAAAAGTATTTAATTAGTTGTAATTTGCTTTGGGACACACTAAGGCGTTAACTACATTGAACTATTACACAGAGCTGGGAGTAGCTGTGAAAGAGAGTGGCAACAGGAATGTAGTGAGATTGGGAATTCTGTGCAGGAGGCAAAGGATGTGCTAATTGTTTTAAGCTACCAGGAAACAGCAAATATATAAATTATCAGGGTAATTCATACAGGGACAGTTACACAGGTGTACATATGAAGATAAGAACAAAGAGCAGGAGTAGGCCATTCAGCCCCTCAAGCCTGCTCCACCATTTAAGAAGATCATGGCTGATCTGATAGTAACCTCAAATCTGCATCCCACCTACCCCCGATAACCTATCACCCCACTTGCTTACCAAGAATCTATCCACCTCTGCCTTAAAAAATATTGAAAGTCTCTGATTCCACCACCTTTTCAGGAAGAGAGTTCCAAAGACTCACAACCCTCTGAGTGAAAAAAAATTGCTCCATCTCTGTTTTAAATCTTATTTTTAAACAGTGACCCCGAGTTCTAGATTGTCCCACAAGCGGAAACATCCTCTCCACATCCACCCTGTCAAGGCCCCTCAGGATCTTATATGTTTCAATCAAGTCACCTCTTACTATTCTAAACTCCAGCAGATACAAGCCTAGTCTGTCCAACCTTTCCTCATAAGACAACCCACCTATTCCAGGTATTAGTCTGGTAAACCTTCTCTGAACTGCTTCCAATGCATTCACATTCTCCCTTAAATAAGGTGACCAATACTGTACATAGTACTACAAATGTGGTCTCACCAATACACTGTACAACTGAAGCATAACCTCCCTACTGTTGTATTCAATCCCCTTGCAATAAATGATAACATTCTATTAACTTTCCTTATTACTTGCTGTACTTCCATTACTAGCCTTTTGTGATTCATGCACTGTTAGCCAGCTAATCTTCTACCCATGCTAATATGTTACCCCCTATACCGTGAGCTTTTATTTTCCACAATAACCTTTGATTTGGCACTTTATCAAATGCCTCCTGGAAATCTAAGTACAGTACATCCACCAGATTCCCTTTATCCACAGCACATGTTACTTCCTCAAGGAACTCGAATAAGTTGGTTAAACATGATTTCTCTTTCGCAAAACCATGTTGAATCTGCCTGTAATGTTATTTGATTAATACTCAGCTCTGAATAAGAGTCATCACAGAATCACAGAATCACAGCGCAGAAGAGGCCCTTCGGCCCACCGAGTCTGCACCAACACATGAGAAACACCTGACCTACCTACCTAATCCCACTTACCAGCACTTGGCCCATAGCCTTGAATGTTATGACGTGCCAAGAGTCATATATGACTCAAAACATTAACTCTGTTTCTCTCTCCAAAGATGCTGCCAGACTTGCAGAGTTTTTCCAGCACTATGTTTTTATTTCTAATTTACAGCATCTGCAGTATTTTGCTTTTTTGATAGTCTAAAGACCTGGACTCATTTCCCAGGGAATTGAGTTCAAATCTCACCACAGCAGCTCAGGGAATTTAACATCAATTAATTCATAACTCTGGAAAAACCTAGGCTTAGTAACGGTAATCATGAAACTCCCAGATTGTCTGACATAGATATATTCACAAAATCATACCTTACAGCCAAGATCTAAGACTCCTCCATCAGCAGAAGTGATGGCACAAGTAGTATACAGCCAGGAAAGAGTAGCTCTGGGAGTATTCAACATGAAGGAAACCTCCTGCTGATTGCCACCTACCACCCTCCTCAGCTGATGCATCAACACTGCTACATATTGAACACCATTTGGAGAAAGTATTGAGGTGGCAAGGGCACAGAATGTACTTTGGGTGGGTGGTGTTGTCCATCAGCAAGAGTGGCTCGGTAGTACTACTACTGACTGAGCTAGCAAAGTCCTGAAGGGCATATCGGCCAGACTGGGTTTGTGGCAGGTACTAAGAGAACCAACAAGAGGGAAAAACCTGCTTGACGTCAACTTCATCCATCTACCTCTCACAGATTCTAGGAGTGACCATTGCACAGTGCCTCCATCATGATGTGTGACACTACCACCATGCTAAATTGGATATAGTCACAACTGAACTGACAGCTAAAAACTGGGTACCTATGAGGTGCTGTTGGCCATCAGCAGCAGCAGAATTGTACACTCGCACAATTTGTAATCTCATACCCACCATATCCCCCACTCCATTACCATCAAGCTAGGATAAACCATGGTTTGGTGAGTGGTAAGACGCTATCAGGAGCAGCCCCAGACATATCAAAAATGAGATGCCAACCTGGTGAAGCTACATCAATACTCTCATGAAAAACAGTGCAATCGGAATGCAACGGATGGAGCGAAACTCAAACCAATGGGTCAGATCAAAGCTCTGAAACCCTGCAAGATATCATTATGAATGGCGATGGACAGATGAGGAGGGCTACAAATATTCCCATCCTCAATGATGTGTAAATCAAAACATAAGTGCAAAACAAAAGCCACAAGCATTGAGTGAGTTGTCAGTGAGTGTGATGTCAGTGAGTTACCAGTGAGCGGGATGTCAGTGAATGTGATGTCAGTGAGTGTGTTGTCAGTGAGTGTGTTGTCAGTGAGTGTGTTGTCAGTAAGCGGGATGTCAGAGAGTGTGTTGTCAGTGAGCGTGATGTCAGTGAGTGTGATGTAAGTGAGTGTGTTGTCAGTGAGTGTGATGACAGTGCGTGTGTTGTCAGTGAGTGGGATGTCAGTGAGTGTGTTGTCATTGAGAGAGAGGTCAGTGAGTGGGATATCAGGGAGTGTTTTGTCAGTGAGCGTGATGTCAGTGAGCGTGAAATCAGTGAGCGTGATGTCAGTGAGCCGTTGTCAGTGAGCGTGATGTCAGTGAGTGAGTTGTCAGTGAGTGTGTTGTCAGTGAGCGTGATGTCAGTGAGTGTGATGTCAGTGAGCGTGTTGTCAGAGAGCGTGTTGTCAGTGAGCGTGTTGTCAGTGAGCGTGATGTCAGTGAGAGTGTTGTCAGTGAGTGTGTTGTCAGTGAGTGTGTTGTCAGTGAGTGTGTTGTCAGTGAGTGTGTTGTCAGTGAACGTGTTGTCAGTGAGCGTGTTGTCAGTGAGCGTGTTGTCAGTGAGCGTGATGTCAGTGAGAGTGTTGTCAGTGAGTGTGTTGTCAGTGAGTGTGTTGTCAGTGAGTGTGTTGACAGTGACGTGATGTCAGTGAGCGTGATGTCAGTGAGCCATTGTCAGTGAGCGTGTTGTCAGTGAGTGTGTTGTCAGTGAGCTTTTTGTCAGTGAGTGTGTTGACAGTGAGAGTGTTGTCAGTGAGTGTGTTGTCAGTGAGCGTGATGTCAGTGAGCGTGATGTCAGTGAGTGTGTTGTCAGTGAGTGTGTTGTCAGTGAGTGTGTTGTCAGTGAGCGTGATGTCAGTGAGCGTGATGTCAGTGAGCCGTTGTCAGAAAGCGTGTTGTCAGTGAGTGTGTTGTCAGTGAGCGTGTTGTCAGTGAGTGTGTTGACAGTGAGAGTGTTGTCAGTCAGTGTGTTGTCAGTGAGCGTGATGTCAGTGAGCGTGTTGTCAGTGAGTGTGTTGACAGTGAATATGTTGTCAGTGAGTGTGTTGTCAGTGAGTGTGTTGTCAGTGAGTGTGTTGTCAGTGACTGTGTTGTCAATGAGTGCTTTATCAGTGAGCGGGATGTCAGTGAGTGTGTTGTCAGTGAGTGTGTTGTTAGTAAGTGTGAGGTCAGTGAGAGGGATATCAGGGAGTGTTTTGTCAGTGAGCGTGATGTCAGTGAGCGTGAAGTCAGTGAGCTGGAAGTCAGTGAGAGTGATGTCAGTGAGTGTGTTGTCAATGAGGGTGTTGTCAGTGAGTGGGATGTCAGTGAGTGTGTTGTCAGTGAGTGTGTAGTCAGTGAGTGTGATGTCAGTGAGTGTGCTGTCAGTGAGTGTGTTGTCAGTGAGTGTGTTGTAAGTGAGTGGGATGTCAGTGAGTGTGATGTCAGTGAGTGTGTTGTCAGTGAGTATGTTGTCAGTGAGTGGGATGTCAGTGAGTGTGTTGTCAGTGAGTGTGTTGTCAGTGAGTGTGTTGTCAGTGAGTGTGATGTCCGTGATTGTGTTGTCAGACGGTGTGATGTCAGTGAGTGCATTGTCAGTGAGTGTGATGTCAGTGAGCCGTTGTCAGTGAGCGTGATGTCAGTGAGTGTGTTGTCAGTGAGCGTGATGTCAGTGAGTGTGTTGTCAGTGAGTGTGTTGTCAGTGAGTGTGTTGTCAGTGAGCGTGATGTCAGTGAGTGTGATGTCAGTGAGCGTGTTGTCAGTGAGTGTGTTGTCAGTGATTGTGTTGTCAGTGAATGTGTTGTCAGTGAGCGTGTTGTCAGTGAGCGTGTTGTGAGTGAGCGTGATGTCAGTGAGCGTGATGTCAGTGAGAGTGTTGTCAATGAGTGCGTTGTCAGTGAGTGTGTTGTCAGTGAGTGTGTTGACAGTGACGTGATGTCAGTGAGCGTGATGTCAGTGAGCCATTGTCAGTGAGCGTGTTGTCAGTGAGTGTGTTGTCAGTGAGCCTTTTGTCAGTGAGTGTGTTGACAGTGAGAGTGTTGTCAGTGAGTGTGTTGTCAGTAAGCGGGATGTCAGAGAGTGTGTTGTCAGTGAGCCTTTTGTCAGTGAGTGTGTTGACAGTGAGAGTGTTGTCAGTGAGCCATTGTCAGTGAGCGTGTTGTCAGTGAGTGTGTTGTCAGTGAGCCTTTTGTCAGTGAGTGTGTTGACAGTGAGTGTGTTGTCAGTGAGCGTGATGTCAGTGAGCGTGATGTCAGTGAGTGTGTTGTCAGTGAGTGTGTTGTCAGTGAGTGTGTTGTCAGTGAGCGTGATGTCAGTGAGCGTGATGTCAGTGAGCCGTTGTCAGAAAGCGTGTTGTCAGTGAGTGTGTTGTCAGTGAGCGTGTTGTCAGTGAGTGTGTTGACAGTGAGTGTGTTGTCAGTGAGTGTGTTGTCAGTAAGCGGGATGTCAGAGAGTGTGTTGTCAGTGAGCGTGATGTCAGTGAGTGTGATGTAAGTGAGTGTGTTGTCAGTGAGTGTGATGACAGTGCGTGTGTTGTCAGTGAGTGGGATGTCAGTGAGTGTGTTGTCAGTGAGTGGGATGTCAGTGAGTGTGTTGTCATTGAGAGAGAGGTCAGTGAGTGGGATATCAGGGAGTGTTTTGTCAGTGAGCGTGATGTCAGTGAGCGTGAAATCAGTGAGCGTGATGTCAGTGAGTGTGTTGTCAGTGAGCGTGTTGTCAGTGAGTGTGTTGACAGTGAGAGTGTTGTCAGTGAGTGTGTTGTCAGTGAGCGTGATGTCAGTGAGCGTGTTGTCAGTGAGTGTGTTGTCAGTGATTGTGTTGTCAGTGAACGTGTTGTCAGTGAGCGTGTTGTCAGTGAGTGTGTTGTCAGTGAGTGTGTTGTCAGTAAGCGGGATGTCAGAGAGTGTGTTGTCAGTGAGCGTGATGTCAGTGAGTGTGATGTAAGTGAGTGTGTTGTCAGTGAGTGTGATGACAGTGCGTGTGTTGTCAGTGAGTGTGATGACAGTGCGTGTGTTGTCAGTGAGTGGGATGTCAGTGAGTGTGTTGTCATTGAGAGAGAGGTCAGTGAGTGGGATATCAGGGAGTGTTTTGTCAGTGAGCGTGAAATCAGTGAGCGTGATGTCAGTGAGCATGATGTCAGTGAGTGTGTTGTCAGTGAGTGTGTTGTCAGTGAGTGTGATGTCAGTGAGCGTGTTGTCAGTGAGTGTGTTGTCAGTGAGTGTGTTGACAGTGAGCGTGATGTCAGTGAGTGTGATGTCAGTGAGCGTGTTGTCAGTGAGTGTGTTGTCAGTGATTGTGTTGTCAGTGAACGTGTTGTCAGTGAGCGTGATGTCAGTGAGTGTGTTGACAGTGAGTGTGTTGTCAGTGAGCGTGATGTCAGTGAGTGTGCTGTCAGTGAGCGTGTTGTCAGTGAGCGTGTTGTCAGTGAGCGTGATGTCAGTGAGTGTGTTGACAGTGAGTGTGTTGTCAGTGAGCGTGATGTCAGTGAGCGTGATGTCAGTGAGTGTGTTGACAGTGAGTGTGTTGTCAGTGAGCGTGTTGTCAGTGAGTGTGTTGTCAGTGAATGTGTTGTCAGTGAGCGTGATGTCAGTGAGCGTGATGTCAGTGAGAGTGTTGTCAGTGAGTGTGTTGTCAGTGAGTGTGTTGTCATTGAGTGTGTTGACAGTGACGTGATGTCAGTGAGCGTGATGTCAGTGAGCCATTGTCAGTGAGCGTGTTGTCAGTGAGTGTGTTGTCAGTGAGCTTTTTGTCAGTGAGTGTGTTGACAGTGAGAGTGTTGTCAGTGAGTGTGTTGTCAGTGAGCGTGATGTCAGTGAGTGTGTTGTCAGTGAGTGTGTTGTCAGTGAGTGTGTTGTCAGTGAGCGTGATGTCAGTGAGCGTGATGTCAGTGAGCCGTTGTCAGAAAGCGTGTTGTCAGTGAGCGTGTTGTCAGTGAGTGTGTTGACAGTGAGAGTGTTGTCAGTCAGTGTGTTGTCAGTGAGCGTGATGTCAGTGAGCGTGTTGTCAGTGAGTGTGTTGACAGTGAATATGTTGTCAGTGAGTGTGTTGTCAGTGAGTGTGTTGTCAGTGAGTGTGTTGTCAGTGACTGTGTTGTCAATGAGTGCTTTATCAGTGAGCGGGATGTCAGTGAGTGTGTTGTCAGTGAGTATGTTGTTAGTAAGTGTGAGGTCAGTGAGAGGGATATCAGGGAGTGTTTTGTCAGTGAGCGTGATGTCAGTGAGCGTGAAGTCAGTGAGCTGGAAGTCAGTGAGAGTGATGTCAGTGAGTGTGTTGTCAGTGAGGGTGTTGTCAGTGAGTGGGATGTCAGTGAGTGTGTTGTCAGTGAGTGTGTAGTCAGTGAGTGTGATGTCAGTGAGTGTGCTGTCAGTGAGTGTGTTGTCAGTGAGTGTGTTGTAAGTGAGTGGGATGTCAGTGAGTGTGATGTCAGTGAGTGTGTTGTCAGTGAGTATGTTGTCAGTGAGTGGGATGTCAGTGAGTGTGTTGTCAGTGAGTGTGTTGTCAGTGAGTGTGTTGTCAGTGAGTGTGATGTCCGTGATTGTGTTGTCAGATGGTGTGATGTCAGTGAGTGCATTGTCAGTGAGTGTGATGTCAGTGAGCCGTTGTCAGTGAGCGTGATGTCAGTGAGTGTGTTGTCAGTGAGCGTGATGTCAGTGAGTGTGTTGTCAGTGAGTGTGTTGTCAGTGAGCGTGATGTCAGTGAGTGTGATGTCAGTGAGCGTGTTGTCAGTGAGTGTGTTGTCAGTGATTGTGTTGTCAGTGAATGTGTTGTCAGTGAGCGTGTTGTCAGTGAGCGTGTTGTCAGTGAGCGTGATGTCAGTGAGTGTGTTGACAGTGAGAGTGTTGTCAGTGAGCGTGTTGTCAGTGAGTGTGTTGTCAGTGAATGTGTTGTCAGTGAGCGTGATGTCAGTGAGCGTGATGTCAGTGAGAGTGTTGTCAGTGAGTGTGTTGTCAGTGAGTGTGTTGTCAGTGAGTGTGTTGACAGTGACGTCATGTCAGTGAGCGTGATGTCAGTGAGCCATTGTCAGTGAGCGTGTTGTCAGTGAGTGTGTTGTCAGTGAGCCTTTTGTCAGTGAGTGTGTTGACAGTGAGAGTGTTGTCAGTGAGTGTGTTGTCAGTGAGCGTGATGTCAGTGAGCGTGATGTCAGTGAGTGTGTTGTCAGTGAGTGTGTTGTCAGTGAGTGTGTTGTCAGTGAGCGTGATATCAGTGAGCGTGATGTCAGTGAGCCGTTGTCAGAAAGCGTGTTGTCAGTGAGTGTGTTGACAGTGAGCGTGGTGTCAGTCAGTGTGTTGTCAGTGAGCGTGTTGTCAGTGAGTGTGTTGACAGTGAGAGTGTTGTCAGTCAGTGTGTTGTCAGTGAGCGTGATGTCAGTGAGCGTGTTGTCAGTGAGTGTGTTGACAGTGAATATGTTGTCAGTGAGTGTGTTGTCAGTGAGTGTGTTGTCAGTGAGTGTGTTGTCAGTGACTGTGTTGTCAATGAGTGCTTTATCAGTGAGCGGGATGTCAGTGAGTGTGTTGTCAGTGAGTGTGTTGTTAGTAAGTGCGAGGTCAGTGAGAGGGATATCAGGGAGTGTTTTGTCAGTGAGCGTGATGTCAGTGAGCGTGAAGTCAGTGAGCTGGAAGTCAGTGAGAGTGATGTCAGTGAGTGTGTTGTCAGTGAGGGTGTAGTCAGTGAGTGGGATGTCAGTGAGTGTGTTGTCAGTGAGTGTGTAGTCAGTGAGTGTGATGTCAGTGAGTGTGCTGTCAGTGAGTGTGTTGTCAGTGAGTGTGCTGTCAGTGAGTGTGTTGTCAGTGAGTGTGTTGTAAGTGAGTGGGATGTCAGTGAGTGTGATGTCAGTGAGTGTGTTGTCAGTGAGTATGTTGTCAGTGAGTGGGATGTCAGTGAGTGTGTTGTCAGTGAGTGTGTTGTCAGTGAGTGTGTTGTCAGTGAGTGTGATGTCCGTGATTGTGTTGTCAGATGGTGTGATGTCAGTGAGTGCATTGTCAGTGAGTGTGTTGTCAGTGAGTGTGTTGTCAGTGAGTGTGTTGTCAGTGAGTGTGATGTCCGTGATTGTGTTGTCAGATGGTGTGATGTCAGTGAGTGCATTGTCAGTGAGTGTGTTGTCAGTGAGTGTGTTGTCAGTGAGTGTGTTGTCAGTGAGTGTGTTGTCAGTGAGTGTGATGTCCGTGATTGTGTTGTCAGATGGTGTGATGTCAGTGAGTGCATTGTCAGTGAGTGTGTTGTCAGTGAGTGTGTTGTCAGTGAGTGTGTTGTCAGTGAGCGTGATGTCAGTGAGTGTGATGTCAGTGAGCGTGTTGTCAGTGAGTGTGTTATCAGTGATTGTGTTGTCAGTGAATGTGTTGTCAGTGAGCGTGTTGTCAGTAAAAGGGAAGTCAGTGAGTGTGTTGTCAGTGAGAGTGTTGTCAGTGAGCGTGTTGTCAGTGAGCGTGTTGACAGTGAGAGTGTTGTCAGTGAGCGTGATGTCAGTGAGTGTGTTGACAGTGAGAGTGTTGTCAGTGAGCGTGTTGTCAGTGAGTGTGTTGTCAGTGAATGTGTTGTCAGTGAGCGTGATGTCAGTGAGCGTGATGTCAGTGAGAGTGTTGTCAGTGAGTGTGTTGTCAGTGAGTGTGTTGTCAGTGAGTGTGTTGACAGTGAGCGTGATGTCAGTGAGCGTGATGTCAGTGAGCCATTGTCAGTGAGCGTGTTGTCAGTGAGTGTGTTGTCAGTGAGCTTTTTGTCAGTGAGTGTGTTGACAGTGAGCGTGATGTCAGTGAGCGTGATGTCAGTGAGCCGTTGTCAGAAAGCGTGTTGTCAGTGAGTGTGTTGACAGTGAGCGTGGTGTCAGTCAGTGTGTTGTCAGTGAGCGTGTTGTCAGTGAGTGTGTTGACAGTGAGAGTGTTGTCAGTCAGTGTGTTGTCAGTGAGCGTGATGTCAGTGAGCGTGTTGTCAGTGAGTGTGTTGACAGTGAATATGTTGTCAGTGAGTGTGTTGTCAGTGAGTGTGTTGTCAGTGAGTGTGTTGTCAGTGACTGTGTTGTCAATGAGTGCTTTATCAGTGAGCGGGATGTCAGTGAGTGTGTTGTCAGTGAGTGTGTTGTTAGTAAGTGCGAGGTCAGTGAGAGGGATATCAGGGAGTGTTTTGTCAGTGAGCGTGATGTCAGTGAGCGTGAAGTCAGTGAGCTGGAAGTCAGTGAGAGTGATGTCAGTGAGTGTGTTGTCAGTGAGGGTGTAGTCAGTGAGTGGGATGTCAGTGAGTGTGTTGTCAGTGAGTGTGTAGTCAGTGAGTGTGATGTCAGTGAGTGTGCTGTCAGTGAGTGTGTTGTCAGTGAGTGTGCTGTCAGTGAGTGTGTTGTCAGTGAGTGTGTTGTAAGTGAGTGGGATGTCAGTGAGTGTGATGTCAGTGAGTGTGTTGTCAGTGAGTATGTTGTCAGTGAGTGGGATGTCAGTGAGTGTGTTGTCAGTGAGTGTGTTGTCAGTGAGTGTGTTGTCAGTGAGTGTGATGTCCGTGATTGTGTTGTCAGATGGTGTGATGTCAGTGAGTGCATTGTCAGTGAGTGTGTTGTCAGTGAGTGTGTTGTCAGTGAGTGTGTTGTCAGTGAGTGTGATGTCCGTGATTGTGTTGTCAGATGGTGTGATGTCAGTGAGTGCATTGTCAGTGAGTGTGTTGTCAGTGAGTGTGTTGTCAGTGAGTGTGTTGTCAGTGAGTGTGTTGTCAGTGAGTGTGATGTCAGTGAGCGTGTTGTCAGTGAGTGTGTTATCAGTGATTGTGTTGTCAGTGAATGTGTTGTCAGTGAGCGTGTTGTCAGTAAAAGGGAAGTCAGTGAGTGTGTTGTCAGTGAGAGTGTTGTCAGTGAGCGTGTTGTCAGTGAGCGTGTTGACAGTGAGAGTGTTGTCAGTGAGCGTGATGTCAGTGAGTGTGTTGACAGTGAGAGTGTTGTCAGTGAGCGTGTTGTCAGTGAGTGTGTTGTCAGTGAATGTGTTGTCAGTGAGCGTGATGTCAGTGAGCGTGATGTCAGTGAGAGTGTTGTCAGTGAGTGTGTTGTCAGTGAGTGTGTTGTCAGTGAGTGTGTTGACAGTGAGCGTGATGTCAGTGAGCGTGATGTCAGTGAGCCATTGTCAGTGAGCGTGTTGTCAGTGAGTGTGTTGTCAGTGAGCTTTTTGTCAGTGAGTGTGTTGACAGTGAGCGTGATGTCAGTGAGCGTGATGTCAGTGAGCCGTTGTCAGAAAGCGTGTTGTCAGTGAGTGTGTTGTCAGTGACTGTGTTGTCAATGAGTGCTTTATCAGTGAGCGGGATGTCAGTGAGTGTGTTGTCAGTGAGTGTGTTGTTAGTAAGTGTGAGGTCAGTGAGAGGGATATCAGGGAGTGTTTTGTCAGTGAGCGTGATGTCAGTGAGCGTGAAGTCAGTGAGCTGGAAGTCAGTGAGAGTGATGTCAGTGAGTGTGTTGTCAGTGAGGGTGTTGTCAGTGAGTGGGATGTCAGTGAGTGTGTTGTCAGTGAGTGTGTAGTCAGTGAGTGTGATGTCAGTGAGTGTGCTGTCAGTGAGTGTGTTGTCAGTGAGTGTGTTGTAAGTGAGTGGGATGTCAGTGAGTGTGATGTCAGTGAGTGTGTTGTCAGTGAGTATGTTGTCAGTGAGTGGGATGTCAGTGAGTGTGTTGTCAGTGAGTGTGTTGTCAACGATTGTGTTGTCAGTGAGTGTGATGTCCGTGATTGTGTTGTCAGATGGTGTGATGTCAGTGAGTGCATTGTCAGTGAGTGGGATGTCAGTGAGTGTGTTGTCAGTGAGTGTGTTGTCAGTGAGTGTGTTGTCAGTGAGCGTGATGTCAGTGAGTGTGATGTCAGTGAGCGTGTTGTCAGTGAGTGTGTTGTCAGTGATTGTGTTGTCAGTGAGTGTGTTGTCAGTAAAAGGGATGTCAGTGAGTGTGTTGTCAGTGAGAGTGTTGTCAGTGAGCGTGTTGTCAGTGAGTGTGTTGTCAGTGAATGTGTTGTCAGTGAGCGTGATGTCAGTGAGCGTGATGTCAGTGAGTGTGTTGACAGTGAGAGTGTTGTCAGTGAGCGTGTTGTCAGTGAGTGTGTTGTCAGTGAGTGTGTTGTCAGTGAGTGTGTTGTCAGTGAGCGTGATGTCAGTGAGTGTGTTGACAGTGAGAGTGTTGTCAGTGAGCGTGTTGTCAGTGAGTGTGTTGTCAGTGAATGTGTTGTCAGTGAGCGTGATGTCAGTGAGCGTGATGTCAGTGAGAGTGTTGTCAGTGAGTGTGTTGTCAGTGAGTGTGTTGTCAGTGAGTGTGTTGACAGTGAGCGTGATGTCAGTGAGCGTGATGTCAGTGAGCCATTGTCAGTGAGCGTGTTGTCAGTGAGTGTGTTGTCAGTGAGCTTTTTGTCAGTGAGTGTGTTGACAGTGAGAGTGTTGTCAGTGAGTGTGTTGACAGTGACGTGATGTCAGTGAGCGTGATGTCAGTGAGCCATTGTCAGTGAGCGTGTTGTCAGTGAGTGTGTTGTCAGTGAGCCTTTTGTCAGTGAGTGTGTTGACAGTGAGAGTGTTGTCAGTGAGTGTGTTGTCAGTAAGCGGGATGTCAGAGAGTGTGTTGTCAGTGAGCCTTTTGTCAGTGAGTGTGTTGACAGTGAGAGTGTTGTCAGTGAGCCATTGTCAGTGAGCGTGTTGTCAGTGAGTGTGTTGTCAGTGAGCCTTTTGTCAGTGAGTGTGTTGACAGTGAGTGTGTTGTCAGTGAGCGTGATGTCAGTGAGCGTGATGTCAGTGAGTGTGTTGTCAGTGAGTGTGTTGTCAGTGAGTGTGTTGTCAGTGAGCGTGATGTCAGTGAGCGTGATGTCAGTGAGCCGTTGTCAGAAAGCGTGTTGTCAGTGAGTGTGTTGTCAGTGAGCGTGTTGTCAGTGAGTGTGTTGACAGTGAGTGTGTTGTCAGTGAGTGTGTTGTCAGTAAGCGGGATGTCAGAGAGTGTGTTGTCAGTGAGCGTGATGTCAGTGAGTGTGATGTAAGTGAGTGTGTTGTCAGTGAGTGTGATGACAGTGCGTGTGTTGTCAGTGAGTGGGATGTCAGTGAGTGTGTTGTCAGTGAGTGGGATGTCAGTGAGTGTGTTGTCATTGAGAGAGAGGTCAGTGAGTGGGATATCAGGGAGTGTTTTGTCAGTGAGCGTGATGTCAGTGAGCGTGAAATCAGTGAGCGTGATGTCAGTGAGTGTGTTGTCAGTGAGCGTGTTGTCAGTGAGTGTGTTGACAGTGAGAGTGTTGTCAGTGAGTGTGTTGTCAGTGAGCGTGATGTCAGTGAGCGTGTTGTCAGTGAGTGTGTTGTCAGTGATTGTGTTGTCAGTGAACGTGTTGTCAGTGAGCGTGTTGTCAGTGAGTGTGTTGTCAGTGAGTGTGTTGTCAGTAAGCGGGATGTCAGAGAGTGTGTTGTCAGTGAGCGTGATGTCAGTGAGTGTGATGTAAGTGAGTGTGTTGTCAGTGAGTGTGATGACAGTGCGTGTGTTGTCAGTGAGTGGGATGTCAGTGAGTGTGTTGTCATTGAGAGAGAGGTCAGTGAGTGGGATATCAGGGAGTGTTTTGTCAGTGAGCGTGAAATCAGTGAGCGTGATGTCAGTGAGCATGATGTCAGTGAGTGTGTTGTCAGTGAGTGTGTTGTCAGTGAGTGTGATGTCAGTGAGCGTGTTGTCAGTGAGTGTGTTGTCAGTGAGTGTGTTGTCAGTGAGCGTGATGTCAGTGAGCATGTTGTCAGTGAGTGTGTTGACAGTGAATATGTTGTCAGTGAGTGTGTTGTCAGTGAGTGTGTTGTCAGTGAGTGTGTTGTCAGTGACTGTGTTGTCAATGAGTGCTTTATCAGTGAGCGGGATGTCAGTGAGTGTGTTGTCAGTGAGTGTGTTGTTAGTAAGTGTGAGGTCAGTGAGAGGGATATCAGGGAGCGTTTTGTCAGTGATCGTGATGTCAGTGAGCGTGAAGTCAGTGAGCTGGAAGTCAGTGAGAGTGATGTCAGTGATTGTGTTGTCAGTGAGTGTGTTGTCAGTGAGCGTGTTGTCAGTGAGTGTGTTGTCAGTGAATGTGTTGTCAGTGAGCGTGATGTCAGTGAGCGTGATGTCAGTGAGAGTGTTGTCAGTGAGTGTGTTGTCAGTGAGTGTGTTGTCAGTGAGTGTGTTGACAGTGACGTGATGTCAGTGAGCGTGATGTCAGTGAGCCATTGTCAGTGAGCGTGTTGTCAGTGAGTGTGTTGTCAGTGAGCTTTTTGTCAGTGAGTGTGTTGACAGTGAGAGTGTTGTCAGTGAGTGTGTTGTCAGTGAGCGTGATGTCAGTGAGCGTGATGTCAGTGAGTGTGTTGTCAGTGAGTGTGTTGTCAGTGAGTGTGTTGTCAGTGAGCGTGATGTCAGTGAGCGTGATGTCAGTGAGCCGTTGTCAGAAAGCGTGTTGTCAGTGAGTGTGTTGTCAGTGAGCGTGTTGTCAGTGAGTGTGTTGACAGTGAGAGTGTTGTCAGTCAGTGTGTTGTCAGTGAGCGTGATGTCAGTGAGCGTGTTGTCAGTGAGTGTGTTGACAGTGAATATGTTGTCAGTGAGTGTGTTGTCAGTGAGTGTGTTGTCAGTGAGTGTGTTGTCAGTGACTGTGTTGTCAATGAGTGCTTTATCAGTGAGCGGGATGTCAGTGAGTGTGTTGTCAGTGAGTATGTTGTTAGTAAGTGTGAGGTCAGTGAGAGGGATATCAGGGAGTGTTTTGTCAGTGAGCGTGATGTCAGTGAGCGTGAAGTCAGTGAGCTGGAAGTCAGTGAGAGTGATGTCAGTGAGTGTGTTGTCAGTGAGGGTGTTGTCAGTGAGTGGGATGTCAGTGAGTGTGTTGTCAGTGAGTGTGTAGTCAGTGAGTGTGATGTCAGTGAGTGTGCTGTCAGTGAGTGTGTTGTCAGTGAGTGTGTTGTAAGTGAGTGGGATGTCAGTGAGTGTGATGTCAGTGAGTGTGTTGTCAGTGAGTATGTTGTCAGTGAGTGGGATGTCAGTGACTGTGTTGTCAGTGAGTGTGTTGTCAACGAGTGTGTTGTCAGTGAGTGTGATGTCCGTGATTGTGTTGTCAGATGGTGTGATGTCAGTGAGTGCATTGTCAGTGAGTGGGATGTCAGTGAGTGTGTTGTCAGTGAGTGTGTTGTCAGTGAGTGTGTTGTCAGTGAGCGTGATGTCAGTGAGTGTGATGTCAGTGAGCGTGTTGTCAGTGAGTGTGTTGTCAGTGATTGTGTTGTCAGTGAGTGTGTTGTCAGTAAAAGGGATGTCAGTGAGTGTGTTGTCAGTGAGAGTGTTGTCAGTGAGCGTGTTGTCAGTGAGTGTGTTGTCAGTGAATGTGTTGTCAGTGAGCGTGATGTCAGTGAGCGTGATGTCAGTGAGTGTGTTGACAGTGAGAGTGTTGTCAGTGAGCGTGTTGTCAGTGAGTGTGTTGTCAGTGAGTGTGTTGTCAGTGAGTGTGTTGTCAGTGAGCGTGATGTCAGTGAGTGTGTTGACAGTGAGAGTGTTGTCAGTGAGCGTGTTGTCAGTGAGTGTGTTGTCAGTGAATGTGTTGTCAGTGAGCGTGATGTCAGTGAGCGTGATGTCAGTGAGAGTGTTGTCAGTGAGTGTGTTGTCAGTGAGTGTGTTGTCAGTGAGTGTGTTGACAGTGAGCGTGATGTCAGTGAGCGTGATGTCAGTGAGCCATTGTCAGTGAGCGTGTTGTCAGTGAGTGTGTTGTCAGTGAGCTTTTTGTCAGTGAGTGTGTTGACAGTGAGAGTGTTGTCAGTGAGTGTGTTGTCAGTGAGCGTGATGTCAGTGAGCGTGATGTCAGTGAGTGTGTTGTCAGTGAGTGTGTTGTCAGTGAGTGTGTTGTCAATGAGCGTGATGTCAGTGAGCGTGATGTCAGTGAGCCGTTGTCAGAAAGCGTGTTGTCAGTGACTGTGCTGTCAGTGAGTGTGTTGTCAGTGAGTGTGTTGACAGTGAGGGTGTTGTCAGTGAGTGTGTTGTCAGTGAGCGTGATGTCAGTGAGCATGTTGTCAGTGAGTGTGTTGACAGTGAATATGTTGTCAGTGAGTGTGTTGTCAGTGAGTGTGTTGTCAGTGAGTGTGTTGTCAGTGACTGTGTTGTCAATGAGTGCTTTATCAGTGAGCGGGATGTCAGTGAGTGTGTTGTCAGTGAGTGTGTTGTTAGTAAGTGTGAGGTCAGTGAGAGGGATATCAGGGAGCGTTTTGTCAGTGATCGTGATGTCAGTGAGCGTGAAGTCAGTGAGCTGGAAGTCAGTGAGAGTGATGTCAGTGATTGTGTTGTCAGTGAGTGTGTTGTCAGTGAGTGGGATGTCAGTGAGTGTGTTGTCAGTGAGTGTGCAGTCAGTGAGTGTGATGTCAGTGAGTGTGCTGTCAGTGAGTATGTTGTCAGTGAGTGTGTTATAAGTGAGTGGGATGTCAGTGAGTGTGATGTCAGTGAGTGTGTTGTCAGTGAGTGTGATGTCAGTGAGTGGGATATCAGGGAGCGTTTTGTCAGTGGGCGTGATGTCAGTGAGCGTGAAGTCAGTGAGCCTTTGTCAGTGAGCGTGTTGTCAGTGAGTGTGTTGTCAGTGAGCGTGTTGTCACTTAGTGCGTTGTCAGTGAGTGTGTTGTCAGTGAGTGTGTTGTCAGTGAGTGTGTTGAAGTGAGCGTGATGTCAGTGAGCGTGATGTCAGTGAGCCGTTGTCAGTGAGCATGTTGTCAGTGAGTGTGTTGTCAGTGAGCATGATGTCAGTGAGTGTGTTGTCAGTGAGCGTGTTGTCAGTGAGTGTGTTGACAGTGAGAGTGTTGTCAGTGAGTGTGTTGTCAGTGAGCGTGATGTCAGTGAGCGTGATGTCAGTGAGCGTGATGTCAGCGAGTGTGTTGTCAGTGAGTTTGTTGTCAGTGAGTGTGTTGTCAGGGAGCGTGATGTCAGTGAGCGTGATGTCAGTGAGCCGTTGTCAGTCAGCGTGTTGTCAGTGAGTGTGTTGACAGTGAGAGTGTTGTCAGTGAGTGTGTTGTCAGTGAGCGTGATGTCAATGAGCGTGTTGTCAGTGAGTGTGTTGACATTGAATATGTTGTCAGTGAGTGTGTTGTCAGTGAGTGTGTTGTCAGTGAGTGTGTTGTCAATGAGTGCTTTATCAGTGAGCGGGATGTCAGTGAGTGTGTTGTCAGTGAGTGTGATGTTAGTGAGTGTGAGGTCAGTTAGAGGGATATCAGGGAGCGTTTTGTCAGTGAGCGTGTTGTCAGTGAGTGTGTTGTCAGTGAGCGTGTTGTCAGTGAGTGTTTTTGGCAGTGAGCGTGATGTCAGTGAGTGTGTTGTCAGTGAGTGTGTTGTCAGATGGCGTGATGTCAGTGAGGACGTTGGCAGTGAGCGCGATGACACTGAGAGGGATATCAGTGAGCGTGATATCAGTAAGTGTGTGCTCAATGAGTGTGTTGTCAGTGAGTGTGTTGTCAGTGAGTGTGTTGTCAACGAGTGTGTTGTCAGGGAGCGTGATGTAATTGAGTGTGATGACTCTGAGCGTGTTGTCAGTGAGAGTGTTGTCAGTGGGCGTGATATCAGTGTGTGGAATGTCACTGAGCGTGTTGTCAATGAGTGTGATGTCATTAATCGTCAGTTCAGTTAGCGTGCTGTCAGTGAGCGTGTTGTCAGTGAGTTTGTTGTCAGAGAGTTTGTCGTCAGTGAGTGTGATGTCCGTGAGTGTGGTGTCAGTGAGTGGGATGTCAGTGAGTGTGTTGTCAGTGAGTATGTTGTCAGTGAGTGTGATGTCAGTGAATGTGTTGTTAGTGAGTGTGTTGTCAGTGAGTGTGATGTCCGTGAGTGTGGTGTCAGTGAGTGGGATGTCAGTGAGTGTGTTGTCAGTGAGTATGTTGTCAGTGAGTGTGATGTCAGTGAGTGTGTTGTTAGTGAGTGTATTGTCAGTGAGTGAGTTGTCAGTGAGTGGGATGTCAGTGAGTGTGATGTCAGTGAGTGTGTTGTCAGTGAGTGTGTTGTCAGTGAGTGGGATGTCAGTGAGTGTGTTGTCAGTGAGTGTGTTGTCAGTGAGTATGTTGTCAGAGAGTGTGATCTCCGTGATTGTGTTGTCAGATGGTGTGATGTCAGTGAGTGCGTTGTCAGTGAGCGCGATGACTGTGAGTGGGATATCAGTGAGCGTGAAATCACTGAGTGTGTTGTCAATGAGTGTGTTGTCAGAGAGTGGGATATCAGCGAGTGGGATGTCAGTGAGTCAGTTGTCAGGGAGCGTGATGTAAGTGTATGTGATTAATCTGAGCGTGTTGTCAGTGAGAGTGTTGTCAGTGAGCGTGATATCAGTGTGCGTGATGCCAGTGAGCGTGTTGTCAGTGAGTGTGTTGTCAGTGAGTGTGTTGTCAGTGAGTGTGTTGTCAGTGAGCGGGATGTCAGTGAGCATGTTTTCAGTGACTGTGTTGTCAGTGAGTGTGTTGTCAGTGAATGTGTTGTCAGTCAGCGTGTTGTCAGTGAGTGTGTTGTCAGTGAGTGTGTTGTCAGTGAGTGTGTTGTCAGTGAGTGTGTTGTCAGTGAGTATGATGTCAGTGAGTGTGTTGTCAGTGAGCGCGATGACAGTGAGAGGCATATCATTGAGCGTGATATCAGTGAGTGTGTTGTCAGTGAGTGTGTTGTCAATGAGTGTATTATCAGGGAGTGGGATATCAGTGATTTTGATGTCAGTGAGTCTGTTGTCAGGGAACGTGATGTAAGTGAGGGTGATGACTCTGAGCGTTTTGTCAGTGAGATTGTTATCAGTGAGCGTGATATCACTGTGCGGGATGTCAGTGAGTGTGTTGTCAGTGAGTGTGTTGTCAGTGAGTGTGTTGTCAGTGAGTGTGTTGTCAGTGAGTGTGTTGTCAGTGAGCGTGTTGTCAGTGAGCGTGAGATCAGTGAGTGGGATATCAGTGATTGTGATGTCAGTGATTGTGATGTCATTGACTGTGTTGCCAGTGAGTGTTTTACCAGTGAGTGTGATGTCCGTGAGTGTGGTGTCAGTGGGTGTGACGTCAGTGATTGTATTGTCAGTGAGTGTGTTGTGAGTGAGTGTGTTGTTAGTGACTGTGTTGTCAGTGAGTGTGTTGTCAGTGAGTGTGTTGTGAGTGAGTGTGTTGTTAGTGAGTTTGTTGTCTGTGAGTGTGTTGTCAGTGAGTGTGTTGTCAGTGACACTGAAGTCAGTGAGTGGGGTGTCAGTGAGTGTGTTTTTAGTGAATGTGTTATCAGTGACTTTGTTGTCAATGAGTGGAATGTCAGTGAGTGGGATGTCAGTGAGTCTGTTGTCAGGGAGCGTGATGTAAGTGAGCGTGATGTCAGTGAGCATGTTGTCAGTGAGTGTGTTGTCAGTGAGCATGATATCGGTGTGTGGGATGTCAGTGAGCGTGTTGTTAGTGAGCATGATCTAGGTAAGCGTGATGTCAGTGATCGTGTTGCCAGAAAGTGTGTTCTCAGTGAGGGTGTTGTCAGTGAGTGTGTTATCAGTAAGCTGGGTGTCAGAGAGTGTGTTGTCAGTGAGCGTGATGTCAGTGAGTGTGATGTAAGTGAGTGTGTTGTCAGTGAGTGTGTTGTCAGTGAGTGTGTTGTCAGTGAGTGTGTTGTCAATGAGTGTGTTGTCAGTGCTTGTGATGTCAGTGAGTGTGATGTAAGTGAGTGTGTTGTCAGTGAGTGTGTTGTCAGTGAGTGTGTTGTCAATGAGTGTGTTGTCAGTTAATGTGTTGTGAGTGAGTGTGTTGTCAGTAGCGTGATGTAAGTGAGTGTGTAGTCTGTGAGTGTGTTGTCAGTGAGTCTGTTGTCAATGACTGCTTTAACAGTGAGCGTCATGTCAGTGAGTGTGTTGTCAGTGAGTGTGTTGTCAGTGAGTGTGTTGTCAGTGAGCGTGATGTCAGTGAGCGTGATGTCAGTGAGCCGTTGTCAGAAAGCGTGTTGTCAGTGAGTGTGTTGTCAGTGAGCGTGTTGTCAGTGAGTGTGTTGACAGTGAGTGTGTTGTCAGTGAGTGTGTTGTCAGTAAGCGGGATGTCAGAGAGTGTGTTGTCAGTGAGCGTGATGTCAGTGAGTGTGATGTAAGTGAGTGTGTTGTCAGTGAGTGTGATGACAGTGCGTGTGTTGTCAGTGAGTGGGATGTCAGTGAGTGTGTTGTCAGTGAGTGGGATGTCAGTGAGTGTGTTGTCATTGAGAGAGAGGTCAGTGAGTGGGATATCAGGGAGTGTTTTGTCAGTGAGCGTGATGTCAGTGAGCGTGAAATCAGTGAGCGTGATGTCAGTGAGTGTGTTGTCAGTGAGCGTGTTGTCAGTGAGTGTGTTGACAGTGAGAGTGTTGTCAGTGAGTGTGTTGTCAGTGAGCGTGATGTCAGTGAGCGTGTTGTCAGTGAGTGTGTTGTCAGTGATTGTGTTGTCAGTGAACGTGTTGTCAGTGAGCGTGTTGTCAGTGAGTGTGTTGTCAGTGAGTGTGTTGTCAGTAAGCGGGATGTCAGAGAGTGTGTTGTCAGTGAGCGTGATGTCAGTGAGTGTGATGTAAGTGAGTGTGTTGTCAGTGAGTGTGATGACAGTGCGTGTGTTGTCAGTGAGTGGGATGTCAGTGAGTGTGTTGTCATTGAGAGAGAGGTCAGTGAGTGGGATATCAGGGAGTGTTTTGTCAGTGAGCGTGAAATCAGTGAGCGTGATGTCAGTGAGCGTGTTGTCAGTGAGTGTGTTGTCAGTGATTGTGTTGTCAGTGAACGTGTTGTCAGTGAGCGTGATGTCAGTGAGTGTGCTGTCAGTGAGCGTGTTGTCAGTGAGCGTGTTGTCAGTGAGCGTGATGTCAGTGAGTGTGTTGACAGTGAGTGTGTTGTCAGTGAGCGTGATGTCAGTGAGCGTGATGTCAGTGAGTGTGTTGACAGTGAGTGTGTTGTCAGTGAGCGTGTTGTCAGTGAGTGTGTTGTCAGTGAATGTGTTGTCAGTGAGCGTGATGTCAGTGAGCGTGATGTCAGTGAGAGTGTTGTCAGTGAGTGTGTTGTCAGTGAGTGTGTTGTCATTGAGTGTGTTGACAGTGACGTGATGTCAGTGAGCGTGATGTCAGTGAGCCATTGTCAGTGAGCGTGTTGTCAGTGAGTGTGTTGTCAGTGAGCTTTTTGTCAGTGAGTGTGTTGACAGTGAGAGTGTTGTCAGTGAGTGTGTTGTCAGTGAGCGTGATGTCAGTGAGTGTGTTGTCAGTGAGTGTGTTGTCAGTGAGTGTGTTGTCAGTGAGCGTGATGTCAGTGAGCGTGATGTCAGTGAGCCGTTGTCAGAAAGCGTGTTGTCAGTGAGCGTGTTGTCAGTGAGTGTGTTGACAGTGAGAGTGTTGTCAGTCAGTGTGTTGTCAGTGAGCGTGATGTCAGTGAGCGTGTTGTCAGTGAGTGTGTTGACAGTGAATATGTTGTCAGTGAGTGTGTTGTCAGTGAGTGTGTTGTCAGTGAGTGTGTTGTCAGTGACTGTGTTGTCAATGAGTGCTTTATCAGTGAGCGGGATGTCAGTGAGTGTGTTGTCAGTGAGTATGTTGTTAGTAAGTGTGAGGTCAGTGAGAGGGATATCAGGGAGTGTTTTGTCAGTGAGCGTGATGTCAGTGAGCGTGAAGTCAGTGAGCTGGAAGTCAGTGAGAGTGATGTCAGTGAGTGTGTTGTCAGTGAGGGTGTTGTCAGTGAGTGGGATGTCAGTGAGTGTGTTGTCAGTGAGTGTGTAGTCAGTGAGTGTGATGTCAGTGAGTGTGCTGTCAGTGAGTGTGTTGTCAGTGAGTGTGTTGTAAGTGAGTGGGATGTCAGTGAGTGTGATGTCAGTGAGTGTGTTGTCAGTGAGTATGTTGTCAGTGAGTGGGATGTCAGTGAGTGTGTTGTCAGTGAGTGTGTTGTCAGTGAGTGTGTTGTCAGTGAGTGTGATGTCCGTGATTGTGTTGTCAGATGGTGTGATGTCAGTGAGTGCATTGTCAGTGAGTGTGATGTCAGTGAGCCGTTGTCAGTGAGCGTGATGTCAGTGAGTGTGTTGTCAGTGAGCGTGATGTCAGTGAGTGTGTTGTCAGTGAGTGTGTTGTCAGTGAGCGTGATGTCAGTGAGTGTGATGTCAGTGAGCGTGTTGTCAGTGAGTGTGTTGTCAGTGATTGTGTTGTCAGTGAATGTGTTGTCAGTGAGCGTGTTGTCAGTGAGCGTGTTGTCAGTGAGCGTGATGTCAGTGAGTGTGTTGACAGTGAGAGTGTTGTCAGTGAGCGTGTTGTCAGTGAGTGTGTTGTCAGTGAATGTGTTGTCAGTGAGCGTGATGTCAGTGAGCGTGATGTCAGTGAGAGTGTTGTCAGTGAGTGTGTTGTCAGTGAGTGTGTTGTCAGTGAGTGTGTTGACAGTGACGTCATGTCAGTGAGCGTGATGTCAGTGAGCCATTGTCAGTGAGCGTGTTGTCAGTGAGTGTGTTGTCAGTGAGCCTTTTGTCAGTGAGTGTGTTGACAGTGAGAGTGTTGTCAGTGAGTGTGTTGTCAGTGAGCGTGATGTCAGTGAGCGTGATGTCAGTGAGTGTGTTGTCAGTGAGTGTGTTGTCAGTGAGTGTGTTGTCAGTGAGCGTGATATCAGTGAGCGTGATGTCAGTGAGCCGTTGTCAGAAAGCGTGTTGTCAGTGAGTGTGTTGACAGTGAGCGTGGTGTCAGTCAGTGTGTTGTCAGTGAGCGTGTTGTCAGTGAGTGTGTTGACAGTGAGAGTGTTGTCAGTCAGTGTGTTGTCAGTGAGCGTGATGTCAGTGAGCGTGTTGTCAGTGAGTGTGTTGTCAGTGAATATGTTGTCAGTGAGTGTGTTGTCAGTGAGTGTGTTGTCAGTGAGTGTGTTGTCAGTGACTGTGTTGTCAATGAGTGCTTTATCAGTGAGCGGGATGTCAGTGAGTGTGTTGTCAGTGAGTGTGTTGTTAGTAAGTGCGAGGTCAGTGAGAGGGATATCAGGGAGTGTTTTGTCAGTGAGCGTGATGTCAGTGAGCGTGAAGTCAGTGAGCTGGAAGTCAGTGAGAGTGATGTCAGTGAGTGTGTTGTCAGTGAGGGTGTAGTCAGTGAGTGGGATGTCAGTGAGTGTGTTGTCAGTGAGTGTGTAGTCAGTGAGTGTGATGTCAGTGAGTGTGCTGTCAGTGAGTGTGTTGTCAGTGAGTGTGCTGTCAGTGAGTGTGTTGTCAGTGAGTGTGTTGTAAGTGAGTGGGATGTCAGTGAGTGTGATGTCAGTGAGTGTGTTGTCAGTGAGTATGTTGTCAGTGAGTGGGATGTCAGTGAGTGTGTTGTCAGTGAGTGTGTTGTCAGTGAGTGTGTTGTCAGTGAGTGTGATGTCCGTGATTGTGTTGTCAGATGGTGTGATGTCAGTGAGTGCATTGTCAGTGAGTGTGTTGTCAGTGAGTGTGTTGTCAGTGAGTGTGTTGTCAGTGAGTGTGATGTCCGTGATTGTGTTGTCAGATGGTGTGATGTCAGTGAGTGCATTGTCAGTGAGTGTGTTGTCAGTGAGTGTGTTGTCAGTGAGTGTGTTGTCAGTGAGTGTGTTGTCAGTGAGTGTGATGTCCGTGATTGTGTTGTCAGATGGTGTGATGTCAGTGAGTGCATTGTCAGTGAGTGTGTTGTCAGTGAGTGTGTTGTCAGTGAGTGTGTTGTCAGTGAGCGTGATGTCAGTGAGTGTGATGTCAGTGAGCGTGTTGTCAGTGAGTGTGTTATCAGTGATTGTGTTGTCAGTGAATGTGTTGTCAGTGAGCGTGTTGTCAGTAAAAGGGAAGTCAGTGAGTGTGTTGTCAGTGAGAGTGTTGTCAGTGAGCGTGTTGTCAGTGAGCGTGTTGACAGTGAGAGTGTTGTCAGTGAGCGTGATGTCAGTGAGTGTGTTGACAGTGAGAGTGTTGTCAGTGAGCGTGTTGTCAGTGAGTGTGTTGTCAGTGAATGTGTTGTCAGTGAGCGTGATGTCAGTGAGCGTGATGTCAGTGAGAGTGTTGTCAGTGAGTGTGTTGTCAGTGAGTGTGTTGTCAGTGAGTGTGTTGACAGTGAGCGTGATGTCAGTGAGCGTGATGTCAGTGAGCCATTGTCAGTGAGCGTGTTGTCAGTGAGTGTGTTGTCAGTGAGCTTTTTGTCAGTGAGTGTGTTGACAGTGAGCGTGATGTCAGTGAGCGTGATGTCAGTGAGCCGTTGTCAGAAAGCGTGTTGTCAGTGAGTGTGTTGTCAGTGACTGTGTTGTCAATGAGTGCTTTATCAGTGAGCGGGATGTCAGTGAGTGTGTTGTCAGTGAGTGTGTTGTCAGTGAGTGTGTTGTCAGTGAGTGTGATGACAGTGCGTGTGTTGTCAGTGAGTGTGTTGTCAGTGAGTGTGTTGTCAGTGAGTGTGATGTCAGTGAGCGTGTTGTCAGTGAGTGTGTTGTCAGTGAGTGTGTTGACAGTGAGCGTGATGTCAGTGAGTGTGATGTCAGTGAGCGTGTTGTCAGTGAGTGTGTTGTCAGTGATTGTGTTGTCAGTGAACGTGTTGTCAGTGAGCGTGATGTCAGTGAGTGTGTTGACAGTGAGTGTGTTGTCAGTGAGCGTGATGTCAGTGAGTGTGCTGTCAGTGAGCGTGTTGTCAGTGAGCGTGTTGTCAGTGAGCGTGATGTCAGTGAGTGTGTTGACAGTGAGTGTGTTGTCAGTGAGCGTGATGTCAGTGAGCGTGATGTCAGTGAGTGTGTTGACAGTGAGTGTGTTGTCAGTGAGCGTGTTGTCAGTGAGTGTGTTGTCAGTGAATGTGTTGTCAGTGAGCGTGATGTCAGTGAGCGTGATGTCAGTGAGAGTGTTGTCAGTGAGTGTGTTGTCAGTGAGTGTGTTGTCATTGAGTGTGTTGACAGTGACGTGATGTCAGTGAGCGTGATGTCAGTGAGCCATTGTCAGTGAGCGTGTTGTCAGTGAGTGTGTTGTCAGTGAGCTTTTTGTCAGTGAGTGTGTTGACAGTGAGAGTGTTGTCAGTGAGTGTGTTGTCAGTGAGCGTGATGTCAGTGAGTGTGTTGTCAGTGAGTGTGTTGTCAGTGAGTGTGTTGTCAGTGAGCGTGATGTCAGTGAGCGTGATGTCAGTGAGCCGTTGTCAGAAAGCGTGTTGTCAGTGAGCGTGTTGTCAGTGAGTGTGTTGACAGTGAGAGTGTTGTCAGTCAGTGTGTTGTCAGTGAGCGTGATGTCAGTGAGCGTGTTGTCAGTGAGTGTGTTGACAGTGAATATGTTGTCAGTGAGTGTGTTGTCAGTGAGTGTGTTGTCAGTGAGTGTGTTGTCAGTGACTGTGTTGTCAATGAGTGCTTTATCAGTGAGCGGGATGTCAGTGAGTGTGTTGTCAGTGAGTATGTTGTTAGTAAGTGTGAGGTCAGTGAGAGGGATATCAGGGAGTGTTTTGTCAGTGAGCGTGATGTCAGTGAGCGTGAAGTCAGTGAGCTGGAAGTCAGTGAGAGTGATGTCAGTGAGTGTGTTGTCAGTGAGGGTGTTGTCAGTGAGTGGGATGTCAGTGAGTGTGTTGTCAGTGAGTGTGTAGTCAGTGAGTGTGATGTCAGTGAGTGTGCTGTCAGTGAGTGTGTTGTCAGTGAGTGTGTTGTAAGTGAGTGGGATGTCAGTGAGTGTGATGTCAGTGAGTGTGTTGTCAGTGAGTATGTTGTCAGTGAGTGGGATGTCAGTGAGTGTGTTGTCAGTGAGTGTGTTGTCAGTGAGTGTGTTGTCAGTGAGTGTGATGTCCGTGATTGTGTTGTCAGATGGTGTGATGTCAGTGAGTGCATTGTCAGTGAGTGTGATGTCAGTGAGCCGTTGTCAGTGAGCGTGATGTCAGTGAGTGTGTTGTCAGTGAGCGTGATGTCAGTGAGTGTGTTGTCAGTGAGTGTGTTGTCAGTGAGCGTGATGTCAGTGAGTGTGATGTCAGTGAGCGTGTTGTCAGTGAGTGTGTTGTCAGTGATTGTGTTGTCAGTGAATGTGTTGTCAGTGAGCGTGTTGTCAGTGAGCGTGTTGTCAGTGAGCGTGATGTCAGTGAGTGTGTTGACAGTGAGAGTGTTGTCAGTGAGCGTGTTGTCAGTGAGTGTGTTGTCAGTGAATGTGTTGTCAGTGAGCGTGATGTCAGTGAGCGTGATGTCAGTGAGAGTGTTGTCAGTGAGTGTGTTGTCAGTGAGTGTGTTGTCAGTGAGTGTGTTGACAGTGACGTCATGTCAGTGAGCGTGATGTCAGTGAGCCATTGTCAGTGAGCGTGTTGTCAGTGAGTGTGTTGTCAGTGAGCCTTTTGTCAGTGAGTGTGTTGACAGTGAGAGTGTTGTCAGTGAGTGTGTTGTCAGTGAGCGTGATGTCAGTGAGCGTGATGTCAGTGAGTGTGTTGTCAGTGAGTGTGTTGTCAGTGAGTGTGTTGTCAGTGAGCGTGATATCAGTGAGCGTGATGTCAGTGAGCCGTTGTCAGAAAGCGTGTTGTCAGTGAGTGTGTTGACAGTGAGCGTGGTGTCAGTCAGTGTGTTGTCAGTGAGCGTGTTGTCAGTGAGTGTGTTGACAGTGAGAGTGTTGTCAGTCAGTGTGTTGTCAGTGAGCGTGATGTCAGTGAGCGTGTTGTCAGTGAGTGTGTTGACAGTGAATATGTTGTCAGTGAGTGTGTTGTCAGTGAGTGTGTTGTCAGTGAGTGTGTTGTCAGTGACTGTGTTGTCAATGAGTGCTTTATCAGTGAGCGGGATGTCAGTGAGTGTGTTGTCAGTGAGTGTGTTGTTAGTAAGTGCGAGGTCAGTGAGAGGGATATCAGGGAGTGTTTTGTCAGTGAGCGTGATGTCAGTGAGCGTGAAGTCAGTGAGCTGGAAGTCAGTGAGAGTGATGTCAGTGAGTGTGTTGTCAGTGAGGGTGTAGTCAGTGAGTGGGATGTCAGTGAGTGTGTTGTCAGTGAGTGTGTAGTCAGTGAGTGTGATGTCAGTGAGTGTGCTGTCAGTGAGTGTGTTGTCAGTGAGTGTGCTGTCAGTGAGTGTGTTGTCAGTGAGTGTGTTGTAAGTGAGTGGGATGTCAGTGAGTGTGATGTCAGTGAGTGTGTTGTCAGTGAGTATGTTGTCAGTGAGTGGGATGTCAGTGAGTGTGTTGTCAGTGAGTGTGTTGTCAGTGAGTGTGTTGTCAGTGAGTGTGATGTCCGTGATTGTGTTGTCAGATGGTGTGATGTCAGTGAGTGCATTGTCAGTGAGTGTGTTGTCAGTGAGTGTGTTGTCAGTGAGTGTGTTGTCAGTGAGTGTGATGTCCGTGATTGTGTTGTCAGATGGTGTGATGTCAGTGAGTGCATTGTCAGTGAGTGTGTTGTCAGTGAGTGTGTTGTCAGTGAGTGTGTTGTCAGTGAGTGTGTTGTCAGTGAGTGTGATGTCCGTGATTGTGTTGTCAGATGGTGTGATGTCAGTGAGTGCATTGTCAGTGAGTGTGTTGTCAGTGAGTGTGTTGTCAGTGAGTGTGTTGTCAGTGAGCGTGATGTCAGTGAGTGTGATGTCAGTGAGCGTGTTGTCAGTGAGTGTGTTATCAGTGATTGTGTTGTCAGTGAATGTGTTGTCAGTGAGCGTGTTGTCAGTAAAAGGGAAGTCAGTGAGTGTGTTGTCAGTGAGAGTGTTGTCAGTGAGCGTGTTGTCAGTGAGCGTGTTGACAGTGAGAGTGTTGTCAGTGAGCGTGATGTCAGTGAGTGTGTTGACAGTGAGAGTGTTGTCAGTGAGCGTGTTGTCAGTGAGTGTGTTGTCAGTGAATGTGTTGTCAGTGAGCGTGATGTCAGTGAGCGTGATGTCAGTGAGAGTGTTGTCAGTGAGTGTGTTGTCAGTGAGTGTGTTGTCAGTGAGTGTGTTGACAGTGAGCGTGATGTCAGTGAGCGTGATGTCAGTGAGCCATTGTCAGTGAGCGTGTTGTCAGTGAGTGTGTTGTCAGTGAGCTTTTTGTCAGTGAGTGTGTTGACAGTGAGCGTGATGTCAGTGAGCGTGATGTCAGTGAGCCGTTGTCAGAAAGCGTGTTGTCAGTGAGTGTGTTGACAGTGAGCGTGGTGTCAGTCAGTGTGTTGTCAGTGAGCGTGTTGTCAGTGAGTGTGTTGACAGTGAGAGTGTTGTCAGTCAGTGTGTTGTCAGTGAGCGTGATGTCAGTGAGCGTGTTGTCAGTGAGTGTGTTGACAGTGAATATGTTGTCAGTGAGTGTGTTGTCAGTGAGTGTGTTGTCAGTGAGTGTGTTGTCAGTGACTGTGTTGTCAATGAGTGCTTTATCAGTGAGCGGGATGTCAGTGAGTGTGTTGTCAGTGAGTGTGTTGTTAGTAAGTGCGAGGTCAGTGAGAGGGATATCAGGGAGTGTTTTGTCAGTGAGCGTGATGTCAGTGAGCGTGAAGTCAGTGAGCTGGAAGTCAGTGAGAGTGATGTCAGTGAGTGTGTTGTCAGTGAGGGTGTAGTCAGTGAGTGGGATGTCAGTGAGTGTGTTGTCAGTGAGTGTGTAGTCAGTGAGTGTGATGTCAGTGAGTGTGCTGTCAGTGAGTGTGTTGTCAGTGAGTGTGCTGTCAGTGAGTGTGTTGTCAGTGAGTGTGTTGTAAGTGAGTGGGATGTCAGTGAGTGTGATGTCAGTGAGTGTGTTGTCAGTGAGTATGTTGTCAGTGAGTGGGATGTCAGTGAGTGTGTTGTCAGTGAGTGTGTTGTCAGTGAGTGTGTTGTCAGTGAGTGTGATGTCCGTGATTGTGTTGTCAGATGGTGTGATGTCAGTGAGTGCATTGTCAGTGAGTGTGTTGTCAGTGAGTGTGTTGTCAGTGAGTGTGTTGTCAGTGAGTGTGATGTCCGTGATTGTGTTGTCAGATGGTGTGATGTCAGTGAGTGCATTGTCAGTGAGTGTGTTGTCAGTGAGTGTGTTGTCAGTGAGTGTGTTGTCAGTGAGTGTGTTGTCAGTGAGTGTGATGTCAGTGAGCGTGTTGTCAGTGAGTGTGTTATCAGTGATTGTGTTGTCAGTGAATGTGTTGTCAGTGAGCGTGTTGTCAGTAAAAGGGAAGTCAGTGAGTGTGTTGTCAGTGAGAGTGTTGTCAGTGAGCGTGTTGTCAGTGAGCGTGTTGACAGTGAGAGTGTTGTCAGTGAGCGTGATGTCAGTGAGTGTGTTGACAGTGAGAGTGTTGTCAGTGAGCGTGTTGTCAGTGAGTGTGTTGTCAGTGAATGTGTTGTCAGTGAGCGTGATGTCAGTGAGCGTGATGTCAGTGAGAGTGTTGTCAGTGAGTGTGTTGTCAGTGAGTGTGTTGTCAGTGAGTGTGTTGACAGTGAGCGTGATGTCAGTGAGCGTGATGTCAGTGAGCCATTGTCAGTGAGCGTGTTGTCAGTGAGTGTGTTGTCAGTGAGCTTTTTGTCAGTGAGTGTGTTGACAGTGAGCGTGATGTCAGTGAGCGTGATGTCAGTGAGCCGTTGTCAGAAAGCGTGTTGTCAGTGAGTGTGTTGTCAGTGACTGTGTTGTCAATGAGTGCTTTATCAGTGAGCGGGATGTCAGTGAGTGTGTTGTCAGTGAGTGTGTTGTTAGTAAGTGTGAGGTCAGTGAGAGGGATATCAGGGAGTGTTTTGTCAGTGAGCGTGATGTCAGTGAGCGTGAAGTCAGTGAGCTGGAAGTCAGTGAGAGTGATGTCAGTGAGTGTGTTGTCAGTGAGGGTGTTGTCAGTGAGTGGGATGTCAGTGAGTGTGTTGTCAGTGAGTGTGTAGTCAGTGAGTGTGATGTCAGTGAGTGTGCTGTCAGTGAGTGTGTTGTCAGTGAGTGTGTTGTAAGTGAGTGGGATGTCAGTGAGTGTGATGTCAGTGAGTGTGTTGTCAGTGAGTATGTTGTCAGTGAGTGGGATGTCAGTGAGTGTGTTGTCAGTGAGTGTGTTGTCAACGATTGTGTTGTCAGTGAGTGTGATGTCCGTGATTGTGTTGTCAGATGGTGTGATGTCAGTGAGTGCATTGTCAGTGAGTGGGATGTCAGTGAGTGTGTTGTCAGTGAGTGTGTTGTCAGTGAGTGTGTTGTCAGTGAGCGTGATGTCAGTGAGTGTGATGTCAGTGAGCGTGTTGTCAGTGAGTGTGTTGTCAGTGATTGTGTTGTCAGTGAGTGTGTTGTCAGTAAAAGGGATGTCAGTGAGTGTGTTGTCAGTGAGAGTGTTGTCAGTGAGCGTGTTGTCAGTGAGTGTGTTGTCAGTGAATGTGTTGTCAGTGAGCGTGATGTCAGTGAGCGTGATGTCAGTGAGTGTGTTGACAGTGAGAGTGTTGTCAGTGAGCGTGTTGTCAGTGAGTGTGTTGTCAGTGAGTGTGTTGTCAGTGAGTGTGTTGTCAGTGAGCGTGATGTCAGTGAGTGTGTTGACAGTGAGAGTGTTGTCAGTGAGCGTGTTGTCAGTGAGTGTGTTGTCAGTGAATGTGTTGTCAGTGAGCGTGATGTCAGTGAGCGTGATGTCAGTGAGAGTGTTGTCAGTGAGTGTGTTGTCAGTGAGTGTGTTGTCAGTGAGTGTGTTGACAGTGAGCGTGATGTCAGTGAGCGTGATGTCAGTGAGCCATTGTCAGTGAGCGTGTTGTCAGTGAGTGTGTTGTCAGTGAGCTTTTTGTCAGTGAGTGTGTTGACAGTGAGAGTGTTGTCAGTGAGTGTGTTGACAGTGACGTGATGTCAGTGAGCGTGATGTCAGTGAGCCATTGTCAGTGAGCGTGTTGTCAGTGAGTGTGTTGTCAGTGAGCCTTTTGTCAGTGAGTGTGTTGACAGTGAGAGTGTTGTCAGTGAGTGTGTTGTCAGTAAGCGGGATGTCAGAGAGTGTGTTGTCAGTGAGCCTTTTGTCAGTGAGTGTGTTGACAGTGAGAGTGTTGTCAGTGAGCCATTGTCAGTGAGCGTGTTGTCAGTGAGTGTGTTGTCAGTGAGCCTTTTGTCAGTGAGTGTGTTGACAGTGAGTGTGTTGTCAGTGAGCGTGATGTCAGTGAGCGTGATGTCAGTGAGTGTGTTGTCAGTGAGTGTGTTGTCAGTGAGTGTGTTGTCAGTGAGCGTGATGTCAGTGAGCGTGATGTCAGTGAGCCGTTGTCAGAAAGCGTGTTGTCAGTGAGTGTGTTGTCAGTGAGCGTGTTGTCAGTGAGTGTGTTGACAGTGAGTGTGTTGTCAGTGAGTGTGTTGTCAGTAAGCGGGATGTCAGAGAGTGTGTTGTCAGTGAGCGTGATGTCAGTGAGTGTGATGTAAGTGAGTGTGTTGTCAGTGAGTGTGATGACAGTGCGTGTGTTGTCAGTGAGTGGGATGTCAGTGAGTGTGTTGTCAGTGAGTGGGATGTCAGTGAGTGTGTTGTCATTGAGAGAGAGGTCAGTGAGTGGGATATCAGGGAGTGTTTTGTCAGTGAGCGTGATGTCAGTGAGCGTGAAATCAGTGAGCGTGATGTCAGTGAGTGTGTTGTCAGTGAGCGTGTTGTCAGTGAGTGTGTTGACAGTGAGAGTGTTGTCAGTGAGTGTGTTGTCAGTGAGCGTGATGTCAGTGAGCGTGTTGTCAGTGAGTGTGTTGTCAGTGATTGTGTTGTCAGTGAACGTGTTGTCAGTGAGCGTGTTGTCAGTGAGTGTGTTGTCAGTGAGTGTGTTGTCAGTAAGCGGGATGTCAGAGAGTGTGTTGTCAGTGAGCGTGATGTCAGTGAGTGTGATGTAAGTGAGTGTGTTGTCAGTGAGTGTGATGACAGTGCGTGTGTTGTCAGTGAGTGGGATGTCAGTGAGTGTGTTGTCATTGAGAGAGAGGTCAGTGAGTGGGATATCAGGGAGTGTTTTGTCAGTGAGCGTGAAATCAGTGAGCGTGATGTCAGTGAGCATGATGTCAGTGAGTGTGTTGTCAGTGAGTGTGTTGTCAGTGAGTGTGATGTCAGTGAGCGTGTTGTCAGTGAGTGTGTTGTCAGTGAGTGTGTTGTCAGTGAGCGTGATGTCAGTGAGCATGTTGTCAGTGAGTGTGTTGACAGTGAATATGTTGTCAGTGAGTGTGTTGTCAGTGAGTGTGTTGTCAGTGAGTGTGTTGTCAGTGACTGTGTTGTCAATGAGTGCTTTATCAGTGAGCGGGATGTCAGTGAGTGTGTTGTCAGTGAGTGTGTTGTTAGTAAGTGTGAGGTCAGTGAGAGGGATATCAGGGAGCGTTTTGTCAGTGATCGTGATGTCAGTGAGCGTGAAGTCAGTGAGCTGGAAGTCAGTGAGAGTGATGTCAGTGATTGTGTTGTCAGTGAGTGTGTTGTCAGTGAGCGTGTTGTCAGTGAGTGTGTTGTCAGTGAATGTGTTGTCAGTGAGCGTGATGTCAGTGAGCGTGATGTCAGTGAGAGTGTTGTCAGTGAGTGTGTTGTCAGTGAGTGTGTTGTCAGTGAGTGTGTTGACAGTGACGTGATGTCAGTGAGCGTGATGTCAGTGAGCCATTGTCAGTGAGCGTGTTGTCAGTGAGTGTGTTGTCAGTGAGCTTTTTGTCAGTGAGTGTGTTGACAGTGAGAGTGTTGTCAGTGAGTGTGTTGTCAGTGAGCGTGATGTCAGTGAGCGTGATGTCAGTGAGTGTGTTGTCAGTGAGTGTGTTGTCAGTGAGTGTGTTGTCAGTGAGCGTGATGTCAGTGAGCGTGATGTCAGTGAGCCGTTGTCAGAAAGCGTGTTGTCAGTGAGTGTGTTGTCAGTGAGCGTGTTGTCAGTGAGTGTGTTGACAGTGAGAGTGTTGTCAGTCAGTGTGTTGTCAGTGAGCGTGATGTCAGTGAGCGTGTTGTCAGTGAGTGTGTTGACAGTGAATATGTTGTCAGTGAGTGTGTTGTCAGTGAGTGTGTTGTCAGTGAGTGTGTTGTCAGTGACTGTGTTGTCAATGAGTGCTTTATCAGTGAGCGGGATGTCAGTGAGTGTGTTGTCAGTGAGTATGTTGTTAGTAAGTGTGAGGTCAGTGAGAGGGATATCAGGGAGTGTTTTGTCAGTGAGCGTGATGTCAGTGAGCGTGAAGTCAGTGAGCTGGAAGTCAGTGAGAGTGATGTCAGTGAGTGTGTTGTCAGTGAGGGTGTTGTCAGTGAGTGGGATGTCAGTGAGTGTGTTGTCAGTGAGTGTGTAGTCAGTGAGTGTGATGTCAGTGAGTGTGCTGTCAGTGAGTGTGTTGTCAGTGAGTGTGTTGTAAGTGAGTGGGATGTCAGTGAGTGTGATGTCAGTGAGTGTGTTGTCAGTGAGTATGTTGTCAGTGAGTGGGATGTCAGTGACTGTGTTGTCAGTGAGTGTGTTGTCAACGAGTGTGTTGTCAGTGAGTGTGATGTCCGTGATTGTGTTGTCAGATGGTGTGATGTCAGTGAGTGCATTGTCAGTGAGTGGGATGTCAGTGAGTGTGTTGTCAGTGAGTGTGTTGTCAGTGAGTGTGTTGTCAGTGAGCGTGATGTCAGTGAGTGTGATGTCAGTGAGCGTGTTGTCAGTGAGTGTGTTGTCAGTGATTGTGTTGTCAGTGAGTGTGTTGTCAGTAAAAGGGATGTCAGTGAGTGTGTTGTCAGTGAGAGTGTTGTCAGTGAGCGTGTTGTCAGTGAGTGTGTTGTCAGTGAATGTGTTGTCAGTGAGCGTGATGTCAGTGAGCGTGATGTCAGTGAGTGTGTTGACAGTGAGAGTGTTGTCAGTGAGCGTGTTGTCAGTGAGTGTGTTGTCAGTGAGTGTGTTGTCAGTGAGTGTGTTGTCAGTGAGCGTGATGTCAGTGAGTGTGTTGACAGTGAGAGTGTTGTCAGTGAGCGTGTTGTCAGTGAGTGTGTTGTCAGTGAATGTGTTGTCAGTGAGCGTGATGTCAGTGAGCGTGATGTCAGTGAGAGTGTTGTCAGTGAGTGTGTTGTCAGTGAGTGTGTTGTCAGTGAGTGTGTTGACAGTGAGCGTGATGTCAGTGAGCGTGATGTCAGTGAGCCATTGTCAGTGAGCGTGTTGTCAGTGAGTGTGTTGTCAGTGAGCTTTTTGTCAGTGAGTGTGTTGACAGTGAGAGTGTTGTCAGTGAGTGTGTTGTCAGTGAGCGTGATGTCAGTGAGCGTGATGTCAGTGAGTGTGTTGTCAGTGAGTGTGTTGTCAGTGAGTGTGTTGTCAATGAGCGTGATGTCAGTGAGCGTGATGTCAGTGAGCCGTTGTCAGAAAGCGTGTTGTCAGTGACTGTGCTGTCAGTGAGTGTGTTGTCAGTGAGTGTGTTGACAGTGAGGGTGTTGTCAGTGAGTGTGTTGTCAGTGAGCGTGATGTCAGTGAGCATGTTGTCAGTGAGTGTGTTGACAGTGAATATGTTGTCAGTGAGTGTGTTGTCAGTGAGTGTGTTGTCAGTGAGTGTGTTGTCAGTGACTGTGTTGTCAATGAGTGCTTTATCAGTGAGCGGGATGTCAGTGAGTGTGTTGTCAGTGAGTGTGTTGTTAGTAAGTGTGAGGTCAGTGAGAGGGATATCAGGGAGCGTTTTGTCAGTGATCGTGATGTCAGTGAGCGTGAAGTCAGTGAGCTGGAAGTCAGTGAGAGTGATGTCAGTGATTGTGTTGTCAGTGAGTGTGTTGTCAGTGAGTGGGATGTCAGTGAGTGTGTTGTCAGTGAGTGTGCAGTCAGTGAGTGTGATGTCAGTGAGTGTGCTGTCAGTGAGTATGTTGTCAGTGAGTGTGTTATAAGTGAGTGGGATGTCAGTGAGTGTGATGTCAGTGAGTGTGTTGTCAGTGAGTGTGATGTCAGTGAGTGGGATATCAGGGAGCGTTTTGTCAGTGGGCGTGATGTCAGTGAGCGTGAAGTCAGTGAGCCTTTGTCAGTGAGCGTGTTGTCAGTGAGTGTGTTGTCAGTGAGCGTGTTGTCACTTAGTGCGTTGTCAGTGAGTGTGTTGTCAGTGAGTGTGTTGTCAGTGAGTGTGTTGAAGTGAGCGTGATGTCAGTGAGCGTGATGTCAGTGAGCCGTTGTCAGTGAGCATGTTGTCAGTGAGTGTGTTGTCAGTGAGCATGATGTCAGTGAGTGTGTTGTCAGTGAGCGTGTTGTCAGTGAGTGTGTTGACAGTGAGAGTGTTGTCAGTGAGTGTGTTGTCAGTGAGCGTGATGTCAGTGAGCGTGATGTCAGTGAGCGTGATGTCAGCGAGTGTGTTGTCAGTGAGTTTGTTGTCAGTGAGTGTGTTGTCAGGGAGCGTGATGTCAGTGAGCGTGATGTCAGTGAGCCGTTGTCAGTCAGCGTGTTGTCAGTGAGTGTGTTGACAGTGAGAGTGTTGTCAGTGAGTGTGTTGTCAGTGAGCGTGATGTCAATGAGCGTGTTGTCAGTGAGTGTGTTGACATTGAATATGTTGTCAGTGAGTGTGTTGTCAGTGAGTGTGTTGTCAGTGAGTGTGTTGTCAATGAGTGCTTTATCAGTGAGCGGGATGTCAGTGAGTGTGTTGTCAGTGAGTGTGATGTTAGTGAGTGTGAGGTCAGTTAGAGGGATATCAGGGAGCGTTTTGTCAGTGAGCGTGTTGTCAGTGAGTGTGTTGTCAGTGAGCGTGTTGTCAGTGAGTGTTTTTGGCAGTGAGCGTGATGTCAGTGAGTGTGTTGTCAGTGAGTGTGTTGTCAGATGGCGTGATGTCAGTGAGGACGTTGGCAGTGAGCGCGATGACACTGAGAGGGATATCAGTGAGCGTGATATCAGTAAGTGTGTGCTCAATGAGTGTGTTGTCAGTGAGTGTGTTGTCAGTGAGTGTGTTGTCAACGAGTGTGTTGTCAGGGAGCGTGATGTAATTGAGTGTGATGACTCTGAGCGTGTTGTCAGTGAGAGTGTTGTCAGTGGGCGTGATATCAGTGTGTGGAATGTCACTGAGCGTGTTGTCAATGAGTGTGATGTCATTAATCGTCAGTTCAGTTAGCGTGCTGTCAGTGAGCGTGTTGTCAGTGAGTTTGTTGTCAGAGAGTTTGTCGTCAGTGAGTGTGATGTCCGTGAGTGTGGTGTCAGTGAGTGGGATGTCAGTGAGTGTGTTGTCAGTGAGTATGTTGTCAGTGAGTGTGATGTCAGTGAATGTGTTGTTAGTGAGTGTGTTGTCAGTGAGTGTGATGTCCGTGAGTGTGGTGTCAGTGAGTGGGATGTCAGTGAGTGTGTTGTCAGTGAGTATGTTGTCAGTGAGTGTGATGTCAGTGAGTGTGTTGTTAGTGAGTGTATTGTCAGTGAGTGAGTTGTCAGTGAGTGGGATGTCAGTGAGTGTGATGTCAGTGAGTGTGTTGTCAGTGAGTGTGTTGTCAGTGAGTGGGATGTCAGTGAGTGTGTTGTCAGTGAGTGTGTTGTCAGTGAGTATGTTGTCAGAGAGTGTGATCTCCGTGATTGTGTTGTCAGATGGTGTGATGTCAGTGAGTGCGTTGTCAGTGAGCGCGATGACTGTGAGTGGGATATCAGTGAGCGTGAAATCACTGAGTGTGTTGTCAATGAGTGTGTTGTCAGAGAGTGGGATATCAGCGAGTGGGATGTCAGTGAGTCAGTTGTCAGGGAGCGTGATGTAAGTGTATGTGATTAATCTGAGCGTGTTGTCAGTGAGAGTGTTGTCAGTGAGCGTGATATCAGTGTGCGTGATGCCAGTGAGCGTGTTGTCAGTGAGTGTGTTGTCAGTGAGTGTGTTGTCAGTGAGTGTGTTGTCAGTGAGCGGGATGTCAGTGAGCATGTTTTCAGTGACTGTGTTGTCAGTGAGTGTGTTGTCAGTGAATGTGTTGTCAGTCAGCGTGTTGTCAGTGAGTGTGTTGTCAGTGAGTGTGTTGTCAGTGAGTGTGTTGTCAGTGAGTGTGTTGTCAGTGAGTATGATGTCAGTGAGTGTGTTGTCAGTGAGCGCGATGACAGTGAGAGGCATATCATTGAGCGTGATATCAGTGAGTGTGTTGTCAGTGAGTGTGTTGTCAATGAGTGTATTATCAGGGAGTGGGATATCAGTGATTTTGATGTCAGTGAGTCTGTTGTCAGGGAACGTGATGTAAGTGAGGGTGATGACTCTGAGCGTTTTGTCAGTGAGATTGTTATCAGTGAGCGTGATATCACTGTGCGGGATGTCAGTGAGTGTGTTGTCAGTGAGTGTGTTGTCAGTGAGTGTGTTGTCAGTGAGTGTGTTGTCAGTGAGTGTGTTGTCAGTGAGCGTGTTGTCAGTGAGCGTGAGATCAGTGAGTGGGATATCAGTGATTGTGATGTCAGTGATTGTGATGTCATTGACTGTGTTGCCAGTGAGTGTTTTACCAGTGAGTGTGATGTCCGTGAGTGTGGTGTCAGTGGGTGTGACGTCAGTGATTGTATTGTCAGTGAGTGTGTTGTGAGTGAGTGTGTTGTTAGTGACTGTGTTGTCAGTGAGTGTGTTGTCAGTGAGTGTGTTGTGAGTGAGTGTGTTGTTAGTGAGTTTGTTGTCTGTGAGTGTGTTGTCAGTGAGTGTGTTGTCAGTGACACTGAAGTCAGTGAGTGGGGTGTCAGTGAGTGTGTTTTTAGTGAATGTGTTATCAGTGACTTTGTTGTCAATGAGTGGAATGTCAGTGAGTGGGATGTCAGTGAGTCTGTTGTCAGGGAGCGTGATGTAAGTGAGCGTGATGTCAGTGAGCATGTTGTCAGTGAGTGTGTTGTCAGTGAGCATGATATCGGTGTGTGGGATGTCAGTGAGCGTGTTGTTAGTGAGCATGATCTAGGTAAGCGTGATGTCAGTGATCGTGTTGCCAGAAAGTGTGTTCTCAGTGAGGGTGTTGTCAGTGAGTGTGTTATCAGTAAGCTGGGTGTCAGAGAGTGTGTTGTCAGTGAGCGTGATGTCAGTGAGTGTGATGTAAGTGAGTGTGTTGTCAGTGAGTGTGTTGTCAGTGAGTGTGTTGTCAGTGAGTGTGTTGTCAATGAGTGTGTTGTCAGTGCTTGTGATGTCAGTGAGTGTGATGTAAGTGAGTGTGTTGTCAGTGAGTGTGTTGTCAGTGAGTGTGTTGTCAATGAGTGTGTTGTCAGTTAATGTGTTGTGAGTGAGTGTGTTGTCAGTAGCGTGATGTAAGTGAGTGTGTAGTCTGTGAGTGTGTTGTCAGTGAGTCTGTTGTCAATGACTGCTTTAACAGTGAGCGTCATGTCAGTGAGTGTGTTGTCAGTGAGTGTGTTGTCAGTGAGTGTGTTGTCAGTGAGCGTGATGTCAGTGAGCGTGATGTCAGTGAGCCGTTGTCAGAAAGCGTGTTGTCAGTGAGTGTGTTGTCAGTGAGCGTGTTGTCAGTGAGTGTGTTGACAGTGAGTGTGTTGTCAGTGAGTGTGTTGTCAGTAAGCGGGATGTCAGAGAGTGTGTTGTCAGTGAGCGTGATGTCAGTGAGTGTGATGTAAGTGAGTGTGTTGTCAGTGAGTGTGATGACAGTGCGTGTGTTGTCAGTGAGTGGGATGTCAGTGAGTGTGTTGTCAGTGAGTGGGATGTCAGTGAGTGTGTTGTCATTGAGAGAGAGGTCAGTGAGTGGGATATCAGGGAGTGTTTTGTCAGTGAGCGTGATGTCAGTGAGCGTGAAATCAGTGAGCGTGATGTCAGTGAGTGTGTTGTCAGTGAGCGTGTTGTCAGTGAGTGTGTTGACAGTGAGAGTGTTGTCAGTGAGTGTGTTGTCAGTGAGCGTGATGTCAGTGAGCGTGTTGTCAGTGAGTGTGTTGTCAGTGATTGTGTTGTCAGTGAACGTGTTGTCAGTGAGCGTGTTGTCAGTGAGTGTGTTGTCAGTGAGTGTGTTGTCAGTAAGCGGGATGTCAGAGAGTGTGTTGTCAGTGAGCGTGATGTCAGTGAGTGTGATGTAAGTGAGTGTGTTGTCAGTGAGTGTGATGACAGTGCGTGTGTTGTCAGTGAGTGGGATGTCAGTGAGTGTGTTGTCATTGAGAGAGAGGTCAGTGAGTGGGATATCAGGGAGTGTTTTGTCAGTGAGCGTGAAATCAGTGAGCGTGATGTCAGTGAGCGTGTTGTCAGTGAGTGTGTTGTCAGTGATTGTGTTGTCAGTGAACGTGTTGTCAGTGAGCGTGATGTCAGTGAGTGTGCTGTCAGTGAGCGTGTTGTCAGTGAGCGTGTTGTCAGTGAGCGTGATGTCAGTGAGTGTGTTGACAGTGAGTGTGTTGTCAGTGAGCGTGATGTCAGTGAGCGTGATGTCAGTGAGTGTGTTGACAGTGAGTGTGTTGTCAGTGAGCGTGTTGTCAGTGAGTGTGTTGTCAGTGAATGTGTTGTCAGTGAGCGTGATGTCAGTGAGCGTGATGTCAGTGAGAGTGTTGTCAGTGAGTGTGTTGTCAGTGAGTGTGTTGTCATTGAGTGTGTTGACAGTGACGTGATGTCAGTGAGCGTGATGTCAGTGAGCCATTGTCAGTGAGCGTGTTGTCAGTGAGTGTGTTGTCAGTGAGCTTTTTGTCAGTGAGTGTGTTGACAGTGAGAGTGTTGTCAGTGAGTGTGTTGTCAGTGAGCGTGATGTCAGTGAGTGTGTTGTCAGTGAGTGTGTTGTCAGTGAGTGTGTTGTCAGTGAGCGTGATGTCAGTGAGCGTGATGTCAGTGAGCCGTTGTCAGAAAGCGTGTTGTCAGTGAGCGTGTTGTCAGTGAGTGTGTTGACAGTGAGAGTGTTGTCAGTCAGTGTGTTGTCAGTGAGCGTGATGTCAGTGAGCGTGTTGTCAGTGAGTGTGTTGACAGTGAATATGTTGTCAGTGAGTGTGTTGTCAGTGAGTGTGTTGTCAGTGAGTGTGTTGTCAGTGACTGTGTTGTCAATGAGTGCTTTATCAGTGAGCGGGATGTCAGTGAGTGTGTTGTCAGTGAGTATGTTGTTAGTAAGTGTGAGGTCAGTGAGAGGGATATCAGGGAGTGTTTTGTCAGTGAGCGTGATGTCAGTGAGCGTGAAGTCAGTGAGCTGGAAGTCAGTGAGAGTGATGTCAGTGAGTGTGTTGTCAGTGAGGGTGTTGTCAGTGAGTGGGATGTCAGTGAGTGTGTTGTCAGTGAGTGTGTAGTCAGTGAGTGTGATGTCAGTGAGTGTGCTGTCAGTGAGTGTGTTGTCAGTGAGTGTGTTGTAAGTGAGTGGGATGTCAGTGAGTGTGATGTCAGTGAGTGTGTTGTCAGTGAGTATGTTGTCAGTGAGTGGGATGTCAGTGAGTGTGTTGTCAGTGAGTGTGTTGTCAGTGAGTGTGTTGTCAGTGAGTGTGATGTCCGTGATTGTGTTGTCAGATGGTGTGATGTCAGTGAGTGCATTGTCAGTGAGTGTGATGTCAGTGAGCCGTTGTCAGTGAGCGTGATGTCAGTGAGTGTGTTGTCAGTGAGCGTGATGTCAGTGAGTGTGTTGTCAGTGAGTGTGTTGTCAGTGAGCGTGATGTCAGTGAGTGTGATGTCAGTGAGCGTGTTGTCAGTGAGTGTGTTGTCAGTGATTGTGTTGTCAGTGAATGTGTTGTCAGTGAGCGTGTTGTCAGTGAGCGTGTTGTCAGTGAGCGTGATGTCAGTGAGTGTGTTGACAGTGAGAGTGTTGTCAGTGAGCGTGTTGTCAGTGAGTGTGTTGTCAGTGAATGTGTTGTCAGTGAGCGTGATGTCAGTGAGCGTGATGTCAGTGAGAGTGTTGTCAGTGAGTGTGTTGTCAGTGAGTGTGTTGTCAGTGAGTGTGTTGACAGTGACGTCATGTCAGTGAGCGTGATGTCAGTGAGCCATTGTCAGTGAGCGTGTTGTCAGTGAGTGTGTTGTCAGTGAGCCTTTTGTCAGTGAGTGTGTTGACAGTGAGAGTGTTGTCAGTGAGTGTGTTGTCAGTGAGCGTGATGTCAGTGAGCGTGATGTCAGTGAGTGTGTTGTCAGTGAGTGTGTTGTCAGTGAGTGTGTTGTCAGTGAGCGTGATATCAGTGAGCGTGATGTCAGTGAGCCGTTGTCAGAAAGCGTGTTGTCAGTGAGTGTGTTGACAGTGAGCGTGGTGTCAGTCAGTGTGTTGTCAGTGAGCGTGTTGTCAGTGAGTGTGTTGACAGTGAGAGTGTTGTCAGTCAGTGTGTTGTCAGTGAGCGTGATGTCAGTGAGCGTGTTGTCAGTGAGTGTGTTGTCAGTGAATATGTTGTCAGTGAGTGTGTTGTCAGTGAGTGTGTTGTCAGTGAGTGTGTTGTCAGTGACTGTGTTGTCAATGAGTGCTTTATCAGTGAGCGGGATGTCAGTGAGTGTGTTGTCAGTGAGTGTGTTGTTAGTAAGTGCGAGGTCAGTGAGAGGGATATCAGGGAGTGTTTTGTCAGTGAGCGTGATGTCAGTGAGCGTGAAGTCAGTGAGCTGGAAGTCAGTGAGAGTGATGTCAGTGAGTGTGTTGTCAGTGAGGGTGTAGTCAGTGAGTGGGATGTCAGTGAGTGTGTTGTCAGTGAGTGTGTAGTCAGTGAGTGTGATGTCAGTGAGTGTGCTGTCAGTGAGTGTGTTGTCAGTGAGTGTGCTGTCAGTGAGTGTGTTGTCAGTGAGTGTGTTGTAAGTGAGTGGGATGTCAGTGAGTGTGATGTCAGTGAGTGTGTTGTCAGTGAGTATGTTGTCAGTGAGTGGGATGTCAGTGAGTGTGTTGTCAGTGAGTGTGTTGTCAGTGAGTGTGTTGTCAGTGAGTGTGATGTCCGTGATTGTGTTGTCAGATGGTGTGATGTCAGTGAGTGCATTGTCAGTGAGTGTGTTGTCAGTGAGTGTGTTGTCAGTGAGTGTGTTGTCAGTGAGTGTGATGTCCGTGATTGTGTTGTCAGATGGTGTGATGTCAGTGAGTGCATTGTCAGTGAGTGTGTTGTCAGTGAGTGTGTTGTCAGTGAGTGTGTTGTCAGTGAGTGTGTTGTCAGTGAGTGTGATGTCCGTGATTGTGTTGTCAGATGGTGTGATGTCAGTGAGTGCATTGTCAGTGAGTGTGTTGTCAGTGAGTGTGTTGTCAGTGAGTGTGTTGTCAGTGAGCGTGATGTCAGTGAGTGTGATGTCAGTGAGCGTGTTGTCAGTGAGTGTGTTATCAGTGATTGTGTTGTCAGTGAATGTGTTGTCAGTGAGCGTGTTGTCAGTAAAAGGGAAGTCAGTGAGTGTGTTGTCAGTGAGAGTGTTGTCAGTGAGCGTGTTGTCAGTGAGCGTGTTGACAGTGAGAGTGTTGTCAGTGAGCGTGATGTCAGTGAGTGTGTTGACAGTGAGAGTGTTGTCAGTGAGCGTGTTGTCAGTGAGTGTGTTGTCAGTGAATGTGTTGTCAGTGAGCGTGATGTCAGTGAGCGTGATGTCAGTGAGAGTGTTGTCAGTGAGTGTGTTGTCAGTGAGTGTGTTGTCAGTGAGTGTGTTGACAGTGAGCGTGATGTCAGTGAGCGTGATGTCAGTGAGCCATTGTCAGTGAGCGTGTTGTCAGTGAGTGTGTTGTCAGTGAGCTTTTTGTCAGTGAGTGTGTTGACAGTGAGCGTGATGTCAGTGAGCGTGATGTCAGTGAGCCGTTGTCAGAAAGCGTGTTGTCAGTGAGTGTGTTGTCAGTGACTGTGTTGTCAATGAGTGCTTTATCAGTGAGCGGGATGTCAGTGAGTGTGTTGTCAGTGAGTGTGTTGTTAGTAAGTGTGAGGTCAGTGAGAGGGATATCAGGGAGTGTTTTGTCAGTGAGCGTGATGTCAGTGAGCGTGAAGTCAGTGAGCTGGAAGTCAGTGAGAGTGATGTCAGTGAGTGTGTTGTCAGTGAGGGTGTTGTCAGTGAGTGGGATGTCAGTGAGTGTGTTGTCAGTGAGTGTGTAGTCAGTGAGTGTGATGTCAGTGAGTGTGCTGTCAGTGAGTGTGTTGTCAGTGAGTGTGTTGTAAGTGAGTGGGATGTCAGTGAGTGTGATGTCAGTGAGTGTGTTGTCAGTGAGTATGTTGTCAGTGAGTGGGATGTCAGTGAGTGTGTTGTCAGTGAGTGTGTTGTCAACGATTGTGTTGTCAGTGAGTGTGATGTCCGTGATTGTGTTGTCAGATGGTGTGATGTCAGTGAGTGCATTGTCAGTGAGTGGGATGTCAGTGAGTGTGTTGTCAGTGAGTGTGTTGTCAGTGAGTGTGTTGTCAGTGAGCGTGATGTCAGTGAGTGTGATGTCAGTGAGCGTGTTGTCAGTGAGTGTGTTGTCAGTGATTGTGTTGTCAGTGAGTGTGTTGTCAGTAAAAGGGATGTCAGTGAGTGTGTTGTCAGTGAGAGTGTTGTCAGTGAGCGTGTTGTCAGTGAGTGCGTTGTCAGTGAATGTGTTGTCAGTGAGCGTGATGTCAGTGAGCGTGATGTCAGTGAGTGTGTTGACAGTGAGAGTGTTGTCAGTGAGCGTGTTGTCAGTGAGTGTGTTGTCAGTGAGTGTGTTGTCAGTGAGTGTGTTGTCAGTGAGCGTGATGTCAGTGAGTGTGTTGACAGTGAGAGTGTTGTCAGTGAGCGTGTTGTCAGTGAGTGTGTTGTCAGTGAATGTGTTGTCAGTGAGCGTGATGTCAGTGAGCGTGATGTCAGTGAGAGTGTTGTCAGTGAGTGTGTTGTCAGTGAGTGTGTTGTCAGTGAGTGTGTTGACAGTGAGCGTGATGTCAGTGAGCGTGATGTCAGTGAGCCATTGTCAGTGAGCGTGTTGTCAGTGAGTGTGTTGTCAGTGAGCGTGATGTCAGTGAGCATGTTGTCAGTGAGTGTGTTGACAGTGAATATGTTGTCAGTGAGTGTGTTGTCAGTGAGTGTGTTGTCAGTGAGTGTGTTGTCAGTGACTGTGTTGTCAATGAGTGCTTTATCAGTGAGCGGGATGTCAGTGAGTGTGTTGTCAGTGAGTGTGTTGTTAGTAAGTGTGAGGTCAGTGAGAGGGATATCAGGGAGCGTTTTGTCAGTGATCGTGATGTCAGTGAGCGTGAAGTCAGTGAGCTGGAAGTCAGTGAGAGTGATGTCAGTGATTGTGTTGTCAGTGAGTGTGTTGTCAGTGAGCGTGTTGTCAGTGAGTGTGTTGTCAGTGAATGTGTTGTCAGTGAGCGTGATGTCAGTGAGCGTGATGTCAGTGAGAGTGTTGTCAGTGAGTGTGTTGTCAGTGAGTGTGTTGTCAGTGAGTGTGTTGACAGTGACGTGATGTCAGTGAGCGTGATGTCAGTGAGCCATTGTCAGTGAGCGTGTTGTCAGTGAGTGTGTTGTCAGTGAGCTTTTTGTCAGTGAGTGTGTTGACAGTGAGAGTGTTGTCAGTGAGTGTGTTGTCAGTGAGCGTGATGTCAGTGAGCGTGATGTCAGTGAGTGTGTTGTCAGTGAGTGTGTTGTCAGTGAGTGTGTTGTCAGTGAGCGTGATGTCAGTGAGCGTGATGTCAGTGAGCCGTTGTCAGAAAGCGTGTTGTCAGTGAGTGTGTTGTCAGTGAGCGTGTTGTCAGTGAGTGTGTTGACAGTGAGAGTGTTGTCAGTCAGTGTGTTGTCAGTGAGCGTGATGTCAGTGAGCGTGTTGTCAGTGAGTGTGTTGACAGTGAATATGTTGTCAGTGAGTGTGTTGTCAGTGAGTGTGTTGTCAGTGAGTGTGTTGTCAGTGACTGTGTTGTCAATGAGTGCTTTATCAGTGAGCGGGATGTCAGTGAGTGTGTTGTCAGTGAGTATGTTGTTAGTAAGTGTGAGGTCAGTGAGAGGGATATCAGGGAGTGTTTTGTCAGTGAGCGTGATGTCAGTGAGCGTGAAGTCAGTGAGCTGGAAGTCAGTGAGAGTGATGTCAGTGAGTGTGTTGTCAGTGAGGGTGTTGTCAGTGAGTGGGATGTCAGTGAGTGTGTTGTCAGTGAGTGTGTAGTCAGTGAGTGTGATGTCAGTGAATGTGCTGTCAGTGAGTGTGTTGTCAGTGAGTGTGTTGTAAGTGAGTGGGATGTCAGTGAGTGTGATGTCAGTGAGTGTGTTGTCAGTGAGTATGTTGTCAGTGAGTGGGATGTCAGTGACTGTGTTGTCAGTGAGTGTGTTGTCAACGAGTGTGTTGTCAGTGAGTGTGATGTCCGTGATTGTGTTGTCAGATGGTGTGATGTCAGTGAGTGCATTGTCAGTGAGTGGGATGTCAGTGAGTGTGTTGTCAGTGAGTGTGTTGTCAGTGAGTGTGTTGTCAGTGAGCGTGATGTCAGTGAGTGTGATGTCAGTGAGCGTGTTGTCAGTGAGTGTGTTGTCAGTGATTGTGTTGTCAGTGAGTGTGTTGTCAGTAAAAGGGATGTCAGTGAGTGTGTTGTCAGTGAGAGTGTTGTCAGTGAGCGTGTTGTCAGTGAGTGTGTTGTCAGTGAATGTGTTGTCAGTGAGCGTGATGTCAGTGAGCGTGATGTCAGTGAGTGTGTTGACAGTGAGAGTGTTGTCAGTGAGCGTGTTGTCAGTGAGTGTGTTGTCAGTGAGTGTGTTGTCAGTGAGTGTGTTGTCAGTGAGCGTGATGTCAGTGAGTGTGTTGACAGTGAGAGTGTTGTCAGTGAGCGTGTTGTCAGTGAGTGTGTTGTCAGTGAATGTGTTGTCAGTGAGCGTGATGTCAGTGAGCGTGATGTCAGTGAGAGTGTTGTCAGTGAGTGTGTTGTCAGTGAGTGTGTTGTCAGTGAGTGTGTTGACAGTGAGCGTGATGTCAGTGAGCGTGATGTCAGTGAGCCATTGTCAGTGAGCGTGTTGTCAGTGAGTGTGTTGTCAGTGAGCTTTTTGTCAGTGAGTGTGTTGACAGTGAGAGTGTTGTCAGTGAGTGTGTTGTCAGTGAGCGTGATGTCAGTGAGCGTGATGTCAGTGAGTGTGTTGTCAGTGAGTGTGTTGTCAGTGAGTGTGTTGTCAATGAGCGTGATGTCAGTGAGCGTGATGTCAGTGAGCCGTTGTCAGAAAGCGTGTTGTCAGTGACTGTGCTGTCAGTGAGTGTGTTGTCAGTGAGTGTGTTGACAGTGAGGGTGTTGTCAGTGAGTGTGTTGTCAGTGAGCGTGATGTCAGTGAGCATGTTGTCAGTGAGTGTGTTGACAGTGAATATGTTGTCAGTGAGTGTGTTGTCAGTGAGTGTGTTGTCAGTGAGTGTGTTGTCAGTGACTGTGTTGTCAATGAGTGCTTTATCAGTGAGCGGGATGTCAGTGAGTGTGTTGTCAGTGAGTGTGTTGTTAGTAAGTGTGAGGTCAGTGAGAGGGATATCAGGGAGCGTTTTGTCAGTGATCGTGATGTCAGTGAGCGTGAAGTCAGTGAGCTGGAAGTCAGTGAGAGTGATGTCAGTGATTGTGTTGTCAGTGAGTGTGTTGTCAGTGAGTGGGATGTCAGTGAGTGTGTTGTCAGTGAGTGTGCAGTCAGTGAGTGTGATGTCAGTGAGTGTGCTGTCAGTGAGTATGTTGTCAGTGAGTGTGTTATAAGTGAGTGGGATGTCAGTGAGTGTGATGTCAGTGAGTGTGTTGTCAGTGAGTGTGATGTCAGTGAGTGGGATATCAGGGAGCGTTTTGTCAGTGGGCGTGATGTCAGTGAGCGTGAAGTCAGTGAGCCTTTGTCAGTGAGCGTGTTGTCAGTGAGTGTGTTGTCAGTGAGCGTGTTGTCACTTAGTGCGTTGTCAGTGAGTGTGTTGTCAGTGAGTGTGTTGTCAGTGAGTGTGTTGAAGTGAGCGTGATGTCAGTGAGCGTGATGTCAGTGAGCCGTTGTCAGTGAGCATGTTGTCAGTGAGTGTGTTGTCAGTGAGCATGATGTCAGTGAGTGTGTTGTCAGTGAGCGTGTTGTCAGTGAGTGTGTTGACAGTGAGAGTGTTGTCAGTGAGTGTGTTGTCAGTGAGCGTGATGTCAGTGAGCGTGATGTCAGTGAGCGTGATGTCAGCGAGTGTGTTGTCAGTGAGTTTGTTGTCAGTGAGTGTGTTGTCAGGGAGCGTGATGTCAGTGAGCGTGATGTCAGTGAGCCGTTGTCAGTCAGCGTGTTGTCAGTGAGTGTGTTGACAGTGAGAGTGTTGTCAGTGAGTGTGTTGTCAGTGAGCGTGATGTCAATGAGCGTGTTGTCAGTGAGTGTGTTGACATTGAATATGTTGTCAGTGAGTGTGTTGTCAGTGAGTGTGTTGTCAGTGAGTGTGTTGTCAATGAGTGCTTTATCAGTGAGCGGGATGTCAGTGAGTGTGTTGTCAGTGAGTGTGATGTTAGTGAGTGTGAGGTCAGTTAGAGGGATATCAGGGAGCGTTTTGTCAGTGAGCGTGTTGTCAGTGAGTGTGTTGTCAGTGAGCGTGTTGTCAGTGAGTGTTTTTGGCAGTGAGCGTGATGTCAGTGAGTGTGTTGTCAGTGAGTGTGTTGTCAGATGGCGTGATGTCAGTGAGGACGTTGGCAGTGAGCGCGATGACACTGAGAGGGATATCAGTGAGCGTGATATCAGTAAGTGTGTGCTCAATGAGTGTGTTGTCAGTGAGTGTGTTGTCAGTGAGTGTGTTGTCAACGAGTGTGTTGTCAGGGAGCGTGATGTAATTGAGTGTGATGACTCTGAGCGTGTTGTCAGTGAGAGTGTTGTCAGTGGGCGTGATATCAGTGTGTGGAATGTCACTGAGCGTGTTGTCAATGAGTGTGATGTCATTAATCGTCAGTTCAGTTAGCGTGCTGTCAGTGAGCGTGTTGTCAGTGAGTTTGTTGTCAGAGAGTTTGTCGTCAGTGAGTGTGATGTCCGTGAGTGTGGTGTCAGTGAGTGGGATGTCAGTGAGTGTGTTGTCAGTGAGTATGTTGTCAGTGAGTGTGATGTCAGTGAATGTGTTGTTAGTGAGTGTGTTGTCAGTGAGTGTGATGTCCGTGAGTGTGGTGTCAGTGAGTGGGATGTCAGTGAGTGTGTTGTCAGTGAGTATGTTGTCAGTGAGTGTGATGTCAGTGAGTGTGTTGTTAGTGAGTGTATTGTCAGTGAGTGAGTTGTCAGTGAGTGGGATGTCAGTGAGTGTGATGTCAGTGAGTGTGTTGTCAGTGAGTGTGTTGTCAGTGAGTGGGATGTCAGTGAGTGTGTTGTCAGTGAGTGTGTTGTCAGTGAGTATGTTGTCAGAGAGTGTGATCTCCGTGATTGTGTTGTCAGATGGTGTGATGTCAGTGAGTGCGTTGTCAGTGAGCGCGATGACTGTGAGTGGGATATCAGTGAGCGTGAAATCACTGAGTGTGTTGTCAATGAGTGTGTTGTCAGAGAGTGGGATATCAGCGAGTGGGATGTCAGTGAGTCAGTTGTCAGGGAGCGTGATGTAAGTGTATGTGATTAATCTGAGCGTGTTGTCAGTGAGAGTGTTGTCAGTGAGCGTGATATCAGTGTGCGTGATGCCAGTGAGCGTGTTGTCAGTGAGTGTGTTGTCAGTGAGTGTGTTGTCAGTGAGTGTGTTGTCAGTGAGCGGGATGTCAGTGAGCATGTTTTCAGTGACTGTGTTGTCAGTGAGTGTGTTGTCAGTGAATGTGTTGTCAGTCAGCGTGTTGTCAGTGAGTGTGTTGTCAGTGAGTGTGTTGTCAGTGAGTGTGTTGTCAGTGAGTGTGTTGTCAGTGAGTATGATGTCAGTGAGTGTGTTGTCAGTGAGCGCGATGACAGTGAGAGGCATATCATTGAGCGTGATATCAGTGAGTGTGTTGTCAGTGAGTGTGTTGTCAATGAGTGTATTATCAGGGAGTGGGATATCAGTGATTTTGATGTCAGTGAGTCTGTTGTCAGGGAACGTGATGTAAGTGAGGGTGATGACTCTGAGCGTTTTGTCAGTGAGATTGTTATCAGTGAGCGTGATATCACTGTGCGGGATGTCAGTGAGTGTGTTGTCAGTGAGTGTGTTGTCAGTGAGTGTGTTGTCAGTGAGTGTGTTGTCAGTGAGTGTGTTGTCAGTGAGCGTGTTGTCAGTGAGCGTGAGATCAGTGAGTGGGATATCAGTGATTGTGATGTCAGTGATTGTGATGTCATTGACTGTGTTGCCAGTGAGTGTTTTACCAGTGAGTGTGATGTCCGTGAGTGTGGTGTCAGTGGGTGTGACGTCAGTGATTGTATTGTCAGTGAGTGTGTTGTGAGTGAGTGTGTTGTTAGTGACTGTGTTGTCAGTGAGTGTGTTGTCAGTGAGTGTGTTGTGAGTGAGTGTGTTGTTAGTGAGTTTGTTGTCTGTGAGTGTGTTGTCAGTGAGTGTGTTGTCAGTGACACTGAAGTCAGTGAGTGGGGTGTCAGTGAGTGTGTTTTTAGTGAATGTGTTATCAGTGACTTTGTTGTCAATGAGTGGAATGTCAGTGAGTGGGATGTCAGTGAGTCTGTTGTCAGGGAGCGTGATGTAAGTGAGCGTGATGTCAGTGAGCATGTTGTCAGTGAGTGTGTTGTCAGTGAGCATGATATTGGTGTGTGGGATGTCAGTGAGCGTGTTGTTAGTGAGCATGATCTAGGTAAGCGTGATGTCAGTGATCGTGTTGCCAGAAAGTGTGTTCTCAGTGAGGGTGTTGTCAGTGAGTGTGTTATCAGTAAGCTGGGTGTCAGAGAGTGTGTTGTCAGTGAGCGTGATGTCAGTGAGTGTGATGTAAGTGAGTGTGTTGTCAGTGAGTGTGTTGTCAGTGAGTGTGTTGTCAGTGAGTGTGTTGTCAATGAGTGTGTTGTCAGTGCTTGTGATGTCAGTGAGTGTGATGTAAGTGAGTGTGTTGTCAGTGAGTGTGTTGTCAGTGAGTGTGTTGTCAATGAGTGTGTTGTCAGTTAATGTGTTGTGAGTGAGTGTGTTGTCAGTAGCGTGATGTAAGTGAGTGTGTAGTCTGTGAGTGTGTTGTCAGTGAGTCTGTTGTCAATGACTGCTTTAACAGTGAGCGTCATGTCAGTGAGTGTGTTGTCAGTGAGTGTGTTATAAGTGAGTGTGAGGTCAGTGAGTGGGATATCAGGGAGCGTTTTGTGAGTGAGCGTGATGTCAGTGAGCGTGAAGTCAGTGAGCTGGAAGTCAGTGAGTGAGTTGTCAGTGAGTGTGTTGCCAGTGTGTATGTTGTCAGTGAGTGTGTTGTCAATGAGAGTGTTGTCTGAGAATGGGATATCAGTGAGTGGGACGTCAGTGAGTCTGTTGTCAGGGAGCGTGATGTCAGTGAGTGTGTTGTCAGTGAGTGTGTTGTCAGTGAGTGTGATGTCCGTGACTGTGGTGTCAGTGGGTGCGATGTCAGTGAGTGTATTGTCAGTGAGTGTGTTGTCAGCGAGTGGGATGTCAGTGAGTGTGTTGTCAGTGAGTGTGTTGTCAGTGAGCCTGAAGTCAGTGAGGGGATGTTAATGAGTGTGTTTTCAGTGAGTATGTTGTCAGTGAGTTTGTTGTCAGTGAGTGTAATGTCAGTGAGTGTGTTGTCAGTGAGTGTGTTGTCAGTGAGTGGGATGTCAGTGAGTGTGTTGTCAGTGAGCCTGAAGTCAGTGAGTGGGGTGTCAGTGAGTGTGTTGTCAGTGAGATTGTTGTCAGTGAGCGTGATGTCCATGAGTGTGGTGTCAGTTGGTGTGATGTCAGTGAGTGTGTTGTCAGTGAGTGTGTTGTCACTGAGTGGGATGTCAGTGAGTGTGTTGTCAGTGAGTGTGTTGTCAGTGAGCCTGAAGTCAGTGAGTGGGATGTTAGTGAGTGTGTTGTCAGTGAGATTGTTGACAGTGAGTGTGATGTCCATGAGTGTGGTGCCAGTTGGTGTGATGTCAGTGAGTGTATTGTCAGTGAGTGTGTTATCAATGAGTGTGTTGTCAGTTAGCCTTTATCAGTGAGTGGGAAGTCAGTGAGCGTGTTGTCTGTGCGTGTGTTGTCAGTGTGTATGTTGTCAGTGACTGTGTTGACAATGAGTGTGTTGTCAGAGAGTGGGATATCAATGTGTGGGTTGTCAGTGAGTCTGTAGTCAGAAAGCATGATGTAAATGAGCGTGATGTCACTGAGTGTGTTGTCAGTGAGTGTGTCATCAGTGAGCGTGATATCAGTGTGTGGGATGTCAGTGAGCGTGTTGTCAGTGAGTGTGTTGTCAGTGAGTGGGAAGTCAGTGACTAAGTTGTCAATGAGTTGTTGTCAATGAGAGTGTTGTCAGAGAGTGAGTTGTCAGTGAGTGTGTTGTCCGAGAGTGTGATATCAGTGAGTGTAATGTCCGTGAGTGTGTTGTCAGTGAGTGTTTTGTCAGTGAGTGGGATGTCAGTGAGTGTGTTGTCAGTGAGTGTGTTGTCAGTGAGCCTGAAGTCAGTGAGTGTGTTGTCAGTGAGTGTGTTGTCAGTGAGTGTGTTCTCAGTAAGCTTTTGTCAGTGAGTGGGAATTCAGTGAGCGTGTTGTCTGTGAGTGTGTTGTCAGTGTGTATGTTGTCAGTGACTGTGTTGACAATGAGTGTGTTGTCAGAGAGTGGGATATCAGTGAGTGGGTTGTCAGTGAGTCTGTAGTCAGACAGCATGATGTAAGTGAGCGTGATGTCCCTGAGCGTGTTGTCAGTGAGTGTGTCATCAGTCAGCGTGATATCAGTGTGTGGGAAGTCAGTGAGTGTGTTGTCAGTGAGTGTGTTGTCAGTGAGTGGGAAGTCAGTGATTAAGTTGTCAGCGAATTGTTGTCAATCAATGTGTTGTCAGAGAGTGAGTTGTCAGTGAGTGTGTTGTCAGAGATTGTGTTGTCAGTGAGTGTGTTGTCAGTGAGTGCGAAGTCAGTGAGTATGTTGTCAGTGAGTTGTTGTCAATGAGTTTGTTGTCAGAAAGTGAGTTGTCAGTGAGTGTGATGTCCGTGTGTGTGGTGTCAGTGGGTGTGACGTCAGTGAGTGTATTGTCAGTGAGTGTGTTGTCAGTGAGTGGGACGTCAATGAATGTGTTGTCAGTGCGTGTGTTGTCAGTGAGTATGTTGTCAGTGAGTATGTTGTCAGTGAGTTGTTGACAATGGGTGTGTTGTCAGAGAGTGAGTTGTCCGTGAGTGTGGAGTCAGTGGGTGTGATGTCAGTGAGTGTATTGTCTGTGAGTGTGTTATCAGTGAGCTTGAAATCAGTGAGGGGATGTCAGTGAGTGTGTTGTCAGTGAGTTTGTTGTCAGTGAGTTTGTTGTCAGTGAGTGTAATGTCAGTGAGTGTGTTGTCAGTGAGTGTGTTGTCAGTGAGTGGGATGTCAGTGAGTGTGTTGTCAGTGAGTGTGTTGTCAGTGAGTCTGAAGTCAGTGAGTGGGATGTTAGTGAGTGTGTTGTCAGTGAGATTGTTGACAGTGAGTGTGATGTCCATGAGTGTGGTGTCAGTTGGTGTGATGTCAGTGAGTGTATTGTCAGTGAGTGTGTTGTCAGTGAGTGTGTTGTCAGTGAGTGTGTTGTCAGTGAGCTTTTGTCAGTGAGTGGGAAGTCAGTGAGCGTGTTGTCTGTGAGTGTGTTGTCAGTGTGTATGTTGTCAGTGACTGTGTTGACAATGAGTGTGTTGTCAGAGAATGGGATATCAGTGACTGGGTTGTCAGTGAGTCTGTAGTCAGAAAGCATGATGTAAGTGAGCGTGATGTCACTGAGCGTGTTGTCAGTGAGTGTGTCGTCAGTCAGCGTGATATCAGTGTGTGGGATGTCAGTGAGTGTGTTGTCAGTGAGTGTGTTGTCAGTGAGTGGGAAGTCAGTGAGTAAGTTGTCCGCGAATTGTTGTCAATCAATGTGTTGTCAGAGAGTGAGTTGTCGGTGAGTGTGTTGTCAGAGATTGTGTTGTCAGTGAGTGTGTTGTCAGAGAGTGAGTTGTCAGTGAGTGTGTTGTCAGAGATTGTGTTGTCAGTGAGTGTGTTGTCAGTGAGTGCGAAGTCAGTGAGTATGTTGTCAGTGAGTTGTTGTCAATGAGTGTGTTGTCAGAAAGTGAGTTGTCAGTGAGTGTGATGTCCGTGTGTGTGGTGTCAGTGGGTGTGACGTCAGTGAGTGTATTGTCAGTGAGTGTGTTGTCAGTGAGTGGGACGTCAATGAATATGTTGTCAGTGCGTGTGTTGTCAGTGAGTGGGAAGTCAGTGAGTATGTTGTCAGTGAGTTGTTGTCAATGAGTGTGTTGTCAGAGAGTGAGTTGTCCGTGAGTGTGGTGTCAGTGGGTGTGATGTCAGTGAGTGTATTGTCAGTGAGTGTGTTGTCAATGAGCTTGAAATCAGTGAGGGGATGTCAGTGAGTGTGTTGTCAGTGAGTTTGTTGTCAGTGAGTTTGTTGTCAGCGAGTGTAATGTCAGTGAGTGTGTTGTCAGTGAGTGTGTTGTCAGTGAGTGGGATGTCAGTGAGTGTGTTGTCAGTGAGTGTGTTGTCAGTGAGCCTGAAGTCATTAGTGGGCTGTCAGTGAGTCTGTTGTCAGTGAGATTGTTGTCATTAAGTGTGATGTCCATGAGTGTGGTGTCAGTGGGTGTGATGTCAGTGAGTGTGTTGTCAGTGAGTGTGTCATCAGTCAGCGTGATATCAGTGTGTGGGAAGTCAGTGAGTGTGTTGTCAGTGAGTGTGTTGTCAGTGAGTGGGAAGTCAGTGATTAAGTTGTCAGCGAATTGTTGTCAATCAATGTGTTGTCAGAGAGTGAGTTGTCAGTGAGTGTGTTGTCAGAGATTGTGTTGTCAGTGAGTGTGTTGTCAGTGAGTGCGAAGTCAGTGAGTATGTTGTCAGTGAGTTGTTGTCAATGAGTTTGTTGTCAGAAAGTGAGTTGTCAGTGAGTGTGATGTCCGTGTGTGTGGTGTCAGTGGGTGTGACGTCAGTGAGTGTATTGTCAGTGATTGTGTTGTCAGTGAGTGGGACGTCAATGAATGTGTTGTCAGTGCGTGTGTTGTCAGTGAGTGGGAAGTCAGTGAGTATGTTGTCAGTGAGTTGTTGTCAATGAGTGTGTTGTCAGAGAGTGAGTTGTCAGTGAGTGTGGTGTCAGTGGGTGTGATGTCAGTGAGTGTATTGTCAGTGAGTGTGTTGTCAGTGAGCTTGAAATCAGTGAGGGGATGTCAGTGAGTGTGTTGTCAGTGAGTTTGTTGTCAGTGAGTTTGTTGTCAGTGAGTGTAATGTCAGTGAGTGTGTTGTCAGTGAGTGTGTTCTCAGTGAGTGAGATGTCAGTGAGTTTGTTGTCAGTGAGTGAAATGTCAGTGAGTGTGTTGTCAGTGAGTGTGTTGTCAGTGAGTGGGATGTCAGTGAGTGTGTTGTCAGTGAGTGTGTTGTCAGTGAGCCTGAAGTCAGTGAGTGGGATGTTAGTGAGTGTGTTGTCAGTGAGATTGTTGACAGTGAGAGTGATGTCTATGAGTGTGGTGCCAGTTGGTGTGATGTCAGTGAGTGTATTGTAAGTGAGTGTGCTGTCAGTGAGTGTGTTGTCAGTGAGTGTCTTGTCAGTGAGCTTTTGTCAGTGAGTGGGAAGTCAGTGAGCGTGTTGTCTGTGAGTGTGTTGTCAATGTGTATGTTGGGAGTGACTGTGTTGACAATGAGTGTGTTGTCAGAGAATGGTATATCAGTGACTGGGTTGTCAGTGAGTCTGTAGTCAGAAAGCATGATGTAAGTGAGCGTGATGTCACTGAGCGTGTTGTCAGTGAGTGTGTCGTCAGTCAGCGTGATATCAGTGTGTGGGATGTCAGTGAGCGTGTTGTCAGTGAGTGTGTTGTCAGTGAGTGGGAAGTCAGTGAGTAAGTTGTCAGCGAATTGTTGTCAATCAATGTGTTGTCAGAGAGTGAGTTGTCAGTGAGTGTGTTGTCAGAGATTGCGTTGTCAGTGAGTGTGTTGTCAGAGAGTGAGTTGTCAGTGAGTGTGTTGTCAGAGATTGTGTTGTCAGTGAGTGTGTTGTCAGTGAGTGCGAAGTCAGTGAGTATGTTGTCAGTGAGTTGTTGTCAATGAGTGTGTTGTCAGAAAGTGAGTTGTCAGTGAGTGTGATGTCCGTGTGTGTGGTGTCAGTGGGTGTGACGTCAGTGAGTGTATTGTCAGTGAGTGTGTTGTCAGTGAGTGGGACGTCAATGAATGTGTTGTCAGTGCGTGTGTTGTCAGTGAGTGGGAAGTCAGTGAGTATGTTGTCAGTGAGTTGTTGACAATGGGTGTGTTGTCAGAGAGTGAGTTGTCCGTGAATGTGGAGTCAGTGGGTGTGATGTCAGTGAGTGTGTTGTCAGTGAGTGTGTTGTCAATGAGCTTGAAATCAGTGAGGGGATGTCAGTGAGTGTGTTGTCAGTGAGTTTGTTGTCAGTGAGTTTGTTGTCAGTGAGTGTAATGTCAGTGAGTGTGTTGTCAGTGAGTGTGTTGTCAGTGAGTGGGATGTCAGTGAGTGTGTTGTCAGTGAGTGAGTTGTCAGTGAGCCTGAAGTCATTGAGTGGTCTGTCAGTGAGTGTGTTGTCAGTGAGATTGTTGTCATTAAGTGTGATGTCCATGAGTGTGGTGTCACTGGTGTGATGTCAGTGAGTGTACTTTCAGTGAGTGTGACATCAGTCAGCGTGATATCAGTGTGTGGGAAGTCAGTGAGTGTGTTGTCAGTGAGTGTGTTGTCAGTGAGTGGGAAGTCAGTGATTAAGTTGTCAGCGAATTGTTGTCAAACAATGTGTTGTCAGAGAGTGAGTTGTCAGTGAGTGTGTTGTCAGAGATTGTGTTGTCAGTGAGTGTGTTGTCAGTGAGTGCGAAGTCAGTTAGTATGTTGTCAGTGAGTTGTTGTCAATGAGTTTGTTGTCAGAAAGTGAGTTGTCAGTGAGTGTGATGTCCGTGTGTGTGGTGTCAGTGGGTGTGACGTCAGTGAGTGTATTGTCAGTGAGTATGTTGTCAGTGAGTGGGACGTCAATGAATGTGTTGTCAGTGCGTGTGTTGAAAGTGAGTGGGAAGTCAGTGAGTATGTTGTCAGTGAGTTGTTGTCAATGAGTGTGTTGTCAGAGAGTGAGTTGTCCGTGAGTGTGGTGTCAGTGAGTGTGATGTCAGTGAGTGTATTGTCAGTGAGTGTGTTGTCAATGAGCTTGAAATCAGTGAGGGGATGTCAGTGAGTGTGTTGTCAGTGAGTTTGTTGTCAGTGAGTGTAATGTCAGTGAGTGTGTTGTCAGTGAGGGTGTTGTCAGTGAGTGGGATGTCAGTGAGTGTGTTGTCAGTGAGTGTGTTGTCAGTGAGCCTGAAGTCAGTGAGTGGGATGTTAGTGAGTGTGTTGTCAGTGAGATTGTTGACAGTGAGTGTGATGTCCATGAGTGTGGTGCCAGTTGGTGTGATGTCAGTGAGTGTATTGTCATTGAGTGTGTTGTCAGTGAGTGTGTTGTCAGTGAGTGTGTTGTCAGTCAGCGTGATATCAGTGTGTGGGAAGTCAGTGAGTGTGTTGTCAGTGAGTGTGTTGTCAGTGAGTGGGAAGTCAGTGATTAAGTTGTCAGCGAATTGTTGTCAATCAATGTGTTGTCAGAGAGTGAGTTGTCAGTGAGTGTGTTGTCAGAGATTGTGTTGTCAGTGAGTGTGTTGTCAGTGAGTGCGAAGTCAGTGAGTATGTTGTCAGTGAGTTGTTGTCAATGAGTTTGTTGTCAGAAAGTGAGTTGTCAGTGAGTGTGATGTCCGTGTGTGTGGTGTCAGTGGGTGTGACATCAGTGAGTGTATTGTCAGTGAGTGTGTTGTCAGTGAGTGGGACGTCAATGAATGTGTTGTCAGTGCGTGTGTTGTCAGTGAGTATGTTGTCAGTGAGTATGTTGTCAGTGAGTTGTTGACAATGGGTGTGTTGTCAGAGAGTGAGTTGTCCGTGAGTGTGGAGTCAGTGGGTGTGATGTCAGTGAGTGTATTGTCTGTGAGTGTGTTATCAGTGAGCTTGAAATCAGTGAGGGGATGTCAGTGAGTGTGTTGTCAGTGAGTTTGTTGTCAGTGAGTTTGTTGTCAGTGAGTGTAATGTCAGTGAGTGTGTTGTCAGTGAGTGTGTTGTCAGTGAGTGGGATGTCAGTGAGTGTGTTGTCAGTGAGTGTGTTGTCAGTGAGTCTGAAGTCAGTGAGTGGGATGTTAGTGAGTGTGTTGTCAGTGAGATTGTTGACAGTGAGTGTGATGTCCATGAGTGTGGTGTCAGTTGGTGTGATGTCAGTGAGTGTATTGTCAGTGAGTGTGTTGTCAGTGAGTGTGTTGTCAGTGAGTGTGTTGTCAGTGAGCTTTTGTCAGTGAGTGGGAAGTCAGTGAGCGTGTTGTCTGTGAGTGTGTTGTCAGTGTGTATGTTGTCAGTGACTGTGTTGACAATGAGTGTGTTGTCAGAGAATGGGATATCAGTGACTGGGTTGTCAGTGAGTCTGTAGTCAGAAAGCATGATGTAAGTGAGCGTGATGTCACTGAGCGTGTTGTCAGTGAGTGTGTCGTCAGTCAGCGTGATATCAGTGTGTGGGATGTCAGTGAGTGTGTTGTCAGTGAGTGTGTTGTCAGTGAGTGGGAAGTCAGTGAGTAAGTTGTCCGCGAATTGTTGTCAATCAATGTGTTGTCAGAGAGTGAGTTGTCGGTGAGTGTGTTGTCAGAGATTGTGTTGTCAGTGAGTGTGTTGTCAGAGAGTGAGTTGTCAGTGAGTGTGTTGTCAGAGATTGTGTTGTCAGTGAGTGTGTTGTCAGTGAGTGCGAAGTCAGTGAGTATGTTGTCAGTGAGTTGTTGTCAATGAGTGTGTTGTCAGAAAGTGAGTTGTCAGTGAGTGTGATGTCCGTGTGTGTGGTGTCAGTGGGTGTGACGTCAGTGAGTGTATTGTCAGTGAGTGTGTTGTCAGTGAGTGGGACGTCAATGAATATGTTGTCAGTGCGTGTGTTGTCAGTGAGTGGGAAGTCAGTGAGTATGTTGTCAGTGAGTTGTTGTCAATGAGTGTGTTGTCAGAGAGTGAGTTGTCCGTGAGTGTGGTGTCAGTGGGTGTGATGTCAGTGAGTGTATTGTCAGTGAGTGTGTTGTCAATGAGCTTGAAATCAGTGAGGGGATGTCAGTGAGTGTGTTGTCAGTGAGTTTGTTGTCAGTGAGTTTGTTGTCAGCGAGTGTAATGTCAGTGAGTGTGTTGTCAGTGAGTGTGTTGTCAGTGAGTGGGATGTCAGTGAGTGTGTTGTCAGTGAGTGTGTTGTCAGTGAGCCTGAAGTCATTAGTGGGCTGTCAGTGAGTCTGTTGTCAGTGAGATTGTTGTCATTAAGTGTGATGTCCATGAGTGTGGTGTCAGTGGGTGTGATGTCAGTGAGTGTGTTGTCAGTGAGTGTGTCATCAGTCAGCGTGATATCAGTGTGTGGGAAGTCAGTGAGTGTGTTGTCAGTGAGTGTGTTGTCAGTGAGTGGGAAGTCAGTGATTAAGTTGTCAGCGAATTGTTGTCAATCAATGTGTTGTCAGAGAGTGAGTTGTCAGTGAGTGTGTTGTCAGAGATTGTGTTGTCAGTGAGTGTGTTGTCAGTGAGTGCGAAGTCAGTGAGTATGTTGTCAGTGAGTTGTTGTCAATGAGTTTGTTGTCAGAAAGTGAGTTGTCAGTGAGTGTGATGTCCGTGTGTGTGGTGTCAGTGGGTGTGACGTCAGTGAGTGTATTGTCAGTGATTGTGTTGTCAGTGAGTGGGACGTCAATGAATGTGTTGTCAGTGCGTGTGTTGTCAGTGAGTGGGAAGTCAGTGAGTATGTTGTCAGTGAGTTGTTGTCAATGAGTGTGTTGTCAGAGAGTGAGTTGTCAGTGAGTGTGGTGTCAGTGGGTGTGATGTCAGTGAGTGTATTGTCAGTGAGTGTGTTGTCAGTGAGCTTGAAATCAGTGAGGGGATGTCAGTGAGTGTGTTGTCAGTGAGTTTGTTGTCAGTGAGTTTGTTGTCAGTGAGTGTAATGTCAGTGAGTGTGTTGTCAGTGAGTGTGTTCTCAGTGAGTGAGATGTCAGTGAGTTTGTTGTCAGTGAGTGAAATGTCAGTGAGTGTGTTGTCAGTGAGTGTGTTGTCAGTGAGTGGGATGTCAGTGAGTGTGTTGTCAGTGAGTGTGTTGTCAGTGAGCCTGAAGTCAGTGAGTGGGATGTTAGTGAGTGTGTTGTCAGTGAGATTGTTGACAGTGAGAGTGATGTCTATGAGTGTGGTGCCAGTTGGTGTGATGTCAGTGAGTGTATTGTAAGTGAGTGTGCTGTCAGTGAGTGTGTTGTCAGTGAGTGTCTTGTCAGTGAGCTTTTGTCAGTGAGTGGGAAGTCAGTGAGCGTGTTGTCTGTGAGTGTGTTGTCAATGTGTATGTTGGGAGTGACTGTGTTGACAATGAGTGTGTTGTCAGAGAATGGTATATCAGTGACTGGGTTGTCAGTGAGTCTGTAGTCAGAAAGCATGATGTAAGTGAGCGTGATGTCACTGAGCGTGTTGTCAGTGAGTGTGTCGTCAGTCAGCGTGATATCAGTGTGTGGGATGTCAGTGAGCGTGTTGTCAGTGAGTGTGTTGTCAGTGAGTGGGAAGTCAGTGAGTAAGTTGTCAGCGAATTGTTGTCAATCAATGTGTTGTCAGAGAGTGAGTTGTCAGTGAGTGTGTTGTCAGAGATTGCGTTGTCAGTGAGTGTGTTGTCAGAGAGTGAGTTGTCAGTGAGTGTGTTGTCAGAGATTGTGTTGTCAGTGAGTGTGTTGTCAGTGAGTGCGAAGTCAGTGAGTATGTTGTCAGTGAGTTGTTGTCAATGAGTGTGTTGTCAGAAAGTGAGTTGTCAGTGAGTGTGATGTCCGTGTGTGTGGTGTCAGTGGGTGTGACGTCAGTGAGTGTATTGTCAGTGAGTGTGTTGTCAGTGAGTGGGACGTCAATGAATGTGTTGTCAGTGCGTGTGTTGTCAGTGAGTGGGAAGTCAGTGAGTATGTTGTCAGTGAGTTGTTGACAATGGGTGTGTTGTCAGAGAGTGAGTTGTCCGTGAATGTGGAGTCAGTGGGTGTGATGTCAGTGAGTGTGTTGTCAGTGAGTGTGTTGTCAATGAGCTTGAAATCAGTGAGGGGATGTCAGTGAGTGTGTTGTCAGTGAGTTTGTTGTCAGTGAGTTTGTTGTCAGTGAGTGTAATGTCAGTGAGTGTGTTGTCAGTGAGTGTGTTGTCAGTGAGTGGGATGTCAGTGAGTGTGTTGTCAGTGAGTGAGTTGTCAGTGAGCCTGAAGTCATTGAGTGGTCTGTCAGTGAGTGTGTTGTCAGTGAGATTGTTGTCATTAAGTGTGATGTCCATGAGTGTGGTGTCACTGGTGTGATGTCAGTGAGTGTACTTTCAGTGAGTGTGACATCAGTCAGCGTGATATCAGTGTGTGGGAAGTCAGTGAGTGTGTTGTCAGTGAGTGTGTTGTCAGTGAGTGGGAAGTCAGTGATTAAGTTGTCAGCGAATTGTTGTCAAACAATGTGTTGTCAGAGAGTGAGTTGTCAGTGAGTGTGTTGTCAGAGATTGTGTTGTCAGTGAGTGTGTTGTCAGTGAGTGCGAAGTCAGTTAGTATGTTGTCAGTGAGTTGTTGTCAATGAGTTTGTTGTCAGAAAGTGAGTTGTCAGTGAGTGTGATGTCCGTGTGTGTGGTGTCAGTGGGTGTGACGTCAGTGAGTGTATTGTCAGTGAGTATGTTGTCAGTGAGTGGGACGTCAATGAATGTGTTGTCAGTGCGTGTGTTGAAAGTGAGTGGGAAGTCAGTGAGTATGTTGTCAGTGAGTTGTTGTCAATGAGTGTGTTGTCAGAGAGTGAGTTGTCCGTGAGTGTGGTGTCAGTGAGTGTGATGTCAGTGAGTGTATTGTCAGTGAGTGTGTTGTCAATGAGCTTGAAATCAGTGAGGGGATGTCAGTGAGTGTGTTGTCAGTGAGTTTGTTGTCAGTGAGTGTAATGTCAGTGAGTGTGTTGTCAGTGAGGGTGTTGTCAGTGAGTGGGATGTCAGTGAGTGTGTTGTCAGTGAGTGTGTTGTCAGTGAGCCTGAAGTCAGTGAGTGGGATGTTAGTGAGTGTGTTGTCAGTGAGATTGTTGACAGTGAGTGTGATGTCCATGAGTGTGGTGCCAGTTGGTGTGATGTCAGTGAGTGTATTGTCATTGAGTGTGTTGTCAGTGAGTGTGTTGTCAGTGAGTGTGTTGTCAGTCAGCGTGATATCAGTGTGTGGGAAGTCAGTGAGTGTGTTGTCAGTGAGTGTGTTGTCAGTGAGTGGGAAGTCAGTGATTAAGTTGTCAGCGAATTGTTGTCAATCAATGTGTTGTCAGAGAGTGAGTTGTCAGTGAGTGTGTTGTCAGAGATTGTGTTGTCAGTGAGTGTGTTGTCAGTGAGTGCGAAGTCAGTGAGTATGTTGTCAGTGAGTTGTTGTCAATGAGTTTGTTGTCAGAAAGTGAGTTGTCAGTGAGTGTGATGTCCGTGTGTGTGGTGTCAGTGGGTGTGACGTCAGTGAGTGTATTGTCAGTGAGTGTGTTGTCAGTGAGTGGGACGTCAATGAATGTGTTGTCAGTGCGTGTGTTGTCAGTGAGTATGTTGTCAGTGAGTATGTTGTCAGTGAGTTGTTGACAATGGGTGTGTTGTCAGAGAGTGAGTTGTCCGTGAGTGTGGAGTCAGTGGGTGTGATGTCAGTGAGTGTATTGTCTGTGAGTGTGTTATCAGTGAGCTTGAAATCAGTGAGGGGATGTCAGTGAGTGTGTTGTCAGTGAGTTTGTTGTCAGTGAGTTTGTTGTCAGTGAGTGTAATGTCAGTGAGTGTGTTGTCAGTGAGTGTGTTGTCAGTGAGTGGGATGTCAGTGAGTGTGTTGTCAGTGAGTGTGTTGTCAGTGAGCCTGAAGTCATTGAGTGGGCTGTCAGTGAGTGTGTTGTCAGTGAGATTGTTTTCATTAAGTGTGATGTCCATGAGTGTGGTGTCAGTGGATGTGATGTCAGTGAGTGTACTTTCAGTGAGTGTGTCATCAGTCAGCGTGATATCAGTGTGTGGGAAGTCAGTGAGTGTGTTGTTAGTGAGTGTCTTGTCAGTGAGTGGGAAGTCAGTGATTAAGTTGTCAGCGAATTGTTGTCAATCAATGTGTTGTCAGAGAGTGAGTTGTCAGTGAGTGTGTTGTCAGAGATTGTGTTGTCAGTGAGTGTGTTGTCAGTGAGTGCAAAGTCAGTGAGTATGTTGTCAGTGAGTTGTTGTCAATGAGTTTGTTGTCAGAAAGTGAGTTGTCAGTGAGTGTGATGTCCGTGTGTGTGGTGTCAGTGGGTGTGACGTCAGTGAGTGTATTGTCAGTGAGTGTGTTGTCAGTGAGTTGGACGTCAATGAATGTGTTGTCAGTGCGTGTGTTGTCAGTGAGTGGGAAGTCAGTGAGTATGTTGTCAGTGAGTTGTTTTCCATGAGTGTGTTGTCGGAGAGTGAGTTGTCCGTGAGTGTGGTGTCAATGGGTGTGATGTCAGTGAGTGTATTGTCAGTGAGTGTGTTGTCAGTGAGCTTGAAATCAGTGAGGGGATGTCAGTGAGTGTGTTGTCAGTGAGTTTGTTGTCAGTGAGTTTGTTGTCAGTGAGTGTAATGTCAGTGAGTGTGTTGTCAGTGAGTGTGTTGTCAGTGAGTGGGATGTCAGTGAGTGTATTGTCAGTGAGTGTGTTGTCAGTGAGCCTGAAGTCAGTGAGTGGGATGTTAGTGAGTGTGTTGTCAGTGAGATTGTTGACAGTGAGTGTGATGTCCATGAGTGTGGTGCCAGTTGGTGTGATGTCAGTGAGTGTATTGTCAGTGAGTGTGTTGTCAGTGAGTGTGTTGTCAGTGAGTGTGTTGTCAGTGAGCTTTTGTCAGTGAGTGGGAAGTCAGTGAGCGTGTTGTCTGTGAGTGTGTTGTCAGTGTGTATGTTGGCAGTGACTGTGTTGACAATGAGTGTGTTGTCAGAGAATGGGATATCAGTGACTGGGTTGTCAGTGAGTCTGTAGTCAGAAAGCATGATGTAAGTGAGCGTGATATCACTGAGCGTGTTGTCAGTGAGTGTGTCGTCAGTCAGCGTGATATCAGTGTGTGGGATGTCAGTGAGCGTGTTGTCAGTGAGTGTGTTGTCAGTGAGTGGGAAGTCAGTGAGTAAGTTGTCAGCGAATTGTTGTCAATCAATGTGTTGTCAGAGAGTGAGTTGTCAGTGAGTGTGTTGTCAGAGATTGCGTTGTCAGTGAGTGTGTTGTCAGAGAGTGAGTTGTCAGTGAGTGTGTTGTCAGAGATTGTGTTGTCAGTGAGTGTGTTGTCAGTGAGTGCGAAGTCAGTGAGTATGTTGTCAGTGAGTTGTTGTCAATGAGTGTGTTGTCAGAAAGTGAGTTGTCAGTGAGTGTGATGTCCGTGTGTGTGGTGTCAGTGGGTGTGACGTCAGTGAGTGTATTGTCAGTGAGTGTGTTGTCAGTGAGTGGGACGTCAATGAATGTGTTGTCAGTGCGTGTGTTGTCAGTGAGTGGGAAGTCAGTGAGTATGTTGTCAGTGAGTTGTTGACAATGGGTGTGTTGTCAGAGAGTGAGTTGTCCGTGAATGTGGAGTCAGTGGGTGTGATGTCAGTGAGTGTGTTGTCAGTGAGTGTGTTGTCAATGAGCTTGAAATCAGTGAGGGGATGTCAGTGAGTGTGTTGTCAGTGAGTTTGTTGTCAGTGAGTTTGTTGTCAGTGAGTGTAATGTCAGTGAGTGTGTTGTCAGTGAGTGTGTTGTCAGTGAGTGGGATGTCAGTGAGTGTGTTGTCAGTGAGTGAGTTGTCAGTGAGCCTGAAGTCATTGAGTGGTCTGTCAGTGAGTGTGTTGTCAGTGAGATTGTTGTCATTAAGTGTGATGTCCATGAGTGTGGTGTCAGTGGTGTGATGTCAGTGAGTGTACTTTCAGTGAGTGTGTCATCAGTCAGCGTGATATCAGTGTGTGGGAAGTCAGTGAGTGTGTTGTCAGTGAGTGTGTTGTCAGTGAGTGGGAAGTCAGTGATTAAGTTGTCAGCGAATTGTTGTCAAACAATGTGTTGTCAGAGAGTGAGTTGTCAGTGAGTGTGTTGTCAGAGATTGTGTTGTCAGTGAGTGTGTTGTCAGAGAGTGAGTTGTCAGTGAGTGTGTTGTCAGAGATTGTGTTGTCAGTGAGTGTGTTGTCAGTGAGTGCGAAGTCAGTGAGTATGTTGTCAGTGAGTTGTTGTCAATGAGTGTGTTGTCAGAAAGTGAGTTGTCAGTGAGTGTGATGTCCGTGTGTGTGGTGTCAGTGGGTGTGACGTCAGTGAGTGTATTGTCAGTGAGTGTGTTGTCAGTGAGTGGGACGTCAATGAATGTGTTGTCAGTGCGTGTGTTGTCAGTGAGTGTAATGTCAGTGAGTGTGTTGTCAGTGAGTGTGTTGTCAGTGAGTGGGATGTCAGTGAGTGTGTTGTCAGTGAGTGTGTTGTCAATGAGCTTGAAATCAGTGAGGGGATGTCAGTGAGTGTGTTGTCAGTGCGTTTGTTGTCAGTGAGTTTGTTGTCAGTGAGTGTAATGTCAGTGAGTGTGTTGTCAGTGAGTGTGTTGTCAGTGAGTGGGATGTCAGTGAGTGTGTTGTCAGTGAGTGTGTTGTCAGTGAGTCTGAAGTCAGTGAGTGGGATGTTAGTGAGTGTGTTGTCAGTGAGATTGTTGACAGTGAGTGTGATGTCCATGAGTGTGGTGCCAGTTGGTGTGATGTCAGTGAGTGTATTGTCAGTGAGTGTGTTGTCAGTGAGTGTGTTGTCAGTGAGCTTTTGTCAGTGAGTGGGAAGTCAGTGAGCGTGTTGTCTGTGAGTGTGTTGTCTGTGTGTATGTTGTCAGTGACTGTGTTGACAATGAGTCTGTTGTCAGAGAATGGGATATCCGTGACTGGGTTGTCTGTGAGTCTGTAGTCAGAAAGCATGATGTAAGTGAGCGCGATGTCACAGAGCGTGTTGTCAGTGAGTGTGTCGTCAGTCAGCGTGATATCAGTGTGTGGGATGTCATTGAGCGTGTTGTCATTGAGTGTGTTGTCAGTGAGTGGGAAGTCAGTGAGTAAGTTGTCAGCGAATTGTTGTCAATCAATGTGTTGTCAGAGAGTGAGTTGTCAGTGAGTGTGTTGTCAGAGATTGTGTTGTCAGTGAGTGTGTTGTCAGAGAGTGAGTTGTCAGTGAGTGTGTTGTCAGAGATTGTGTTGTCAGTGAGTGTGTTGTCAGTGAGTGCGAAGTCAGTGAGTATGTTGTCAGTGAGTTGTTGTCAATGAGTGTGTTGTCAGAAAGTGAGTTGTCAGTGAGTGTGATGTCCGTGTGTGTGGTGTCAGTGGGTGTGACGTCAGTGAGTGTATTGTCAGTGAGTGTGTTGTCAGTGAGTGGGACGTCAATGAATGTGTTGTCAGTGCGTGTGTTGTCAGTGAGTGGGAAGTCAGTGAGTATGTTGTCAGTGAGTTGTTGTCAATGAGTGTGTTATCAGAGAGTGAGTTGTCCGTGAGTGTGGTGTCAGTGGGTGTGATGTCAGTGAGTGTGTTGTCAGTGAGTTTGTTGTCAGTGAGTTTGTTGTCAGTGAGTGTAATGTCAGTGAGTGTGTTGTCAGTGAGTGTGTTGTCAGTGAGCGGGATGTCAGTGAGTGTGTTGTCAGTGAGTGTGTTGTCAGTGAGCCTGAAGTCATTGAGTGGGCTGTCAGTGAGTGTGTTGTCAGTGAGATTGTTGTCATTAAGTGTGATGTCCATGAGCGTGGTGTCAGTGGGTGTGATGTCAGTGAGTGTATTGTCAATGAGTGTGTCATCAGTCAGCTTGATATCAGTGTGTGGGAGTCAGTGAGTGTGTTGTCAGTGAGTGTGTTGTCAGTGAGTGGGAAGTCAGTGATTAAGTTGTCAGCGAATTGTTGTCAATCAATGTGTTGTCAGAGTGTGAGTTGTCAGTGAGTGTGTTGTCAGAGATTGTGTTGTCAGTGAGTTGTTGTCAATGAGTTTGTTGTCAGAAAGTGAGTTGTCAGTGAGTGTGATGTCCGTATGTGTGGTGTCAGTGGGTGTGACGTCAGTGAGTGTATTGTCAGTGAGTGTGTTGTCAGTGAGTGGGACGTCAATGAATGTGTTGTCAGAGCGTGTGTTGTCAGTGAGTGGGAAGTCAGTGAGTATTTTGTCAGTGAGTTGTTGTCAATGAGTGTGTTGTCAGAGAGTGAGTTGTCAGTGAGTGTGGTGTCAGTGGGTTTGATGTCAGTGAGTGTATTGTCAGTGAGTGTGTTGTCAGTGAGCTTGAAATCAGTGAGGGGATGTCAGTGAGTGTGTTGTCAGTGAGTTTGTTGTCAGTGAGTTTGTTGTCAGTGAGTGTAATGTCAGTGAGTGTGTTGTCAGTGAGTGTGTTGTCAGTGAGCGGGATGTCAGTGAGTGTGTTGTCAGTGAGTGTGTTGTCAGTGAGCCTGAAGTCATTGAGTGGGCTGTCAGTGAGTGTGTTGTCAGTGAGATTGTTGTCATTAAGTGTGAGGTCCATGAGCGTGGTGTCAGTGGGTGTGATGTCAGTGAGTGTATTGTCAGTGAGTGTGTCATCAGTCAGCGTGATATCAGTGTGTGGGAAGTCAGTGAGTGTGTTGTCAGTGAGTGGGAAGTCAGTGATTAAGTTGTCAGCGAATTGTTGTCAATCAATGTGTTGTCAGAGTGTGAGTTGTCAGTGAGTGTGTTGTCAGAGATTGTGTTGTCAGTGAGTGTGTTGTCAGTGAGTGCGAAGTCAGTGAGTATGTTGTCAGTGAGTTGTTGTCAATGAGTTTGTTGTCAGAAAGTGAGTTGTCAGTGAGTGTGATGTCCGTATGTGTGGTGTCAGTGGGTGTGATGTCAGTGAGTGTATTGTCAGTGAGTGTGTTGTCAGTGAGTGGGACGTCAATGAATGTGTTGTCAGAGCGTGTGTTGTCAGTGAGTGGGAAGTCAGTGAGTATGTTGTCAGTGAGTTGTTGTCAATGAGTGTGTTGTCAGAGAGTGAGTTGTCAGTGAGTGTGGTGTCAGTGGGTTTGATGTCAGTGAGTGTATTGTCAGTGAGTGTGTTGTCAGTGAGCTTGAAATCAGTGAGGGGATGTCAGTGAGTGTGTTGTCAGTGAGTTTGTTGTCAGTGAGTTTGTTGTCAGTGAGTGTAATGTCAGTGAGTGTGTTGTCAGTGAGTGTGTTGTCAGTGAGTGGGATGTCAGTGAGTGTGTTGTCAGTGAGTGTGTTGTCAGTGAGCCTGAAGTCAGTGAGTGGGATGTTAGTGAGTGTGTTGTCAGTGAGATTGTTGACAGTGAGTGTGATGTCCATGAGTGTGGTGCCAGTTGGTGTGATGTCAGTGAGTGTTTTGTCAGTGAGTGTGTTGTCAGTGAGTGTGTTGTCAGTGAGTGTGTTGTCAGTGAGCTTTTGTCAGTGAGTGGGAAGTCAGTGAGCGTGTTGTCTGTGAGTGTGTTGTCAGTGTGTATGTTGGCAGTGACTGTGTTGACAATGATTGTTTTGTCAGAGAATGGGATATCAGTGACTGGGTTGTCAGTGAGTCTGTAGTCAGAAAGCATGATGTAAGTGAGCGTGATGTCACTGAGCGTGTTGTCAGTGAGTGTGTCGTCAGTCAGCGTGATATCAGTGTGTGAGATGTCAGTGAGCGTGTTGTCAGTGAGTGTGTTGTCAGTGAGTGGGAAGTCAGTGAGTAAGTTGTCAGCGAATTGTTGTCAATCAATGTGTTGTCAGTGAGTGAGTTGTCAGTGAGTGTGTTGTCAGAGATTGTGTTGTCAGTGAGTGTGTTGTCAGGGAGTGAGTTGTCAATGAGTGTGTTGTCAGAGATTGTGTTGTCAGTGAGTGTGTTGTCAGTGAGTGCGAAGTCAGTGAGTATGTTGTCAGTGAGTTGTTGTCAATGAGTTTGTTGTCAGAAAGTGACTTGTCAGTGAGTGTGAAGTCCTTGTGTGTGGTGTCAGTGGGTGTGACGTCAGTGAGTGTATTGTCAGTGAGTGTGTTGTCAGTGAGTGGGACGTCAATGAATGTGTTGTCAGAGCGTGTGTTGTCAGTGAGTGGGAAGTCAGTGAGTATGTTGTCAGTGAGTTGTTGTCAATGAGTGTGTTGTCAGTGAGTGTGTTGTCCGTGAGTGTGGTGTCAGTGGGTGTGATGTCAGTGAGGGTATTGTCAGTGAGTGTGTTGTCAGTGAGCTTGAAATCAGTGAGGGGATGTCAGTGAGTGTGTTGTCAGTGAGTTTGTTGTCAGTGAGTTTGTTGTCAGTGAGTGTAATTTCAGTGAGTGTGTTGTCAGTGAGTGTGTTGTCAGTGAGTGGGATGTCAGTGAGTGTGTTGTCAGTGAGTGTGTTGTCAGTGAGCCTGAAGTCAGTGAGTGGGATGTTAGTGAGTGTGTTGTCATTGAGATTGTTGACAGTGAGTGTGATATCCATGAGTGTGGTGCCAGTTGGTGTGATGTCAGTGATTGTATTGTCAGTGAGTTTGTTGTCAGTGAGTGTGTTGTCAGTGAGTGTGTTGTCAGTGAGCTTTTGTCAGTGAGTGGGAAGTCAGTGAGCGTGTTGTCTGTGAGTGTGTTGTCAGTGTGTATGTTGGCAGTGACTGTGTTGACAATGAGTGTGTTGTCAGAGAATGGTATATCAGTGACTGGGTTGTCAGTGAGTCTGTAGTCAGAAAGCATGATGTAAGTGAGCGTGATGTCACTGAGCGTGTTGTCAGTGAGTGTGTCATCAGTGAGCGTGATATCAGTGTGTGGGATGTCAGTGAGCGTGTTGTCAGTGAGTGTGTTGTCAGTGAGTGGGAAGTCAGTGAGTAAGATGTCAGTGAGTTGTTGTCAATGAGTGTGTTGTCAGAGAGTTAGTTGTCAGTGAGTGTGTTGTCAGAGAATGTGTTGTCTGTGAGTGTGTTGTCAGTGAGTGTGTTGTCAGAGAATGTGTTGTCAGTGAGTGTGTTGTCAGTGAGTGGGAAGTCAGCGAGTATGTTGTCAGTGAGTGTGTTGTCAGTGAGTGTGTTGTCAGTGAGTGGGATATCAATGGGTTGGATGTCAGTGATTCTGTTGTCAGGGAGCGTGTTGTAAGTGAGCGTGACGTCAGTGAGCGAGATGTTAGTGAGCGTGATTTCAGTGAGTGTATTGTCAGTGAGTGTGTAGTTACCGAGTGTGTTGTCAGTGAGCGTGGTGTTAGTGAATGTGATGTCAGTGAGCCGTAGTCAGTGAGCGTGTTGTCAGTGAGTGTGTTGTCAGAGAGTGTGTTGTCAGTGAGTGTAATGTCCGTGAGTGTCTTGTCAGTGAGTGTGTTGTCAGTGAGTGGGATGTCAGTGAGTGTGTTGTCAGTGAGTGTGTTGTCAGTGAGCCTCAAGTCAGTGAGTGGGATGTCAGTGAGTGTGTTGTCAGTGAGTGTGTTGTCAGTGAGTCGGAAGTCAGTGAATATGTTGTCAGTGAGTGTGATGTCAGTGACTGTGTTGACAATGAGCGTGTTGTCAGAGATTGGGATATCAGTGAGTGGGTTGTCAGTGAGTCTGTAGTCAGAAAGCATGATGTAAGTGAGCGTGATGTCACTGAGCGTGTTGTCAGTGAGTGTGTCATCAGTGAGCGTGATATCAGTGTGTGGGATGTCAGTGAGCGTGTTGTCAATGAGTGTGTTGTCAGTGAGTGGGAAGTCAGTGAATATGTTGTCAGTGAATTGTTGTCAATGAGTGTGTTGTCAGAGAGTGTGTTGTCAGTGAGTGTGTTGTCAGAGAATGTGTTGTCAGTGAATGTGTTTTCAGTGAGTGGGAAGTCAGCGAGTATGTTGTCAGTGAGGTGTTGTCCATGAGTATGTTGTCAGTGAGTGTGTTGTCAGTGAGTGTGTTGTCAGTGAGTGGGATATCAGTGTGTTGGATGTCACTTATTCTGTTGTCAGTGAGCGTGATGTGAGTGAGCGTGATGTCAGTGAGTGTGTTGTCAGTGAGTGTGTTGTCACTGAGTGTGTTGTCAGTGAGCGTGATGCTAGTGAACGTGATGTCAGTGAGCCGTAATCAGTGAGCGTGTTGCCAGTGAGTCTGTTGTCAGTGAGCGTATTGACAGTGAGTGTGTTGACAGTGAGAGTGTTGTCAGTGAGTTTGTTGTCAGTGAGCCTGAAATCAGTGAGGGGATGTCAGTGAGTGTGTTGTCAGTGAGTGTGTTGTCAGTGAGCCCGAAGTCAGTGAGTGGGATGTCAGTGAGTGTGTTGTCAGTGAGATTGTTGTCAGTGAGTGTGATGTCCATGAGAGTGGTGTCAGTTGGTGTGATGTCAGTGAGTGTGTTGTCAGTGAGTGTGTTGTCAGTTAGTGTGTTGTCAGTGAGCCTTTGTCGGTGAGTGGGAAGTCAGTGAGCGTGTTGTCTGTGAGTGTGTTGTCAGTGTGTATGGTGTCAGTGACAGTGTTGACAATGAGTGTGTTGTCAGAGAGTGGGATATCAGTGAGTGGGTTGTCAGTGAGTCTGTAGTCAGAAAGCATGATGTAAGTGAGCGTGATATCACTGAGCGTGTTGTCAGTGAGTGTGTCGTCAGTCAGCGTGATATCAGTGTGTGGGATGTCAATGAGCGTTTTGTCAGTGAACGTGTTGTCAGTGAGTGTGTTGTCAGTGAGTGGGAAGTCAGTGAGTAAGTTTTCAGCGAGTTGTTGTCAATGAGTGTGTTGTCAGAGAGTGAGTTGTCCGTGAGTGTGGTGTCAGTGGGTGTGATGTCAGTGAGTGTATTGTCAGTGAATGTGTTGTCAGTGAGCTTGAAATCAGTGAGGGGATGTCAGTGAGTGTGTTGTCAGTGAGTTTGTTGTCAGTGAGTGGGAAGTCAGTTAGTGGGAAGTCAGTGAGTATTTTGTCAGTGAGTTGTCAATGAGTGTGTTGTCAGAGAGTGAGTTGTCAGTGAGTGTGATGTCCGTGTGTGTGGTGTCAGTGGGTGTGATGTCAGTGAGTGTATTGTCAGTGAGTGTGTTGTCAGTGAGTGGGAAGTCAGTGAGTATGATGTGAGTGAGTTGTTGTCAATGAGTGTGTTGTCAGCGAGTGAGTTGTCCGTGAGTGTGGTGTCAGTGGGGGTGATGTCAGTGAGTGTTTTGTCAGTGAGTGTGTTGTCAGTGAGCTTGAAGTCAGTGAGGGGATGTCAGTGAGTATTTTGTCATTGAGTTTGTTGTCAGTGAGTTTGTTGTCAGTGAGTGTAATGTCAGTGAGTGTGTTGTCAGTGAGTGTGTTGTCAGTGAGTGGGATGTCAGTGAGTGTGTTGTCAGTGAGTGTGTTGTCAGTGAGCCTGAAGTCAGTGAGTTGGATATCAGTGAGTGTGTTGTCAGTGAGACTGTTGTCATTGAGTGTGATGTCCATGAGTGTGGTGTCAGTGGGTGTGATGTCAGTGAGTGTATTGTCAGTGATTGTGTTGTCAGTGAGTGTGTTGACAGTGAGTGTGTTGTCAGTGAGTGTGTTGTCAGTGAGCCTTTTTCAGTGAGTGGGAAGTCAGTGAGCGTGTTGTCTGTGGGTGTGTTGTTTGTGTGAATGTTGTCAGTGACTGTGTTGACCATGAGTGTGTTGTCAGAGATTGTGATATCAGTGAGTGGGTTGTCAGTGTGTCTGTAGTCAGAAAGCATGATGTAAGTGAGCGTGATGTCACTGAGCGTGTTGTCAGTGAGTGTGTCATCAGTGAGCGTGATATCAGTGTGTGGGATGTCAGTGAGCGTGATGTCAGTGAGTCTGTTGACAGTGAGTGGGAAGTCAGTGAGTATGTTGTCAGTGAGTTGTTGTCAATGAGTGTGTTGTCAGAGAGTGTGTTGTCAGTGAGTGTGTTGTCAGAGAATGTGTTGTCAGTGAGTGTGTTGTCAGTGAGTGGGAAGTTAGCGAGCATGTTTTCAGTGAGTTGTTGTCAATGAGTGTGTTGTCAGAGAGTTAGTTGTCAGTGAGTGTGTTGTCAGTGAGTGTGTTGTCAGTGAGTGGGATATCAGTGTGTTGGATGTCAGTGAGTCTGTTGTCAGGGAGCGTGATGTAAATGAGCGAGATGTCAGTGAGTGTGATGTTAGTGAGCGTGATGTCAGTGAGTGTGTTGTCAGTGAGTGTGTTGTCACTGAGTGTGTTGTCAGTGAGCGTGATGTTAGTCAACGTGATGTCAGTGAGCCGTAGTCAGTGAGCGTGTTGTCAGTGAGTGTGTTGTCAGAGAGTGAGTTGTCCGTGAGTGTGGTGTCAGTGGGGGTGATGTCAGTGAGTGTTTTGTCAGTGAGTGTGTTGTCAGTGAGCTTGAAGTCAGTGAGGGGATGTCAGTGAGTGTTTTGTCATTGAGTTTGTTGTCAGTGAGTTTGTTGTCAGTGAGTGTAATGTCAGTGAGTGTGTTGTCAGTGAGTGTGTTGTCAGTGAGTGGGATGTCAGTGAGTGTGTTGTCAGTGAGTGTGTTGTCAGTGAGCCTGAAGTCAGTGAGTTGGATATCAGTGAGTGTGTTGTCAGTGAGACTGTTGTCATTGAGTGTGATGTCCATGAGTGTGGTGTCAGTGGGTGTGATGTCAGTGAGTGTATTGTCAGTGAGTGTGTTGTCAGTGAGTGTGTTGTCAGTGAGCCTTTTTCAGTGAGTGGGAAGTCAGTGAGCGTGTTGTCTGTGGGTGTGTTGTTTGTGTGAATGTTGTCAGTGACTGTGTTGACAATGAGTGTGTTGTCAGAGATTGTGATATCAGTGAGTGGGTTGTCAGTGTGTCTGTAGTCAGAAAGCATGATGTAAGTGAGCGTGATGTCACTGAGCGTGTTGTCAGTGAGTGTTTCATCAGTGAGCGTGATATCAGTGTGTGGGATGTCAGTGAGCGTGATGTCAGTGAGTCTGTTGACAGTGAGTGGGAAGTCAGTGAGTATGTTGTCAGTGAGTTGTTGTCAATGAGTGTGTTGTCAGAGAGTTAGTTGTCAGTGAGTGTGTTGTCAGAGAATGTGTTGTCAGTGAGTGTGTTGTCAGTGAGTGGGAAGTTAGCGAGCATGTTTTCAGTGAGTTGTTGTCAATGAGTGTGTTGTCAGAGAGTTAGTTGTCAGTGAGTGTGTTGTCAGTGAGTGTGTTGTCAGTGAGTGGGATATCAGTGTGTTGGATGTCAGTGAGTCTGTTGTCAGGGAGCGTGATGTAAATGAGCGAGATGTCAGTGAGTGTGATGTTAGTGAGCGTGATGTCAGTGAGTGTGTTGTCAGTGAGTGTGTTGTCACTGAGTGTGTTGTCAGTGAGCGTGATGTTAGTCAACGTGATGTCAGTGAGCCGTAGTCAGTGAGCGTGTTGTCAGTGAGTGTGTTGTCAGTGAGCGTGTTGTCAGTGAGTGTGTTGACAGTGAGAGTGTTGTCAGTGAGTGTGTTGACAGTGAATGTGTTGTCAGTGAACGTGTTGTCAGTGAGTGTGTTGTCAGTGAGTGTGTTGTCAATGAGTGCTTTATCAGTGAGCGGGATGTCAGTGAGTGTGTTGTCAGTGAGTGTGTTATTAGTGAGTGTGAGGCCAGTGAGACGGATATCAGGGAGCATTTTGTCAGTGAGCGTGATGTCAGTGAGCGTGATATCAGTGAGTGTGTTGTCAGTGAGTGTGTTGTCAATGAGTGCTTTATCAGTGAGCGGGATGTCAGTGAGTGTGTTGTCAGTGAGTGTGTTATTAGTGAGTGTGAGGCCAGTGAGAGGGATATCAGGGAGCATTTTGTCAGTGAGCGTGTTGTCCGTGAGTGTGTTGTCAGTGAGTGGGATGTCATTGAGTGTGTTGTCCATGAGTGTGTTTTCAGTGAGTGTGATGTCAGTGAGTGTGTTGTCGGTGAGTGTGTTGTCAGTGAGTGTGTTGTCAGTGAGTGTGTTGTCAGTGAGTGTGACGTCCGTGAGTGTGTTGTCAGATGGTGTGATGTCATTGACTGCGTTGACAGTGAGCGCGATGACAGTGAGAGGGATATCAGTGTGCATGATGACAGTGAGTGTGTTGTCAATGAGTGTGTTGTCAGTGAGTGTGTTGTCAGTGAGTGTTTTGTCAATGAGTGTGTTGTCAGGAAGCGTGACATAAGTGAGTGTGATGACTCTGAGCGTGCTGTCAGTGAGCGTGTTGTCAGTGAGTGTGTTGTCAGTGAGTTTGTTCTCAGTGAGTGTGACGTCTGTGAGTGTGGAGTAAGTGGGTGTGATGTCATTGAGTGAGCGGTCAGTGGGTGGGATATCAGGGAGCGTTTTGTTAGAGAGCGTGATGTCAGTGAGCGTGAAGTCAGTGAACGTGATGTCTGTGAGCCGTCGTCAGTGAGCGTGATGTCAGTGAGTGTGTTGTCTGTGTGCGTGATGTCAGTGAGTGTGATGTCAATGAGTGTGTTGTCAGTGAGTGTGTTGTCAGTGTGTGTTGTCAGTGAATGTGTTCACAGTAAGTGTGTTCTCAGTGAGCGTGATGTCAGTGAGTGTGATGTCAGTGAGCGTGAAGTCAGTGAGCGTGATGTCAGTGAGCGTGTTGTCAGTGAGAGTGTTGTTAGTAAATGTGTTGTCAGTGAGTGGGATTTCATGGAGCATTTTGTCAGTGAGCGTGATGTCAGTGAGCGTGAACTCAGTGAGCGTGTTGTCAGTGAGTGTTTTGTCAGTGAACGTGATGTCAATGAGTTTGATATCAGGGAGCATTTGGTCAGTGAGTGTGTTGTCAGTGATTGTGTTGTCAGTGAATGTGATGTCAGTGAGCCTGAAGTCAGTGAGCATGTTGTCAGTGAATGTGTTGTCAGTGAGTGTGTTGTCAGTGAGCGTGATGTCAGTGAGCTGGAAGTCAGTAAGAGTGATTTCAGTGAGTGTGTGGTCAGTGAGTGTGTTGTCAGTGAGTGTGTTGTCAGTGAGTGTGTTGTCATTGAGTGTGTTGCCAGTGAGTGTGTTGTCAGTGAGTGTGACGTCCGTGAGTGTGTTGTCAGATGGTGTGATGTCAGTGAGTGCGTTGACAGTGAGCGCGATGACAGTGAGACGGATATCAGTGAGCGTGATATCAGTGAGTCTGTTGCCAATGAGTGTGTTGTCAGTGTGTGTGTTGTCAGTGAGTGTTTTGTCAAAGAGTGTGTTGTCAGGGAGCGTGACGTAAGTGAGTGTGATGTCTCTGAGCGTGCTGTCAGTGAGGGTGTTGTCAGTGAGTCTGTTGTCAGTGAGTATGTTGTCAGTGAGTGTGTTGTCAGTGAGCGTGATGTCAGTGAGCGTGATATCAGTAAGTGTGTACTCAATGAGTGTGTTGTCAGTGAGTGTGTTGTCAATGAGTGTGTTGTCAATGAGTGTGTTGTCAGTGAGCGTGATGTCAATGAGTGTGTTGTCAGTGAGCGTGATATCAGTAAGTGTGTACTCAATGAGTGTGTTGTCAGTGAGTGTGTTGTCAGTGAGTGTGTTGCCAATGAGTGTGTTGTCAGGGAGCGTTATGTAAGTGAGTGTGATGACTCTGAGCGTGTTGTCAGTGAGAGTGTTGTCAGTGGGCGTGATATCAGTGTGTGGAATGTCAGTGAGCCTGTTGTCAGTGCGTGTGATGTCATTAATCGTCAGTTCAGTTAGCGTGTTGTGGGTGAGTGTGTTGTCAGTGAGTTTGTCGTCAGTGAGTGTGATGTCCGTGGGTGTGGTGTCAGTGAGTGGGATGTCAGTGACTGTGTTGTCAGTGAGTGTGTTGTCAGTGAGTGTGATGTCAGTGAGTGTGTTGTCAGATGGTGTGATGTCATTGAGTGCGTTGTCAGTGAGCGCGATGACAGTAAGAGGGATATCAGTGAGCGTGATATCTGTGAGTGTCTTCTCAATGAGTGTGTTGTCAGTGAGTGTGTTGTGATTGAGTGGGATGTCACTGAGTGTGATGTTAGTGAGTGTGTTGTCAGTGAGTGTGTTGTCAGTGAGTGGGATGTCAGTGAGTGTGTTTTAAGTGTGTGTGTTGTCAGTGAGTGTGTTGTCAGTGAGTGTGATGTCCGTGATTGTGTTGTCAGATGGTGTGATGTCATTGAGTGCGTTGTCAGTGAGCGCGAGACAGTAAGAGGGATATCAGTGAGCGTGATATCTGTGAGTGTCTTCTCAATGAGTGTGTTGTCAGTGAGTGTGTTGTCAGACAGTTGGGATATCAGCGAGTGGGATGTCAGTGAGTCTGTTGTCAGCGAGCGTGATGTTAGTGTATGTGATGTCTCTGAGCGTGTTGTCAGTGAGAGTGTTGTCAGTGAGCGTGATATCTGTGAGCGTGATGCCAGTGAGCGTGTTGTCAGTGAGTGTGTTGTCAGTGAGCATGTTTTCAGTGATTGTGTTGTCAGTGAGTGTGTTGTCAGTGAGCGTGATGTCAGTGAGCGTGATGTCAGTGATTGTGTTGTCAGTCAGCGTGTTGTCAGTGAGTGTGTTGTCAGTGAGCATGTTTTCAGTGATTGTGTTGTCAGTGAGTGTGTTGTCAGTGAGAGTGTTGTCAGTGAGCGTGATGTCAGTGAGCGTGATGTCAGTGATTGTGTTGTCAGTCAGCGTGTTGTCAGTGAGTGTGTTGTCAGTGAGCATGTTTTCAGTGACTGTGTTGTCAGTGAGTGTGTTGTCAATGAGTGTGATGTCAGTGAGTGTGTGGTCAGTGAGAGTGTTGTCAGTCAGCGTGTTGTCAGTGATTGTGTTGTCAGTGAGTGTGTTGTCAGTGAGTGTGTTGTCAGTGAGTGTGATGTCAGTGAGTGTGTTGTCAGTGAGCGTGATGACAGTGAGAGGCATATCATTGAGCGTGATATCAGTGAGTGTGTTGTCAGAGAGTGGGATATCAGTGATTTTGATGTCAGTGAGTCCGATGTCAGGGAACGTGATGTAAGTGAGTGTGATGACTCTGAGCGTGTTGTCAGAGAGAGTGTTGTCAGTGAGCGTGATATCAGTGTGCGTGAGGTCAGTGAGTGGGATATCAGAGACTGTGATGTCAGTGATTGTGATGTCATTGAGTGTGTTGTCAGTGAGTGTGTTGTCAGTGAGTGTGATGTCCGTGAGTGTGGTGTCAGTGGGTGTGACGTCAGTGATTGTGTTGTGAGTGAGTGTGTTGTTAGTGAGTGTGTTGTCAGTGAGTGTGTTGTCAGTGAATGTGTTGTCAGTGACCCTGAAGTCAGTGAGTGGGATGTCAGTGAGTGTGTTTTTAGTGAATGTGTTATCAGTGAGTGTGTTGTCAGTGAGTGGAATGTCAGTGAGTGGGATGTCAGTGAGTCTGTTGTCAGGGAGCGTGATGTAAGTGAGCGTGATGTCAGTGAGCATGTTGTCAGTGAGTGTGTTGTCTGTAAGCATGATATCGATGTGTGGGATGTGAGTGAGCGTGTTGTTAGTGAGCATGATCTAGGTAAGCGTGATGTCACTGACCGTGTTGCCAGTAAGTGTGTTGTCAATGAGCGTGATGTCAGTGAGTGTGATGTAAGTGAGTGAGTTGTCAGTGAGTGTGTTGTCAGTGAGTGTGTTGTCAGTGAGTGTGTTGGCAATGAGTGTGTTGTCAGTGCTTGTGATGTCAGTGAGTGTGATGTAAGTGAGTGTGTTGTCAGTGAGTGTGTTGTCAGTGAGTGTGTTGTCAGTGAGTGTGTTGTAGGTGAGTGTGTTGTGAGTGAGTGTTTTGTCAGTAGAGTGATGTCAGTGAGTGTGATGTAAGTGAGTGTGTTGTAAGTGAATGTGTTGTCAGTGAGTGTGTTGTCAATGACTGTGTTGTCAGTGAGTGTGTTGTGAGTGAGTTTGTTGTCAGTGAGCCTGATGTCAGTGAGTGTGATGTAAGTGAGTGTGTTGTCTGTGAGTGTGTTGTCAGTGAGTCTGTTGTCAATGACTGCTTCATCAGTGAGCGTGATGTCAGTGAGTGTGTTGTCAGTGAGTGTGTTGTTAGTGAGTGTGAGGTCAGTGAGTGGGATATCAGGGAGCGTTTTGTCAGTGAGCGTGATGTTAGTGAGCATGAAGTAAGTGAGCTGGAAGTCAGTGAGAGTGATGTCAGTGAGTGTGTGGTCAGTGATTGTGTTGTCAGTGAGTGTGTTGCCAGTGTGTATGTTGTCAGTGAGTGTGTTGTCAATGAGTGTGTTGTCTGAGAGTGGGATATCAGTGAGTGGGATGTCAGTGAGTCTGTTGTCAGGGAGCGTAATGTCAGTAAGCGTCATGTCAGTTAGCGTGTTGTCAGTGAGTGTGTTGTCAGTGAGTGTGTTGTCAGTGAGTTTGTTGTCAGTGAGTGTGATGTCCATGAGTGTGGTGTCAGTGGGTGTGACGTCAGTGAGTATATTGTCAGTGAGTGTGTTGTCAGTGAGTGGGATGTCAGTGAGTGTTTTGTCAGTGAGTGTGTTGTCAGTGAGCCTGAAGTCAGTGAGGGGATGTCAGTGAGTGTGTTTTCAGTGAGTTTGTTGTCAGTGAGTTTGTTGTCAGTTAGTGTAATGTCAGTGAGTGTGTTGTCAGTGAGTGTGTTGTCAGTGAGTGGGATGTCAGTGAGTGTGTTGTCAGTGAGTGTGTTGTCAGTGAGCCTGAAGTCAGTGAGTGGGATGTCAGTGAGTGTGTTGTCAGTGAGATTGTTGTCAGTGAGGGTGATGTCCATGAGTGTGGTTTCAGTTGGTATGGTGTCAGTGAGTGTATTGTCAGTGAGTGTGTTGTCAGTGATTGTGTTGTCAGTGAGTGTGTTGTCAGTGAGTGTGTTGTCAGTTAGCCTTTGTCAGTGAGTGGGAAGTCAGTGAGCGTGTTGTCAGTGAGTGTGTTGTCAGTGTGTATGTTGTCAGTGACTGTGTTGACAATGAGTGTGTTGTCAGAGAGTGGGATATCAGTGAGTGGGTTGTCAGTGAGTTTGTAGTCAGAAAGCATGATGTAAGTGAGCGTGATGTCACTGAGCGTGTTGTCAGTGAGTGTGTCATCAGTGAGCGTGATATCAGTGTGTGGGATGTCAGTGAGCGTGTTGTCAGTGAGTGTGTTGTCAGTGAGTGGGAAGTCAGTGAATATGTTGTCAGTGAGTTGTTGTCAATGAGTGTGTTGTCAGAGAGTGTGTTGTCAGTGAGTGTGTTGTCAGAGAATGTGTTGTCAATGAGTGTGTTGTTAGTGAGTGGGAAGTCAGCGAGTATGTTGTCAGTGAGTTGTTGTCAATGAGTGTGTTGTCAGTGAGTGGGAAGTCAGTGATTAAGTTGTCAGCGAATTGTTGTCAATGAATGTGTTGTCAGAGAGTGAGTTGTCAGTGAGTGTGTTGTCAGAGAGTGTGTTGTCAGAGAGTGTGTTGTCAGTGAGTTGTTGTCAATGAGTGTGTTGTCAGAGAGTGAGTTGTCAGTGAGTATGATGTCCGTGTGTGTGGTGTCAGTGGGTGTGACGTCAGTGAGTGTATTGTCAGAGAGTGTGTTGTCAGTGAGTGGGATGTCAGTGAGTGTGTTGTCAGTGCGTGTGTTGTCAGTGAGTTGGAATGCAGTGAGTATGATGTCAGTGAGTTGTTGTCAATGAGTGTGTTGTCAGAGAGTGAGTTGTCCGTGAGTTTGGTGTCAGTGGGTGTGATGTCAGTGAGTGTATTGTCAGTGAGTGTGTTGTCAGTGAGCCTGAAGTCAGTGAGGGGATGTCAGTGAGTGTGCTGTCAGTGAGTTTGTTGTCAGTGAGTTTGATGTCAGTGAGTGTAATGTCAGTGAGTGTGTTGTCAGTGAGTGTGTTGTCAGTGAGTGTGTTGTCAGTGAGTGGGATTTCAGTGAGTGTGTTGTCAGTGAGAGTGATCTCAGTGAGTGTGTTGTCAGTGAGTGTGTTGTAAGTGAGTGTGTTGTCTGTGAGTGTGTTGTCAGTGAGTGTGTTGTCAATGAGTGTGTTGTAGGTGAGTGTGTTGTGAGTGAGTGTGTTGTCAGTGAGTTTGATGTCAGTGAGTGTGATGTAAGTGATTGTGTTGTCAGTGAGTGTGATGTCAGTGAGTGTGTTGTCAATGACTGTGTTGTCAGTGAGTGTGTTGTGAGTGAGTGTGTTGTCAGTAAGCATGATGTCAGTGAGTGTGATGTAAGTGAGCTGGAAGTCAGTGAGAGTGATGTAAGTGAGTGTGTGGTCAGTGAGTGTCTTGTGAGTGATTGTGTTGCCAGTGTGTATGTTGTCAGTGAGTGTGCTGTCAATGAATGTGTTGTCTGAAGAGTGGGATATCAGTGAGTGGGATGTCAGTGAGTCTGTTGTCAGGGAGCGTGATTTCAGTAAGCGTCATGTCAGTTAGCGTGTTGCCAGTGAGTGTGTTGTCAGTGAGTTTGTTGTCAGTGAGTGTGATGTCCCTGAGTGTGGTGTCAGTGGGTGTGATGTCAGTGAGTGTATTGTCAGTGAGTGTGTTGTCAGTGAGTGGGATGTCAGTGAGCGTGTTGTCAGTGACTGTGTTGTCAGTTAGCCTGAAGTCAGTGAGCGGATGTCAGTGAGTGTGTTTTCAGTGAGTATGTTGTCAGTGAGTTTGTTGTCAGTGAGTGTAATGTCAGTGAGTTTGTTGTCAGTGAGTGTAATGTCAGTGAGAGTGTCGTCAGTCAGCTTGATATCAGTGTGTGGGATGTCAGTGAGCGTGTTGTCAGTGAGTGTGTTGTCAGTGAGTGGGAAGTCAGTGAGTGAGTTGTCAATGAGTTGTTGTCAATGAGAGTGTTGTCAGAGAGTGAGTTGTCAGTGAGTGTGTTGTCAGAGAGTGTGTTGTCAGTGAGTGTAATGTCCGTGAGTGTCTTGTCAGTGAGTGTGTTGTCAGTGAGTGTGTTGTCAGTGAGCCTGAAGTCAGTGAGTGGGATGTCAGTGAGTGTGTTGTCAGTGAGATTGTTGTCAGTGAATGTGATGTCCATGAGTGTGGTGTCAGTTGGTATGATTTCAGTGAGTGTATTGTCAGTGAGTGTGTTGTCAGTGAGTGTGTTGTCAGTGAGAGTGTTGTCAGTGAGTGTGTTGTCAGTGAGCCTTTGTCAGTGAGTGGGAAGTCAGTGAGCATGTAGTCTGTGAGTTTTTTGTCAGTGTGTATGTTGTCAGTGACTGTGTTGACAATGAGTGTGTTGCCAGAGAGTGGGATATCAATGTTTGGGTTGTCAGTGAGTCTGTTGTCAGAAAGCATGATGTAAGTGAGCGTCATGTCACTGAGCGTGTTGTCAGTGAGTGTGTTGTCAGTCAGCTTGATATCAGTGTGTGGGATGTCAGTGAGCGTGTTGTCAGTGAGTGTGTTGTCAGTGAGTGGGAAGTCAGTGAGTGAGTTGTCAATGAGTTGTTGTCAATGAGAGTGTTGTCAGAGAGTGAGTTGTCAGTGAGTGTGTTGTCAGAGAGTGTGTTGTCAGTGAGTGTAATGTCCGTGAGTGTCTTGTCAGTGAGTGTGTTGTCAGTGAGTGTGTTGTCAGTGAGCCTGAAGTCAGTGAGTGGGATGTCAGTGAGTGTGTTGTCAGTGAGATTGTTGTCAGTGAGGGTGATGTCCATGAGTGTGGTGTCAGTTGGTGTGATGTCAGTGAGTGTATTGTCAGTGAGTGTGTTGTCAGTGAGTGTGTTGTCAGTGAGTGTGTTGTCAGAGAATGTGTTGTCAGTGAGTGTGTTGTCAGTGAGTGGGAAGTCAGCGAGTATGTTCTCAGTGAGTTGTTGTCAATGAGTGTGTTCTCAGAGAGTTAGTTGTCAGTGAGTATGTTGTCAGTGAGTGTGTTGTCAGTGAGTGGTATATCAGTGTGTTGGATGTCAGTGAGTCTGTTGTCAGGGAGCGTGATGTAAGTGAGCGTGACGTCAGTGAGCTTAATGTTAGTGAGCGTGATGTCAGTGAGTGTGTTGTCAGTGAGCGTGATTTGAGTGAACGTGATGTCAGTGAGCCGTAGTCAGTGAGCGTGTTGTCAGTGAGTGTGTTGTCAGTGAGCGTGTTGTCAGTGAGTGTGTTGACAGTGAGAGTGTTGTTAGTGAGTGTGTTGACAGTGAATGTGTTGTCAGTGAGTATGTTGTCAGTGAGTGTGTTGTCAGTGAGTGTGTTGTCAATGAGTGCTTTATCAGTGAGCGGGATGTCAGTGAGTGTGTTGTCAGTGAGTGTGTTATTAGTGAGTGTGATGTCAGTGAGGGGGATATCAGGGAGCATTTTGTCAGTGAGCGTGATGTAAGTGAGTGTGAAATCAGTGAACTGGAAGTCAGTGAGAGTGATGTCAATGAGTGTGTTGTCAGTGAGTGTGTTGTCAGTGAGTGTGATGTCAGTGAGTGTGTTGTCAGTGAGTGTGTTGTCAGTGAGTATGATGTCAGTGAGTGTGTTGTCGGTGAGTGTGTTGTCAGTGAGTGTGTTGTCAGTGAGTGTGTTGTCAGTGAGTGTGTTGTCATTGAGTGTGTTGTCAGTGAGCGTGATGTTAGTGAACGTGAGGTCAGTGAGCCGTAGTCAGTGAGCGTGTTGTCAGTGAGTGTGTTGTTAGTGAGCGTGTTGTCAGTGAGTGTGTTGACAGTGAGAGTGTTGTTAGTGAGTGTGTTGACAGTGAATGAGTTGTCAGTGAGTATGTTGTCAGTGAGTGTGTTGTCAGTGAGTGTGTTGTCAATGAGTGCTTTATCTGTGAGCGGGATGTCAGTGAGTGTGTTGTCAGTGAGTGTGTTATTAGTGAGTGTGAGGTCAGTGAGAGGGATATCAGGGAGCATTTTGTCAGTGAGCGTGATGTAAGTGAGTGTGAAATCAGTGAACTGGAAGTCAGTGAGAGTGATGTCAATGAGTGTGTTGTCAGTGAGTGTGTTGTCAGTGAGTGGGATGTCATTGAGTGTGTTGTCACTGAGTGTGTTGTCAGTGAGTATGATGTCAGTGAGTGTGTTGTCGGTGAGTGTGTTGTCAGTGAGTGTGTTGTCAGTGAGTGTGACGTCCATGAGTGTGTTGTCAGATGGTGTGATGTCAGTGAGCGTGGTGTCAGTGAGCGTGATAACAGTGACTGTGCTGTCAGTGAGCGTGTTGTCAGTGAGTGTGTTGTCAGTGAGTTTGTTGTCAGTGAGTGTGATGTCTGTGAGTGTGGAGTCAGTGGGTGTGATGTCATTGAGTGAGAGGCCAGTGAGTGGGATATCAGGGAGCGTTTTGTCAGAGAGCATGATGTCAGTGAGCGTGAAGTCAGTGAGCGTGATGTCTGTGAGCCGTTGTCAGTGATCGTGTTGTCAGTGAGTGTGTTGTCAGTGTGCGTGATGTCAGTGAGTGTGATGTCAGTGAGTGGGTTGTCAGTGAGTAGGTTGTCAGTGAGTGTGTTGTTAGTGAGCGTGTTGTCAGTGAGTGTGTTGACAGTGAGAGTGTTGTTAGTGAGTGTGTTGACAGTGAATGAGTTGTCAGTGAGTATGTTGTCAGTGAGTGTGTTGTCAGTGAGTGTGTTGTCAATGAGTGCTTTATCTGTGAGCGGGATGTCAGTGAGTGTGTTGTCAGTGAGTGTGTTATTAGTGAGTGTGAGGTCAGTGAGAGGGATATCAGGGAGCATTTTGTCAGTGAGCGTGATGTAAGTGAGTGTGAAATCAGTGAACTGGAAGTTAGTGAGAGTGATGTCAATGATTGTGTTGTCAGTGAGTGTGTTGTCAGTGAGTGGGATGTCATTGAGTGTGTTGTCACTGAGTGTGTTGTCAGTGAGTATGATGTCAGTGAGTGTGTTGTCGGTGAGTGTGTTGTCAGTGAGTGTGTTGTCAGTGAGTGTGACGTCCATGAGTGTGTTGTCAGATGGTGTGATGTCAGTGAGCGTGGTGTCAGTGAGCGTGATAACAGTGACTGTGCTGTCAGTGAGCGTGTTGTCAGTGAGTGTGTTGTCAGTGAGTTTGTTGTCAGTGAGTGTGATGTCTGTGAGTGTGGAGTCAGTGGGTGTGATGTCATTGAGTGAGAGGCCAGTGAGTGGGATATCAGGGAGCGTTTTGTCAGAGAGCGTGATGTCAGTGAGCGTGAAGTCAGTGAGCGTGATGTCTGTGAGCTGTTGTCAGTGATCGTGTTGTCAGTGAGTGTGTTGTCAGTGTGCGTGATGTCAGTGAGTGTGATGTCAGTGAGTGGGTTGTCAGTGAGTAGGTTGTCAGTGAGTGTGTTGTCAGTTAGTGTGTTGTCAGTGAGTGTGTTGTCAGTGAGTGTGATGTAAGTGATTGTGTTGTCAGTGAGTGTGATGTCAGTGAGTGTGTTGTCAATGACTGTGTTGTCAGTGAGCGTGATCTCAGTGTGTGTGTTGTCTGTGAGTGTGTTGTCAGTGAGAGTGTTGTCAATGAGTGTGTTGTAGGTGAGTGTGTTGTCAGTGAGTTTGATGTCAGTGAGTGTGATGTAAGTGATTGTGTTGTCAGTGAGTGTGATGTCAGTGAGTGTGTTGTCAATGACTGTGTTGTCAGTGAGTGTGTTGTGAGTGAGTGTGTTGTGAGTGAGCATGATGTCAGTGAGTGTGATGTAAGTGAGCTGGAAGTCAGTGAGAGTGATGTCAGTGAATGTGTGGTCAGTGAGTGTGTTGTCAGTGAGAGTGATGTCAATGAGTGTGTGGTCAGTGAGTGTCTTGTCAGTGAGTGTGTTGCCAGTGTGTATGTTGTCAGTGAGTGTGCTGTCAATGAGTGTGTTGTCTGAAGAGTGGGATATCAGTGAGTGGGATGTCAGTGAGTCTGTTGTCAGGGAGCGTGATTTCAGTAAGCGTCATGTCAGTTAGCGTGTTGCCAGTGAGTGTGTTGTCAGTGAGTTTGTTGTCAGTGAGTGTGTTGTCAGTGAGTGGGATGTCAGTGAGCGTGTTGTCAGTGAGTGTGTTGTCAGTTAGCCTGAAGTCAGTGAGCGGATGTCAGTGAGTGTGTTTTCAGTGAGTTTGTTGTCAGTGAGTTTGTTGTCAGTGAGTGTAATGTCAGTGAGTGTGTTGTCAGTGAGTGTGTTGTCAGTGAGTGGGATGTCAGTGAGTGTGTTGTCAGTGAGTGTGTTGTCAGTGAGCCTGAAGTCAATGAGTGGGATGTCAGTGGGTGTGTTGACAGTGAGATTGTTGTCAGTGAATGTGATGTCCATGAGTGTGGTGTCAGTTGGTATGATTTCAGTGAGTGTATTGTCAGTGAGTGTGTTGTCAGTGAGTGTGTTGTCAGTGAGTGTGTTGTCAGTGAGCCTTTGTCAGTGAGTGGGAAGTCATTGAGCGTGTAGTCTGTGAGTGTGTTGTCAGTGTTTATGTAGTCAGTGACTGTGTTGACAATGAGTGTGTTGTCAGAGAGTGGGATATCAATGTTTGGGTTGTCAGTGAGTCTGTAGTCAGAAAACATGATGTAAATGAGCGTCATGTCACTGAGCGTGTTGTCAGTGAGTGTGTCGTCAGTCAGCTTGATATCAGTGTGTGGGATGTCAGTGAGCGTGTTGTCAGTGAGTGTGTTGTCAGTGAGTGGGAAGTCAGTGAGTAAGTTGTCAATGAGTTGTTGTCAATGAGAGTGTTGTCAGAGAGTGAGTTGTCAGTGAGTGTGTTGTCAGAGCGTGTGTTGTCAGTGAGTGTAATGTCCGTGAGTGTCTTGTCAGTGAGTGTGTTGTCAGTGAGTGTGTTGTCAGTGAGCCTGAAGTCAGTGAGTGAGTTGTCAGTGAGTGTGTTGTCAGTGAGATTGCTGTCAGTGAGTGTGATGTCCATGAGTGTGGTGTCAGCTGGTGTGATGTCAGTGAGTGTATTGTCAGTGAGTGTGTTGTCAGTGAGTGTGTTGTCAGTGAGTGTATTGTCAGTGAGTGTGTTGTCAGTGAGTGTGTTGTCAGTGAGTGTGTTGTCAGTGAGTGTGTCATCAGTGAGCGTGATATCAGTGTGTGGGATGTCAGTGAGCGTGTTGTCATTGAGAGTGTTGTCAGTGAGCGGGAAGTCAGTGAGTATGTTGTCAGTGAGTTGTTGTCAATGAGTGTGTTGTCAGAGAGTGAGTTGTCAGTGAGTGTATTGTCAGTGAGTGTGTTGTCAGTGAGTGGTATATCAGTGTGTTGGATGTCAGTGAGTCTGTTGTCAGGGAGCGTGATGTCAGTGAGTGTGTTGTCAATGAGTGTGTTGTCACTGAGTGTGTTGTCATTGAGCGTGATGTTAGTGAACGTGATGTCAGTGAGCCGTAGTCAGTGAGCGTGTTGTCAGTGAGTGTGTTGTCAGTGAGCGTGTTGTCAGTGAGTGTGTTGTCAGTGAGTGTGTTGTCAATGAGTGTGTTGTCACTGAGTGTGTTGTCATTGAGCGTGATGTTAGTGAACGTGATGTCAGTGAGCCGTAGTCAGTGAGCGTGTTGTCAGTGAGTGTGTTGTTAGTGAGCGTGTTGTCAGTGAGTGTGTTGACAGTGAGAGTGTTGTTAGTGAGTGTGTTGACAGTGAATGAGTTGTCAGTGAGTATGTTGTCAGTGAGTGTGTTGTCAGTGAGTGTGCTGTCAATGAGTGCTTTATCAGTGAGCGGGATGTCAGTGAGTGTGTGGTCAGTGAGTGTGTTATTAGTGAGTGTGAGGTCAGTGAGAGGGATATCAGGGGGCATTTTGTCAGTGAGCTTGATGTCAGTAAGTGTGAAATCAGTGAACTGGAAGTAAGTGAGAGTGATGTCAATGAGTGTGTTGTCAGTGAGTGTGTTGTCAGTGAGTGGGATGTCATTGAGTGTGTTGTCAGTGAGTGTGTTGTCAGTGAGTATGATGTCAGTGAGTGTGTTGTCGGTGAGTGTGTTGTCAGTGAGTGTGTTGTCAGTGAGTGTGTTGTCAGTGAGCGTGACATCCATGGGTGTGTTGTCAGATGGTGTGATGTCAGTGAGTGCTTTGCCAGTGAGCGCGATGACAGTGAGAGGGATATCAGTGAGCGTGATAACAGTGAGTGTGTTGTCAATGAGTGTGTTGTCAGGGAGCGTGACGTAAGTGAGTGTGATGACTCTGAGCATGCTGTCAGTGAGCGTGTTGTCAGTGAGTGTGTTGTCAGTTAGTGTGTTGTCAGTGAGTGTGTTGTCGGTGAGTGTGATGTCAGTGAGTGTGTTGTCGGTTAGTGTGATGTAAGTGATTGTGTTGTCAGTGAATGTGATGTCAGTGAGTGTGTTGTCAGTGATTGTGTTCACAGTAAGTGTGTTCTCAGTGAGCGTGATGTCAGTGAGTGTGATGTCAGTGAGCGTGATGTCAGTGAGTGTGATGTCAGTGAGCGTGAAGTCAGTGAGCGTGATCTCAGTGAGTTTGATGTCAATGAGCGTGTTGTCAGTGAGTGTGTTGTCAGTGAGTGGGTTGTCAGTGAGTGTGTTGTCAGTTAGTGTGTTGTCAGTGAGTGTGTTGTCAGGGAGCGTGTCTTAAGTGAGTGTGATGTCTCTGAGCGTGCTGTCAGTGAGCGTGTTGTCAGTGAGTGTGTTGTCAGTGAGTGTGTTGTCAGTGAGCGTGTTGTCAGTGAGCGTGATGTCAGTGAGCGTGATATCAGTAATTGTGTACTCAAAAAGTGTGTTGTCAGTGAGTGTGTTGTCAATGAGTGTGTTGTCAATGAATGTGTTGTCAGTGAGCGTGATGTCAGTGAGTGTGTTATCAGTGAGCGTGTTGTCAGTGAGTGTGTTGTCAGTTAGCGTGATGTCAGTGAGTGTGTTGTCAGTTAGCGTGATGTCAGTGAGCGTGATATCAGTAAGTGAGTACTCAATGAGTGTGTTGACAGTGAGTGTGTTGTCAATGAGTGTGTTGTCAGGGAGCGTGATGTACGTGAGCGTGATGACTCTGAGAGTGTTGTCAGTGAGAGTGTTGTCAGTGGGCGTGCTTTCAGTGTGTGGAATGTCAGTGAGCGTGTTGTCAGTGAGTGTGATGTCATTAATCGTCAGTTCAGTTAGCGTGTTGTCAGTGAGTGCGTTGTCAGTGAGTTTGTCGTCAGTGAGTGTGATGTCCGTGAGTGTGGTGTCAGTGAGTGGGTTGAAAGTGAGTGTGTTGTCAGTGAGTGTGATGTCAGTGAGTGTGTTGTCAGTGATTGTGTTGTCAGTGAGTGTGTTGTCAGTGAGTGGGATGTCAGTGAGTGTGATGTTAGTGAGTGTGTTGTCAGTGAGTGCGTTGTCAGTGAGTTTGCCGTCAGTGAGTGTGATGTCCGTGAGTGTGGTGTCAGTGAGTGGGTTGAAAGTGAGTGTGTTGTCAGTGAGTGTGATGTCAGTGAGTGTGTTGTCAGTGATTGTGTTGTGAGTGAGTGTGTTGTCAGTGAGTGGGATGTCAGTGAGTGTGATGTTAGTGAGTGTGTTGTCAGTGATTGTGTTGTCAGAGAGTGTGTTGTCAGTGAGTGTGATGTCCGTCATTGTGTTGTCAGATGGTGTGATGTCAGTGAGTGCGTTGTCAGTGAGCGTGATGACAGTGAGAGGGATATCATTGAGCGTGATATCAGTGAGTGTGTTGTCAATCAGTGTGTTGTCAGAGAGTGGGATATCAGCGAGTGGGATGTGAGTGAGTCTGTTGTCAGGGAGCGTGATGTAAGTGTATGTGATGACTCTGAGCGTGTTGTCAGTGAGAGTGTTGTCAGTGAGTGTGTTGTCAGTGAGTGTGTTGTCAGTGAGCGTGATGTAAGTGAGCATGTTTTCAGTGATTGTCTTGTCAGTGAGTGTGTTGCCAGTGAGCGTGATGTCAGTGAGTGTGTGGTCAGTGAGTGTGTTGTCAGTCAGCGTGTTGTCAGTGAGTGTGATGACAGTGAGTGTGTTGTCAGTGAGCGCGATGGCAGTGAGAGGCATATCATTGAGCGTGATATCAGTGAGTGTGTTGTCAGAGAGTGTGTTGTCAATGAGTGTATTGTCAGAGAGTGGGATATCAGTGATTTTGATGTCAGTAAGTCTGTTGTCAGGGAACGTGATGTAAGTGAGTGTGATGACTCTGAGCGTGTTGTCAGTGAGAGTGTTGTCAGTGAGCGTGTTGTCAGTGAACGTGAGGTCAGTGAGTGGGATATCAGTGACTGTGATGTCAGTGATTGTGATGTCATTCAGTGTGTTGTCAGTGAGTGTGTTGTCAGTGAGTGTGATGTCCGTGAGTGTGGTGTCAGTGGGTGTAATGTCAGTGAATGTATTGTCAGTGAGTGTGTTGTGAGTGAGTGTGTTTTTAGTGAGTGTGTTGTCAGTGAGTGTGTTGTCAGTGAGTGTGTTGTGAGTGAGTGTGTTGTTAGTGAGTGTGTTGTCAGTGAGTGGGATGTCAGTGAATGTGTTGTCAGTGAGTGTGTTGTCAGTGACCCTGAAGTCAGTGAGTGGGATGTCAGTGAGTGTGTTTTTAGTGAATGTGTTATCAGTGAGTTTGTTGTCATTGAGTGGAATGTCAGTGAGTGGGATATCAGTGAGTCTGTTGTCAGGGAGCATGATGTAAGTGAGCGTGATGTCAGTGAGCGTGTTGTCAGTGAGTGTGTTGTCAGTGAGCATGATATCGGTGTGTGGGATGTCAGTGAGCGTGTTGTCAGTGAGCATGATCTAGGTAAGCGTGATGTCAGTGAGCGTGTTGCCAGTAAGTGTGTTCTCAGTGAGGGTGTTGTCAGTGAGTGTGTTATCAGTAAGCTGGGTGTCAGAGAGTGTGTTGTCAGAGAGCGTGATGTCAGTGAGTGTGATGTAAGTGAGTGTGTTGTCAGTGAGTGTGTTGTCAGTGAGTGTGTTGTCAATGAGTGTATTGTCAGTGCTTGTGATGTCAGTGAGTGTGATGTAAGTGAGTGTGTTGTCAGTGAGTGTGTTGTCAGTGAGTGTGTTGTCAATGAGTGTGTTGTAGGTGTGTGTGTTGTGAGTGTGTGTTTTGTCAGTAGCGTGATGTCAGTGAGTGTGATGTAAGTGAGTGTGTTGTCAGTGAGTGCGTTGTCAGTGAGTGTGATGTCAATGACTGTGTTGTCAGTGAGTGTGTTGTGAGTGAGTGTGTTGTCAGTGAGCATGATGTCAGTGAGTGTGTTGTCAGTGAGTGGTATATCAGTGTGTTGGATGTCAGTGAGTCTGTTGTCAGGGAGCGTGATGTAAGTGAGCGTGACGTCAGTGAGCTTAATGTTAGTGAGCGTGATGTCAGTGAGTGTGTTGTCAGTGAGCATGATGTTAGTTAACGTGATGTCAGTGAGCCGTAGTCAGTGAGCGTGTTGTCAGTGAATGTGTTGTCAGTGAGCGTGTTGTCAGTGAGTGTGTTGACAGTGAGAGTGTTGTTAGTGAGTGTGTTGACAGTGAATGTGTTGTCAGTGAGTATGTTGTCAGTGAGTGTGTTGTCAGTGAGTGTGTTGTCAATGAGTGCTTTATCAGTGAGCGGGATGTCAGTGAGTGTGTTGTCAGTGAGTGTGTTATTAGTGAGTGTGAGGTCAGTGAGGGGGATATCAGGGAGCATTTTGTCAGTGAGCGTGATGTAAGTGAGTGCGAAATCAGTGAACTGGAAGTCAGTGAGAGTGATGTCAATGAGTGTGTTGTCAGTGAGTGTGTTGTCAGTGAGTGTGTTGTCAGTGAGTGTGTTGTCAGTGAGTGTGTTGTCAGTGAGTATGATGTCAGTGAGTGTGTTGTCGGTGAGTGTGTTGTCAGTGAGTGTGTTGTCAGTGAGTGTGTTGTCAGTGAGTGTGTTGTCATTGAGTGTGTTGTCAGTGAGCGTGATGTTAGTGAACGTGATGTCAGTGAGCCGTAGTCAGTGAACGTGTTGTCAGTGAGTGTGTTGTTAGTGAGCGTGTTGTCAGTGAGTGTGTTGACAGTGAGAGTGTTGTTAGTGAGTGTGTTGACAGTGAATGAGTTGTCAGTGAGTATGTTGTCAGTGAGTGTGTTGTCAGTGAGTGTGTTGTCAATGAGTGCTTTATCTGTGAGCGGGATGTCAGTGAGTGTGTTGTCAGTGAGTGTGTTATTAGTGAGTGTGAGGTCAGTGAGAGGGATATCAGGGAGCATTTTGTCAGTGAGCGTGATGTAAGTGAGTGTGAAATCAGTGAACTGGAAGTCAGTGAGAGTGATGTCAATGAGTGTGTTGTCAGTGAGTGTGTTGTCAGTGAGTGGGATGTCAGTGAGTGTGTTGTCGGTGAGTGTGTTGTCAGTGAGTGTGTTGTCAGTGAGTGTGTTGTCAGTGAGTGTGTTGTCAGTGAGTGTGACGTCCATGAGTGTGTTGTCAGATGGTGTGATGTCAGTGAGTGCGTTGACAGTGAGTGTGACGTCCATGAGTGTGTTGTCAGATGGTGTGATGTCAGTGAGTGCGTTGACAGTGAGAGGGATATCAGTGAGCGTGATAACAGTGAGAGTGTTGTCAGTGAGTGTGTTGTCAGTGAGTTTGTTGTCAGTGAGTGTGATGTCTGTGAGTGTGGAGTCAGTGGGTGTGATGTCTTTGAGTGAGAGGCCAGTGAGTGGGATATCAGGGAGCATTTTGTCAGAGAGCGTGATGTCAGTGAGCGTGAAGTCAGTGAGCGTGATGTCTGTGAGCCGTTGTCAGTGATCGTGTTGTCAGTGAGTATGTTGTCAGTGAGTGTGTTGTCAGTGAGTGTGATGTAAGTGATTGTGTTGTCAGTGAGTGTGATGTCAGTGAGTGTGTTGTCAATGACTGTGTTGTCAGTGAGCGTGATCTCAGTGTGTGTGTCGTCTGTGAGTGTGTTTTCAGTGAGAGTGTTGTCAATGAGTGTGTTGTAGGTGAGTGTGTTGTGAGTGAGTGTGTTGTCAGTGAGTTTGATGTCAGTGAGTGTGATGTAAGTGATTGTGTTGTCAGTGAGTGTGATGTCAGTGAGTGTGTTGTCAATGACTGTGTTGTCAGTGAGTGTGTTGTGAGTCAGTGTGTTTTCAGTGAGCATGATGTCAGTGAGTGTGATGTAAGTGAGCTGGAAGTCAGTGAGAGTGATGTCAGTGAGTGTGTGGTCAGTGAGTGTGTTGTCAGTGAGAGTGATGTCAATGAGTGTGTGGTCAGTGAGTGTCTTGTCAGTGAGTGTGTTGCCAGTGTGTATGTTGTCAGTGAGTGTGCTGTCAATGAGTGTGTTGTCTGAAGAGTGGGATTTCAGTGAGTGGGATGTCAGTGAGTCTGTTGTCAAGGAGCGTGATTTCAGTAAGCGTCATGTCAGTTAGCGTGTTGCCAGTGAGTGTGTTGTCAGTGAGTTTGTTGTCAGTGAGTGTGTTGTCAGTGAGTGGGATGTCAGTGAGCGTGTTGTCAGTGAGTGTGTTGTCAGTTAGCCTGAAGTCAGTGAGCGGATGTCAGTGAGTGTGTTTTCAGTGAGTTTGTTGTCAGTGAGTTTGTTGTCAGTGAGTGTAATGTCAGTGAGTGTGTTGTCAGTGAGTGTGTTGTCAGTGAGTGTGTTGTTATTGAGTGTGGTGTCAGTGAGTGTGTTGTCAGTGAGTCTGTTGCCAGTGAGCGTGATGCAAGTGAGTGTGATATCAGAGAGCGTGATGTCAGTGAGTGTGTTTTCAGTGAGTGTGTTGTCAGTGACTGTGTTTTCAGTCAGTGTGATGTCAGTGAGTGTGTTGTCAGTGAGCGTGATGTCATTGAGTGTGATGTCAGTGAGCATGTTGTCAGTGAGTGTGATGTCAGTGAGTGTGTTGTCAGTGAGCCTGAGGAGAGTGAGTGCGATGACAGTGAGCGGGATGTCAGTGAGCAGGTTGTCACTGAGAGTGATGTATGTGAGTGGGTTGTCAGTGAGTGTGTTGTCAGTAAGCTGGATGTCAGTTAGTTTGTTGTGAGTGAACGTGATGTTAATGAGTGTGATGTTAGTGAGTGTGATGTTAGTGAGTGTGTTATCAGTGAGTGTGATGTCAGTGAGTGTGTTGTCAGTGAGCGGGATGCAAGTAAGTGTGATGTCAGTGACTGTGTTGCCAGTGAGCGTGATGTCAGTGAGCATGTTGTCAGTGAGCGTGATGTCAGCGAGTGTGTTGTCAGTTAGCGTGATGTCAGTGAGTTTGTTGACAGTGAGTGTGTTGTCAGTGAGTGTGTTGTCTGTAAGCTGGATGTCAGTTAGTCTGTTGTGAGTGAGCGTGATGTTGGTGAGCGTGATGTTAGTGAGTGTGATGTTAGTGAGTGTGATGTCAGTGAGTTTGTTGTCAGTCAGCGTGTTGTCTGTGAGCGTGTTGTCAGTGAGTGTGTTGTCCGTCAGCGTGTTGTCAGTGAGTGTGATGTCCGTGAGTATGTTGTCAGTAAGCTGGATGTCAGTTAATCTGTTGTGAGTGAGCGTGATGTTAGTGAGTGTGATGTCAGTGATTTTGTTATCAGTGAGCGGGATGTCAGTGAGTTTGTTGTCAGTGAGTGTGTTGTCAGTGAGTGTGTTGTCTGTAAGCTGGATGTCAGTTAGTCTGTTGTGAGTGAGCGTTATGTTGGTGAGCGTGATGTTAGTGAGTGTGATGTTAGTGAGAGTGATGTCAGTGAGTTTGTTGTCAGTGAGTGTGTTGTGAGTGAGTGTGTTATCACTGAGCGGGATGTCAGTGAGTGTGTTGTCAGTGAGTTTGTTGTCAGTGAGTGTGTTGTCAGTTTGTGTGTTGTCAGTGAGTGTGTTATCAGTGAGCAGGATGTCAGTGAGTGTGTGGTCAGTGAGTGTGTTGTCAGTGAGTGATTTGTCAGTGAGTCTGTTATGAGTGAGCAGGATGTCAGTGAGTGTGTTATGAGTGAGCGTGTTGTCAGTGAGCGGGATGCAAGTTAGTGTGATGTCAGTGAGTGTGTTGTCAGTGAGTGTGTTGTCAGTGTATGTGTTGTCAGTGAGTGTGACGTCAGTGAGCGGGACGCAAGTTAGTGTGATGTCAGTGAGTGTGTTGTCAGTGTGTGTTGTCAGTGAACGTGTTGTCAGTGAGCGTGTTGTCAGTGAGTGAGTTGTCAGTGACTCTGTTGTCAGTGAGTGTGATGTCCGTGATTGTGTTGTCAGTGTGTGTGTTGTCAATGAGTGTGTTGTCAGAGAATGTGTTGCCATTGTGTAAGTTGTCAGTGAGTGTGTTGTCAATGAGTGAGTTGTCAGAGAGTGGGATATCTGTGAGTGGGTTGTCAGTGAGTCTGTTGTCAGGGAGCGTGATGTAAGTGAGTGTGATGACTCTGAGCGTGTTGTCAGTGAGAGTGTTGTCACTGAGCGTGATATCAGTGTGCGTGATGTCAGCGAGCGTGTTGTCAGTGAGCGTGAGGTCAGTGAGTGGGATATGAGTGACTGTGATGTCAGTGAGGGTGATGTCAGTGAGTGTGTTGTCCATGAGTGAGGTGTCAGTGGGTGTGACGTCAGTGAATGTATTGTCTGTGAGTGTGTTGTGAGTGAGTGTTTTGTTAGTGAGTGTGTTGTCAGTGAGTGCGTTGTCAGTGAGTGGGATGTCAGTGAGTGTGTTGTCAGTGATTGAAATGTCAGTGAGTGGGATGTCAGTGAGTCTGTTGTCAGGGAGCGTGATGTAAGTGAGCGTGATGTAAGTGACTGTGTTGTCAGTGAGTGTGTTGTCAGTGAGTGTGTTGTCAATGAGTGCTATATCAGTGAGCGGGTTGTCAGGGAATGTGTTGTCAGTGAGTGTGAGGTCAGTGAGTAGGATATGAGGGAATGTTTTGTCAGTGAGCGTGAAGTCAGTGAGATGGAAGTCAGTGAGAGTGATGTCAGTGAGTGTGTGGTCATTGAGTGTGTTGTCAGTGAGCGTGTTGTAAGTGAGCCTGTTGTCATTGAGTGGGATGCCAGTGAGTTTGTTGTCAGTGAATGTGCTGTCAGTGAACCTGAAGTCAGTGAGTGGGATGTCAGTGAGTGTGTTGTAAGTGAATGTGTTGTCAGTGAGTGTGTTGTCAGGGAGCATGATGTAAGTGAGCGTGATGTAAGTGAGTGTGTTGTCAGTGAGTGTGTTGTCAGTGAGTGTGTTTTCAATGAGTGCTTTATCAGTGAGCGGGTTGATAGGGAGTGTGTTGTCAGTGAGTGTGAGGTCAGTGAGTGTGAGGTCAGTGAGTGGGATATCAGGGAGCATTTTGTCAGTGAGCATGATGTCAGTGAGCGTGAAGTCATTGAGCTGGAAGTCAGTGAGAGTGATGTCAGTGAGTGTGTTGTCAGTGAGCAGGATGAAAGTTTGTGTGATGTCAGTGAGTGTGTTGTCAGTGAGTGTGTTGTCAGTGAGTGTGACGTCAGTAAGCGGGATGTCAGTGAGTGTGTTGTCAGTGAGTGTGTTGTCAGTGAGTGTAACGTCAGTGAGCGGGATGTCAGTGAGTGTGTTGTCAGTGAGTGTGTTGTCAGTGAGTGTATTGTCAGTCAGCGTGTTGTCAGTGAGCGTGTTGTCAGTGAGTGTGTTGTCAGTGAGTGTGTTGTCAGAGAGTGTGTTGTCAGTGAGTGTGTTGCCAGTCAGCGTGTTGTCAGTGAGTGTGTTGTCCGTCAGCGTGTTGTCAGTGAGTGTGATGTCCGTGAGTGTGTTGTCAGTGAGTGTGTTGTCAGAGAGTGTGTTGTCAGTGAGTGTGTTGTCAGTCAGCGTGTTGTCAGTGAGCGTGTTGTCAGTGAGTGTGTTGTCAGTCAGCGTGTTGTCAGTGAGTGTGATGTCCGTGATTGTGTTGTCAGATGGTGTGTTGTCATGTGAGTGCGTTGTCAGTCAGCGTGTTGTCAGTGAGCGTGTTGTCAGTGAGTGTGTTGTCAGTCAGCGTGTTGTCAGTGAGTGTGATGTCCGTGATTGTGTTGTCAGATGGTGTGTTGTCATGTGAGTGCGTTGTCAGTGACCGCGATGACAGTGAGAGGGATATCAGTGAGCATGATATCAGTGAGTGTGATGTCAGTGAGTGTGTTGACAATGAGTGTGTTGTCAGAGAGTGTGATATCAGTGAGTGTGATGACAGTGAGTCTGTTGTCAGGGAGTGTGATGTAAGTGAGTGTGACGACTCTGAGCGTGTTGTGAGTGAGTGTGTTGTCACTTAGCGTGTTATCAGTGAGCGTGATGTCAGTGAGCCTGTTGTCTGTGAGCGTGATGTCTGTGAGTATGTTGTCAGTGAGCGTGATGTCAGTGAGTGTGATGTCAGTGAGCGTGATGTCAGTGAGCACGTTGTAAGTGAGTGTGCTGTCAATGAGTGTGATGTCCGTGAGTGTGTTGTCAGTGGGTGTGATGTCAGTGCGTGTGTTATCAGAGAGCGGGATGTCAGTTAATGTGTTGTCAGTGAGCGGAATGTCTGTGAGTGTGTTGTCAGTGAGTGTGTTGTCAGTGAATGTGTTGTGAGTGAGTGTATTATCAATGAGCTGGATGTCAGTGAGTGTGCTGTCAGTGAGTGTGTTGTCAGCGAGCGTGTTGTCAGTGAGCGTGACGTCTCTGAGTGTTTTGTCCGTGAGTGTGATGTCATTGAGTGTGATGTCAGTGAGCCTGTTGTCAGTGAACCTGAGGAGAGTGAGTGCGATGACAGTGAGCGGGATGTCAGTGAGCAGGATGTCACTGAGAGTGATGTAAGTGAGTGTGTTGTCAGTGAGTGTGTTGTCAGTAAGCTGCATGTCTGTTAGTCTGTTGTGAGTGAGTGTGATGTTAGTGAGTGTGATGTTTGTGTGTGTGATGTCAGTGAGTTTGTTGTCAGTGAGTGTGTTGTCAGTGAGTGTGTTGTGAGTGAGTGTGTGGTCAGTAAGCTGGATGTCAGTTAGCCTGTTGTGAGTGAGCGTGATGTTAGTGAGTGTGATGTTAGTTAGTGTGATGTCAGTGAGTTTGTTGTCAGTTTGTTTGTTGTCAGTAAGTGTGTTTTCAGTGAGTGTGTTGTCAGTAAGCTGGATGTCAGTTAGTCTGTTGTGAGTGAGCATGATGTTAGTGATCGTGATGTTAGTGAGTGTGATGTCAGTGAGTGTGTTGTCAGTGAATGTGATGTGAGTGAGTGTGTTATCAGTGAGCTGGATGTCATTGAGTGTGATGTAAGTGAGTGTGTTGTCAGTAAGCTGGATATCAGTTAGTCTGTTGTGAGTGACCGTGATGTTAGTGAGTGTGATGTTAGTGAGTGTGATGTCAGTAAGTTTGTTGTCAGTGAGCGTGTTGTCAGTGAGTGTGTTGTGAGTGATTGTGTTATCAGTGAGTGGGATGTCAGTGAGTGTGTTGTCAGTGAGTGTGTTGTCAGAGAGTGTGTTGTCAGTAAGCTGGATGTCAGTTAGTCTGTTGTGAGTGAGCGTGATGTTAGTGAGTGTGATGTTAGTGAGTGTGATGTCAGTTAGTTTGTTGTCAGTGAGTGTCTTGTCAGTGAGTGTGTTGTGAGTGAGTGAGTTGTGAGTGAGTGTGTTGTCAGTGAGTGTGTTGTCAGTGAGTGTGTTATCAGTGAGCGTGTTGTCAGTGAGTGTGTTATCAGTGAGCGTGTTGTCAGTGAGTGTGTTATCAGTGAGCAGGATGTCAGTGAGTGTGTTGTCAGTGAGTGTGTTCTCAGTGAATGTGATGTGAGTGACATTGTTATCAGTGAGCGGTATGTCAGTGAGTGTGTGGTCAGTGAGTGTGTTGTCAATGAGTGTGTTGTCAGTGAGTGTGTTGTCAGTGAGTGTGTTGTCAATGAGTGTGTTGTCAGTGAGTGTCTGGTCAGTGAGTGTGTTGTCAATGAGTGTGTTGTCAGTGAGTGTGTTGTCAGTGAGTGTGTTATCAGTGAGCAGGTTGTCAGTGAATGTGTTGTCAGTGAGTGTGATGTCAGTGAGTGTGATGTCAGTGAGTGTGTTGTAAATGAGTGTGTTGTCAGTGAGTGGGATGCAAGTGAGTGTGATGTTGGTGAGCGTGTTGTCAGTGAGCGGGATGCAAGTTAGTGTGATGTCAGTGAGTGTGATGTCAGTGAGTGTGTTGTCAGTGAGCATGATGTCAGTGAGCGTGATGTCAGTCAGCATGTTGTAAGTGAGTGTGCTGTCAATGAGTGTGATGTCCGTGAGTGTGTTGTCAGTGGGTGTGATGTCAGTTAATGTGTTGTCAGTGAGCGGGATGTCTGTGAGTGTGTTGTCAGTAAGTGTGTTGTCAGTGAAAGTGTTGTGAGTAAGTGTGTTATCAATGAGCTGGATGTCAGTGAGTGTGATGTCAGTGAGTGTGTTGTCAGCGAGCGTGTTGCCAGTGAGCGTGACGTCTGGGAGTGTTTTGTCAGTGAGTCTGATGTCATTGAGTGTGATGTCAGTGAGCGTGTTGTCAGTGATCCTGAGGAGAGTGAGTGCGATGACAGTAGCGGGATGTCAGTGAGCAGGATGTCACTGAGAGTGATGTAAGTGAGTGTGTTTTCAGTGAGTGTGTTGTCAGTAAGCTGGATGTCAGTTAGTCTGTTGTGAGTGAGCGTGATGGTAGTGAGTGTGATGTTAGTGTGTGTGATGTCAGTGAGTTTGTTGTCAGTGAGTGTGTTTGAGTGAGTGTGTTATAGGTGAGCGGGATGTCAGTGAGTGTGTTGTCAGTGAGTGTGTTGTGAGTGAGTGTGTGGTCAGTAAGCTGGATGTCAGTTAGTCTGTTGTGAGTGAGCGTGATGTTAGTGAGTGTGATGTTAGTGAGTGTGATGTCAGTGAGTTTGTTGTCAGTGAGTGTGTTTGAGTGAGTGTGTTATAGGTGAGCGGGATGTCAGTGAGTGTGTTGTCAGTGAGTTTGTTGTCAGTTTGTGGGTTGTCAGTGAGTCTGTTATCAGTGAGCGGGATGTCAGTTAGTGTGTTGTCAATGAGTGTGTTCTCAGTAAGCTGGATGTCAGTTAGTCTGTTGTGAGTGAGCGTGATGTTAGTGAGCTTGATGTTAGTGAGTGTGATGTTAGTGAGTGTGATGTCAGTGAGTTTGTTGTCAGTGAGTGGGTTGTGAGTGAATGTGTTATCAGTGAGCGGGATGTCAGTGAGTGTGTTATCAGTGAGTTTGTTGTCAGTGAGTGTGTTGTCAGTTTGTGTGTTGGCAGTGAGTGTGTTATCAGTGAGCAGGATGTCAGTGATTGTTTTGTCAGTGAGTGTGTTATCGGTGAGCAGGATGTCAGTGAATGTCTTGTCAGTGAGTGTGTTGACTGTGAGTGTGTTGTCAGTGTGTGTTGAGAGTGAGTGTGTTGTCAGTGAGCGGGATGCAAGTTAGGGTGATGTCAGTGAGCGTGTTGTCACTGACAGTGTTGTCCGTGTATGTGTTGTCAGTGAGTGAGACGTCAGTGAGCGAGATGCAAGTTAGTGTGATGTCAGTGAGTGTTTTGTCAGTGAGTGGAATGTCAGTGAGTGGGATGTCAGTGAGTGTGATGTAAGTGAATGTGTTGTCAGTGATTGTGTTGTCAGTGAGTGGAATGTCAGTGAGTGGGATGTAAGTGAGTCTGCTGTCAGGGAGCGTGATGTAAGTGAGCGTAATGTAAGTGAGTGTGTTGTCAGTGAGTGTGTTATCAATGAACATGAAGTCAGAGCGTGGGATGTAAATGAGTGTGTTGTCAGTGAGTGTGTTGTCAGTGAGTGTGTTGTCAATGAGTGCTTTATCAGTGAGCGGGTTGTCAGGGAGTGTGTTGTCAATGAGTGTGAGGTCAGTGAGTGGGATATCAGGGAACGTTTTGTCAGTGAGCGTGATGTCAGTGAGTGTGTGGTCAATGAGTGTGTTGTCAGTGAGCGTGTTGTCAGTAAGTGGGGTGTCAGTGAATGTGTTGTCAGTGAGTGTGTTGTCAGTGAGTGTGTTGTCAGTGAACCTGAAGGCAGTGAGCGTGATCTAAGTGAGTGTGTTGTCAGTGAGTGTGTTGTCAGTGAGTGTGTTGTCAATGAGTGCTTTATCAGTGAGCGGGTTGTCAGGGATTGTGCTGTCAGTGAGTGTGGGGTCAGTGAGTGTGAGATCAGTGAGTGGGATATCAGGGAGCGTTTTGTCAGTGAGCGTGATGTCAGTGAGCGTGAAGTCAGTGAGCGTGAAGTCAGTGAGCTGGAAGTCAGTGAGAGTGATGTCAGTGAGTGTGTTTTCAGTGAGTGTGTTGTCAGTGAGTGTGTTGTCAGTGAGAGTGTTGTCAGTGTATGTGTTGTAAGTAAGCGTGTTGTCATTGAGTGGGATGTCAGTGAGTGTGTTGTCAGTGAGTGTGTTGTCAGTGAGTGTGTTGTCAGTGAGTGTGTTGTCAATGAGTGCTTTATCAGTGAACGGGTTGTCAGGGAGTGTGTTGTCAGTGAGTGTGGGGTGAGTGAGTGTGATGTAAGTGAGTGTGTTGTCAGTGAGTGTGTTGTCAGTAACTGTGTTGTCAATGAGAGTGTTGCCAGTGAGTGTCATGTCAGTGAGTGTGATGTAAGTGAGTGTGTTGTCAGTGAGTGTGTTGTCAATTGTGTGTTGTCAATGAGTGTGTTGTCAGTGAGTGTCATGTCATTGAGCGTGTGGACAGTGAGTGTGTGGTCAGTGAGTGTGTTGTGAGTGAGTGTGATGTCAATGAGTGTGTTGTCAGTGAGTGTGTTGTCAGTGAGTGTTTTGTCAGTGAGTGTGTTGTCAGTGAGTGGGATATCAGGGAGCGTTTTGTCAGTGAGCGTGATGTCAGTGAGTGTGATGTCAGTGAGCTGGAAGTCAGTGAGAGTTATGTCAGTGAGTGTGTGGTCAGTGTGTGTGTTGTCAGTGAGTGTGTGGTCAGTGAGTGTGTGGTCAGTGAGTGTGTGGTCAGTGAGTGTGTTGTGAGTGAGTGTGTTGCCAGTGAGCGGGATGAAAGTTAGTGTGATGTCAGTGAGTGTTTTGTCAGTGAGTGTGTAGTCAGTGTATGTGTTGGCAGTGAGCGTGTTGTCAGTGAGTGTGATGTCCGTGTGTGAGGTGTCAGTGGGTGTGATGTCAGTGAGTGTATTGGCTGTGAGTGTGTTGTGAGTGAGTGTGTTGTTAGTGAATGTGTTGTCAGTGAGTGTGTTGTCAGTGAGTGGGAAGTCAGTGACTGTGTTGTCAGTGAGTGTGTTGTCAGTGAGCGTGTTGTCAGTGAACCTGAAGTCAGTGAGTGGGATGTCAGTGAGTGTTTTGTAATGAATGTGTTGTCAGTGAGTGTGTTGTCAGTGAGTGGAATGTCAGTGAGTAGGATGTCAGTGAGTCTGTTGTCAGGGAGCGTGATGTAAGTGAATGTGTTGTCAGTGAACCTGAAGTCAGTGAATGGGATGTAAGTGAGTGTGTTGTCAGTGAGTGTGTTGTCAGTGAGTGTGTTTTCAGTGAGTGGGATGTCAGTGAGTGTGTTGTCAGTGAACCTGAAGTCAGTGAGTGGGATGTCAGTGAGTGTGTTGTAAGTGAATGTGTTGTCAGTGAGTGTTTTGTCAGTGAGTGTGTTTTCAGTGAGTGGGATGTCAGTGAGTGTGTTGTCAGTGAACCTGAAGTCAGTGAGTGGGATGTCAGTGAGTGTGTTGTAAGGGAATGTGTTGTCAGTGAGTGTGTTGTCAGTGAGTGTGTTGTCAGTGAGTGGGATGTCAGTGAGTCTGTTGTCAGGGAGCGTGATGTTAGTGAGCGTAATGTAAGTGAGTATGTTGTCAATGAACCTGAAGTCAGTTAGTGGGATGTAAGTGAGTGTGTTGTCAGTGAGCGTGATGTAAGTGAGTGTGTTGTAAGTGAACCTGAAGTCAGTGAGTGGGATGTAAGTGAGTGTGTTGTCAGTGAGTGTGTTGTCTGTAAGTGTGTTGTCAATGAGTGCTTTATCATTGAGCGGGTTGTCAGGGAGTGTGTTGTCAGTGAGTGGGAGGTCAGTGAGAAGGATATCTGGGAACGTTTTGTCAGTGAGCGTGAAGTCAGTGAGCTGGAAGTCAGTGAGAGTGATGTCAGTGAGTGTGTGGTCAATGAGTGTGTTGTCAGTGAGCGTGTTGTCAGTGAGTGGGATGTCAGTGAATGGGTTGTCAGTGAGTGTGTTGTCAGTGAGAGTGATGTCAGTGAGTGTGTGGTCAATGAGTGTGTTGTCAGTGAGCGTGTTGTCAGTGAGTGGGATGTCAGTGAATGGGTTGTCAGTGAGTGTGTTGTCAGCGAGTGTGTGGTCAACGAGTGTGTTGTCAGTGAGCTTGTTGTCAGTGAGTGGGATGTCAGTGAGCGGGATGTCAGTGAGTGTGTTGTCATTGAGTGAGTTGTCAGTGAGTGTGTTGTCAGTCAGCATGTTGTCAGTGAGCGTGTTGTCAGTGAGTGTGTTGTCAGTGAGTGTGTCGTCAGAGAGTTTGTTGTCAGTGAGTGTGTCGTCAGTCAGCGTGTTGTCAGTGAGCGAGTTGTCAGTGAGTGTGTTGTCAGTCAGCATGTTGTCAGTGAGTGTGTTGTCAGTGAGTGTGTTGTCAGTGAGTGTGATGTCCGTGATTGTGTTATCAGATGGTGTGATGTCAGTGAGTGCGTTGTCAGTGATCGCGATGACAGTGAGAGGGATATCAGTGAGCGTGATATCAGTAAGTGTGATGTCAGTCAGTGTGATGTCAATGAGTGTGTTGTCAGAGAGTGGGATATCAGTGAGTGGGATGACAGTGAATCTGTTGTCAGGGAGCGTGATGTAAGTGAGCGTGATGTAAGTGAGTGTGTTGTCAATGAGTGCTTTATCAATGAGCGGGTGGTCAGGGAGTGTGTTGTCAGTGGGTGTGAGGTCAGTGAGTGTGAGGTCAGTGAGTGGGATATCAGGGAGCATTTTGTCAGTGAGCGTGATATCAGTGTGCGTGTTGTCACTGAGCGTGTTGTCAGTGAGCGTGAGGTCAGTGAGTGGGATATCAGTGACTGTGATGTCAGTGAGTGTGATGTCATTGAGTGTGTTGACATGTGAGTGTGTTGTAAGTGAGTGTGATGTCCATTAGTGTGGTGTCAGTGGGTGCGACGTCAGTGAGTGTGTTGTGAGTGAGTGTGTTGTTAGTGAGTGTGTTGTCAATGAGTGTGTTGTCAGTAAGTGAGTTGTCAGTGAGCGGGATGTCAGTGAGTGTGTTGTCAGTGAGTGTGTTGTCAGTGAGTGGGATGTCAGTGAGTGTGTTGTCAGTGAGTGTGTTGTCAGTGAACCTGAAGTCAGTCAGTGGGATGTCAGTGAGTGTGTTGTAAGTGAATGTGTTATCAGTGAGTGTGTTGTCAGTGAATGGAATGTCAGTGAGTGGGATGACAGTGAGTCTGTTGTCAGTGAGCATGATGTAAGTGAGCGTGATGTCAGTGAGCGTGTTGTCAGTGAGTGTGTTGTCAGTGAGCAAGCTATCGGTGTGTGGGATGTCAGTGAGCGTGTTGTCAGTGAGCGTGATCTCGGTAAACGTGATGTCAGTGAACGTGTTGCCAGTAAGTGTGATCTCAGTGAGGGTGTTTTCAGTGAATGTGTTATCTGTCAGCTGGGTGTCAGAGAGTGTGTTGGCAGTGAGTGTGATGTCAGTGAGTGTGATGTAAGTGAGTGTGTTGTCAGTGAGCGTGTTGTCAGTTATTGTGTTGTCAATGAGTGTGTTGTCAGTGAGTGTGTTGTCATTGAGTGTTTTGTCAGTGATTGTGTTGTCAATGAGTGTGTTGTCAGTGAGCTTGTTGTCAGTGAGTGTGTTGTCAATGAGTGTGTTGTCAGTGAGTGTGTTGACACTGTGTGTGTTGTCAGTGAGTGTGTTGTCAGTGAGTGGGATATCGCGGAGCGTTTTGTCAGTGAGCGTGATGTCAGTGAGTGTGAGGTCAGTGAATCGGAAGTCAGTGAGAGTGATGTCAGTGAGTGGGTGTTCAGTGAGTGTGTTGTCAGTGAGTGTGTGGTCAGTGAGTGTGCGGTCAGTGAGTGTGTTGTGAGTGAGTGTGTTGTCAGTGAGCGGGATGCAAGTCAGTGTGATGTCAGTGAGTGTTTTGTCAGTGAGTGTGTCGTCAGTGAACGTGTTGTCAGTGAGCGTGTTGTCAGTGAACGTGTTGTCAGTGAGCGTGTTGTCAGTGAGCGTGTTGTCAGTGAGCGTGTTGTCAGTGAGCGTGTTGTCAGTGAACGTGTTGTCAGTGAGCGTGTTGTCAGTGAACGTGTTGTCAGTGAGCGTGTTGTCAGTGAGTGTGTTTTCAGTGAGCGTGTTGTCAGTGAGTGGGATGTCTGTGATTGTGTTGTCAGATGGTGTGATGTCAGTGAGTGCGTTGACAGTGAGCGCGATGACCGTGAGAGGGATATCAGTGAGCGTGATAGCAGTGAGTGTGTTGTCAATGAGTGTGTTGTCAGTGAGTGTGTTGCCAGTGTTTATGTTGTCAGTGAGTGTGTTGTCAATAAGTGTGTTGTGAGCGAGTGGGATATCAGTGAGTGGGATGTCAGAGAGTCTGTTGTCAGGGAGCATGATGTAAGTGAGCGTGATGACTCTGAGCGTGTTGTCAGTGAGAGTGTTGTCAGTGAGCGTGATATCAGTGTGTGGGATGTAAGTGATCGTGTTGTCAGTGAGCATGATGTCACTAAGCGTGATGTCAGTTAGTGTGTTGTCAGTGAGCGTGATGTCCGTGAGTGTGGTGTCAGTGGGTGTGATGTCAGTGAGTGTATTTTCAGTGAGTGTGTTCTCAGTGAGTGGGATGTCAGTGAGTGTGTTGTCAGTGAGTTTGATTTCAGTGATTTGGTTGTCAGTGAGTGTGATGTCAGTGAGTGTGTTGTCAGTCAGTGGGATGTCAGTGAGTGTGTTGTCAATGAGCCTGAAATCAGTTAGTGGGATGTCAGTGAGTGTGTTGTCATTGAGATTGTTGTCAGTGAGTGTGATGTCCATGAGTGTGTTGTCAGTGAGTGTGTTGTCAGGGAGTGTGTTGTCAGTGAGTGTGTTGTCAGTGAGCCTTTGTCAATGAGTGGGATGTCAGTGAGCATGTTGTCTGTGAGTGTGTCGTCAGTGTGTATGTTGTCAGTGACTGTGTTGACAATGAGTGTGTTGTCAGAGAGTGGGATATCAGTGAGGGGGTTGTCAGTGAGTCTGTAGTCAGGGAGCATGATGTAATTGAGCGTGATGTCACTGAGCGTGTTGTCAGTGAGTGTGTTGTCAATGAGTGTGATGTCAGTGTGTGGGATGTCAGTGAGCGTGTTGTCAGTGGGTGTGATGTCAATAAGCTTGATGTAAGTGAGTGTGTTGTCAGTGAGTGGGAAGTCAGTGAGTATGTTGTTAGTGAATGTGTTGTCAATGAGTGTGTTGTCGGAGAGTGAGTTGTCAGTGAGTGTGCTGTCAGTGAGTGTGATGTCAGTGAGTGTGTTGTCAGTGAGTGTGTTGTCAGTGAGTGTGTTGACAGTGAGTCGGATATCAGTGAGTTGGACGTCAGTGAGTCTGTTGTCAGGGAGCGTGATGTAAGTGAGCGTGATGTCAGTGAGTGTGTTGTCAGTGAGTGTGTTGTAAGTGAGCATGATGTCAGTGAGTGTGTTGTCTGTGAGTGTGTTGTCAGTGAGTGGGATAACAGTGAGTGTGATGTCAGTGAGCGTGATGTCACTGAGTGTGATTTCAGTGAGTGTGTTGTCAATAAGAGGGATGTCAGTGAATGCAATGTCATTGAGTGTGTTCTCAGTGAATGTGATGTGAGTGATTGTGTTATCAGTGAGCGGGATGTCAGTGAATGTGCTGTCAGTGAGTGTGTTGTCAGTGAGAGTGTTGTCAGTGGGTGGGTATTCACTGAGTGGGATGTCAGTGAGTGTGTCCTCAGTGAGTAGGATGTCAGTGAGTTGGATGTCAGTGAGTGTGTCCTCAGTGAATATGTTGTTAGTTACTGGGATGTCAGTGAGTGTCATGTCAGTGAAAGTGCAGTCAGTGAGTGGAGTGTTTGTGAGTGTAATGGCAATGAATGTGTTGTCATTGAAAGTGCTGTCAGTGAGCGGAGTGTTTCTGAGTGTGATGGCAATGAATGTGTTGTCAGAGAGTGGGATGTCAGTGAGTTCGATGTCAGTGAGCGTGTCCTCAGTGAGTGGGATGTCAGTGAGTGTGTTGTCAGTGAGTGTGATGTCATTGAGCGTGATGTCAGTGAGTGTGTTGTTAGTGAGCCTGAGGAGAGTGAGAACGATGACAATGAGTGTAATGTCAGTGAGCGCGATGTCAGTGAGTGTGTTGCAAGTGACCGTGTTGTCAGTGAGAGGGATGTCAGTGAATGTGATGGCAGTGATTGTGTTGTCAGTGAGCTGGAGGTCACTGAGCATGATGTTAGTGAGCGTGTTGTCAATGAGCGTGATGTCATTGAGCGTGATCTCAGTAAGCGTGTTGTCAGTGAGCCTCAGGAGTGTGAGTGCGTTGACAATGAGTGGGATGTCAGTGAGCGTGTTGTCAGCGAGCGTGAAGTTAGTGAGCGTGTTGTCAATGAGCATGATGTCATTGAGCGTGACGTCAGTGAGCCTGAGGAGAGTGAGTTCGATAACAATGAGTGGGATGTCAGTGAGCGTGATGTCAGTGAGTGTGTTGTCAGTGAGCCTGAAAGCAGTGAGTGGGATGTCACTGAGTGTGTTGTCAGTGAGATTGTTGTCAGAGAGTGTGATGTCCATGAGTGTGGTGTCAGTGGGTGTGTTGTCAGTGAGTGCATTGTCAGTGAGTGTGTTGTCAGTGAGTGTGTTGTCAATGAGTGTGTTGTCAGTGAGTGTGTTGTCAGTGAGCCTTTGTCAGTGAGTGGGATGTCAGTGAGCGTGTTGTCTGTGAGTGTGTTGTCAGTGTGTATGTTGTCAGTGACTGTGTTGACAATGAGTGTGTTGTCAGAGAGTGGGATGTCAGTGACTGGGTTGTCAGTGAGTCTGTAGTCAGGGAGCATGATGTAAGTGAGCATGATGTCACTGAGCGTGTTGTCATTGAGTGTTTAGTCAGTAAGCGTGATATCAGTGTGTGGGATGTCAGTGAGCATGTTGTCAGTGAGCATGATGTCAGAGAGCGTGTTGTCAGTGAGAGGGAAGTCAGTGAGTATGTTGTCAGTGAGTGTGTTGTCAATGAGTGTGTTGTCAGAGAGTGAGTTGTCAGTGAGTGTGTTGTCAGTGAGTGTGTTGTCAGTGAGTGTGTTGTCAGTGAGTGGGATATCAGTGAGTTGGATGTCAGTGAGTCTGTTGTCAGGGAGCGTGATGTAAGTGAGCGTGATGTCAGTGAGTGTGTTGTCAGTGAGTGTGTTGTCAGTGAGTGTGTTGTCAGTGAGCGCGATGTAAGTGAGCGTGATGTCAGTGAGTGTGTTGTCAGTGAGTGTGTTGTCAGTGAGTGTGTTGTCAGTGAGTGGGATATCAGTGAGTTGGATGTCAGTGAGTCTGTTGTCAGGGAGCGTGATGTAAGTGAGCGTGATGTCAGTGAGTGTGTTGTCAGTGAGTGTGTTGTCAGTGAGTGTGTTGTCAGTGAGCGCGATGTAAGTGAGCGTGATGTCAGTGAGTGTGTTGTCAGTGAGTGTGTTGTCAGTGAGTGTGTTGTCAGTGAGTGTGTTGTCAGTGAGCGCGATGTAAGTGAGCGTGATGTCAGTGAGTGTGTTGTCAGTGAGTGTGTTGTCAGTGAGCACGATGCAAGTGAGCGTGATGTCAGTGAGTGTGTTGTCAGTGAGTGTGATGTCAGTGAGTGTGCTGTCAGTGAGTATGTTGTCAGTGAGTTTGTTGTCAGTGAGTTGGATGTCAGTGAGTCTGATGTCAGGGAGGTGATGTAAGTGAGCGTGATGTCAGTGAGCGTGAAGTCAGTGATTAGGATATCAGTGACTGTGATGTCAGTGAGTGTGTGGTCAATGAGTGTGTTCTCAGTGAATGTGTTGTCAGTAAGAGGGAAGTCTGTTAGTCTGTTGTCAGTGAGTGTGTTCTCGGGGAATGTGATGTGAGTGATTGTGTTATCAGTGAGCGGGATGTCAGTGAATGTGCTGTCAGTGAGTGTGTTGTCAGTGAGCAGGATGCAAGTTAGTGTGATGTCAGTGAGTGTGTTGTCAGTGAGTGTGTTGTCAGTGAGTGTGTTGTCAGTGAGTATGACGTCAGTGAGCGGGATGTCAGTGTGTGTGTTGTCAGTCAGTGTGTTGTCAGTGAGTGTGACGTCAGTGAGCGGGTTGTCAGTGAGTGTATTGTCAGTGAGTATGTTGTCAGTGAGTGTGTTGTCAGTCAGCGTGTTGTCAGAGAGCGTGTTGTCAGTGAGTATGTTGTCAGTGAGTGTGTTGTCAGAGAGTGTGTTGTCAGAGAGTGTGTTTTCAGTGAGTGTGTTGTCAGACAGCATGTTGTCAGTGAGCGAGTTGTCAGTGAGTGTGTTGTCAGTCAGCGTGTTGTCACTGAGCGCGTTGTCAGTGAGTGTGTTGTCAGTGAGTGTGTTGTCAGTGAGTGCGATGTCCGTGATTGTGTTATCAGATGGTGTGATGTCAGTGAGTGTGTTGAAAGTGAGTGCGATGACAGTGAGAGGGATATCAGTGAGCGTGATGTCAGTGAGTGTGATGTCACTGAGTGTGTTGTCACTGAGTGTGTTGTCAGAGAGTGGGATATCAGTGAGTGGGATGACAATGACTCTGTTGTCATGGTGCGTGATGTAAGTGAGTGTGATGACTCTGAGCGTGTTGTCAGTCAGAGTGTTGTCAGTGAGCGTGATATCAGTGAGCGTGATGTCAGTGAGCGTGTTGTGATTGAGTGTGTTGTCCCTGAGCGTGTTGTCAGTGAGCGTGAGGTCAGTGAGTGGGATATCAGTGACTGTGATGTCAGTGAGTGTGATGTGATTGAGTGTGTTGTCAGTGAGTGTGTTCTCAGTGAGTGTGATGTCCGTGATAGTGGTGTCAGTGGGTGTGATGTCAGTGAGTGTTATGTCAGTGAGTGTGTTGTGAGTGAGTGTGTTGTGAGTGAGTGTGTTGTCAGTGAGTTTGTTGTCAGTGAGTGTGTTGTCAGTGAGTGGGATGTCAGTGAGTGTGTTGTCAGAGAGTGTGTTGTCAGTGAACCTGAAGTCAGTGAGTGGGATGTCAGTGAGTGTGTTGTAAGTGAATGTCTTATCAGTGTGTGTGTTGTCAGTGAGTGGAATGTCAGTAAGTGGGATGTCAGTGAGTCTGTTGTCAGGGAGCTTGATGTAATGAGCGTGATGTCAGTGAGCGTGTTGTCAGTGAGTGCGTTGTCAGTGAGCATGCTATCGGTGTGTGGGATGTCATTGAGCGTGTTGTCAGTGAGCATAATCTTGGTAAGCGTGATGTCAGTGACCGTATTGCCAGTAAGTGTGTTCTCAGTGAGGGTGTTGTCAGTGAGTGTGTTATCAGTAAGCTGGGTGTCAGAGAGTGTGTTGTCAGTGAGTGTGATGTCAGTGAGTGTGATGTAAGTGAGTGTGTTGTCAGTGAGTGTGTTGTCAGTTAGTGTGTTGTCAATGAGTGTGTTGTCAGTGAGTGTGATGTCATTGAGCGTGTGGTCAGTGAGTGTCTGGTCAGTGAGTGTGTTGTGAGTAAGTGTGTTGTCAATGAGTGTGTTGTCAGTGAGTCTGTTGTCAGTGAGTGTGTTGTCAGTGAGTGTGTTGTCAATGAGTGTGTTGTCAGATAGTATGTTGTGAGTGAATGCGTTGTCAATGAGTGTGTTGTCAGTGATTGTGTTGTCAGTGAGTGGGATATCAGGGAGCATTTTGTCAGTGAGCGTGATGTCAGTGAGTGTGAGGTCAGAGAGCTGGAAGTCAGTGAGAGTCATGTCAGTGAATGTGTGGTCAGTGAGTGTGGGGTCAGTGAGTGTGGGGTCAGTGAGTGTGTGGTCAGTGAGTGCGTTGTCAGTGAGTGTGTTGCCAGTGAGCGGGATGCAAGTTAGTGTGATGTCAGTGAGTGTTTTGTCAGTGAGTGTGTTGTCAGTGTATGTGTTGTCAGTGAATGTGTTGTCAGTGAGTGTGATGTCTGTGAGTGAGGTGTCAGTGGGTGTGACGTCAGTGAGTTTATTGTCTGTGAGTGTGTTGTGAGTGAGTGTGTTGTCAGTGCGTGGGATATCAGGGAGCATTTTGTGAGTGAACATGATGTCAGTGAGTGTGAGGTCAGTGAGCAGGAAGTCAGTGAGAGTCATGTCAGTGAGTGTATTGTCTGTGAGTGTGTTGTGAGTGAGTGTGTTGTTAGTGAGTGTGTTGTAAGTGAGTGTGTTGTCAGTGTGTGTGTTGTCAATGAGTGGGATGTCAGAGAGTGTATTGTCAGTGAGTGTGTTGTCAGTGAACCTGAAGTCAGTGAGTGGGATGTCAATGAGTGAATTGAAAGTTAATGTGTTGTCAGTGGGTGTGTTGTCAGTGAGTGGAATGTCAGTGAGTGGGATGTCAGTGAGTCTGCTGTCATGGAGCGTGATGTAAGTGAGCGTGATGTAAGTGAGTGTGTTGTCAGTGAGTGTGTTGTCAGTACGTGTTTTGTCAATGAGTGCTTTATCATTGAGCGGGTTGTCAGGGAGTGTGTTGTCAGTGAGTGGGAGGTCAGTGAGTGTGTTGTCAGAGAGTTTGTTGTCAGTGAGTGTGTCGTCAGTCAGCGTGTTGTCAGTGAGCGAGTTGTCAGTGAGTGTGTTGTCAGTCAGCATGTTGTCAGTGAGCGTGTTGTCAGTGAGTGTGTTGTCAGTGAGTGTGTTGTCAGTGAGTGTGATGTCCGTGATTGTGTTATCAGATGGTGTGATGTCAGTGAGTGCGTTGTCAGTGATCGCGATGACAGTGAGAGGGATATCAGTGAGCGTGATATCAGTGAGTGTGATGTCAGTCAGTGTGTTGTCAATGAGTGTGTTGTCAGAGAGTGGGATATCAGTGAGTGGCATGACAGTGAGTCTGTTGTCAGGGAGCGTGATGTAAGTGAGCGTGATGTAAGTGAGTGTGTTGTCAGTGAGTGTGTTGTCAGTGAGTGCTTTATCAATGAGCGGGTTGTCAGGGAGTGTGTTGTCAGTGAGTGTGAGGTCAGTGAGTGTGAGGTCAGTGAGTGGGATATCAGGGAGCATTTTGTCAGGGAGCATGATGTAAGTGAGCGTGATGACTCTGAGAGTGTTGTCAGTGAGAGTGTTGTCAGTGAGCGTGATATCAGTGTGTGGGATGTAAGTGAGCGTGTTGTCAGTGAGCATGATGTCAGTAAGCGTGCTGTCAGTTAGTGTGTTGTCAGTGAGCGTGTTGTCAGTGAGTTTGTTGTCAGTGAGTGTGATGTCCGTGAGTGTGGTGTCAGTGGGTGTGATGTCAGTGAGTGTATTGTCAGTGAGTGTGTTCTCAGTGAGTGGGATGTCAGTGAGTGTGTTGTCAGTGAGTTTGTTTTCAGCGATTTTGTTGTCAGTGAGTGTGATGTCAGTGAGTGTGTTGTCAGTCAGTGGGATGTCAGTGAGTGTGTTGTCAGTGAGTGTGTTGTCAGTGAGTGGGATGTCAGTGAGTGTGTTGTCAGTGAGTGTGTTGTCAGTGAGCAAGCTATCGGTGTGTGGGATGTCAGTGAGCGTGTTGTCAGTGAGCATGATCTCGGTAAGCGTGATGTCAGTGAACGTGTTTCCAGTAAGTGTGATCTCAGTGAGGGTGTTTTCAGTGAATGTGTTATCTGTAAGCTGGGTGTCAGAGAATGTGTTGTGTTGAGTGTGATGTCAGTGAGTGTGATGTGAGTGTGTTGTCAGTGAGCGTGTTGTCAGTTATTGTGTTGTCAATGAGTGTGTTGTCAGTGAGTGTGATGTCAGTGAGTGTGTGGTCAGTGAGTGTGTGGTCAGTGAGTGTGTTGTGAGTGAGTGTGTTGTCAATGAGTGTGTTGTCAATGAGTGTGTTGTCATTGAGTGTGTTGTCAGTGAGTGTGTTGTCAATGAGTGTGTTGTCAGTGAGTGCGTTGTCAGTGAGTGTTTTGTCAATGAGTGTGTTGTCAGTGAGTGTGTTGTCACTGAGTGTGTTGTCAGTGAGTGTGTTGTCAGTGAGTGGGATATCAGGGAGCGTTTTGTCAGTGAGCGTGATGTCAGTGAGTGTGAGGTCAGTGAGCCGGAAGTCAGTGAGAGTGATGTCAGTGAGTGGGTGGTCAGTGAGTGTGTTGTCAGTGAGTGTGTGGTCAGTGAGTGTGTGGTCAGTGAGTGTGTTGTGAGTGAGTGTGTTGTCAGTGAGCGGGATGCAAGTCAGTGTGATGTCAGTGAGCGTTTTGTCAGTGAGTGTGTCATCAGTGAACGTGTTGTCAGTGAGCGTGTTATCAGTGAGTGTGTTGTCAGTGAGTGTGTTGTCAGTGAGTGTGATGTCCGTGATTGTGTTGTCAGATGGTGTGATGTCAGTGAGTGCGTTGACAGTGAGCGCGATGACAGTGAGAGGGATATCAGTGAGCGTGATAGCAGTGAGTGTGTTTTCAGTGTGTATGTTGTCAGTGAGTGTGTTGTCAATAAGCGTGTTGTCAGAGAGTGGGATATCAGTGAGTGGGATGTCAGAGAGTCTGTTGTCAGGGAGCGTGATGACTCTGAGCGTGTTGTCAGTGAGAGTGTTGTCAGTGAGTGTGATATCAGTGTGTGGGATGTAAGTGAGCGTGTTGTCAGTGAGCATGATGTCAGTAAGCGTGATGTCAGTTAGTGTGTTGTCAGTGAGCGTGTTGTCAGTGAGTTTGTTGTCAGTGAGTGTGATGTCCGTGAGTGTGGTGTCAGTGGGTGTGATGCCAGTGAGTTTATTGTCAGTGATTGTGTTCTCAGTGAGTGTGATGTCAGTGAGTGTGTTGTCAGTCAGTGGGATGTCAGTGAGTGTGTTGTCAGTGAGTGTGTTGTCAGTGAGCCTGAAATCAGTTAGTGGGATGTCAGTGAGTGTGTTGTCAGTGAGGTTGTTGTCAGTGAGTGTGATGTCCATGAGTGTGGTGTCAGTGGGTGTGATGTCAGTGAGTGTATTGTCAGTGAGTGTGTTGTCAGTGAGTGTGTTGTCAGGGAGTGTGTTGTCAGTGAGTGTGTTGTCAGTGAGTCTTTGTCAATGAGAGGGATGTCAGTGAGCGTGTTGTCTGTGAGTGTGTCGTCAGTGTGTATGTTGTCAGTGACTGTGTTGACAATGAGTGTGTTGTCAGAGAGTGGGATATCAGTGAGTGGGTTGTCAGTGAGTCTGTAGCCAGGGAGCATGATGTAATTGAGCGTGATGTCACTGAGCGTGTTGTCAGTGAGTGTGTCGTCAATGAGCGTGATATCAGTGTGTGGGATGTCAGTGAGCGTGTTGTCAGTGGATGTGATGTCAGTAAGCGTGATGTAAGTGAGTGTGTTGTCAGTGAGTGGGAAGTCATTGAGTATGTTGTTAGTGAATGTGTTGTCAATGAGTGTGTTGTCGGAGAGTGAGTTGTCAAAGAGTGTGTTGTCAATGAGTTTGATGTCAGTGAGTGTGTTGTCAGTGAGTGTGTTGTCAGTGAGTGTGTTGAAAGTGAGTTGGATATCAGTGAGTTGGATGTCAGTGAGTCTGTTGTCAGGGAGCGTGATGTAAGTGAGCGTGATGTCGGTGAGTGTGTTTTTAGTGAGTGTGTTGTAAGTGAGCATGATGTCAGTGAGTGTGTTGTCAGTGAGTGTGTTGTCAGTGAGTGGGATAACAGTGAGTGTGATGTCAGTGAGCGTGATGTCACTGAGTGTGATTTCAGTGAGTGTGTTGTCAATAAGAGGGATGTCAGTGAGTGCGATGTCATTGAGTGTGTTCTCAGTGAATGTGATGTGAGTGAGTGTGTTATCAGTGAGCGGGATGTCAGTGAATGTGCTGTCAGTGAGTGTGATTTCAGTGAGAGTGTTGTCAGTGAGTGTGTTGTCAGTGAGCGGGATGTCAGTGAGTGTGTTGTCAGTGAGTGGGATATCAGTGAGTGTGTTGTCAGAGAGCGTGTTGTCAATGAGCCTAAAGTCAGTGAGTGAGTTTGTCAGTGAATGTGTTGTCATTAAGCTGGATGGCAGTGAGTCTGTTGTCAGCGAGCGTGTTGTCAGTGAGTGTGTTTTCAGTGAATGTGATGTGAGTGATTGTGTTATCAGTGAGCGGGATGTCAGTGAGTGTGTTATGAGTGAGTATGTTATCATTGAGTGTGTTGTCAATGAGTGTGTTGTGAGTGAGTATGTTATTAGTGAGCGGGATGTCAGTGAATGTGTTCTCAGTGAGTGAGTTGTCAGTGAGTGTGTTGTGGTGAGTATGTTATCAGTGAGCAGGATGAAAGTGAGTGTGTTGTCAGTGAGTGTGTTGTCAGTGAGTGTGTTGTCAGTGAGTGTGACGTAAGTGAGCGGGATGCAAGTTAGTGGGATGTCAGTGAGTGTGTTCTCAGTGAGTTTGTTGTCAGTGAGTGTGTTGTGAGTGAGTGTGTTATTAGTGAGCGGGATGTCAGTGAGTGTGTTTTCAGTAAGTGTGTTGTCAGTGAGTGTGTTGTCAGTGAGTGTGTTGTCAGTGAGTGTGTTATCAGTGAGCAGAATGTCAGTGAGTGTGTTTTCAGTGAGTGTATTGTCAGTGAGTGTGTTGTCAGTGAGTGTGTTGTCAGTGAGTGTGTTATCAGTGAGCAGGATGTCAGTGAGTGTGGTGTCAGTGAGTGTGTTGTCAGTGAGTGTGTTCTCAGTTAGCGGGAAGCAAGTTCGTGTGATGTCAGTGAGTGTGTTGTCAGTGAGTGTGTTGTCAGTGAGTGTGTTGTCAGTGTGTGTGTTGTCATTGAATATGTTGTCAGTGGGTGGGATTTCAGTGAGTGTGCTGTCAGTGAGTGTGTTGTCAGTGAGTGGGATGTTTGTGAGTGTGCTGTTAGTGAATATGTGGTCAATGAGTGGGATTTCAATGAGTGTGTTGTCAGTGAGTGTGTTGTCAGTGAGATTGTTGTCAGTGAGTGTGATTCCATGAGTGTGGTGTCAGTGGGTGTGATGTCAGTGAGTGTATTGTCAGTGAGTGTGTTGTCAGTGAGGGTGTTGTCAATGAGTGTGTTGTCAGTGAGTGTGTTGTCAGTGAGCCTTTGTCAGTGAGTGGGATGTCAGTGAGCGTGTTGTCTGTGAGTGTGTTGTCAGTGTGTATGTTGTCAGTGACTGTGTTGACAATGAGTGTGTTGTCAGACAGTGGGATATCAGTGACTGGGTTGTCAGTGAGTCTGTATTCAGGGAGCATGATGTAAGTGAGCGTGATGTCACTGAGCGTGTTGTCATTGAGTGTTTAGTCAGTGAGAGTGATATCAGTGTGTGGGATGTCAGTGAGCGTGTTGTCAGTGAGCATGGGTGTCAGTGAGCGTGTTGTCAGTGAGCATGATGTCAGTGAGCGTGATGTCAGTGAGTGTGTTGTCAGTGAGTGTGTTGTCAATGAGTGTGTTGTCTGAGAGTGAGTTGTCAGTGAGTGTATTGTCAGTGAGTGTGATGTCAGTGAGTGTGTTGTCAGTGAGTGTGTTGTCAGTGAGTGCGTTGTCAGTGAGTGGGATGTCAGTGAGTTGGATGTCAGTCAGTCTGTTGTCAGGTAGCGTGATGTAAGTGAGCGTGATGTCAGTGAGTCTGTTGTCAGTGGGTGTGTTGTCAGTGAGCGCGATGTAAGTGAGCGTGATGTCAGTGAGTGTGTTGTCAGTGAGTGTGTTGTCATTGAGCACGATGCAAGTGAGCGTGATGTCAGTGAGTGTGTTGTCAGTGAGTGTGTTGTCAGTGAGCACGATGCAAGTGAGCGTGATGTCAGTGAGTGTGTTGTCAGTGAGCGTGATGTCAGTGAGTGTGCTGTCATGAGTATGTTGTCAGTGAGTTTGTTGTCAGTTTGTGGGATATCAGTGAGTTGGATGTCAGTGAGTCTGTTGTCAGGGAGCGTGATGTAAGTGAGCGTGATGTCAGTGAGCGTGAAGTCAGTGATTGGGATATCAGTGACTGTGATGCCAGTGAGTGTGTGGTCAATGAGTGTGTTGTCAGTGAATGTGTTGTCAGTAAGAGGGAAGTCTGTTAGTCTGTTGTGAGTGAGTGGGATGTCAGTGAGTGTGTTGTCAGTGAGTGTGTTCTCGGTGAATGTGATGTGAGTGATTGTGTTATCAGTGAGCGGGATGTCAGTGAATGTGCTGTCAGTGAGTGTGTTGTCAGTGAGCAGGATGCAAGTTAGTGTGATATCAGTGAGTGTGTTGTCAGTGAGTGTGTTGTCAGTGAGTGTGTTGTCAGTGAGTGTGACGTCAGTGAGCGGGTTGTCAGTGAGTGTATTGTCAGTGAGTATGTTGTCAGTGAGTGTGTTGTCAGTCAGCGTGTTGTCAGAGAGTGTGTTGTCAGAGAGTGTGTTGTCAGTGAGTGTGTTGTCAGACAGCATGTTGTCAGTGAGCGAGTTGTCAGTGAGTGTGTTGTCAGTCAGCGTGTTGTCACTGAGCGCGTTGTCAGTGAGTGTGTTGTCAGTGAGTGTGTTGTCAGTGAGTGTGTTGTCAGTGAGCATGCTATCGGTGTGTGGGATGTCATTGAGCGTGTTGTCAGTGAGCATGATCTTGGTAAGCGTGATGTCAGTGACCGTATTGCCAGTAAGTGTGTTCTCAGTGAGGGTGTTGTCTGTGAATGTGTTATCAGTAAGCTGGGTGTCAGAGAGTGTGTTGTCAGTGAGTGTGATGTCAGTGAGTGTGATGTAAGTGAGTGTGTTGTCAGCGAGCGTGATGTTAGTGAGCTTATTGTCAATGAGCGTGATGTCATTGAGCGTGATGTCAGTGAGCCTGAGGAGAGTGAGTGGGATGTCAGTGAGTGTGATGTCATTGAGCATGATGTCAGTGGGCTTTTTGTCAGTGAGCCTGAGGAGAGTGAGAACGATGACAATGAGTGGGATGTCAGTGAGCGTGATGTCAGTGAGTGTGTTGTAAGTGACCGTGTTGTCAGTGAGAGGGATGTCAGTGAATGTGATGGCAGTGATTGTGTTGTCAGTGAGCTGGATGTCACTGAGCATGATGTTAGTGAGCGTGTTGTCAATGTGCGTGATGTCATTGAGCGTGATCTCAGTAAGCGTGTTGTCAGTGAGCCTCAGGAGAGTGAGTGCGTTGACAATGAGTGGGATGTCAGTGAGCGTGTTGTCAGCGAGCGTGATGTTAGTGAGCGTGTTGTCAATGAGCGTGATGTCATTGAGCGTGATGTCAGTGAGCCTGAGGAGAGTGAGTGCGATGACAATGAGTGGGATGTCAGTGAGCGTGATGTCAGTGAGTGTGTTGTCAGTGAGTGTGTTGTCAATGAGTGTGTTGTCAGTGAGTGTGTTGTCAGTGAGATTGTTGTCAGTGAGTGTGTTGTCCATTAGTGTGGTGTCAGTGGGTGTGATGTCAGTGAGTGTATTGTCAGTGAGTGTGTTGTCAGTGAGGGTGTTGTCAATGAATGTGTTGTCAGTGAGTGTGTTGTCAGTGAGCCTTTGTCAGTGAGTGGGATGTCAGTGAGCGTGTTGTCTGTGAGTGTGTTGTCAGTGTGTATGTTGTCAGTGACTGTGTTGACAATGAGTGTGTTGTCAGACAGTGGGATATCAGTGACTGGGTTGTCAGTGAGTCTGTAGTCAGGGAGCATGATGTAAGTGAGCGTGATGTCACTGAGCGTGTTGTCATTGAGTGTTTAGTCAGTGAGCGTGATATCAGTGTGTGGGATGTCAGTGAGCGTGTTGTCAGTGAGCATGGATGTCAGTGAGTGTGTTGTCAGTGAGTGGGAAGTCAGTGAGTATGTTGTCAGTGAGTGTGTTGTCAATGAGTGTGTTGTCAGTGAGCGCGATGTAAGTGAGCGTGATGACAGTGAGTGTGTTGTCAGTGAGTGTGTTGTCAGTGAGCAGGATGCAAGTTAGTGTGATATCAGTGAGTGTGTTGTCAGTGAGTGTGTTGTCAGTGAGTGTGTTGTCAGTGAGTGTGACGTCAGTGAGCGGGTTGTCAGTGAGTGTATTGTCAGTGAGTATGTTGTCAGTGAGTGTGTTGTCAGTCAGCGTGTTGTCAGAGAGTGTGTTGTCAGAGAGTGTGTTGTCAGTGAGTGTGTTGTCAGACAGCATGTTGTCAGTGAGCGAGTTGTCAGTGAGTGTGTTGTCAGTCAGCGTGTTGTCACTGAGCGCGTTGTCAGTGAGTGTGTTGTCAGTGAGTGTGTTGTCAGTGAGTGTGTTGTCAGTGAGCATGCTATCGGTGTGTGGGATGTCATTGAGCGTGTTGTCAGTGAGCATGATCTTGGTAAGCGTGATGTCAGTGACCGTATTGCCAGTAAGTGTGTTCTCAGTGAGGGTGTTGTCTGTGAATGTGTTATCAGTAAGCTGGGTGTCAGAGAGTGTGTTGTCAGTGAGTGTGATGTCAGTGAGTGTGATGTAAGTGAGTGTGTTGTCAGCGAGCGTGATGTTAGTGAGCTTATTGTCAATGAGCGTGATGTCATTGAGCGTGATGTCAGTGAGCCTGAGGAGAGTGAGTGGGATGTCAGTGAGTGTGATGTCATTGAGCATGATGTCAGTGGGCTTTTTGTCAGTGAGCCTGAGGAGAGTGAGAACGATGACAATGAGTGGGATGTCAGTGAGCGTGATGTCAGTGAGTGTGTTGTAAGTGACCGTGTTGTCAGTGAGAGGGATGTCAGTGAATGTGATGGCAGTGATTGTGTTGTCAGTGAGCTGGATGTCACTGAGCATGATGTTAGTGAGCGTGTTGTCAATGTGCGTGATGTCATTGAGCGTGATCTCAGTAAGCGTGTTGTCAGTGAGCCTCAGGAGAGTGAGTGCGTTGACAATGAGTGGGATGTCAGTGAGCGTGTTGTCAGCGAGCGTGATGTTAGTGAGCGTGTTGTCAATGAGCGTGATGTCATTGAGCGTGATGTCAGTGAGCCTGAGGAGAGTGAGTGCGATGACAATGAGTGGGATGTCAGTGAGCGTGATGTCAGTGAGTGTGTTGTCAGTGAGTGTGTTGTCAATGAGTGTGTTGTCAGTGAGTGTGTTGTCAGTGAGATTGTTGTCAGTGAGTGTGTTGTCCATTAGTGTGGTGTCAGTGGGTGTGATGTCAGTGAGTGTATTGTCAGTGAGTGTGTTGTCAGTGAGGGTGTTGTCAATGAATGTGTTGTCAGTGAGTGTGTTGTCAGTGAGCCTTTGTCAGTGAGTGGGATGTCAGTGAGCGTGTTGTCTGTGAGTGTGTTGTCAGTGTGTATGTTGTCAGTGACTGTGTTGACAATGAGTGTGTTGTCAGACAGTGGGATATCAGTGACTGGGTTGTCAGTGAGTCTGTAGTCAGGGAGCATGATGTAAGTGAGCGTGATGTCACTGAGCGTGTTGTCATTGAGTGTTTAGTCAGTGAGCGTGATATCAGTGTGTGGGATGTCAGTGAGCGTGTTGTCAGTGAGCATGGATGTCAGTGAGTGTGTTGTCAGTGAGTGGGAAGTCAGTGAGTATGTTGTCAGTGAGTGTGTTGTCAATGAGTGTGTTGTCAGTGAGCGCGATGTAAGTGAGCGTGATGACAGTGAGTGTGTTGTCAGTGAGTGTGTTGTCAGTGAGCAGGATGCAAGTTAGTGTGATATCAGTGAGTGTGTTGTCAGTGAGTGTGTTGTCAGTGAGTGTGTTGTCAGTGAGTGTGACGTCAGTGAGCGGGTTGTCAGTGAGTGTATTGTCAGTGAGTATGTTGTCAGTGAGTGTGTTGTCAGTCAGCGTGTTGTCAGAGAGTGTGTTGTCAGAGAGTGTGTTGTCAGTGAGTGTGTTGTCAGACAGCATGTTGTCAGTGAGCGAGTTGTCAGTGAGTGTGTTGTCAGTCAGCGTGTTGTCACTGAGCGCGTTGTCAGTGAGTGTGTTGTCAGTGAGTGTGTTGTCAGTGAGTGTGTTGTCAGTGAGCATGCTATCGGTGTGTGGGATGTCATTGAGCGTGTTGTCAGTGAGCATGATCTTGGTAAGCGTGATGTCAGTGACCGTATTGCCAGTAAGTGTGTTCTCAGTGAGGGTGTTGTCTGTGAATGTGTTATCAGTAAGCTGGGTGTCAGAGAGTGTGTTGTCAGTGAGTGTGATGTCAGTGAGTGTGATGTAAGTGAGTGTGTTGTCAGCGAGCGTGATGTTAGTGAGCTTATTGTCAATGAGCGTGATGTCATTGAGCGTGATGTCAGTGAGCCTGAGGAGAGTGAGTGGGATGTCAGTGAGTGTGATGTCATTGAGCATGATGTCAGTGGGCTTTTTGTCAGTGAGCCTGAGGAGAGTGAGAACGATGACAATGAGTGGGATGTCAGTGAGCGTGATGTCAGTGAGTGTGTTGTAAGTGACCGTGTTGTCAGTGAGAGGGATGTCAGTGAATGTGATGGCAGTGATTGTGTTGTCAGTGAGCTGGATGTCACTGAGCATGATGTTAGTGAGCGTGTTGTCAATGTGCGTGATGTCATTGAGCGTGATCTCAGTAAGCGTGTTGTCAGTGAGCCTCAGGAGAGTGAGTGCGTTGACAATGAGTGGGATGTCAGTGAGCGTGTTGTCAGCGAGCGTGATGTTAGTGAGCGTGTTGTCAATGAGCGTGATGTCATTGAGCGTGATGTCAGTGAGCCTGAGGAGAGTGAGTGCGATGACAATGAGTGGGATGTCAGTGAGCGTGATGTCAGTGAGTGTGTTGTCAGTGAGTGTGTTGTCAATGAGTGTGTTGTCAGTGAGTGTGTTGTCAGTGAGATTGTTGTCAGTGAGTGTGTTGTCCATTAGTGTGGTGTCAGTGGGTGTGATGTCAGTGAGTGTATTGTCAGTGAGTGTGTTGTCAGTGAGGGTGTTGTCAATGAATGTGTTGTCAGTGAGTGTGTTGTCAGTGAGCCTTTGTCAGTGAGTGGGATGTCAGTGAGCGTGTTGTCTGTGAGTGTGTTGTCAGTGTGTATGTTGTCAGTGACTGTGTTGACAATGAGTGTGTTGTCAGACAGTGGGATATCAGTGACTGGGTTGTCAGTGAGTCTGTAGTCAGGGAGCATGATGTAAGTGAGCGTGATGTCACTGAGCGTGTTGTCATTGAGTGTTTAGTCAGTGAGCGTGATATCAGTGTGTGGGATGTCAGTGAGCGTGTTGTCAGTGAGCATGGATGTCAGTGAGTGTGTTGTCAGTGAGTGGGAAGTCAGTGAGTATGTTGTCAGTGAGTGTGTTGTCAATGAGTGTGTTGTCAGTGAGCGCGATGTAAGTGAGCGTGATGACAGTGAGTGTGTTGTCAGTGAGTGTGTTGTCAGTGAGCACGATGCAAGTGAGCGTGATGTCAGTGAGTGTGTTGTCAGTGAGCGTGATGTCAGTGAGTGTGTTGTCAGTGAGCGTGATGTCAGTGAGTGTGTTGTCAGTGAGCGTGATGTCAGTGAGTGTGCTGTCAGTGAGTATGTTGTCAGTGAGTATGTTGTCAGTGAGTTTGTTGTCAGTGTGTGGGATATCAGTGAGTTGGATGTCAGTGAGTCTGATATCAGGCAGCGTGATGTCAGTGAGCATGATGTCAGTGAGCGTGAAGTCAGTGATTGGGATATCAGTGACTGTGATGTCAGTGAGTGTGTGGTCAATGAGTGTGTTGTCAGTGAATGTGTTGTCAGTAAGAGGGAAGTCTGTTAGTCTGTTGTGAGTGAGTGGGATGTCAGTGAGTGTGTTGTCAGTGAGTGTGTTCTCGGTGAATGTGATGTGAGTGATTGTGTTATCAGTGAGCGGGATGTCAGTGAATGTGCTGTCAGTGAGTGTGTTGTCAGTGAGCAGGATGCAAGTTAGTGTGATGTCAGTGAGTGTGTTGTCAGTGAGTGTGTTGTCAGTGAGTGTGTTGTCAGTGAGTATGACGTCAGTGAGCGGGATGTCAGTGTGTGTGTTGTCAGTCAGTGTGTTGTCAGTGAGTGTGACGTCAGTGAGCGGGTTGTCAGTGAGTGTATTGTCAGTGAGTATGTTGTCAGTGAGTGTGTTGTCAGTCAGCGTGTTGTCAGAGAGTGTGTTGTCAGAGAGTGTTTTGTAAGTGAGTGTGTTGTCAGACAGCATGTTGTCAGTGAGCGAGTTGTCAGTGAGTGTGTTGTCAGTCAGCGTGTTGTCACTGAGCGCGTTGTCAGTGAGTGTGTTGTCAGTGAGTGTGTTGTCAGTGAGTGTGTTGTCAGTGAGCATGCTATCGGTGTGTGGGATGTCATTGAGCGTGTTGTCAGTGAGCATGATCTTGGTAAGCGTGATGTCAGTGACCGTATTGCCAGTAAGTGTGTTCTCAGTGAGGGTGTTGTCTGTGAATGTGTTATCAGTAAGCTGGGTGTCAGAGAGTGTGTTGTCAGTGAGTGTGATGTCAGTGAGTGTGATGTAAGTGAGTGTGTTGTCAGTGAGTGTGTTGTCAGTTAGTGTGTTGTCAATGAGTGTGTTGTCAGTTAGTGTGATGTCATTGAGCGTGTGGTCAGTGAGTGTCTGGTCAGTGAGTGTGTTGTGAGTGAGTGTGTTGTCAATGAGTGTGTTGTCAGTGAGTGTGTTGTCAGTGAGTGGGATGTTTGTGAGTGTGCTGTCAGTGAATAAGTTGTCAATGGGTGGGATTTCAATGATTGGGAGGTCAGTGAGTGTGTCCTCAGTGAGTAGGATGTCAGTGAGTTGGATGTCAGTGAGTGTGATGTCAGTGAGTGTGATGTCAATGAATATGTTGTTAGTTAGTGTGTTGTCAGTGAGTGGGATGTTTGTGAGTGTGCTGTCAGTGAATAAGTTGTCAGTGGGTGGGATTTCAATGATTGGGAGGTCAGTGAGTGTGTCCTCAGTGAGTAGGATGTCAGTGAGTTGGATGTCAGTGAGTGTGATGTCAGTGAGTGTGATGTCAATGAATATGTTGTTAGTTAGTTTGTTGTCAGTGAGTGGGATGTTTGTGAGTGTGCTGTTAGTGAATATGTGGTCAATGGGTGGGATTTCAATGAGTGGGATGTCAGTGAGCGTGTCCTCAGTGAGTAGGAAGTCTGTGAGTTGGATGTCAGTGAGTGTGATGTCAGTGAGTGTGATGTCAGTGAATATGTTGTTCGTGAGTGGGATGTCAGTGAGTGTGATGTCAGTGAAAGTGCTGTCAGTGAGTGGGGTGTTTGTGAGTGTGATGGCAATGAATGTGTTGTCAGAGAGTGGGATGTCAGTGAGTTGGATGTCAGTGAGCTTGCCCTCAATGAGTGGGATGTCAGTGATGTGATATCAGTGAGCGGGATGTCAGTGGGCGTGTTGTCAGTGAGTGTGTTGTCAGTGAGCATGTTGTCAGTGAGCCTGAGGAGAGTGAGTGCGATGCCAATGAGTGGGATGTCAGTGAGCGTGATGTCAGTGAGCGTGATGTCAGTGAGCGTGTTGTCAGTGAGTGTGTTGTCAGTGATTGTGAACTAAGTGAGTGTGTTGTGAATGAATGTGTTGTCAGTGAGTGTGATGTCAGAGATTGTGTTGTCAGTGAGTGTGTTATCAGTGAGCGTGTTCTCAATGAGTGGGATGTCAGTGAGCATGATGTCAGTGAGTGTGATGGCAGTGAGTGTGTTGTCAGTGTGCCGGATGTCACTGAGCGTGATGTTAGTGAGCGTGTTGTCAATGAGCGCGATGTCATTGAGCGTGATGTCAGTGAGCGTGTAGTCAATGAGTGTGATGTCAGTGATGGTGTTGTCTGTGAGCCTGAGGAGAGTCTGTGCGATGACAAAGAGTGGGATGTCAGTGAATGTGATGTCAGTGAGTGTGTTGTCAGTGAATGTGTTGTCAGTAAGCTGGATGTCAGTTAGTCTGTTGTGAGTGAGCGTGATGTTAGTGAGTGTGATGTCAGTGAGTATGTTGCCAGTGAGTGAGTTATCAGTGAGTGTGTTGTCAGTGATTGTATTGTCAGTGAGTGTGTTGTGAGTGAGTGTGTTCTCAGTAAGTGTGTTGTCAGTGAGTGTGTTGTCAGTGAGTGTGTTGTCAGTGAGTGTGCTTTCAGTGAGCGGGATGTCAGTGAGTGTGATGTCAGTGAGTGTGTTGTCAGTGAGTGTGCTGTCAGTGAGAGGGATGTCAGTGAATGTGATGGCAGTGAGTGTGTTGTCAGTGAATATGTTGTCAGTTAGCTGGATGTCAGTTAGTCTGTCGTGAGTGAGCGTGATGTTAGTGAGTGTGATGTTAGTGAGTGTGATGGCAGTGAGTGTGCTGTCAGTGTGCCGGATGTCACTGAGCGTGATGTTAGTGAGCGTGTTGTCAATGAGCGCGATGTCATTGAGCGTGATGTCAGTGAGCGTGTAGTCATTGAGTGTGATGTCAGTGATGGTGTTGTCAGTGAGCCTGAGGAGAGTGAGTGCGATGACAATGAGTGGGATGTCAGTGAGCGTGATGTCAGTGAGTGTGTTGTCAGTGAATGTGTTGTCAGTAAGCTGGATGTCAGTTAGTCTGTTGTGAGTGAGCGTGATGTTAGTGAGTGTGATGTCAGTGAGTATGTTGCCAGTGAGTGTGTTATCAGTGAGTGTGTTGTCAGTGATTGAATTGTCAGTGAGTGTGTTGTCAGTGAGTGTGTTCTCAGTAAGTGTGTTGTCAGTGAGTGTGTTATCAGTGAGCGGGATGAGAGTGAGTGTGTTGTCAGTGAGTGTGTTGTCAGTGAGTGTGTTATCAGTGAGCGGGATGTCATTGAGTGTGTTGTCAGTGAGTGTGTTGTCAATGAGTGTGTTGTCAGTGAGCAGGATGTCAGTGACTGTGTTGTCAGTGAGAGTGTTATCAGTGAGCAGGATGTCAGTGAGTGTGTTGTCAGTGAGTGTGTTGTCAGTGAATGTGATGTGAGTGAGTGTGTTGTCAGTGAGCGGGATGTCAGTGACTGTGTTGTCAGTGAGTGTGTTATCAGTGAGTGTGTTGTCAGAGACTGTGTTGTCAGTGAGTGTGTTGTCAGTGAATGGGCGTTCAGTGAGTGTGTTGTCAGGGAGTGTTTTCTCAGTGTATGTGTTGTTAGTGAGTGTGATATCAGTGAGCAGCATGTCAGTGAGTGTGTTGTCAGTGACTGTGTTTTCAGTGAGTGTGTTGTCAGTGAGTGTGACGTAAGTGAGCGGGATGCAAGTTAGAATGATGTCAGTTAGTGTGTTGTCAGTGAGTGTGGTGTCAGTGATTGTGTTGTCAGTGAGTGTGTTGTCAGAGATTGTGTTGTCAATGCGTGTGTTATCAGTGAGCGGGATGTCAGTGAATGTGTTGTCAGTGAGTGTGTTATCAGTGAGCAGGATGTCAGTGAGTTTGTTGTCAGTGAGTGTGTTTTCAGTGAATGTGATGTGAGTGAGTGTGTTATCAGTGAGCAGGATGTCAGTAAGAGTGATGTCAGTGACTGTGTTTTCAGTGAGTGTGTTGTCAGTGAGTGTGTTGTCAGTGAATGGGCTCTCAGTGAGTGTGTTGTCAGGGAGTGTAACGTAAGTGAGCGGAATGCAAGTTGGAATGATGTCAGTTAGTGTGTTGTCAGTGAGTGTGGTGTCAGTGATTGTGTTGTCAGTGAATGTGTTGTCAGAGATTGTGTTGTCAATGAGTGTGTTATCAGTGAGCGGGTTGTCAGTGAGTGTGTTGTCGGTGAGTGTGTTGTCAGTGAGTGTGACGTCAGTGACCGGGGAGAAAGTTAGTGTGATGTCAGTGAGTGTGTTGTCAGTGAGTGTGATGTCAATGAGCGTGATGTCAGTGAGCATGTTGTAAGTGAGTGAGCTGTCAATGAGTGTGATGTCCGTGAGTGTTTTGGCAGTGGGTGTGATGTCAGTGAGTGTATTATCAGAGAGGGGGATGTCAGTTAATGTGTTGTCAGTGAGCGGAATGTCAGTGAGTGTGTTGTTAGTGAGTGTGTTATCAGTGAATGTGTTGTGAGTGAGTGTGTTATCAGTGAGCTGGATGTCAGTGAGTGTGCTGTCAGTGAGTGTGTTGTCAGCGAGCGTGTTGTCAGTGAGCGTGATGTCTATGAGTGTGATGTCATTGAGCGTGATGTCATTGAGCGTGTTGTCAGTGAGCCTGTGGAGAGTGAGTGCGATGAGAGTGAGTGGGATATGAGTGAGCGTGATGTCAGTGAGTGTGTTGTCAGTGAGTGTGTTGGCTGTGAGTGGGATATGAGTGAGCGTAATGTCTGTGAGTGTGTTGTCAATGAGTGTATTGTCAGTCAGTGTGTTGGCAGTGACCGTGTTGTCAGTGAGAGTGATGTCAGCGAATATGATGGCAGTGAATGTGTTGTCAACGATGGTGTTGTCAGTGAGCGTGATGTCATTGAGCATGTTGTCATTGAGTGTGTTGTCAGTGAGCGTGATGTCAGTGAGCGTGATGTCAGTGAGCGTGTTGTCAGTGAGCCTGAGGAGAGTGAGTGCGATGACAGCGAGTGTGTTGTCAGTGAGCAGGATGTCACTGAGAGTGATGTAAGTGAGTGTGTTGTCAGTGAGTCTGTTGTCAGTAAGTTGGATGTCAGTTAGTCTGTTGTGAGTGAGCGTGATGTTAGTGAGTGTGATGTTAGTGAGTGTGTAGTCAGTGAGTTTGTTGTCAGTGAGTGTGTAGTGAGTGAGAGTATTGTGAATGAGTGTGTTATCAGTTAGCAGGATGTCAGTGAGTGTGTTGTCAGTGAGTGTGTTGTCAGTGAGTGTGTTCTCAGTGAATGTGATGTGAGTGATTTTGTTATCAGTGAGCGGAATGTCAGTGAGTGTGTGGTCAGTGAGTGTGTTGTCAATGAGTGTGTTGTCAGTGAGTGTGTTATCAGTGAGCAGGATGTCAGTGAATGTGTTGTCAGTGAATGTGTTGTCAGTGAGTGTGTTGTCAGTGAGCGGGATGCAAGTTAGTGTGATGTCAGTGAGTGTGTTTTCAGTGAGTGTGTTGTGAGTGAGTGTGTTGTCAGTGAGTGTGTTGTGAGTGAGTGTGTTGTCAGTGAGTGTGATGTCAGTGAGTGTGTTGTCACTGAGTGTGTTGTCAGTGAGTGTGTTGTCAGTGAGTGTGTTTCCAGTGAGCGTGATGCAAGTGAGTGTGATGTCAGTGAGCGTGTTGTCAGTGAGTGTGTTGTGAGTGAGTGTCACGTCAGTGAGCGGGGTGCAAGTTAGTGTGATGTCAGTGAGTGTGTTGTCAGTGAGTGTGTTGTCAGTGAGTGGTATGTTAGTGAGTGTGTTGTCAGTGAGTGTGTTGTCTGTGAGTGTGTTGTGATTGAGTGTGTTGTTAGTGAGTGTGTTGTGAGTGAGTGTGTTGTCAGTGAGCGGGATGACAGTGAGTGTGTTGTCAGTGAGTGTGACGTCTGTGAGCGGGATGCAAGTGAGTGTAATGTCAGTTAGCGTGATGTCAGTGTATGTGTTGTCAGTGCGTGTGTTTTCAGTGAGTGTGTTGTCAGTGAGCGAGATGCAAGTGAGTGTGATGTCAGTGAGCGTGTTGTCAGTGAGTGTGTTGTCAGTGAGCATGATTTCATTGAGTGTGATGTCAGTGAGTGTGTTGACAGTGAGTGTGATGTCAGTGAGTGTGTTGTCAGTGAGTGTGATGTCAGTGAGTGTGTTGTCACTGAGTGTGTTGTCAGTGAGTGTGTTGTCAGTGAGTGTGTTTCCAGTGAGCGTGATGCAAGTGAGTGTGATGTCAGTGAGCGTGTTGTCAGTGAGTGTGTTGTGAGTGAGTGTCACGTCAGTGAGCGGGGTGCAAGTTAGTGTGATGTCAGTGAGTGTGTTGTCAGTGAGTGTGTTGTCAGTGAGTGGTATGTTAGTGAGTGTGTTGTCAGTGAGTGTGTTGTCTGTGAGTGTGTTGTGATTGAGTGTGTTGTTAGTGAGTGTGTTGTGAGTGAGTGTGTTGTCAGTGAGCGGGATGACAGTGAGTGTGTTGTCAGTGAGTGTGACGTCTGTGAGCGGGATGCAAGTGAGTGTAATGTCAGTTAGCGTGATGTCAGTGTATGTGTTGTCAGTGCGTGTGTTTTCAGTGAGTGTGTTGTCAGTGAGCGAGATGCAAGTGAGTGTGATGTCAGTGAGCGTGTTGTCAGTGAGTGTGTTGTCAGTGAGCATGATTTCATTGAGTGTGATGTCAGTGAGTGTGTTGACAGTGAGTGTGATGTCAGTGAGTGTGTTGTCAGTGAGTGTGTTGTCATTGATCGTGATGTCAGTGAGCGTGTTGTCAGTGAGCGTGATGTCAGTGAGTGTGTTGTCAGTGTGCGTGATGTCATTGAGTGTGATGTCAGTGAGCGTGATGTCATTGAGTATGATGTCAGTGAGCGTGATGTCAGTGAGTGTGTAGTCAGTGAGCGTGAGGTCAGTGAGCGTGATGTCAGTGAGCATGTTGTCAGTGAGCGTGATGCCAGTGAGCGTGATGTCAGTGAGCGTGATGTCAGTGAGTGTGTTGTCAGTGAGCGTGATGCCAGTGAGCGTGATGTCAGTGAGCATGTTCTAAGTGAGTGTGCTGTCAATGAGCGTGATGTCCGTGAGTGTGTTGTCAGTGAGTGTGTTGTCAGAGAGCGGGATGTCAGTTAATGTGTTGTAAGTGAGCGGGATGTCTGTGAGTGTGTTCTCAGTGAGTGTGTTGTCAGTGAATGTGTTGTGAGTGAGTGTCTAATCAATGAGCTGGAAGTCAGTGAGTGTGCTGTCAGTGAGTGTGTTGTCAGCGAGTGTGTTGTCAGTGAGTGTGATGTCATTGAGTGTGATATCAGTGAGCGTGTTGTCAGTGAGTCTGAGGAGAGTGAGTGCGATGAGAGTGAGCAGAATGTCAGTAAGCAGGATGTCACTGAGAGTGATGTAAGTGAGTGTGTTGTCAGTGAGTGTGTTGTCAGTAAGCTGGATGTCAGTTAGTCTGTTGTGAGTGAGCGTGATGTTAGTGAGTGTGATGTTAGTGAGTGTGATGTCAGTGAGGTTGTTATCAGTGAGCGAGATGTCAGTGAGTGTGTTGTCAGTGAGTGTGTTGTCATTGAGCGTGATGTCAGTGAGCGTGTTGTCAGTGAGCGTGATGTCAGTGAGTGTGTTGTCAGTGTGCGTGATGTCATTGAGTGTGATGTCAGTGAGCGTGATGTCATTGAGTATGATGTCAGTGAGCGTGATGTCAGTGAGTGTGTAGTCAGTGAGTGTGTTGTCAGTGAGTGTGTTGTCATTGAGCGTGATGTCAGTGAGCGTGTTGTCAGTGAGCGTGATGTCAGTGAGTGTGTTGTCAGTGTGCGTGATGTCATTGAGTGTGATGTCAGTGAGCGTGATGTCATTGAGTATGATGTCAGTGAGCGTGATGTCAGTGAGTGTGTAGTCAGTGAGTGTGTTGTCATTGAGCGTGATGTCAGTGAGTGTGTAGTCAGTGAGTGTGTTGTCATTGAGTGTGATGTCAGTGAGTGTGTTGACAGTGAGTGTGATGTCAGTGAGTGTGTTGTCAGTGAGTGTGTAGTCAGTGAGTGTGTTGTCATTGAGTGTGATGTCAGTGAGTGTGTTGACAGTGAGTGTGATGTCAGTGAGTGTGTTGTCAGTGAGTGTGTTGTCAGTGAGTGTGTTGTCATTGAGCGTGATGTCAGTGAGCGTGTTGTCAGTGAGCGTGATGTCAGTGAGTGTGTTGTCAGTGTGCGTGATGTCATTGAGTGTGATGTCAGTGAGCGTGATGTCATTGAGTATGATGTCAGTGAGCGTGATGTCAGTGAGTGTGTAGTCAGTGAGCGTGAGGTCAGTGAGCGTGATGTCAGTGAGCATGTTGTCAGTGAGCGTGATGCCAGTGAGCGTGATGTCAGTGAGCATGTTGTAAGTGAGTGTGCTGTCAATGAGCGTGATGTCCGTGAGTGTGTTGTCAGTGAGTGTGTTGTCAGAGAGCGGGATGTCAGTTAATGTGTTGTCAATGAGTGTGATGTCCGTGAGTGTCTTGTCAGTGAGCGTGAGGTCAGTGAGCGTGATGTCAGTGAGCGTGATGTCAGTGAGCGTGATGTCAGTGAGTGTGTTGTAAGTGAGCGTGCTGTCAATGAGCGTGATGTCCGTGAGTGTGTTGTCAGTGAGTGTGTTGTCAGAGAGCGGGATGTCAGTTAATGTGTTGTCAGTGAGCGGGATGTCTGTGAGTGTGTTGTCAGTGAGTGTGTTGTCAGTGAATGTGTTGTGAGTGAGTGTGTTATCAATGAGCTGGAAATCAGTGAGTGTGCTGTCAGTGAGCGTGTTGTCAGCGAGTGTGTTGTCAGTGAGTGTGATGTCATTGAGTGTGATATCAGTGAGCGTGTTGTCAGTGAGTCTGAGGAGAGTGAGTGCGATGAGAGTGAGCAGAATGTCAGTGAGCAGGATGTCACTGAGAGTGATGTAAGTGAGTGTGATGTCAGTGAGTTTGTTATCAGTGAGCGGGATGTCAGTGAGTTTGTTGTCAGTGAATGTGTTGTCAGTGAGTGTGTTTTCAGTGAGTGTGTTGTCAGTGAGTGTGTTGTCAGTGAGTGTGTTATCAGTGAGCAGGATGTCAGTGAATGTGTTGTCAGTGAGTGTGTTGTCATTCAGTGTGTTGTCAGTGAGTGTGTTGTGAGTGAGTGTGTTGTCAGTGAGCGGGATGCAAGTTAGTGTGATGTCAGTGAGTGTGTTGTCAGTGAGTGTGTTGTCAGTGAAAGGGAATTCAGTGAATATGCTCTCAGTCAGTGTGTTGTCAGAGAGTGTCTTATCAGTGAGCAGGATGTCATTGAATGTGTTTTCAGTGAGTGTGTTGTCAGTGAGTGTGTTGTCAGTGAGCGGGATGCAAGTTAGTGTGATGTCAGTGAGTGTGTTGTCAGATAGTGTGTTGTCAGTGAGTGTGTTGTCAGTGAGTGTCACGTCAGTGAGCGGGGTGCAAGTTAGTGTGATGTCAGTGAGTGTGTTGTCAGTGAGTGTGTTGTCAGTGAGTGGTATGTTAGTGAGTGTGTTGTCAGTGAGTGTGCTGCCAGTGATTGGGATGTTTGTGAGTGTGCTGTCAGTGAATATGTTGTCAGTGAGTTGGATGTCAGTGAGTGTGATGTCAGTGTAAGTGCTGTCAGTGAGTGGTGTGTTTGTGAGTGTAATGGCAATGAATGTGTTGTCAGTGAGTGGGATGTCAATGAGGGTGTTCTCAGTGAGTAGGATGTCATTGAGTTCGATGTCAGTGAGCCTGATGTCAGTGAAAGTGCTGTCAGTGAGTGGTGTGTTTGTGAGTGTGATGGCAATGAATGTGTTGTCAGTGAGTGGGATGTCAGTGAGCATGTCCTCAGTGAGTCGGATTTCAGTGAGTGTCTTTTCAGTGGCCATGTTGTCAGTGAGTGTGCTGTCAATGAGTGTGATGTCCGTGAGTGTGTTGTCAGTGAGTGTGATGTCATTGAGCGTTATGTCAGTGGGCGTGTTGTCAGTGAGCCTGAGGAGAGTGACTGCGATGACAGTGAGTGGGATATCAGTGAGCGTGTTGTCAGTGAGCATGATGTCAGTGAGTGTGTTGTCAGTGAGTGTGTTGTCAGTGAGAGGGATGTCAGCGAATGTGATGGCAGTGAGCGTGATGTCAGTGAGTGTGATGTCATTGAGCGTGATGTCAGTGAGTGTGTTGTCAGCGAGCGTGTTGCCAGTGAGCTTGATGTCAGTTAGTCCGTTGTGAGTGAGCGTGATGTTAGAGAGTGTGATGTCAGTGAGTTTGTTGTCAGTGAGTGTGTTGTCAGTGAGTGTATTGTCAGTGAGTGTGTTGTGAGTGAGTGTGTTGACAGTGAGTGTGTTGTCAGTGAGCGAAATGTCAGTGAGTATGTTGTCAGTGAGTGTGTTGTCAGTGAATGTGTTGTCGGTGAGTGTGTTATCAGTGAGCGGGATGTCAGTGAGTGTGTGGTCAGTGAGTGTATTGTCCGTGAGTGTGTTGTCAGCGAGTGTGGTGTCAGTGAATGTGCTGTCAGTGAGTGTGTTGTCAGTGGGAGTGTTGTCAGTGAGTGTGACGTCAGTGAGCGGGATGCAAGTTAGTGTGATGTCAGTGAGTGTGTTGTCAGTGTATGTGTTATCCGTGAGCGGGGTGTCAGTGAGTGTGTTGTCAGTGAGTGTGACGTCAGTGAGCGGGATGCAAGTTAGTGTGATGTCAGTGAGTATGTTGTCAGTGAGTGTGTTATCAGTGAGCGGGATGTCAGTGAGTGTGCTCTCAGTGAGTGTGTTGTCAGAGAGTGTGTTATCAGTGAGCAGGTTGTCTGTGAGTGTATTTTCACTGAGTGTGTTGTCAGTGAGCATGTTGTCAGTGAGAGGGATGTCAGTGAGCGGGATGTCAGTGAGCGTGTTGTCAGCGAGCGTGTTGTCAGTGTGCGTGATGTCAGTAAGTGTGTTGTCAGTGAATGTGTTGTCAGTGAGCTGGATGTCAGTAAGTCTGTTGTGAGTTAGCATGATGTTAGTGAGTGTGATGTCAGTGAGTTTGTTGTGAGTGAGTGTGTTGTCAGTGAGTGTGTTGTGAGTGTGTTGTCAGTGAGCGTGTTGTCAGTGAGTGTGTTTTCAGTGAGTGTGTTATGAGTGAATGTGTTATCAGTGAGCAGGATGTCAGTGAGTGTGGTGTCAGGGAGTGTGTTATCATGTGAGCGAGATGTCAGTTAGCATGTTGTCAGTGAGTGTGCTGTCAATGAGTGTGATGTCCGTGGGTGTGATGTCAGTGAGTGTGTTGTCAGTGAGTGTGTTGTCAGTAAGCTGGATGTCAGTTAGTCTGTTGTGAGTGAGCGTGATGTTAGTGAGTGTGATGTTAGTGAGTGTGATGTCAGTGAGGTTGTTATCAGTGAGCGAGATGTCAGTGAGTGTGTTGTCAGTGAGTGTGTTGTCATTGAGCGTGATGTCAGTGAGCGTGTTGTCAGTGAGCGTGATGTCAGTGAGTGTGTTGTCAGTGTGCGTGATGTCATTGAGTGTGATGTCAGTGAGCGTGATGTCATTGAGTATGATGTCAGTGAGCGTGATGTCAGTGAGTGTGTAGTCAGTGAGTGTGTTGTCAGTGAGTGTGTTGTCATTGAGCGTGATGTCAGTGAGCGTGTTGTCAGTGAGCGTGATGTCAGTGAGTGTGTTGTCAGTGTGCGTGATGTCATTGAGTGTGATGTCAGTGAGCGTGATGTCATTGAGTATGATGTCAGTGAGCGTGATGTCAGTGAGTGTGTAGTCAGTGAGTGTGTTGTCATTGAGCGTGATGTCAGTGAGTGTGTAGTCAGTGAGTGTGTTGTCATTGAGTGTGATGTCAGTGAGTGTGTTGACAGTGAGTGTGATGTCAGTGAGTGTGTTGTCAGTGAGTGTGTAGTCAGTGAGTGTGTTGTCATTGAGTGTGATGTCAGTGAGTGTGTTGACAGTGAGTGTGATGTCAGTGAGTGTGTTGTCAGTGAGTGTGTTGTCAGTGAGTGTGTTGTCATTGAGCGTGATGTCAGTGAGCGTGTTGTCAGTGAGCGTGATGTCAGTGAGTGTGTTGTCAGTGTGCGTGATGTCATTGAGTGTGATGTCAGTGAGCGTGATGTCATTGAGTATGATGTCAGTGAGCGTGATGTCAGTGAGTGTGTAGTCAGTGAGCGTGAGGTCAGTGAGCGTGATGTCAGTGAGCATGTTGTCAGTGAGCGTGATGCCAGTGAGCGTGATGTCAGTGAGCATGTTGTAAGTGAGTGTGCTGTCAATGAGCGTGATGTCCGTGAGTGTGTTGTCAGTGAGTGTGTTGTCAGAGAGCGGGATGTCAGTTAATGTGTTGTCAATGAGTGTGATGTCCGTGAGTGTCTTGTCAGTGAGCGTGAGGTCAGTGAGCGTGATGTCAGTGAGCGTGATGTCAGTGAGCGTGATGTCAGTGAGTGTGTTGTAAGTGAGCGTGCTGTCAATGAGCGTGATGTCCGTGAGTGTGTTGTCAGTGAGTGTGTTGTCAGAGAGCGGGATGTCAGTTAATGTGTTGTCAGTGAGCGGGATGTCTGTGAGTGTGTTGTCAGTGAGTGTGTTGTCAGTGAATGTGTTGTGAGTGAGTGTGTTATCAATGAGCTGGAAATCAGTGAGTGTGCTGTCAGTGAGCGTGTTGTCAGCGAGTGTGTTGTCAGTGAGTGTGATGTCATTGAGTGTGATATCAGTGAGCGTGTTGTCAGTGAGTCTGAGGAGAGTGAGTGCGATGAGAGTGAGCAGAATGTCAGTGAGCAGGATGTCACTGAGAGTGATGTAAGTGAGTGTGATGTCAGTGAGTTTGTTATCAGTGAGCGGGATGTCAGTGAGTTTGTTGTCAGTGAATGTGTTGTCAGTGAGTGTGTTTTCAGTGAGTGTGTTGTCAGTGAGTGTGTTGTCAGTGAGTGTGTTATCAGTGAGCAGGATGTCAGTGAATGTGTTGTCAGTGAGTGTGTTGTCATTCAGTGTGTTGTCAGTGAGTGTGTTGTGAGTGAGTGTGTTGTCAGTGAGCGGGATGCAAGTTAGTGTGATGTCAGTGAGTGTGTTGTCAGTGAGTGTGTTGTCAGTGAAAGGGAATTCAGTGAATATGCTCTCAGTCAGTGTGTTGTCAGAGAGTGTCTTATCAGTGAGCAGGATGTCATTGAATGTGTTTTCAGTGAGTGTGTTGTCAGTGAGTGTGTTGTCAGTGAGCGGGATGCAAGTTAGTGTGATGTCAGTGAGTGTGTTGTCAGATAGTGTGTTGTCAGTGAGTGTGTTGTCAGTGAGTGTCACGTCAGTGAGCGGGGTGCAAGTTAGTGTGATGTCAGTGAGTGTGTTGTCAGTGAGTGTGTTGTCAGTGAGTGGTATGTTAGTGAGTGTGTTGTCAGTGAGTGTGCTGCCAGTGATTGGGATGTTTGTGAGTGTGCTGTCAGTGAATATGTTGTCAGTGAGTTGGATGTCAGTGAGTGTGATGTCAGTGTAAGTGCTGTCAGTGAGTGGTGTGTTTGTGAGTGTAATGGCAATGAATGTGTTGTCAGTGAGTGGGATGTCAATGAGGGTGTTCTCAGTGAGTAGGATGTCATTGAGTTCGATGTCAGTGAGCCTGATGTCAGTGAAAGTGCTGTCAGTGAGTGGTGTGTTTGTGAGTGTGATGGCAATGAATGTGTTGTCAGTGAGTGGGATGTCAGTGAGCATGTCCTCAGTGAGTCGGATTTCAGTGAGTGTCTTTTCAGTGGCCATGTTGTCAGTGAGTGTGCTGTCAATGAGTGTGATGTCCGTGAGTGTGTTGTCAGTGAGTGTGATGTCATTGAGCGTTATGTCAGTGGGCGTGTTGTCAGTGAGCCTGAGGAGAGTGACTGCGATGACAGTGAGTGGGATATCAGTGAGCGTGTTGTCAGTGAGCATGATGTCAGTGAGTGTGTTGTCAGTGAGTGTGTTGTCAGTGAGAGGGATGTCAGCGAATGTGATGGCAGTGAGCGTGATGTCAGTGAGTGTGATGTCATTGAGCGTGATGTCAGTGAGTGTGTTGTCAGCGAGCGTGTTGCCAGTGAGCTTGATGTCAGTTAGTCCGTTGTGAGTGAGCGTGATGTTAGAGAGTGTGATGTCAGTGAGTTTGTTGTCAGTGAGTGTGTTGTCAGTGAGTGTATTGTCAGTGAGTGTGTTGTGAGTGAGTGTGTTGACAGTGAGTGTGTTGTCAGTGAGCGAAATGTCAGTGAGTATGTTGTCAGTGAGTGTGTTGTCAGTGAATGTGTTGTCGGTGAGTGTGTTATCAGTGAGCGGGATGTCAGTGAGTGTGTGGTCAGTGAGTGTATTGTCCGTGAGTGTGTTGTCAGCGAGTGTGGTGTCAGTGAATGTGCTGTCAGTGAGTGTGTTGTCAGTGGGAGTGTTGTCAGTGAGTGTGACGTCAGTGAGCGGGATGCAAGTTAGTGTGATGTCAGTGAGTGTGTTGTCAGTGTATGTGTTATCCGTGAGCGGGGTGTCAGTGAGTGTGTTGTCAGTGAGTGTGACGTCAGTGAGCGGGATGCAAGTTAGTGTGATGTCAGTGAGTATGTTGTCAGTGAGTGTGTTATCAGTGAGCGGGATGTCAGTGAGTGTGCTCTCAGTGAGTGTGTTGTCAGAGAGTGTGTTATCAGTGAGCAGGTTGTCTGTGAGTGTATTTTCACTGAGTGTGTTGTCAGTGAGCATGTTGTCAGTGAGAGGGATGTCAGTGAGCGGGATGTCAGTGAGCGTGTTGTCAGCGAGCGTGTTGTCAGTGTGCGTGATGTCAGTAAGTGTGTTGTCAGTGAATGTGTTGTCAGTGAGCTGGATGTCAGTAAGTCTGTTGTGAGTTAGCATGATGTTAGTGAGTGTGATGTCAGTGAGTTTGTTGTGAGTGAGTGTGTTGTCAGTGAGTGTGTTGTGAGTGTGTTGTCAGTGAGCGTGTTGTCAGTGAGTGTGTTTTCAGTGAGTGTGTTATGAGTGAATGTGTTATCAGTGAGCAGGATGTCAGTGAGTGTGGTGTCAGGGAGTGTGTTATCATGTGAGCGAGATGTCAGTTAGCATGTTGTCAGTGAGTGTGCTGTCAATGAGTGTGATGTCCGTGGGTGTGATGTCAGTGAGTGTGTTGTCAGTGTGTGTGTTATCAGTGAGCGGGATGTCAGTGAGTGTTCTCTCAGTGAGTGTGATGTCATTGAGCGTGATGTCAGTGGGCGTGTTGTTAGTGAGCCTGAGGAGAGTGAGAACGATGACAATGAGTGTAATGTCAGTGAGCGCGATGTCAGTGAGTGTGTTGTCAGTGAGTGGGATGTCAGTGAGCATGTCCTCAGTGAGTGGGTTGTCACTGAGTGGGTTGTCAGTGAGTGTGCTGTCAATGAGTGTGATGTCCGTGTGTGTTGTCAGTGAGTGTGCTGTCAATGAGTGTGATGTCCGTGAGTGTGTTGTCAGTGAGTGTGATGTCATTGAGCGTGATGTCAGTGAGCGTGTTGTCAGTGAGCCTGAGGAGAGTGAGTGCGATGACAGTGAGCGGGATATCAGTGACCGTGTTGTCAGTGAGAGGGATGTCAGCGAATGAGATGGCAGTGAGTGTGTTGTCAGTGAGTGTGTTGTCAGTGAGTGTGTTGTCAGTGAGTGTGATTTCATTGAGTATGATGTCAATGAGCGTGATGTCAGTGAGCATGTTGTCAGTGAGTGTGCTGTCAATGAGTGTGATGTCCGTGGGTGTGATGTCAGTGAGTGTGTTATCAGTGAGCGTGTAGTCAGTGATTGTGTTGTCAGTAAGCGTGTTGTCAGTCGGTGTGATGTCAGTGAGTGTGTTATCAGAGAGCGGGATGTCAGTTAAAGTGTTGTCAATGAGTGCGTTGTCAGTGAATGTGTTGTGAGTGAGTGTGTTATCAGTGAGCTGGATGCCAGTGAGTGTGTTCTCAGCGAGCGTGTTGTCAGTTAGTGTGTTCTCAGTGAATGTGATGTGAATGATTGTGTTATCAGTGAGCAGGATGTCAGTGAATGTGCTGTCAGTGAGTGTGTTGTCAGTGAGTGTGACGTTCAGTGAGCGGGACGCAAGCTAGTGTGATGTCAGTGAGTGTGATGTCAATAAATGTGTTGTCAGTGAATGTGCTGTCAGTGAGTGGGGTGTTTGTGAGTGTGATGTCAATGAATATGTTGTCAGTGAGTGCGTTGTCAGTGAGTGGGATGTCAGTGAGCGTGTCCTCAGTGAGTGGGTTGTCAGTGAGTGTGTTGTCAGTGAGTGTGCTGTCAATGAGTGTGATGCTCGTGAGTGTGTTGTCAGTGAGTGTGATGTCATTGAGCGTGATGTCAGTGAGCGTGTTGTCAGTGAGCCTGAGGAGAGTGAGTGCGATGACAGTGAGTGGGATATCAGTGAGCGTGATGTCAGTGAGTGTGTTGTCAGTGAGTGTGACGTCATTGAACGTGTTGTCAGTGAGCCTGAGGAGAGTGTGTGCGATGACAGTGAGTGGGATATCAGTGAGCGTGTTGTCAGTGAGTGTGTTGTCAGTGAGTTTGACGTCAGTGAGCGGGATGCAAGTTAGTGTGTTGTCAGTGAATGTGTTGTCAGTGTATGTGTTATCAGTGAGCGGGATGTCAGTGAGTGTGCTCTCAGTGAGTGTGTTGTCAGAGAGTGTGTTATCAGTGAGCGGGATGTCAGTGAGTGTGCTCTCAGTGAGTGTGTTGTCAGAGAGTGTGTTATCAGTGAGCAGGTTGTCAGTGAGTGTGTTTTCAGTGAGTGTGTTGTCAGTGAGTGTGTTGTCAGTGAGCGGGATGCAAGTTAGTGTGATGTCAGTGAGTGTGTTGTCAGTGAGTGTGTTGTCAGTGAGTGTGTTGTCATTGAATATGATGTCAGTGAGTGTGATGTCAGTGAGTGTGATGTCAATGAATGTGTTGTCAGTGAAAGTGCTGTTAGTGAGTGGGGTGTTTGTGAGTGTGATGGCAATGACTGTGTTGTCAGTGAGTGGGATGTCAGTGAGCGTGTCCTCAGTGAGCGGGATGTCAGTGAGTGTGTTGTAAGTGAATGTGTTGTCAGTGAGCTGGATGTCAGTTAGTCTGTTATACGTTAGCATGATGTCAGTGACTGTGTTGTCAGTGAGTTTGTTGTGAGTGAGTGTGTTGTCAGTGAATGTGTTGTCAGTGAGCTGGATGTCAGTAAGTCTGTTGTGAGTTAGCATGATGTTAATGAGTGTGATGTCAGTGAGTTTGTTGTGAGTGAGTGTGTTGTCAGTGAATGTGTTGTCAGTGAGCTGGATGTCAGTAAGTCTGTTGTGAGTTAGCATGATGTTAGTGAGTGTGATGTCAGTGAGTTTGTTGTGAGTGAGTGTGTTGTCAGTGAGCGTGTTGTCAGTGAGTGTATTGTCAGTGAGTGTGTTGTGAGTGTGTTGTCAGTGAGAGTGTTATCAGTGATCGGAATGTCAGTGAGTGTGTTTTCAGTGAGTGTGTTATGAGTGAATGTGTTATCAGTGAGCAGGATGTCAGTGAGTGTGGTGTCAGGGAGTGTGTTATCATGTGAGCGAGATGTCAGTGAGCATGTTGTCAGTGAGTGTGCTGTCAATGAGTGTGATGTCCGTGGGTGTGATGTCAGTGAGTGCGTTATCAGTGAGCGTGTTGTCAGTGATTGTGTTGTCAGTGATTGTGTTGTCAGTGAGCGTGTTGTCAGTCGGTGTGATGTCAGTGAGTGTGTTATCAGTGAGCTGGTTGCCAGTGAGTGTGTAGTCAGCGAGCGTGTTGTCAGTGAGTGTATTCTCAGTGAATGTGATGTGAGTGATTATGTTATCAGTGAGCAGGATGTCAGTGAATGTGCTGTCAGTGAGTGTGTTGTCAGTGAGTGTGTTGTCAGTGAGTGTGACGTTCAGTGAGCGGGATGCAAGTTATTGTGATGTCAGTGAGTGTGTTGTCAGTGTATGTGTTATCAGTGAGCGGGGTGTCAGTGAGTGTGCTTTCAGTAAGTGTGTTGTCAGAGAGTGTGTTAACAGTGAGCAGGATGTCAGTGAGTGTGTTGTCAGTGAGCGGGATGCAAGTTAGTGTGATGTCAGTGAGTGTGTTGTTAGTGAGTGTGTTGTCATTGAATATGATGTCAGTGAGTGTGATGTCAGTGAGTGTGATGTCAATGAATGTGTTGTCAGTGTAAGTGCTGTCAGTGAGTGTGTTGTCATTGAATATGATGTCAGTGAGTGTGATGTCAGTGAGTGTGATGTCAATGAATGTGTTGTCATTGAAAGTGCTGTCAGTGAGCGGAGTGTTTCTGAGTGTGATGGCAATGAATGTGTTGTCAGAGAGTGGGATGTCAGTGAGTTCGATGTCAGTGAGCGTGTCCTCAGTGAGTGGGATGTCAGTGAGTGTGTTGTCAGTGAGTGTGATGTCATTGAGCGTGATGTCAGTGGGCGTGTTGTTAGTGAGCCTGAGGAGAGTGAGAACGATGACAATGAGTGTAATGTCAGTGAGCGCGATGTCAGTGAGTGTGTTGTCAGTGAGTGGGATGTCAGTGAGCATGTCCTCAGTGAGTGGGTTGTCACTGAGTGGGTTGTCAGTGAGTGTGCTGTCAATGAGTGTGATGTCCGTGTGTGTTGTCAGTGAGTGTGCTGTCAATGAGTGTGATGTCCGTGAGTGTGTTGTCAGTGAGTGTGATGTCATTGAGCGTGATGTCAGTGAGCGTGTTGTCAGTGAGCCTGAGGAGAGTGAGTGCGATGACAGTGAGCGGGATATCAGTGACCGTGTTGTCAGTGAGAGGGATGTCAGCGAATGAGATGGCAGTGAGTGTGTTGTCAGTGAGTGTGTTGTCAGTGAGTGTGTTGTCAGTGAGTGTGATTTCATTGAGTATGATGTCAATGAGCGTGATGTCAGTGAGCATGTTGTCAGTGAGTGTGCTGTCAATGAGTGTGATGTCCGTGGGTGTGATGTCAGTGAGTGTGTTATCAGTGAGCGTGTAGTCAGTGATTGTGTTGTCAGTAAGCGTGTTGTCAGTCGGTGTGATGTCAGTGAGTGTGTTATCAGAGAGCGGGATGTCAGTTAAAGTGTTGTCAATGAGTGCGTTGTCAGTGAATGTGTTGTGAGTGAGTGTGTTATCAGTGAGCTGGATGCCAGTGAGTGTGTTCTCAGCGAGCGTGTTGTCAGTTAGTGTGTTCTCAGTGAATGTGATGTGAATGATTGTGTTATCAGTGAGCAGGATGTCAGTGAATGTGCTGTCAGTGAGTGTGTTGTCAGTGAGTGTGACGTTCAGTGAGCGGGACGCAAGCTAGTGTGATGTCAGTGAGTGTGTTGTCAATGAATATGAAGTCAGTGAGTGTGATGTCAATAAATGTGTTGTCAGTGAATGTGCTGTCAGTGAGTGGGGTGTTTGTGAGTGTGATGTCAATGAATATGTTGTCAGTGAGTGCGTTGTCAGTGAGTGGGATGTCAGTGAGCGTGTCCTCAGTGAGTGGGTTGTCAGTGAGTGTGTTGTCAGTGAGTGTGCTGTCAATGAGTGTGATGCTCGTGAGTGTGTTGTCAGTGAGTGTGATGTCATTGAGCGTGATGTCAGTGAGCGTGTTGTCAGTGAGCCTGAGGAGAGTGAGTGCGATGACAGTGAGTGGGATATCAGTGAGCGTGATGTCAGTGAGTGTGTTGTCAGTGAGTGTGACGTCATTGAACGTGTTGTCAGTGAGCCTAAGGAGAGTGTGTGCGATGACAGTGAGTGGGATATCAGTGAGCGTGTTGTCAGTGAGTGTGTTGTCAGTGAGTTTGACGTCAGTGAGCGGGATGCAAGTTAGTGTGTTGTCAGTGAATGTGTTGTCAGTGTATGTGTTATCAGTGAGCGGGATGTCAGTGAGTGTGCTCTCAGTGAGTGTGTTGTCAGAGAGTGTGTTATCAGTGAGCAGGTTGTCAGTGAGTGTGTTTTCAGTGAGTGTGTTGTCAGTGAGTGTGTTGTCAGTGAGCGGGATGCAAGTTAGTGTGATGTCAGTGAGTGTGTTGTCAGTGAGTGTGTTGTCAGTGAGTGTGTTGTCATTGAATATGATGTCAGTGAGTGTGATGTCAGTGAGTGTGATGTCAATGAATGTGTTGTCAGTGAAAGTGCTGTTAGTGAGTGGGGTGTTTGTGAGTGTGATGGCAATGACTGTGTTGTCAGTGAGTGGGATGTCAGTGAGCGTGTCCTCAGTGAGCGGGATGTCAGTGAGTGTGTTGTAAGTGAATGTGTTGTCAGTGAGCTGGATGTCAGTTAGTCTGTTATACGTTAGCATGATGTTAGTGAGTGTGATGTCAGTGAGTTTGTTGTGAGTGAGTGTGTTGTCAGTCAGTGTGTTGTCAGTGAGTGTGACGTCAGTGAGCGGGATGCAAATTAGTGTGATGTCAGTGAGTGTGTTGTCAGTGAGTGTGTTATCAGAGAGCAGGATATCAGTGAGTGTGTTGTCAGTGAGCGTGATTTCATTGAGTATGATGTCAGTGAGTGTGATGTCAGTGAGCGTGATGTCAGTGAGTGTGCTGTCATTGAGTGTTATGTCCGTGGGTGTGATGTCAGTGAGTGTGTTATCAGTGAGCGTGTTGTCAGTGATTGTGTAGTCAGCGAGCGTGTTGTCAGTGAGTGTGTTCTCAGTGAATGTGATGTGAGTGATTGTGTTATCAGTGAGCAGGATGTCAGTGAATGTTCTTTCAGTGAATGTGTTGTCAGTGAATGTGTTGTGAGTGAGTGTGTTGTCAGTGAGTGTGTTATCAGTGAGCTGGATGCCAGTGAGTGTGTAGTCAGCGAGCGTGTTGTCAGTGAGTGTGTTCTCAGTGAATGTGATGTGAGTGATTATGTTATCTGTGAGCATGATGTTAGTGAGTGTGATGTCAGTGAGTTTGTTGTGAGTGAGTGTGTTGTCAGTGAGCGTGTTGTCAGTGAGTGTATTGTCAGTGAGTGTGTTGTGAGTGTGTTGTCAGTGAGTGTGTTGACAGTGAGTGGGATGTCAGTGAGCATGTCCTCAGTGAGTGGGTTGTCAGTGAGTGTGTTATCAGTGAGCGGAATGTCAGTGAGTGTGTTTTCAGTGAGTGTGTTATCAGTGAGCAGGATGTCAGTGAGTGTGTTGTCAGTGAGAGTGTTATCAGTGAGCGGGTTGTCAGTGAATGTGTTGTCAGTGAGAGTGTTGTCAATGAGTGTGTTGTCAGTGAGTTTGTTGTCAGTGAGTGTGACGTCAGTGAGCGGGATGCAAACAAGTGTGATGTCAGTGAGTGTGTTGTCAATGAGTGTGTTGTCAGTGAGTGTGTTATCAGAGATCAGGATATCAGTGAGTGTGTTGTCAGTGAGCGTGTTGTCAATGAGCGGGATGCAAATCAGTGTGATGTCAGTGAGTGTGTTGTCAGTGAGTGTGTTGTCAGCGAGTGTGACGTCAGTGAGCGGGATGCAAGTTAATGTGATGTCAGTGAGTGTGTTGCCAGTGTGTGTGTTATCAGTGAGCGGGATGTCAATGAGTGTGCTCTCAGTGAGTGTGTTGTCAGAGAGTATGTTATCAGTAAGCAGGTTATCAGTGAGTGTGTTTTCAGTGAGTGTGTTGTCAGTGAGTGTGTTGTCAGTGAGCAGGATGCAAGTTAGTGTGATGTCAGTGAGTGTGTTGTCAGTGAGTGTGTTGTCATTGAATATGATGTCAGTGAGTGTGATGTCAGTGAGTGTGATGTCAATGAGTGTGCTGTCAATGAGTGTGATGTCCGTGAGTGTGTTGTCGGTGAGTGTGATGTCATTGAGCGTGATGTCAGTGAGCGTGTTGACAGTGAGCCTGAGGAGAGTGAGTGCGATGACAGTGAGTGGGATATGAGTCAGCGTGATGTCAGTGAGTGTGATGTTAGTGAGTGTGTTGTCAGTGAGCGTGATGTCAGTGAGTGTGATGTTAGTGACCGTGTTGTCAGTGAGAGGGATGTCAGCGAATGTGATGGCAGTGACTGTGTTGTCAGTGAGTGTGTTGTCAGCGAGCATGTTGTCAGTGAGAGGGATGTCAGTGAGCGGGATGTCAGTGAGCGTGTTGTCAGCGAGCGTGTTGTCAGTGAGCGTGATGTCAGTGAGTGTGTTGTCAGTGAATGTGTTGTCAGTGAGCTGGATGTCAGTTAGTCTCTTGTGAGTTAGCATGATGTTAGTGAGTGTGATGCCAGTGAGTTTGTTGTGAATGAGTGTGTTGTCAGTGAGCGTGTTGTCAGTGAGTGTATTGTCAGTGAGTGTGTTGTGAGTGTGTTGTCAGTTAGTGTGTTATCAGTGGGTGGGATGTCAGTGAGTGTGTTGTCAGTGAGTGTGTTATCAGTGAGCGGAATGTCAGTGAGTGTGTTTTCAGTGAGTGTGTTATCAGTGAGCGGAATGTCAGTGAGTGTGTTTTCAGTGAGTGTGTTATCAGTGAGCGGAATGTCAGTGAGTGTGTTTTCAGTGAGTGTGTTATCAGTGAGCGGAATGTCAGTGAGTGTGTTTTCAGTGAGTGTGTTATCAGTGAGCAGGATGTCAGTGAGTGTGGTGTCAGTGAGTGTGTTATCAGTGAGCGGGTTGTCAGTGAGTGTGTTGTCAGTGAGAGTGTTGTCAATGAGTGTGTTGTCAATGAGTTTGTTGTCAGTGAGTGTGACGTCAGTGAGCGGGATGCAAATAAGTGTGATGTCAGTGGGTGTGTTGTCAGTGAGTGTGTTGTCAGTGAGTGTGTTATCAGAGAGCAGGATATCAGTGAGTGTGTTGTCAGTGAGCGTGTTGTCAATGAGCGGGTTGCAAGTCAGTGTGATGTCAGTGAGTGTGTTGTCAGTGAGTGTGTTGTCAGTGAGTGTTACGTCAGTGAGCGGGATGCAAGTTAGTGTGATATCAGTGAGTGTGTTGTGAGTGAGTGTGTTGTCAGTGAGCGGGATGTCAGTGAGTGTGTTGTCAGTGAATATGTTGTCATTGGGTGGGATTTCAGTGAGTGGGATGTCAGTGAGATGGATGTCAGTGAGATGGATGTCAGTGAGTGTGATGTCAGTGAGTGTGATGTCATTGAGCGTGTTGTCAGTGGGCATGAAGTCAGTGAGTGCGATGTCAGTGAGCGGGATATCAGTGAGTGTGTTGTCAGTGAGTGTGTTGTCAGATAATTTGTTGTGAGTGAGTGTGTTAAGAGTGAGTGTGTTGTCAGTGAGTGTGTTGTCCGTGAATGTGTTATCAGAGAGCGGGATGTCAGTGAGTGTGTTGTCCGTGAATGTATTGTCAATGACTGTGTTATCAGTGAGCGTGAGTCATGTCAGTGAGTGTGTTGTCAGTGAGCGTGTTGTCAGTGAGCCTTAGGCAGAGTGACTGCGATGACAGTGAGTGGGATATCAGTAAGCGTGATGTCAGTGAGTGTTTTGTCAGTGAGAGTGATGTCAGTGTGCGGGATGTCAGTGAGCGTGATGTCAGTGAGCGTGTTGTCAGTGAGCCTGAGGAGAGTGAGTGCAATGACAGTGAGTGGGATATCCGTGAGCGTGATGTCAGTGAGTGTGTATTCAGTTAGTGTGAAGTCAGTGATTGGGATGTCAGTGAGTGGGATGTCAGTGAGAGTGATGTTAGTGAGTGTGTTGTCAGTGAGTGTGTTGTCTGTAAGCTGGTTGTCAGTTAGTGTGTTGTCAGTGAATATGTTATCAGAGAGCGTGATGTCAGTGAGTGTGATGCAAGTGATTATGTTGTCAGTGCGTGGGATTTCAGTGAGCGTGTTGTCAGTGAATAAGTTGTCAGTGGGTTGGATTTCAGTGAGTGTGTTTTCAGTGAGTGCGATGACAGTGAGTGTGTTGTCAGTGAGCGGGATGTTAGTGAGAGTGATGTCAGTGAGTGTGTTGTCAGTGAGTGTGTTGTCTGTGAATGTGTTGTCAGTAAGCTTGATGTCAGTTAGTGTGTTGTCAGTGAGCGTGATGTTAATGAGTGTGATGTCAGTGAGTTTGTTGTCAGTGAGTGTGTTGTCAGTAAGTGTGTTGTCAGTGAGTGTGAAGTCAATGAGTGGGATGTCCGTGAGCTGGATGTCAGTGAGAGTGATGTCAGTGAGTGTGTTGTCAGTGAGTGTGTTGTCTGTGAATGTGTGGTCAGTAAGCTGGATGTCAGTTAGTGTGTTGTCAGTGTGCGTGATGTTAGTGAGTGTGATGTCAGTGGGTGTGATGTCAGTAAGCGTGATGTAAGTGAGTGTGTTGTCATTGAGTGGGAAGTCAGTGAGTATGTTGTTAGTGAATGTGTTGTCAATGAGTGTGTTGTCGGAGAGTGAGTTGTGAGTGAGTGTGTTGTCAGTGAGTGTGATGTCAGTGAGTGTGTTGTCAGTGAGTGTATTGTCAGTGAGTGTGTTGACAGTGAGTCGGATATCAGTGAGTTGGATGTCAGTGAGTCTGTTGTCAGGGAGCGTGATGTAAGTGAGCGTGATGTCAGTGAGTGTGTTGTCAGTGAGTGTGTTGTCAGTGAGTGTGTTGTCAGTAAGTGTGTTGTCAGTGAGTGTGTAATCCGTGAGCGGGATGTCAGTAAGTGTGTTGTCAGTGAGTATGTTGTCAGTGAGTGTGTTGTCAGTGAGTGTGTTATCCGAGAGCGGGATGTCAGTGAGTGTGTTGCCAGTGAATATGTTGTCAGTGGGTGGGAGTTCAGTGAGCGTGTTGTCAGTGAATGTGCTGTCAGTGAGTGGGGTGTTTGTGAGTGTGATGTCAGTGAATATGCTGTCATTGGGTGGTATTTCAGTGAGTGGGATGTCAGTGAGCGTGTCCTCAGTGAGTGGAATGTCAGTGAGTTGGATGTCAGTGAGTGTGATGTCAGTGAGTGTGATGTCAGTGCGTGTGATGTCAGTGAGTTTGTTGTCAGTGAGTGTGTTGTCAGTCAGCGTGTTGTCAGTGAGTGTGTTGTCAGTGAGTGTGGTGTCAGTGAGTTTGTTGTCAGTGAGTGTGACGTCAGTGAGCGGGGTTCAAGTTAGTGTGATGACAGTGAGTGTGTTGTCAGTGAGTGTGTTGTCAGTGAGTATGTTATCTGAGAGTGGGATGTCAGTGAGTGGGATGTCAGTGAGTGTGTTGTCAGTGAATGTGCAGTCAGTGAGTGGTGTGTTTGTGAGTGTGATGTCAGTGAGCGTGTTGTCATTGAGTGAGATGTTTGTGAGTGTGATGTCAGTGAGTGCGCTGTCAGTGATGGGATGTCAGTGAGTGGGATGTCAGTGAATGTTTTGTCAGTGAGCGTGTTGTCAGTGAGCATGATGTCAATGAGCGTGATGTCAGTGAGTGTGTTGTCAGTGAGCATTTTGTCTGTGTGTTGTCAGTGAGTGAGACGTCAGTGAGTGCGTTGTCAGTGAGGGTGTTTTGAGTGAGCAGGATGTCAGTGATTGGGATGACAGTGAGTGGGACGTCAGTGAGTTTGTTGTCATTGATTGGGATGTCAGTGAGTGTGTTGTCAGTGAGTGTGTTGTCAGTGAGTAGGATGTCAGTGAGCGTGATGCCAGTGAGTTTGTTGTCATTGAATGCGATGTCAGTGATTGTGTTGTCAGTGGGTGTGTTGTCAGTGAGTGTGTTGTCAGATAGTGTGTTGTCAGTGAGCGTGGTGTCAGTGAGCGTGCTGTCAATGAGCGTGTTGTCAGTGAGCGTGTTGTCAGTGAGTGTGTTGTCAGTGAGTGGGATGGCAGTGAGCGTGTTGTCAGTGAGCGTGTTGTCAGTGAGCGTGTTGTCAGTCGTGTCATGTCAGCTTTACGGAAAAGCAGTCTTGAAAGAGTGTCCTGCAGTCAGCATCGCAGTGAAACAATTTGGGAAGAGTGTCCTGGAGACAGGAGTGCAGTGAATCAGTCTGGGAAGAGTGTCCTGCAGTCAGCTGCGCGGTGAAGCAGTCTGGAAAGTGTGTCCTGCAGTCAGTGTCACATTAAAGCCGTCTGGGAAAAGTGTCCTGTAGTCAGCAGCACATTGAAGCACTCTGGGAAGAGAGTCCTGCAGTCAGCATCATGGTGAAGAAGCCTGGGGGGAGCGTACTGCAGTCAGCTTTGCGGAAATGCTGTCTGGGAAGAGTTTCCTACAGTCAGCTGCGTGATGAAGCAGTCTGGGAAGAGTGTCCTGAAGTCAGCTTCGCGGAAAAGCAGTCTGGGAAGAGTGTCCTGTAGTTAGCAGTATGGAGAAGCAGTCTGGCTAGAGTGTCCTGCAGTCAGCAGCGTGATGAAGCAGTCTGGGAAGAGAGTCCTGCAGTCAGCGTCATGGTGAAGAAGCCTGGGGAGAGCGTCCTGCAGTCAGCTTTGCGGAAAAGCAGTCTGGGAATAGTGTCCGGCAGTCAGCAGCGCAACAAAGCAGTCTGGGAAGAGTGTCCTGAAGTCAGCAGCTTGATGAAGCAGTCTGGGAAGAGTGTCCTACGTCTGCATCACGGAAAAGCAGCCTGGGAAGAATGGCCAGCAGTCAGCAGCGTGATGAAGCAGTCTGGGATGAGTGTCCTGTAGTTAGCAACATGGAGAAGCAGTCTGGCTAGAGTGTCCTGGAGACAGCAGCATGGTGACGCAGTCTGAGAAGAGTCTGCGGCAGTCAGCATCGCAATGAAGGAGTCTGGGAAGAGTGCCCTGCAGTCATCATCATGGTGAAGCAGTCTGGGAAGAGTGTCCTGTAGTCAGCATAACAGTGAAGCAGTCTGGGAAGAGTGTCCTCCAGTCAGCATCACGGTGAAGCAGTCTGGGAAGAGTGTCCTGCAGTCAGCAGCGTGATGAAACAGTCTGGGAAGAGTATGCTGCAGTCAGCGTCATGGTGAGAAGCCTGGGGAGAGAATCCTGCAGTCAGCTTTGCGGAAAAGTAGTCTGGGAAGAGTGTCCGGAAGTCAGCAGTGCAATGAAGCAGTCTGGGAAGAGAGTCCTGCAGTCAGCATCATGGTGAAGCACTCTGGGAAGAGTGTCCTGCAGTCAGCATCACGGTGAAGCAGTCTGGGAAGATTGTCCGGCAGTCAGCATCGCGGTGAAGCAGTCTGGGAAGAGTTTCCGGCAGACAGCAGGGAGATGAAGCAGTCTGGGAAGAGTGTCCTACAGTCTGCATCATGGAAAAGCAGCCTTGGAAGCGTGTCCTGCAGTCAGCAGCATGATGAAGCAGTCTGGGAAGAGTGTCCGGCAGTCAGAAGCGAGATGAAGCAGTCTGAGAAGAATTCGTTATGTCAGCATCACGGTGATGAAGTCTGGGAGGAGCATCCTGCAGTCAGCTTCGTGGAAAAGCAGTCTGAGAAGAGTGTCCAGCAGTCAGCAGCGTAATGAAGCAGTCTGGGAAGAGTTTCCTGCAGTCAGCAGCACGGTGAAGCATTCTGGGAAGAGTATCCTGCAGTCAACGTCATGTTGAAGAAGCCTGGTGAGATAATCCTGCAGTCAGCTTTGCGGAAAAGTAGTCTGGGAGAGTGTCCGGCAAACAGCATCGCGGTGAAGCAGTCTGGGAAGAGTGTCCTGCAGTCAGCAGCATGATGATGCAGTCTGGGAAGAGTGTCCAACAGTCAGCAGCGAAATGAAGCAGTCTGGGAAGAATTCTTGAGGTCAGCATCACGGTGAAGAAGTCTGGGAGGAGCGTCCTGCAGTCAGCTTCGTGGAAAAGCAGTCTGAGAAGAGTGTCCAGCAGTCAGCAGCGCAATGAAGCAGTCTGGGAAGAGTGTCCTGCAGTCAGCAGCACGGTGACGCATTCTGGGAAGAGTGTCCTGCAGTCAGAATCACGGAAAAGCAGTCTGGGAAGAATGTCCTGTAGGCTGCATCACGATGAAGCAGTCTGCGAAGAGTGTCCTGTAGTCAGCAGCACAGTGAAGCAGTCTGGGAAGAGTGTCCTCCAGTCAGCATCGCGGTGAAGCAGTCTGGGAAGAGTGTCCTGCAGTCAGCAGCGTGATGAAGCAGTCTGGGAAGAGTATCCTGCAATCAGAGTCATGGTGAAGAAGCCTGGGGAGAGCGTCCTGCATTCAGCTTTGCGGAAAAGTAGTCTGGGAAGAGTGTCCGGCAGTCAGCAGCGCAATGAAGCAGTCTGGGAAGAGTGTCCTGCAGTCAGCATCATGGTGATGCACTCTGGGAAGAGTGTCCTGCAGTCAGCATCACAGTGAAGCAGTCTGGGAAGATTGTCCGGCAGTCAGCATCGCGGTGAAGCAGTCTGGGAAGAGTGTCCGGCTGTCAGCTGAAAGATGGAGCATCTGTGAAGAATGTCCTGAAGTCAACAGCTTGATGAAGCAGTCTGGGAAGAGTGACCTACAGTCTGCATCACGGAAAAGCAGCCTGGGAAGAATGGCCTACAGTCAGCAGCGTGATGAAGCACTCTGGGAAGAGCGTCCTACAGTCTGCATTACGGAAAAGCCATTTGGGAAGAGTGTCCTGCATTCAGCATCGTGGTGAAACAATTTCGGAAGAGTGTCCTGGAGACAAGAGTGCAGTGAAGCAGTCTGGGAAGAGTGTCCTGCAGTCAGCTGTGTGGTGAAGCAGTCTGGGAAGTGTGTCCTGCAGTCAGTGTCACGTTGAAGCCATCTGGGAAGAGTATCCTGCAGTTAGCATCATGGTGAAGAAGTCTGGGAAGATTGTCCCGCAGTCAGCATCGCGGTGAAGCAGTCTGGGAAGGGTATCCGGCAGTGAGCAGCGAGATGAAGCATTCTGGGAAGAGTGTCCTGCAGTCAGCATCGCTGTGAAGCAGTCTGGGAAGAGTGTCCAACATTCTGCAGCACGGAACTGCAGCCTGGGAAGATTGTCCTGCTGTCAGCAGCGTGATGAAGCAGTCTGGAAAGAGCGTCCGGCAGTCAGCAGAGAGATGAAGCAGTCTGGGAACTATGTCGTGACTTCAGCATCACGGTGAAGAAGTCCGGGAGGAGCGTACTGCAGTCAGCTTCATGGAAATGCAATGTGAGAAGAGTGTCGTGCAGTCAGCATCATGGTTTAGCAGTCTGGGAAGAGTGTCCTGCAGTCAACATCACGGTGAAGCAGTCTGGGAAGAGTGTCCTGCAGTCAGCATCGGGGTGAAGCAGTCTGGGAAGAGTGTCCGGCAGACAGCTGCATGTTAAAGCAGTCTGGGAAGACCATGCTTAAGTCAGCGTCGTGGAAAAGCAGTCTGGGAAGAGTGTCGTGTAGTCAGCAGCATGGAGAAGCAGTCTGGCTAGAGTGTCCTGGAGAGAGCAACGTGGTGACACAGTCTGGGAAGAGTGTCCTGCAGTTAGCAGTGTGATGATGCAAACTGGGAAGAGTGTCCGGCAGTCAGCAGCGCAGTGAGGCATTCTGGGAAGAGTTTCCTGCAGTCAGCATCACGGAAAGGCAGCCTGGGAAGAGTGTCCCGTAGTGAGCAGCACGGTGAAGCAGCCTGGGAAGAGTGTCCTGCAGTCACCATCGAGGTGAAGCAGTCTAGGAAGAGTGTTCTGCAGCCAGCAGCGTGATGAAGCAGTCTGGGAAGAGTGTCCTGCAGTCAGCGTCATGGTGAAGACGCCTGGGGAGAGGGTCCTGCAGTCAGCTTTGTAGAAAAGCAGTCTGCGAAGAGTGTCCGGCAGTCAGCAGAGCAATAAAGCTGTCTAGGAAGAGTGTCCTGCAATCAGCATCATGGTGATGCAATCTGGGAAGAGTTTCCTGCAGTCAGCATCATGGTGAAGCAGTCCTGGGAAGATTGTCCCGCAATCAGCATCGCGTGAAACAATCTGGGAAGAGTGTCGGGAAGTCAGCAGCGAGATGAAGCAGTCTGGGAAGAATGTCCTGAAGTCAGCATCACGGTGATGAAGTCTGAGAAGAGTGTCCTGCAGTCAGCTTCGTGGAAAAGCAGTCTGGAAAGAGTGTCCTGCAGTCAGCAGCTTGATGAAGCAGTCTGGGAAGAGTGTCCTACAGTCTGCATTACGGAAAAGCAGTCTTGGAAGAGTGTCCTGCAGTCAGCATCACTGTGAAGCAGTCTGGGAAGAGTGTCCTACAGTCTGCATAACGGAACAGAAGCCTGGGAAGAGTGTCCTGCAGTCAGCAGCGTGATGAAGCACTCTGGGAAGAGTGTCCAGCAGTCAGCAGCGAGATGATGCAGTCTGGGAACAATGTCGTGAAGTCAGCATCACGGTGAAGAAGTCCGGGAGGAGCGTCCTGCAGTCAGCTTCATGGAAATGCAGTGTGAGAAGAGTGTCCAGCAGTCAGCAACGCAATCGAGCAGTCTGGGAAGAGTGTCCTACAGTCAGCAGCGCGGTGAAGCATTCTGGGAAGAGTGTCCTGCAGTCAGCATCATGGTGAAGCAGTCTGGCTCGAGTGTCCTGGAGACAGCATCTTGGTGACGCAGTCTAAGAAGAGTGTCCAGCAGTCAGCATCTCAATGTAGAAATCTGGTAAGAGTGTCCTGCAGTAAGAAACATGGTGAAGCAGTGTGGGAAGAGTGTCCTGCAGTCAGCATCGCTGTGAAGCAGTCTGGGAAGAGTGTCCGGCTGTCAGCAGCGAGATGAAGCAATCTGGGAAGAGTGTCCTACAGTCTGCATCACGGAAAAGCAGCCTTGCAAGAGTGTCCTGCAGTGAGCAGCATGATGAAGCAGTCTGGGAAGAGTGTCCGGCAGTCAGCAGCGAGATGTAGCAGTCTGGGAAGAATGTCTTGAAGTCAGCATCACGGTGAAGCAGTCTAGAAAGAGTGTCCTACAGTCTGTAACATGGATCAGCAGTCTGAGAAGAGTGTCCTGCAGTCAGCAGCGCGATGATGCAGTCAAGGAAGAGTGACCTGTAGTAAGCAGCATGGAGAAGCCGTATGGCTAGGGTGTCCTGGAGACAGCAGCGTGGTGTCACAGTCTGGAAAGAGTGTCCTGCAGTTAGCAGTGTGATGATGCAAACTGGGAAGAGTGTTCGGCAGTCAGCAGCGTGATGATGCAAACTGGGAAGAGTGACCTGTAGTCAGCAGCACAGTGAAGCAGGCTGCAAAGACTGTCCTGCAGTCAGCGTCGTGGTGAAGCAGTCTCGGACGGCTATCCTGCAGTCAGCAGCCTGATTAAACAGTCTGGGAAGAGTGTCCTGCAGCCAGTGTCATAGTGAAGAAGCCTGGGGGAGCGTCCTGCAGTCAGCTTTGCTTAAAAACCGTCCGGGAAGAGTGTCCTACTGTCAGCTGCGCGGTGAAGCAGTCTGGGAAGAGCATGCTTAAGTCAGCTTTGCGGTATAGCAGTCGGGGAAGAGTGCCCTGCAGTCAGCATCATGGTGAAGCAATCTGGGAAGAGTGTCCTGCAGTCAGCATCACTGTGAAGCAGTCTGGGAAGAGTGTCCTACAGTCTGCATAACGGAACAGCAGCCTGGGAAGAGTGTCCTGCAGTCAGCATCACTGTGAAGCAGTCTGGGAAGAGTGTCCTCACCACAGCCACCTCGAGGGCAACGTGCAGAGGGGGTGAGCCTCCTGGCGTGTAGGAAGGATCTGACGGGGAGGGCCTTTCTCACCACCAGCCAAGCTACGTCTTGGTGCTTGTTGGAAAGTTCTGGCGATGAGGCATTCTGCCAAATGACTTTGACAGTCTGCTTGGGGAACCATCCCACAGGGTCCACCCTCTCCTTTTCCCTCAGGGCCTCTAGGACGTTACGTGCTGACCACTGCCTGATGGACTTGTGGTCAAAGGTGTTTTTCTGCATAAATTTTTCCACCAGGGACAGGTGGTACGGCACGGTCCAACTACTTGGAGCGTTCCGCGGCAGCGTGGCCAGACCCATCCTTCGCAACACCGGGGACAGGTAGAACCTCAGCACGTAGTGACACTTGGTGTTTGCGTACTGAGGGTCTACGCACCGCTTGATGCAGCCGCACACAAAGGTGGCCATCAGTATGAGGGCGACGTTGGGCACGTTTTTTCCCCCTTTATCTAGAGGCTTGTACATCGCGTCCCTGCGGACACGATCCATTTTCGACCTCCAGATAAAGCGGAAGATGGCTCGAGTGATCGCCGTCGCGCAGGAGTCTGGAATGGGCCAGACCTGCGCCACGTACAGCAACAGCGAGAGTACCTCACACCTGATGACCAGGTTCTTACCCGCAATGGAGAGGGAGCGTCGCTCCCACATGCCCAGTTTCCTTTTCACCATAGCCACTCGCTCCTTCCAGTTTCTAACGCATGCCCCGGTCCCTCCGAACCATATCCCCAGCACCTTCAGGCCGTCAGCCCTGACAGTGAAGGGGACAAAGGATCGGTCAGCCCAGTTCCCAAAGAACATGGCCTCGCTCTTCCCACGATTTACCTTGGCTCCCGAGGCCAGTTCGAACTGGTCGCAGATGTGCATCAGTCTGCGCACCGACAGCGGATCCGAGCAGAAGACGGCGACGTCGTCCATGTACAGGGAGGCTTTTACCTGAGTGCCTCCACTGCCTGGGATCGTCACTCCTCTTATGCCCGGATCCTTCCTGATGGACTCGGCAAAGGGTTCTATGCAACACACGAAAAGGACAGGCGAGAGAGGACAGCCCTGCCTGACTCCAGATTTAATCGGAAAGCTATCTGTTTCCCACCCATTGATTGAGACTGCGCTACTGATGTTAGTGTAGAGCAGTTGGATCCAATTTCGAATTCCCTCCCCAAAGCCCATTTTGGAGAGCACATCCCCCATGTAGGTGTGCGATATTCTGTCAAAGGCCTTCTCCTGATCCAAGCTGATGAGGCAGGTATCCACACCCCTGTCCTGTACATAGGCAATCGTATCCCTGAGCAGCGCCAGGCTGTCAGAGATCTTCCTGCCTGGCACAGAGCAGGTCTGGTCAGGGTGAATCACCAATTCCAGAGCGGATTTGACCCGATTGGCGATGACCTTGGACAAAATCTTATAGTCCACATTCAACAGTGAAATGGGTCGCCAATTTCTAATTTCCTCCCTTTCCCCCTTGTGCTTGTAGATGAGGGTGATGATGCCTTTCCTCATGGATTCTGACATACTACCGGCCAGGAGCATACTCTCGTACACTCCTAGCAGGTCTGGGCCGATCAAGTCCCACAGAGCCGAATACAACTCCGCCGGCAAGCCGTCGCTTCCGGGAGTTTTACTCTTCTCCAAGGACTCAAGGGCCTTAGTTAGTTCATCAGGAGTTAGCGGTTTGTCCAGGCTCTCCCGCGTACTGTCGTCTAAGACCTCCGTGATAGAGGACAGGAAGGACTGGGAGGCCGTGCTGTCCATGGGCTTCACGTCATACAATCCGGCGTAAAAGGATTGGCTGATCCTCAGAATGTCGGACCGTGATGACTTTACTGAGCCGTCTTCTTCCTTCAGGCTGCTGATCACAGAGCTCTCTCTGTGTACCTTTTGGAAGAAGAAACGTGAGCACGTCTCATCCTGCTCCACGGAGCGGACTCTGGAACGGAAGATGATCTTGGAGGCCTCCGAGGCAAAGTGCGAGGCTTGCTGGCTCTTCACCTCTTGGAGCTCCTCCTTGACATCGACCCCCATCGACTGCAGCCGGAGCAGATTCTGCATGTTTGTCTGGAGTCGGGACATTTCCCTCTGTTCCTTTCTAGCTTTCTGGGTGCCTTTGAGGATGTAAAACCTCTTGATGCTTCCCTTGATCGCTTCCCACCAGTGTGTCAGGGACTCAAAGAGGGGTTTCACGGTTCTCCAACCTTTGTAATCCCTCTTGAGCTCCTCAATGTTCTCTGGGGTCAGCAGTTGCACATTTAGCTTCCATGCCCCCCTGCCCACCCTCAGGTCCTTCTCCAAGTGGCAGTCCGCCAGTAGGAGGCAGTGGTCAGAGAAGAACACCGGCTTGACCTCGGTGGATCTGACTGTGAATGCACGGGACACAAACAGGAAGTCTATCCTGGAACGAATGGACCCGTCTGGCCGCGACCAGGTGTATCTACGCTGCGCTCCGTCTGCAGGGTTGCTGAAGACGTCGTGCAGCTTGGCATCCTTAACTGTTTCCATCAGGGATCTGGACGTAGCGTCCAATCTGCTTCCGGCCCTGCCGGATCGTCCAGCCGCATCGATGATGCAGTTGAAGTCCCCGCCCAGAATGACCGGCCTGGAGGTCGCCAGCAGCAGTGGGAGCTGCTGAAAAACCTCCAGCCGCTCAGCCCCTTGTGCCGGGCCGTACACGTTAATTAACCGGAGTGGAGCGTTCTTGTACATTACGTCTGCTACGAGGAGTCGCCCGCCCACCACCTCCTTGACCTCGGAGACGGTGAAGTTGCCTCCCCGCAGCAGAATACCCAGGCCGGAGGAACGAGAGTCGTTTCCGCCCGACCAGATCGATGGCCCGTGGGACCACCATCGTGACCATTGCCTGTAGGAGCTGAGGTGCGGTATCGCACACTCCTGCAGAAACAACAGGTCAGCTTTGACCTTGGCTAGGTAGTCCAAGGTCGCAACACATCGCGTAGTAGATTTAATGCTACGCACATTTATGGATACAATCTTTAAACCCATTTTAAAGCATTTATTCTCCTACCAAACCCACTGTCTCTGAGAGTCCCAGACCTTTAGTCTGCTCCTTCATACCCGTAGTGAGCTCAAATTCCTTCACTTTGGATGGGCTGAGGTAGATCTCCTTGGCCGTGTTCTGCTCTGGTGGCATCTGGAGGTTCACGTAGAGAGCGGGTTTTGAGATGACCTTTGCTGGAGAAGCTTCTCCAAAACTCACCCCCTCTGGGGTGTTGCTGTTCCCGGCTTCCTGGAGCTGGGGTGCGATGATTGCCTCACTGCTCCCAGATTCCAGGGGCTGTGGTGCACTGGCCTCCTCAGGTTGCAGGCAAAGTTGGGGTGCGCTGGTCTCCTTGTTGTCTCCAATTTTCTGGAGCTCGTGTGTCTCGTCCTCCAACGCCCTGGAGCTTTGCCACCTCTTCTGTCGGTGCCGCCCTGGCACTTCATCATCCGAAGAGCTGCTGCCCTTGTCATCCATGTCGGATGGGAGATGCCTCTTGCCGCTTCTCTGTGGTTGGGAAGAGACCGTTGTTCACCTCCTTGTGGATTGTGCCTTTGCAAAGAAAGTCTGGAGAGAGATGCAGTGGTTGCTGTCGAGGTTCATCCCGAGCAGTTCTGTGACACAGGACTCTGTGCTCTACGGGCTGTTCCCAGGGACACACACCGAGACAAACATCGACTGCAGCTGGAGGATCATCAACTCGGTGAAAGACGCGCTTTGGTCTGCCCGAAACTTGTTGGTCTTCCAGCACAAAGAGTTGTCCCCGACCGATTGTTGCGGACTGGCACAATCCAAAGTCCAGGACTACGTGCTGAGGGACGCACTAAAGCTTGGGGCAGCTGCCGCAAAGGCGCAATGGGGAAGGGTCGCTGTCTAAGACCTTTCTACCACAGCGCACCGAGAGACTGGGAACTGTTTAGAGCCCCTCGGGCTGTACAGATCAAAATGAAAGGCTGTAAATGATTGTAATATTGTTTGTACTGATGCACCTGGTGATACATTTTGTAAAAGTTTAACCTGGATTGTACCCTTGTAATGTTGTTTTTGAAATGGTTTGGAATGTGATTGAAGATATTTTATGAATAAAGTATATTTTTACAAAAAAAAAAAAAAAGTGTCCTACAGTCTGCATAACGGAACAGCAGCCTGGGAAGAGTGTCCTGCAGTCAGCAGCGTGATGAATCACTCTGGGAAGCGTGTCCGGCAGTCAGCAGCGAGATGATGCAGTCTGGGAACAATGCTGTGATGTCAGCATCACGGTGAAGAAGTCCGGGAGGAGCGTCCTGCAGTTAACTTCGTGGAAATGCAGTCTGAGAAGAGTGACCAGCAATCAGCAACGCAATCGAGCAGTCTGGGAAGAGTGTCCTGCAGTCAGCAACGCGGTGAAGCATTCTGGGAAGAATGTCCTGCAGTCAGCATCATGGTGAAGCAGTCTGGCTAGAGTGTCCTGGAGACAGCAGCGTGGTGACGCAGTCTAAGAAGAGTGTCCAGCAGTCAGAATCTCAATGAAGAAGTCTGGGACGGGAGTCCTGCAGTAAGAATCATGGTGAAGCAGTGTGGGAAGAGTGTCCTGCAGTCAGCATCGCGGTGAAGCAGTCTGGGAAGAGTGTCCGGCTGTCAGCAGGGAGATGAAGCAATCTGGGTAGAGTGTCCTATAGTCTGCATCACGGAAATGTAGCCTTGGAAGAGTGTCCTGCAGTGAGCAGCATGATGAAGCAGTCTGGGAAGAGTGTCCGGCAGTCAGCAGCGAGATGAAGCAGTCTGGGAAGAATGTCCTGTAGTCAGCAGCGCGGTAAAGAAATCTGGGAAGAGTGTCCTGCTGTCAGCATCACGGAAAAGCCGTCTGGGAAGATTGTCCTGTAGTGAACAGCACGGTGAAGCAGTCTGGGAAGATTATCCCGCAGTTAGCATCGCAGTGAAGCAATCTGGGAAGAGTGTCGGGCAGCCAGCAGTGAGATGAAGCAGTCTGGGAAGAATGTCCTGAAGTCAGCATCATGGTGAAGAAGTCTGGGAAGAGTTTCGTGTAGACATCTTCGTGGAAAAGCAGTCTGGAAAGAGTGTCCTGCAGTCAGCAGCTTGATGATGCAGTCTGGGACGAGTGTCCTACAGTCTGCATTACGGAAAAGCAGTCTTGGAAGAGTGTCCTGCAGTCAGCATCGCGGTGAAACAATTTGGGAAGATTGTCCAGGAGACAGGAGTGCAGTGAAGCAGTCTGGGAAGAGTGTCCTGCAGTCAGCTGCACGTTGAAGCAGTCTGGGAAGTGTGTCTTGCAGTTAGTTTCACGCTGAAGCCGTCTGGGAAGAGTGTCCTGTAGTCAGCAGAACAGTGAAGCAGCCTGGGAAGAGTGTCCTGCAGTCAGCAGCGTGATTGAGCACTCTGGGAAGAGTGTCCGGCAGTCAGCAGCGAGATGATGCAGTCTGGGAAAAATGTCGCGAAGTCTGCATCACGGTGAAGAAGTCCAGGTGGAGCGTCCTGCAGTCAGCTTCGTGGACATGCATTCTGAGAAGTGTGTCCAGCAGTCAGCAACGCAATGGAGCAGTCTGGGAAGAGTGTCCGGCAGTCAGCAGCGCGGTGAAGCATTCTGGGAAGAGTGTCCTGCAGTCAGCATCATGTTGAAGCAGTCTGGCTAGAGTGTACTGGAGACAGCAGCTTGGTGACACAGTCTAAGAAGAGTGTCCTGCAGTCTGCATTACGGAAAAGCAGCCTTGCAAGAGTGTCCTGCAGTCTGCAGCATGATGAAGAAGTCTGGGAAGTGTGTCCGGCAGTCAGCAGCGAGATGTAGCAGTCTGGGAAGAATGTCTTGAAGTCAGCATCACGGTGAAGCAGTCTAGGAAGAGTGTCCTACAGTCTGTAACATGGATCAGCAGTCTGAGAAGTGTGTCCAGCAGTCAGCAGCGCGATGATGCAGTCAGGGAAGAGTGACCTGTAGTAAGCAGCATGGAGAAGCCGTATGGCTAGGGTGTCCTGGAGACAGCAGCGTGGTGACACAGTCTGGAAAGAGTGTCCTGCAGTTAGCAGTGTGATGATGCAAACTGGGAAGAGTGTTCGGCAGTCAGCAGCGTGGTGAAGCAGTCTGGGAAGAGCATCCTGAAGTCAGCATCACAGAAACGTAGTCTGGGAAGAGTGTCCTGCATTCAGCAGCGTGATGATGCAAACTGGGAAGAGTGACCTGTAGTCAGCAGCACAGTGAAGCAGTCTGGAAAGACTGTCCTGCAGTCAGCGTCGTGGTGAAGCAGTCTCGGATGGCTGTCCTGCAGGCAGCAGCCTGATTAAACAGTCTGGGAAGAGTGTCCTGCAGCCAGCGTCATAGTGAAGAAGAATGGGGGGAGCGTCCTGCAGTCAGCTTTGCTTAAAAGCCGTCTGGGAAGAGTGTCCTACTGTCAGCTGCGCGGTGAAGCAGTCTGGGAAGAGCATGCTTAAGTCAGCTTTGAGGAATAGCAGTCGGGGAAGAGTGTCCTGCAGTCAGCATCATGGTGAAGCAATCTGGGAAGAGTGTCCTGCAGTCAGCATCACTGTGAAGCAGTCTGGGAAGAGTGTCCTACAGTCTGCATAACGGAACAGCAGCCTGGGAAGAGTGTCCTGCAGTCAGCAGCCTGATGAATCACTCTGGGAAGAGTGTCCGGCAGTCAGCAGCAAGATGATGCAGTCTGGGAACAATGTTGTGAAGTCAGCATCACGGTGAAGAGTCCGGGAGGAGCGTCCTGCAGTCAGCTTAGTGGAAATGCAGTCTGAGAAGAGTGACCAGCAGTCAGCAACGCAATCGAACATTCTGGGAAGAGTGTCCTGCAGTCAGCATCATGGTGAAGCAGTCTGGCTAGAGTGTCCTGGAGACAGCAGCGTGGTGACGCAGTCTAAGAAGAGTGTCCAGCAGTCAGCATCTCAATGAAGAAGTCTGGGAAGAGTGTCCTGCAGTAAGAATCATGGTGAAGCAGTGTGGGAAGAGTGTCCGGCTGTCAGCAGCGAGATGAAGCAATCTGGGAAGAGTGTCCTACAGTCTCCATCACGGAAATGCAGCCTTGGAGAAGTGTCCTCCAGTGAGCAGCATGATGAAGCAGTCTGGGAAGAGTGTCCGGCAGTCAGCAGCGAGATGTAGCAGTCTGGGAAGAATGTCTTGAAGTCAGCATCACGGTGAAGCAGTCTAGGAAGAGTGTCCCACAGTCTGTAACATGGATCAGCAGTCTGAGAAGAGTGTCCAGCAGTCACCAGCGCGATGATGCAGTCAGGGAAGACTGTCCTGTAGTCAGCAGCGCGTTGAAGCATCCTGGGAAGAGTGTCCTGCAGTTAGCAGCACGATGAAGCAGTCTGGGAAGCATGTCCTGCAGTGAAGCAGCCTGGGAAGAGTGATCTGAAGTCAGCTTGGCAGTGAAACAGTCTGGGAAGAGGATCCTGCATCAGCAGCATGGTGAAGCAGTCTGGGAAGAATGTCCTGTAGTCAGCAGCGCGGTAAAGAAATCTGGGAAGAGTGTCCTGCAGTCAGCATCACGGAAAAGCAGTCTGGGAAGAGTGTCCTGTAGTGAGCAGCACGGTGAAGCAGTCTGGGAAGATTATCCCGCAGTTAGCATCGCAGTGAAGCAATCTGGGAAGAGTGTCGGGCAGTCAGCAGTGAGATGAAGCAGTCTGGGAAGAATGTCCTGAAGTCAGCATCACGGTGAAGAAGTCTGGGAAGAGTTTCGTGTAGACATCTTCATGGAAAAGCAGTCTGGAAAGAGTGTCCTGCAGTCAGCAGCTTGATGAAGCAGTCTGGGAAGAGTGTCCTACAGTCTGCATTACGGAAAAGCAGTCTTGGAAGAGTGTCCTGCAGTCAGCATCGCGGTGAAACAATTTGGGAAGATTGTCCAGGAGACAGGAGTGCAGTGAAGCAGTCTGGGAAGAGTGTCCTGCAGTCACTTGCAAGGTGAAGCAGTCTGGGAAGTGTGTCCTGCAGTCAGTGTCACGTTAAAGCCGTCTGGGAAGAGTGTCCTGTAGTCAGCAGAACAGTGAAGCAGTCTGGGAAGTGTGTCCTGCAGTCAGCAGCGTGATTGAGCACTCTGGGAAGAGTGTCCGGCAGTCAGCAGCGAGATGATGCAGTCTGGGAACAATGTCGCGAAGTCTGCATCACGGTGAAGAAGTCCAGGTTTAGCGTCCTGCAGTCAGCTTCGTGGACATGCATTCTGAGAAGTGTGTCCAGCAGTCAGCACGCAATGGAGCAGTCTGGGAAGAGTGTCCGGCAGTCAGCATCATGTTGAAGCAGTCTGGCTAGAGTGTCCTGGAGACAGCAGCTTGGTGATACAGTCTAAGAAGAGTGTCCTGCAGTCTGCATTACGGAAAAGCAGCCTTGCAAGAGTGTTCGGCAGTCAGCAGCGAGATGTAGCAGTCTGGGAAGAATGTCTTGAAGTCAGCATCACGGTGAAGCAGTCTTGGAAGAGTGTCCTACAGTCTGTAACATGGATCAGCAACCTGGGAAGAGTGCCCTGCAGTCAGCTTCATTTAAATGCAGTCTGAGAAGAGTGTCCAGCAGTCAGCAGCGCAATGAAGCAGTCAGGGAAGAGTGTCCTCTAGTCAGCAGCGCGGTGAAGCATTCTGGGAAGAGTGTCCTGCACTTAGCAGCGCGATGAAGCAGTTTCGGAGGGTGTCCTGCAGTCAGCAGCCTGATGAAGCACTCTGGGAAGAGTGTCCTGCAGCCAGCATCATGGTGACTAAGCCTGGGGGGAGCGTTCTGCAGTCAGCTTTGCGGAAAAACAGTCTGGCAAGAGTGTCCTACAGTCAGCTGCGCGATGAAGCAGTCTGTGAAGAGCATTCTTAAGTCAGCTTCACGGAAAAGCAGACTGGAAAGAGTGTCCTGTAGTCAGCAGCATGGAGAAGCAGTCTGGCTAGAGTATCCTGGAGACAGCAGCGTGGTGACACAGTCTGGGAAGAGTGTCCTGCAGTTAACAGTGTGATGATGCAAACTGGGACGAGTGTCCGGCAGTCAGCTGCGCGGTGAAGCAGTCTGGGAAGAGCATCCTGAAGTCAGCATCACGGAAAAGCAGTCTGTGAAGAGTGTCCTGCATTCAGCAGCGTGATGATGCAAACTAGGAAGACTGACCTGTAGTCAGCAGCACAGTGAAGCAGTCTGGGAAGAGTGTCCGGCAGTCAGCTGCGCGGTGAAGCAGTCTGGGAAGAGCATCCTGAATCAGCATCACGGAATAGCAGTCTGGGAAGAGTGTCCTGCATTCAGCAGCGTGATGATGCAAACTTGGAAGAGTGACCTGTAGTCAGCAGCACAGTGAAGCAGTCTGATAAGAGTGCCCTGCAGTCAGCGTCGCTGTGAAGCAGTATTGGAAGGGTGTCCTGCTGTCAGCAGCCTGATTAAGCAGTCTGGGAAGTGTTTCCTGCAGCCAGTGTCATGGCGAAGAAGCCAGGGGGGAGCGACCTGCAGTCAGCTTTGCGTAAAAGCAGTCTGGGAAGAGTGTCCCACTGTCAGCTGCGCAGTGAAGCAGGGTGGGAAGAGCATGCTTAAGTCAGCTTCGCGGAAAAGCAGTCTGGGAAGAGTGTCCTGTAGTCAGCAGCATGGAGAAGCAGTTTGGCTAGAGTGTCCTGGAGGCAGCACCGTGGTGACGCAGTCTCAGAAGAGTGTCCGGCATTCAGCATCGCAATGAAGGAGTCTGCGAAGAGTGTCCTGCATTCAGTATCATGGTGAAGCAGTCTGGGAAGAGTGTCCTGCAGTCAGTATCATGGTGAAGCAGTCTGGGAAGAGTGTCCTGCAGTCAGCAGCACGGTGAAGCTGCCTGGGAAGATTATCCCGCAGTCAGCATCGCGGTGAAGCAATCTGTGAAGAGTGTCCTGATGTCAGCATCATGATGAAGAAGTCTGGGATGTGTGTCCTGCAGTCAGCTTCAAGGAAAAGCAGTCTGGGAAATGTGTACTGCAGTCAGCAGCTTGTTGAAGCAGTCTGGGAAGAGTGTCTGGCAGTCAGCAGCGTGATTAAGCAGTCTGGGAACAATGTCGTGAAGTCTGCATCACGGTGAAGAAGTCCGGGAGGAGCGTTCTGCAGTCAGCTTCATGGAAATGCAGTCTGAGAAGAGTGTCCAGAAGTCAGCAATGCAATGAAGCAGTCTGGGAAAAGTGTCCTGCAGTTAGCAGCGCGGTTGAGCATTCTGGGAAGAGTGTCCTGCAGTCAGCTTCGCGGCAAAGCAGTCTGGGAAGAGTGTCCTGCAGTCAACATCATGGTGAAGCAGTCTGGGAAGTGGGTCCTGCAGTCAACATCACGGTGAAGCAGTCTGGGAAGTGTGTCCTGCAGTCAGCATCGCGGTGAAGCAGTCTGGGAGGAGCGTCCTGCAGTCAGCTTCGTGGAAAATCAGTCTCAGAAGAGTGTCCAGCAGTCAGCAGCGCAATGAAGCAGTCTGGGAAGAGTGTCCTGCAGTCAGCATCACGGTGATGAAGTCTGGGAAGAGTGTCCTGCAGTCAGCTTCGTGGAAAGGCAGCCTGGGAAGAGTGTCCTGCAGTCAGCAGCGTGATGAAGCAGTCTGGGAAGAGTATCCTACAATCTGCTTTACGGAAAAGCAGTCTTGAAAGAGTGTCCGGCAGTCAGCATCGCAGTGAAACAATTTGGGAAGAGTGTAGTGGAGACAGGAGTGCCGTGAAGCATTCTGGGAAGAGTGTCCTGCAGTCAGTTGCACAGTGAAGCAGTCTGGGAAGTGTGTCCTGCAGTCAGCATCATGGTGAAGCAGTCTGGGAAGAGTGTCCTGCAGTCAGCATCTCGGTGAAGCATTCTGGGAAGAGTGTCCTGCAGTCAGCATCACGGTGAAGCAGTCTGGGAAGATTGTCCGGCAGTCAGCATCGCGGTGAAGCAGTCTGGGAAGAGTGTCCGGCTGTCAGCTGCAAGAAGGAGCAGTCTGTGAAGAATGTCCTGAAGTCAGCAGCTTGATGAAGCAGTCTGGGAAGAGTGTCCTACAGTCTGCGTTACGGAAAAGCCGTCTGGGAAGAGTGTCCTGCAGTCAGCATCGCGGTGAAACAATTTCGGAAGAGTGTCCTGGAGACAAGAGTGCAGTGAAGCAGTCTGGGAAGAGTGTCCTGCAGTCAGCTGTGCGGTGAAGCAGTCTGGGAAGAGTGTCCTGCAGTCAGTGTCACGTTGAAGCCGTCTGGGAAGAGTGTCCTGCAGTTAGCATCATGGTGAAGCAGTCTGGGAAGGGTGTCCGGCAGTGAGCAGGGAGATGAAGCAGTCTGGGAAGATTGTCCTGAAGTCAGCATCACGGTGAAGAAGTCTGGGAAGAGTGTCCTGCAGTCAGCTTCATGGAAAGGCAGTCTGGGAAGAGTGTCCAGCAGTCAGCAGCGTGATGAAGCAGTCTGGGAAGAGTGTCCTACAATCCGCTTTACGGAAAAGCTGTCTTGAAAGAGTGTCCAGCAGTCAGCATCGCAGTGAAACAATCAGGTGTGAGGTACTCTCGCTGTTGCTGTACGTGGCGCAGGTCTGGCCCATTCCAGACTCCTGCGCGATGGCGATCATTCGAGCCATCTTCCGCTTTATCTGGAGGTCGAAAATGGATCGTGTCCGCAGGGACGTGATGTACAAGCCTCTAGATAAAGGGGGAAAAAACGTGCCCAACATCGCCCTCATACTGATGGCCACCTTTGTGTGCGGCTGCATCAAGCGGTGCGTAGACCCTCAGTACGCAAACACCAAGTGTCACTACGTGCTGAGGTTCTACCTGTCCCCGGTGTTGCGAAGGATGGGTCTGGCCACGCTGCCGCGGAACGCTCCAAGTAGTTGGACCGTGCCGCACCACCTGTCCCTGGTGGAAAAATTTATGCAGAAAAACACCTTTGACCACAAGTCCATCAGGCAGTGGTCAGCACGTAACGTCCTAGAGGCCCTGAGGGAAAAGGAGAGGGTGGACCCTGTGGGATGGTTCCCCGAGCAGACTGTCAAAGTCATTTGGCAGAATGCCTCATCGCCAGAACTTTCCAACAAGCACCAAGACGTAGCTTGGCTGGTGGTGAGAAAGGCCCTCCCTGTCAGATCCTTCCTACACGCCAGGAGGCTCACCCCCTCTGCACGTTGCCCTCGAGGTGGCTGTGGTGGGGAAGAGACCGTTGTTCACCTCCTTGTGGATTGTGCCTTTGCAAAGAAAGTCTGGAGAGAGATGCAGTGGTTGCTGTCGAGGTTCATCCCGAGCAGTTCTGTGACACAGGACTCTGTGCTCTACGGGCTGTTCCCAGGGACACACACCGAGACAAACATCGACTGCAGCTGGAGGATCATCAACTCGGTGAAAGACGTGCTTTGGTCTGCCCGAAACTTGTTGGTCTTCCAGCACAAAGAGTTGTCCCCGACCGATTGTTGCGGACTGGCACAATCCAAAGTCCAGGACTACGTGCTGAGGGACGCACTAAAGCTTGGGGCAGCTGCCGCAAAGGCGCAATGGGGAAGGGTCGCTGTCTAAGACCTTTCTACCACAGCGCACCGAGAGACTGGGAACTGTTTAGAGCCCCTCGGGCTGTACAGATCAAAATGAAAGGCTGTAAATGATTGTAATATTGTTTGTACTGATGCACCTGGTGATACATTTTGTAAAAGTTTAACCTGGATTGTACCCTTGTAATGTTGTTATTGAAATGGTTTGGAATGTGATTGAAGATATTTTATGAATAAAGTATATTTTTACAAAAAAAAAAAGTCTGGGAAGAGCGTCTGGCAGTCAGCAACGAGATGAAGCAGTCTGGGAACAATGTCGTGATGTCAGCATCACGGTGAAGAAGTCCGGGAGGAGGGTACTGCAGTCAGCTTCATGGAAATGCAGTGTGAGAAGAGTGTCGAGCAGTCAGCAGCGCAATGAATCAGTCCGGGAACAGTGTCGTGCAGTCAGCATCATGGTTTAGCAGTCTGGGAAGAGTGTCCTACAGTCAACATCACGGTGAAGCTGTCTGGGAAGTGTGTCCTGCAGTCAGCATCGCGGTGAAGCAGTCTGGGAAGAGTGTCCGGCAGACAGCAGCGAGATAAAGCAGTCTGGGAAGAGTGTCCTACAGTCTGCATTACGGAAAAGCAGCCTTGGAAGCGTGTCCTGCAGTCAGCAGCATGATGAAGCACTCTGGGAAAAGTGTCCAGCAGTCAGAAGCGAAATTAAGCAGTCTGGGAAGAATTCTTTATGTCAGCATCACGGTGATGAAGTCTGGGAGGAGCGTCCTGCAGTCAGCTTCATGGAAAAGCAGTCTGAGAAGAGTGTCCAGCAGTCAGCAGCGCAATGAAGCAGTCTGGGAAGAGTGTCCTACAATCTGCTTTACGGAAAAGCAGTCTTGAAAGAGTGTCCGGCAGTCAGCATCGCAGTGAAACAATTTGGGAAGAGTGTAGTGGAGACCGGAGTGCCGTGAAGCATTCTGGGAAGAGTGTCCTGCAGTCAGCTGCGCAGTGAAGCAGTCTGGGAAGTGTGTCCTGCAGTCAGCATCATGGTGAAGCAGTCTGGGAAGAGTGTCCTGCAGTCATAATCTCGGTGAAGCATTCTGGGAAGAGTGTCCTACAGTCAGCATCGCTGTGAAGCAGTCTGGGAAGAGTGTCCAACAGTCTGCAGCACGGAACTGCAGCCTGGGAAGATTGTCCTGCAGTCAGCAGCGTGATGAAGCAGTCTGGAAAGAGCGTCCGGCAGTCAGCAGCGAGATGAAGCAGTCTGGGAACTATGTCGTGACTTCAGCATCACGGTGAAGATGTCCGGGAGGAGCGTACTGCAGTCAGCTTCATGGAAATGCAATGTGAGAAGAGTGTCCTGCAGTCAGCATCATGGTTTAGCAGTCTGGGAAGAGGGTCCGGAAGACAGCAGCAAGATGAAGCAGTCTGGGAAGAGTGTCCTACAGTCTGCATCATGGAAAAGCAGCCTTGGAAGCGTGTCCTGCAGTCAGCAGCAAGGTGAAGCATTCTGGAAAGAGTGTCCTGCAGTCAGCATTGCGGTGAAGCAGTCTGGGAAGAGTATCTTGCAGTCAGCATCATGTTGAAGAAGCCTGGGGAGATCGTCCTGCAGTCAGCTTTGCGCAAAAGTTGTCTGGGAGAGTGTCCGGCAGACAGCAGCAAGATGAAGCAGTCTGGGAAGCGTGTCCTACAGTCTACATCACGGAAAAGCAGCCTTGGAAGCGTGTCCTGCAGTCAGCAGCATGATGAAGCAGTCTGGGAAGAGTGTCCAGCAGTCAGCAGCGCAATGAAGCAGTCTGGGAAGAATTCTTGAAGTCAGCATTACGGTGATGAAGTCTGGGAGGAGCGTCCTGCAGTCAGCTTCGTGGAAACGCAATCTGAGAAGAGTGTCCTGCAGTCAGCAGCGCAATGAAGCAGTCTGGGAAGAGTGTCCTGCAGTCAGAATCACGGAAACGCAGTCTGGGAAGAGTGTCCTGTAGGCTGCATCACGATGAAGCTGTCTGCGAAGAGTGTCCTGTAGTCAGCAGCACAGTGAAGCAGTCTGGGAAGAGTGTCCTCCAGTTAGCATCACGGTGAAGCAGTCTGGGAAGAGTGTCCTGCAGTCAGCAGCGTGATGAAGCAGTCTGGGAAGGGTATCCTGCAGTCAGCGTCATGGTGAGAAGGCTGGGGAGAGCGTCCTGCAGTCAGCTTTGCGGAAAAGTAGTCAGGGAAGAGTGTCCGGCAGTCAGCAGCGCAATGAAGCAGTCTGGGAAGAGAGTCCTGCAGTCAGCATCATGGTGAAGCACTCTGGGAAGAGTGTCCTGCAGTCAGCATCACGGTGAAGCAGTATGGGAAGAGTGTCCGGCTGTCAGCTGCGAGATGGAGCAGTCTGTGAAGAATGTCCTGAAGTCAGCAGCTTGATGAAGCAGTCTGGGAAGAGTGACCTATAGTCTGCATCACGGAAAAGCATCCTGGGAAGAATGTCCTGCCGTCAGCAGCGTGATGAAGCAGTCTGGGAAGAGTGTCGGGCAGTCAGCACCGAGATGAAGCAGTCTGGGAAGAATGTCCTGAAGTCAGCATCAGAGTGATGAAGTCTGAGAAGAGTTTCCTGCAGTCAGTTTTGTGGAAAAGCAGTGTGGAAAGAGTGTCCTGCAGTTAGCAGCTAGATGAAGCAGTCTGGGAAGAGTGTCGTACAGTCTGCAATGTGGGAAAGCAGTCTTGGAAGGGTGTCCTGCAGTCAGCATCGCGGTGAGACAATTTCGGAAGATTGTCCTGGAGACAGGAGTGCAGTGAAGCAGTCTGGGAAGAGTGTCCTGCAGTCAGCTGCGCGGTGAAGTAGTCTGAGAAGTGTGGCCTGCAGTCAGTGTCACGTTGAAGCCGTCTGGGAAGAGTGTCCTGTAGTCTGCAGCACAGTAAAGCAGTCTGGGAAGAGCGTCCTGCAGTCAGCGTCGCGGTGAAGCAGTCTCGGAAGGGTGTCCTGCGGTCAGCAGCCTGATGAAGCAGTCTTTGAAGACTGTCCTGCAGCCAGCATCATGGTGAAGAAGCCTGGGGGGAAGCATCCTGCAGTCATCTTTGCAGAAAAGCAGTCTGGGAAGAGTGTCATACAGTCAGCTGTGCGGTGAAGCATTCTGGGAAGAGCATCCTTAAGTCAGCTTCGCAGAAAAGCAGTCTAGGAAGAGTGTCCTGTAGTCAGCAGCATGGAGAAGAAGTCTGGCTAGAGTGTCCTAGAGACAGCAGCGTGGTGAAACAGTCTGAGAAGAGTGTCCTGCAGTCAGCATCGCAATGAAGGAGTCTGGAAGAGTGTCCTGCAGTCAGCATCATGGTGAAGCAGTCTGGGAAGAGTGTCCGGCAGTCAGCAACGCGGTGAAGAAGTCTGGGAAGAGCGTCCTGCAGTCAGCTGCACGATAAAGCAGTCTGGGAAAACCATGCTTAAGTCAGCGTCGTGGAAAAGCAGTCTGGGAAGAGTGTCGTGTAGTCAGCAGCTTGGAGAAGCAGTCTGGCTAGAGTGTCCTGGAGAGAGCAACGTGGTGACACAATCTGGGAAGAACATCCTGCAGTTAGTAGTGTGATGATGCAAACTGGGAAGAGTGTCCGGCAGTCAGCAGCGCAGTGAGGCATTCTGGGAAGAGTTTCCTGCAGTCAGCATCACAGAATGGCAGTCTGGGAAGAGTGTCCTGCAGTAAGCAGCACGATGAAGCACTCTGGGAAGAGTGTCGGGCAGTCACCAGCAATTTGAAGCAGTCTGGGAAGAATGTCCTGTAGTCAGCAGCGTGGTAAAGAAATCTGGGAAGAGTGTCCTGCAGTCAGCATCACGGAAAGGCAGCCTGGGAAGAGTGTCCCGTAGTGAGCAGCACGGTGAAGCAGCCTGGGAAGAGTGTCCTGCAGTCACCATCGAGGTGAAGCAGTCTGGGAAGAGTGTTCTGCAGTCAGCAGCGTGATGAAGCAGTGTGGGAAGAGTGTCCTGCAGCCAGCGTCATGGTGAAGACGCCTGGGGAGAGGGTCCTGCAGTCAGCTTTGTAGAAAAGCAGTCTGCGAAGAGTGTCCGGCATTCAGCAGAGCAATGAAGCTGTCTGGGAAGAGTGTCCTGCAATCAGCATCATGGTGATGCAATCTGGGAAGAGTTTCCTGCACTCAGCATCATGGTGAAGCAGTCTGGGAAAATTGTCCTGCAGTCAGCATCGCGTGAAGCAATCTGGGAAGAGTGTCGGGCAGTCAGCAGCGAGATGAAGCAGTCTGGGAAGAATGTCCTGAAGTCAGCATCACGGTGATAAAGTCTGAGAAGAGTGTCCTGCAGTCAGCTTCGTGGAAAAGCAGTCTGGAAAGAGTGTCCTGCAGTCAGCAGCTTGATGATGCAGTCTGGGAAGAGTGTCCTACAGTCTGCATAATGGAACAGAAGCCTGGGAAGAGTGTCCTGCAGTCAGCAGCGTGATGAATCACTCTGGGAAGAGTGTCCAGCAGTCAGCAGTGAGATGATGCAGTCTGGGAACAATGTTGTGAAGTCAGCATCACGGTGAAGAAGTCCGGGAGGAGCGTCCTGCAGTCAGCTTCGTGGAAATGCAGTGTGAGAAGAGTGTCCAGCAGTCAGCAACGCAATCGAGCAGTCTGGGAAGAGTGTCCTACAGTCAGCAGCGCGGTGAAGCATTCTGGGAAGAGTGTCCTGCAGTCAGCATCATGGTGAAGCAGTCTGGCTAGAGAGTCCTGGAGACAGCAGCGTGGTGACGCCGTCTATGAAGAGTGTCCAGCAGTCAGCATCTCAATGTAGAAGTCTGGGTTTAGTGTCCTGCAGTAAGAATCATGGTGAAACAGTGTGGGAAGAGTGTCCTGCAGTCAACATCGCGGTGAAGCAGTCTGGGAAGAGTGTCCGGCTGTCAGCAGCGAGATGAAGCAATCTGGGAAGAGTGTCCTACAGTCTGCATGACGGAAAAGCAACCTTGGAAGAGTGTCTTGCAGTGAGCAGCATGATGAAGCAGTCTGGGAAGAGTGTCCGGCAGTCAGCAGCGAGATGTAGCAGTCTGGGAAGAATGTCTTGAAGTCAGCATCACGGTGAAGCAGTCTAGGAAGAGTGTCCTACAGTCTGTAACATGGATCAGCAGTCTGAGAAGAGTGTCCAGCAGTCAGCAGCGCGATGATGCAGTCAGGGAAGAGTGACCTGTAGTAAGCAGCATGGAGAAGCCGTATGGCTAGGGTGTCCTGGAGACAGCAGCGTGGTGACACAGTCCGGAAAGAGTGTCCAGCAGTTAGCAGTGTGATGATACAAACTGGGAAGAGTGTTCGGCAGTCAGCAGCGTGGTGAAGCAGTCTGGGAAGAGCATCCTGAAGTCAGCATCACAGAAAAGTAGTCTGGGAAGAGTGTCCTGCATTCAGCAGCGTGATGATGCAAACTGGGAAGAGTGACCTGTAGTCAGCAGCACAGTGAAGCAGTCTGGAAAGACTGTCCTGCAGTCAGCGTCGTGGTGAAGCAGTCTCGGACGGCTGTCCTGCAGTCAGCAGCCTGATTAAACAGTCTGGGAAGAGTGTCCTGCAACCAGCGTCATAGTGAATAAGCCTGGGGGAGCGTCCTGCAGTCAGCTTTGCTTAAAAGCCGTCTGGGAAGAGTGTCCTTCTGTCAGCTGCGCAGTGAAGCATTCTGGGAAGAGCATGCTTAAGTCAGCTTTGCGGAATAGCAGTCGGGGAAGAGTGTCCTGCAGTCAGCATCACGGTGAAGCAATCTGGGAAGAGTGTCCTGCAGTCAGCATCACTGTGAAGCAGTATGGGAAAAGTGTCCTACAGTCTGCATAATGGAACAGCAGCCTGGGAAGAGTGTCCTGCAGTCAGCAGCATGATGAATCAGTCTGGGAAGAGTGTCCGGCAGTCAGCAGCGAGATGATGCAGTCTGGGAACAATGTTGTGAAGTCAGCATCACGGTGAAGAAGTCCGGAAGGACCGTCCTGCAGTCAGCTTCGTGGAAATGCAGTCTGATAAGAGTGTCCAGCAGTCAGCAACGCAATCGAGCAGTCTGGGAAGAGTGTCCTGCAGTCAGCAGCGCGGCGAAGCATTCTGTGAAGAATGTCCTGCAGTCAGCATCATGGTGAAGCACTCTGGCTAGAGTGTCCTGGAGACAGCAGCGTGGTGACGCAGTCTAAGAAGAGTGTCCAGCAGTCAGCATCTCAATGAAGAAGTCTGGGAAGAGTGTCCTGCAGTAAGAATCATGGTGAAGCAGTGTGGGAAGAGTGTCCTGCAGTCAGCATCGCGGTGAAGCAGTCTGGGAAGAGTGTCCGGCTGTCAGCAGCGAGATGAAGCAATCTGGGAAGAGTGTCCTACAGTCTCCATCACGGAAATGTAGCCTTGGAAGAGTGTCCTGCAGTGAGCAGCATGATGAAACAGTCTGGGAAGAGTGTCCGGCAGTCAGCAGCGAGATGTAGCAGTCTGGGAAGAATGTCTTGAAGTCAGCATCACGGTGAAGCAGTCTAGGAAGAGTGTCCTACAGTCTGTAACATGGATCAGCAGTCTGAGAAGAGTTTCCAGCAGTCACCAGCGCGATGATGCAGTCAGGGAAGACTGTCCTGTAGTCAGCAGCGCGTTGAAGCATCCTGGGAAGAGTGTCCTGCAGTTAGCAGCGCGATGAAGCAGTCTGGGAAGCATGTCCTGCAGTCAGCTTCGCAGTGAAGCAGCCTGGGAAGAGTGATCTGAAGTCAGCTTTGCAGTGAATCATTCTGGTAAGAGAATCCTGCAGTCAGCAGCACGGTGAAGCAGTCTGGGAAGAATGTCCTGTAGTCAGCAGCGCGGTAAAGAAATCTGGGAAGAGTGTTCTGCAGTCAGCATCACGGAAAAGCAGTCTGGGAAGAGTGTCCTGTAGTGAGCAGCACGGTGAAGCAGTCTGGGAAGATTATCCCGCAGTTTGCATCGCAGTGAAGCAATCTGGGTAGAGTGTCGGGCAGTCAGCAGCGAGATGAAGCAGTCTGGGAAGAATGTCCTGAAGTCAGCATCACGGTGAAGAAGTCTGGGAAGAGTTTCGTGTAGACATCTTCGTGGAAAAGCAGTCTGGAAAGAGTGTCCTGCAGTCAGCAGCTTGATGAAGCAGTCTGGGAAGAGTGTCCTACAGTCTGCATTACGGAAAAGCAGTCTTGGAAGAGTGTCCTGCAGTCAGCATCGCGGTTAAACAATTTGGGAAGATTGTCCAGGAGACAGGAGTGCAGTGAAGCAGTCTGGGAAGTGTGTCCTGCAGTCAGTGTCACGTTGAATCCGTCTGGGAAGAGTGTCCTGTAGTCAGCAGAACAGTGAAACAGTCTGGGAAGAGTGTCCTGCAGTCAGCAGCGTGATTGAGCACTCTGGGAAGAGTGTCCGGCAGTCAGCAGCGAGATGATGCAGTCTGGGAACAATGTCGCGAAGTCTGCATCACGGTGAAGAAGCCCAGGTGGAGTGTCCTGCAGTCTGCATTACGGAAAAGCAGCCTTGGAAGAGTGTTCTGCAGTCTGCAGCATGATGAAGCAGTCTGGGAAGAGTGTCCGGCAGTCAGCAGCGAGATGTAGCAGTCTGGGAAGAATGTCTTGAAGTCAGCATCACGGTGAAGCAGTCTAGGAAGAGTGTCCTACAGTCTGTAACATGTATCAGCAACCTGGGAAGAGTGCCTTGCAGTCAGCTTCGTTTAAAAGCAGTCTGAGAAGAGTGTCCAGCAGTCAGCAGCGCAATGAAGCAGTTTGGGAAGAGTGTCCTCCAGTCAGCAGCGCGGTGAAGCTTTCTGGGAAGAATGACCTGCATTTAGCAGCGCGATGAAGCAGTCTCGGAGGGTGTCCTGCAGTCAGCAGCCTCATGAAGCACTCTGGGAAGAGTTTCCTGCAGCCAGCATCATGCTGACTTAGCTTGGGGGGAGTGTGTTGCAGTCAGCTTTGCGGAAAAACAGTCTGGCAAGAGTGTCCTACAGTCAGCTGCGCGATGAAGCAGTCTGTGAAGAGCATCCTTAAGTCAGCTTCACGGAAAAGCAGACTGGAAAGAGTGTCCTGTAGTCAGCAGCATGGAGAAGCAGTCTGGCTAGAGTGTCCTGGAGACAGCAGCGTGGTGACACAGTCTGGGAAGAGTGTCCTGCAGTTAACAGTGTGATGATGCAAACTGGGAAGAGTGTCCAGCAGTCAGCTGCGCGGTGAAGCAGTCTGGGAAGAGCATCCTGAAGTCAGCATCACGGAAAAGCAGTCTGTGAAGAGTGTCCTGCATTCAGCAGTGTGATGATGCAAACTAGGAAGACTGACCTGTAGTCAGCAGCACAGTGAAGCAGTCTGGGAAGAGTGTCCGGCAGTCAGCTGCGCAGTGAAGCAGTCTGGGTAGAGCATCCTGAAGTCAGCATCACAGAAAAGCAGTCTGGGAAGAGTGTCCTGCATTCAGCAGCGTGATTATGCAAACTTGGAAGAGTGACCTGTAGTCAGCAGCACAGTGAAGCAGTCTGGGAAGAGTGTCCTGCAGTCAGCGTCGCTGTGAAGCAGTATTGGAAGGGTGTCCTGCTGTCAGCAGCCTGATTAAGCAGTCTGGGAAGTGTTTCCTGCAGCCAGTGTCATGGCGAAGAAGCCAGGAGGGAGCGACCTGCAGTCAGCTTTGCGTAAAAGCAGTCTGGGAAGAGTGTCCCACTGTCAGCTGCGCAGTGAAGCAGGGTGGGAAGAGCATGCTTAAGTCAGCTTCGCGGAAAAGCAGTCTGGGAAGAGTGTCCTGTAGTCAGCAGCATGGAGAAGTAGTTTGGCAAGAGTGTCCTGGAGACAGCAGCATGGTGACGCAGTATCAGAAGAGTGTGCGGCATTCAGCATCGCAATGAAGGAGTCTGTGAAGAATGTCCTGCAGTCAGTATCATGGTGAAGCAGTCTGGGAAGTGTGTCCTGCAGTCAGCAGCACGGTGAAGCTGCCTGGGAAGATTATCCCGCAGTCAGCATCGTGGTGAAGCGATCTGTGAAGAGTGTCCTGATGTCAGCATCATGATGAAGAAGTCTGGGATGTGTGTCCTGCAGTCAGCTTCCTGGAAAAGCAGTCTGGGAAGTGTGTACTGCAGTCAGCAGCTTGATGAAGCAGTCTGGGAAGAGTGTCTGGCAGTCAGCAGCGAGATTAAGCAATCTGGGAACAATGTCGTGAAGTCTGCATCACGGTGAAGAAGTCCGGGAGGAGCGTCCTGCAGTCAGCTTCGTGGAAATGCAGTCTGAGAAGAGTGTCCAGAAGTCAGCAATGCAATGAAGCTGTCTGGGAAGAGTGTCCTGCAGTTAGCAGCGCGGTTGAGCATTCTGGGAAGAGTGTCCTGCAGTCAGCATCGCGGCGAAGCTGTCTGGGAAGAGTGTCCTGCAGTAAGTATCATGGTGAAGCAGTGTGGGAAGAGTGTCCTGCAGTCAAACATCACGGTGAAGCAGTCTGGGAAGAGTGTCCTGCAGACAGCATCGTGGTGAAGCAGTCTGGGATGAGTGTCCTACAGTCTGTAACATTGATCAGCAACCTGGGAAGATTGTCCTACAGTCAGCAGCGTGATGAAGCAGTCTGGGAAGAGTTTCCGCCAGTCAGCATCGTGGTGAAGCAGTCTGGGATGAGTGTCCTACAGTCTGTAACATTGATCAGCAACCTGGGAAGATTGTCCTACAGTCAGCAGCGAGCTGAAGCAGTCTGGGAATAATGGCCTGAAGTCAGCATCACAGTGAAGCAGTCTTGGAGGAGCGTCCTGCCATTAGCTTCATGGAAAAGCAGTCTGAGAAGAGTGTCCAGCAGTCAGCAGCACGATGAAGCAGTCTGGGAAGATAGATCTGAAGTCAGCTTTGCAGTGAAACAGTCTGGGATAGGATCCTGCAGTTAGCAGCACGGTGAAGCAGTCTTGGAAGAGTGTCCTGCTGTCAGTAGCGCAGTGAGGCATTCTGGGAAGAATGTCCTGCAGTCAGCATCACAGAAAAGCAGTCTGGGAAGAGTGCCCTGCAGTAAGCAGCGCGATGAAGCACTCTGGGAAGAGCGTCCTGAAATCAGCAGCGTGATGATGCAAACTTGGAAGAGTGACCTGTAGTCAGCAGCACAGTGAAGCAGTCTGGGAAGAGTGTCCTGCAGTCAGCGTTGCTGTGAAGCAGTCTCGGAAGAGTGTCCTGCAGTCAGCAGCCTGATTAAGCAGTCTGGGAAGAGTGTCCTGCAGCCAGCGTCATGGTGACGAAGCCTGGGGGGAGCGTCCTGCAGTCAGCTTTGCGGAAAAGCAGTCTGGGAAGAGTGTCCTACTGTGAGCTGCACGGTGAATCAGCCTGGGAAAAGCATGCGTAAGTCAGCTTTGCGGAATAGCAGTCGGGCAAGAGTGTCCTGCAGTCAGCATCTTGGTGAAGCTGTCTTGGAAGAGTGTCCCGCAGTTAGCATCACGGTGAAGCAATCTGGGAAGAGTGTCCTGCAGTCAGCATCACTGTGAAGCAGTCTGGGAAGAGTGTCCTACAGTCGGCATCATGGAACATCAGTCTGGGAAGAGTGTCCTGCAGTCAGCAGCACAGTGAAGCTGTCTGGGATGATTATGGCGCATGCAGCATCGCGGTGAAGCGATCTGTGAAGAGTGTCCTGAAGTCAGCAACATTTTTGAAGAAGTCTGAGATTTGTGTACTGCAGTCAGCCTCGTGGAAAAGCAGTCTGGGAAGAGTGTCCGGCAGTCAGCAGCGAGAAGCAGCAGTCTGGGAACAATGTCGTGAAGTCTGCATCACGGTGAAGCAGTCTAGGAAGAGTGTCCTGCAGTCAGCAGCGCAGTGAGGAATTCTGGGAAGAATGTCCTGCAGTCAGCATCACAGAAAAGCAGTCTGGGAAGAGTGTCCTGCAGTAAGCAGCGCGATGATGCAAACTTGGAAGAGTGACCTGTAGTCAGCAGCACAGTGAAGCAGTCTGGAAAGAGTGTCCTGCAGTCAGCGTCGCTGTGAAGCAGTCTCGGAAGAGTGTCCTGCAGTCAGCAGCCTGATTAAGCAGTCTGGGAAGAGTGTCCTGCATCCAGCGTCATGGTGAAGAAGACTGGGGGGAGCGTCCTGCAGTCAGCTTTGCGGAAAAGCAGTCTGGGAAGAGTGTCCTGCTGCCAGCTGCACGGTGAACCAGTCTGGGAAGAGCATGCATAAGTCAGCTTTGCGGAATAGCAGTCGGGGAAGAGTGTCCTGCACTCAGTAGCGAGATGAAGCAGTCTGGGAAGAGTGTCCAACAGTCTGCATCACGGAAAAGCAGCCTTGGAAGAGTGTCCTGCAGTCAGCAGCATGATGAAGCACTCTGGGAAGAGTGTACGTCAGCCAGCAGCGAGATGAAGCAGTCTGGGAAGAATGTCTTGAAGTCAGCATCACGGTGAAGCAGTCTGGGAAGACTGTCCTACAGTCTGTAACATGGATCAGCAAACAGTGAAGAGTGTCCTGCAGTCAGCTTCGTGGAAAAGCAGTCTGAGAAGAGTTTCCAGCAGTGAGCAGCACGATGAAGCAGTCAGGGAAGAGTGCCCTGTAGTCAGCAGAGCAGTGAAGCATTCTGGGAAGAGTGTCCGGCAGTCAGCAACGCAATGGAGCAGTCTGGGAAGAGTGTCCTGCAGTCAGCAGCGCAGTGATGCATTCTGGGAAGAGTGTCCTGCAGTCAGCATTACGGAAAAGCAGTCTGGGAAGCGTGTCCTGCAGTAAGCAGCGCGATGAAGCACTCTGGGAAGAGTGTCGGGCAGTCAGCTGCAAGATGAAGCAGTCTCGGAAGAATGTCCTGTAGTCAGCAGCACGGTAAAGAAATCTGGGAAGAGTGTCCTGCAGTCATCATCACGGAAAAGCAGTCTGGGAAGAGTGTCCTGTAGTGAGCAGCATGGTGAAGCAGTCTGGGAAGATTATCCCGCAGTCAGCCTCGTGGTGAAGCAATCTGGGAAGAGTGTCGGGCAGTGTTGCAGGAGCGACACCATGGTCCTGCCATGGCAAGGTCGGGATGGAAGGGCGAAAACCAATCGCAATCCGAATTCATACCGTGGGTTACCTATCACCGTCCGAGTCACGGTGAACCACAGCGACGAAGGAGGATCACCTATGGATCGGGGCTTCTTCACCAGGAGGATCCTGTTGAAGGCGTGCGGCTTCCAAGCTACGGAGATCTTCACCCTGCACGACTCCCGCAAAGGTGGTTATTTCGACGTCACGTTCAAGCAAGTGGCAGACTGCGTCCGGCTCCTGAGGGTGTTCGAGGAGAAGAGAGACCTGCCGGAGATGAAGATCCTGACGGCGGAGCCGCACTTTTCTCTGCCGTTGCAACGGGAACGTGAGGTGATGGTGCATGTGTACAACCCCTTCGTCCCTGTCGCCGACGTGGTCACCTTCCTCACCAGGTACTTCGATAAGGTGGGGAGCGGCACCGAGATTCGAGACGACTTGGGGATCTGGACAGGCAAACGCCTGTTTAAGGTCACGCTAAAGACCGATGGTAAGGGAGCCATTTTCCACCCTCCTTCCAGTTTCGCTATCGGGGGAAACCGTGGCTACCTGGTCTACGCTGGGCAACCCAAGCATTGTCGCTCATGCGGCAAGGCTGGTCATGTGGCGGCCAACTGCAGCGCCTCCCTCTGCAAGATCTGCAAACAGGAAGGGCACCAGACAAAAGACTGCAAACAGGCCAAGTGCTGCAACCTGTGTGGCGAGGCAAGTCACCTCTACAGGACCTGCCCCAAACGCTGCCGTACTTACGCACAGGCAGCCAAAGCCGACCACGGGGAAGCAGAAGAAATGTTCCGTGTCACTCCAACCACCAAGGCCCCCAGGGAGCTCAACGGGACAAAGGAGGACACAGAGAGAGACAAGGTGGAGAAAGAGATTGAGGCAACAGAGAGCCAATCAACAGCACCACCCCCTGAACCTTCCAGTCCTCAGGACAGCGAATCAATGGAGGAGGAGGCAGCAGTGGAAAAGCAGCAGGGGGAGTGGCGGACGGTGAAGAACAAGAAAAGTAAGAGGGAGCGAAGAAGAAGCAAAGGCGTTTCCCAGAGAAGCGGCAAGAGGCGTCTCCCATCCGACACGGATGACAAGGGCAGCAGCTCTTCGGATGAGGAAGTGCCAGAGCGGCACCGACAGAAGAGGCGGCAAAGCTCCAGGGCGTTGGAGGACGAGACACCCGAGCTCCAGAAAATTGGAGACAACAAGGAGACCAACGCACCCCAACTTTGCCTGCAACCTGAGGAGGCCAGTGCACCACAGCCCCTGGAATCTGGGAGCAGTGAGGCAATCATCGCACCCCAGCTCCAGGAAGCCGGGAACAGCAACCCCCCAGAGGGGGTGAGTTTTGGAGAAGCTTCTCCAGCAAAGGTCATCTCAAAATCCGCTCACTACGTGAACCTCCAGATGCCACTGGAGCAGAACACGGCCAAGGAGATCTACCTCAGCCCATCCAAAGTGAAGGAATTTGAGCTCACTACGGGTATGAAGGAGCAGACTAAAGGTCTGGGACTCTCAGAGACAGTGGGTTTGGTAGGAGAATAAATGCTTTAATATGGGTTTAAAGATTGTATCCATAAATGTGCGTAGCATTAAATCTACTACGCGATGTGTTGCGACCTTGGACTACCTAGCCAAGGTCAAAGCTGACCTGTTGTTTCTGCAGGAGTGTGCGATACCGCACCTCAGCTCCTACAGGCAATGGTCACGATGGTGGTCCCACGGGCCATCGATCTGGTCGGGCGGAAACGACTCTCGTTCCTCCGGCCTGGGTATTCTGCTGCGGGGAGGCAACTTCACCGTCTCCGAGGTCAAGGAGGTGGTGGGCGGGCGACTCCTGGTAGCAGACGTAATGTACAAGAACGCTCCACTCCGGTTAATTAACGTGTACGGCCCGGCACAAAGGGCTGAGCGGCTGGAGGTTTTTCAGCAGCTCCCACTGCTGCTGGCGACCTCCAGGCCGGTCATTCTGGGCGGGGACTTCAACTGCATCATCGATGCGGCTGGACGATCCGGCAGGGCCGGAAGCAGATTGGACGCTACGTCCAGATCCCTGATGGAAACAGTTAAGGATGCCAAGCTGCACGACGTCTTCAGCAACCCTGCAGACGGAGCGCAGCGTAGATACACCTGGTCGCGGCCAGACGGGTCCATTCGTTCCAGGATAGACTTCCTGTTTGTGTCCCGTGCATTCACAGTCAGATCCACCGAGGTCAAGCCGGTGTTCTTCTCTGACCACTGCCTCCTACTGGCGGACTGCCACTTGGAGGAAGACCTGAGGGTGGGCAGGGGGGCATGGAAGCTAAATGTGCAACTGCTGACCCCAGAGAACATTGAGGAGCTCAAGAGGGATTACAAAGGTTGGAGAACCGTGAAACCCCTCTTTGAGTCCCTGACACACTGGTGGGAAGTGATCAAGGGAAGCATCAAGAGGTTTTTCATCCTCAAAGGCACCCAGAAAGCTAGAAAGGAACAGAGGGAAATGTCCCGACTCCAGGAAAAGATGCAGAATCTGCTCCGGCTGCGGTCGATGGGGGTCGATGTCAAGGAGGAGCTCCAAGAGGTGAAGGGCCAGCAAGCCTCGCACTTTGCCTCGGAGGCCTCCAAGATCATCTTCCGTTCCAGAGTCCGCTCCGTGGAGCAGGATGAGACGTGCTCACGTTTCTTCTTCCAAAAGGTACACAGAGAGCGCTCTGTGATCAGCAGCCTGAAGGAAGAAGACGGCTCAGTAAAGTCATCACGGTCCGACATTCTGAGGATCAGCAAATCCTTTTATGCCGGACTGTATGACGTGAAGCCCACGGACAGCACGGCCTCCCAGTCCTTCCTGTCCTCTATCACGGAGGTCCTAGACCACAGTACGCGGGAGAGCCTAGACAAACCGCTAACTCCTGACGAACTGACTAAGGCCCTCGAGTCCTTCGAGAAGAGTAAAACCCCCGGAAGCGACGGCCTGCCGGCGGAGTTGTATTCGGCTCTGTGGGACTTGATCGGCCCAGACCTGCTAGAAGTGTACGAGAGTATGCTCCTGGCCGGCAGCATGTCAGAATCCATGAGGAAAGGCATCATCACCCTCATCTACAAGCACAAGGGGGAAAGGGAGGAAATTAGAAATTGGCGACCCATTTCACTGTTGAATGTGGACTATAAGATTCTGTCCAAGGTCATCGCCAACCGGGTCAAATCCGCTCTGGAATTGGTGATTCACCCTGACCAGACCTGCTCTGTGCCAGGCAGGAAGATCTCTGACAGCCTGGCGCTGCTCAGGGATACGATTGCCTATGTACAGGACAGGGGTGTGGATACCTGCCTCATCAGCTTGGATCAGGAGAAGGCCTTTGACAGAATATCGCACACCTACATGGGGGATGTGCTCTCCAAAATGGGCTTTGGGGAGGGAATTCGAAATTGGATCCAACTGCTCTACACTAACATCAGTAGCGCAGTCTCAATCAATGGGTGGGAAACAGATAGCTTTCCGATTAAATCTGGAGTCAGGCAGGGCTGCCCTCTCTCGCCTGTCCTTTTTGTGTGCTGCATAGAACCCTTTGCCGAGTCCATCAGGAAGGATCCGGGCATAAGAGGAGTGACGATCCCAGGCAGTGGAGGCACTCAGGTAAAAGCCTCCCTGTACATGGACGACGTCGCCGTCTTCTGCTCGGATCCGCTGTCGGTGCGCAGACTGATGCACGTCTGCGACCAGTTCGAACTGGCCTCGGGAGCCAAGGTAAATCGTGGGAAGAGCGAGGCCATGTTCTTTGGGAAGTGGGCTGACCGATCCTTTGTCCCCTTCACTGTCAGGGCTGACGGCCTGAAGGTGCTGGGGATATGGTTCGGAGGGACCGGGGCATGCGTTAGAAACTGGAAGGAGCGAGTGGCTATGGTGAAAAGGAAACTGGGCATGTGGGAGCGACGCTCCCTCTCCATTGCGGGTAAGAACCTGGTCATCAGGTGTGAGGTACTCTCGCTGTTGCTGTACGTGGCGCAGGTCTGGCCCATTCCACACTCCTGCGCGATGGCGATCACTCGAGCCATCTTCCGCTTTATCTGGAGGTCGAAAATGGATCGTGTCTGCAGGGACGCGATGTACAAGCCTCTAGATAAAGGGGGAAAAAACGTGCCCAACATCGCCCTCATACTGATGGCCACCTTTGTGTGCGGCTGCATCAAGCGGTGCGTAGACCCTCAGTACGCAAACACCAAGTGTCACTACGTGCTGAGGTTCTACCTGTCCCCGGTGTTGCGAAGGATGGGTCTGGCCACGCTGCCGCGGAACGCTCCAAGTAGTTGGACCGTGCCGTACCACCTGTCCCTGGTGGAAAAATTTATGCAGAAAAACACCTTTGACCACAAGTCCATCAGGCAGTGGTCAGCACGTAACGTCCTAGAGGCCCTGAGGGATAAGGAGAGGGTGGACCCTGTGGGATGGTTCCCCGAGCAGACTGTCAAAGTCATTTGGCAGAATGCCTCATCGCCAGAACTTTCCAACAAGCACCAAGACGTAGCTTGGCTGGTGGTGAGAAAGGCCCTCCCCGTCAGATCCTTCCTACACGCCAGGAGTCTCACCCCCTCTGCACGATGCCCTCGAGGTGGCTGTGGTGGGGAAGAGACCGTTGTTCACCTCCTTGTGGATTGTGCCTTTGCAAAGAAAGTCTGGAGAGAGATGCAGTGGTTGCTGTCGAGGTTCATCCCGAGCAGTTCTGTGACACAGGACTCTGTGCTCTACGGGCTGTTCCCAGGGACACACACCGAGACAAACATCAACTGCAGCTGGAGGATCATCAACTCGGTGAAAGACGCGCTTTGGTCTGCCCGAAACTTGTTGGTCTTCCAGCACAAAGATTTGTCCCCGACCGATTGTTGCGGACTGGCACAATCCAAAGTCCAGGACTACGTGCTGAGGGACGCACTAAAGCTTGGGGCAGCTGCCGCAAAGGCGCAATGGGGAAGGGTCGCTGTCTAAGACCTTTCTACCACAGCGCACCGAGAGACTGGGAACTGTTTAGAGCCCCTCGGGCTGTACAGATCAAAATGAAAGGCTGTAAATGACTGTAATATTGTTTGTACTGATGCACCTGGTGATACATTTTGTAAAAGTTTAACCTGGATTGTACCCTTGTAATGTTGTTTTTGAAATGGTTTTGAATGTGATTGAAGATTTTTATGAATAAAGTATATTTTTACAAAAAAAAAAAAAAAAAATCTGGGAAGAGTGTCGGGCTGTCAGCAGCGAGATGAAGCAGTCTGGGAAGAATGTCTTGAAGTCAGCATCACGGTGAAGCAGTCTAGGAAGAGTGTCATACAGTCTGTAACATGGAGCAGCAACCTCGGAAGAGTGTCCTGCAGTCAGCTTCGTTCAAAAGCAGTCTGAGAAGAGTGTCCAGTGAACCAGTCTGGGAAGAGCATGCATAAGTCAGCTTTGCGGAATAGCAGTCGGGGAAGAGTGTCCTGCACTCAGTAGCGAGATGAAGCAGTCTGGGAAGAGTGTCCAACAGTCTGCATCACGGAAAAGCAGCCTTGGAAGAGTGTCCTGCAGTCAGCAGCGCGATGAAGCAGTCAGGGAAGACTGTCATGCAGTAGGCAGCGCGATGAAGCAGTCTGGGAAGAGTTTCCTGCAGACAGATTCGTGGAAAAGCAGTCTGGAAAGAGTGTCCTGCAGTCAGCAGCTTGATGAAGCAGTCTGGGAAGAGTGTCCTACAGTCTGCATTACGGAAAAGCAGTCTTGGAAGAGTGTCCTGCAGTCAAAATCGCGGTGAAACAATTTGGGAAGATCGTCCTGCAGACAGGAGTGCAGTGAAGCAGTCTGGGAAGAGTGCCCTCCAGTCAGCTGCATGGTGAAGCAGTCTGGGAAGTGTGTCCTCCTGTCAGGGTCACGTTGAAGCCAGCTGGGAAGAGTGTCCTGTAGTCAGCAGAAAAGTGAAGCAGTCTGGGAAGAGTGTCCTGCAGTCAGCGTCGCAGTGAAGCAGTCTTGGAAGAGTGTCCTGCAGTCAGTAGCGAGATGAAGCAGTCTGGGAAGAGTGTCCAACAGTCTGCATCACGGAAAAGCAGCCTTGGAAGAGTGTCCTGCAGTCAGCAGCATGATGAAGCAGTCTGGGAAGAGTGTCCGGCAGTCAGCAGCGAGATGAAGCAGTCTGGGAAGAATGTCTTGAAGTCAGCAATACGGTGAAGCAGTCTGGGAAGAGTGTCCTACAGTCTGTAACATGGATCAGCAACCTGGGAAGAGTGTCCTGCAGTCCGCTTCGTGGAAATCATTCTGAGAAGAGTGTCCAGCAGTGAGCAGCGCGATGAAGCAGTCAGGGAAGAGTGTCCTGTAGTCAGCTTCGTTCAAAGGCAGTCTGAAAAGAGGTTCCAGCAGTCAGCAGCGTGATGAAGCAGTCAGTGAAGAGTGTCCTGCATATAGCAGCGCGATGAAGCAGTCTGGGAAGCGAATCCTGCAGTCAGCTTCGCAGTGAAGCAACCTGGGAAGAGTGGTCTGAAGTCAGCAACGCAATGGAGCAGTCTGGGAAGAGTGTCCTGCAGTCAGCAGCGCAGTGATGCATTCTGGGAAGAGTGTCCTGCAGTCAGCATTACGGAAAAGCAGTCTGGGAAGCGTGTCCTGCAGTAAGCAGCACGATGAAGCACTCTGGGAAGAGTGTCGGGCAGTCAGCTGCAAGATGAGGCAGTCTCGGAAGAATGTCCTGTAGTCAGCAGCACGGAAAAGAAATCTGGGAAGAGTGTCCTGCAGTCATCATCACGGAAAAGCAGTCTGGGAAGAGTGTCCTGTAGTGAGCAGCATGGTGAAGCAGTCTGGGAAGATTATCCCGCAGTCAGCCTCATGGTGAAGCAATCTGGGAAGAGTGTCGGGCTGTCAGCAGCGAGATGAAGCAGTCTGGGAAGAATGTCCTGAAGTTAGCATCACGGTGAAGAAGTCTGGGAAGAGTTTCCTGCAGATAGCTTTGTGGATAAGCAGTCTGGAAAGAGTGTCCTGCAGTCAGCAGCTTGATGAAGCAGTCTGGGAAGAGTGTCCTACAGTCTGCATTACGGAAAAGCAGTCTTGGAAGAGTGTCCTGCAGTCAGCATCGCGGTGAAACAATTTGGGAAGATTGTCCTGGAGACAGGAGTGCAGCGAAGCAGTCTGTGAAGAGTGTTCTGCAGTCAGCTGCACGGTGAAGCAGTCTGGCAAGTGTGTCCTGCAGTCAGTGTCACGTTGAATCTGTCTGGGAAGAGTGTCCTGTAGTCAGCAGAACAGTGAAGCAGTCTGGGAAGAGTGTCCTACTGTCTGCATTACGGAAACGCAGTCTTGGAAGAGTGTCCTGCAGTCAGCATCGCGGTGAAACAATTTGGGAAGATTGTCCTGGAGACAGGAGTGCAGCGAAGCAGTCTGGGAAGAGTGTCCTGCTGTCAGCTGCACGGTGAAGCAGTCTGGCAAGTGTGTCCTGCAGTCAGTGTCACGTTGAATCTGTCTGGGAAGAGTGTCCTGTAGTCAGCAGAACAGTGAAGCAGTCTGGGAAGAGTGTCCTGCAGTCAGCGTCGCAGTGAAGCAGTCTCGGAAGGGTGTCCTGCAGTCAGCAGCCTGATGAAGCATTCTGGGAAGAGTCTCCTGCAGCCAGCGTCATGGTGAAGAATCCTGGGGGGAGAGTCCTGCAGTCAGCTTTGCGGAAAAGCAGTCTGGGAAGAGTGTCCTACTGTCAGCTGCGCGGCGAAGCAGTCTGGGAAGACTATGCTTAAGTCAGCTTTGCGGAATAGCAGTCAGGGAAGAGTGTCCTGCAGTCAGCATCATGGTGAAGCAGTCTTGGAAGATTATCCTGCAGTCAGTAGCGAGATGAAGCAGTCTGGGAAGAGTGTCCTACAGTCTGCATCACGGAAAAGCAGCCTTGGAAGAGTGTCCTGCAGTCAGCAGCATGATGAAGCAGTCTGGGAAGAGTGTCCGGCAGTCAACAGCGAGATGAAGCAGTCTGGGAAGAATGTCTTGAAGTCAGCATCACAGTGAAGCAGTCTGGGATGAGTGTCCTACAGTCTGTAAAATGGATCAGCAACCTGGGAAGAGTGTCCTGCAGTCAGCTTCGTGGAAAAGCAGTCTGAGAAGAGTGTCCAGCAGTGAGCAGTGCGATGAAGCAGTCAGGGAAGAGTGTCCTGTAGTCAGCAGTGCCGTGAAGCATTCTGGGAAGAGAATCCTGCAGTTAGCAGCGCGATGAAGCAGTCTGGGAAACGTGTCCTGCAGTCAGCTTCGCAGTGAAGGAACCTGGGAAGAGTGATCTGAAGTTAGCTTTGCAGTGAAACAGTCTGGGAAGAGGACCCTGCAGTCAGCAGCACGGTGAAGCAGTCTGGGTAGAGTGTCCTGCAGTCTGCATCACGGTCAAGCAGTCTGGGAAGATTATCCCGCAGTCAGCATCGCGGTGAAGCAATCTGAGAAGTGTGTCGGGCAGTCAGCAGCGAGATGAAGCAGTCTGGGAAGAATGTCCTGAAGTCATCATCTTGGTGAAGAAGTCTGGGAAGAGTTTCCTTCAGACAGCTTCGTGGAAAAGCAGTCTGGAAAGAGTGTCCTGCAGTCAGCAGCTTAATGAAGCAGTCTGGGAAGAGTGTCCTACAGTCTGCATTACGGATAAGCTGTTTTGGAAGAGTGTCCTGCAGTCTGCATCGCGGTCAATCAAGGAAGATTGTCCTGGAGACAGGAGTGCAGTGAAGCAGTGTGGGAAGAATGTCCTGCAGTCAGCTGCACGGTGAAGCCGTCTGGGAAGAGTGTCCTGTAGACAGCAGCACAGTGAAGCAGTCTGGGAAGAGTTTCCTGCAGTCAGCGTCGCAGTGAAGCAGTCTCGGATGGGTGTCCTGCAGTCAGCAGCCTGATGAAGCACTCTGGGAAGAGTGTCCTGCAGCCAGCGTCATGGTGAATAAGCCTGGGGGGGAGCGTCCTGCAGTCAGCTTTGCGGAAAAGCAGTCTGGGAAGAGTGTCCTACAGTCAGCTGCGTGATGAATCAGTCTGTGACGAGCTTCCTAAAGTCAGCTTCGCGGAAAAGCAGTCTGGGAAGAGTGTCCTGTAGTCAGCAGCATGGAGAATCAGTCAGGCTAGAGTGTCCTGGGGACAGCAACGTGGTGACACAGTCTGGGAAGAGTTTCCTGCAGTTAGGAGTGTGATGATGCAAACTGGAAAGAGTATCCGGCAGTCAGCTGCGCGGTGAATCAGTCTGGGAAGAGCATCCTGAAGTCAGCATCACGGAAAAGCAGTCTGGGAAGAGTGTCCTGCATTCAGCAACGTGATAATGCAAACTGGGAAGGGTGACCTGTAGTCAGCAGCACAGTGAAGCAGTCTGGAAAGACTGTCATGCAGACAGCGTCGCGGTGAAGCAGTCTCAGAAGGGTGTCCTGCAGTCAGCAGCCTGATTAAACAATCTGGGAAGAGTGTCCTGCAGCCAGCATCATGGTGAAGAAACCTGGGGGGAGCGTCCTGCAGTCAGCTTTGCAGAAAAGCAATCCGGGAAGAGTGTCCTACTGTCAGCTGCGCGGTGAAGCAGTCTGGGAAGAGCATGCTTAAGTCAGCTTTGCAGAATAACAGTCGGGGAAGAGTGTCCTGCAGTCAGCATCATGGTGAAGCAGTCTTGGAAGAGTGTCCTGCGGGAAGCATCATGGTGAAGCAGTGTGGGAAGAGTGTCCGGTAGTCAGCAGCGAGATGAAGCAGTCTGCGAAGAGTGTCCTGCAGTAAGAATCATGGTGAACCAGTGTGGGAAGAGTGTCCTACAGTCTGTAACTTGGATCAGCAACCTGGGAAGAGTGTCCTGCAGTCAGCTTCGTGGAAAAGCAGTCTGAGAAGCCTGTCCAGCAGTGAGCAGCACGATGAAGCAGTCAGGGAAGAGTATCCTGTAGTCAGCGGCGTGGTGAAGCATTCTGGGAAGAGTTTCCTGCAGTTAGCAGCGCGATGAAGCAGTCTGGGAAGCGTGTCCTACAGTCAGCAGTGCAGTGAGGCATTCTGGGAAGAGTTATCTGCAGTCAGCATTACGGAAAAGCAGTCTGGGAAGAGTGTCCTGCAATAAGCAACGCGATGATGCCCTCTGGGAAGAGTGTCGGGCAGTCAGCTGCAAGATGAAGCTTTCTGGGAAGAGTGACCTGCAGTAAGCACCATGGTGAAGCAGTGCGGGATGAGTGTCCTGCAGTCAACATCACGGTGAAGCAGTCTGGGAAGAGTGTCGTGAAGTCAGCATCGCGGAGAAGCAGTCTGGGGTGAATGTCCTACACTCTCTAACATGGATCAGCAACCTGGGAAAAGTGTCCTACAGTCAGCAGCATGATGAAGCAGTCTGGGAAGAATGTCCTTAGTCAGCAGCTTGGTAAAGAAATCTGGGAAGAGTGTACTGTAGTCAGCAGCACGGTGAAGCTGTCTGGGAAGAGTGTCCTGCAGTCAGCATCGAGGTGAAGCAGTCTGGGAAGAGTGTCCTGCAGTCAGCACCATGATGAAGCAGTCTGGGAAGAGGTTCCCGCAGTGAGCGTCATGGTGAAGAAGCCTGGGGAGAGCGTCCTTCAGTCAGCTTTCTGGAAAAGCATTCTGGGAAGAGTGTCCTGCAGTCAGCGTCATGGTGAAGAAGGCTGGGGAGAGCGTCCTGCAATCAGCTTTGTGGAAAAGCATTCTGGGAAGAGTGTCCAGCAGGCAGCAGCGCAATTAAACAGTCTATGAAGAGTGTCCTGCAATCAGCATCATGGTGAAACAGTCTGGGAAGTTTATCCCGCAGTCTGCATCGCGGTGAAGCAATCTGGGAATAGTGTCGGGCAGTCAGCAGTGAGATGAAGCAGTCTGAGAAGAACGTCCTGAAGTCAGCATCATGGTGAAGAAGTCTGGGAAGAGTGTCCTGCAGTCAGCTTCGTGGAAAAGCAGTCTGGATAGAGTGTCCTGCAGTCACCAGCTTGATGAAGCACTCTGGGATGAATGTCCTACAGTCTGCATCACGGTAAAGCAGCCTGGGAAGAATGGCCTGCAGTCAACAGCGTGATGAAGCAGTTTGGGAAGAGTGTCCTGGAGACAGGAGTGCAGTGAAGCTGTCTGGGAAGAGTGTCCTGCAGTCTGCTGCACGGTGAAGCAGTCTGGGAAGTGATTCCTGCAGTCAGTGTCACGTTGAAGCTGTCTGAGTAGAGTTTCCTGTAGTGAGCAGCACAGTGAAGCAGACTGGGAAGAGTGTCCTGCAGTCAGCATCAAAGTGAATTAGTCTGGGAAGAGTGTCCTGCAGTCAGAAGCGCGGTGAAGCATTCTGGGAAGAGTGTCCTGCAGTCATCATCGCGGTGAAGCAATCTGTGAAGAGTGTCGGGCAGTCAGCAGCGAGATGAAGCAGTCTGGGAAAAGTGTCCTGAAGTCAGCATCACGGTGAAGAAGTCTGGGTTGTGTGTCCTGCAGTCAGCTTCGTTGAAAAGGAGTCTGGGAAGTGTGTACCGCAGTCAGCAGCTTGATGAAGGAGTCTGGGAAGAGTGCCCAACAGTCAGCAGCGAGATGAAGCAGTCTGGGAACAATCTCGTGAAGTCTGCATCACGGAGAAGAAGTCCGGGAGGAGCATCCTGCGGTCAGCTTCGTGGAAATGCAGTGTGAGAAGAGTGTCCAGCAGTTAGCAATGCAATGAAGCAGTCTGGGAAGAGTGTCCTGCAGTCAGCATCGCTGTGAAGCAGTCTCGGAAGAGTGTCCTGCAGTCAGCAGCCTGATTAAGCAGTCTGGGAAGAGTGTCCTGCACCCAGCGTCATGGTGAAGAAGCCAGGGGGGAGCGTCCTGCAGTCAGCTTTGTGGAAAGGCAGTCTGGGAAGAGTGTCCTACTGTCAGCTGCACGGTGAAGAAGTCTTCGAAGGGCATGCTAAAGTCAGCTTCGTGGAAAAGCAGTCTGGGAAGAGTGTCCTGTAGTCAGCAGCATGGAGACGCAGTCTGGCTAGAGTGTCCTGGAGACAGCAGTGTGGTGACGCAGTCTTAGAAGAGTGTCCGGCAGTCAGCATTGCAATGAAGGATACTGGGAAGAGTGTCCTGCAGTCAGCATCATGGTGAAGCAGTCTGGGAAGAGTGTCGTGCAGTCAGCATCACGGTGAAGCAGTCTGGGAAGAGTGCCCTGCAGTCAGCTTCGCGGTGAAGCAGTCTGAGAAGTGTGTCCTGCAGAAATTGTCACGTTGAAGCCGTCTGGGAAGAGTGTCCTGTAGTCAGCAGCACAGTGAAACAGTCTTGGAAGAGTGTCCTGCAGTCAGCGTCATGGCGAAGCAGTCACGGAAGGGTGTCCTGCAGTCAGCAGCCAGATGAAGCATTCTGGGAAGAGTGTCCTGCAGCCAGCATCATGGTGGAGAAGCCTGGGGGCAGCGTCATGCAGTCAGCATTGCGGAAAAGCAGTCTGGGAAGAGTGTCCTGTAGTCAGCAGCATGGAGAAGCAGTCTGGCTAGAGTGTCCTGGAGACAGCAGCGTGGTGAAGCAGCCTAAGAAGAGTGTCCAGCAGTCAGCATCGCAATGAAGAAGTCTGGGAAGAGTAACCTGCAGTAAGCATCATGGTGAAGCTGTGTGGGAAGAGTGTCCTGCAGTCAACGTCACGATGAAGCAGTCTGGGAAGAGTGTCCTGCAGTCAGCATCGTGGTGAAGCAGTATGGGATGAGTGTCCTACAGTGTGTAACAAGGATCAGCAACCTGGGATGAGTGTCCTACAGTAAGCAGCATGATGAAGCAGTCTGGGAAGAGTTTCCGGCTATTAGCAGCGAGCTGAAGCAGTCTGGGAATAATGTCCTGAAGTCAGCATCATGGTGAAGATGTCCGGGAGGAGCGTCCTGCAGTCAGCTTCGTGGAAAAGCAGTCTGAGAAGAGTGTCCAGCAGTCAGGAGCGCGATGAAGCAGTTTAGGAAGAGTGTCCTGCAGTCAGCATCAATGAAAAGCAGTCTGGGAAGAGTGTCCTGCAGTAAGCAGCGCGATTATGCACTCTGGGAAGAGTGTCGAATAGTCAGCTGCAAGATGAAGCAGTCTGGGAAAAATGTCTTGTAGTCAGCAGCGTGCTAAAGAAACCTGGGAAGAGTGTCCTGCAGTCAGCATTACGGAAAAGCAGTCTGGGAAGAGTGTCCTGTAGTCAGCAGCATGGTGAAGCAGCCTGCAAAGAGTGTCCCGTAGTCAGCAGCACAGTGAAGCAGTCAGGGAAGAGTGTCCTGCAGTCAGCATCAAGGTGAAGCAGTCTGGGAAGAGTGTCCTGCAGTCAGCAGCGTGCTGAAGCTGTCTGGGAAGAGTGTCCTGTAGTCAGCAGCACAGTGAAGCAGTCTGGGAAGAGCATCCTGAAGTCAGCATCACAGAAAAGCAGTCTGGGAAGAGTGTCCTGCAGTCAGCAGCATGATGAAGCAGTCTCGGAAGAGTGTCTGGCAGTCAGCAGCGAGATGAAGCAGTCTGGGAACAATGTCGTGAAGTATGCACCACAGAGAAAAAGCCCGGTAGGAGCGTCCTGCAGTCAGCTTCGTGGAAATGTAGTCAGAGAACAGCGTCCAACAGTCAGCAATGCAATGAATCAGTCAGGGAAGAGTGTCCTCCAGGCAGCAGCGCGGTGAAGCATTCTGGGAAAAGTGTCCTGCAGTCAGCATCATGGTGAAGCAGTCTCGGAAGAGTGTCCTGCAATCAGCAACACTGTGAAGCAATCTGGGAAGATTGTCCCGCAGTCAGAATCGCGGCGAAGCAGTCTGGGAAGAGTGTCCGGCAGTCAGCAGCGAGATGAAGCAGTCTGGGAAGAATGGCATGAAGGCAGCATCATGGAGAAGAAGTCTGGGAAGAGCGTCCTGCAGTCAGCTTCAAGGAAAAGCAGTTTGGGAAGAGTGTCCTGCAGTCAGCAGCTTAATGAAGCAGTCTGGGAAGAATGCCCTACAGTCTGCATCACCGAAAAGCAGCTTGGGAACAATGGCCTGCAGTCAGCAGCGTGATGAAGCAATCTGGGAATAGTGCCCTACAGTCTCCATTACGGAAAAGCAGTCTGAAACGAGTGTCCTGCAGTCAGCATCGCGGTGAAACAATTTGGGAAGACTGTCCTGGAGATAGGAGTGCAGTGAAGCAGGCTGGGAAGAGTGTCCTGCTGACAGCTGCGTGATGAAGCAGTCTGGGAAGTGTGTCCTGCAGTCAGTGTCACGTTGAAGCCGTCTCGGAAGGGTGTCCTGCAGTCAGCAGCCTGATTAAACAGTCTGGGAAGAGTGTCCTGCAGCCACCGTCATGGTGAAGAAGACTGTGGGGGGCATCCTGCAGTCAGCTTTGCTGAAAAGCAGTGTAGGAAGAGTGCCCTACAGTCAGCTGCGCGGTGAAGCAGTCTGGGAAGAGCATGCTTAAGTCAGCTTCGTGGAAAAGCAGTCTGGGAAGAGTGTCCTGCATTCAGCAGCGTGATGTTGCAAACTGGGAAGAGTGACCTGTAGTCAGCAGCACAGTGAAGCAATCTGGAAAGAGTGTCCTGCAGTCAGCGTCACGGTGAAGCAGTCTCGAAAGGGTGTCCTGCAGTCAGCAGCCTGATTAAACAGTCTGGGAAGAGTGTCCTGCAACCACCGTCATGGTGAAGAAGACTGTGGGGGGCGTCCTGCAGTCAGCTTTGCTGAAAAGCAGTCTAGGAAGAGTGCCCTACAGTCAGCTGCGCGGTGAAGCAGTCTGGGAAGAGTATGCTTAAGTCAGCTTCGCAGAAAAGCAGTCTGGGAAGAGTGTCCTGCAGTCAGCATCATGGTGAAGCAGTCTGGGAAGATTGTCCTGCAGTCAGCATCACGGTGAAGCAATCTGGGAAGAGTGTCCTGAACCCAGCATCGCTGCGAAGCAGTCTGGGAAGAGTGTTGTACAGTCTGCATCACGCAACAGCTGCCTGGGAAGAGTGTCCTGCAGTCAGCAGCGTGATGAAGCAGTCTGGGAAGAGCCTCTGGCAGTCAGCAGCGTGATGAAGCAGTCTGGGAACAATGTCGTGAAGTCTGCATCACGGTGAAGAAGTCCGGGAGGAGCGTTCTGCAGTCAGCTTCGTGGAAATGTAGTCTGAGAAGAGTGTCCAGCAGTCAGCAACGCAATGAAGCCTTCCGGGAAGAGTGTCCTGCAGACAGCATCATGGTGAAGCAGTCTGGGAAGAGTGTCCTGCAGTCAGCATTACGGTGAAGCAGTCTGGGAAGATTGTCCCGCAGTCAGCATCGCGGTGAAGCAATCTGGGAAGAGTGTCCGGCAGTCAGCAGTGAGATGAAGCTGTCTGGGAAGAGTGTCCTGAAGTCAGCAGCTTGTTGAAGCAGTCTGGGAAGAGTGTCCTACAGTCTGCATCACGGAAAAGCTGCCTGGGAAGAATTTCCTGCATTCAGCAGCGTGATGAAGCAGTCTGGTAAGAGTGTCCTACAGTCTGCATTACAGAAAAGCATCTGGGAAGAGTGTCCTGCAGTCAGCATCGCGGTGAAACAATTTGGAAGAGTTTCCTGGAGACAGGAGTGCAGTGAAGCAGTCTGGGAAGTGTGTCCTGCAGTCAGCTGCGCAATGAAACAGTCTGGGAGGAGTGTCCTGCAGTCAGTGTCACGTTGAAGCCGTCTGGGAAGAGTGTCCTGTAGTCATCAGCACAGTGAAGCATTCTGGGAAGAGTGTCCTGCAGTCAGCCTCGGGGTGAAGCAGTCTCAGAAGGGTGTCTTGCAGTCAGCAGCCTGATGAAGCAGTCTGGGAAGAGTGTCCTGCAGCCAGCGTCATGGTGAAGAAGCCAGGGGTGGAGCGCCCTGCAGTCAGCTTTGCGGAACAGCAGTCTGGGAGGAGTGTCCAGCAGTCAGCAGCATGGAGGAGCATTCTGGCTAGAGTGTCCAGGAGACAGCAGCATGGTGACACACTCTGAGAAGAGTGTACCGCAGTTAGCACCGTGATGATGCAATCTGGGGAGAGCATCCTGCAGTCAGCTTCGTGTAAAAGAAGTCTGAGAAGAGTGTCCAGCAGTCAGCAGCGCGATGAAGCAGTCTGGGAAGAGTGATCTGAAGTCAGCTTTGCAGTCAAACAGTCTGGGAAGAGGATCCTGCAGTCAGCCGCACGGTGAAGCAGTCTGTGAAGAGTGTCCTGCAGTCAGCAGCGTAGTGAGGCATTCTGGGAAGAGTGTCCTGCAGTCAGCATCACGGATTGTCCTGCAGTAAGCAGCGCGATGAAACACTCTGGGAAGAGTGTCGGGCAGTCAGCTGCGAGATGAAGCAGTCTGGGAAGAATGTCCTGTAGTCAGCATCATAGTGAAGCAGTCTGGGAAGACTGTCCTGCAGTCAGCATCACGGTGAAGCAATCTGGGAAGAGTGTCTTGCAGTCAGCATCGCTGTGAAGCAGTCTGGGAAAAGTGTCCTACAGTCTGCATCATGGAACAGCAGCCTGGGAAGAGTGTCCTGCAGTCAGCCGCGTGATGAAGCAGTCTCGGAAGAGTGTCCTGCAGTCAGCAGCGAGATGAAGCAGTCTGGGAACAATGTCCTGAAGTCTGCACCACGTTGACGAAATCCGGAAGGAGCGTCCTGCAGTCAGCTTCGTGGAAATGTAGTCTGAGAACAGTGTCCAGCAGTCAGCAACGCAATGAAGCAGTCTGGGAAGATTGTCCTGCAGGCAGCAGCGCGGTGAAGCAATCTGGGGAGAGGGTCCTGCAGTCAGCATCATGGTGAAGCAATCTGGGAAGATTGCCCCGCAGTCAGCAGTGAGATGAAGCAGTTTGGGAAGAACGGCCTGAAGGCAGCATCACGGAGAAGAAGTCTGGGAAAAGTGTCCTGCAGTCAGCTTCATGGAAAAGCAGTTTGGGAAGAGTGTCCTGCAGTCAGCTGCGCGGTGAAGCAGTCTGGGAAGAGTGTCCTGCAGTCAGCATCGCTGTGAAGCAGTCTGGGAAGAGTGTCCTCCAGTCTGCATCACGGAACAGCAGCCTGGGAAGAATGTCTTGCCGTCAGCAGCCTGATGAAACAGTCTGGGAAGAGTGTCCAGCAGTCAGCAGCGTGATGAAGCAGTCTGGGAACAATGTTGTGAAGTCTGCATCACGGTGAAGAAGTCCAGGAGGAGCGTCCTGCAGTCAGCGTCGTGGAACTGCAGTCTGAGAAGAGTGTCCAGCAGTCAGCAACGCAATGAAGCAGTCCGGGAAGAGTGTCCTGCAGTCAGCATCATGGTGAAGCATTCTGGGAAGATTGTCCCGCAGTCAGCATCGCGGTGAAGCAATCTGGGAAGAGTGTCCGGCAGTCAGCAGCGAGATGAAGCTGTCTGGGAAGAATGTCTTGAAGTCAGCAGCTTGATGAAGCCATCCGGGAAGAGTGTCCTACAGTCTGCAACACGGAAAAGCAGCCTGGGATGAATGGCCTGCAATCAGCAGCATGATGAAGCAGTCTGGGAAGAGTGTCCTACAGTCTGCATGACGGAAAAGTACGCTGGGAAGAGTGTCCTGCAGTCAGCATCGTGGTGAAACAATTTGAAAGAGTTTCCTGGAGACAGGAGTGCAGTGTGGCAATCTGGGAAGTGTGTCCTGCAGTCAGCTGCGCAATGAAACAGTCTGGGAGGTGTATCCTGCAGTCAGTGTCGATGTTGAAGCCGTCTGGGAAGTGGGTCCTGTAGTCAGCAGCACAGTGAAGCATTCTGGGAAGAGTGTTCTGCAGTCAGCGTCGCGGTGAAGCAGTCTCGGAAGGGTGTCCTGCAGTCAGCAGCCTGATGAAGCAGTCTGGGAAGAGCGTCCAGCAGTCAGCAGCGCAATGAAGCAGTCTGTGAAGAGTGTCTTGCAATCAGCATCATGGTGAAGCAATTTTGGAAGAGTGTACTGCAGTCAGCACCACGGTGAAGCAGTTTGGAAAGATAATCCCGCAGTCACCATTGCAGTGAAGCAATCTGGGAAGAGTGTCGGGCATTCAACAGCGAGATGAGGCATTCTGGGAAGAAGGTCCTGAAGTCAGCATCACGGTGAAACAATTTGGGAGCATTGTCCTGGAGACATGAGTGCAGTGAAGCAGGCTGGGTATAGTTTCCTGCAGTCAGCTGCGCGGTGAAGCACTCTGGGAAGTGTGTCCTGCAGACAGTGTCACGCTAGAGCCGTCTGGGAAGAGTGTCCTGTAGTCAGCAGCACAGTGAAGCAGTCTGGGAAGAGTGTCCTGCAGTCAGCGTCGTGTTGAAGCAGTCTCGGAAGGGTGTCCTGCAGTCAGCAGCGAGATGAAGCAGTTTGGAAACAATGTCGTGAAGTCTGCACCACGGTGAAAAAGTCCGGGAGGAGCGACCTGCAGTCATCTTCATGGAAATGTAGTCTGAGAACAGTGTCCAGCAATCAGCAACGCAATGAAGCAGTCAGGGAAGAGTGTCCTCCAGGCAGCAGCGCGGTGAAGCATTCTGGGAAAAGTGTCCTGCAGTCAGCATCATGGTGAAGCAGTCTGGGAAGAGTGTCCTGCAGTCAGCATCACGGTGAAGCAATCTGGGAAGATTGACCCGCAGTCAGAATCGCGGCGAAGCAGTCTGGGAAGAGTGTCCGGCAGTCAGCAGCGAGATGAAGCAGTCTGGGAAGAATGGCATGAAGGCAGCATCATGGAGAAGAAGTCTGGGAAGAGCGTCCTGCAGTCAGCTTCAAGGAAAAGCAGTTTGGGAAGAGTGTCCTGCAGTCAGCAGCTTAATGAAGCAGTCTGGGAAGAATGCCCTACAGTCTGCATCACCGAAAAGCAGCTTGGGAACAATGGCCTGCAGTCAGCAGCGTGATGAAGCAATCTGGGAATAGTGCCCTACAGTCTCCATTACGGAAAAGCAGTCTGAAACGAGTGTCCTGCAGTCAGCATCGCGGTGAAACAATTTGGGAAGACTGTCCTGGAGATAGGAGTGCAGTGAAGCAGGCTGGGAAGAGTGTCCTGCTGACAGCTGCGTGATGAAGCAGTCTGGGAAGTGTGTCCTGCAGTCAGTGTCACGTTGAAGCCGTCTCGGAAGGGTGTCCTGCAGTCAGCAGCCTGATTAAACAGTCTGGGAAGAGTGTCCTGCAGCCACCGTCATGGTGAAGAAGACTGTGGGGGGCATCCTGCAGTCAGCTTTGCTGAAAAGCAGTGTAGGAAGAGTGCCCTACAGTCAGCTGCGCGGTGAAGCAGTCTGGGAAGAGCATGCTTAAGTCAGCTTCGTGGAAAAGCAGTCTGGGAAGAGTGTCCTGCATTCAGCAGCGTGATGTTGCAAACTGGGAAGAGTGACCTGTAGTCAGCAGCACAGTGAAGCAATCTGGAAAGAGTGTCCTGCAGTCAGCGTCACGGTGAAGCAGTCTCGAAAGGGTGTCCTGCAGTCAGCAGCCTGATTAAACAGTCTGGGAAGAGTGTCCTGCAACCACCGTCATGGTGAAGAAGACTGTGGGGGGCGTCCTGCAGTCAGCTTTGCTGAAAAGCAGTCTAGGAAGAGTGCCCTACAGTCAGCTGCGCGGTGAAGCAGTCTGGGAAGAGTATGCTTAAGTCAGCTTCGCAGAAAAGCAGTCTGGGAAGAGTGTCCTGCAGTCAGCATCATGGTGAAGCAGTCTGGGAAGATTGTCCTGCAGTCAGCATCACGGTGAAGCAATCTGGGAAGAGTGTCCTGAACCCAGCATCGCTGCGAAGCAGTCTGGGAAGAGTGTTGTACAGTCTGCATCACGCAACAGCTGCCTGGGAAGAGTGTCCTGCAGTCAGCAGCGTGATGAAGCAGTCTGGGAAGAGCCTCTGGCAGTCAGCAGCGTGATGAAGCAGTCTGGGAACAATGTCGTGAAGTCTGCATCACGGTGAAGAAGTCCGGGAGGAGCGTTCTGCAGTCAGCTTCGTGGAAATGTAGTCTGAGAAGAGTGTCCAGCAGTCAGCAACGCAATGAAGCCTTCCGGGAAGAGTGTCCTGCAGACAGCATCATGGTGAAGCAGTCTGGGAAGAGTGTCCTGCAGTCAGCATTACGGTGAAGCAGTCTGGGAAGATTGTCCCGCAGTCAGCATCGCGGTGAAGCAATCTGGGAAGAGTGTCCGGCAGTCAGCAGTGAGATGAAGCTGTCTGGGAAGAGTGTCCTGAAGTCAGCAGCTTGTTGAAGCAGTCTGGGAAGAGTGTCCTACAGTCTGCATCACGGAAAAGCTGCCTGGGAAGAATTTCCTGCATTCAGCAGCGTGATGAAGCAGTCTGGTAAGAGTGTCCTACAGTCTGCATTACAGAAAAGCATCTGGGAAGAGTGTCCTGCAGTCAGCATCGCGGTGAAACAATTTGGAAGAGTTTCCTGGAGACAGGAGTGCAGTGAAGCAGTCTGGGAAGTGTGTCCTGCAGTCAGCTGCGCAATGAAACAGTCTGGGAGGAGTGTCCTGCAGTCAGTGTCACATTGAAGCCGTCTGGGAAGAGTGTCCTGTAGTCATCAGCACAGTGAAGCATTCTGGGAAGAGTGTCCTGCAGTCAGCCTCGGGGTGAAGCAGTCTCAGAAGGGTGTCTTGCAGTCAGCAGCCTGATGAAGCAGTCTGGGAAGAGTGTCCTGCAGCCAGCGTCATGGTGAAGAAGCCAGGGGTGGAGCGCCCTGCAGTCAGCTTTGCGGAACAGCAGTCTGGGAGGAGTGTCCAGCAGTCAGCAGCATGGAGGAGCATTCTGGCTAGAGTGTCCAGGAGACAGCAGCATGGTGACACACTCTGAGAAGAGTGTACCGCAGTTAGCACCGTGATGATGCAATCTGGGGAGAGCATCCTGCAGTCAGCTTCGTGTAAAAGAAGTCTGAGAAGAGTGTCCAGCAGTCAGCAGCGCGATGAAGCAGTCTGGGAAGAGTGATCTGAAGTCAGCTTTGCAGTCAAACAGTCTGGGAAGAGGATCCTGCAGTCAGCCGCACGGTGAAGCAGTCTGTGAAGAGTGTCCTGCAGTCAGCAGCGTAGTGAGGCATTCTGGGAAGAGTGTCCTGCAGTCAGCATCACGGATTGTCCTGCAGTAAGCAGCGCGATGAAACACTCTGGGAAGAGTGTCGGGCAGTCAGCTGCGAGATGAAGCAGTCTGGGAAGAATGTCCTGTAGTCAGCATCATAGTGAAGCAGTCTGGGAAGACTGTCCTGCAGTCAGCATCACGGTGAAGCAATCTGGGAAGAGTGTCTTGCAGTCAGCATCGCTGTGAAGCAGTCTGGGAAAAGTGTCCTACAGTCTGCATCATGGAACAGCAGCCTGGGAAGAGTGTCCTGCAGTCAGCCGCGTGATGAAGCAGTCTCGGAAGAGTGTCCTGCAGTCAGCAGCGAGATGAAGCAGTCTGGGAACAATGTCCTGAAGTCTGCACCACGTTGACGAAATCCGGAAGGAGCGTCCTGCAGTCAGCTTCGTGGAAATGTAGTCTGAGAACAGTGTCCAGCAGTCAGCAACGCAATGAAGCAGTCAGGGAAGATTGTCCTGCAGGCAGCAGCGCGGTGAAGCAATCTGGGGAGAGGGTCCTGCAGTCAGCATCATGGTGAAGCAATCTGGGAAGATTGCCCCGCAGTCAGCAGTGAGATGAAGCAGTTTGGGAAGAACGGCCTGAAGGCAGCATCACGGAGAAGAAGTCTGGGAAAAGTGTCCTGCAGTCAGCTTCATGGAAAAGCAGTTTGGGAAGAGTGTCCTGCAGTCAGCTGCGCGGTGAAGCAGTCTGGGAAGAGTGTCCTGCAGTCAGCATCGCTGTGAAGCAGTCTGGGAAGAGTGTCCTCCAGTCTGCATCACGGAACAGCAGCCTGGGAAGAATGTCTTGCCGTCAGCAGCCTGATGAAACAGTCTGGGAAGAGTGTCCAGCAGTCAGCAGCGTGATGAAGCAGTCTGGGAACAATGTTGTGAAGTCTGCATCACGGTGAAGAAGTCCAGGAGGAGCGTCCTGCAGTCAGCGTCGTGGAACTGCAGTCTGAGAAGAGTGTCCAGCAGTCAGCAACGCAATGAAGCAGTCCGGGAAGAGTGTCCTGCAGTCAGCATCATGGTGAAGCATTCTGGGAAGATTGTCCCGCAGTCAGCATCGCGGTGAAGCAATCTGGGAAGAGTGTCCGGCAGTCAGCAGCGAGATGAAGCTGTCTGGGAAGAATGTCTTGAAGTCAGCAGCTTGATGAAGCCATCTGGGAAGAGTGTCCTACAGTCTGCAACACGGAAAAGCAGCCTGGGATGAATGGCCTGCAATCAGCAGCATGATGAAGCAGTCTGGGAAGAGTGTCCTACAGTCTGCATGACGGAAAAGTACGCTGGGAAGAGTGTCCTGCAGTCAGCATCGTGGTGAAACAATTTGAAAGAGTTTCCTGGAGACAGGAGTGCAGTGTGGCAATCTGGGAAGTGTGTCCTGCAGTCAGCTGCGCAATGAAACAGTCTGGGAGGTGTATCCTGCAGTCAGTGTCGATGTTGAAGCCGTCTGGGAAGTGGGTCCTGTAGTCAGCAGCACAGTGAAGCATTCTGGGAAGAGTGTTCTGCAGTCAGCGTCGCGGTGAAGCAGTCTCGGAAAGGTGTCCTGCAGTCAGCAGCCTGATGAAGCAGTCTGGGAAGAGCGTCCAGCAGTCAGCATTATGGAAAAGCAGTCTGGGAAAAGTGTCCGGCAGTCAGCAGCGCAATGAAGCAGTCTGTGAAGAGTGTCTTGCAATCAGCATCATGGTGAAGCAATTTTGGAAGAGTGTACTGCAGTCAGCACCACGGTGAAGCAGTTTGGAAAGATAATCCCGCAGTCACCATTGCAGTGAAGCAATCTGGGAAGAGTGTCGGGCATTCAACAGCGAGATGAGGCATTCTGGGAAGAAGGTCCTGAAGTCAGCATCACGGTGAAACAATTTGGGAGCATTGTCCTGGAGACATGAGTGCAGTGAAGCAGGCTGGGTGTAGTTTCCTGCAGTCAGCTGCGCGGTGAAGCACTCTGGGAAGTGTGTCCTGCAGACAGTGTCACGCTAGAGCCGTCTGGGAAGAGTGTCCTGTAGTCAGCAGCACAGTGAAGCAGTCTGGGAAGAGTGTCCTGCAGTCAGCGTCGTGTTGAAGCAGTCTCGGAAGGGTGTCCTGCAGTCAGCAGCGAGATGAAGCAGTTTGGAAACAATGTCGTGAAGTCTGCACCACGGTGAAAAAGTCCGGGAGGAGCGACCTGCAGTCATCTTCATGGAAATGTAGTCTGAGAACAGTGTCCAGCAATCAGCAACGCAATGAAGCAGTCAGGGAAGAGTGTCCTCCAGGCAGCAGCGCGGTGAAGCATTCTGGGAAAAGTGTCCTGCAGTCAGCATCATGGTGAAGCAGTCTGGGAAGAGTGTCCTGCAGTCAGCATCACGGTGAAGCAATCTGGGAAGATTGACCCGCAGTCAGAATCGCGGCAAAGCTGTCTGGGAAGAGTGTCCGGCAGTCAGCAACGAGATGAAGCAGTCTGGGAAGAACAGCGTGAAGGCAGCATCACAGAGGAGAAGTCTGGGAAAAGTGTCCTGCAGTCAGCTTCATGGAAAAGCAGTTTGGGAAGAGTGTCCTGCAGTCAGCAGCTTGATGAAGCAGTCTGGGAAGAATGTCCTACAGTCTGCATCACCGAAAAGCAGTCTGGGAAGAATGGCCTGCAGTCAGCAGCGTGATGAAGCAGTCTGGGAAGAGTGTCCTACAGTCTCCATTTAGGAAAAGCAGTCTGAAACGAGTGTCCTGCAGTCAGCATCGCGGTGAAACAATTTGGGAAGACTGTCATGGAGATAGGAGTGCAGTGAAGCAGGCTGGGAAGAGTGTCCTGCTGACAGCTGCGTGATGAAGCAGTCTGGGAAGTGTGTCCTGCAGTCAGTGTCACGTTGAAGCCGTCTGGGAAGAGTGTCCTGTATTCAGCAGCACAGTGAAGCAGTCTGGGAAGAGCATCCTGAAGTCAGCATCACGGAAAAGCAGTCTGGGAAGAGTGTCCTGCATTTAGCAGCGTGATGTTACACACTGGGATGAGTGACCTGTAGTCAGCAGCACAGTGAAGCAATCTGGAAAGAGTGTCCTGCAGTCAGCGTCACGGTGAAGAAGTCTCGGAAGGGTGTCCTGCAGTCAGCAGCCTGATTAAACAGTCTGGGAAGGGTGTCCTGCAGCCAGCGTCATGGTGAATAAGACTGTGGGGGTCGTCCTGCAGTCAGCTTTGCGGAAAAGCAGTCTAGGAAGAGTGTCCTACAGTCAGCTGCGCAGTGAAGCAGTCTGGGAAGAGCATGCTTAAGTCAGCTTCGCGGAAAAGCAGTCTGGGAAGAGTGTCCTGCAGTCAGCATCATGGTGAAGCAGTCTAGGAAGAGTGTCCTGCAGTCAGCATCGATGTGAAGCAGTCTGGGAAGAGTGTCCTCCAGTCTGCATCACGGAACAGCACCCTGGGAAGAGTGTCTTGCCGTCAGCAGCGTGATGAAGCAGTCTGGGAAGAGTGTCCTGCAGTCAGCTTCGCAGGGAAGCAGCCTTGGAAGAGTATCCTGCATTCAGCAGCACGGTGATGCAGTCTGGGAAGAGTGTCCGGCAGTCAGCAGCGTGATGAAGCAGTCTGGGAACAATGTCGTGAAGTCTGCATCATGGTGAAGAAGTCCAGGAGGAGCATCCTGCAGTCAGCTTCGTGGAACTGCAGTCTGAGAAGAGTGTCCAGCAGTCAGCAACGCAATGAAGAGTCCGGGAAGAGTGTCCTGCAGTCAGCATCATGGAGAAGCAATCTGGGAAGAGTGTCCGGCAGTCAGCAGCGAGATGAAGCTGTCTGGGCAGAGTGTCTTGAAGTCAGCAGCTTGATGAAGCAGTCTGGGAAGAGTGTCCTACAGTCTGCAACACGGAAAAGCAGCTTGGGAAGAATGGCCTGCAGTCAGCAGCGTGATGAAGCAGTCTGGGAAGATTGTCCTACAGTCTGCATTATGGAAAAGCACGCTGGGAAGAGTGTCCTGTAGTCAGCATCGCAGTGAAACAATTTGGAAGAGTTTCCTGGAGACAGGAGTGCAGTGTAGCAGTCTGGGAAGTGTGTCCTGCAGTCAGCTGCGCAATGAAACAGTCTGGGAGGTGTGTCCTGCAGTCAGTGTCACGTTGAAGCCGTCTGGGAAGTGGGTCCTGTAGTCAGCAGCACAGTGATGCATTCTGGGAAGAGTGTCCTGCAGTCAGCGTCGCGGTGAAGCAGTCTCGGAAAGGTGTCCTGCAGTCAGCAGCCTGATGAAGCACTCTGGGAAGAGTGTCCTGCAGCCAACGTCATGGTGAATAAGCCTGGGGGGAGCGTCCTGCAGTCAGCTTTGCGAAACACCAGTCTGGGAACAGTGTCCGGTAGTCAGCAGCATGGAGGAGCAGTCTGGCTAGAGTGTCCAGGAGACAGCAGCATGGTGACACACTCTGAGAAGAGTGTCCGGCAGTTAGCAGCGTGATGATGTAAACTGGGAAAAGTGTCCTGTATTGAGCAGCATGGAGAAGCAGTCTGGCTAGAGTGTCCTGGAGACAGCAGCGTGGTGACGCAGTCTAAGAAGAGAGTCCAGCAGTCAGCATTGCAATGAAGGAGTCTGGGAAGAGTGTCCTGCAGTATGCATCATGGTGAAGCAGTCTGGGAAGATTGTCCTGCAGTCAGCAGCGTGATGAAGCAGTCTGGGAAGAGTGTTCGGCAGTCAGCAGTGAGATGAAGCAATCTGGGAATAATGCCCTGACGTCAGCATCATGGTGAAGAAGTCTGGGAGGAGCGTCGTGCAGTCAGCTTCGTGGAAAAGCAGTCTGAGAAGACTGTCCAGCAGCATGCAGCGCGATGAAGCTGTCTGGGAAGCGTGTCCTGCAGGCAGCTTCGGAATGAAGCAATATGGGAAGAGTGACCTGAAGTCAGCTTTGCAGTGAAACAGTCTGGGAAGAGTTTCCTGCAGTCAGCAGCGCAATGAAGCAGTCTGGGAAGAGTGTCCTGCAGTCAGCAGCGCAGTGAGGCATTCTGGGAAGGGTGTCCTGCAGTCAGCATCATGGAAAAGCAGTCTGGGAAGAATGTCCTGCAGTCAGCTGCGAGATGAAGCATTCTGGGAAGAATGTCCTGTAGTCAGCAGCGCGGTGAAGAATTCTGGGAAGAGGAGAAGAGAGACCTGCCGGAGATGAAGATCCTGACGGCGGAGCCGCTCTTTTCTCTGCCGTTGCAACGGGAACGTGTGGTGATGGTGCATCTGTACAACCCCTTCGTCCCTGTCGCCGACGTGGTCACCTTCCTCACCAGGTACTTCGATAAGGTGGGGAGCAGCACCGAGATTCGAGACGAGTTGGGCATCTGGACAGGCAAACGCCTGTTTAAGGTCACGCTAAAGACCGATGGTAAGGGAGCCATTTTCCACCCTCCTTCCAGTTTCGCTATCGGGGGAAACCGTGGCTACCTGGTCTACGCTGGGCAACCAAAGCATTGTCGCTCATGCGGCAAGGCTGGTCATGTGGCGGCCAACTGCAGCGCCTCCCTCTGCAAGATCTGCAAACAGGAAGGGCACCAGACAAAAGATTGTAAACAGGCCAAGTGCTGCAACCTGTGTGGCGAGGCAGGTCACCTCTACAGGACCTGCCCCAAACGCTGCCGTACTTACGCACAGGCAGCCAAAGCCAACGAGGGGGAAGCAGAAGAAATGTTTTGTGTCACTCCAACCACCAAGGCCCCCAGGGAGCTCAACGGGACAAAGGAGGACACAGAGAGAGACAAGGTGGAGAAAGAGATTGAGGCAACAGAGAGCCAATCAACAGCACTACCCCCTGAACCTCCCAGTCCTCAGGACAGCGAATCAATGGAGGAGGAGGCAGCAGTGGAAAAGCAGCAGGGGGAGTGGCGGACGGTGAAGAACACCAAAAGGAAGAAGGAGCAAAGAAGAAGCAAAGCCATTTCCCAGAAAAGCGGCAAGAGGCGTCTCCCATCCGACATGGATGACAAGGGCAGCAGCTCTTCGGATGATGAAGTGCCAGAGTGGCACTGACAGAAGAGGCGGCAAAGCTCCAGGGCGTTGGGGGACGAGACACCCGAGCTCCAGAAAATTGGAGACAACAAGGAGACCAGCGCACCCCAACTTTGCCTGCAACCTGAGGAGGCCAGTGCACCACAGCCCCTGGAATCTGGGAGCAGTGAGGTAATCATCGCACCCCAGCTCCAGGAAGCCGGGAACAGCAACACCCCAGAGGGGGTGAGTTTTGGAGAAGCTTCTCCAGCAAAGATCATCTCAAAACCCGCTCTCTACGTGAACCTCCAGATGCCACCTGAGCAGAACACTGCCAAGGAGATCTACCTCAGCCCATCCAAAGTGAAGGAATTTGAGCTCACTACGGGTATGAAGGAGCAGACTAAAGGTCTGGGACTCTCAGAGACAGTGGGTTTGGTAGGAGAATAAATGCTTTAAAATGGGTTTAAAGATTGTATCCATAAATGTGCGTAGCATTAAATCTACTACGCGATGTGTTGCGACCTTGGTCTACCTTGCCAATGTCAAAGCTGACCTGTTGTTTTTGCAGGAGTGTGCGATACCGCACCTCAGCTCCTACAGGCAATGGTCACGATGGTGGTCCCACGGGCCATCGATCTGGTCGGGCGGAAATGACTCTCGTTTCTCTGGCCTGGGTATTCTGCTGCGGGGAGGCAACTTCACCGTCTCCGAGGTTAAGGAGGTGGTGGGCGGGCGACTCCTCGTAGCAGACGTAATGTACAAGAACGCTCCACTCCGGTTAATTAACGTGTATGGCCCGGCACAAGGGGCTGAGCGGCTGGAGGTTTTTCAGCAGCTCCCACTGCTGCTGGCGACCTCCAGGCCGGTCATTCTGGGCGGTGACTTCAATTGCATCATTGATGCGGCTGGACGATCCAGCAGGGCCGTCAGCAGATTGGACGCTACGTCCAGATCCCTGATGGAAACAGTTAAGGATGCCAAGCTGCACGACGTCTTCAGCAACCCTGCAGACGGAGCGCAGCGTAGATACACCTGGTCGCGGCCAGACAGGTCTATTCGTTCCAGGATAGACTTCCTGTTTGTGTCCCGTGCATTCACAGTCAGATCCACCGATGTCAAGCCGGTGTTCTTCTCTGACCACTGCCTCCTACTGGCGGACTGCCACTTGGAGAAGGACCTGAGGGTGGGCAGGGGGGTATGGAAGCTAAATGTGCAACTGCTGACCCCAGAGAACATTGAGGAGCTCAAGAGGGATTACAAAGGTTGGAGAACCGTGAAACCCCTCTTTGAGGCCCTGACACACTGGTGGGAAGCGATCAAGGGAAACATCAAGAGGTTTTTCATCCTCAAAGGCACCCAGAAAGCTAGAAAGGAACAGAGGGAAATGTCCCGACTCCAGAAAAACATGCAGAATCTGCTTCGGCTGCAGTCGATGGGGGTCGATGTCAAGGAGGAGTTCCAAGAGGTGAAGAGCCAACAAGCCTCGCACTTTGCCTCGGAGGCCTCCAAGATCATCTTCCGTTCCAGAGTCCGCTCCGTGGAGCAGGATGAGACGTGCTCACGTTTCTTCTTCCAAAAGGTACACAGAGAGCGCTCTGTGATCAGCAGCCTGAAGGAAGAAGACGGCTCAGTAAAGTCATCACGGTCCGACATTTTGAGGAACAGCAAATCCTTTTATGCCGGATTGTATGACGTGAAGCCCACGGACAGCACGGCCTCCCAGTCCTTCCTGTCCTCTATCACGGAGGTCTTAGACGACAGTACGCGGGAGAGCCTGGACAAACCGCGAACTCCTGATGAACTGACTAAGGCCCTTGAGTCCTTGGAGAAGAGTAAAACTCCCGGAAGCGACGGCTTGCCGGCGGAGTTGTATTCGGCTCTGTGGGACTTGATCGGCCCAGACCTGCTAGGAGTGTACGAGAGTATGCTCCTGGCCGGTAGTATGTCAGAATCCATGAGGAAAGGCATCATCACCCTCAACTACAAGCACAAGGGGGAAAGGGAGGAAATTAGAAATTGGCGACCCATTTCACTGTTGAATGTGGACTATAAGATTCTGTCCAAGGTCATCGCCAATCGGGTCAAATCCGCTCTGGAATTGGTGATTCACCCTGACCAGACCTGCTCTGTGCCAGGCAGGAAGATCTCTGACAGCCTGGCGCTGCTCAGGGATACGATTGCCTATGTACAGGACAGGGGTGTGGATACCTGCCTCATCAGCTTGGATCAGGAGAAGGCCTTTGACAGAATATCGCACACCTACATGGTGGATGTGCTCTCCAAAATGGGCTTTGGGGAGGGAATTCGAAATTGGATCCAACTGCTCTACACTAACATCAGTAGCGCAGTCTCAATCAATGGGTGGGAAACAGATAGCTTTCCGATTAAATCTGGAGTCAGGCAGGGCTGTCCTCTCTCGCCTGCTCTTTTCGTGTGTTGCATAGAACCCTTTGCCGAGTCCATCAGGAAGGATCCGGGCATAAGAGGAGTGACGATCCCAGGCAGTGGAGGCACTCAGGTAAAAGCTTCCCTGTACATGGACGACGTTGCCGTCTTCTGCTCGGATCCGCTGTCGGTGCGCAGACTGATCCACATCTGCGACCAGTTCGAACTGGCCTCGGGAGCCAAGGTAAATCATGGGAAGAGCGAGGCCATGTTCTTTGGGAACTGGGCTGACCGATTCTTTGTCCCCTTCACTGTCAGGGCTGATGGCCTGAAGGTGCTGGGGATATGGTTCGGAGGGACCAGGGCATGCGTTAGAAACTGGAAGGAGCGAGTGTCTATGGTGAAAAGAAAACTGGGCATGTGGGAGCGACGCTCCCTCTCCATTGCGGGTAAGAACCTGGTCATCAGGTGTGAGGCACTCTTGCTGTTGCTGTACGTGGCGCAGGTCTGGCCCATTCCAGACTCCTGCGCGATGGCGATCACTCGAGCCATCTTCCGCTTTATCTGGAGGTCGAAAATGGATCGTGTCCGCAGGGACGCGATGTACAAGCCTCTAGATAAAGGGGGAAAAAACGTGCCCAACATCACCCTCATACTGATGGCCACCTTTGTGTGTGGCTGCATCAAGCGGTGCGTAGACCCTCAGTACGCAAACACCAAGTGTCACTACGTGCTGAGGTTCTACCTGTCCCCGGTGTTGCGAAGGATGGGTCTGGCCACGCTGCCGCGGAACGCCCCAAGTAGTTGGACCGTGCCGTACCACCTGTCCCTGGTGGAAAAATTTATGCAGAAAAACACCTTTGACCACAAGTCCATCAGGCAGTGGTCAGAACGTAACGTCCTAGAGGCCCTGAGGGAAAAGGAGAGGGTGGACCCTGTGGGATGGTTCCCCGAGCAGACTGTCAAAGTCATTTGGCAGAATGCCTCATCACCAGAACTTTCCAACAAGCACCAAGACGTGGCTTGGCTGGTGGTGAGAAAGGCCCTCCCCGTCAGATCCTTCCTACACGCCAGGAGTCTCACCCCCTCTGCACGTTGCCCTCGAGGTGGCTGTGGTGGGGAAGAGACCGTTGTTCACCTCCTTGTGGATTGTGCCTTTGCAAAGAAAGTCTGGAGAGAGATGCAGTGGTTGCTGTCGAGGTTCATCCCGAGCAGTTCTGTGACACAGGACTCTGTGCTCTACGGGCTGTTGCCAGGGACACACACCGAGACAAACATCAACTGCAGCTGGAGGATCATCAACTCGGTGAAAGACGCGCTTTGGTCTGCCCGAAACTTGTTGGTCTTCCAGCACAAAGAGTTGTCCCCGACAGATTGTTGCGGACTGGCACAATCCAAAGTCCAGGACTATGTGCTGAGGGACGCACTAAAGCTTGGGGCAGCTGCCGCAAAGGCGCAATGGGGAAGGGTCGCTGTCTAAGACCTTTCTGCCACAGCGCACCGAGAAACTGGGAACTGTTTAGAGCCCCTCGGGCTGTACAGCTCAAAATGAAAGGCTGTAAATGATTGTAATATTGTTTGTACTGATGCACCTGGTGATACATTTTGTTAAAGTTTAACATGGATTGTACCCTTGTAATGGTGTTTTTGAAATGGTTTGGAATGTGATTGAAGATATTTTATGAATAAAGTATATTTTTGCAAAAAAAAAAAAGAATTCTGGGAAGAGTGTCCTGCAGTCAGCATCACGGAAAAGCAGTCTGGGAAGAGTGTCCTGTAGTCAGCAGCACGGTGAAGCAGTCTGTGAAGAGCATCCTGTAGTCAGCAGCACAGTGAAGCAGTCTGGGAAGAGTGTCCTTCAGTCAGCATCGAGGTGAAGCAGTCTGGGAAGAGTGTCCTGCAGTCAGCAGCCTGATGAAGCCATCTGGGAAGAGTGTCCTGCAGTCAGCGTCATGATGAAGAAGCCTGGGGAGAGCGTCCTGCATTCAGCTTTGTGGAAAAGCAGTCTGGGAAGGGTGTCCGGCAGTCAGCAGCGCAATGAAGCAGTCTGAGAAGAGTGTCCTGCAGTCAGCATCACGGAAAAGCAGTCTGGGAAGAGTGTCCTGCAGTCAGCAGCTTGATGAAGCAGTCTGGGAAGAGTGTCCTGGAGACAGGATTGCAGTCAGCAGCGCAATGAAGCATTTTGTGAAGAGTGTCCTGCAGTCAGCATCACAGAAAAGCAGTCTGGGAAGAGTGTCCTGCAGTCAGCTGCACGGAGGAGCACTCTGGCTATAGTGTCCTGGAGACAGCAGCGTGGTGACGCAGTCTGAGATGGGTGTCCAGCAATCAGCAGTGCAATGAAGCAGTCTGGAAAGAGTGTCCTGCAGTCAGCATCATGGTGAAGCAGTCTGGGAAGAATGTCCTGCAGTCAGCCTCGCGGTGAAGCAGTCTGGCAAGAGTGTCCTTCAGTCAGCAGCGAGATGAAGCAGTCTGGAAAGAGTGTCCTACAGTCTGCATCATGGTGAAGCATTCTGGGAAGAGTGTCCTGCAGTCAGCTTCGTAGTGAAACAGTCTGGGAAGAGTGTGCTGTAGTCAGAAGCACGGTGAAGCATTTTGGGAAGAGTATCCTGCAGTCAGCTTCATGGAAAAGAAGTCTGAGAAGAGTGTTCAGCAGTCAGCAACTCACTGAAGCAGTCAGGGAAGCGTGCCCTGCAGTCAGCTTCACAGTGAAGCAGTCTGGGAAGAGTGTCCAGCAGTCAGCAGCGAGATGAAGCAGTTTGGGAAGAGTGTCCTGCAGTCAGCATTATGGAATTGCAGTCTGGGAAGATTGTCCTGCAGTCAGCAGCACGGTGAAGCAATCTGGGAAGCATATCCTGCAGTCAGCTTCACAGTGAATCAGTCTGGGAAGAGTGTCCTGCAGTCAGCTGCGCTGTGAAGCATTCTGGCAAGAGTGTCCTGCAGTCAGCATCACGGAAAAGCAGTCTGGGAAGAGTGTCCTGCAGTCAGCAGCGCGATGAAGCAGTCTGGGAAGCAGGAAGGGCACCAGACAAAAGACTGCAAACAGGCCAAGTGCTGCAACCTGTGTGGCGAGGCAAGTCACCTCTACAGGACCTGCCCCAAACGCTGCCGTACTTACGCACAGGCAGCCAAAGCCGACCACGGGGAAGCAGAAGAAATGTTCCGTGTCACTCCAACCACCAAGGCCCCCAGGGAGCTCAACGGGACAAAGGAGGACACAGAGAGAGACAAGGTGGAGAAAGAGATTGAGGCAACAGAGAGCCAATCAACAGCACTACCCCCTGAACCTTCCAGTCCTCAGGACAGCGAATCAATGGAGGAGGAGGCAGCAGTGGAAAAGCAGCAGGGGGAGTGGCGGACGGTGAAGAACAAGAAAAGTAAGAGGGAGCGAAGAAGAAGCAAAGGCGTTTCCCAGAGAAGCGGCAAGAGGCGTCTCCCATCCGACACGGATGACAAGGGCAGCAGCTCTTCGGATGAGGAAGTGCCAGAGCGGCACCGACAGAAGAGGCGGCAAAGCTCCAGGGCGTTGGAGGACGAGACACCCGAGCTCCAGAAAATTGGAGACAACAAGGAGACCAACGCACCCCAACTTTGCCTGCAACCTGAGGAGGCCAGTGCACCACAGCCCCTGGAATCTGGGAGCAGTGAGGCAATCATCGCACCCCAGCTCCAGGAAGCCGGGAACAGCAACCCCCCAGAGGGGGTGAGTTTTGGAGAAGCTTCTCCAGCAAAGGTCATCTCAAAATCCGCTCACTACGTGAACCTCCAGATGCCACTGGAGCAGAACACGGCCAAGGAGATCTACCTCAGCCCATCCAAAGTGAAGGAATTTGAGCTCACTACGGGTATGAAGGAGCAGACTAAAGGTCTGGGACTCTCAGAGACAGTGGGTTTGGTAGGAGAATAAATGCTTTAATATGGGTTTAAAGATTGTATCCATAAATGTGCGTAGCATTAAATCTACTACGCGATGTGTTGCGACCTTGGACTACCTAGCCAAGGTCAAAGCTGACCTGTTGTTTCTGCAGGAGTGTGCGATACCGCACCTCAGCTCCTACAGGCAATGGTCACGATGGTGGTCCCACGGGCCATCGATCTGGTCGGGCGGAAACGACTCTCGTTCCTCCGGCCTGGGTATTCTGCTGCGGGGAGGCAACTTCACCGTCTCCGAGGTCAAGGAGGTGGTGGGCGGGCGACTCCTGGTAGCAGACGTAATGTACAAGAACGCTCCACTCCGGTTAATTAACGTGTACGGCCCGGCACAAGGGGCTGAGCGGCTGGAGGTTTTTCAGCAGCTCCCACTGCTGCTGGCGACCTCCAGGCCGGTCATTCTGGGCGGGGACTTCAACTGCATCATCGATGCGGCTGGACGATCCGGCAGGGCCGGAAGCAGATTGGACGCTACGTCCAGATCCCTGATGGAAACAGTTAAGGATGCCAAGCTGCACGACGTCTTCAGCAACCCTGCAGACGGAGCGCAGCGTAGATACACCTGGTCGCGGCCAGACGGGTCCATTCGTTCCAGGATAGACTTCCTGTTTGTGTCCCGTGCATTCACAGTCAGATCCACCGAGGTCAAGCCGGTGTTCTTCTCTGACCACTGCCTCCTACTGGCGGACTGCCACTTGGAGGAAGACCTGAGGGTGGGCAGGGGGGCATGGAAGCTAAATGTGCAACTGCTGACCCCAGAGAACATTGAGGAGCTCAAGAGGGATTACAAAGGTTGGAGAACCGTGAAACCCCTCTTTGAGTCCCTGACACACTGGTGGGAAGTGATCAAGGGAAGCATCAAGAGGTTTTTCATCCTCAAAGGCACCCAGAAAGCTAGAAAGGAACAGAGGGAAATGTCCCGACTCCAGGAAAAGATGCAGAATCTGCTCCGGCTGCGGTCGATGGGGGTCGATGTCAAGGAGGAGCTCCAAGAGGTGAAGGGCCAGCAAGCCTCGCACTTTGCCTCGGAGGCCTCCAAGATCATCTTCCGTTCCAGAGTCCGCTCCGTGGAGCAGGATGAGACGTGCTCACGTTTCTTCTTCCAAAAGGTACACAGAGAGCGCTCTGTGATCAGCAGCCTGAAGGAAGAAGACGGCTCAGTAAAGTCATCACGGTCCGACATTCTGAGGATCAGCAAATCCTTTTATGCCGGACTGTATGACGTGAAGCCCACGGACAGCACGGCCTCCCAGTCCTTCCTGTCCTCTATCACGGAGGTCCTAGACCACAGTACGCGGGAGAGCCTAGACAAACCGCTAACTCCTGACGAACTGACTAAGGCCCTCGAGTCCTTCGAGAAGAGTAAAACCCCCGGAAGCGACGGCCTGCCGGCGGAGTTGTATTCGGCTCTGTGGGACTTGATCGGCCCAGACCTGCTAGAAGTGTACGAGAGTATGCTCCTGGCCGGCAGCATGTCAGAATCCATGAGGAAAGGCATCATCACCCTCATCTACAAGCACAAGGGGGAAAGGGAGGAAATTAGAAATTGGCGACCCATTTCACTGTTGAATATGGACTATAAGATTCTGTCCAAGGTCATCGCCAACCGGGTCAAATCCGCTCTGGAATTGGTGATTCACCCTGACCAGACCTGCTCTGTGCCAGGCAGGAAGATCTCTGACAGCCTGGCGCTGCTCAGGGATACGATTGCCTATGTACAGGACAGGGGTGTGGATACCTGCCTCATCAGCTTGGATCAGGAGAAGGCCTTTGACAGAATATCGCACACCTACATGGGGGATGTGCTCTCCAAAATGGGCTTTGGGGAGGGAATTCGAAATTGGATCCAACTGCTCTACACTAACATCAGTAGCGCAGTCTCAATCAATGGGTGGGAAACAGATAGCTTCCCGATTAAATCTGGAGTCAGGCAGGGCTGCCCTCTCTCGCCTGTCCTTTTTGTGTGCTGCATAGAACCCTTTGCCGAGTCCATCAGGAAGGATCCGGGCATAAGAGGAGTGACGATCCCAGGCAGTGGAGGCACTCAGGTAAAAGCCTCCCTGTACATGGACGACGTCACCGTCTTCTGCTCGGATCCGCTGTCGGTGCGCAGACTGATGCACGTCTGCGACCAGTTCGAACTGGCCTCGGGAGCCAAGGTAAATCGTGGGAAGAGCGAGGCCATGTTCTTTGGGAACTGGGCTGACCGATCCTTTGTCCCCTTCACTGTCAGGGCTGACGGCCTGAAGGTGCTGGGGATATGGTTCGGAGGGACCGGGGCATGCGTTAGAAACTGGAAGGAGCGAGTGGCTATGGTGAAAAGGAAACTGGGCATGTGGGAGCGACGCTCCCTCTCCATTGCGGGTAAGAACCTGGTCATCAGGTGTGAGGTACTCTCGCTGTTGCTGTACGTGGCGCAGGTCTGGCCCATTCCACACTCCTGCGCGATGGCGATCACTCGAGCCATCTTCCGCTTTATCTGGAGGTCGAAAATGGATCGTGTCCGCAGGGACGCGATGTACAAGCCTCTAGATAAAGGGGGAAAAAACGTGCCCAACATCGCCCTCATACTGATGGCCACCTTTGTGTGCGGCTGCATCAAGCGGTGCGTAGACCCTCAGTACGCAAACACCAAGTGTCACTACGTGCTGAGGTTCTACCTGTCCCCGGTGTTGCGAAGGATGGGTCTGGCCACGCTGCCGCGGAACGCCCCAAGTAGTTGGACCGTGCCGTACCACCTGTCCCTGGTGGAAAAATTTATGCAGAAAAACACCTTTGACCACAAGTCCATCAGGCAGTGGTCAGCACGTAACGTCCTAGAGGCCCTGAGGGATAAGGAGAGGGTGGACCCTGTGGGATGGTTCCCCGAGCAGACTGTCAAAGTCATTTGGCAGAATGCCTCATCGCCAGAACTTTCCAACAAGCACCAAGACGTAGCTTGGCTGGTGGTGAGAAAGGCCCTCCCCGTCAGATCCTTCCTACACGCCAGGAGTCTCACCCCCTCTGCACGATGCCCTCGAGGTGGCTGTGGTGGGGAAGAGACCGTTGTTCACCTCCTTGTGGATTGTGCCTTTGCAAAGAAAGTCTGGAGAGAGATGCAGTGGTTGCTGTCGAGGTTCATCCCGAGCAGTTCTGTGACACAGGACTCTGTGCTCTACGGGCTGTTCCCAGGGACACACACCGAGACAAACATCAACTGCAGCTGGAGGATCATCAACTCGGTGAAAGACGCGCTTTGGTCTGCCCGTAACTTGTTGGTCTTCCAGCACAAAGAGTTGTCCCCGACCGATTGTTGCGGACTGGCACAATCCAAAGTCCAGGACTACGTGCTGAGGGACGCACTAAAGCTTGGGGCAGCTGCCGCAAAGGCGCAATGGGGAAGGGTCGCTGTCTAAGACCTTTCTACCACAGCGCACCGAGAGACTGGGAACTGTTTAGAGCCCCTCGGGCTGTACAGATCAAAATGAAAGGCTGTAAATGACTGTAATATTGTTTGTACTGATGCACCTGGTGATACATTTTGTAAAAGTTTAACCTGGATTGTACCCTTGTAATGTTGTTTTTGAAATGGTTTTGAATGTGATTGAAGATTTTTATGAATAAAGTATATTTTTACAAAAAAAAAAAAAAAAGTCTGGGAAGCGTGTCCTGCAGTCATTTCGCAGTGAAGCTTTCTGGGAAGAGTTTCTGTCAGTCAGCAGAGAGATGAAGCAGTCTGGGAAGAGTGTCCTGCAGTCAGCATCACGGAAAAGCAGTCTGGGAAGAGTGTCCTGCAGTCAGCAGCGCGATGAAGCAGTCTGGGAAGCGTGTCCTGTAGTCATTTCGCAGTGAAGCATTCTGGGAAGAGTCTCTGGCAGTCAGCAGAGAGATGAAGCAGTCTGGGAAGAGTGCCCTGCAGTCAGCATCACGAAAAAGCAGTCTGGGAAGAGTGTCCTGCACTTAGCAGTGCGATGTAGCAGTCCAGGCAGTGTGTCCTGCTGTCAGCTTCACAGTGAAGCAGTTTGGGAAGAGTGACCTGAAGTCAGCAATGCAGTGAAACAGTCTGGGAAGAGTGTCCTGCAGTCAGCAGCATGGTAAAGCAGTCTGTGAAGAGTGTCCTACAGTCAGCTGCGTGGTGAAGCAAACTGGGAAGAGCATCCTGCAGTCAGCAACATGGTGAAGCAGTTTGGGAAGAGTATCCTGCAGTCAGCAGCACGGTGAAGTAGGCTGTGAAGCATGTCCTGCAGTCAGCTTCACAGTGAAGCAGTCTGGGAAGAGTGTCATGTTGTCAGCAGCTCAGTGAAGCATTCTGGGAAGAGTGTCCTGAAGTCAGCAGCGCAGTGAAGCATTCTGGGAAGAGTGACCTGAAGTCAGCAAAGTAGTGAAACAGTCTGGGAAGAGTGTCTTGCACTCAGCAGCACGGTGAAGCAGTCTAGGAAGCGTCTCCTGCAGTCAGCTTTGCAGTGAAGCTCTCTGGGGCGAGTATCCTGAAGTCAGCAGCACGGTGAAGCAGTCTGTGAAGAGTGCCTTGCAGTCAGCAGCGCAGTGAAACATTCTGCGAAGTGTGTCCTGCAGTCAGCATCACGGAAAAGCACTCTGGGAAGAGTGACTTGCAGTCAGCAGCGTGATGAAGCAATCTGGGAAGCGTGTACTGCAGTCAGCTTCGCAGTGAAGCAGTCCGGGAAGAGTATCTTGCAGTCCGCAGCACGGTAAAGCAGTCTGGGAAGAGTGTCAGATAGTCAGCTGCGCAGTGAAGTAAACTGGGAAGAGCGTCCTGAAGCCAGCTTCACGGAAAAGCCGTCTGGGAAGAGTGTCCTGCAGTCAGCATCACGGAAAAGCAGTCTGGGCAGAGTGTCCTGCAGACAGCATCATGGTGAAGCAGTCTGGGAAGAGTGTCCTGCAGTCAGCATCACGCAAAAACAGGCTGGGAAGAGTGTCCTGCAGTCAGCAGCGTGATGAAGCAGTCTGGGAAGCGTGTCCTGCAGTCAGCTTCGCAGTGAAACAGACTGGGAAGAGTGTCCTGTAGTCAGCAGCACGCTCATGTTTTCTGGGAAGAGTCTCCTGCAGTCAGCTTCGCAGTGAAGCAGTCCAGGAAGAGTATCCTGCAGTCAGCAGCACGGTGAAGCAGTCTGGGAAGAGTGTCCTGCAATCAGCAGCGCAGTGAAGCATTATCGGAAAAGTGTCCTGCAGTCAGCATCATCGAACACATTCTGGGAAGAGTGTCCGGCAGTCAGCAGTGAGATGAAGCAGTCTGCGTAGAGAGTCCTGCTGTCAGCATTATGGAAAAGCATGCTGGGAAGAGTGTCCTGCAATCAGCAGCGCATTGTAGCAGTACAGGAAGCATGTCCTGCTGTCAGCTTCGCAGTGAAGCAGTCTGGGAAGAGTAAGCTGAAGTCAGCAATGCAGTGAAACTGTCTGGGAAGAGTGTCCTGCAGTCAGCAGCACTGTAAAGCAGTCTGGGAAGAGTGTCCGACAGTCAGCTGCGCGGTGAAGTAAACTGGGAAAAGCGTCCTGAAGCCAGCTTCACGGAAAAGCCGTCTGGGAAGAGTGTCCTGCAGTCAGCAGCGTGATGACGCACTCCAGGAAGCATGTGCTGCAGTCAGCTTCTCAGTGAAGCAGTCTGTGAAGAGTGTCCTGCAGTTAGCAGTGCAGCAAAGCATTCTGGGAAGAGTGTCCTGCAGTCAGCATCACAGAAAAGCAGTCTGGAAAGAGTGTCCGGCAGTCAGCAGAGAGTTAAAGCAGTCTCGGAAGAATGTCCTGCAGTCTGCATCTCCGAAAACAGTCTGGGAAGAGTTTCCTGCAGTCAGCAGTGCGATGTAACAGTCCAGTGAGTGAAGCCTGCTGTCAGATTCGCAGTGAAGCAGTCTGGGAAGAGTGACCTGCAGTCAGCAGCATGGTAAAGCCAGCTGGGAAGAGCATCTTGAATTCAGCTTAACGGAAATGCAGTCTGGGAAGAGTGTCCTGCAGTCAGTAGCATGATGAAGCAAACTGGGAAGAGTGACCTGTAGTCAGCAGCATGGAGGAGCATTCTGGCTAGAGTGCCCTGGAGGCAGCAGCATGGTGATGCAGTATGAGATGAGTGTCCAGCAGTCAGCATCTCGGTGAAGCAGTCTGGGAAGAGTATACTGCAGTCAGCAGCACGCTGAAGTAGTCTGGGAAGCGTGTCCTGCAGTCAGCTTCGCAGGGAAGCAGTCTGGGAAGAGTATCTTGCAGTCAGCAGCACAGTGAAGTATTATCGGAAAAGTGTCCTGCAGTCAGCATCATGGAAATGCAGTCTGGGAAGAGTGTCCAGCAGTCAGCAGCGAGATGAAGCAGTCTGGGTAGAGTGTCCTGCAGTCAGTATTACGGAAAAGGATGCTGGGAAGAGTGTCCTGCAATCAGCAGCGCATTGTAGCATTACAGGAAGCGTGTCCTGCTGTCAGCTTCGCAGTGAAGCAGTCTGGGAAGAGTGAGCTGAATTCAGCAATGCAGTGAAACAGTCTGGGAAGAGTGTCCTACAATCAGCTGCGCGGTGAATCTAACTGGGAAGAGCATCCTGAATTCAGCTTTCCGGAAAAGTAGTCTGGGAAGAATGTCCTGCAGTCAGCAGCGTGAAGAAGCAAACTGGGAAGAGTGACCTGTAGTCAGCAGCATGGAGGAGCACTCTGGCTAGAGTGTCCTGGAGACAGAAGTGTGGTGACGCAGTATGAGATGAGTGTCCAGCAGTCAGCAGTGCAATGAAGCCATCTGGGAAGAGTGTCCTGCAGTCAGCATCATGGTGAAGCAGTGTGGGAAGAGTGTCTGCAGTCAGCAGCACGGTGAAGCAGTCTGGGAAGAGTGTCCTGCAGTCAGCAGTGTAGTGAAGCATTATCGGAAAAGTGTCCTGCAGTCAGCATCATCGAAATGCATTCTGGGAAGAGTGACCGGCAGTCAGCAGCGAGATGAAGCGGTCTACGTAGAGTGTCCTGCAGTCAGCATTATGGAAAAGCATGCTGGGAAGAGTGTCTTCCAATCAGCAGTGCATTGTAGCAGTACAGGTAGCGTGTCCTGCTGTCAGCCTCGCAGTGAAGCAGTCTGGGAAGAGTATCCTGCAGTCAGCAGCACGGTGAAGCAGTCTGGGAAGAGTGTCCTGCAATCAGCAGCGCAGTGAAGCATTATCGGAAAAGTGTCCTGCAGTCAGCATCATCGAATACATTCTGAGAAGAGTGTCCGGCAGTCAGCAGTGAGATGAAGCAGTCTGCGTAGAGTGTCCTGCTGTCAGCATTACGGAAAAGGATGCTGGGAAGAGTGTCGTGCAATCAGCAGCGCATTGTAGCAGTACAGGAAGCGTGTCCTGCTGTCAGCTTCGCAGTGAAGCAGTCTGGGAAGAGTGAGCTGAAGTCAGCAATGCAGTGAAACTGTCTGGGAAGAGTGTCCTGCAGTCAGCAGCACTGTAAAGCAGTCTGGGAAGAGTGTCTGACAGTCAGCTGCGCGGTGAAGTAAACTGGGAAGAGCGTCCTGAAGCCAGTTTCACGGAAAAGCCGTCTGGGAAGAGTGTCCTGCAGTCAGCAGCGTGATGATACAAACTGGGAAGAGTGACTTGTAGTCAGCGGCATGGTGAAGCAGTCTGGCTAGAGTATCCTGGTGACAGCAACGTGGTGAAGCAGTCTGAGATGAGTGTCCAGCAGTCATCAGTGCAATGAAGCAGTCTGGGAAGAGTGTGCTGCTGTCAGCATGATGGTGAAGCTGTCTGGGAAGAGTGTCCTGCAGTCAACATCACGGTGAAGCAGTCTGGCAAGAGTGTCCTGCAGTCAGCATCGCGGTGAAGCATTCTGGGCAGAGTGTCCGGCAGTCAACAGCGAGATGAAGCAGTCTGGGAAGAGTGTCCTACAGTCTGCATCACGGAAAAGCAGCCTGGGAAGAGTGTCCTGCAGTCAGTGACGTGATGTAGCAGTCTGTGAAGAGTGTCCGGCAGTCAGCAGCGAGATGAAGCAGTCTTGGAAGAATTTCCGATAGTAAGCATCATGGTGATGAAGTCCGGGAGGAGGGTCCTGCAATCAGCTTCGTGGAAAAGCTGTCTGAGAAGAGTGTGCAGCAGTCAGCAGCGCAATGAAGCAGTCTCGGAAGCGTGTCCTGCAGTCCGCTTCGCAGTGAAACAGTGTGGGAAGAGTGTCCTGTAGTCAGCAGCATGGTGAAGCATTCTGGGAGTAGTGTCCTGGAGTCAGGAGCGATGAAATAGTCTGGGAAGCGTGTCCTGCCGTCAGCTTTGCAGTGAAGCTGTCTGGGGAGAGTATCCTGAAGTCAGCAGCACGGTGATGCAGTCTGTGAAGAGTGCCTTGCAAGTCAGCAGCGCAGTGAAACATTCTGGGAAGAGTGTCCTGCAGTCAGAATCATGGAAGATCAGTCTGGGAAGAGTGTCCTGCAGTCAGCAGCGCGATGAAGCAGTCTGGGAAGCGTGTCTGGCAGTCAGCAGCGAGATGAAACAGTCTTGGAAGAGTGTCCTGCAGTCAGCATCACGTAAAAGCAGTCTGGGAAGTGTGTCCTGCAGTCAGCAGCGTGATGACGCAGTCCAGGAAGCGTGTCCTGAAGTCAGCTTCACAGTGAAGCAGTCTGGGAAGAGTGTCCTGCAGTCAGCAGCGCAGTAAAGTATTATGGGATGAGTGTCCTGCAGTCAGCAGCGTGGTGTAGCAGTCCAGGAAGCGATACCTAGGCGAGCGATGCAGTGAAACAGTCAGGGAAGAGTGTCCTGCTGTCTGTAGCACGGTAACGCAGTCTGGGAAGAGTGTCCTACACTCAGCTGCGTGGTGAAGCAAACTGGGAAGAGCGTCCTGAAGTCAGCTTCATGGAAAAGCATTCTGGGAAGAGTGTCCTGCAGTCAGCAGCATGATGATGCAAACTGGGAAGGGTGACCTGTAGTCAGCAGCATGTAGAAGCAGTCTGGCTAGAATGTCCTGGAGACAGCAGCGTGGTGAAGCAGTCTGGGAAGAATGTCCTACAGTCTGCATCACGGAAAAGCAGCCTGGGAAGAGTGTCCTGCAGTCAGCAACGTGATGAAGCAGTCTGGGAAGAGTGTCCAGCAGGCAGCAGCAAGATGAAGTAGTGTGGGAAGAATGTTCTGAAGTCAGCATCACGGTGAAGAAGTCCCGGAGGAGCTTCAGGCCGTAAGCTACATGGAAAAGCCATCTGAGAAGGGTGTCGAGCAGTCAGCAGCGCCATGTAACAGTCTGGGAAGCGTGTCCTGCAGTCAGCATCACGGAAAAGCAGGCTGGGCAGAGTGTCCTGCAGAGAGCATCATGGTGATGCAGTCTGGGAAGAGTGTCCTGCAGTCAGCTTCACAGAAAAACAGGCTGGCAAAAGTGTCCTGCAGTCAGCAGCGTGATGAAGCAGTCTGGGAGGAGTGTCTTGCAGTCAGCTTCGCAGTGAAACAGACTGGGAGGAGTGTCCTGTAGTCACCAGCATGGTAATGCAGTCTGGCAAGAGTGTCCTGCAGTCACCAGCACGCTGAAGTAGTCTGGGAAGCGTGTCCAGCAGTCAGCTTTGCAGTGAAGCAGACCGGGAAGAGTATCCTGCAGTCAGCAGCACGGTGAAGAAGTCTGGGAAGAGTGTCCTACAGTCAGCAGCGCAGTGAAGCATTATCGGAAAAGTGTCCTGCAGTCAACATCATCGAAATGCATTCTGGGAAGAGTGACCTGCCGTCAGCAGCGAGATGAAGCAGTCTGCGTAGAGTGTCCTGCAGTCAGCATTACGGAAAAGCATGCTGGGAAGAGTGTCCTGCAATCAGCAGCGCATTGTAGCAGTACAGGTAGCATGTCCTGCTGTCAGCTTCACAGTGAAGCAGTCTGGGAAGAGTGTCCTGCAGTCACCAGCACGCTGAAGTTGTCTGGCAAGAATGTCCTGCAGTCAGCAGCACGGTAAAGCAGTCTCGGAAGAGTGTCCGACAGTCAGCTGCGGGGTGAAGTAAACTGGGAAGAGCGTCCTGAAGCCAGTTTCACGGAAAAGCCATCTGGGAAGAGTGTCCTGCAGTCAGCAGCGTGATGATGCAAACTGGGAAGAGTGACTTGTAGTCAGCAGCATGGAGAAGCAGTCTGACTAGAGTGTCCTGGTGACAGCAGCGTGGTGACGCTGTCTGAGATGAGTGTCCAGCAGTCATCAGTGCAATGAAGCAGTATGGGAAGAGAGTGCTGCAGTCAGCATCATGGTGAAGCAGTCTGGGAAGAGTGTCCTGCAGTCAACATCACGGTGAAGCAGTCTGGCAAGAGTGTCCTGCAGTCAGCACCGCGGTGAAGCAGTCTGGGCAGAGTCTCCGGCAGTCAACAGCGAGATGAAGCAGTCTGGGAAGAGTGTCCTACAGACTGCATCACGGAAAAGCAGCCTGGGAAGAGTGTCCTGCAGTCAGCAACGTGATGTAGCAGTCTGTGAACAGTGTCCGGCAGTCAGCAGCGAGATGAAGCAGTCTTGGAAGAATTTCCGATAGTAAGCATCATGGTGATGAAGTCCTGGAGGAGCGTCCTGCAATCAGCTTCGTGGAAAAGCAGTCTGAGAAGAGTGTCCAGCAGTCAGCAGCGCAATGAAGCAGTCTCGGAAGCGTGTCCTGCAGTCCGCTTCGCAGTGAAGCAGTCTGGGAAGAGTGTCCTGTAGTCACCAGCACGGCGAAGAATTCTGGCAAGAGTGTCCTGGAGTCGGGAGTGATGAAGCAGTCTGGGAAGCGTGTCCTGCATTCAGCTTCACAGTAAAGCAGTCTGGGAAGAGTGACCTGAAGTCAGCAGCACGGTGAAGCAGTCTGTGAAGAGTGTCTTGCAGTCAGCAGCGCAGTGAAACATTCTGGGAAGAGTGTCCTGCAGTCAGAATCATGGAAGATCAGTCTGGGAAGAGTGTCCTGCAGTCAGCATCGCGGTGAAGCATTCTGGGCAGAGTGTCCGGCAGTCAACAGCGAGATGAAGCAGTCTGGGAAGAGTGTCCTACAGTCTGCATCACGGAAAAGCAGCCTGGGAAGAGTGTCCTGCAGTCAGTGACGTGATGTAGCAGTCTGTGAAGAGTGTCCGGCAGTCAGCAGCGAGATGAAGCAGTCTTGGAAGAATTTCCGATAGTAAGCATCATGGTGATGAAGTCCGGGAGGAGGGTCCTGCAATCAGCTTCGTGGAAAAGCTGTCTGAGAAGAGTGTGCAGCAGTCAGCAGCGCAATGAAGCAGTCTCGGAAGCGTGTCCTGCAGTCCGCTTCGCAGTGAAACAGTGTGGGAAGAGTGTCCTGTAGTCAGCAGCATGGTGAAGCATTCTGGGAGTAGTGTCCTGGAGTCAGGAGCGATGAAATAGTCTGGGAAGCGTGTCCTGCCGTCAGCTTTGCAGTGAAGCTGTCTGGGGAGAGTATCCTGAAGTCAGCAGCACGGTGATGCAGTCTGTGAAGAGTGCCTTGCAAGTCAGCAGCGCAGTGAAACATTCTGGGAAGAGTGTCCTGCAGTCAGAATCATGGAAGATCAGTCTGGGAAGAGTGTCCTGCAGTCAGCAGCGCGATGAAGCAGTCTGGGAAGCGTGTCTGGCAGTCAGCAGCGAGATGAAACAGTCTTGGAAGAGTGTCCTGCAGTCAGCATCACGTAAAAGCAGTCTGGGAAGTGTGTCCTGCAGTCAGCAGCGTGATGACGCAGTCCAGGAAGCGTGTCCTGAAGTCAGCTTCACAGTGAAGCAGTCTGGGAAGAGTGTCCTGCAGTCAGCAGCGCAGTAAAGTATTATGGGATGAGTGTCCTGCAGTCAGCAGCGTGGTGTAGCAGTCCAGGAAGCGATACCTAGGCGAGCGATGCAGTGAAACAGTCAGGGAAGAGTGTCCTGCTGTCTGTAGCACGGTAACGCAGTCTGGGAAGAGTGTCCTACACTCAGCTGCGTGGTGAAGCAAACTGGGAAGAGCGTCCTGAAGTCAGCTTCATGGAAAAGCATTCTGGGAAGAGTGTCCTGCAGTCAGCAGCATGATGATGCAAACTGGGAAGGGTGACCTGTAGTCAGCAGCATGTAGAAGCAGTCTGGCTAGAATGTCCTGGAGACAGCAGCGTGGTGAAGCAGTCTGGGAAGAATGTCCTACAGTCTGCATCACGGAAAAGCAGCCTGGGAAGAGTGTCCTGCAGTCAGCAACGTGATGAAGCAGTCTGGGAAGAGTGTCCAGCAGGCAGCAGCAAGATGAAGTAGTGTGGGAAGAATGTTCTGAAGTCAGCATCACGGTGAAGAAGTCCCGGAGGAGCTTCAGGCCGTAAGCTACATGGAAAAGCCATCTGAGAAGGGTGTCGAGCAGTCAGCAGCGCCATGTAACAGTCTGGGAAGCGTGTCCTGCAGTCAGCATCACGGAAAAGCAGGCTGGGCAGAGTGTCCTGCAGAGAGCATCATGGTGATGCAGTCTGGGAAGAGTGTCCTGCAGTCAGCTTCACAGAAAAACAGGCTGGCAAAAGTGTCCTGCAGTCAGCAGCGTGATGAAGCAGTCTGGGAGGAGTGTCTTGCAGTCAGCTTCGCAGTGAAACAGACTGGGAGGAGTGTCCTGTAGTCACCAGCATGGTAATGCAGTCTGGCAAGAGTGTCCTGCAGTCACCAGCACGCTGAAGTAGTCTGGGAAGCGTGTCCAGCAGTCAGCTTTGCAGTGAAGCAGACCGGGAAGAGTATCCTGCAGTCAGCAGCACGGTGAAGAAGTCTGGGAAGAGTGTCCTACAGTCAGCAGCGCAGTGAAGCATTATCGGAAAAGTGTCCTGCAGTCAACATCATCGAAATGCATTCTGGGAAGAGTGACCTGCCGTCAGCAGCGAGATGAAGCAGTCTGCGTAGAGTGTCCTGCAGTCAGCATTACGGAAAAGCATGCTGGGAAGAGTGTCCTGCAATCAGCAGCGCATTGTAGCAGTACAGGTAGCATGTCCTGCTGTCAGCTTCACAGTGAAGCAGTCTGGGAAGAGTGTCCTGCAGTCACCAGCACGCTGAAGTTGTCTGGCAAGAATGTCCTGCAGTCAGCAGCACGGTAAAGCAGTCTCGGAAGAGTGTCCGACAGTCAGCTGCGGGGTGAAGTAAACTGGGAAGAGCGTCCTGAAGCCAGTTTCACGGAAAAGCCATCTGGGAAGAGTGTCCTGCAGTCAGCAGCGTGATGATGCAAACTGGGAAGAGTGACTTGTAGTCAGCAGCATGGAGAAGCAGTCTGACTAGAGTGTCCTGGTGACAGCAGCGTGGTGACGCTGTCTGAGATGAGTGTCCAGCAGTCATCAGTGCAATGAAGCAGTATGGGAAGAGAGTGCTGCAGTCAGCATCATGGTGAAGCAGTCTGGGAAGAGTGTCCTGCAGTCAACATCACGGTGAAGCAGTCTGGCAAGAGTGTCCTGCAGTCAGCACCGCGGTGAAGCAGTCTGGGCAGAGTCTCCGGCAGTCAACAGCGAGATGAAGCAGTCTGGGAAGAGTGTCCTACAGACTGCATCACGGAAAAGCAGCCTGGGAAGAGTGTCCTGCAGTCAGCAACGTGATGTAGCAGTCTGTGAACAGTGTCCGGCAGTCAGCAGCGAGATGAAGCAGTCTTGGAAGAATTTCCGATAGTAAGCATCATGGTGATGAAGTCCTGGAGGAGCGTCCTGCAATCAGCTTCGTGGAAAAGCAGTCTGAGAAGAGTGTCCAGCAGTCAGCAGCGCAATGAAGCAGTCTCGGAAGCGTGTCCTGCAGTCCGCTTCGCAGTGAAGCAGTCTGGGAAGAGTGTCCTGTAGTCACCAGCACGGCGAAGAATTCTGGCAAGAGTGTCCTGGAGTCGGGAGTGATGAAGCAGTCTGGGAAGCGTGTCCTGCATTCAGCTTCACAGTAAAGCAGTCTGGGAAGAGTGACCTGAAGTCAGCAGCACGGTGAAGCAGTCTGTGAAGAGTGTCTTGCAGTCAGCAGCGCAGTGAAACATTCTGGGAAGAGTGTCCTGCAGTCAGAATCATGGAAGATCAGTCTGGGAAGAGTGTCCTGCAGTCAGCAGCGCGATGAAGCAGTCTGGGAAGCGTGTCCTGCAGTCACCGTCGCAGTGAAGCAGTCTGGGAAGAGTGTCTGGCAGTCAGCAGCGAGATGAAGCAGTTATGGAAGAGTGTCCTGCAGTCAGCATCACGTAAAAGCAGTCTGGGAAGAGTGTCCTGCAGTCAGCAGCGTGATGACGCACTCCAGGAAGCATGTGCTGCAGTCAGCTTCTCAGTGAAGCAGTCTGTGAAGAGTGTCCTGCAGTTAGCAGCGCAGCAAAGCATTCTGGGAAGAGTGTCCTGCAGTCAGCATCACAGAAAAGCAGTCTGGGAAGAGTGTCCTGCAGTCGGCAGCGCGTTGAAGCAGTCTGGGAAGTGTGTCCTGCGGTCAGTTTCGCAGTGAAGCAGTCTGGAAAGAGTGTCCGGCAGTCAGCAGAGAGTTAAAGCAGTCTCGGAAGAATGTCCTGCAGTCTGCATCTCCGAAAACAGTCTGGGAAGAGTTTCCTGCAGTCAGCAGTGCGATGTAACAGTCCAGTGAGTGAAGCCTGCTGTCAGATTCGCAGTGAAGCAGTCTGGGAAGAGTGTCCTGCAGTCAGCAGCATGGTAAAGCCAGCTGGGAAGAGCATCTTGAATTCAGCTTAACGGAAATGCAGTCTGGGAAGAGTGTCCTGCAGTCAGTAGCATGATGAAGCAAACTGGGAAGAGTGACCTGTAGTCAGCAGCATGGAGGAGCATTCTGGCTAGAGTGCCCTGGAGGCAGCAGCATGGTGATGCAGTATGAGATGAGTGTCCAGCAGTCAGCAGTGCAATGAAGCAGTCTGGGAAGAGTGTCCTGCAGTCAGCATCTCGGTGAAGCAGTCTGGGAAGAGTATACTGCAGTCAGCAGCACGCTGAAGTAGTCTGGGAAGCGTGTCCTGCAGTCAGCTTCGCAGGGAAGCAGTCCGGGAAGAGTATCTTGCAGTCAGCAGCACGGTGAAGCAGTCTGGGAAGAGTGTCCTGCAGTCAGCAGCGCAGTGAAGTATTATCGGAAAAGTGTCCTGCAGTCAGCATCATGGCAATGCAGTCTGGGTAGAGTGTCCTGCAGTCAGTATTACGGAAAAGGATGCTGGGAAGAGTGTCCTGCAATCAGCAGCGCATTGTAGCATTACAGGAAGCTTGTCCTGCTGTCAGCTTCGCAGTGAAGCAGTCTGGGAAGAGTGAGCTGAATTTAGCAATGCAGTGAAACAGTCTGGGAAGAGTGTCCTACAATCAGCTGCGCGGTGAATCTAACTGGGAAGAGCATCCTGAATTCAGCTTTCCGGAAAAGTAGTCTGGGAAGAATGTCCTGCAGTCAGCAGCGTGAAGAAGCAAACTGGGAAGAGTGACCTGTAGTCAGCAGCATGGAGGAGCACTCTGGCTAGAGTGTCCTGGAGACAGAAGTGTGGTGACGCAGTATGAGATGAGTGTCCAGCAGTCAGCAGTGCAATGAAGCCATCTGGGAAGAGTGTCCTGCAGTCAGCATCATGGTGAAGCAGTGTGGGAAGAGTGTCTGCAGTCAGCAGCACGGTGAAGCAGTCTGGGAAGAGTGTCCTGCAGTCAGCAGTGTAGTGAAGCATTATCGGAAAAGTGTCCTGCAGTCAGCATCATCGAAATGCATTCTGGGAAGAGTGACCGGCAGTCAGCAGCGAGATGAAGCGGTCTACGTAGAGTGTCCTGCAGTCAGCATTATGGAAAAGCATGCTGGGAAGAGTGTCTTCCAATCAGCAGTGCATTGTAGCAGTACAGGTAGCGTGTCCTGCTGTCAGCTTCACAGTGAAGCAGTCTGGGAAGAGTGTCCTGCAGTCACCAGCACGCTGAAGCAGTCTGGCAAGAGTGTCCTGCAGTCAGCAGCACGGTAAAGCAGTCTCGGAAGAGTGTCCGACAGTCAGCTGCGCGGTGAAGTAAACTGGGAAGAGCGTCCTGAAGCCAGCTTCACGGAAAAGCCGTCTGGAAAGAGTGTCCTGCAGTCAGCAGCGTGATGATGCAAACTGGGAAGAGTGACTTGTAGTCAGCAGCATGGAGAAGCAGTCTGGCTAGAGTGTCTTGGTGACAGCAGCGTGGTGATGCTGTCTGAGATGAGTGTCCAGCAGTCATCAGTGCAATGAAGCTGTATGGGAAGAGTGTGCTGCAGTCAGCATCATGGTGAAGCAGTCTGGGTAGAGTGTCCTGCAGTCAGCATCACGGTGAAGCAGTCTGGGCAGAGTGTCCGGCAGTCAACAGCGAGATGAAGCAGTCTGGGAAGAGTGTCCTACAGTCTGCATCACGGAAAAGCAGCCTGGGAAGAGTGTCCTTCAGTCAACAACGTGATGTAGCAGTCTGTGAAGAGTGTCCGGCAGTCAGCAGCGAGATGAAGCAGTGTGGGAAGAATGTTCTGAAGTCAGCATCATGGTGAAGAAGTCCCGGAGGAGATTCAGGCAGTCAGCTTCGTGGAAAAGCAGACTGAGAAGCGTGTCATGCAGTCAGCTTCGCAGTTAAGCAGTCCGGGAAGAGTATCTTGCAGTCAGCAGCACGGTGAAGCAGTCTGGGAAGAGTGTCCGGAAGTCAGCAGCGCACTGAAGCATTATCGGAAGTGTCCTGCAGTCAGCTTTACGGAGAAGCATGCTGGGAAGAGTGTCGTGCAATCAGCAGCGCATTGTAGCAGTACAGGAAGCGTGTCCTGCTGTCAGCTTCGCAGTGAAACAGTCTGCGAAGAGTGAGCTGAAGTCAGCAATGCAGTGAAACTGTCTGGGAAGAGTGTCCTGCAGTCAGCAGCACGGTAAAGCAGTCTGGGAGGAGTGTCCGACAGTCAGCTGCGCGGTGAAGTAAACTGGGAAGAGCGTCCTGAAGCCAGCTTCACGGAAAAGCCGTCTGGGAAGAGTGTCCTGCAGTCAGCAGCGTGATGATGCAGACTGGGAAGAGTGACTTGTAGTCAGCAGCATGGAGAAGCAGTCTGGCTAGAGTATCCTGGTGACAGGAGCGTGGTGACGCTCACTGAGATGAGTGTCCAGCAGTCATCAGTGCAATGAAGCAGTATGGGAAGAGTGTGCTGCAGTCAGCATCATGGTGAAGCAGTCTGGCAAGAGTGTCCTGCAGTCAACATCACGGTGAAGCAGTCTGGGAAGAGTGTTCTGCAGTCAGCATCGCGGTGAAGCAGTCTGGGCAGAGTGTCCGGCAGTCAACAGCGAGATGAAGCAGTCTGGGAAGAGTGTCCTACAGTCTGCATCACGGAAAAGCAGCCAGGGAAGAGTGCCGTGCAGTCAGCAACGTGATGTAGCAGTCTGTGAACAGTGTCCGGCAGTCAGCAGCGAGATGAAGCAGTCTTGGAAGAATTTCCGATAGTAAGCATCATGGTCAGGAGCGTCCTGCAATCAGCTTCGTTGAAAAGCAGCCTGAGAAGAGTGTCCAGCAGTCAGCAGCGCAATGAAGCAGTCTCGGAAGCATGTCCTGCAGTCCGCTTCGCAGAGAAGCAGTCTGGGAAGCGTGTCCTGCAGTCAGCTTCACAGTGAAGAAGTCTGGGAAGAGTGACCTGAAGTCAACAATGTAGTGAAACATTCTGGGAAGAGTGTCCTGCAGTCAGCAGCACGGTGAAGCACTCTAGGAAGCGTGTCCTGCCGTCAGCTTTGCAGTGAAGGTGGCTGGGGAGAGTATTCTGAAGTCAGCAGCACGGTGAAGCAGTCTGTGAAGAGTGCCTTGCAGTCAGCAGCGCAGTGAAACATTCTGGGAAGAGTGTCCTGCAGTCAGCATCACGGAAGAGCAGTCTGGGAAGAGTGTCCTGCAGTCAGCAGCACGATGATGCAGTCTGGGAAGCGTGTGCTGCAGTCAGCTTCACAGTGAAGTCTGGGAAGAGTGTCCTGCAGTTAGCAGCGCAGCAAAGTATTCTGGGAAGAGTGTCCTGCAGTCAGCATCACAGAAAAGCAGTCTGGGAAGAGTGTTCTGCAGTCAGCAGCGCGATGAAGCAGTCTGGGAAGTGCGTCCTGCAGTCAGTTTCGCAGTTAAGCAGTCTGGAAAGAGTGTCCAGCAGTCAGCAGAGAGTTGGAGCAATCTCGGAAGAATGTCCTGCAGTCTGCATCTCGGAAAAGCAGTCTGGGAAGAGTTTCCTGCAGTCAGCAGTGCGATGTAACAGTCCAGTGAGTGAGGCCTGCTGTCAGATTCGCAGTGAAGCAGTCTGGGAAGAGTGACCTGAAGTCAGCAATGTAGTGAAACATTCTGGGAAGAGTGTCCTGCAGTCAGCAGCATGGTAAAGCACCTGGGAAGAGCATCCTGAATTCAGCTTAACGGAAATGCATTCTGGGAAGAGTGTCCTGCAGTCAGCAGCATGGTAAAGCACCTGGGAAGAGCATCCTGAATTCAGCTTAACGGAAATGCATTCTGGGAAGAGTGTCCTGCAGTCAGTAGCATGATGAAGTAAACTGGGAAGAGTGACCTGTAGTCAGCAGCATGGAGGAGCATTCTGGCTAGAGTGCCCTGGAGGCAGCAGCATGGTGATGCAGTATGAGATGAGTTTCCAGCAGTCAGCAGTGCAATGAAGCAGTCTGGGAAGAGTGTCCTGCAGTCAGCATCTCGGTGAAGCAGTCTGGGAAGAGTGTCCTGCAGTCAGCATTGCTGTGAAGCAGTCTGGAAAGAGTGTCCGGCAGGCAGCAGCGAGAGGAAGCAGTCTGGGAAGAGTGTCCTACAGTCTGCATCATGGTGAAGCATTCTGGGATGAGTGTCCTGCAGAGAGCTTCGCAATGAAAGAGTCTGGGAAGAGTGTCCTCTAGGCAGCAGCACGGTGAAGCATTCTTGGAAGAGTATCCTGCATTCAGCTTCACGTAAAAGAAGTCTGAGAAGAGTCTCCAGCAGTCACCAGCGCAACGAAGCAGTCTCGGAAGAGTGTCAGCATCATGGTGAAGCAGTCTGAGGAGAGTGTCCTTCCGTTAACATCACGGTGAAGCAGTCTGTGAAGAGTGTCCTGCAGTCAGCATCGCGGTGAAGCAGTCTGGGAAGAGTGCCCGGCAGTCAGAAGCGAGTTGCAGCAGTCTGGGAAGTGTGTCCTACAGTCTGCATCACGGAAAGGCAGCCTGGGAAGAGTGTCCTGTAGTCAGCAACGTGATAATGGAGTCTGGGAAAAATGTTCTGAAGTCAGCATCACGGTGAAGAAGTCCCGGAGGAGCATCAGGCAGTAAGCTTCATGGAAAAGCATTCTGAGAAGTGTGTCGAGCAGTTAGCAGCGCAATGTACCACTCTGGGAAGCGTGTCCTGCAGTCAGCATCACGGAAAAGCAGGCTGCGCAGAGTGTCCTGCAGACAGCATCATGGTGAAGCAGTCAGGGAAGAGTGTCCTGCAGTCAGCAACATGGTGAAGCAGTCTGGGAAGAGTGTCCTGCAGTCAGCAGCGAAGTGAAGCATTTTGGAAGAGTGTCCTGCAGTCAGCATCACGGAATAGCAATCTGGGAAGAGTGTCCTGCAGTCAGCATCCTGGAAATGCAGTCTGGGAAGAGTGTCCTGCAGTCAGCAGCGCAGTGTAGCAGTCCAGGAAGCGTGACCTGAGGTCAGCAATGCAGTGAAACAGTCTGGGAAGAGTGTCCTGCAGTCTGCAGCATGGTAAAGCAGTCTGGGAAGAGTGTCCTACAGTCAGCAGCATGGAGAAGCAGTCTGGCTAGAATGTCCTAGAGACAGCAGCGTGGTGAAGCAGTCTGGAAAGAATGTCCTACAGTCTGCATCATGGAAAAGCAGCCTGGGAAGAGTGTCCTGCAGTCAGGAACGTGATGAAGCAGTCTGGGAAGAGTGTCCGGCAGTCAGCAGCGAGATGAAGCAATGTGGGAAGAATGTTCTGAAGTCAGCATCACGGTGGAGCTTCAGGCAATCAGCTTCATGGAAAAGCAGACTGAGAAGAGTTTCCAGCAGTCAGCTTCGCAGTGAAACTGTCAGGGAAGAGTGTCCTGCAGTCTGCAGCACGGTAAAGCAGTCGGAGAAGAGTGTCATGCAGTCACCAGCACGCTGAAGTAGTCTGGGAAGCATGTCCTGCAGTCAGCTTCGCAGTGAAGCAGACCGGGAGGAGTATCCTGCAGTCAGCAGCACGGCGAAGCAGTCTGGGAAGAGTGTCCTGCAGTCAGCAGCGCAGTGAAGTATTATCGGAAAAGTGTCCTGCAGTCAGCATCATGGAAATGCAGTCTGGGAAGAGTGTCCGGAAGTCAGCAGCGAGATGAAGCAGTCTGGGTAGAGTGTCCTGCAGTCAGCATTACGGAAAAGCATGCTGGGAAGAGTGTCCTGCAATCAGCAGCGCATTGTAGCAGTACAGAAAGCGTGTCTTGCTGTCAGCATCGCAGTGAAGCAGTCTGGGAAGAGTGAGCTGAAGTCAGCAGCGTCCTAGTGACAGCAGCGTGGTGACGCAGTCTGAGATGAGTGTCCAGCAGTCATCAGTGCAATGAAGCAGTCTGGGAAGAGTGTCCTGCAGTCAGCATCATTGTGAAGCACTCTGGGAAGAGTGTCCTGCAGTCAACATCATGGTGAAGCAGTCTGGGCAGAGTGTCCAGCAGTCAACAGCAAGATGAAGCAGTCTGGGAAGAGTGTCCTACAGTCTGCATCATGGAAAAGCAGCCTGGGAAGAGTGTCCTGCAGTCAGCAACGTGATGTAGCAGTCTGTGAAGAGTGTCCGGCAGTCAGCAGCGAGATGAAGCAGTCTTGGAAGAATTTCCGATAGTAAGCATTATTGGTGATGAAGTCCGGGAGGAGCGTCCTGCAATCAGCTTCGTGGAAAATCAGTCTGAGAAGAGTGTCCAGCAGTCAGCAGCGCAATGAAGCAGTCTCGGAAGCGTGTCCTTCAGTCCACTTCGCAGTGAAACAGTCTGGGAGATGTGTCCTGTAGTCAGCAGCACGGTGAAGAATTCTGGGAAGAGTGTCCTGGAGTCAGGAGCGATGAATCAGTCTGGGAAGCGTGTCCTGCATTCAGCTTCACAGTAAAGCAGTCTGGGAAGAGTGACCTGAAGTCAGCAATGTACTGAAACATTCTGGGAAGAGTCGCTGTCTAAGACCTTTCTGCCACAGCGCACCGAGAGACTGGGAACTGTTTAGAGCCCCTCGGGCTGTACAGCTCAAAATGAAAGGCTGTAAATGATTGTAATATTGTTTGTACTGATGCACCTGGTGATACAATTTGTAAAAGTTTAACCTGGATTGTACCCTTGTAATGGTGTTTTTGAAATGGTTTGGAATGTGATTGAAGATATTTTATGAATAAAGTATATTTTTGCAAAAAAAAAGTATTCTCGGAAGAATGTCCTGCAGTCTGCATCTCGGATAAGCAGTCTGGGAAGAGTGTCCTGCAGTCAGCAGTGCGATGTAACAGTCTGGCAAGTGAGTCCTGCTGTCAGTTTCGCAGTGAAGCAGTCTGGGAAGAGTGACCTGAAGTCAGCAATGCAGTGAAACATTCTGGGAAGAGTGACCTGTAATCAGCAGCATGGTAAAGCGGTCTGGGAAGAGTGTCCTACAGTTAGCCGCGCGGTTAAGCAAACTTTGAAGAGGACCTTGAATTCAGCTTAATGGAAAAGCAGTCTGGGAAGAGTGTCCTGCAGTCAGTATCGTGATGAAGCAAACTGGGAAGAGTGACCTGTAGTCAGCAGCATGGAGGAGCATTCTGGCTAGAGTGTCCTGGAAACAGCAGCGTGGTGATGCACTCTGAGATGAGTGTCCAGCAGTCAGCAGTGCAATGAAGCAGTCTGGGAAGAGTGTCCTGCAGTCTGCATCTCGGTGAAGCAGTCTGGGAAGAGTATCGTGCAGTCAGCCTCGCAGTGAAGCAGTCTGGGAAGAGCGTCCGGCAGGCAGCAATGAGAAGAAGCGGTCTGGGAAGAGTGTCCTATATTCTGCATCACGGTGAAGCATTCTGGGATGCGTGTCCTGCAGAGAGCTTCGCAGTGAAACAGTCTGGGAAGAGTGTCCTGTAGTCAGCAGCACGGTGGGAAAAGTATCCTGCAGTCAGCTTCACGTCAAAGCAGTCTGAGAAGAGTCTCCAGCAGTCAGCAGCACAACAAAGCAGTCTAGGAGGCGTGTTCTGCAGTCAGCTTTGCAGTGAAGCAGTCTGGGAAGTGTGTCTGGCAGTCAGCAGCGAGATGAAGCAGTCTGTGAAGAGTGTCCTGCAGTCAGCATCAGGAAAAGCAGTCTGGGAAGAGTGTCCTGCAGTCACCAGCGCGATGACCCAGTCCAGGAAGCGTGTCCTGCAGTCAGCTACACAGTGAAGCAGTCTGGGAAGAGTGTCCTTCAGTCAGCAGCGCAGTGAAGCATTCTGGGAAGAGTGTCCTGCAGTCAGCATCACAGAAAAGCAGTCAGAGAAGAGTGTCCTGCAGTCAGCAGCGCGATGAAGCAGTCTGGAAGGTGTGTCCTGCAGTCAGTTTCACAGTGAAGCCGGGTCAAATCCGCTCTGGAATTGGTGATTCACCCTGACCAGACCTGCTCTGTGCCAGGCAGGAAGATCTCTGACAGCCTGGCGCTGCTCAGGGATACGATTGCCTATGTACAGGACAGGGGTGTGGATACCTGCCTCATCAGCTTGGATCAGGAGAAGGCCTTTGACAGAATATCGCACACCTACATGGTGGATGTGCTCTCCAAAATGGGCTTTGGGGAGGGAATTCGAAATTGGATCCAACTGCTCTACACTAACATCAGTAGCGCAGTCTCAATCAATGGGTGGGAAACAGATAGCTTTCCGATTAAATCTGGAGTCAGGCAGGGCTGTCCTCTCTCGCCTGTCCTTTTCGTGTGCTGCATAGAACCCTTTGCCGAGTCCATCAGGAAGGATCCGGGCATAAGAGGAGTGACGATCCCAGGCAGTGGAGGCACTCAGGTAAAAGCCTCCCTGTACATGGACGACGTCGCCGTCTTCTGCTCGGATCCGCTGTCGGTGCGCAGACTGATGCACGTCTGCGACCAGTTCGAACTGGCCTCGGGAGCCAAGGTAAATCGTGGGAAGAGCGAGGCCATGTTCTTTGGGAACTGGGCTGACCGATCCTTTGTCCCCTTCACTGTCAGGGCTGACGGCCTGAAGGTGCTGGGGATATGGTTCGGAGGGACCGGGGCATGCGTTAGAAACTGGAAGGAGCGAGTGGCTATGGTGAAAAGGAAACTGGGCATGTGGGAGCGACGCTCCCTCTCCATTGCGGGTAAGAACCTGGTCATCAGGTGTGAGGTACTCTCGCTGTTGCTGTACGTGGCGCAGGTCTGGCCCATTCCACACTCCTGCGCGATGGCGATCACTCGAGCCATCTTCCGCTTTATCTGGAGGTCGAAAATGGATCGTGTCTGCAGGGACGCGATGTACAAGCCTCTAGATAAAGGGGGAAAAAACGTGCCCAACATCGCCCTCATACTGATGGCCACCTTTGTGTGTGGCTGCATCAAGCGGTGCGTAGACCCTCAGTACGCAAACACCAAGTGTCACTACGTGCTGAGGTTCTACCTGTCCCCGGTGTTGCGAAGGATGGGTCTGGCCACGCTGCCGCGGAACGCTCCAAGTAGTTGGACCGTGCCGTACCACCTGTCCCTGGTGGAAAAATTTATGCAGAAAAACACCTTTGACCACAAGTCCATCAGGCAGTGGTCAGCACGTAACGTCCTAGAGGCCCTGAGGGAAAAGGAGAGGGTGGACCCTGTGGGATGGTTCCCCGAGCAGACTGTCAAAGTCATTTGGCAGAATGCCTCATCGCCAGAACTTTCCAACAAGCACCAAGACGTAGCTTGGCTGGTGGTGAGAAAGGCCCTCCCCGTCAGATCCTTCCTACACGCCAGGAGTCTCACCCCCTCTGCACGTTGCCCTCGAGGTGGCTGTGGTGGGGAAGAGACCGTTGTTCACCTCCTTGTGGATTGTGCCTTTGCAAAGAAAGTCTGGAGAGAGATGCAGTGGTTGCTGTCGAGGTTCATCCCGAGCAGTTCTGTGACACAGGACTCTGTGCTCTACGGGCTGTTCCCAGGGACACACACCGAGACAAACATCGACTGCAGCTGGAGGATCATCAACTCGGTGAAAGACGCGCTTTGGTCTGCCCGAAACTTGTTGGTCTTCCAGCACAAAGAGTTGTCCCCGACCGATTGTTGCGGACTGGCACAATCCAAAGTCCAGGACTACGTGCTGAGGGACGCACTAAAGCTTGGGGCAGCTGCCGCAAAGGCGCAATGGGGAAGGGTCGCTGTCTAAGACCTTTCTACCACAGCGCACCGAGAGACTGGGAACTGTTTAGAGCCCCTCGGGCTGTACAGATCAAAATGAAAGGCTGTAAATGATTGTAATATTGTTTGTACTGATGCACCTGGTGATACATTTTGTAAAAGTTTAACCTGGATTGTACCCTTGTAATGTTGTTTTTGAAATGGTTTTGAATGTGATTGAAGATTTTTTATGAATAAAGTATATTTTTACAAAAAAAAAAAAAAAAAAATTCTCGGAAGAATGTCCTGCAGTCTGCATCTCGGAAAAGCAGTCTGGGAATAGTGTCCTGCAGTCAGCAGTGCGATGTAACAGTCCAGGAAGTGAGTCCTGCTGTCAGTTTTGCAGTGAAGCAGTCTGGGATTAGTGACCTGAAGTCAGCAATGCAGTGAAACATTCTGGGAAGAGTGACCTGTAATCAGCAGCATGGTAAAGCAGTCTGGGAAGAGTGTCCTACAGTCAGCTGCGCGGTTCAGCAAACTTTGTAGAGCATCTTGAATTCAGCTTAATGGAAAAGCAGTCTGGGAAGAGTGTCCTGCAGTCAGTAGCGTGATGAAGCAAACTGGGAAGAGTGACCTGTCAGCAGCATGGAGGAGCATTCTGGCTAGAGTGTCCTGGTGACAGCAGCGTGGTGATGCAGTATGAGATGAGTGTCCAGCAGTCAGCAGTGCAATGAAGCAGTCTGGGAAGAGTGTCCTGCAGTCTGCATCTCGGTGAAGCAGTCTGGTAAGAGTATCGTGCAGTCAGCCTCGCAGTGAAGCAGTCTGGGAAGAGTGTTCGGCAGGCAGCAGCGAGAGGAAGCGGTCTGGGAAGAGTGACCTATATTATGCATCACGGTGAAGCATTCTGGGATGAGTGTCCTGCAGAGAGCTCCGCAGTGAAACAGTCTGGGAAGAGTGTCCTGTAGTCAGCAGCATGGTGAAGCATTCTGGGAAAAGTATCCTGCAGTCAGCCTCACGTAAAAGAAGTCTGAGAAGAGTCTCCAGCAGTCAGCAGCGCAACCAAGCAGACTAGGAGGCGTGTCCTGCAGTCAGCTTCGCAGTGAAGCAGTCAGGGAAGAGTAACCTGAAGTCAGCAATGCAGTGAAACAGTCTGGGAAGAGTGTCCTACAGTCAGCTGCGCGGTGAATCAAACTGGGAAGAGCATCCTGAATACAGCTTCACGGAAAAGCAGTCTGGGAAGAGTGTCCTGCAGTCAGCAGCGTGATGAAGCAAACTGGGAAGAGTGACTTGTAGTCAGCAGCATCGAGGTGCACTCTGGCTAGAGTGTACTGGAGACAGAAGCTTGGTGACGCAGTATGAGATGAGTGTCCAGAAGTCAGCAGTGCAATGAAGCATTCTGGAAAGATTGTCCTGCAGTCAGCGTCATGGTGAAGCAGTCTGGGAAGAGTTTCCTGCAGTCAACATCACGGTGAAGCAGTCTGGGAAGAGTGTCCGCAGACAGCCTCGCGGTGAGGCAGTCTGGGAAGAGTGTCCGGCATTCAGCAGCGAGATGAAGCTGTCAGGGAAGAGTGTCCTACAGTCTGCATCAAGGTGAAGCATTCTGGGAAGAGTGTGCTGCAGTCAGCTTCGCAGTGAAACTGTCTGGAAAGAGTGTTTTGTCGTCAGAAGCGTGGTGATGCATTCTTGGAAGAGTGCCTCGCAGTCAGCAGCACGATGAAGCCGTCTGGGACGTGTGTCCTGCTGTCAGCTTCACAGTGAAGCAGTCTGGGAAGAGTATCCTGCAGTCAGCAGCACGGTGAAGCAGTCTGGGAAGAGTGTCCTGCGGTCAGCAGCGCAGTGAAGCATTATCGGAAAAGTATCCTGCAGTCAGCATCATGGAAATACAGTCTGGGAAGAGTGTCCGGCAGTCAGCAGCGAGATGAAGCAGTGTGGGTAGAGTGTCCTGCAGTCAGCATTACGAAAAAGCATGCTGGGAAGAGAGTCCTGCAATCAGCAGCGCATTGTAGCAGTACAGTAAGCGTGTCCTGCTGTCAGCTTCGCTGTGAAGCAGTCTGGGAAGAGTGAGCTGAAGTCAGCAATGCTGTGAAACTGTGTGGGAAGAGTTTCTTGCAGTCAGCAGCATGGTAAAGCAGTCTGGGAAGAGTGTCCGACAGTCAGCTGCGCGGTGAAGTAAATTGGGAAGAGCGTCCTGAAGCCAGCTTCACGGAAAAGCCATCTGGGAAGAGTGTCCTGCAGTCAGCAGCGTGATGATGCAAACTGGGAAGAGTGTCCTGCAGTCAGCAGCGCGATGAAGCAGTCTTGGAACCGTGTGCTGCAGTCCGCTTCGCAGTGAAGCAGTCTGGGAAGAGTGTCCTGCAGTCAGTAGTGCGATGTATCAGTCCAGGCAACGTGTCCTGCTGTCAGATACGCGGTAAAGCAGTCTGGGAAGAGTGACCTGATGTCAGCAATGCAGTGAAACAGTCTGGGAAGACTGTCCTGCAGTCAGCAGCACAGTAAACCAGCCTGGGAAGAGTGTCCTACGGTCAGCTGCGAGGTGAACAAAACTGGGATGAGCGTCCTGAAGTCAGCTTCACAGAAAAGCAGTCTGGGAAGAGTGACCTGCAGTCAACAGCGTAATGATGCAAACTGGGAAGAGTCACCTGTAGTCAGCAGTATGGAGGAGCAGTCTGGCTAGAGTGCCCAGGAGACGGCAGCATAGTGACGCAGTCTGAAATGAGTCTCCAGCAGTCAGCAGTGCAAAGAAGCAGTTTGGGAAGTGTGTCCTGCAGTCAGCATCATGATAAAGCACTCTGGGAAGAGTGTCCTGCAGTCAGCATCATGGTGAAGCAGTCTGTGAAGAGTGTCCGGCAGTCAGCAGCGAGATCAAACAGTCTGGGAGGAGTGTCCTACCATCTGCATCACGGAAAAGCAGCCTGGGAAGAGTGTCCTGCAGTCAACATCACGGTGAAGCAGTCTGGGAAGAGTGTCCTGCAGTCAGCATCACGGTGGAGCAGTCTATGGAAGAGTGTCCTACAGTCTGCATCACGGAAAATCAGTCTGGGAAGAGTGTCCTGCAGTCAGCAACGTGATGAAGCAGTCTGGGAAGAGTGTCCGGAAGTCAGCAGCGAGATGTACCAGTCTGGGAAGAGTGTCCTGCAGTCAGCAGTATGGTGAAGCAGTCTGGGAAGAGTGTCTTGCATTCTCCAGCTCGATGAAGCAGTCTGGGAAGCATGTCCTGCAGTCCGCTTCGCAGTGAAGCAGTCTGGGAAGAGTGTCCTGCAGTCAACATCATGGTGAAGCAGTCTGGGAAGAGTGTCCTGCAGTCAGCTTCGCAGTGAAGCAGTCTTGGAAGAGTGTCTGGCAGTCAGCAGCGAGATGAAGCCGTCTGGGAAGAGTGTCCGGCAGTCAGCAGCGAGATGAAGCTGTCTGGGCAGAGTGTCCTGCAGTCAGCAGCACGGTGAAGCAATCTGGGAAGCATGTCCTGCAGTCAGCTTCACAGTGAAGCAGTCTGGGAAGAGTGTCCTGCAGTCAGCAGCGCAGTGAAGCATTCTGGGAAGAGTGTCCTGCAGTCAGCATCATGGAAAAGCAGTCTGAGAAGAATGTCCTGCAGTCAGCAGCGCGATGACGCAGTCTGGGAAGCGTGTCCTGCAGTCAGTTTCACAGTGAAGCAGTCTGGGAAGATTGTCCTGCAGTCAGCATCACGGAAAAGCAGTCTGGAAGGAGTGTCCTGCAATCAGCGGTGCAATGTAGCAGTCCAGGAAGTGTGTCCTGCTGTCAGCTTTGCAGTGAAGCAGTCTGGGAAGAGTGACCTGAAGTCAGCCATGCAGTGAAACACAAAGATAAAAACATAAAGCTAAAAGCTACTGCGGATGCTGGAAATCCAAAACAAAAACAGAATTACCTGGAAAAACTCAGCAGGTCTGGCAGCATCGGCGGAGAAGAAATCAGTTAACGTTTTGAGCCTTCATGGCCCTTCGGCAGAACTGAAGCATAGTTAGAAGAAGGGAGAAATATAAACTGGTTTAGTGGGGGGGGTGGGGGCAGAGAGAGACGTTGAGGGTGTGGTGATTGTGGAGATGAGCAGATAATCAAAAGATGTCAAAGACAAAAGGGTCAAAGAGGTGTTGAAGGTGGTGATATTTGTCTAAGAAAAGTGCTAATTAAGAATGGAAGACAGGATATTCAAAGTACAGCTCTAGTGGGGGTGGGGTGGAAAGACTAACAAGGTTTTAGTTTTAGATTTAAAAATAATAAGAATCTATATAAATTATTGAAAAAAAGGCAGGGGCGGGGGGGGAGTTGGGAGAAACGGGGTGGGGATGGCGGGAGGGGGAGTTTAAGATCTAAAGTTGTTGAATTCAATATTCAGCCCGGAAGGCTGTAAAGTGCCTAGTCGGAAGATGAGGTGCTGTTCCTCCAGTTTGCGTTGGGCTTCACTGGAACAATGCAGCAAGCCAAGGACAGACATGTGGGCAAGAGAACAGGGTGGAGTGTTAAAATGGCAAGCGACAGGGAGGTTTGGGTCTTTCTTGCGGACAGACCGCAGGTGTTCCGCAAAACGGTCGCACAGTTTGCGTTTGGTCTCTCCAATGTAGAGGAGACCGCATTGGGAGCAACGAATGCAGTAGACTAAGTTAGGGGAAATGCAAGTGAAATGCTGCTTCACTTGAAAGGAGTGTTTGGGCCCTTGGACGGTGAGGAGAGAGGAAGTGAAGGGGCAGGTGTTGCATCTTCTGCGTGGGCATGGGGAGTTGCCATAAGTGGGAGTTGAGGAGTAGGGGGTGATGGAGGAGTGGACCAGGGTGTCCCTGAGGGAACGATCCCTACGGAATGCCGTCAGGTGGGGTGAAGGGAAGATGTGTTTGGTGGTGGCATCATGCTGGAGTTGGCAGAAATGGCGGAGGATGATCCTTTGAATGCGGAGGCTGGTGGGGTGATAAGTGAGGACAAGGGGGACCCTATCATGTTTCTGGGAAGGAGGAGAAGGCGTGAGGGAGGATGCGCGGGATATGGGCCGGACACGGTTGAGGGCGCTGTCAACGACCGTGGATGGAAAACCTCGGTTAAGGAAGAAGGAGGACATGTCAGAGGAGCTGTTTTTTAAGGAAGCGTCATCAGAACAGATGCGACGGAGGCGAAGGAACTGAGAGAATGGGATGGAGTCTTTACAAGAAGCGGGGTGTGAGGAGCTGTAGTTGAGGTAGCTGTGGGAGTCGGTAGGCTTGTAATGGATCCACCTCTGACACTTCTGTTCCCATCCTTGACCTCTCTGTCTCAATTTCTGATGATAGACTGTCCACCAATATCCATTACATTTTTGTTATGCAGTGAAACAGTCTGGGAAGAGTGTCCTGCAGTCAGCTTCACAGTGAAGCAGTCTGGGAAGAGTGTCCTGCAGTCAGCAGCGCAGTGAACATTATCGGAAAAGTGTCCCGCAGTCAGCATCATGGAAATGCAGTCTGCGAAGAGTGTCCAGCAGTCAGCAGCACAATGAAGCAGTCTCGGAAGCGTGTCCTGCAGTACGCTTCGCAGTGAAACAGTCTGGGAAGAGTGTCCTGTAGTCAGCAGCATGGCGAAGAATTCTGGGAAGAGTGTCCGGGAGTCAGGAGCTATGAAGCAGTCAGGGAAGCGTGTCCTGCATTCAGCTTCACAGTAAAGCAGTCTGGGAAGAGTGACGTGAAGTCAGCAATGTAGTGAAACATTCTGGGAAGAGTGTCCTGCAGTCATCATCGCGGTGGAGCAGTCTGTGGAAGAGTGTCCTATAGTCTACATCTTCCCAGACTGCTTCACTGCAATGCTGTGAAAAGCAATCTGGGAACAGTGTCCTGCAGTCAGCAGTGCGACGTAGCAGTCCAGGAAGTTTGTCCTGCTGTGAGCTTCGCAGTGAAGCAGTCAGGGAAAAGTAACCTGAAGTCAGCAATGCAGTGAAGCAGTCTGGGAAGAGTGTCCTACAGTCAGCTGCGCGGTGAATCTAACTGGGAAGAGCATCCTGAATTCAGCATCACGGAAAAGCAGTCTGGGAAGAGTGTCCTGCAGTCAGCAGCGTGATGAAGCAAACTGGGAAGAGTAACCTGTAGTCAGCAGCATGGAGGAGCACTCTGGCTAGAGTGTCCTGGAGACAGAAGCTTGGTGACGCAGTATGAGATGAGTGTCCAGCAGTCAGCAGTGCAATGAAGCAGTCTTGGAAGAGTGTCCTGCAGTCAGCATAATAGTGAAGCATTCTGGGAGGAGTGTCCTGCAGTCAGCATCACGGAAAAGCAGTCTGGGAAGACTGTCCTGCAGTCAGCAGCGCGATGAAGCAGTCCGGGAAGCGTGTCCTGCAGTCAGCTTCGTGGAAAAGCAGTCTGAGAAGAGTGTCCAGCAGTCAGCAGTGCAATGAAGCAGACTCAGAAGCGTGTCCTGCAGTCCGGTTAGCAGTGTAACAGTCTGGGAAGAGTGTCCAGTAGTCAGCAGCACGGCGAAGAATTCAGGGAAGAGTGTCCTGGAGTCAGGAGCGAAGAAGCAGTCTGGGAAGCGTGTCCTGCATTCAGCTTCACAGTAAAGAAGTCTGGGAAGAGTGACCTGAAGTCAGCAATGTAGTGAAACATTCTGGGAAGAGTGTCCTGCAGTCAGCAGCACGGTGAAGCACTCTAGGAAGCGTGTCCTGCCGTCAGCTTTGCAGTGAAGCTGTCTGGGGAGAGTATCCTGAAGTCAGAAGCACGGTTAAGCAGTCTGTGAACAGTGTCTTGCAGTCAGCAGCGCAGTGAAACATTCTGGGAAGAGTGTCCTGCAGTCAGCATCACGGAAGAGCAGTCTGGGAAAGTGTCCTGCAGTCAGCAGCAGGATGAAGCAGTCTGGGAAGCGTGTCCTGCAGTCACCGTCGGAGTGAAGTAGTCTGGGAAGAGTGTCTGGCAGTCAGCAGCGAGATGAAGCAGTCTGTGAAGAGTGTCCTGCAGTCAGCATCACGGAAAAACTGTCTGGGAAGAGTGTCCTGGAGTCAGCAGCGTGATGACGCAGTCCAGGAAGCATGTCCTACAGTCAGCTTCACAGTGAAGCAGTCTGGTAAGAGTGTCCTGCAGTCAGCAGCGCAGTGAAGTATTCTGGGAAGAGTGTCCTGCAGTCAGCAGCGTGGTCTAGCAGTCCAGGAAGCGATACCTGAGGTCAGCAATGCAATGAAGCAGTCTGGGAAAAGTGTCCTGCAGTCTGCAGCACGGTAAAGAAGTGTGGGAAGAGTGTCCTACACTCAGCTGCGTGGTGAAGCAAACTGGGAAGAGCATCCTGAAGTCAGCTTGATGGAAAAGCATTCTGGGAAGAGTGTCCTGCAGTCAGCAGCGTGATGATGCAAACTCGGAAGTGTGACCTGTAGTCAGCAGCATGTAGAAGCAATCTGGCTAGAATGTCCTTGAGACAGCAGTGTGGTGAAGCAGTCTGGGAAGAATGTCCTACAGTCTGCATCACGGAAAAGCAGCCTGGGAAGAGTGTCCTGCAGGCAGCAACATGATGAAGTAGTCTGGGAAGAGTGTCCGGCAGTCAGCAGCGAGATGAAGCAGTGTGGGTAGAATGTTCTGAAGTTAGCATCACGGTGAAGAAGTCCCGGAGGAGCTTCAGGCAGTAAGTTTCATGGAAAAGCAGTCTGAGAAGTGTGTTGAGCAGTCAGCAGCGCCATGTAACAGTCTGGGAAGCGTGTCCTGCAGTCAGCATCACGGAAAAGCAGGCTGGGAAGAGTGTCCTGCAGACAGCATCATGGTGAAGCAGTCTGGGAAGAGTGTCCTGCAGTCAGCTTCACGGAAAAACAGGCTGGGAAGAGTGTCCTGCATTCAGCAGCGTGATGAAGCAGTCTGGGAAGCGTGTCCTGCAGGCAGCTTCACAATGAAACAGTGTCCTGTAGTCAGCAGCACGGTGAAGTATTCTGGGAAGAGTCTCCTGCATTCAGCTTCGCAGTGAAACTGTCAGGGAAGAGTGTCCTGCAGTCTGCAGCATGGTAATGCAGTCTGGGAAGAGTGACCTGCAGTCACCAGCACGCTGAAGTAGTCTGGGAAGCGTGTCCAGCAGTCAGCTTCGCAGAGAAGCAGTCCAGGAAGAGTATCCTGCAGTCAGCAGCAGGGTGAAGCAGTCTGGGAAGAGTGTCCTGCAGTCAGCAGTGTAGTGAAGCATTATCGGAAAAGTGTCCTGCAGTCAGCATCATCGAAATGCATTCTGGGAAGAGTGACCGGCAGTCAGCAGCGAGATGAAGCAGTTTACGTAGAGTGTCCTGCAGTCAGCATTATGGAAAAGCATGCTGGGAAGAGTGTCTTCCAATCAGCAGTGCATTGTAGCAGTACAGGTAGCGTGTCCTGCTGTCAGCCTCGCAGTGAGGCAGTCTGGGAAGAGTGTCCTGCAGTCACCAGCACGCTGAAGTAGTCTGGCAAGAGTGTCCTGCAGTCAGCAGCACGGTAAAGCAGTCTCGGAAGAGTGTCCGACAGTCAGCTGCGCGGTGAAGTAAACTGGGAAGAGCGTCCTGAAGCCAGCTTCACGGAAAAGCCATCTGCAAAGAGTGTCCTGCAGTCAGCAGCGTGATGATGCAAACTGGGAAGAGTGACTTGTAGTCAGCAGCATGGAGAAGCAGTCTGGCTAGAGTGTCTTGGTGACAGCAGCGTGGTGACGCTGTCTGAGATGAGTGTCCAGCAGTCATCAGTGCAATGAAGCTGTATGGGAAGAGTGTGCTGCAGTCAACATCACGGTGAAGCAGTCTGGGAAGAGTGTCCTGCAGTCAGCATCACGGTGAAGGAGTCTGGGAAGAGTGTCCTGCAGTCAGCATCGCGGTGAAGCAGTCTGGGAAGAGTGTCCTACAGTCTGCATCACGGAAAAGCAGCCTGGGAAGAGTGTCCTTCAGTCAGCAACGTGATGTAGCAGTCTGTGAAGAGTGTCCGGCAGTCAGCAGCGAGATGAAGCAGTGTGGGAAGAATGTTCTGAAGTCAGCATCATGGTGAAGAAGTCCCGGAGGAGATTCAGGCAGTCAGCTTCGTGGAAAAGCAGACTGAGAAGCGTGTCCTGCAGTCAGCTTCGCAGTTAAGCAGTCCGGGAAGTGTATCTTGCAGTCAGCAGCACGGTGAAGCAGTCTGGGAAGAGTGTCCTGAAGTCAGCAGCGCACTGAAGCATTATCAGAAGTGTCCTGCAGTCAGCATTACGGAGAAGCATGCTGGGAAGAGTGTCGTGCAATCAGCAGCGCATTGTAGCAGTACAGGAAGCGTGTCCTGCTGTCAGCTTCACAGTGAAGCAGTCTGGGAAGAGTGAGCTGAAGTCAGCAATGCAGTGAAACTGTCTGGGAAGAGTGTCCTGCAGTCAGCAGCACGGTAAAGCAGTCTGGGAAGAGTGTCCGACAGTCAGCTGCGCGGTGAAGTAAACTGGGAAGAGCGTCCTGAAGCCAGCTTCACGGAAAAGCCGTCTGGGAAGAGTGTCCTGCAGTCAGCAGCGCCTTGTAGCAGTACAGGAAGCGTGTCCTGCTGTCAGCTTCGCTGTGAAGCAGTCTGGGAAGAGTGAGCTGAAATCTGCATTGCAGTGAATCTGTCTGGGAAGAGTGTCCTGCAGTCAGCAGCACAGTAAAGGAGTCTGGGAAGAGTGTCCGACAGTCAGCTGCGCGGTGAAGTAAACTGGGAAGAGCGTCCTGAAGCCAGCTTCACTGAAAAGCCATCTGGAAAGAGTGTCCTGCAGTCAGCAGCGAGATGATGCAAACTGGGAAGAGTGACTTGTAGTCAGCAGCATGGAGAAGCAGTCTGGCTAGAGTGTCCTGGTGACAGCAGCGTGGTGACGCTGTCTGAGATGAGTGTCCAGCAGTCATCAGTGCAATGAAGCAGTCTGCGAAGAGTGTCCTGCAGTCAGCATCATGTTGAAGCAGTCAGGAAAGAATGTCCTGCATTGAACAGTGAGATGAAGCAGTCTGAAAAGAGTGTCCTAAAGTCTGCATGACGGAAAAGCAGTTTGGGAAGAGTGTCCAGCAGTCAGCAACGTGATGTAGCAGTCTGGGAAGAGTGTCCGGCAGTCAGCAGCGAGATGCAGCAGTCTTGGAAGAATTTCCGGTAGTCAGCATCATGGTGAAGAAGTCCGGAAGGAGCGTCCTGCAATCAGCTTCGTGGAAAAGCAGTCTGAGAAGAGTGTTCAGCAGTCAGCAGCGCATTGAAGCAGTCTTGGAGGCGTGTCCAGCATTCCGCTTCGCAGTGAAGCAGTATGGAAAGATCGATCTGAAGTTAGTAATGTGTTGAACGAGTCTGGGAAGAGTGTCCTGCTGTCTGCAGCACGGTATAGCAGTCTGGGAAGCGTATCCTGCAGTCAGCTTCGCAGTGAAGCAGTCTGGGAAGAGTGTCCTGCAGTCAGCAGCACAGTGAAGCAGTCTGGGAAGAATGTCCGGCAGTCAGCAGCGCGATGAAGCAGTCCGGGAAGCATGTCCTGCATTCAGCTTCGCAGTGAAGCAGTGTGGGATGAGTGTCCGGCAGTCAGCAGCGAGATGAGGCAATCTGGGAAGAGTGTCCTGCTGACTGCATCTGCATCACGGAAAAGCAGTCAGTGAAGAGTGTCCAGCAGTCAGCAGTGCAATGAAGCAGTCTGGGAAGAGTGTCCTGCAGTCAGCATCATGGTGAAGCAGTCTGGGAAGAGTGTCCGGCAGACAACAACACGGTGAAGCAGTCTGGGAAGAGTTTCCGCAGTCATCCTCTCGGTGAAGCAGTCTGGGAAGAGTGTCCGGCATTCAGCAGCGAGATGAAGCATTCAGGGAAGAGTTTCCTACAGTCTGCATCACGGTGAAGCATTCTGGGAACAGTGTCCTGCAGTCAGCTTCATGGAAAAGCAGTCTGAGAAGAATGTCCAGCAGTCAGCAGCGCAATGAAGCAGTCTCGGAAGCGTGTCCTGCAGTCCGCTTCGCAGAGAAGCAGTCTGGGAAGAGTGTCCTGTAGTCACCAGCACGGCAAAGAATTCTGGGAAGAGAGTCCTTGGGTCAGGAGCAATGAAGCAGTCTGGGAAGCATGTCCTGCAGTCAGCTTCACAGTGAAGAAGTCTGGGAAGAGTGACCTGAAGTCAACAATGTAGTGAAACATTCTGGGAAGAGTGTCCTGCAGTCAGCAGCACGGTGAAGCACTCTAGGAAGCGTGTCCTGCCGTCAGCTTTGCAGTGAAGGTGGCTGGGGAGAGTATTCTGAAGTCAGCAGCACGGTGAAGCTGTCTGTGAACAGTGTCTTGCAGTCAGCAGCGCAGTGAAACATTCTGGGAAGAGTGTCCTGCAGTCAGCATCACGGAAGAGCAGTCTGGGAAGAGCGTCCTGCAGTCAGCAGCGCGATGATGCAGTCTGGGAAGCGTGTCCTGCAGTCACCGTCGGAGTGAAGCAGTCTGGGAAGAGTGTCTGGCAGTCAGCAGCGAGATGAAGCAGTCTGTGAAGAGTGTCCTGCAGTCAGCATCACGGAAAAGCAGTTTGGGAAGAGTATCCTGCAGTCAGCAGCGTGATGATGCAGTCCAGGAAGCGTGTGCTGCAGTCAGATTCACAGTGAAGCAGTCTGGGAAGAGTGTCCTGCAGTTAGCAGCGCAGCAAAGTATTCTGGGAAGAGTGTCCTGCAGTCAGCATCACAGAAAAGCAGTCTGGGAAGAGTGTTCTGCAGTCAGCAGCGCGATGAAGCAGTCTGGGAAGAGTGTCCTGCAGTCAGCATCATGGAAAAGCAGTTTGGGAAGAGTGTCCTGCAGTCAGCAGCGTGATGACGCAGTCCAGGAAGCGTGTGCTGCAGTCAGCTTCACAGTGAAGCAGTCTGGGAAGAGTGTGCTGCAGTTAGCAGCGCAGCAAAGTATTCTGGGAAGAGTGTCCTGCAGTCAGCATCACAGAAAAGCAGTCTGGGAAGAGTGTTCTGCAGTCAGCAGCGCGATGAAGCAGTCTGGGAAGTGCGTCCTGCAGTCAGTTTCGCAGTTAAGCAGTCTGGAAAGAGGTCCAGCAGTCAGCAGAGAGTTGAAGCAATCTCGGAAGAATGTCCTGCAGTCTGCATCTCGGAAAAGCAGTCTGGGAAGAGTTTCCTGCAGCCAGCAGTGCGATGTAACAGTCCAGTGAGTGAGGCCTGCTGTCAGATTCACAGTGAAGCAGTCTGGGAAGAGTGACCTGAAGTCAGCAATGTAGTGAAACATTCTGGGAAGAGTGTCCTGCAGTCAGCAGCATGGTAAAGCACCTGGGAAGAGCATCCTGAATTCAGCTTAACGGAAATGCATTCTGGGAAGAGTGTCCTGCAGTCAGTAGCATGATGAAGTAAACTGGGAAGAGTGACCTGTAGTCAGCAGCATGGAGGAGCATTCTGGCTAGAGTGCCCTGGAGGCAGCAGCATGGTGATGCAGTATGAGATGAGTTTCCAGCAGTCAGCAGTGCAATGAAGCAGTCTGGGAAGAGTGTCCTGCAGTCAGCATCTCGGTGAAGCAGTCTGGGAAGAGTGTCCTGCAGTCAGCATTGCTGTAAAGCAGTCTGGAAAGAGTGTCCGGCAGGCAGCAGCGAGAGGAAGCAGTCTGGGAAGAGTGTCCTACAGTCTGCATCACGGTGAAGCATTCTGGGATGAGTGTCCTGCAGAGAGCTTCGCAATGAAAGAGTCTGGGAAGAGTGTCCTCTAGGCAGCAGCACGGTGAAGCATTCTTGGAAGAGTATCCTGCATTCAGCTTCACGTAAAAGAAGTCTGAGAAGAGTCTCCAGCAGTCACCAGCGCAACGAAGCAGTCTCGGAAGAGTGTCAGCATCATGGTGAAGCAGTCTGAGAAGAGTGTCCTTCCATTAACATCACGGTGAAGCAGTCTGTGAAGAGTGTCCTGCAGTCAGAAGCGAGATGCAGCAGTCTGGGAAGTGTGTCCTACAGTCTGCATCACGGAAAGGCAGCCTGGGAAGAGTGTCCTGTAGTCAGCAACGTGATAATGGAGTCTGGGTAAAATGTTCTGAAGTCAGCATCACGGTGAAGAAGTCCCGGAGGAGCATCAGGCAGTAAGCTTCATGGAAAAGCATTCTGAGAAGTGTGTCGAGCAGTTAGCAGCGCAATGTACCACTCTGGGAAGCGTGTCCTGCAGTCAGCATCACGGAAAAGCAGGCTGCGCAGAGTGTCCTGCAGACATCATCCTGGTGAAGCAGTCAGGGAAGAGTGTCCTGCAGTCAGCAACATGGTGAAGCAGTCTGGGAAGAGTGTCCTGCAGTCTGCAGCACGGTAAAGCAGTCTGGGAAGAGTGTCCTACAGTCAGCAGCATGGAGAAGCAGTCAGGCTAGAATGTCCTAGAGACAGCAGCGTGGTGAAGCAGTCTGGAAAGAATGTCCTACAGTCTGCATCACGGAAAAGCAGCCTGGGAAGAGTGTCCTGCAGTCAGGAACGTGATGAAGCAGTCTGGGAAAAGTGTCCGGCAGTCAGCAGCGAGATGAAGCAGCGTGGGAAGAATGTTCTGAAGTCAGCATCACGGTGAAGAAGTCCCGGAGGAGCTTCAAGCAATCAGCTTCATGGAAAAGCAGACTGAGAAGAGTTTCCAGTAGTCAGCAGCGCAATGAAACAGTCTGGGATGAGTGTCCTGTAGTCAGCAGCGTGATGATGCAGTCTGGGAAGCGTGTCCTGCAGTCAGCTTCGCAGTGAAACAGTCTGGGAAGAGTGTCCAGTAGCCAGCAGCTCGGTGAAGTATTCTGGGAAGAGTCTCCTGCAGTCAGCTACGCAGTGAAACTGTCAGGGAAGAGTGTCCTGCAGTCTGCAGCACGGTAAAGCAGTCTGGGATGAGTGCCCTGCAGTCAGTAGCACAATGAAGCAGTCTGGGAAGGGTGTCCTCCAGTCAGCATTATGGAAAAGCATGCTGGGAAGAGTGTCCTGCAATCAGCAGCGCATTGTAGCAGTACAGAAAGCGTGTCCTGCTGTCAGCTTCACAGTGAAGCAGTCTGGGAAGAGTGAGTTGAAGGCAGCAATGCAGTGAAACTGTGTGGGAAGTGTCCTGCAGTCAGCAGCGTGATGAAGCAGTCTGAGAAGCGTGTCCTGCAGTCAGCTTCGCAGTTAAACAGTCTGGGAAGAGTGTCCTGTAGTCAGCAGCACGGTCACGTATTCTGGGAAGAGTCTCCTGCAGTCAGCTTCGCAGTGAAACTGTCAGGGAAAAGTGTCCTGCAGTCTGCAGCACGGTAAAGCAGTCGGAGAAGAGTGTCATGCAGTCACCAGCACGCTGAAGTAGCCTGGGAAGCATGTCCTGCAGTCAGCTTCGCAGTGAAGCAGACCGGGAGGAGTATCCTGCAGTCAGCAGCACGGTGAAGCAGTCTGGGAAGAGTGTCCTGCAGTCAGCAGCGCAGTGAAGTATTATCGGAAAAGTGTCCTGCAGTCAGCATCATGGAAATGCAGTCTGGGAAGAGTGTCCGGAAGTCAGCAACGAGATGAAGCAGTCTGGGTAGAGTGTCCTGCTGTCAGCATTACGGAAAAGCATGCTGGGAAGAGTGTCCTGCAATCAGCAGCGCATTGTAGCAGTACAGAAAGCGTGTCTTGCTGTCAGCATCGCAGTGAAGCAGTCTGGGAAGAGTGAGCTGAAGTCAGCAGCGTCCTAGTGACAGCAGCGTGGTGACGCAGTCTGAGATGAGTGTCCAGCAGTCATCAGTGCAATGAAGCAGTCTGGGAAGAGTGTCCTGCAGTCAACATCACGGTGAAGCAGTCTGGGCAGAGTGTCCAGCAGTCAACAGCAAGATGAAGCAGTCTGGGAAGAGTGTCCTACAGTCTGCATCATGGAAAAGCAGCCTGGGAAGAGTGTCCTGCAGTCAGCAATGTGATGTAGCAGTCTGTGAAGAGTGTCCGGCAGTCAGCAGCGAGATGAAGCAGTCTTGGAAGAATTTCCGATAGTAAGCATTATTGGTGATGAAGTCCGGGAGGAGCGTCCTGCAATCAGCTTCGTGGAAAATCAGTCTGAGAAGAGTGTCCAGCAGTCAGCAGCGCAATGAAGCAGTCTCGAAAGCGTGTCCTGCAGTCCGCTTCGCAGTGAAACAGGCTGGGAGATGTGTCCTGTAGTCAGCAGCACGGCGAAGAATTCTGGGAAGAGTGTCCTGGAGTCAGGAGTGATGAATCAGTCTGGGAAGCGTGTCCTGCATTCAGCTTCACAGTAAAGCAGTCTGGGAAGAGTGACCTGAAGTCAGCAATGTACTGAAACATTCTGGGAAGAGTGTCCTGCAGTCAGCAGCACGGTGAAGCACTCTAGGAAGCGTGTCCTGCTGTCAGCTTCGCAGTGAAGCAGTCTGGGAAGAGTGAGCTGAAGTCAGCAATGCAGTGAAACTGTGTGGGAAGAGTGTCCTGCAGTCAGCAGCGTGATGAAGCAGTCTGGGAAGCGTGTCCTGCGGTCAGCTTCGCAGTGAAACAGTATGGGAAGAATGTCCTGTAGTCAGCAGCACGGTCAAGTAATCTGGGAAGAGTCTCCTGCAGTCAGCTTCACAGTGAAACTGTCAGGGAAGTGTGTCCTGCTGTCTGCAGCACGGTAAAGCAGTCGGGGAAGAGTGTCCTGCAGTCACCAGCACGCTGAAGTAGTCTGGGAAGCGTGTCCTGCAGTCAGCTTCGCAGTGAAGCAGTCCGCGAAGAGTATCCTGCAGTCAGCAGCACGGTGAAGCAGTCTGGGAAGAGTGTCATGCAGTCAGCAGCGCAGTGAAGTATTATCGGAAAAGTGTCCTGCGGTCAGCATCATGGAATTGCAGTCTGGGAAGAGTGTCCGGCAGTCAGAAGCGAGATGAAGCAGTCTGGGTAGAGTGTCCTGCAGTCAGCATTACGGAAAAGGATGCTGGGAAGAATGTCCTGCAATCAGCAGTGCCTTGTAGCAGTACAGGAAGCGTGTCCTGCTGTCAGCTTCGCTGTGAAGCAGTCTGGGAAGAGTGAGCTGAAATCTGCATTGCAGTGAATCTGTCTGGGAAGAGTGTCCTGCAGTCAGCAGCACAGTAAAGGAGTCTGGAAAGAGTGTCCTGCAGTCAGCAGCGAGATGATGCAAACTGGGAAGAGTGACTTGTAGTCAGCAGCATGAAGAAGCAGTCTGGCTAGAGTGTCCTGGTGACAGCAGCGTGGTGACGCAGTCTGAGATGAGTGTCCAGCAGTCATCAGTGCAATGAAGCAGTCTGCGAAGAGTGTCCTGCAGTCAGCATCATGTTGAAGCAGTCAGGAAAGAATGTCCTGCATTGAACAGTGAGATGAAGCAGTCTGAAAAGAGTGTCCTAAAGTCTGCATGACGGAAAAGCAGTTTGGGAAGAGTGTCCAGCAGTCAGCAACGTGATGTAGCAGTCTGGGAAGAGTGTCCGGCAGTCAGCAGCGAGATGCAGCAGTCTTGGAAGAATTTCCGGTAGTCAGCATCATGGTGAAGAAGTCCGGGAGGAGCGTCCTGCAATCAGCTTCGTGGAAAAGCAGTCTGAGAAGAGTGTTCAGCAGTCAGCAGCGCATTGAAGCAGTCTCGGAGGCGTGTCCAGCATTCCGCTTCGCAGTGAAGCAGTATGGAAAGATCGATCTGAAGTTAGTAATGTGTTGAAAGAGTCTGGGAAGAGTGTCCTGTTGTCTGCAGCACGGTATAGCAGTCTGGGAAGCGTATCCTGCAGTCAGCTTCGCAGTGAAGCAGTCTGGGAAGAGTGTCCTGCAGTCAGCAGCACAGTGAAGCAGTCTGGGAAGAGTGTCCGGCAGTCAGCAGCGCGATGAAGCAGTCCGGGAAGCATGTCCTGCATTCAGCTTCGCAGTGAAGCAGTGTGGGGTGAGTGTCCGGCAGTCAGCAGCGAGATGAGGCAATCTGGGAAGAGTGTCCTGCTGACTGCATCTGCATCACGGAAAAGCAGTCAGTGAAGAGTGTCCAGCAGTCAGCAGTGCAATGAAGCAGTCTGGGAAGAGTGTCCTGCAGTCAGCATCATGGTGAAGCAGTCTGGGAAGAGTGTCCGGCAGACAACAACACGGTGAAGCAGTCTGGGAAGAGTTTCCGCAGTCATCCTCTCGGTGAAGCAGTCTGGGAAGAGTGTCCGGCATTCAGCAGCGAGATGAAGCATTCAGGGAAGAGTTTCCTACAGTCTGCATCACGGTGAAGCATTCTGGGAACAGTGTCCTGCAGTCAGCTTCATGGAAAAGCAGTCTGAGAAGAGTGTCCAGCAGTCAGCAGCGCAATGAATAAGTCTGGGAATCGTGTCCTGCAGTCAGCTTCGCAGTGAAACAGTCTGGGAATAGTGTCTTGTAGTCAGCAGCACGGTGAAGCATTCTGGGAAGAGTGTCCTGCAGTCAGCTTCGCAGTGAAACTGTCTGGAAAGGGTGTTTTGTCGTCAGCAGCGTGGTGATGCATTCTTGGAAGAGTGTCTCGCAGTCAGCAGCGTGATGAAGCCGTCTGGGAAGTGTGTCCTGCTGTCAACTTCACAGTGAAGCAGTCTGGGAAGAGTGACCTGAAGTGAGCAATGTAGTGAAACAGTCTGGGAAGAGTGTCCTGCAGTCAGCAGCACGGTGAAGCAGTCTAGGACGGGTGCAGTCAGCTTTGCAGTGAAGCAGTCGGGGGAGATTATCCTGAAGTCAGTAGCATGGTGAAGCAGTCGGTGAAGAGTGTCCTGCAGTCAGCAGCGCATTGAAGCATTCTGGGAAGAGTGTCCTGCAGTCAGCATCACGGATAAGCAGTCTGTGAAGAGTGTCCTGCGGTCAGCAGCACAGTGAAGCATTCTGGGAAGAGTGTCTTGCAGTCAGCATCACGGAATAAGCAGTCTGGAAAGCGTGTCCTGCAGTCAGCTTCGCAGTGAAGAAGTCTGGGAAGAGTGCCCGGCAGTCAGCAGCGAGATGAAGCAGTCTGGGAAGAGTGTCCTACATTCAGTTTCTATGTGAAACTGCCTGTGAAGAGTGTCTGTAGTCAGCAGCACCGTGAAGCATTCTGGGAAGAGTGTCCTGCAGTCAGCAGCGCAATGAAGCAGTCTGGGAAGCGTGTCCTCCAGTCAGCTTCGCAGTGAAACAGTCTAGGAAGAGTGCCCTGTAGTCAGCAGCACGGTGAAGCATTCTGGGAACATTGTCCTGCAGTCAGCTTTGCAGTGAAACTGTCTGGAAAGAGTGTCCTTCAGTCAGCAGCACGGCGAAGAATTCTTGGAAGAGTGTCCTGGAGTCAGGAGCGATGAAGCAGTCTGGGAAGCGTGTCCTGCAATCAGCTGCACGGTGAAGCACTCTAGGAAGCGTGTCCTGCAGTCAGCTTTGCAGTGAAGCTGTCTGGGGAATGTATCCTGAAGTCAGCAGCGCAGTGAAGCCGTCTGTGAAGAGTGTCTTGCAGTCAGCAGCGCAGTGAAACATTCTGGGAAGAGTGTCCTGCAGTCAGCATCACGGAAGTGCAGTCTGGGAAGAGTGTCCTGCAGTCAGCAGCGCGATGAAGCAGTCTGGGAAGAGTGCCTGGCAGTCAGCAGTGAAATGAAGCAGCCTGGGAAGAGTGTCCTGCAGTCAGCATCACGAAAAGCAGTCTGGGAAGAGTGTTCTGCAGTCAGCAGCGTGATGACGCAGCCCAGGAAGCGTGTCCTGCAGTCAGCTTCACAGTGAAGCAGTCTGGGAAGAGTGTCCTGCCGTCAGCAGCACAGTGAAGCATTCTGGGAAGAATGTCATGCAGTCAGAATCAAGGAAAAGCAGTCTGTGAAGAGTGTCCTGCAGTCTGCAGCGCGCTGAAGCCGTCTGGGAAGTGTGTCCTGCAGTCAGTTTCGCAGTGAAGAAGTCTGGGAAGAGTGTCCGGCAGTCTGCAGAGAGATGAAACAGTCTTGGAAGAATGTCCTGCAGTCTGCATCTCGGAAAAGCAGTCTGGGAAGAGTGTCCTTCAGTCAGCAGTGCGATGTAACAGTCCAGGAAGTGAGTCCTGCTTTCAGCAGCATGTTAAAGCTGTCTGGGAAGAGTCTCCTACAGTCAGCTGCGCGGTTAAGCAAACTGGGAAGAGCATCTTGAATTCAGCTTAATGGAAAAGCAGTCTGGGAAGAGTGCCCTGTATCAGCAGCACGGTGAAGCATTCTGGGAAGAGTGTCCTGCTGTCAGCTTCGCAGTGAAACTGTCTGGAAGGAGTGTCCTGCAGTCAGCAGCGCGATGAAGCAGTCTGGGAAGCGTGTGCTGCATTCAGCTTCACAGTGCAGCAGTCTGGGAAGAGTGACCTGAAGTCAGCAATGTAGTGAAACAGTCTGGGAAGAGTGTCCTGCAGTCAGTAGCACGGCGAAGCAGACTAGCAAGCGTTTCCTCCAGTCAGCTTCGGATTGAAGCAGACTTGGGAGAGTATCCAGAATTCAGTAGCACGATGAACCATTCTGGGAAGAGTGTCCTGCAGTCAGCATCACAGAAAAGCAGTCTGGGAAGAGTGACTTGAAGTCAGCAATGTAGTGAAACAGTCTGGGAAGAGTGTCCTGCAGTCAGCAGCACTGTGAAGCAGTCTAGGACGCGTGCAGTCAGCTTCGCAGTGAAGCATTCTGGGGAGATTATCCTCAACTCATCAGCACGGTGAAGCAGTTTGTGAAGAGTGTACTGCAGTCAGCATCACGGAAAAGCAGTCTGGAAAGCATGTCCTGCAGTCAGCTTCGCAGTGAAGGAGTCTGGGAAGAGTGTCCAGCAGTCAGCAGCGAGATGAAGCCATCTGGAAAGAGTGTCCTACAGTCAGAATAAAGTTGAAGCATTCTGGGAGAGTGTTCTGCAGTCAGTTTCGCAGTGAAACAATGTGCGAAGAGTGTCCTGTAGTCAGCAGCACTGTGAAGCATACTGGGAGGAGTGTCCTGCAGTCAGCATCACCGAAAAGCAGTGTGAGAAGAGTGTCCAGCAGTCAGCAGCGCAATGAAACAGTCTGGGAAGCATGTCCTGCAGTCAGCTTCGCAGTGAAAAAGTCTAGGAAGAGTGTTCTGTAGTCAGCAGCACGGTGAAGCGTTCTGGGAAGAGTGTCCTGCAGTCAGCTTCGCAGTGAAACTGACTGGAAAGAGCGTCCATTAGTCAGCAGCGCGATGAAGCAGTCTGGGAAGCGTGTGCCGCATTAGGATTCACAGTGAAGCATTCTGGGAAGAGTGACCTGATGTCAGCAATGTAAGGAAACAGTCTGGGAAGAGGGTCCTGCAGTCAGCAGCACGGTGAAGCAGACTAGCAAGTGTGTCCTCCAGTCAGCTTCGGAGTGAAGCAGTCTTGGGAGAGTATCCTGAAGTCAGCAGCATGATGAAGCATTCTGGGAAGAGTGTAATGCAGTCAGCTTCGCGTTGAAGCAGTCTGGGAAGCTTGTCCTGCAGTCAGCTTCGCAGTGAAGCAGTCTGGGAAGAGTGTCTGCCAGTCAGCAGCGAGATGAAGCAGTCTGGGAAGAGTGTTCTGCAGTCAGAATCACGGAAAAGCAATCTGGGAAGAGTGTCCTAGAGTCAGCAATGCGGTGAAAGAGTCTGGGAAGAGTGTCCTGCAGTCAGCAGCACGGTAAAGCAGTCTGGGAAGCGTATCCTGCAGTCTACTTCGCAGTGAAGCAGTCTGGGAAGAGAGTCCTGCAGTCAGCAGCACAGTGAAGAAGTCTGGGAAGAGTGTCCTGCAGTCAGCTTCACGGAAAAGCAGTCTGGGAAGAGTGTCCTGCAGTCAGCAGCGCGATGAAGCATTCCAAGAACTGTGTCCTGCAGTCAGCTTCGCAGTGAAGCAGTCTGGGAAGAGTGGCGGCAGTCAGCAGCAAGATGAGGCAGTCTGGGAAGAGTGTCGTGCTGACTGCATCTGCATCACGGAAAAGCAGTCTGGGAAGAGTATCCTGCAGTCAGCAGTGCGACATAGCAGTCCAGGCAGCGTGTGCTGCTGTCAGATTCGCGGTAAAGCAGTCTGGGAAGAGTGACCTGAAGTCAGCAATGCAGTGAAACAGTCTGGGAATGGTGTCCTACAGTCAGCTGCGAGGTGAACCAAACTGGGAAGAGCGTCCTGAAGTCAGCTTGACAGAAAAGCAGTCTGGGAAGAGTGACCTGCAGTCAGCAGCGTGATGATGCAAACTGGGAAGAGTGACCTGTAGTCAGCAGCATGGAGGAGCAGTCTGGCTAGAGTTTCCAGGGGACAGCAGCGTGGTGACGCAGTCTGTAATGAGTCTCCAGCAGTCAGCAGTGCAATGAAGCAGTCTGGGAAGAGTTTCTGCGGTAAGGATCATGGTGAAGCAGTCTGGGAAGAGTGTCCTGTAGTCTATGGCACGGTGAAGCATTCTGGGAAGAGTGTCCTGCAGTCAGCTTCTCAGTGAAACAGTCTGGGAATAGTGTCTTGTAGTCAGCAGCACGGTGAAGCATTCTGGGAAGAGTGTCCTGCAGTCAGCTTCGCAGTGAAACTGTCTGGAAAGAGTGTTATGTCGTCAGCAGCTTGGTGATGCATTCTTGAAAGAGTGTCTCGCAGTCAGCAGTGCGATGAAGCCGTCTGGGAAGTGTGTTCTGCTATCAGCTTCACAGTGAAGCAGTCTGGGAAGAGTGACCTGAGGTCATCAATGTAGTGAAACAGTCTGGGGAGAGTATCCTGAAGTCAGCAGCACGGTGAAGCAGTATGTGAAGAGTGTCCTGCAGTCAGCAGCGCAGTGAGGCATTCTGGGAAGAGTGTCTTGCAGTCAACATCACGGAAAAGCAGTCTGGAAAGCGTGTCCTGCAGTCAGCTTCGCAGAGAAGAAGTCTGGGAAGAGCGCCCGGCAGTCAGCAGCGAGATGAAGCACTCAGGGAAGAGTGTTCTCGGCCTTTTGGCTAAGATCAAGTGTTGCAGGGGCGACACCATGGTCCTGCCATGGCAAGGTCGGGATGGAAGGGCGATAACCAATCGCAATCCAAATCTATACCGTGGGTTACCTATCACCGTCCGAGTCACGGTGAACCACAGCGAAGGAGGATCACCTATGGATCGGGGCTTCTTCACCAGGAGGATCCTGTTGAAGGCGTGCGGCTTCCAAGCTACGGAGATCTTCACCCTGCACGACTCCCGCAAAGGTGGTTATTTCGACGTGACGTTCAAGCAAGTGGCAGACTGCGTCCGGCTCCTGAGGGTGTTCGAGGAGAAGAGAGACCTGCCGGAGATGAAGATCCTGACGGCGGAGCCGCACTTCTCTCTGCCGTTGCAACGGGAACGTGAGGTGATGGTGCATGTGTACAACCCCTTCGTCCCTGTCGCCGACGTGGTCACCTTCCTCACCAGGTACTTCGATAAGGTGGGGAGCGGCACCGAGATTCGAGACGACTTGGGGATCTGGACAGGCAAACGCCTGTTTAAGGTCACGCTAAAGACCGATGGTAAGGGAGCCATTTTCCACCCTCCTTCCAGTTTCGCAATCGGGGGAAACCGTGGCTACCTGGTCTACGCTGGGCAACCCAAGCATTGTCGCTCATGCGGCAAGGCTGGCCATGTGGCGGCCAACTGCAGCGCCTCCCTCTGCAAGATCTGCAAACAGGAAGGGCACCAGACAAAAGACTGCAAACAGGCCAAGTGCTGCAACCTGTCTGGCGAGGCAAGTCACCTCTACAGGACCTGCCCCAAACGCTGCCGTACTTACGCACAGGCAGCCAAAGCCGACCAGGGGGAAGCAGAAGAAAGGTTCCGGGTCACTCCAACCACCAAGGCCCCCAGGGAGCTCAACGGGACAAAGGAGGACACAGAGAGAGACAAGGTGGAGAAAGAGATTGAGGCAACAGAGAGCCAATCAACAGCACTACCCCCTGAACCTTCCAGTCCTCAGGACAGCGAATCAATGGAGGAGGAGGCAGCAGTGGAAAAGCAGCAGGGGGAGTGGCGGACGGTGAAGAACAAGAAAAGTAAGAGGGAGCGAAGAAGAAGCAAAGGCGTTTCCCAGAGAAGCGGCAAGAGGCGTCTCCCATCCGACACGGATGACAAGGGCAGCAGCTCTTCGGATGATGAAGTGCCAGAGCGGCACCGACAGAAGAGGCGGCAAAGCTCCAGGGCGTTGGAGGACGAGACACCCGAGCTCCAGAAAATTGGAGACAACAAGGAGCCCAGCGCACCCCAACTTTGCCTGCAACCTGAGGAGGCCAGTGCACCACAGCCCCTGGAATCTGGGAGCAGTGAGGCAATCATCGCACCCCAGCTCCAGGAAGCCGGGAACAGCAACCCCCCAGAGGGGGTGAGTTTTGGAGAAGCTTCTCCAGCAAAGGTCATCTCAAAATCCGCTCACTACGTGAACCTCCAGATGCCACTGGAGCAGAACACGGCCAAGGAGATCTACCTCAGCCCATCCAAAGTGAAGGAATTTGAGCTCACTACGGGTATGAAGGAGCAGACTAAAGGTCTGGGACTCTCAGAGACAGTGGGTTTGGTAGGAGAATAAATGCTTTAATATGGGTTTAAAGATTGTATCCATAAATGTGCGTAGCATTAAATCTACTACGCGATGTGTTGCGACCTTGGACTACCTAGCCAAGGTCAAAGCTGACCTGTTGTTTCTGCAGGAGTGTGCGATACCGCACCTCAGCTCCTACAGGCAATGGTCACGATGGTGGTCCCACGGGCCATCGATCTGGTCGGGCGGAAACGACTCTCGTTCCTCCGGCCTGGGTATTCTGCTGCGGGGAGGTAACTTCACCGTCTCCGAGGTCAAGGAGGTGGTGGGCGGGCGACTCCTGGTAGCAGACGTAATGTACAAGAACGCTCCACTCCGGTTAATTAACGTGTACGGCCCGGCACAAGGGGCTGAGCGGCTGGAGGTTTTTCAGCAGCTCCCACTGCTGCTGGCGACCTCCAGGCCGGTCATTCTGGGCGGGGACTTCAACTGCATCATCGATGCGGCTGGACGATCCGGCAGGGCCGGAAGCAGATTGGACGCTACGTCCAGATCCCTGATGGAAACAGTTAAGGATGCCAAGCTGCACGACGTCTTCAGCAACCCTGCAGACGGAGCGCAGCGTAGATACACCTGGTCGCGGCCAGACGGGTCCATTCGTTCCAGGATAGACTTCCTGTTTGTGTCCCGTGCATTCACAGTCAGATCCACCGACGTCAAGCCGGTGTTCTTCTCTGACCACTGCCTCCTACTGGCGGACTGCCACTTGGAGGAAGACCTGAGGGTGGGCAGGGGGGCATGGAAGCTAAATGTGCAACTGCTAACCCCAGAGAACATTGAGGAGCTCAAGAGGGATTACAAAGGTTGGAGAACCGTGAAACCCCTCTTTGAGTCCCTGACACACTGGTGGGAAGTGATCAAGGGAAGCATCAAGAGGTTTTTCATCCGCAAAGGCACCCAGAAAGCTAGAAAGGAACAGAGGGAAATGTCCCGACTCCAGGAAAAGATGCAGAATCTGCTCCGGCTGCAGTCGATGGGGGTCGATGTCAAGGAGGAGCTCCAAGAGGTGAAGGGCCAGCAAGCCTCGCACTTTGCCTCGGAGGCCTCCAAGATCATCTTCCGTTCCAGAGTCCGCTCCGTGGAGCAGGATGAGACGTGCTCACGTTTCTTCTTCCAAAAGGTACACAGAGAGCGCTCTGCGATCAGCAGCCTGAAGGAAGAAGACGGCTCAGTAAAGTCATCACGGTCCGACATTCTGAGGATCAGCAAATCCTTTTATGCCGGTCTGTATGACGTGAAGCCCACGGACAGCACGGCCTCCCAGTCCTTCCTGTCCTCTATCACGGAGGTCTTAGACCACAGTACGCGGGAGAGCCTAGACAAACCGCTAACTCCTGACGAACTGACTAAGGCCCTCGAGTCCTTCGAGAAGAGTAAAACCCCCGGAAGCGACGGCCTGCCGGCGGAGTTGTATTCGGCTCTGTGGGACTTGATCGGCCCAGACCTGCTAGAAGTGTACGAGAGTATGCTCCTGGCCGGCAGCATGTCAGAATCCATGAGGAAAGGCATCATCACCCTCATCTACAAGCACAAGGGGGAAAGGGAGGAAATTAGAAATTGGCGACCCATTTCACTGTTGAATGTGGACTATAAGATTCTGTCCAAGGTCATCGCCAACCGGGTCAAATCCGCTCTGGAATTGGTGATTCACCCTGACCAGACCTGCTCTGTGCCAGGCAGGAAGATCTCTGACAGCCTGGCGCTGCTCAGGGATACGATTGCCTATGTACAGGACAGGGGTGTGGATACCTGCCTCATCAGCTTGGATCAGGAGAAGGCCTTTGACAGAATATCGCACACCTACATGGGGGATGTGCTCTCCAAAATGGGCTTTGGGGAGGGAATTCGAAATTGGATCCAACTGCTCTACACTAACATCAGTAGCGCAGTCTCAATCAATGGGTGGGAAACAGATAGCTTTCCGATTAAATCTGGAGTCAGGCAGGGCTGTCCTCTCTCGCCTGTCCTTTTCGTGTGCTGCATAGAACCCTTTGCCGAGTCCATCAGGAAGGATCCGGGCATAAGAGGAGTGACGATCCCAGGCAGTGGAGGCACTCAGGTAAAAGCCTCCCTGTACATGGACGACGTCGCCGTTTTCTGCTCGGATCCGCTGTCGGTGCGCAGACTGATGCACGTCTGCGACCAGTTCGAACTGGCCTCGGGAGCCAAGGTAAATCGTGGGAAGAGCGAGGCCATGTTCTTTGGGAACTGGGCTGACCGATCCTTTGTCCCCTTCACTGTCAGGGCTGACGGCCTGAAGGTGCTGGGGATATGGTTCGGAGGGACCGGGGCATGCGTTAGAAACTGGAAGGAGCGAGTGGCTATGGTGAAAAGGAAACTGGGCATGTGGGAGCGACGCTCCCTCTCCATTGCGGGTAAGAACCTGGTCATCAGGTGTGAGGTACTCTCGCTGTTGCTGTACGTGGCGCAGGTCTGGCCCATTCCACACTCCTGCGCGATGGCGATCACTCGAGCCATCTTCCGCTTTATCTGGAGGTCGAAAATGGATCGTGTCTGCAGGGACGCGATGTACAAGCCTCTAGATAAAGGGGGAAAAAAACGTGCCCAACATCGCCCTCATACTGATGTCCACCTTTGTGTGTGGCTGCATCAAGCGGTGCGTAGACCCTCAGTACGCAAACACCAAGTGTCACTACGTGCTGAGGTTCTACCTGTCCCCGGTGTTGCGAAGGATGGGTCTGGCCACGCTGCCGCGGAACGCTCCAAGTAGTTGGACCGTGCCGTACCACCTGTCCCTGGTGGAAAAATTTATGCAGAAAAACACCTTTGACCACAAGTCCATCAGGCAGTGGTCAGCACGTAACGTCCTAGAGGCCCTGAGGGATAAGGAGAGGGTGGACCCTGTGGGATGGTTCCCCGAGCAGACTGTCAAAGTCATTTGGCAGAATGCCTCATCGCCAGAACTTTCCAACAAGCACCAAGACGTAGCTTGGCTGGTGGTGAGAAAGGCCCTCCCCGTCAGATCCTTCCTACACGCCAGGAGTCTCACCCCCTCTGCACGTTGCCCTCGAGGTGGCTGTGGTGGGGAAGAGACCGTTGTTCACCTCCTTGTGGATTGTGCCTTTGCAAAGAAAGTCTGGAGAGAGATGCAGTGGTTGCTGTCGAGGTTCATCCCGAGCAGTTCTGTGACACAGGACTCTGTGCTCTACGGGCTGTTCCCAGGGACACACACCGAGACAAACATCGACTGCAGCTGGAGGATCATCAACTCGGTGAAAGACGCGCTTTGGTCTGCCCGAAACTTGTTGGTCTTCCAGCACAAAGAGTTGTCCCCGACCGATTGTTGCGGACTGGCACAATCCAAAGTCCAGGACTACGTGCTGAGGGACGCACTAAAGCTTGGGGCAGCTGCCGCAAAGGCGCAATGGGGAAGGGTCGCTGTCTAAGACCTTTCTACCACAGCGCACCGAGAGACTGGGAACTGTTTAGAGCCCCTCGGGCTGTACAGATCAAAATGAAAGGCTGTAAATGATTGTAATATTGTTTGTACTGATGCACCTGGTGATACATTTTGTAAAAGTTTAACCTGGATTGTACCCTTGTAATGTTGTCTTTGAAATGGTTTTGAATGTGTTTGAAGATTTTTTACGAATAAAGTATATTTTTACAAAAAAAAACTCAGGGAAGAGTGTCCTGCAGTCAGTTTCGCAGTGAAACTGTCTGCGAAGAGTGTCCTGTAGTCAGCAGCACCATGAAGCATTCTGGGAAGAGTGTCCTTCAGTCAGCTTCGCAGTGAAACTGTCTGGAAAGAGTGTCCTTTAATCAGCAGCGCGGTGAAGCATTCTTGGAAGATTGTCCAGCAGTCAGCAGCGCATGGAAGTAGTCTGGGAAGTGTCTCCTGCAGTCAGCTTCGCAGTGAAACAGTCTAGGAAGAGTGCCCTGTAGTCAGCAGCACAGTGAAGCGTTCTGGGAAGAGTGTCATACAGTCAGCTTCGCAGTGAAACTGTCTGGAAAGAGTGTCCTTTAATCAGCAGCGCTGTGAAGCATTCTTGAAAGAGTATCCTGCAGTCAGCAGCGCGATGAAGCAGTCTGGGAAGCGTGTGCCGCATTCAGCTTCACAGTGAAGCAGTCTGGGAAGAGTGACCTGAAATCAGCAATGTAGTGAAACAGTCTGGGAATAGTGTCCTGCAGTCAGTAGCACGGTGAAGCTGACTAGCAAGCGTGTCCTCCAGTCAGCTTCGGAGTGAAGCAGTCTTGGGAGAGTATCCTGAAGTCAGTAGCACGATGAAGCATTCTGGGAAGAGTGTCCTGCAGTCAGCATCATAGAAAAGAAGTCTGGGAAAAGTATCCTGCAGTCAGCTTCGCAGTGAAGCTGTCTGGGAAGAGTGTCCTTGCAGTCAGCAGCGCGATGATGCAGTCTGGGAAATGTGTCCTGCTGTCAGCTTCACAGTGAAGCAGTCTGGGAAGAGTGACCTGAAGTCAGCAATGTAGTGAAACAGTCTGGGAAGAGTGTCCTGCAGTCAGCAGGACAGTGAAGCAGTCTAGAACGTGTGCAGTCAGCTTCGCAGTGAAGCATTCTGGGGAGAGTATTCTTAACTCATCAGCACGGTGAAGCAGTCTGTGAAGAGTGTCCTGCAGTCAGCATCATGGAAAAGCAGTCTGGAAAGCATGTCCTGCAGTCAGCTTCGCAGTGAACAAGTCTGGGAATATTGTCAAGCAGTCAGCAGCGAGATGAAGCACTCTGGGAAGAGTGTCCTACAGTCAGAATAACAGAGAAGCATTTTGGGAAGGGTGTCCTGCATTCAGTTTCGCAGTGAAACAGTGTGCGAAGAGTGTCCTGTAGTCAGCAGCACCGTGAAGCATTCTGGGAAGAGTGTCCTGCAGTTAGCATCACCAAAAAGCAGTCTGATAAGAGTGTACAGCAGTCAGCCGCACAACGAAGCAGTCTGGGAAGAGTGTCCTGCAGTCAGCAGCACAGTGAAGCAGTCTCGGAAGAGTGTCCTGCAGTCAACATCACGCAAAAGCAGTCTGGGAAGAGTGTCCTATAGTCAGCTGCGAGGTGAACCAAACTGGGAAGAGCGTCCTGAAGTCAGCTTCGCAGTGAAAAAGTCTAGGAAGAGATTCCTGTAGTCAATAGCACGGTGAAGCAGTCTGGGAAGATTGTCCTACAGTCAGAAGCACGGTGAGGCATTCTGGGAAGAGTATCCTGCAGTCAGTTTCACAGTGAAACAGTCCGGAAAGAGTGTCCTGTCGTCAGCAGCACCGTGAGGCATTCTGGGAAGAGTCTCCTGCAGTCAGCTTCATGTAATAGCAGTCTGGAAAGCATGTCCTGCAGTCAGCTTCGCAGTGAAACTGTCTGGAAAGAGTGTCCTTTAATCAGCAGCGCGGTGAAGCATTCTTGAAAGAGTATCCTTCAGTCAGCAGCGCGATGAAGCAGTCTGGGAAGCGTGTGCCGCATTCAGCTTCACAGTGAAGCAGTCTGGAAAGAGTGACCTGAAATCAGCAATGTAGTGAAACAGTCTGGGAATAGTGTCCTCCAGTCAGTAGCACGGTGAAGCTGACTAGCAAGCGTGTCCTCCAGTCAGCTTCGGAGTGAAGCAGTCTTGGGAGAGTATCCTGAAGTCAGTAGCACGATGAAGCATTCTGGGAAGAGTGTCCTGCAGTCAGCATCACAGAAATGCAGTCTGGGAAGAGTGTCCTGCAGTCAGCTTCGCAGTGAAGCTGTCTGGGAAGAGTGTCCTGCAATCAGCAGTGCGATGAAGCAGTCTGGGAAATGTGTCCTGCTGTCAGCTTCACAGTGAAGCAGTCTGGGAAGAGAATCCTGCAGTCAGCAGGACGGTGAAGCAGTCTGGGAAGAGTGTCCTGCAGTCAGCAGCTCAGTGAGGCATTCTGGGAAGAGTGTCCTGCAGTCAGCATCACGGAAAAGCAGTCTTGGAAGATTGACCTGAAGTCAGCAATGTAGTGAAACAGTCTGGGAAGAGTGTCCTGCATTCAGCAGCACAGTGAAGCAGTCTAGGACGTGTGCAGTCAGCTTCGCAGTGAAGCATTCTGGGGAGAGTATCCTTAACTCATCAGCACGGTGAAGCAGTCTGTGAAAAGTGTCCTGCATCAGCAGCGCAGTGAAGCATTCTGGGAAGAGTGTCCTGCAGTCAGCATCATGGAAAAGCAGTCTGGAAAGCATGTCCTGCAGTCAGCTTCGCAGTGAACAAGTCTGGGAATAGTGTCCGGCAAACAGCAGCGAGATGAAGCACTCTGGGAAGAGTGTCCTACAGTCAGAATAACGGTGAAGCATTCTGGGAAGAGTGTCCTGCATTCAGTTTCGCAGTGAAACAGTGTGCGAAGAGTGTCCTGTAGTCAGCAGCACCGTGAAGCATTCTGGGAAGAGTGTCATGCAGTTAGCATCACCGAAAAGCAGTCTGATAAGAGTGTCCAGCATTCAGCAGCGCAACGAAGCAGTCTGGGAAGCGTGTCCTGCAGTCAGCAGCACGGTGAAGCATTCTGGGAAGAGTGTCGGCCTTTTGGCTAAGATCAAGTGTAGTGTTGCAGGGGCGACACCATGGTCCTGCCAAGGCAAGGTCGGGATGGAAGGGCGATAACCAATCGCAATCCGAATCCATACCGTGGGTTACCTATCACCGTCCGAGTCACGGTGAACCACAGCGACGAAGGAGGATCACCTATGGATCGGGGCTTCTTCACCAGGAGGATCCTGTTGAAGGCGTGCGGCTTCCAAGCTACGGAGATCTTCACCCTGCACGACTCCCGCAAAGGTGGTTATTTTGACGTGACGTTCAAGCGAGTGGCAGACTGCGTCCGGCTCCTGAGGGTGTTCGAGGAGAAGAGAGACCTGCCGGAGATGAAGATCCTGACAGCGGAGCCGCACTTTTCTCTGCCGTTGCAACGGGAACGTGAGGTGATGGTGCATGTGTACAACCCCTTCGTCCCTGTCGCCGACGTGGTCACCTTCCTCACCAGGTACTTCGATAAGGTGGGGAGCGGCACTGAGATTCGAGACGACTTGGGGATCTGGACAGGCAAACGCCTGTTTAAGGTCACGCTAAAGACCGATGGTAAGGGAGCCATTTTCCACCCTCCTTCCAGTTTCGCTATCGGGGGAAACCGTGGCTACCTGGTCTACGCTGGGCAACCCAAGCATTGTCGCTCATGCGGCAAGGCTGGTCATGTGGCGGCCAACTGCAGCGCCTCCCTCTGCAAGATCTGCAAACAGGAAGGGCACCAGACAAAAGACTGCAAACAGGCCAAGTGCTGCAACCTGTCTGGCGAGGCAAGTCACCTCTACAGGACCTGCCCCAAACGCTGCCGTACTTACGCACAGGCAGCCAAAGCCGACCAGGGGGAAGCAGAAGAAATGTTCCGTGTCACTCCAACCACCAAGGCCCCCAGGGAGCTCAACGGGACAAAGGAGGACACAGAGAGAGACAAGGTGGAGAAAGAGATTGAGGCAACAGAGAGCCAATCAACAGCACTACCCCCTGAACCTTCCAGTCCTCAGGACAGCGAATCAATGGAGGAGGAGGCAGCAGTGGAAAAGCAGCAGGGGGAGTGGCGGACGGTGAAGAACAAGAAAAGTAAGAGGGAGCGAAGAAGAAGCAAAGGCGTTTCCCAGAGAAGCGGCAAGAGGTGTCTCCCATCCGACACGGATGACAAGGGCAGCAGCTCTTCGGATGAGGAAGTGCCAGAGCGGCACCGACAGAAGAGGCGGCAAAGCTCCAGGGCGTTGGAGGACGAGACACCCGAGCTCCAGAAAATTGGAGACAACAAGGAGCCCAGCGCACCCCAACTTTGCCTGCAACCTGAGGAGGCCAGTGCACCACAGCCCCTGGAATCTGGGAGCAGTGAGGCAATCATCGCACCCCAGCTCCAGGAAGCCGGGAACAGCAACACCCCAGAGGGGGTGAGTTTTGGAGAAGCTTCTCCAGCAAAGGTCATCTCAAAACCCGCTCTCTACGTGAACCTCCAGATGCCACTGGAGCAGAACACGGCCAAGGAGATCTACCTCAGCCCATCCAAAGTGAAGGAATTTGAGCTCACTACGGGTATGAAGGAGCAGACTAAAGGTCTGGGACTCTCAGAGACAGTGGGTTTGGTAGGAGAATAAATGCTTTAAAATGGGTTTAAAGATTGTATCCATAAATGTGCATAGCATTAAATCTACTACGCGATGTGTTGCGACCTTGGACTACCTAGCCAAGGTCAAAGCTGACCTGTTGTTTCTGCAGGAGTGTGCGATACCGCACCTCAGCTCCTACAGGCAATGGTCACGATGGTGGTCCCACGGGCCATCGATCTGGTCGGGCGGAAACGACTCTCGTTCCTCCGGCCTGGGTATTCTGCTGCGGGGAGGCAACTTCACCGTCTCCGAGGTCAAGGAGGTGGTGGGCGGGCGACTCCTCGTAGCAGATGTAATGTACAAGAACGCTCCACTCCGGTTAATTAACGTGTACGGCCCGGCACAAGGGGCTGAGCGGCTGGAGGTTTTTCAGCAGCTCCCACTGCTGCTGGCGACCTCCAGGCCGGTCATTCTGGGCGGGGACTTCAACTGCATCATCGATGCGGCTGGACGATCCGGCAGGGCCGGAAGCAGATTGGACGCTACGTCCAGATCCCTGATGGAAACAGTTAAGGATGCCAAGCTGCACGACGTCTTCAGCAACCCTGCAGACGGAGCGCAGCGTAGATACACCTGGTCGCGGCCAGACGGGTCCATTCGTTCCAGGATAGACTTCCTGTTTGTGTCCCGTGCATTCACAGTCAGATCCACCGAGGTCAAGCCAGTGTTCTTCTCTGACCACTGCCTCCTACTGGCGGACTGCCACTTGGAGGAAGACCTGAGGGTGGGCAGGGGGGCATGGAAGCTAAATGTGCAACTGCTGACCCCAGAGAACATTGAGGAGCTCAAGAGGGATTACAAAGGTTGGAGAACCGTGAAACCCCTCTTTGAGTCCCTGACACACTGGTGGGAAGTGATCAAGGGAAGCATCAAGAGGTTTTTCATCCGCAAAGGCACCCAGAAAGCTAGAAAGGAACAGAGGGAAATGTCCCGACTCCAGGAAAAGATGCAGAATCTGCTCCGGCTGCAGTCGATGGGGGTCGATGTCAAGGAGGAGCTCCAAGAGGTGAAGGGCCAGCAAGCCTCGCACTTTGCCTCGGAGGCCTCCAAGATCATCTTCCGTTCCAGAGTCCGCTCCGTGGAGCAGGATGAGACGTGCTCACGTTTCTTCTTCCAAAAGGTACACAGAGAGCGCTCTGTGATCAGCAGCCTGAAGGAAGAAGACGGCTCAGTAAAGTCATCACGGTCCGACATTCTGAGGATCAGCAAATCCTTTTATGCCGGTCTGTATGACGTGAAGCCCACGGACAGCACGGCCTCCCAGTCCTTCCTGTCCTCTATCACGGAGGTCTTAGACCACAGTACGCGGGAGAGCCTAGACAAACCGCTAACTCCTGACGAACTGACTAAGGCCCTCGAGTCCTTCGAGAAGAGTAAAACCCCCGGAAGCGACGGCCTGCCGGCGGAGTTGTATTCGGCTCTGTGGGACTTGATCGGCCCAGACCTGCTAGAAGTGTACGAGAGTATGCTCCTGGCCGGCAGCATGTCAGAATCCATGAGGAAAGGCATCATCACCCTCATCTACAAGCACAAGGGGGAAAGGGAGGAAATTAGAAATTGGCGACCCATTTCACTGTTGAATGTGGACTATAAGATTCTGTCCAAGGTCATCGCCAACCGGGTCAAATCCGCTCTGGAATTGGTGATTCACCCTGACCAGACCTGCTCTGTGCCAGGCAGGAAGATCTCTGACAGCCTGGCGCTGCTCAGGGATACGATTGCCTATGTACAGGACAGGGGTGTGGATACCTGCCTCATCAGCTTGGATCAGGAGAAGGCCTTTGACAGAATATCGCACACCTACATGGGGGATGTGCTCTCCAAAATGGGCTTTGGGGAGGGAATTCGAAATTGGATCCAACTGCTCTACACTAACATCAGTAGCGCAGTCTCAATCAATGGGTGGGAAACAGATAGCTTTCCGATCAAATCTGGAGTCAGGCAGGGCTGTCCTCTCTCGCCTGTCCTTTTCGTGTGCTGCATAGAACCCTTTGCCGAGTCCATCAGGAAGGATCCGGGCATAAGAGGAGTGACGATCCCAGGCAGTGGAGGCACTCAGGTAAAAGCCTCCCTGTACATGGACGACGTCGCCGTTTTCTGCTCGGATCCGCTGTCGGTGCGCAGACTGATGCACGTCTGCGACCAGTTCGAACTGGCCTCGGGAGCCAAGGTAAATCGTGGGAAGAGCGAGGCCATGTTCTTTGGGAACTGGGCTGACCGATCCTTTGTCCCCTTCACTGTCAGGGCTGACGGCCTGAAGGTGCTGGGGATATGGTTCGGAGGGACCGGGGCATGCGTTAGAAACTGGAAGGAGCGAGTGGCTATGGTGAAAAGGAAACTGGGCATGTGGGAGCGACGCTCCCTCTCCATTGCGGGTAAGAACCTGGTCATCAGGTGTGAGGTACTCTCGCTGTTGCTGTACGTGGCGCAGGTCTGGCCCATTCCACACTCCTGCGCGATGGCGATCACTCGAGCCATCTTCCGCTTTATCTGGAGGTCGAAAATGGATCGTGTCTGCAGGGACGCGATGTACAAGCCTCTAGATAAAGGGGGAAAAAACGTGCCCAACATCGCCCTCATACTGATGGCCACCTTTGTGTGTGGCTGCATCAAGCGGTGCGTAGACCCTCAGTACGCAAACACCAAGTGTCACTACGTGCTGAGGTTCTACCTGTCCCCGGTGTTGCGAAGGATGGGTCTGGCCACGCTGCCGCGGAACGCTCCAAGTAGTTGGACCGTGCCGTACCACCTGTCCCTGGTGGAAAAATTTATGCAGAAAAACACCTTTGACCACAAGTCCATCAGGCAGTGGTCAGCACGTAACGTCCTAGAGGCCCTGAGGGAAAAGGAGAGGGTGGACCCTGTGGGATGGTTCCCCGAGCAGACTGTCAAAGTCATTTGGCAGAATGCCTCATCGCCAGAACTTTCCAACAAGCACCAAGACGTAGCTTGGCTGGTGGTGAGAAAGGCCCTCCCCGTCAGATCCTTCCTACACGCCAGGAGTCTCACCCCCTCTGCACGTTGCCCTCGAGGTGGCTGTGGTGGGGAAGAGACCGTTGTTCACCTCCTTGTGGATTGTGCCTTTGCAAAGAAAGTCTGGAGAGAGATGCAGTGGTTGCTGTCGAGGTTCATCCCGAGCAGTTCTGTGACACAGGACTCTGTGCTCTACGGGCTGTTCCCAGGGACACACACCGAGACAAACATCGACTGCAGCTGGAGGATCATCAACTCGGTGAAAGAGGCGCTTTGGTCTGCCCGAAACTTGTTGGTCTTCCAGCACAAAGAGTTGTCCCCGACCGATTGTTGCGGACTGGCACAATCCAAAGTCCAGGACTACGTGCTGAGGGACGCACTAAAGCTTGGGGCAGCTGCCGCAAAGGCGCAATGGGGAAGGGTCGCTGTCTAAGACCTTTCTACCACAGCGCACCGAGAGACTGGGAACTGTTTAGAGCCCCTCGGGCTGTACAGATCAAAATGAAAGGCTGTAAATGATTGTAATATTGTTTGTACTGATGCACCTGGTGATACATTTTGTAAAAGTTTAACCTGGATTGTACCCTTGTAATGTTGTTTTTGAAATGGTTTTGAATGTGATTGAAGATTTTTATGAATAAAGTATATTTTTACAAAAAAAAAAAAAGTCTGGGAAGAGTGTCCGGCAGTCAGCAGCGAGATGAAGCAGTCTGGGAAGAGTGTCCGGCAGTCAGCGTTACGGAAAAGCAGTCTGGGAAGAGTTGCCTGCAGTCAGCAGCACGGTGAAGCAGTCTGGGAAGCAGTTCCTGCAGTCAGCTTCGCAGTGAAGCAGTCTGGGAAGAGTGTCCTGCAGTCGGCAGCACTGTGAAACATTCTGGGAAGAGTGTCCTGTAGTCAGCAACACAGAAAAGCAGTCTAGGAAGTGTATCTGCAGTCAGCTTTGCAATGACGCAGTCTGGGGAGAGTATCCTGAAGTCAGCAGCACGGTATAGCAGTCTGGGAAGAGTGTCCTGCAGTCAGCAGCGCAGTGAGGCATTCTGGGAAGAGTGTCCTGCAGTTAGCATCACGGAAAAGAAGTCTTGGAAGAGTGTTCTGTGGTCAGCAGCGCGATGAAGCAGTCTGGGAAGCGTGTCCTGCATCAGCTTTGCAGTGAAGCAGTCTGGGAAGAGTGTCCGGCAGTCAGCAGCGAGATGAAGCAGCCTGGGAAGCGTGTCCTGCATCAGCTTTGCAGTGAAGCGGTCACCCAATCTGTGTTTGGTCTCCCCAGTGTACAGGAATGTAAGAACATAAGAAATAGGAACAGGTGTAGGCTATTTGGCCCCTCAAGTCTGCTCCGCCATTCAATAAGGTCATGGCTGATCCTCTTGTGTTTCGATTCCCATATTCTCATCCACCCCTGATAACTTTTGATTCTCTTGCCTGACAAGTATCTATCTACCTCTACCTTAAAAATATTCAATGACCCCGCCTCCACCACCTTCTGAAGCAGAGACTTCCAAAGTCGCACAACCCTCTGAAAGAAAAAAGTTCAACTCATCTCTGTCCTAAAAGGGCGACCCCTAATTTTAAAACAGTGCCCCTACCAATACTGTCATGGACAAATGCATATGCGACAGGCAGGTTGGTGAGGATGAGGTCAAGCATGTTTTTTACTCTTGTTGGTTCCCTCGCCACCTCCTGTAGACCCAGTCCAGCAGCTCTGTCCTTTAGGACTCGGCCAGCTCGGTCAGTGGTGGTGCTACCGAGCCGCTCTCGGTGATGGATATTCAAGTCCACTAACTTCACTGTCTCCTGTGAGAATCAGTGCACTGACTGTATTGTCCTCTGTGTAAGTAATAGAGTATTAGTGTGATAGGGTATTAGATTATGAGTGTTAGCGTAATAGAATAATAGAATATTAGAGCATTAGAATATTAGAGTAAAAGAGCAAAGGAGTATTAGAACGCTGACTTTAATGATCTTGGAAAACTCAGCATCTCAACGAGGAACAAAGGACAGTGAATCTGGATGTTTATATACTGACTGAGCAGAAGGATTTTTCTATGTTTCTTCCTTCATCTCTCCAGTTTGTCTGTTCTGTTTCTCTATTCTCAAATACCCTGAAATAATTGAATGGTCTTTCCTTGGTTTAGCCCCATCCATAATCACTGGATGTAACTCAGCATTTAGCAGCCATTGATGAACATTTTGATATGTTGCAACATAGCAAACATGGCAGCCAAATTTCCACACAGCAAGCTCAGCAAGTGTGTAGAGATCAGCACAGCATGAAATTAAATGACAGAGGAAGTAGTTTAGTGTAGCATTTGGATTAGAGGACAATGTCTGCCAGGGAACTGGGGAGAACTATCACTCTAGCTAAATAGTTCCATGGGATCCTTTATATCCATCTGAGTAGGCAGATAGCCCCTCAGTCTAACAGATTATCCGGACAATGGCATCTCGGGCAGCACCCACTCTGTACTACAGTGAGCATCTAGGACAGCACACCCTCTGTACTGCACTGAGCATCTCGGACAGACCCAACTCTGAACTACACTGAGCAGCTCGGAAAGCACACCCTCTGTACTGCACTGAGCATCTCGGACAGCAACGACTCTGGACTGCACTGAGCATCTCGGACAGGACACCCTCTGTACTGCACTGAACATCTCGGACAGCACACCCTCTGTACTGCACTGAGTATCTCAGGCAGCACACCCTCTGTACTGAACTAAGCAACTCGGAAGGCACTCACTCTGTACTGCACTGATCATCTCGGACAGCACCCACTCTGTACTGCACTGAGCATCTCGGACAGCACACCCTCTGTACTGCACTGAGCATCTCGGACAGCACCCACTCTGAACTACACTGAGCATTTCGGACAGCACACAATCTGTACTGCACAGAGCATCTCGGACAGCACACCCTCTGTAATGCACTGAGCATCTCGGACAGAACAGCCTCTGAAATGCACTGAGCATCTCGGACAGCACCCACTCTGTACTGCACTGAGCATCTCGGACAGCACACAATCTGTACTGCACAGAGCATCTCGGACAGCACACCCTATGTACTGCACTGAGCATCTCGGACAGCACACCCTCTGTACTGCACTGAACATCTCGGACAGCACCCACTCTGTACTGCACTGAGCATCTCGGACAGCACCCACTCTGTACTGCACTGAGCATCTCGGACAGCAACCATTCAGTACTACACTGAGAATGTCGGACAGCACCCATTCTGTTCTACACTGAGCATCTCGGACAGCACACTCTCTGTACTGCAGTGAGCATCTCGGACAGCATCCACTCTGTGCTGCACTGAGCATCTCTGACAGCACACCCTCTGTACTGCACTGAGCATCTCGGACAGCACCCACTCTGAACTACACTGAGCATCTCGGACAGCACCCACTCTGTACTACACTGAGCATTTCGGACAGCACACCAGCTGTAATGCACTGAGCATCTCGGACAGCACAGCCTCTGAACTGCACTGAGCATCTCGGACAGCACCCACTCTGTACTGCACTGAGCATCTCGGACAGCACACCATCTGTACAGCACAGAGCATCTTGGACAGCACACCCTCTGTACTGCACTGAGCATCTCTGACAGCACACTCTCTGTAATGCACTGAACATCTCGGACAGCACCCATTCTGTTCTACAAAGAGCATCTCGGACAGCACACCCTCTGTACTGCAGTGAGCATCTCGGACAGCATCCACTCTGTGCTGCACTGAGCAACTCGGACAGCACACCCTCTGTACTGCAGTGAGCATCTCGGACAGCATCCACTCTGTGCTGCACTGAGCAACTCGGACAGCACTCCCTCTGTACTGCACTGAGCATCTCGGACAGCACACCCTCTGTACTGCAGTGAGCATCTCGGACAGCATCCACTCTGGACTGCACTGAGCATCTCGGACAGCAATCCCTCTGTACTGCGCTGAGCATCTCGGACTGCACACCCTCTGTACTGCACTGAGCATCTTGGACAACACCCACTCTGTAATGCACTGAGCATCTGGACAACACCCACTCTGTACTGCACTGATCATCTCGGACAGTACCCACTCTATACTGCACTGAGCATCTCGGATAGCACCCACTCTGGAGTGCACTGAGCATCTCGGACAGCACCCATTCTGTATTGCACTGAGCATCTCGGACAGCACACACTCTGCACTGCACTGAGCATCTCGGACAGCACCCATTTTGTACTACACTGAGCATCTCGTACATCACCCATTCTGAACTAAACTGAGCATCTTGAACAGCACACCCTCTGTACTGCACTGAGAATCTCGGACAGCACATCATCTGTACTGCACTGAGCATCTCGGACAGCACCCACTCTCTACTGCATTGAGAATATCGGACAGCACACCCTCTGTAATGCACTGAGCATCTCGGACGGCACCCACTCTGTACAACACTGAGCATCTAGGAGAGCACCCACTCTGTAATACTCTGAGCTTCTCGGACAGCACACCCTCAGTACTGCACTGACCATCTTGGACAGCACCCACTCTGTACTGCACTGAGAATCTCGGACAGCACACCCTCTGTACTGCACTGAGCACATCGGACAGCACACACTCTGTTCTGCAGTGAGCATCTCGGACAGCACCCACTCTGTACTACACTGAGCATTTCGGACAGCACACCCTCTGTAATGCACTGAGCATCTCGGACAGCACAGCCTCTGAACTGCACTGAGCGTCTCGGACAGCACCCACTCTGTATGGCACTGAGCATCTCGGACAGCACACCCTCTGTACTGCACTGAGCATCTCGGACAGCACACCCTCTGCACTGCACTGAACATCTCGGACAGCACCCACTCTGAACTGCACTGAGCATCTCGGACAGCAGCCACTCTGTACTGCACTGAGCATCTCGGACAGCACCCACTCTGTACTACACTGAGCATCTCGGTCAGCACCCATTCTGTACTACACTGAGCATGTCGGACAGCACGCATTCTGTTCTACACTGAGCATCTTGGACAGCACACCCTCTGTACTGCAGTGAGCATCTCGGACAGCATCCACTCTGTGCTGCACTGAGCATCTCGGACAGCACACCCTATGTACTGAACTGAGCATCTTGGAAGGCACTCACTCTGTACTGCACTGATCATCTCGGACAGCACCCACTCTGTACTGCACTGTGCATCTCGGACAGCAACCACTCTGTACTGCACTGAGCATCTCGGAAAGCACCCACTCTCTACTACACTGAGTATGTAGGACAGCACCCATTCTGTACTAAACTGAGGAGCTCGGAAAGCAAACCCTATGCACTGCACTGAGCATCTCGGACAGCACACCATCTGTACTGCACTGAGCATCTCGGACAGCACCCACTCTGTACTGCACTGAGCATCTCGGACAGCACACCCTCTGTAATGCACTGAGCATCTCGGACAGCACCCACTCTGAACTACACTGAGCTTCTCGGACAGCACCCACTCTGTACTACTCTGAGCATTTCGGACAGCACACCCTCTGTAATGCACTGAGCATCTCGGACAGCACAGCCTGTGAACTGCACTGAGCATCTCGGACAGCACCAACTCTGTACTGCACTGAGCATCTCGGACAGCACACCATCTCTGGACTGCACTGAGATTCTCGGACAGCACTCCATCTGTACTGCACTGAGCATCTCGGACTGCACACCCTCTGTACGGCACTGAGCATCTCGGACAGTACCCACTCTGTACTGCACTGAGCAACTCGGATAGCAGCCACTCTGGAGTGCACTGAGCATCTCGGACAGCACCCATTCTGTACTGCACTGATCATCTCGGACAGCACACACTCTGCACTGCACTGAGCATCTCGGACAGCACCCATTTTGTACTACACTGAGCATCTCGTACATCACCCATTCTGTACTAAACTGAGCATCTTGGACAGCACACCCTCTGTACAGCACTGAGAATTTCGGACAGCACATCATCTGTACTGCACTGAGCATCTCGGACAGCACCCACTCTCTACTGCATTGAGAATCTCCTACAGCACACCCTCCTGTACTGCACAGAGCATCTCGGAAAGCACAGCCTCTGTACTGCACTGAGCATCTCGGACAGCACACGCTCTGTCCTGCACTGAGCATCTCGGACATCACCCACTCTGTACTGCACTGAGCATCTCGGACAGCACCCACTCTGTACTGTACTGAGCATCTCGGACAGCATACCCTCTGTACTTCACTGAGCATCTCGGACAGCAACCAATTAGTAATGCACTGAGCATCTCGGTCAGCACCCACTCAGTATTACACTGAGGATCCTGGACAGCAACGATTCTGAACTACACTGAGCATCTCGGACAGCACCCAATCTGTACTGCACCGAGCATTTCGGACAGCACACCGTCTGTACTGTACTGAGCATCTCGGACAGCACCAATTCTGTACTGCACTGAGCATCTGGGACAGCACCCATTGTCTACTGCACTGAGCATCTCGGACAGCACACACCCTTTACTGCACTGAGCATCTCGGACAGCACACCCTATGTACTGCACTGAGCATCTCGGACAGCACACCCTCTGTACTGCACTGAGCATCTCGGACAGCACACCCTCTGAACTGCACTGAGCATCTCGGAGAGCCCGCCCTCTGTACTGCACTGAGCATTCGGACAGCACGAACTCTGTACTAAACTGAGCATCTTGGACAGCACCCACTTTGTACTGCACTGAGCATCTCGGACAGCACCCACTCTATACAGCACTGAGAATTTCGGACATCACCTACTCTGTACTACACTGAGCATCTCGGACAGCACCCATTCTCTACTGCACTGAGCATCTCGGAGAGCACCCAATCTGTACTGCACTGAGCATCTCGGCCAGCACCCACTCTGTACTACACTGAGCATCTCGGACAGCACACCCTCTGCAATGCGCTGAGCATCTCGGACAGCACAACCTCTGTACTGCACTGAGCATTTCAGACAGCACCCACTCTGTACTGCACTGAGCATCTCGGAGAGCAAACCCTCTGTACTGCACTGAGAATCTCGGACAGCACACACTCTGTACTGCACTGAGCATCTCGGATAGCAGCCACTCTGGAGTGCACTGAGCATCTCGGACAGCACCCATTCTGTACTGCACTGATCATCTCGGACAGCACACATTCTGCACTGCACTGAGCATCTCGGACAGCACCCATTTTGTACTACACTGAGCATCTCGTACATCACCCATTCTGTACTAAACTGAGCATCTTGGACAGCACACCCTCTGTACTGCACTGAGAATTTCGGACAGCACATCATCTGTACTGCACTGATCATCTCGGACAGCACCCACTCTCTACTGCATTGAGAATCTCCTACAGCACACCCTCTGTAATGCACTGAGCATCTCGGACAGCACCCACTCTGTACAACACTGAGCATCTCGGAGAGCACCCACTCTGTAATACTCTGAGCATCTCGGACAGCACATCCTCGGTACTGCACTGAGCAACTCGGACAGCAACCACAACGTACTGCACTGAGCATCTTGAACAGCACCCACTCTGTACTGCACTGAGAATCTCGGACAGCACAACCTCTGCACTGCACTGAGCACCTCGGACAGCACACACTCTGTTCTGCACTGAGCATCTCGGACAGCACCCACTCTGTACTGCACTGAGCATCTCTACAGCACACCCTCCTGTACTGCACAGAGCATCTCGGACATCACCCACTCTGTACTGCACTGAGCATCTCGGACAGCACCCACTCTGTACTGTACTGAGCATCTCGGACAGCATACCCTCTGTACTTCACTGAGCATCTCGGTCAGCACCCACTCAGTATTACACTGAGCATCCTGGACAGCAACGATTCTGAACTACAGTGAGCATCTCGGACAGCACCCAATCTGTACTGCACCGAGCATTTCGGACAGCACACCGTCTGTACTGTACTGAGCATCTCGGACAGCACCCATTCTGTACTGCACTGAGCATCTCGGACAGCACACCCTCTGAACTGCACTGAGCATCTCGGAGAGCCCGCCCTCTGTACTGCACTGAGCATTCGGACAGCACGAACTCTGTACTAAACTGAGCATCTTGGACAGCACCCACTTTGTACTGCACTGAGCATCTCGGACAGCACCCACTCTATACAGCACTGAGAATTTCGGACATCACCTACTCTGTACTACACTGAGCATCTCGGACAGCACCCATTCTCTACTGCACTGAGCATCTCGGAGAGCACCCAATCTGTACTGCACTGAGCATCTCGGCCAGCACCCACTCTGTACTACACTGAGCATCTCGGACAGCACACCCTCTGCAATGCGCTGAGCATCTCGGACAGCACAACCTCTGTACTGCACTGAGCATTTCAGACAGCACCCACTCTGTACTGCACTGAGCATCTCGGAGAGCAAACCCTCTGTACTGCACTGAGAATCTCGGACAGCACACACTCTGTACTGCACTGAGCATCTCGGATAGCAGCCACTCTGGAGTGCACTGAGCATCTCGGACAGCACCCATTCTGTACTGCACTGATCATCTCGGACAGCACACATTCTGCACTGCACTGAGCATCTCGGACAGCACCCATTTTGTACTACACTGAGCATCTCGTACATCACCCATTCTGTACTAAACTGAGCATCTTGGACAGCACACCCTCTGTACTGCACTGAGAATTTCGGACAGCACATCATCTGTACTGCACTGATCATCTCGGACAGCACCCACTCTCTACTGCATTGAGAATCTCCTACAGCACACCCTCTGTAATGCACTGAGCATCTCGGACAGCACCCACTCTGTACAACACTGAGCATCTCGGAGAGCACCCACTCTGTAATACTCTGAGCATCTCGGACAGCACATCCTCGGTACTGCACTGAGCAACTCGGACAGCAACCACAACGTACTGCACTGAGCATCTTGAACAGCACCCACTCTGTACTGCACTGAGAATCTCGGACAGCACAACCTCTGCACTGCACTGAGCACCTCGGACAGCACACACTCTGTTCTGCACTGAGCATCTCGGACAGCACCCACTCTGTACTGCACTGAGCATCTCTACAGCACACCCTCCTGTACTGCACAGAGCATCTCGGACATCACCCACTCTGTACTGCACTGAGCATCTCGGACAGCACCCACTCTGTACTGTACTGAGCATCTCGGACAGCATACCCTCTGTACTTCACTGAGCATCTCGGTCAGCACCCACTCAGTATTACACTGAGCATCCTGGACAGCAACGATTCTGAACTACAGTGAGCATCTCGGACAGCACCCAATCTGTACTGCACCGAGCATTTCGGACAGCACACCGTCTGTACTGTACTGAGCATCTCGGACAGCACCCATTCTGTACTGCACTGAGCATCTCGGACAGCACACCCTCTGAACTGCACTGAGCATCTCGGAGAGCCCGCCCTCTGTACTGCACTGAGCATTCGGACAGCACGAACTCTGTACTAAACTGAGCATCTTGGACAGCACCCACTTTGTACTGCACTGAGCATCTCGGACAGCACCCACTCTATACAGCACTGAGAATTTCGGACATCACCTACTCTGTACTACACTGAGCATCTCGGACAGCACCCATTCTCTACTGCACTGAGCATCTCGGAGAGCACCCAATCTGTACTGCACTGAGCATCTCGGCCAGCACCCACTCTGTACTACACTGAGCATCTCGGACAGCACACCCTCTGCAATGCGCTGAGCATCTCGGACAGCACAACCTCTGTACTGCACTGAGCATTTCAGACAGCACCCACTCTGTACTGCACTGAGCATCTCGGAGAGCAAACCCTCTGTACTGCACTGAGAATCTCGGACAGCACACACTCTGTACTGCACTGAGCATCTCGGATAGCAGCCACTCTGGAGTGCACTGAGCATCTCGGACAGCACCCATTCTGTACTGCACTGATCATCTCGGACAGCACACATTCTGCACTGCACTGAGCATCTCGGACAGCACCCATTTTGTACTACACTGAGCATCTCGTACATCACCCATTCTGTACTAAACTGAGCATCTTGGACAGCACACCCTCTGTACTGCACTGAGAATTTCGGACAGCACATCATCTGTACTGCACTGATCATCTCGGACAGCACCCACTCTCTACTGCATTGAGAATCTCCTACAGCACACCCTCTGTAATGCACTGAGCATCTCGGACAGCACCCACTCTGTACAACACTGAGCATCTCGGAGAGCACCCACTCTGTAATACTCTGAGCATCTCGGACAGCACATCCTCGGTACTGCACTGAGCAACTCGGACAGCAACCACAACGTACTGCACTGAGCATCTTGAACAGCACCCACTCTGTACTGCACTGAGAATCTCGGACAGCACAACCTCTGCACTGCACTGAGCACCTCGGACAGCACACACTCTGTTCTGCACTGAGCATCTCAGACAGCACCCACTCTGTACTGCACTGAGCATCTCTACAGCACACCCTCCTGTACTGCACAGAGCATCTCGGACATCACCCACTCTGTACTGCACTGAGCATCTCGGACAGCACCCACTCTGTACTGTACTGAGCATCTCGGACAGCATACCCTCTGTACTTCACTGAGCATCTTGGTCAGCACCCACTCAGTATTACACTGAGCATCCTGGACAGCAACGATTCTGAACTACAGTGAGCATCTCGGACAGCACCCAATCTGTACTGCACCGAGCATTTCGGACAGCACACCGTCTGTACTGTACTGAGCATCTCGGACAGCACCCATTCTGTACTGCACTGAGCATCTGGGACAGCACCCATTGTCTACTGCACTGAGCATCTCGGACAGCACCCACCCTTTACTGCACTGAGCATCTTGGACAGCACACCCTATGTACTGCACTGAGCATCTCGGACAGCACACCCTCTGTACTGCACTGAGCATCTCGGACAGCACACCCTCTGAACTGCACTGAGCATCTCGGAGAGCCCGCCCTCTGTACTGCACTGAGCATTCGGACAGCACAAACTCTGTACTAAACTGAGCATCTTGGACAGCACCCACTTTGTACTGCACTGAGCATCTCGGACAGCACCCACTCTATACAGCACTGAGAATTTCGGACATCACCCACTCTGTACTACACTGAGCATCTCGGACAGCACCCATTCTCTACTGCACTGAGCATCTCGGAGAGTACCCAATCTGTACTGCACTGAGCATCTCGGCCAGCACCCACTCTGTACTACACTGAGCATCTCGGACAGCACACCCTCTGCAATGCGCTGAGCATCTCGGACAGCACAACCTCTGTACTGCACTGAGCATTTCAGACAGCACCCACTCTGTACTGCACTGAGCATCTCGGAGAGCAAACCCTCTGTACTGCACTGAGAATCTCGGACAGCACACCCTCTGTACTGCACTGAGCATCTCGGACAGCACACCCTCTGAACTGCACTGAGCATCTCGGACAGCCCACCCTCTGTACTGCACTGCACATCTCGGACAGCACAAACTCTGTACTAAACTGAGCATATTGGACAGCACCCGCTCTGTACTGCACTGAGCGTCTCGGACAGAACACACTCTATACTGCCCTGAGCATTTTGGACATCACCCACTCTGTACTACACTGAGCATCTCGGACAGCACCCATTCTGTACTGCACTGAGCATCTCGGACAGCACCCAATCTGTACTGCATTGAGCAACTCGGACAGCACCCACTCTGTACTACACTGAGCAACCCGGACAGCAAACCCTCTGCACTGCACTGAGCATCTCGGACAGCACCCACTCTGGACTGCATTGAGCATCTCGGACCGCTCCCAATCTGTACTGCACTGAGCATCTCGGAGAGCACCAACTCTGTAATGCACTGAGCATCTCGGAAAGGACCCATTCTGTACTACACTGAGCATCTCGGACAGCACACCCTCTGTACTGCACTGAGCATCTCTGACAGCACAACATCTGTAGGGCACTGAGCATCTCGGACAGCACCCACTCTCTATTGCACTGAGCATCTCGGTCAGGACACCATCTATACTGCACTGAGAATCTCGGACTGCACCCACTCTGTACGGCACTGAGCATCTCGGACAGCACCCACTCTGTACTACACTGAGGATCTCGGACAGCACACACTCTGTACTGCACTGAGCATCTCGGACAGCACCCACTCTGTACTGCACTGAGCATCTCGGACAGCACACACTCTGTACTGCACTGAGCCTGTCGGACATCACCCACTCTGTTCTGCACTGATCATCTCGGACAGCACACCCACTGTACTGCACTGAGCATCTCGGACATCACACACTCTGTAATGCACTGAGCATCTCGGACAGCATACCCTCTGTACTGAACTGAGAATCTCGGAAAGGACCCACTCTGAACTACACTGAACATCTCGGACAGCACCCATTCTGTACTATACTGAGCATCTCGTACAGCACCCAAACTGTACTGCAGTGAGCATCTCGGACAGCACCCACTCCGTACGTCAATGAACATGTCGGACAGCACACCCTCTGTACTGCACTGAGCATCTCGGAAAGCACCCACCCTGTAATGCACTGAGCATCTCGGACAGCACACCCTCTGTACTGCACTGAGCATCTCGGTCAGCACACCCTCTCTACTGCACTGAGCATCTCGGACAGCACACCCTCTCAACTGCACTGAGCATCTCGGACAGCACGCCCTCTGTACTGCACTGAGCATCTCGGAAAGCACACCCTCTGTACTGCACTGAGCATCTCGGAGAGCACACCCTCTGTACTGCACTGAGCATCTCGGACAGCACAAACTCTGTACTTAACTGAGCATCTCGGACAGCACCCACTCTGTAATGCACAGAGCATCTCGGACAGCACCCACTCTATACTGCACTGAGGTTTTCGGACACCACCCACTCTGTACTACACTGAGCATCTCGGACTGCACCCATTCTGTACTGCACTGAGCATCTCGGACAGCACCCAATCTGTACTGCACTGAGCATCTCGGACAGCACCCACTCTGTACTACACTGAGCATCCCAGACAGCACACTCTCTGCACTGCGCTGAGCATATCGGACAGCACCCGCTCTGGACTGAATTGAGCATCTCGGACAGCAGACCCTCTGTACTGCACTGAGCATCTCGGGCAGCACAAACTCTGTACTAAACTGAGCATCTCGGACAGCACCCACTCTATACTGCACTGAGCTTTTCGGACACCACCCACTCTGTACTACACTGAGCATCTCGGACTGCACCCATTCTGTACTGCACTGAGCATCTCGGACAGCATGTCCTCTGTACTGCCCTGAGCATCTCGGACAGCACCCAATCTGTACTACACTGACCATCTCGAACAGCACTCATTCTGTACTACACTGAGCATCTCGGACAGCACCCACTCTGGACTGCATTGAGCATCTCGGACCGCACCCAATCTGTACTGCACTGAGCATCTCGGAGAGCACCCACTCTGTAATGCACTGAGCATCTCGGAAAGGACCCATTCTGTACTATACTGAGCATCTCGGACAGCACACCCTCTGTACTGCACTGAGCATCTCTGACAGCACAACCTCTGTAGGGCACTGAGCATCTCGGACAGCACCCACTCTCTACTGCACTGAGCATCTCGGTCAGGACACCATCTATACTGCACTGAGAATCTCGGACTGCACCCACTCTGTACGGCACTGAGCATCTCGGACAGCACCCACTCTGTACTACACTGAGGATCTCGGACAGCACACCCTCTGTACTGCACTGAGCATCTCGGACAGCACCCACTCTGTACTGCACTGAGCATCTCGGACAGCACACACTCTGTACTGCACTGAGCCTGTCGGACATCACCCACTCTGTTATGCACTGATCATCTCGGACAGCACACCCACTGTACTGCACTGAGCATCTCGGACATCACACACTCTGTACTGCACTGAGCATCTCGGACAGCATACCCTCTGTACTGAACTGAGAATCTCGGACAGGACCCACTCTGAACTACACTGAACATCTCGGACAGCACCCAAACTGTACTGCAGTGAGCATCTCGGACAGCACCCACTCTGTACGTCAATGAACATGTCGGACAGCACACCCTCTGTACTGCACTGAGCATCTCGGACAGCACCCACCCTGTAATGCACTGAGCATCTCGGACAGCACACCCTCTGTACTGCACTGAGCATCTCGGTCAGCACACCCTCTGTACTGCACTGAGCATCTCGGACAGCACACCCTCTCAACTGCACTGAGCATCTCGGAGAGCACGCCCTCTGTACTGCACTGAGCATCTCGGAGAGCACACCCTCTGTACTGCATTGAGCATCTCGGATAGCACGCACTCTGTACTGCACAGAGCATCTCGAACAGCACTCACTCTGTACTGCACTGAGCATCTCGGACAGCACCCACTCTGTATTGCACTGAGCATCTCGGACAGCACCCATTCTGTACTAAACTGAGCATCTCGGACAGCACAACCTCTGCACTGCACTGATCATCTCGGACAGCACAGCCTCTGTACTGTACTGACCATCTCGGATAGCACCCACTCTGTACTGCACTGAGCATCTCGGACAGCACCCACTCTGTACTACACTGAGCAACTCGGAAAGCACCCACTCTGTACTACACTGAGAATCTCGGACAGCACAACCTCTGTACTCCACTGAGCATCTCGGACAGCACCCTCATTGTACTGCACTGGGCATCTCAGACAACACCCACTCTGTACTACACTGAGCATCTCAGACAGCACACCATATGTACTGCACTCAGCATGTGGACAACACACACTCTGTACTACACAGAGCATCTGGACAACGCGCACTCTGTACTGCACTGAGCATCTCGGACAGCACCCACTCTGTACTGCACTGAGCAACTCGGATAGCGTACCCTCTGTACTACACTGAGCATCTCGGACAGCACCCATTCTCTACTGCACTGAGCATCTCGGAGAGCACCCAATCTGTACTGCACTGAGCATCTCGGCCAGCACCCACTCTGTACTACACTGAGCATCTCGGACAGCACACCCTCTGCAATGCGCTGAGCATCTCGGACAGCACAACCTCTGTACTGCACTGAGCATTTCAGACAGCACCCACTCTGTACTGCACTGAGCATCTCGGAGAGCAAACCCTCTGTACTGCACTGAGAATCTCGGACAGCACACACTCTGTACTGCACTGAGCATCTCGGATAGCACCACTCTGGAGTGCACTGAGCATCTCGGACAGCACCCATTCTGTACTGCACTGATCATCTCGGACAGCACACATTCTGCACTGCACTGAGCATCTCGGACAGCACCCATTTTGTACTACACTGAGCATCTCGTACATCACCCATTCTGTACTAAACTGAGCATCTTGGACAGCACACCCTCTGTACTGCACTGAGAATTTCGGACAGCACATCATCTGTACTGCACTGATCATCTCGGACAGCACCCACTCTCTACTGCATTGAGAATCTCCTACAGCACACCCTCTGTAATGCACTGAGCATCTCGGACAGCACCCACTCTGTACAACACTGAGCATCTCGGAGAGCACCCACTCTGTAATACTCTGAGCATCTCGGACAGCACATCCTCGGTACTGCACTGAGCAACTCGGACAGCAACCACAACGTACTGCACTGAGCATCTTGAACAGCACCCACTCTGTACTGCACTGAGAATCTCGGACAGCACAACCTCTGCACTGCACTGAGCACCTCGGACAGCACACACTCTGTTCTGCACTGAGCATCTCGGACAGCACCCACTCTGTACTGCACTGAGCATCTCTACAGCACACCCTCCTGTACTGCACAGAGCATCTCGGACATCACCCACTCTGTACTGCACTGAGCATCTCGGACAGCACCCACTCTGTACTGTACTGAGCATCTCGGACAGCATACCCTCTGTACTTCACTGAGCATCTCGGTCAGCACCCACTCAGTATTACACTGAGCATCCTGGACAGCAACGATTCTGAACTACAGTGAGCATCTCGGACAGCACCCAATCTGTACTGCACCGAGCATTTCGGACAGCACACCGTCTGTACTGTACTGAGCATCTCGGACAGCACCCATTCTGTACTGCACTGAGCATCTCGGACAGCACACCCTCTGAACTGCACTGAGCATCTCGGAGAGCCCGCCCTCTGTACTGCACTGAGCATTCGGACAGCACGAACTCTGTACTAAACTGAGCATCTTGGACAGCACCCACTTTGTACTGCACTGAGCATCTCGGACAGCACCCACTCTATACAGCACTGAGAATTTCGGACATCACCTACTCTGTACTACACTGAGCATCTCGGACAGCACCCATTCTCTACTGCACTGAGCATCTCGGAGAGCACCCAATCTGTACTGCACTGAGCATCTCGGCCAGCACCCACTCTGTACTACACTGAGCATCTCGGACAGCACACCCTCTGCAATGCGCTGAGCATCTCGGACAGCACAACCTCTGTACTGCACTGAGCATTTCAGACAGCACCCACTCTGTACTGCACTGAGCATCTCGGAGAGCAAACCCTCTGTACTGCACTGAGAATCTCGGACAGCACACACTCTGTACTGCACTGAGCATCTCGGATAGCAGCCACTCTGGAGTGCACTGAGCATCTCGGACAGCACCCATTCTGTACTGCACTGATCATCTCGGACAGCACACATTCTGCACTGCACTGAGCATCTCGGACAGCACCCATTTTGTACTACACTGAGCATCTCGTACATCACCCATTCTGTACTAAACTGAGCATCTTGGACAGCACACCCTCTGTACTGCACTGAGAATTTCGGACAGCACATCATCTGTACTGCACTGATCATCTCGGACAGCACCCACTCTCTACTGCATTGAGAATCTCCTACAGCACACCCTCTGTAATGCACTGAGCATCTCGGACAGCACCCACTCTGTACAACACTGAGCATCTCGGAGAGCACCCACTCTGTAATACTCTGAGCATCTCGGACAGCACATCCTCGGTACTGCACTGAGCAACTCGGACAGCAACCACAACGTACTGCACTGAGCATCTTGAACAGCACCCACTCTGTACTGCACTGAGAATCTCGGACAGCACAACCTCTGCACTGCACTGAGCACCTCGGACAGCACACACTCTGTTCTGCACTGAGCATCTCGGACAGCACCCACTCTGTACTGCACTGAGCATCTCTACAGCACACCCTCTGTACTGCACAGAGCATCTCGGACATCACCCACTCTGTACTGCACTGAGCATCTCGGACAGCACCCACTCTGTACTGTACTGAGCATCTCGGACAGCATACCCTCTGTACTTCACTGAGCATCTTGGTCAGCACCCACTCAGTATTACACTGAGCATCCTGGACAGCAACGATTCTGAACTACAGTGAGCATCTCGGACAGCACCCAATCTGTACTGCACCGAGCATTTCGGACAGCACACCGTCTGTACTGTACTGAGCATCTCGGACAGCACCCATTCTGTACTGCACTGAGCATCTGGGACAGCACCCATTGTCTACTGCACTGAGCATCTCGGACAGCACCCACCCTTTACTGCACTGAGCATCTTGGACAGCACACCCTATGTACTGCACTGAGCATCTCGGACAGCACACCCTCTGTACTGCACTGAGCATCTCGGACAGCACACCCTCTGAACTGCACTGAGCATCTCGGAGAGCCCGCCCTCTGTACTGCACTGAGCATTCGGACAGCACAAACTCTGTACTAAACTGAGCATCTTGGACAGCACCCACTTTGTACTGCACTGAGCATCTCGGACAGCACCCACTCTATACAGCACTGAGAATTTCGGACATCACCCACTCTGTACTACACTGAGCATCTCGGACAGCACCCATTCTCTACTGCACTGAGCATCTCGGAGAGTACCCAATCTGTACTGCACTGAGCATCTCGGCCAGCACCCACTCTGTACTACACTGAGCATCTCGGACAGCACACCCTCTGCAATGCGCTGAGCATCTCGGACAGCACAACCTCTGTACTGCACTGAGCATTTCAGACAGCACCCACTCTGTACTGCACTGAGCATCTCGGAGAGCAAACCCTCTGTACTGCACTGAGAATCTCGGACAGCACACCCTCTGTACTGCACTGAGCATCTCGGACAGCACACCCTCTGAACTGCACTGAGCATCTCGGACAGCCCACCCTCTGTACTGCACTGCACATCTCGGACAGCACAAACTCTGTACTAAACTGAGCATATTGGACAGCACCCGCTCTGTACTGCACTGAGCGTCTCGGACAGAACACACTCTATACTGCCCTGAGCATTTTGGACATCACCCACTCTGTACTACACTGAGCATCTCGGACAGCACCCATTCTGTACTGCACTGAGCATCTCGGACAGCACCCAATCTGTACTGCATTGAGCAACTCGGACAGCACCCACTCTGTACTACACTGAGCAACCCGGACAGCAAACCCTCTGCACTGCACTGAGCATCTCGGACAGCACCCACTCTGGACTGCATTGAGCATCTCGGACCGCTCCCAATCTGTACTGCACTGAGCATCTCGGAGAGCACCAACTCTGTAATGCACTGAGCATCTCGGAAAGGACCCATTCTGTACTACACTGAGCATCTCGGACAGCACACCCTCTGTACTGCACTGAGCATCTCTGACAGCACAACATCTGTAGGGCACTGAGCATCTCGGACAGCACCCACTCTCTATTGCACTGAGCATCTCGGTCAGGACACCATCTATACTGCACTGAGAATCTCGGACTGCACCCACTCTGTACGGCACTGAGCATCTCGGACAGCACCCACTCTGTACTACACTGAGGATCTCGGACAGCACACACTCTGTACTGCACTGAGCATCTCGGACAGCACCCACTCTGTACTGCACTGAGCATCTCGGACAGCACACACTCTGTACTGCACTGAGCCTGTCGGACATCACCCACTCTGTTCTGCACTGATCATCTCGGACAGCACACCCACTGTACTGCACTGAGCATCTCGGACATCACACACTCTGTAATGCACTGAGCATCTCGGACAGCATACCCTCTGTACTGAACTGAGAATCTCGGAAAGGACCCACTCTGAACTACACTGAACATCTCGGACAGCACCCATTCTGTACTATACTGAGCATCTCGTACAGCACCCAAACTGTACTGCAGTGAGCATCTCGGACAGCACCCACTCCGTACGTCAATGAACATGTCGGACAGCACACCCTCTGTACTGCACTGAGCATCTCGGAAAGCACCCACCCTGTAATGCACTGAGCATCTCGGACAGCACACCCTCTGTACTGCACTGAGCATCTCGGTCAGCACACCCTCTCTACTGCACTGAGCATCTCGGACAGCACACCCTCTCAACTGCACTGAGCATCTCGGACAGCACGCCCTCTGTACTGCACTGAGCATCTCGGAAAGCACACCCTCTGTACTGCACTGAGCATCTCGGAGAGCACACCCTCTGTACTGCACTGAGCATCTCGGACAGCACAAACTCTGTACTTAACTGAGCATCTCGGACAGCACCCACTCTGTAATGCACAGAGCATCTCGGACAGCACCCACTCTATACTGCACTGAGGTTTTCGGACACCACCCACTCTGTACTACACTGAGCATCTCGGACTGCACCCATTCTGTACTGCACTGAGCATCTCGGACAGCACCCAATCTGTACTGCACTGAGCATCTCGGACAGCACCCACTCTGTACTACACTGAGCATCCCAGACAGCACACTCTCTGCACTGCGCTGAGCATATCGGACAGCACCCGCTCTGGACTGAATTGAGCATCTCGGACAGCAGACCCTCTGTACTGCACTGAGCATCTCGGGCAGCACAAACTCTGTACTAAACTGAGCATCTCGGACAGCACCCACTCTATACTGCACTGAGCTTTTCGGACACCACCCACTCTGTACTACACTGAGCATCTCGGACTGCACCCATTCTGTACTGCACTGAGCATCTCGGACAGCATGTCCTCTGTACTGCCCTGAGCATCTCGGACAGCACCCAATCTGTACTACACTGACCATCTCGAACAGCACTCATTCTGTACTACACTGAGCATCTCGGACAGCACCCACTCTGGACTGCATTGAGCATCTCGGACCGCACCCAATCTGTACTGCACTGAGCATCTCGGAGAGCACCCACTCTGTAATGCACTGAGCATCTCGGAAAGGACCCATTCTGTACTATACTGAGCATCTCGGACAGCACACCCTCTGTACTGCACTGAGCATCTCTGACAGCACAACCTCTGTAGGGCACTGAGCATCTCGGACAGCACCCACTCTCTACTGCACTGAGCATCTCGGTCAGGACACCATCTATACTGCACTGAGAATCTCGGACTGCACCCACTCTGTACGGCACTGAGCATCTCGGACAGCACCCACTCTGTACTACACTGAGGATCTCGGACAGCACACCCTCTGTACTGCACTGAGCATCTCGGACAGCACCCACTCTGTACTGCACTGAGCATCTCGGACAGCACACACTCTGTACTGCACTGAGCCTGTCGGACATCACCCACTCTGTTATGCACTGATCATCTCGGACAGCACACCCACTGTACTGCACTGAGCATCTCGGACATCACACACTCTGTACTGCACTGAGCATCTCGGACAGCATACCCTCTGTACTGAACTGAGAATCTCGGACAGGACCCACTCTGAACTACACTGAACATCTCGGACAGCACCCAAACTGTACTGCAGTGAGCATCTCGGACAGCACCCACTCTGTACGTCAATGAACATGTCGGACAGCACACCCTCTGTACTGCACTGAGCATCTCGGACAGCACCCACCCTGTAATGCACTGAGCATCTCGGACAGCACACCCTCTGTACTGCACTGAGCATCTCGGTCAGCACACCCTCTGTACTGCACTGAGCATCTCGGACAGCACACCCTCTCAACTGCACTGAGCATCTCGGAGAGCACGCCCTCTGTACTGCACTGAGCATCTCGGAGAGCACACCCTCTGTACTGCATTGAGCATCTCGGATAGCACGCACTCTGTACTGCACAGAGCATCTCGAACAGCACTCACTCTGTACTGCACTGAGCATCTCGGACAGCACCCACTCTGTATTGCACTGAGCATCTCGGACAGCACCCATTCTGTACTAAACTGAGCATCTCGGACAGCACAACCTCTGCACTGCACTGATCATCTCGGACAGCACAGCCTCTGTACTGTACTGACCATCTCGGATAGCACCCACTCTGTACTGCACTGAGCATCTCGGACAGCACCCACTCTGTACTACACTGAGCAACTCGGAAAGCACCCACTCTGTACTACACTGAGAATCTCGGACAGCACAACCTCTGTACTCCACTGAGCATCTCGGACAGCACCCTCATTGTACTGCACTGGGCATCTCAGACAACACCCACTCTGTACTACACTGAGCATCTCAGACAGCACACCATATGTACTGCACTCAGCATGTGGACAACACACACTCTGTACTACACAGAGCATCTGGACAACGCGCACTCTGTACTGCACTGAGCATCTCGGACAGCACCCACTCTGTACTGCACTGAGCAACTCGGATAGCGTACCCTCTGTACTGCACTGAGCTTCTCGGACAGCACACACTCTGAACTGCACTGAGCATCTCGGACAGCACCCACTCAGGACTGCACTGAGCATCTCGGACAGCACCCACTCTGTACTGCACTGAGCATCTCGGACAGCACCCACTCTGTACTGCACAGAGCATGTCGGACAGCACACCGCCTGTACTGTACTGAGCATCTCGGACAGCACCCATTCTGTACTGCACTGATCATCTGGGACAGCACCCATTGTGTACTGCACTGAGCATCTCGGACAGCACCCACTCTTTACTGCACTGAACATCTCGGACAGCACACCCTATGTACTGCTCTGAGCATTTTCGGACAGCACACCCTCTGTTCTGCACTGAGCATCTCGGACAGCACACCCTCTGAACTGCACTGAGCATCTCGGAGAGCCCACCCTCTGTACTGCACTGAGCATCACGGACAGCACAAACTCTGTACTAAACTGAGCATCTCGGACAGCACCCAGTCTGTAATGCAGAGAGCATCTCAGACAGCACCCACTCTATACTGCACTGAGCTTTTCGGACACCACCCACTCTGTACTACACTGAGCATCTCGGACTGCACCCATTATGTACTGCACTGAGCATCTCGGACAGCACCCAGTCTGTACTGCACTGAGCATCTCGGACAGCACCCACTCTGTACTACACTGAGCATCTCAGACAGCACACTCTCTGCACTGCGCTGAGCATCTTGGACAGCACCCGCTCTGGACTGCATTGAGCATCTCGGACAGCAGTCCCTCTGTAATGCACTGAGCATCTCGGGCAGCACCCACTCTGTACTGCGCTGAGCATCTCGGACAGCAAACCCTCTGTACTGCACTGACCATCTCGGACAGCACACCCTCTGTACTGCACAGAGCATCTCGGACAGCACCAACTCTGTACTACACTGAGCATCTCGGACAGCACGCACTCTGTACTGCACTGAGCATCTCGGACAGCACGCCCTCTGTACTGCCCTGAGCATCTCGGACAGCACCCAATCTGTACTACACTGAGCATCTCGAACAGCACTCATTCTGTACTACACTGAGCATCTCGGACAGCACCCACTCTGTACTGCACTGAGCACCTCGGACAGCATCCACTCTGTACTGCACTGAGCATCTCGGACAGCACACCCTCTGTACTGCACTGAGCATCTCGGACAGCACCCACTCTGTAGTGCACTGAGCATCTCGGACAGCAAACCCTCTGTACTGCACTGAGCATCTCGGACAGAACCCACTCTGTAATACACTGAGCATCTTGGACAGCACCCATTCTGTACTACACTGAGCATCTCGTACAGCACCCACTCTGTGCTGCACTGAGCATCTCGGACAGCAACCATTCTGTACTGCACTGATAGTCTGGGACAGCAACCATTCTGTAATGCAATGAGCACCTCGGACATCACCCACTCTGTACTGCACAGAGCATCTCGGACAGCAGAACCTCTGTACTGCACTGCGCATCTCGGACAGCACCCACTCTGTACTGCACTGATCATCTCGGACAGCACCCACTCTGTACTGCACTGAGCATCTCAGACAGCACATCCTCTAGACTGCACTGAGCATCACGGTAAGCACACCCTTTGTATTGCACTGAGCATTTCAGATAGCACACCCTCTGTACTGCACTGAGCAACTCGGACAGCACACCCTCTGTACTGCACTGAGCATCTCGGACAGCACACCCTCTGTACTGTATTGAGCATCTTGGACAGCACCCACTCTGTACTGAACTGAGCATCTCGGAAGGCACTCACTCTGTACTGCACTTATCATCTCGGACAGCACCACTCTGTACTCAACTGTGCATCTCGGACAGCAAACCCTCTGTACTGCACTGACCATCTCGGACAGCACACCCTCTGAACTGCACTCAGCATCTCGGACAGCCGACCCTCTGTACTGCACTGAACATCTCGGACAGCACAAACTCTGTAATAAACTGAGCATCTCGGACAGCACCCGCTCTGTACTACACTGAGCATCTCGGACAGCACCCAATCTGTACTGCACTGGGCAACTCGGACATCACCCAGTCTGTACAACACTGGGCATCTCGGATAGAACACTCTCTGTACTGCACTGAGCATCTCGGTCAGCACACCCTCTGTACTGCACTGAGCATCTCGGACAGCACACCCTCTCTACTGCACTGAGTATCTCGGAAAGCACACCCTCTGTACTGCACTGAGCATCTCGGGCAGCAAACTCTCTGTACTGGACTGAGCATCTCGGACAGCACCCACTCTGTGCTGGACTGAGCATCTCGGACAGCACTCACTCTGTACTGCACTGAGCATCTCTGACAGCACCCACTCTGTACTGCACTGAGCATCTCGGACAGCACCCATTCTGTACTACACTAAGCATCTCGGACATCACACCCTCTGCACTGCACTGAGCATCTCGGACAGCACACACACTGAACTGCACTGAGCATCTCGGACAGCACCCACTCTGTACTAAACTGAGCATCTCGGACAGCACGCCATCTGTACTGCACTGAGCATCTCGGACAGCAAACACTCTGTACTGCACTGAGCATCTCGGACAACACCCACTCTGGACTGCACTGAGCATCTCGGACAGCACACCATCTGTACTGCACTGAGCATCTCGGACAGCACACCCTCTGTACTGCACAGAGCATCTCGGACAGCACCAACTCTGTACTACACTGAGCATCTCGGACAGCACGCACTCTGTACTGCACTGAGCATCTCGGACAGCACGCCCTCTGTACTGCCCTGAGCATCTCGGACAGCACCCAATCTGTACTACACTGAGCATCTCGAACAGCACTCATTCTGTACTACACTGAGCATCTCGGACAGCACCCACTCTGTACTGCACTGAGCACCTCGGACAGCATCCACTCTGTACTGCACTGAGCATCTCGGACAGCACACCCTCTGTACTGCACTGAGCATCTCGGACAGCACCCACTCTGTAGTGCACTGAGCATCTCGGACAGCAAACCCTCTGTACTGCACTGAGCATCTCGGACAGAACCCACTCTGTAATACACTGAGCATCTTGGACAGCACCCATTCTGTACTACACTGAGCATCTCGTACAGCACCCACTCTGTGCTGCACTGAGCATCTCGGACAGCACACCCACTGTACTGCACTGAGCATCTCGGACAGCAACCATTCTGTACTGCACTGATAGTCTGGGACAGCAACCATTCTGTAATGCAATGAGCACCTCGGACATCACCCACTCTGTACTGCACAGAGCATCTCGGACAGCAGAACCTCTGTACTGCACTGCGCATCTCGGACAGCACCCACTCTGTACTGCACTGATCATCTCGGACAGCACCCACTCTGTACTGCACTGAGCATCTCAGACAGCACATCCTCTAGACTGCACTGAGCATCACGGTAAGCACACCCTTTGTATTGCACTGAGCATTTCAGATAGCACACCCTCTGTACTGCACTGAGCAACTCGGACAGCACACCCTCTGTACTGCACTGAGCATCTCGGACAGCACACCCTCTGTACTGTATTGAGCATCTTGGACAGCACCCACTCTGTACTGAACTGAGCATCTCGGAAGGCACTCACTCTGTACTGCACTTATCATCTCGGACAGCACCACTCTGTACTCAACTGTGCATCTCGGACAGCACCCACTCTATTCTGCACTGAGCATCTCGGACAGCACCCACTCATTACTGCACTGAGCATCTCGGAATGCACCCACTCTCTACTACACTGAACATGTCAGACAGCACCCAATCTATACTACGCTGAGCATCTCGGACAGCACAGAATCTGCACTGCACTGAGCATCTCGGACAGCACCCACTCAGTACTGTACTGAGCATCTCGGACAGCACAACCTCTGTACTGCACTTAACATCTCGGACAGCAGCCACTCTGTACTACACTGAGGATCTCGGACAGCACACCCTCTGTACTGCACTGAGCATCTCGGACGGCACACCCTCTGTACTGCACTGAGCATCTCGGTCAGCACACCCTCTGTACTGCACTGAGCATCTCGGATAGCACAACCTCTCTACTGCACTGAGCATCTCGGACAGCACATCATCTGTACTGCACTGGGCATCTCGGACAGCACACCATCTGTACTGCACTGAGCATCTCGGACAGCACCCACTCTGTACTGCACTGAGCATCTCGGACAGCACTCACTCTGTACTGCACTGAGCATCTCGGACAGCTCCCACTCTGTACTGCACTGAGCATCTCGGACAGCAACCACTCTGTACTGCAGTGAGCATCTCGGACAGCACCCACTATGTACTGCACTGAACATCTCGGACAGCACCCATTCTGTACAACACCTAGAATCTCGGAGAGCACACCCTCAGCAGTGCACCGAGCATCTCGGACAGCACACCCTCTGTACTACACTGAGCATCTCGGACAGCACCCACTCTGTACTGCACTGAGTATCTCGGACAGCACACCCACTTTACTACACTGAGCATCTCGGACAGCACCCACTCTGTACTACACTGAGCATCTCGGACAGCACCCACTCTGCACTACACTGATCATCTCGGGCAAAACACCCTTTGCACTCCACTGAGCATCTAGGACAGCACCCACTTTGTACTGCACTGAGCATCTCGGACAGCACCCACTCTGTACTGCACTGAGCATCTTGGACAGAACACCATCTGTACTGCACTGTGCATCTCGGACAGCACACACTCTGAACTGCACTGAGCATCTCGGACAGAACCCACTCTGTAATACACTGAGCATCTCGGACAGCACCCATTATGTACTACACTGAGCATCTCGTACAGCACCCACTCTGTACTGCACTGAGCATCTCGGACAGCACACCCACTGTACTGCACTGAGCATCTCGGACAGCAACCATTCTGTACTGCACTGAGCATCTGGGACAGAAACCATTCTGCACTGCTCTGAGCATCTCGGACAGCACCCACTCTGTACCTCACTGAGCATCTCAGACAGCAGAACCTCTGTACTGCACTGCGCATCTCAGACAGCACCCACTCTGTACTGCACTGAGCATCTCTGACTGCACCAACTCTGTACTGCAATGAGCATCTCGGACAGCACACACTCTGTACTGCACTGAGCCTCTCGGTCAGCACACTCTTTGTATTGCACTGAGCACTTCGGATAGCACACCCTCTGTACTGCACTGAGCATCTCGGACAGCACACCCTCTGTACTGCACTGAGCATCTCGGACAGCAGACCCTCTGTACTGCACTGAGCAACTCGGACAGCACCAACTCTGTACTGAATTGAGCATCTCGGAAGGCACTCACTCTGTACTGCAGTGATCATCTTGGACAGCACCCACTCTGTACTGCACTGTGCATTTCGGACAGCACCCACTGTATACTGCATGAACATCTCGGACAGCACCCACTCAGTACTGCACTGAGCATCTCGGAAAGGACCCACTCTCTACTACACTGAACATGTCGGACAGCACCCATTCTGTACTACACTGAGCATCTCGGACAGAACACCCTCTGTGCTGCACTGAGCATCTCGGACAGCACAACATCTGTACTGCACTGAGCATCTCTGACAGCACCCTCTCAGTAATGCACTGAGCATCTCGGACAGCACACCGCCTGTACTGCACTGAGCATCTCTGACAGCACCCTCTCAGTAAAGCACTGAGCATCTCGGACAGCACCCACTCTGTGCTACACTGAGGATCTCGGACAGCACACAATCTGTACTGCACTGAGCATCTCGGACAGCACAACATCTGTACTGCACTGAGCATCTCTGACAGCACCCTCTCAGTAAAGCACTGAGCATCTCGGAAAGCACACCCTCTTACTGCACTGAGCTTCTCGGACAGCACACACACTGTACTGCACTGAGCATCTCGGACAGCACACACTCTATACTGCACTGAGCATTTCGGACATCACCCACTCTGTACTACACTGAGCATCTCGGAGAGCACCCATTCTCTACTGCACTGAGCATCTCGGACAGCACCCACTCTGTACTGCACTGAGCATCTCGGACAGCACATATTCTGTACAAAACTGAGCATCACGGACAGCACACCCTCTGTTCTGCACTGAGCATCTCGGACAGCACCCACTCAGTACTGCACTGATCATCTCGGACAGCACACCCTCAGTACAGCACTGAGCATCTCGGACAGCACCCACTCTGTACTGCACTGATCATCTCGGACAGCACACCCTCATTACTGCACTGATTGTCTCGGACAGCACACCCTCTGTACTGCACTGAGCATCTCGGACAGCACCCACTCTGTACTGCTCTGAGCATCTCGGACAGCACACCCTCTGTACTGCACTGAGCATCTCGGACAGCTCCCACGCTGTACTGCACTGTGCATCTCGGACAGCAAACGCTCTGTACTGCACTGAGCATGTCGGACAACACCCTCTCTGTACTACACTGAGCATCTCGGAGAGCACCCAATCTATACTACACTGAGCAACTTGGACAGCACACCCTCTGTACTGCACTGAGCATCTCGGTCAGCAAAAACTCTGTACTGCACTCAGCATCTCGGACAGAACCCACTCTGTAATACACAGAGCATCTCGGACAGCATCCATTCTGTACTACACTGAGCATCTCGTACAGCACCCACTCTGTACTGCACTGAGCATCTCGGACAGCACATCCACTGTACTGCACTGAGCATCTCAGACAGCAACCATTCTGTACTGCACTGAGCATCTGGGACAGAAACCATTCTGCACTGCTCTGAGCATCTCGGACAGCACCCACTCTGTACCGCACTGAGCATCTCAGGCAGCAGAACCTCTGTACTGCACTGCGCATCTCAGATAGCACCCACTCTGTACTGCACTGAGCATCTCGGACTGCACCAACTCTGTACTGCACTGAGCATCACGGAAAGCACACCCTCTGTACTGCAATGAGCATCTCGGTGAGCACACTCTTTGTATTGCACTGAGCACTTCGGATAGCACACCCTCTGTACTGCACTGAGCATCTCGGACAGCACACCCTCTGTACTGCACTGAGCATCTCGGACAGCACACCCTCTGTACTGCACTGAGCATCTCGGACAGCACCAACTCTGTACTGAATTGAGCATCTCGGACAGCACCCACTGTATTCTGCACTGAGCATCTCGGACAGCACCCACTCAGTACTGCACTGAGCATCACGGATAGCACACCGTCTGTACTGCACTGAGCATCTCGGTCAGCAAAAACTCTGTACTGCACTCAGCATCTCGGACAGCACACCCTCTGTACTGCACTCAGCATCTCGGACAAAACACCATCTGTACTACACTGAGTATCTCGGACAGCACCCTCTCAGTACTGCACTGAGCATCTCGGACAGCACACCGCCTGTCCTGCACTGAGCATCTCGGACAGCACCCACTCTGTACTACACTGAGGATCTCGGACAGCACACCCTCTGTACTGCACAGAGCATCACGGACAGCACACCCTCTGTACAGCACTGAGCATCTCGGTCAGCAAAAACTCTGTACTGCACTCAGCATCTCGGACAAAACACCCTCTGTACTGCACTGAGCATCTCGGACAGCACACCCTCTGTCCTGCAATGAGCATCTCGGAAACCACACCCTCTGTACTGCACTGAGCATCTCGGACGGCACTCACTCTGTACTGCACTGAGCATCTCGGACAGCACTCACTCTGTACTGCACTGAGCATCTCGGACAGCACACACACTGTACTGCACTGAGCATCTCGGAGAGCACCCACTCTATACTGCACAGAGCATTTCGGACATCACCCACTCTGTACTACACTGAGCATCTCGGACAGCACACCCTCTGCACAGCGCTGATCATCTCGGACAGCACCCACTCTGGACTGCATTGAGCATCTCGGAAAGCACACCCTCTGTACAGCACTGAGCATCTCAGACAGCGCACCCTCTGTACTGCACTGAGAATCTCGGACAGCACACCCACTGTACTGCACTGAGCATCTCGGACAGCACACCCTCTGTTCTGCACTGAGCATCTCGGACAGCACCCTCTCAGTACTGCACTGATCATCTCGGACAGCACACCCTCAGTACAGCACTGAGCATCTCGGACAGCACCCACTCTTTACTGCACTGATCATCTCGGACAGCACACCCTCATTACTGCACTGATAGTCTCGGACAGCACACTCTCTGTACTGCACTGAGCATCTCGGACAGCACCCACTCTGTACTGCTCTGAACATCTCGGACAGCACACCCTCTGTTCTGCACTGAGCATCTCGGACAGCTCCGACTCTGTACTGCACTGTGCATCTCGGACAGCAAACGCTCTGTACTGCACTGAGCATCTCGGACAACACCCTCTCTGTACTACACTGAGCATCTCGGAGAGCACCCAATCTGTACTACAATGAGCAACTTGGACAGCACACCTTCTGTACTGCACTGAGCATCTCGGACAGCACCCACTCTGTACTATACTGAGCATCTTAGACAGCACACCCTCTGTACTGCACTGAGCATCTCGGACAGCACCCACTCTGAGCTGCACTGAGCATCTCGTACAGAACCCACTCTGTAATACACTGAGCATCTCGGACAGCACATATTCTGTACTACACTGAGCATCTCCTACAGCACCCACTCTGTACTGCACTGAGCATCTCGGACAGCAACCATTCAGTACTGCACTGAGCATCTGGGACAGAATCCATTCTGCACTGCTCTGAGCATCTCGGACAGCACCCACTCTGTACCGCACTGAGCATGTCGGACTGCACCAACTCTGTACTGCACTGAGCATCACGGACAGCACACCCTCTGTACTGCAATGAGCATCTCGGTCAGCACACTCTTTGTATTGCACTGAGCACTTCGGATAGCACACCCTCTGTACCGCACTGAGCATCTCGGACAGCACACCCTCTGTACTACACTGAGCATCTCGGACAGCACACCCTCTGTACTGCGCTGATCATCTCGGACAGCACCCACTCTGGACTGCATTGAGCATCTCGGACAGCACAGCCTCTGTACTGCACTGAGCATCTCAGACAGCACCGGCTCTGTACTGCACTGAGCATCACGGACAGCGCAACCTCTGTACTGCACTGAGAATCTCGGACAGCACACCCACTGTACTGCACTGAGCATCTCGAACAGCACACCCTCTGAACTGCTCTGAGCATCTCGGACAGACCACCCTCTGTACTGCACTGAACATCTCGGACAGCACAAACTCTGTACTAAACTGAGCATCTCGGACAGCACCCGCTCTGTACTGCACTGAGCATTTTGGACATCACCCACTCTGTACTACACTTAGCATCTCGGAGAGCACCCATTCTGTACTGCACTGAGCATCTCGGACAGCACACACTCTGTACTGCACTGAGCATCTCGGACATCACCCATTCTGTACAACACTGACCATCTCGGACAATAACCCCCTCTGCACTGCACCGAGCATTTCGGACAGCACACCCTCTGTACTACACAGAGCATCTCGGACAGCACCCACTCTGTACTGCACAGAGCATCTCGGACAGCACACCCTCTGTACTAAATTGAGCATCTCGGAGGGCACCCTCTCTGTACTACACTGAGCATCTCGGGCAGCACACCCTCTGTACTCCACTGAGCATCTCGTACAGCACCCACTTTGTACTGCACTGAGCATCTCGCACAGCAACCACTCTGTTCAGCACTGAGCATCTTGGACAGAACACCATCTGTACTGCAATGAGCATCTCGGACAGCGCACACTCTGAACTGCACTGAGCATCTCGGACAGCACTCACTCTGTACTGCACAGAGCATCTCGGACAGCACACCATCTGTACTGCACTGAGCATCTCGGACAGCACACCCTCTGTACTGCACTGAGCATCTCGGACAGCACCCACTCAGTATTGCACTGAGCATCTCGGACTGCAGCCACTCTGTACTACACTGAGCATCTCGTACAGCACCCATTCTGTACTACACTGAGCATCTCGAACAGCACCCATTCTGTACTACACTGACCATCTCTGACACCAAACCCTCTGTACTGCACTGAGCATCTCGGACAGCACCCACTCTGTATTGCACTGATCATCTCGGACAGCACACCTTCAGTACTGCACTGAGCATCTCGGACAGCACCCACTCTGTACTGCACTGATCATCTCGGACAGCACACCTTCAGTACTGCACTGAGCATCTCGGACAGCACCCACTCTGTACTGCACTGATCATCTCGGACAGCACACCCTCAGTACAGCACTGAGCATCTCGGACAGCACACTCTCTGTACTGCACTGAGCATCTCGGACAGCACCCACTCTGTACTGCTCTGAACATCTCGGACAGCACACCCTCTGTTCTGCACTGAGCATCTCGGACAGCTCCGACTCTGTACTGCACTGTGCATCTCGGACAGCAAACGCTCTGTACTGCACTGAGCATCTCGGACAACACCCTCTCTGTACTACACTGAGCATCTCGGAGAGCACCCAATCTGTACTACACTGAGCAACTTGGACAGCACACCCTCTGTACTGCACTGAGCATCTCGGACAGCACCCACTCTGTACTATACTGAGCATCTTGGACAGCACACCCTCTGTACTGCACTGAGCATCTCGGACAGCACCCACTCTGAGCTGCACTGAGCATCTCGGACAGACCCCACTCTGTAATACACTGAGCATCTCGGACAGCACATATTCTGTACTACACTGAGCATCTCCTACAGCACCCACTCTGTACTGCACTGAGCATCTCGGACAGCAACCATTCAGTACTGCACTGAGCATCTGGGACAGAATCCATTCTGCACTGCTCTGAGCATCTCGGACAGCACCCACTCTGTACCGCACTGAGCATCTCAGGCAGCAGAACCTCTGTACTGCACTGCGCATCTCAGACAGCACACACTCTGTACTGCACTGAGCATGTCGGACTGCACCAACTCTGTACTGCACTGAGCATCTCGGACAGCACACCCTCTGTACTGCAATGAGCATCTCGGTCAGCACACTCTTTGTATTGCACTGAGCACTTCGGATAGCACACCCTCTGTACTGCACTGAGCATCTCGGACAGCACACCCTCTGTACTACACTGAGCATCTCGGACAGCACACCCTCTGTACTGCGCTAATCATCTCGGACAGCACCCACTCTGGACTGCATTGAGCATCTCGGACAGCACACCCTCTGTACTGCACTGAGCATCTCAGACAGCACCGGCTCTGTACTGCACTGAGCATCATGGACAGCGCAACCTCTGTACTGCACTGAGAATCTCGGACAGCACACCCACTGTACTGCACTGAGCATCTCGGACAGCACACCCTCTGAACTGCTCTGAGCATCTCGGACAGACCACCCTCTGTACTGCACTGAACATCTCGGACAGCACAAACACTGTACTAAACTGAGCATCTCGGACAGCACACATTCTGTACAACACTGAGCATCTCGGACAGCACACCCTCTGTTCTGCACTGAGCATCTCGTACAGCACCCTCTCAGTACTGCACTGAGCATTTCGGACATCACCCACTCTGTACTACACTGAGTATCTCGGACAGCACCCATTCTGTACTGCACTGAGCAACTCGGACAGCACCCATTCTGTACTACACTGAGCAACTCGGACAGCACCCAATCTGTACTGCACTGAGCATCTCGGACAGCACCCACTCTGTACTGCACTGAGCATCTCGGACAGCACACCCTCTGCACTGCGCTGAGTATCTCGGACAGCACCCACTCTAGACTGCATTGAACATCTCGCACCGCACACCCTCTGTACTGCACTCAGCATCTCGGACAGCACAAACTCAGTAAAAACTGAGCATCTCGGACAGCACCCACTCTGTACTGCACTGAGCATCTTGGACAGCACCCACTCTATACTGCACTGAGCATTTCGGACATCACACACTCTGTACTACACTGAGCAACTCGAAAGCACCCACTCTGTAATGCACTGAGCATCTCGGACGACACCTACTCAGTACTACACTGAGCATCTCGGACAGCACACCCTCTGCACTGCACTGAGCATCTCGGACAGCAGCCACTCTGGACTGCATTGAGCATCTCGGACAGCACACAATCTGTACTGCACTGAGCATCTCGGACAGCATCCATTCTGTACTACACTGAGCATCTTGCACAGCACACCCTCTGTACTGCACTGAGCATCTCTGACAGCACAACCTCTGTAAGGCACTGAGCATCTCGGATTGCACCCACTCTGTACTGCACTGAGCATCTCGGACAGCACACCCTCTGGACTGCACTGAGCATCTCGGACAGCACCCACGCTGTACTGCACTGAGCATCTCGGACAGCACCCACTCTGTACAGCACTGTGGATCTCGTACAGCACACCCACTGTACTGCACTGAGCATCTCGGACAGCACCCACTCTGTACTGCACTGTGCATCTCGGACAGCACCCACTCTGTACTGCACTGAGCATCTCGGACAGCACACACTCTGTACTGCACTGAGCATCTAGGACATCACCCACTCTGTACTGCACTGATCATCTCGGACAGCACACCCTCTATACTGCACTGAGCATCTTGGACAGCACCCACTTTGTATTGCACTGAGCATCTCGGACAGCACACCCTCTGTACTGAACTGAGCATCTCGGAAAGCACCCACTCTGTAATACACTGCGCATCTCGGACAGCACCCATTCTGTACTACCCTGAGCATCTTGTACAGCACCCACACTGTACTGCACTGAGCAACTTGGTCTGGACCCACTCTGTACTGCACTGAGCATCTCGGACAGCACACACTCTGTACTGCACTGAGCATCTCGGACAGCACCCACTCTGTAATGCACTGAGCATATCGGACAGCACACCCTCTGTACTGTACTGAGCATCTCGGTCAGCACACCCTCTGTACGGCACTGAGCATCTCGGACAGCACACACTCTCTACTGCACTGAGCATCTCGGACAGCACACCCAATGTACTGCACTGAGCATCTCGGACAGCAAACTCTCTGTACTGGACTGAGCATCTCGGACAGCACCCACTCTGTGCTGGACTGAGCATCTCGGACAGCACTCACTCTGTACTGCACTGAGCATCTCTGATAGCACACTCGGTACTGCACTGAGCATCTCGGACAGCACCCATTCTGTACTACACTGAGCATCTCGGACAGCAAACCCTCTGCACTGCACTGAGCATCTCGGACAGCACACACTCTCTACTGCACTGAGCATCTCGGACAGCACACCCAATGTACTGCACTGAGCATCTCGGACAGCAAACTCTCTGTACTGGACTGAGCATCTCGGACAGCACCCACTCTGTGCTGGACTGAGCATCTCGGACAGCACTCACTCTGTACTGCACTGAGCATCTCTGATAGCACCCACTCGGTACTGCACTGAGCATCTCGGACAGCACCCAACCTGTACTACACTGAGCATCTCGAACAGCACACATTCTGTACGACACTGAGCATCATGGACAGCACCCAATCTGTACTGCACTGAGCACCTCGGACAGCACCCACTCTGTACTGCACTGAGCATCTCGGACAGCACACCCTCTGTACTGCACGGAGCATCTCAGACAGCACCCACTCTGTACTATACTGAGCATCTTGGTCAGCACACCCTCTGTACTGCACTGAGCATTTCGGACAGCACCCACTCTGTGCTGCATTGAGCATCGCGGACAGAACCCACTCTGTACTGCACTGAGCATCTCGGACAGCACACCCACTGTACTGCATTGTGCATCTCGGACAGCAACCATTCTGTACTGCACTGAGCGTCTGGGACAGCAACCATTCTGTACTGCAATGAGCATCTCGGACAGCACCCACCCTGTACTGCACCGAGCATCACGGACAGCAGAACCTCTGTACTGCACTGCGCATCTCGGACAGCACCCACTCTGTACTGCACTCCTCATCTCGGACAGCACCCACTCTGTACTGCACTGAGCATCTCGGACAGCAAATCCACTTTACTGCACTGAGCATCTCGGTAAGCACACCCTTTGTATTGCACTGAACATTTCGGATGGCACACCCTCTGTACTGCACTGAGCAACTATGACAGCACACCATCTATACTGCACTGAGCATCTCGGACAGCACCCACTCTGTACTGCACTGAGTATCTCGGACAGCACCCACTCTGTACTGCACTGAGGATCTCGGACAGCACACCCTCTGTACTGCACTGAGCCTCTCGGACAGCACCCACTCTGTACTGCACTGTGCATCTCGGACAGCACTAACTCTGTACTGCACTGAGCATCTCGGACAGCACACACTCTGTACTGCACTGAGCATCTCGGATATCACCCACTCTGTACTGCACTGATCATCTCGGACAGCACACCCTCTGTACTGCACTGAGCATCTCGGACAGAACCCACTTTGTATTGCACTGAGCATCTCGGACAGCACACCCTCTGTACTGAACTGAGCATCTCGGAAAGCACCCACTCTGTAATACACTGAGCATAAAGGACAGCACCCATTCTGTACTACACTGAGCATCTTGTACAGCACCCACACTGTACTGCACTGAGCATCAAGGTCTGGACGCACTCTGTACTGCACTGAGCAACTCGGACAGCGCACACTCTGTACTGCACTGAGCAACTAGGACCGCACCCACTCTGTAATGCACTGAGCATCTCGGACAGCATACCCCCTGTACTGTACTGAGCATCTAGGTCAGCACACCCTCTGTTCTGCACTGAGCATCTCGGACAGCACACCCTCTCTACTGCATTGACCATCTCGGACAGCACGCCCTCTGTACTGCCCTGAGAATCTCGGACAGCTCACAATCTGTACTACACTGAGCATCTCGAACAGCACACATTCTGTACGACACTGAGCATCTCGGACAGCACCCACTCTGTACTGCACTGAGCACCTCGGACAGCTCCCACTCTATACTGCACTGAGCATCTCGGACAGAACCCACTCTGTAATACACTGAGCACCTCGGACAGCACCCATTCTGTACTACACTGAGCATCTCGGACAGCACCCACTCTGTACTGCACTGAGCACCTCGGACAGCATCCACTCTGTACTGCACTGAGCATCTCGGACAGCACACCCTCTGTACTGCACTGAGCATCTCGGACAGCACCCACTCTGTGCTGCATTGAGCATCTCGGACAGAACCCACTCTGTAATACACTGAGCATCTCGGACAGCACCCATTCTGTACTACACTGAGCATCTCGTACAGCACCCACTCTGTACTGCACTGAGCATCTCGGACAGCAACCATTCTGTACTGCACTGAGCGTCTGGGACAGCAACCATTCTGTACTGCAATGAGCATCTCGGACAGCACCCACCCTGTACTGCACTGAGCATCTCGAACAGCAGAACCTCTGTACTGTACTGCGCATCTCGGACAGAACCCACTCTGTACTGCACTGATCATCTCGGACAGCACCCACTCTGTACTGCACTTAGCGTCTCGGACAGCAAATCCTCTGTACTGCACTGAGCATCTCGGTAAGCACACCCTTTGTATTGCACTGAGCATTTCGGATAGCACACCCTCTGTACTGCACTGAGCAACTCGGACAGCACACACTCTGTACTGCACTGAGCATTTCGGACATCTCCCACTCTGTTCTGCACGGATCATCTCGGACAGCACACCCTCTGTACTGCCCTGAGCATCTCGGTCATCACCCACTCTGTACTGCACTGAGCATCTCGGACAGCACACCCTCTGTACTGAACTGAGCATCTCGGACAGGACCCACTCTGTACTGCACTGAGCATCTCGTACAGCACCCGCACTGTACTGCACTGAGCATCTCGGACAGCACCCACTCTGTACGTCACTGAACATTTCGGACAGCACACCCTCTGTACTGCACTGAGCATCTCGGACAGCACCCACTCTGTAATGCACTGAGCATCTCGGACAGCACACCCTCTGAACTTCACTGAGCATCTCGGTCAGCACAACCTCTGTACTGCAATGAGCAACTCGGACAGCACACCCTCTCAACTGCACTGAGCATCTCGGACAGCACACCCTCTGTACTGCACTGAGCATCTCGGACAGCAAACCCTCTGAACAGCACTGAGCACCTCGGACAGCCCACCCTCTGTACTGCACTGAGCATTTCGGAGAGCACAAACTCTGTACTAAAGTGAGCATCTCGGACAGCACCCACTCTGTACTGCACTGAGCATCTCGGCATCTAAGGACAGCACCCACTCTATACTGCACTGAGCATTTCGGAAATCACCCACTCTGTACTACACTGAGTATCTCGGACAGCACCCATTCTGTACTGCACTGAGCAACTCGGACAGCACCCAATCTGTACTGCACTGAGCATCTCGGACAGCACACCCTCTGTACTGCACTGAGCATCTCGGACATCACCCACTCTGTACTGCACTGATCATCTCGGACAGCACACCCTCTGTACTGCACTGAGCATCTCGGACAGCACCCACTTTGTATTGCACTGAGCATCTCGGACAGCACACCTTCTGTACTGAACTGAGCATCTCGGAAAGCACCCACTCTGTAATACACTGAGCATCTCGGACAGCACACATTCTGTACTACCCTGAGCATCTTGTACAGCACCCACACTGTACTGCACTGAGCATCTTGGTCTGGACCCACTCTGTACTGCACTGAGCATCTCGGACAACACACCCTCTGTACTGTACTGAGAATCTCGGTCATCACACCCTCTGTACTGCACTGAGCATCTCGGACAGCACACCCTCTCTACTGCACTGAGCATCTCGGACAGCACACCCAATGTACTGCACTGAGCATCTCGGACAGCAAACTCTCTGTACTGGACTGAGCATCTCGGACAGCACTCACTCTGTACTGCACTGAGCATCTCTGACAGCACCCACTCGGTACTGCACTGAGCATCTCGGACAGCACCCATTCTGTACTACACTAAGCATCTCGGACAGCAAACCCTCTGCACTGCACTGAGCATCTCGCACAACACACCCACTGAACTGCACTGAGCATCTCGGACAGCACCCACTATGTACTACACTGTTCGTCTCGGACAGCACGCCATCTGTACTGCACTGAGCATCTCGGACAGCAAACACTCTGAACTGCACTGAGCATCTCGGACAACACCCACTCTGTACTATACTGAGCATCTTGGTCAGCACACCTTCAGTACTGCACTGATCATCTCGGACAGCACCCACTCTGTACTGCACTGTGCATCTCGGACAGCACCCACTCTGTACTGCACTGAGCATCTCGGACAGCTCACACTCTGTACTGCACTGAGCATCTCAGACAGCACCCACTCTGTACTATACTGAGCAGCTTGGTCAGCACACCCTCTGTACTGCACTGAGCATCTCAGACAGCACCCACTCTGTGCTGCAATGAGCATCGCGGACAGAACCCACTCTGTACTGCACTGAGCATCTCGGACAGCACACCCACTGTACTGCACTGAGCATCTCGGACAGCAACCATTCTGTACTGCACTGAGCGTCTGGGACAGCAACCATTCTGTACTGCAATGAGCATCTCGGACAGCACCCACCCTGTACTGCACTGAGCATCACGGACAGCAGAACCTCTGTACTGCACTGCGCATCTCGGACAGCACCCACTCTGTACTGCACTGCTCATCTCGGACAGCACCCACTCTGTACTGCACTGAGCATCTCGGACAGCAAATCCACTTTACTGCACTGAGCATCTCGGTAAGCACACCCTTTGTATTGCACTGAGCATTTCGGATGGCACACCCTCTGTACTGCACTGAGCAACTCGGACAGCACACCCTCTGTACTGCACTGAGCATCTCGGACAGCACACCCTCTGTACTGCATTGAGCATCTCGGACAGCACCCACTCTGTACTGAACTGAGCATCTCGGAAAGCACCCACTCTCTAATACACTGAACATGTCGGACAGCACCCATTCTGTACTACGCTGAGCATCTCGGACAGCACCAACTCAGTACTGCACTGAGCATCTCGGACAGCACTCCCTCTGTACTGAACTGAGCATCTCGGACAGGACCCACTCTGTACTGCACTGAGCATCTCGTACAGCACCCGCACTGTACTGCACTGAGCTTCTCGGAACGCACCCACTCTGTAAATCACTGAACATTTCGGACAGCACACCCTCTGTACTGCACTGAGCATCTCGGACAGCACCCACTCTGTAATGCACTAGCATCTCGGACAGCACACCCTCTGTACTTCACTGAGCATCTCGGTCAGCACACCCTCTGTACTGCACTGAGCAACTCGGACAGCACACCCTCTCAACTGCACTGAGCATCTCGGACAGCACACCCTCTGTACTGCACTGAGCATCTCGGACAGCAAAACCTCTGAACAGCACTGAGCACCTCGGACAGCCCACCCTCTGTACTGCACTGAGCATCTCGGAGAGCACGAACTCTGTACTAAAGTGAGCATCTCGGACAGCACCCACTCTGTACTGCACTGAGCATCTCGGCATCTAAGGACATAACTCACTCTATACTGCACTGAGCATTTCAAACATTACCCACTCTGTACTACACAGAGTATCTCGGACAGCACCCATTCTGTACTGCACTGAACAACGCGGACAGCACCCAATCTGTACTGCACTGAGCATCTCGGACAGCATCCACTCTGTACTGCACTGAGCATATCGGACAGCACACCCTCTGCACTGCGCTGAGTATCTCGGAAAGCAAACTCTCTGTACTGGACTGAGCATCTCGGACAGCACCCACTCTGTGCTGGACTGAGCATCTCGGACAGCACGCACTCTGTACTGCACTGAGCATCTCTGACAGCACCCACTCGGTACTGCACTGAGCATCTAGGACAGCACCCGTTCTGTACTACAGTGAGCATCTAGGACAGCAAACCCTCTGCACTGAACTGAGCATCTCGCACAACACACCCACTGAACTGCACTGAGCATCTCGGACAGCACCCACTCTGTACTACACTGATCGGCTCGGACAGCACGCCATCTGTACTGCACTGAGCATCTCGGAAAGCAAACACTCTGAACTGCACTGAGCATCTCGGACAACACCCACTCTGGACTGCAATGAGAATCTCGGACAGCACACCATATGTACCGCACTGAGCATCTCGGACAGCACACCCTCTGTACTGCACTGAGCATCTCGGACAGCACCTACTCTGTACTGCACAGAGCATCTCGGACAGCATGCACTCTGTACTGCATTGACCATCTCGGACAGCACGCCCTCTGTACTGCCCTGAGCGTCTCGGACAGCACACAATCTGTACTACACTGAGCATCTCGAACAGCACACATTCTGTACGACACTGAGCATCTCGGACAGCACCCAATCTGTACTGCACTGAGCACCTCGGACAGCACCCACTCTGTACTGCACTGAGCATCTCGGACAGCACACCCTCTGTACTGCACTGAGCATCTCAGACAGCACCCACTCTGTACTATACTGAGCATCTTGGTCAGCACACCCTCTGTACTGCACTGAGCATCTCGGACAGCACCCACTCTGTGCTGCATTGAGCATCGCGGACAGAACCCACTCTGTACTGCACTGAGCATCTCGGACAGCACACCCACTGTACTGCACTGAGCATCTCGGACAGCAACCATTCTGTACTGCACTGAGCGTCTGGGACAGCAACCATTCTGTACTGCAATGAGCATCTCGGACAGCACCCACCCTGTACTGCACTGAGCATCACGGACAGCAGAACCTCTGTACAGCACTGCGCATCTCGGACAGCACCCACTCTGCACTGCACTTCTCATCTCGGACAGCACCCACTCTGTACTGCACTGAGCATCTCGGACAGCAAATCCACTTTACTGCACTGAGCATCTCGGTAAGCACACCCTTTGTATTGCACTGAGCATTTCGGATGGCACACCCTCTGTACTGCACTGAGCAACTATGACAGCACACCCTCTGTACTGCACTGAGCATCTCGGACAGCACCCACTCTGTACTGCACTGAGCATCTCGGACAGCACCCACTCTGTACTGCACTGAGGATCTCGGACAGCACACCCTCTGTACTGCACTGAGCATCTAGGACAGCACCCACTCTGTACTGCACTGTGCATCTCGGACAGCACTAACTCTGTACTGCACTGAGCATCTCGGATATCACCCACTCTGTACTGCACTGATCATCTCGGACAGCACACCCTCTGTACTAAACTGAGCATCTCGGAAAGCACCCACTCTGTAATACACTGAGCATATTGGACAGCACCCATTCAGTACTACACTGAGCATCTTGTACAGCACCCACACTGTACTGCACTGAGCATCAAGGTCTGGACGCACTCTGTACTGCACTGAGCAACTCGGACAGCGCACACTCTGTACTGCACTGAGCAACTAGGACCGCACCCACTCTGTAATGCACTGAGCATCTCGGACAGCACACCCCCTGTACTGTACTGAGCATCTCGGTCAGCACACCCTCTGTTCTGCACTGAGCATCTCGGACAGCACACCCTCTCTACTGCACTGAGCATCTCGGACAGCACCCACTCAGTATTGCACTGAGCATCTCGGACTGCAGCCACTCTGTACTACACTGAGCATCTCGTACAGCACCCATTCTGTACTACACTGAGCATCTCGAACAGCACCTATTCTGTACTACACTGACCATCTCTGACACCAAACCCTCTGTACTGCACTGAGCATCTCGGACAGCACCCACTCTGTATTGCACTGATCATCTCGGACAGCACACCTTCAGTACTGCACTGAGCTTCTCGGACAGCACCCACTCTGTACTGCACTGATCATCTCGGACAGCACACCGTCAGTGCAGCACTGAGCATCTCGGACAGCACCCACTCTGTACTGCACTGATCATCTCGGACAGCACACCCTCATTACTGCACTGATAGTCTCGGACAGCACACTCTCTGTACTGCACTGAGCATCTCGGACAGCACCCACTCTGTACTGCTCTGAACATCTCGGACAGCACACCCTCTGTTCTGCACTGAGCATCTCGGACAGCTCCGACTCTGTACTGCACTGTGCATCTCGGACAGCAAACGCTCTGTACTGCACTGAGCATCTCGGACAACACCCTCTCCGTACTACACTGAGCATCTCGGAGAGCACCCAATCTGTACTACACTGAGCAACTTGGACAGCACACCTTCTGTACTGCACTGAGCATCTCGGACAGCACCCACTCTGTACTATACTGAGCATCTTGGACAGCACACCCTCAGTACTGCACTGAGGATCTCGGACAGCACCCACTCGGAGCTGCACTGAGCATCTCGGACAGAACCCTCTCTGTAATACACTGAGCATCTCGGACAGCACATATTCTGTACTACACTGAGCATCTCCTACAGCACCCACTCTGTACTGCACTGAGCATCTCAGACAGCAACCATTCAGTACTGCACTGAGCATCTGGGACTGAATCCATTCTGCACTGCTCTGAGCATCTCGGACAGCACCCACTCTGTACCGCACTGAGCATCTCAGGCAGCAGAACCTCTGTACTGCACTGCGCATCTCAGACAGCACACACTCTGTACTGCACTGAGCATGTCGGACTGCACCAACTCTGTACTGCACTGAGCATCTCGGACAGCACACCCTCTGTACTGCAATGAGCATCTCGGTCAGCACACTCTTTGTATTGCACTGAGCACTTCGGATAGCACACCCTCTGTACTGCACTGAGCATCTCGGACAGCACACCCTCTGTACTACACTGAGCATCTCGGACAGCACACCCTCTGTACTGCGCTGATCATCTCGGACAGCACCCACTCAGGACTGCACTGACCATCTTGGACAGCACCCACTCTGTACTGCACTGAGCATCTCGGACAGCACACCCTCTGTGCTAAATTGAGCATCTCGGAGGGCACCCTCTCTGTACTACACTGAGCATCTCGGGCAGCACACCCTCTGTACTGCACTGAGCATCTCGCACAGCAACCACTCTGTTCAGCACTGAGCATCTTGGACAGAACACCATCTGTACTGCAATGAGCATCTCGGACAGCGCACACTCTGAACTGCACTGAGCATCTCGGACAGCACTCACTCTGTACTGCACAGAGCATCTCGGACAGCACACCATCTGTACTGCACTGAGCATCTCGGACAGCACACCCTCTGTACTGCACTGAGCATCTCGGACCGCACCCACTCAGTATTGCACTGAGCATCTCGGACTGCAGCCACTCTGTACTACACTGAGCATCTCGTACAGCACCCATTCTGTACTACACTGAGCATCTCGAACAGCACCCATTCTGTACTGCACTGAGCATCTCGGACAGCACCCACTCTGTATTGCACTGATCATCTCGGACAGCACACCTTCAGTACTGCACTGAGCATCTCGGACAGCACCCACTCTGTACTGCACTGATCATCTCGGACAGCACGCCCTCAGTACTGCTCTGATCATCTCGGAAAGCACACCCTCTGTACTGCACTGAGCATCTCGGACAGCACCCACTCTGTACTGCACTGAGCATCTCGGACAGCACACCCTCTGTACTGCACTGAGCATCTCGGACAGCACACACTGTGAACTGCACTGAGCATCTCGGACAGCACACCATCTGTACTGCACTGAGCATGTCGGACAGCACACCATCTGTACTGCACAGAGCATCTCGGACAGCACACCCTCTGTACTGCCCTGAGCATCTCGGACAGCACCCACTCAGTATTGCACTGAGCATCTCGGACAGCACCCACTCTGTACTGCACTGAGCATCTCGGACAGCAACCACTCTCTACTGCACTGAGCATCTCGGACACCTCCCACTCTGTACTGCACTGAGCATCTCGGACTGCAGCCACTCTGTACTACACTGAGCATCTCGTACAGCACCCTTTCTGTACTAAACTGAGCATCTCGAACAGCACCGTCTCTGTACTGCACTGATCATCTTGGACAGCACACCTTCAGTACTGCACTGAGCATCTCGTACAGCACCCACTCTGTACTGCAGTGATCATCTCGGACAGCACACCCTCAGTACTGCACTGATCATCTTGGACAGCACAGCCTCTGTACTGCACTGAGCATCTCGGACAGCACCCACGCTGTACTGCACTGAGCATCTCGGACAGCACACCCTCTGTACTGCACTGAGCATCTCGGACAGCACCCACTCTGTACTGCACCGTGCATCTCGGACAGCAAACGCTCTGTACTGCCCTGAGCATCTCGGACAACACCCTCTCTGTACTACACTTAGCATCTCGGAGAGCACCCAATCTGTACTATACTGAGCATCTCGGACAGCACCCATTCTGTACAGCACTGAGCATCTCGGACAGCAACCACTCTGTACTACACTGAGCATCCCGGACAACACACCCTCTGCACTGCACCGAGCATCTCAGACAGCACACCCTCTGTACTGCATTGAGCATCTCGGACATCACCCAATCTGTTCTGCACCGAGAAACTTGCACAGCTCCCAATCAGTACTGCACTGATCATCTCGGACAGCACACCCTCTGTACTACACTGAGCATCTCTGAGAGCACAACCTCTGTAGGGCACTGAGCATCTCGGACAGCAACCACTCTGTACGGCACTGAGCATCCCGGACACCACACCCTCTGTACTGCACCTAGCATCTCGGACAGCACCCACTCTGTACGGCACTGAGCATCTCGGACAGCACCCACTCTGTACTACACTGAGGATCTCGGACAGCACACCCTCTGCACTGCACTGAGCATCTCGGACAGCACCCGCTCTGTACTGCACTGAGCATCTCGGACAGCAAACCCTCTGTACTGCACTGAGAATCTCGGACAGCACACCCACTGTACTGCACTGAGCATCTCGGACAGCACACCCACTGAACTGCTCTGAGCATCTCGGACAGACCACCCTCTGTACTGCACTGAGCATCTCGGACAGCACCCACTCTGTACTGCACTGAGCATCTCGGACAGCACCCACTCTGTACTGCACTGAGGATCTCGGACAGCACACCCTCTGTACTGCACTGAGCATCTCGGACAGCACCCACTCTGTACTGCACTGTGCATCTCGGACAGCACTAACTCTGTACTGCACTGAGCATCTCGGACAGCACACACTCTGTACTGCACTGAGCATCTCGGACATCACCCACTCTGTACTGCACTGATCATCTCGGACAGCACACCCTCTGTACTGCACTGAGCATCTCGGACAGCACCCACTTTGTATTGCTCTGAGCATCTCGGACAGCACACCCTCTGTACTGAACTGAGCATCTCGGAAAGCACCCACTCTGTTATACACTGAGCATATTGGACAGCACCCATTCAGTACTACACTGAGCATCTTGTACAGCACCCACACTGTACTGCACTGAGCATCAAGGTCTGGACGCACTCTGTACTGCACTGAGCAACTCGGACAGTGCACACTCTGTACTGCACTGAGCAACTAGGACCGCACCCACTCTGTAATGCACTGAGCATCTCGGACAGCACACCCCCTGAACTGTACTGAGCATCTCGGTCAGCACACCCTCTGTTCTGCACTGAGCATCTCGGACAGCACACCCTCTCTACTGCACTGAGCATCTCGGACAGCACGCACACTGTACTGCATTGACCATCTCGGACAGCACGCCCTCTGTACTGCCCTGAGCATCTCGGACAGCACACAATCTGTACTACACTGAGCATCTCGAACAGCACACATTCTGTACGACACTGAGCATCTCGGACAGCACCCACTCTGTACTGCACTGAGCACCTCGGACAGCACCCATTCTGCACTGCACTGAGCATCTCGGACAGCAACCACTCTGTACTACACTGAGCATCCCGGACAACAAACCCTCTGCACTGCACCGAGCATCTCAGACAGCACACCCTCTGTCCTGCATTGAGCATCTCGGAAATCACCCAATCTATTCTGCACCGAGAAACTCGGACAGCTCCCACTCAGTACTGCACTGATCATCTCGGACAGCACACCCTCTGTACTACAATGAGCATCTCTGAGAGCACAACCTCTGTAGGGCAATGAGCATCTCGGACAGCAACCACTCTGTACGGCACTGAGCATCCCGGACACTACACCCTCTGTACTGCACCTAGCATCTCGGACAGCACCCACTCTGTACGGCACTGAGCATCTCGGACAGCACCTACTCTCTACTACACTGAGGATCTCGGACAGCACACCCTCTGCACTGCACTGAGCTTCTCGGAAAGCACCCATTCTGTACGGCACTGAGAATCTCGGACAGCACCCACTCTGTACTGCACTGAGCATCTAGGACAGCACCCACTCTGTACGACACTGAGCATCTCGGACAGCACACCCTCTGCACTGCGCTGAGCATCTCGGACAGCACCCTCTCTGGACTACATTGAGCATCTCGGACAGCACACCCTCTGTACTGCACTGAGCATCTCGGACAGCACCCGCTCTGTACTGCACTGAGCATCTTGGACAGCACAGCCTCTGTACTGCACTGAGAATCTCGGACAGCACACCCACTGTACTGCACTGAGCATCTCGGACAGCACACCCACTGAACTGCTCTGAGCATCTCGGACAGACCACCCTCTGTACTGCACTGAGCATCTCGGACAGCACCCAATCTGTACTGCACTGAGCATCTCGGAGAGCACCCACTCTGTACTGCACTGAGGAACTCGGACAGCACACCCTCTGTACTGCACTGAGCGTCTCGAAAAGCACCCACTCTGAACTGCACTGTGCATCTCGGACAGCACTAACTCTGTACTGCACTGAGCATCTCGGACAGCACACACTCTGTACTGCACTGAGCATCTCGGACATCACCCACTCTGTACTGCACTGATCATCTCGGACAGCACACCCTCTGTACTGCACTGAGCATCTTGGACAGCACCCACTTTGTATTGCACTGAGCATCTCGGACAGCACACCCTCTGTACTGAACTGAGCATCTCGGAAAGCACCCACTCTGTAATACACTGAGCATATTGGACAGCACCCATTCAGTACTACACTGAGCATCTTGTACAGCACCCACACTGTACTGCACTGAGCATCAAGGTCTGGACGCACTCTGTACTGCACTGAGCAACTCGGACAGCGCACACTCTGTACTGCACTGAGCAACTAGGACCGCACCCACTCTGTAATGCACTGAGCATCTCGGACAGCACACCCCCTGAACTGTACTGAGCATCTCGGTCAGCACACCCTCTGTTCTGCACTGAGCATCTCGATAAGCACACCCTCTCTACTGCACTGAGCATCTCGGACAGCACGGACACTGTACTGCATTGACCATCTCGGACAGCACGCCCTCTGTACTGCCCTGAGTGTCTCGGACCGCACACAATCTGTACTACACTGAGCATCTCGAACAGCACACATTCTGTACGACACTGAGCATCTCGGACAGCACCCACTCTGTACTGCACTGAGCCCCTCGGACAGCTCCCACTCTGTACTGCACTGAGCATCTCGGACAGCACACCCTCTGTACTGCACTGAGCATCTCAGACAGCACCCACTCTGTACTATACTGAACAACTTGGTCAGCACACCCTCTGTACTGCACTGAGCATCTCGGACAGCTCCCATTCTGTACTACACATGAGCATCTCGGTCATCTCCCATTCTGAACTGCACTGAGCATCTCGGACAGCACACCATCTGTACTGCACTGAGCATCTCGGACAGCACCCACTCTGTACAACACTGAGGATCTCGGACAGCTCCCAGTCTGTACTGCAATGAGTATCTCGGACAGCACACCCACTGTACTGCACCGAGCATCACCGCCAGAACGCACTCTGTACTGCACGGAGAATCTCGGACAGCACAACCTCTGTACTGAACTGAGCATCTCGGACAGCACACCCTAGGTACTGCAGTGAGCATCTCAGACAGCACCCACTCTGTACCTCACTGAGCATCTCGGACAACACCCATTCTGTGCTACACTGAGCATCTCGGACAGCACCCATTCTGTACTGCACTGAGCATCTCAGACAGCACACCCTCTGTACTGTACTGAGCATCTCGGACAGCACACCCTCTTACTGCACTGAGCATCTCGGACAGCACACCCTCTGTACTGCACTGAGCATCTCGGACAGCACACCCTCTGTGCCGCACTGAGCATCTCGGACAGCACGCACTCTGTACTGCACTGAGCATCTCGGTCAGCACACCCTCTGTACTGCACTGAGCATCTCGGACAGGAACCACTCTGCACTGCACTGAGCATCTCGGATAGCACACCCTCGGTACTGCACTGAGCATCTTGGACAGCACACCCTCTGTACTACACTGAGCATCTCGGAAGCACCCATTCTGTACTACACTGAGCATCTCAGACAGAACCCATTCTGTACTACACTTAGAATCTCGGACAGCACACACTCTGTACTGCACTGAGCATCTCGGACAGCACCCATTCTGTACTGCACTGAGCATCTCGGACAGCACACCCTCTGTTGTGCACTGAGCATCTCAGACAGCACCCACTCTGGACTACACTGGACATCTCGGACAGCACCCATTCTGTGCTACACTGACCTTCTCGGACAGCACACATTCTGTACTACACTGAGCATCTCGGACAGCACACCCTCTGTACTGCACTGAGCATGTCGGACAGCATCAACTCTGTACTGCATTGAGCATCTCAGACAGCACACCCTCTGTAAGGCACTGAGCATCTCGGACAGCTCCCACTCTGTACTGCACTGAGCATCTCGGAAGGCACACCCTCTGTACTGCACTAAGCATCCCGGACAGCACCCACTCTGTACAACAATGCGCATCTCGGACAGCTCCCATTCTGTACTACACATGAGCATCTCGGTCATCTCCCATTCTGTACTGCACTGAGCATCTCGGACAGCACACCATCTGTACTGCACTGAGCATCTCGGACAGCACCCACTCTGTACAACACTGAGGATCTCGGACAGCTCCCAGTCTGTACTGCAATGAGTATCTCGGCGAGCACCTACTCTGTACTGCACAGAGCATCTCGGACAGCACAACAACTGTACTGCACCGAGCATCACGGCCAGCACCCACTCTGTACTGCACGGAGCATCTCGGACAGCACCCATTCTTTACTACACTGAGCAACACGGACAGCACAACCTCTGTACTGAACTGAGCATCTCGGACAGCACACCCTAGGTACTGCAGTGAGCATCTCAGACAGCACCCACTCTGTACCTCACTGAGCATCTCGGACAGCACCCATTCTGTGCTACACTGAGCATCTCGGACAGCACCCATTCTGTACTGCACTGAGCATCTCGGACAGCACACCCTCTGTACTGTACTGAGCATCTCGGACAGCAGCCATTCTGTACTGCGCTGAGCATCTCGGACAGCACCAACTCTGTATTGCACTGAGCATCTCGGACAGCAAACCCTCTGTACAGCACTGAGCATCTCGGACAGCACACCCTCTGTACTGCACTGAGCATCTCGGACAGCACACCCTCTGTACTGCACTGAGCATCTCGGACAGCACCCACTCTGTACTGCACTGAGCATCTCGGACAGCACCCACTCTGAACTGCACTGAGCATCTCGGACAGCACACCCTCTGTACTGCACTGAGCATCTCGGACAGCACACCCTCTGTATTGCACTGAGCATCTCGGACAGCACCCACTCTGAACCGCACTGAGCATCTCGGACAGCACCCTCTCTGTACCGCACTGAGCATCTTGGACAGCACCGATTCAGTACTGCACTGAGCATCTCGGACAGCACACCGTCTGTACTGCACTGACCATCTCGGACGGCACCCATTCTGGACGACACTGAGTATCTCGGACAGCACGCCCTCTGTACTGCACTGAGCATCTCGGTAAGCACCCACTCTGTACTGCACTGAGCATCTCGGCCAGCACCCATTCTGTGCTACACTGAGCATCTCGGACAGCACACCCTCTGTACTGTACTGAGCATCTCAGACAGCACCCATTCTGTACTGCACTGAGCATCTCGGAAGCAACCACTCTGTACTGCACTGAGCATCTCGGACAGAACACCCTCTGAACTGCACTGAGCATCTCGGACAGCAAACCCTCTTACTGCACTGAGCATCTCGGACAGCACCCAATCTGTACTGCACTGAGCATCTCGGACAGCACACCCTCTGTACTGCGCTGAGCATCTCGGACTGCACGCACTCTGTACGGCACTGAGCATCTCGGACAGCACACCCTCTGTACTGCACTGACCATCTTGGACAGCACACCCTCTGTACTACACCAAGCATCTCGGCCAGCACCCACTCTGTACTGCACTGTGCATCTCGGACTGCACCCATTCTGTACTACGCTGACAATCTCAGACAGTACCCATTCTGTACTACACTGAGCATCTCGGACAGCACGCACTCTGTACTGCGCTGAGAATCTCGGGCAGCACCCACTCTGTACTGCACTGAGCATCTCGGACAGCACACCCTCTGTACTGCACAGAGCATCTCAGACAGCACCTACCCTGTACTAAACTGAGCATCTCGGCCAGTACCCATTCTGTGCTACACTGAGCATCTCAGACAGCACCCACTCTGTAGTACACTGAGCATCTCAGACAGCACCCATTCTGTACTGCACTGAGCCTCTCGGACAGCACATCCTCTGTACTGCACTGAGTATCTCGGATAGCACCCACTCTGTACTACACTGTACATCTCGGACAGCACCCGTTATGTAATACAATGAGCATCTCGGACAGCACCCATTCTGTACTACACTGAACATCTCGGACAGCACACCCTCTGTAATGCACCGAGAATCACGGCCAGCACACGCTCTGTACTGTACTGAGCATCTCGGACAGCACCCATTCTGTACTGCACTGAACATCTCGGACAGCACACCCTCTGTACTGCACAGAGCATCTCAGACAGCACCTACCCTGTACTAAACTGAGCATCTCGGCCAGTACCCATTCTGTGCTACACTGAGCATCTCAGACAGCACCCACTCTGTAGTACACTGAGCATCTCAGACAGCACCCATTCTGTACTGCACTGAGCCTCTCGGACAACACATCCTCTGTACTGCACTGAGTATCTCGGATAGCACCCACTCTGTACTACACTGTACATCTCGGACAGCACCCATTATGTAATACAATGAGCATCTCGGACAGCACCCATTCTGTACTACACTGAACATCTCGGACAGCACACCCTCTGTAATGCACCGAGAATCACGGCCAGCACACGCTCTGTACTGTACTGAGCATCTCGGACAGCACCCATTCTGTACTACACTGAACATCTCGGACAGCACCCACTCTGTACTGCACTGAGCATCTCGGACAGCACACCCTCTGTACTGCACTGAGCATCTCGGACAGAACCCATTCTGTACTTCACTGAGCATCTCAGACAGCACCCGTTCTGTACTACACTGAGCTTCTCGGATAGCGCACCCTCTGTACTGCATTGCGCATCTCGGACAGCACCCAATCTGTACTGCACTGAGCATCTCGGAGAGCACAACCGCTGTACTGCACAGAGCATCTCAGACAGAACCCACTCTGTACTACACTGAGCATCTCGGACAGCACCCATTCTGTGCTACACTGAGCATCTCGGACAGAACCCACTCTGTACTGCACAGAGCATCTCAGACAGCACACCCTCTGTACTGTACTGAGCATTGCGGACAGCACCCATTCTGTGCTACACTGAGCATCTCGGACAGAACCCACTCTGTACTGCACTGAGCATCTCGGTCAGCACACCCTCTGTACTGCACTGAGCATCTCGGACAGGAACCACTCTGCACTGCACTGAGCATCTCGGACAGCACACCCTCGGTACTGCACTGAGCATCTTGGACAGCACACCCTCTGTACTACACTGAGCATCTCGGAAGCACCCATTCTGTACTACACTGAGCATCTCAGACAGAACCCATTCTGTACTACACTTAGAATCTCGGACAGCACACACTCTGTACTGCACTGAGCATCTCGGACAGCACCCATTCTGTACTGCACTGAGCATCTCGGACAGCACACCCTCTGTTGTGCACTGAGCATCTCAGACAGCACCTACTCTGGACTACACTGGACATCTCGGACAGCACCCATTCTGTGCTACACTGACCTTCTCGGACAGCACACATTCTGTACTACACTGAGCATCTCGGACAGCACACCCTCTGTACTGCACTGAGCATGTCGGACAGCATCAACTCTGTACTGCATTGAGCATCTCCGACAGCACACCCTCTGTACTGCGCTGATCATCTCGGACAGCACCCACTCAGGACTGCACTGACCATCTTGGACAGCACCCACTCTGTACTGCACTGAGCATCTCGGACAGCACACCCTCTGTGCTAAATTGAGCATCTCGGAGGGCACCCTCTCTGTACTACACTGAGCATCTCGGGCAGCACACCCTCTGTACTGCACTGAGCATCTCGCACAGCAACCACTCTGTTCAGCACTGAGCATCTTGGACAGAACACCATCTGTACTGCAATGAGCATCTCGGACAGCGCACACTCTGAACTGCACTGAGCATCTCGGACAGCACTCACTCTGTACTGCACAGAGCATCTCGGACAGCACACCATCTGTACTGCACTGAGCATCTCGGACAGCACACCCTCTGTACTGCACTGAGCATCTCGGACCGCACCCACTCAGTATTGCACTGAGCATCTCGGACTGCAGCCACTCTGTACTACACTGAGCATCTCGTACAGCACCCATTCTGTACTACACTGAGCATCTCGAACAGCACCCATTCTGTACTGCACTGAGCATCTCGGACAGCACCCACTCTGTATTGCACTGATCATCTCGGACAGCACACCTTCAGTACTGCACTGAGCATCTCGGACAGCACCCACTCTGTACTGCACTGATCATCTCGGACAGCACGCCCTCAGTACTGCTCTGATCATCTCGGAAAGCACACCCTCTGTACTGCACTGAGCATCTCGGACAGCACCCACTCTGTACTGCACTGAGCATCTCGGACAGCACACCCTCTGTACTGCACTGAGCATCTCGGACAGCACACACTGTGAACTGCACTGAGCATCTCGGACAGCACACCATCTGTACTGCACTGAGCATGTCGGACAGCACACCATCTGTACTGCACAGAGCATCTCGGACAGCACACCCTCTGTACTGCCCTGAGCATCTCGGACAGCACCCACTCAGTATTGCACTGAGCATCTCGGACAGCACCCACTCTGTACTGCACTGAGCATCTCGGACAGCAACCACTCTCTACTGCACTGAGCATCTCGGACACCTCCCACTCTGTACTGCACTGAGCATCTCGGACTGCAGCCACTCTGTACTACACTGAGCATCTCGTACAGCACCCTTTCTGTACTAAACTGAGCATCTCGAACAGCACCGTCTCTGTACTGCACTGATCATCTTGGACAGCACACCTTCAGTACTGCACTGAGCATCTCGTACAGCACCCACTCTGTACTGCAGTGATCATCTCGGACAGCACACCCTCAGTACTGCACTGATCATCTTGGACAGCACAGCCTCTGTACTGCACTGAGCATCTCGGACAGCACCCACGCTGTACTGCACTGAGCATCTCGGACAGCACACCCTCTGTACTGCACTGAGCATCTCGGACAGCACCCACTCTGTACTGCACCGTGCATCTCGGACAGCAAACGCTCTGTACTGCCCTGAGCATCTCGGACAACACCCTCTCTGTACTACACTTAGCATCTCGGAGAGCACCCAATCTGTACTATACTGAGCATCTCGGACAGCACCCATTCTGTACAGCACTGAGCATCTCGGACAGCAACCACTCTGTACTACACTGAGCATCCCGGACAACACACCCTCTGCACTGCACCGAGCATCTCAGACAGCACACCCTCTGTACTGCATTGAGCATCTCGGACATCACCCAATCTGTTCTGCACCGAGAAACTTGCACAGCTCCCAATCAGTACTGCACTGATCATCTCGGACAGCACACCCTCTGTACTACACTGAGCATCTCTGAGAGCACAACCTCTGTAGGGCACTGAGCATCTCGGACAGCAACCACTCTGTACGGCACTGAGCATCCCGGACACCACACCCTCTGTACTGCACCTAGCATCTCGGACAGCACCCACTCTGTACGGCACTGAGCATCTCGGACAGCACCCACTCTGTACTACACTGAGGATCTCGGACAGCACACCCTCTGCACTGCACTGAGCATCTCGGACAGCACCCATTCTGTACGGCACTGAGAATCTCGGACAGCACCCTCTCTGTACTGCACTGAGCATCTCGGACAGCACCCCCTCTGGACTACATTGAGCATCTCAGACAGCACACCCTCTGTACTGGACTGAGCATCTCGGACAGCACCCGCTCTGTACTGCACTGAGCATCTCGGACAGCAAACCCTCTGTACTGCACTGAGAATCTCGGACAGCACACCCACTGTACTGCACTGAGCATCTCGGACAGCACACCCACTGAACTGCTCTGAGCATCTCGGACAGACCACCCTCTGTACTGCACTGAGCATCTCGGACAGCACCCACTCTGTACTGCACTGAGCATCTCGGACAGCACCCACTCTGTACTGCACTGAGGATCTCGGACAGCACACCCTCTGTACTGCACTGAGCATCTCGGACAGCACCCACTCTGTACTGCACTGTGCATCTCGGACAGCACTAACTCTGTACTGCACTGAGCATCTCGGACAGCACACACTCTGTACTGCACTGAGCATCTCGGACATCACCCACTCTGTACTGCACTGATCATCTCGGACAGCACACCCTCTGTACTGCACTGAGCATCTCGGACAGCACCCACTTTGTATTGCTCTGAGCATCTCGGACAGCACACCCTCTGTACTGAACTGAGCATCTCGGAAAGCACCCACTCTGTTATACACTGAGCATATTGGACAGCACCCATTCAGTACTACACTGAGCATCTTGTACAGCACCCACACTGTACTGCACTGAGCATCAAGGTCTGGACGCACTCTGTACTGCACTGAGCAACTCGGACAGTGCACACTCTGTACTGCACTGAGCAACTAGGACCGCACCCACTCTGTAATGCACTGAGCATCTCGGACAGCACACCCCCTGAACTGTACTGAGCATCTCGGTCAGCACACCCTCTGTTCTGCACTGAGCATCTCGGACAGCACACCCTCTCTACTGCACTGAGCATCTCGGACAGCACGCACACTGTACTGCATTGACCATCTCGGACAGCACGCCCTCTGTACTGCCCTGAGCATCTCGGACAGCACACAATCTGTACTACACTGAGCATCTCGAACAGCACACATTCTGTACGACACTGAGCATCTCGGACAGCACCCACTCTGTACTGCACTGAGCACCTCGGACAGCACCCATTCTGCACTGCACTGAGCATCTCGGACAGCAACCACTCTGTACTACACTGAGCATCCCGGACAACAAACCCTCTGCACTGCACCGAGCATCTCAGACAGCACACCCTCTGTCCTGCATTGAGCATCTCGGAAATCACCCAATCTATTCTGCACCGAGAAACTCGGACAGCTCCCACTCAGTACTGCACTGATCATCTCGGACAGCACACCCTCTGTACTACAATGAGCATCTCTGAGAGCACAACCTCTGTAGGGCAATGAGCATCTCGGACAGCAACCACTCTGTACGGCACTGAGCATCCCGGACACTACACCCTCTGTACTGCACCTAGCATCTCGGACAGCACCCACTCTGTACGGCACTGAGCATCTCGGACAGCACCTACTCTCTACTACACTGAGGATCTCGGACAGCACACCCTCTGCACTGCACTGAGCTTCTCGGAAAGCACCCATTCTGTACGGCACTGAGAATCTCGGACAGCACCCACTCTGTACTGCACTGAGCATCTAGGACAGCACCCACTCTGTACGACACTGAGCATCTCGGACAGCACACCCTCTGCACTGCGCTGAGCATCTCGGACAGCACCCTCTCTGGACTACATTGAGCATCTCGGACAGCACACCCTCTGTACTGCACTGAGCATCTCGGACAGCACCCGCTCTGTACTGCACTGAGCATCTTGGACAGCACAGCCTCTGTACTGCACTGAGAATCTCGGACAGCACACCCACTGTACTGCACTGAGCATCTCGGACAGCACACCCACTGAACTGCTCTGAGCATCTCGGACAGACCACCCTCTGTACTGCACTGAGCATCTCGGACAGCACCCAATCTGTACTGCACTGAGCATCTCGGAGAGCACCCACTCTGTACTGCACTGAGGAACTCGGACAGCACACCCTCTGTACTGCACTGAGCGTCTCGAAAAGCACCCACTCTGAACTGCACTGTGCATCTCGGACAGCACTAACTCTGTACTGCACTGAGCATCTCGGACAGCACACACTCTGTACTGCACTGAGCATCTCGGACATCACCCACTCTGTACTGCACTGATCATCTCGGACAGCACACCCTCTGTACTGCACTGAGCATCTTGGACAGCACCCACTTTGTATTGCACTGAGCATCTCGGACAGCACACCCTCTGTACTGAACTGAGCATCTCGGAAAGCACCCACTCTGTAATACACTGAGCATATTGGACAGCACCCATTCAGTACTACACTGAGCATCTTGTACAGCACCCACACTGTACTGCACTGAGCATCAAGGTCTGGACGCACTCTGTACTGCACTGAGCAACTCGGACAGCGCACACTCTGTACTGCACTGAGCAACTAGGACCGCACCCACTCTGTAATGCACTGAGCATCTCGGACAGCACACCCCCTGAACTGTACTGAGCATCTCGGTCAGCACACCCTCTGTTCTGCACTGAGCATCTCGATAAGCACACCCTCTCTACTGCACTGAGCATCTCGGACAGCACGGACACTGTACTGCATTGACCATCTCGGACAGCACGCCCTCTGTACTGCCCTGAGTGTCTCGGACCGCACACAATCTGTACTACACTGAGCATCTCGAACAGCACACATTCTGTACGACACTGAGCATCTCGGACAGCACCCACTCTGTACTGCACTGAGCCCCTCGGACAGCTCCCACTCTGTACTGCACTGAGCATCTCGGACAGCACACCCTCTGTACTGCACTGAGCATCTCAGACAGCACCCACTCTGTACTATACTGAACAACTTGGTCAGCACACCCTCTGTACTGCACTGAGCATCTCGGACAGCTCCCATTCTGTACTACACATGAGCATCTCGGTCATCTCCCATTCTGAACTGCACTGAGCATCTCGGACAGCACACCATCTGTACTGCACTGAGCATCTCGGACAGCACCCACTCTGTACAACACTGAGGATCTCGGACAGCTCCCAGTCTGTACTGCAATGAGTATCTCGGACAGCACACCCACTGTACTGCACCGAGCATCACCGCCAGAACGCACTCTGTACTGCACGGAGAATCTCGGACAGCACAACCTCTGTACTGAACTGAGCATCTCGGACAGCACACCCTAGGTACTGCAGTGAGCATCTCAGACAGCACCCACTCTGTACCTCACTGAGCATCTCGGACAACACCCATTCTGTGCTACACTGAGCATCTCGGACAGCACCCATTCTGTACTGCACTGAGCATCTCAGACAGCACACCCTCTGTACTGTACTGAGCATCTCGGACAGCACACCCTCTTACTGCACTGAGCATCTCGGACAGCACACCCTCTGTACTGCACTGAGCATCTCGGACAGCACACCCTCTGTGCCGCACTGAGCATCTCGGACAGCACGCACTCTGTACTGCACTGAGCATCCCGGACAGCACCCACTCTGTACAACAATGCGCATCTCGGACAGCTCCCATTCTGTACTACACATGAGCATCTCGGTCATCTCCCATTCTGTACTGCACTGAGCATCTCGGACAGCACACCATCTGTACTGCACTGAGCATCTCGGACAGCACCCACTCTGTACAACACTGAGGATCTCGGACAGCTCCCAGTCTGTACTGCAATGAGTATCTCGGCGAGCACCTACTCTGTACTGCACAGAGCATCTCGGACAGCACAACAACTGTACTGCACCGAGCATCACGGCCAGCACCCACTCTGTACTGCACGGAGCATCTCGGACAGCACCCATTCTTTACTACACTGAGCAACACGGACAGCACAACCTCTGTACTGAACTGAGCATCTCGGACAGCACACCCTAGGTACTGCAGTGAGCATCTCAGACAGCACCCACTCTGTACCTCACTGAGCATCTCGGACAGCACCCATTCTGTGCTACACTGAGCATCTCGGACAGCACCCATTCTGTACTGCACTGAGCATCTCGGACAGCACACCCTCTGTACTGTACTGAGCATCTCGGACAGCAGCCATTCTGTACTGCGCTGAGCATCTCGGACAGCACCAACTCTGTATTGCACTGAGCATCTCGGACAGCAAACCCTCTGTACAGCACTGAGCATCTCGGACAGCACACCCTCTGTACTGCACTGAGCATCTCGGACAGCACACCCTCTGTACTGCACTGAGCATCTCGGACAGCACCCACTCTGTACTGCACTGAGCATCTCGGACAGCACCCACTCTGAACTGCACTGAGCATCTCGGACAGCACACCCTCTGTACTGCACTGAGCATCTCGGACAGCACACCCTCTGTATTGCACTGAGCATCTCGGACAGCACCCACTCTGAACCGCACTGAGCATCTCGGACAGCACCCTCTCTGTACCGCACTGAGCATCTTGGACAGCACCGATTCAGTACTGCACTGAGCATCTCGGACAGCACACCGTCTGTACTGCACTGACCATCTCGGACGGCACCCATTCTGGACGACACTGAGTATCTCGGACAGCACGCCCTCTGTACTGCACTGAGCATCTCGGTAAGCACCCACTCTGTACTGCACTGAGCATCTCGGCCAGCACCCATTCTGTGCTACACTGAGCATCTCGGACAGCACACCCTCTGTACTGTACTGAGCATCTCAGACAGCACCCATTCTGTACTGCACTGAGCATCTCGGAAGCAACCACTCTGTACTGCACTGAGCATCTCGGACAGAACACCCTCTGAACTGCACTGAGCATCTCGGACAGCAAACCCTCTTACTGCACTGAGCATCTCGGACAGCACCCAATCTGTACTGCACTGAGCATCTCGGACAGCACACCCTCTGTACTGCGCTGAGCATCTCGGACTGCACGCACTCTGTACGGCACTGAGCATCTCGGACAGCACACCCTCTGTACTGCACTGACCATCTTGGACAGCACACCCTCTGTACTACACCAAGCATCTCGGCCAGCACCCACTCTGTACTGCACTGTGCATCTCGGACTGCACCCATTCTGTACTACGCTGACAATCTCAGACAGTACCCATTCTGTACTACACTGAGCATCTCGGACAGCACGCACTCTGTACTGCGCTGAGAATCTCGGGCAGCACCCACTCTGTACTGCACTGAGCATCTCGGACAGCACACCCTCTGTACTGCACAGAGCATCTCAGACAGCACCTACCCTGTACTAAACTGAGCATCTCGGCCAGTACCCATTCTGTGCTACACTGAGCATCTCAGACAGCACCCACTCTGTAGTACACTGAGCATCTCAGACAGCACCCATTCTGTACTGCACTGAGCCTCTCGGACAGCACATCCTCTGTACTGCACTGAGTATCTCGGATAGCACCCACTCTGTACTACACTGTACATCTCGGACAGCACCCGTTATGTAATACAATGAGCATCTCGGACAGCACCCATTCTGTACTACACTGAACATCTCGGACAGCACACCCTCTGTAATGCACCGAGAATCACGGCCAGCACACGCTCTGTACTGTACTGAGCATCTCGGACAGCACCCATTCTGTACTGCACTGAACATCTCGGACAGCACACCCTCTGTACTGCACAGAGCATCTCAGACAGCACCTACCCTGTACTAAACTGAGCATCTCGGCCAGTACCCATTCTGTGCTACACTGAGCATCTCAGACAGCACCCACTCTGTAGTACACTGAGCATCTCAGACAGCACCCATTCTGTACTGCACTGAGCCTCTCGGACAACACATCCTCTGTACTGCACTGAGTATCTCGGATAGCACCCACTCTGTACTACACTGTACATCTCGGACAGCACCCATTATGTAATACAATGAGCATCTCGGACAGCACCCATTCTGTACTACACTGAACATCTCGGACAGCACACCCTCTGTAATGCACCGAGAATCACGGCCAGCACACGCTCTGTACTGTACTGAGCATCTCGGACAGCACCCATTCTGTACTACACTGAACATCTCGGACAGCACCCACTCTGTACTGCACTGAGCATCTCGGACAGCACACCCTCTGTACTGCACTGAGCATCTCGGACAGAACCCATTCTGTACTTCACTGAGCATCTCAGACAGCACCCGTTCTGTACTACACTGAGCTTCTCGGATAGCGCACCCTCTGTACTGCATTGCGCATCTCGGACAGCACCCAATCTGTACTGCACTGAGCATCTCGGAGAGCACAACCGCTGTACTGCACAGAGCATCTCAGACAGAACCCACTCTGTACTACACTGAGCATCTCGGACAGCACCCATTCTGTGCTACACTGAGCATCTCGGACAGAACCCACTCTGTACTGCACAGAGCATCTCAGACAGCACACCCTCTGTACTGTACTGAGCATTGCGGACAGCACCCATTCTGTGCTACACTGAGCATCTCGGACAGAACCCACTCTGTACTGCACTGAGCATCTCGGTCAGCACACCCTCTGTACTGCACTGAGCATCTCGGACAGGAACCACTCTGCACTGCACTGAGCATCTCGGACAGCACACCCTCGGTACTGCACTGAGCATCTTGGACAGCACACCCTCTGTACTACACTGAGCATCTCGGAAGCACCCATTCTGTACTACACTGAGCATCTCAGACAGAACCCATTCTGTACTACACTTAGAATCTCGGACAGCACACACTCTGTACTGCACTGAGCATCTCGGACAGCACCCATTCTGTACTGCACTGAGCATCTCGGACAGCACACCCTCTGTTGTGCACTGAGCATCTCAGACAGCACCTACTCTGGACTACACTGGACATCTCGGACAGCACCCATTCTGTGCTACACTGACCTTCTCGGACAGCACACATTCTGTACTACACTGAGCATCTCGGACAGCACACCCTCTGTACTGCACTGAGCATGTCGGACAGCATCAACTCTGTACTGCATTGAGCATCTCCGACAGCACACCCTCTGTACTGCGCTGATCATCTCGGACAGCACCCACTCAGGACTGCACTGACCATCTTGGACAGCACCCACTCTGTACTGCACTGAGCATCTCGGACAGCACACCCTCTGTGCTAAATTGAGCATCTCGGAGGGCACCCTCTCTGTACTACACTGAGCATCTCGGGCAGCACACCCTCTGTACTGCACTGAGCATCTCGCACAGCAACCACTCTGTTCAGCACTGAGCATCTTGGACAGAACACCATCTGTACTGCAATGAGCATCTCGGACAGCGCACACTCTGAACTGCACTGAGCATCTCGGACAGCACTCACTCTGTACTGCACAGAGCATCTCGGACAGCACACCATCTGTACTGCACTGAGCATCTCGGACAGCACACCCTCTGTACTGCACTGAGCATCTCGGACCGCACCCACTCAGTATTGCACTGAGCATCTCGGACTGCAGCCACTCTGTACTACACTGAGCATCTCGTACAGCACCCATTCTGTACTACACTGAGCATCTCGAACAGCACCCATTCTGTACTGCACTGAGCATCTCGGACAGCACCCACTCTGTATTGCACTGATCATCTCGGACAGCACACCTTCAGTACTGCACTGAGCATCTCGGACAGCACCCACTCTGTACTGCACTGATCATCTCGGACAGCACGCCCTCAGTACTGCTCTGATCATCTCGGAAAGCACACCCTCTGTACTGCACTGAGCATCTCGGACAGCACCCACTCTGTACTGCACTGAGCATCTCGGACAGCACACCCTCTGTACTGCACTGAGCATCTCGGACAGCACACACTGTGAACTGCACTGAGCATCTCGGACAGCACACCATCTGTACTGCACTGAGCATGTCGGACAGCACACCATCTGTACTGCACAGAGCATCTCGGACAGCACACCCTCTGTACTGCCCTGAGCATCTCGGACAGCACCCACTCAGTATTGCACTGAGCATCTCGGACAGCACCCACTCTGTACTGCACTGAGCATCTCGGACAGCAACCACTCTCTACTGCACTGAGCATCTCGGACACCTCCCACTCTGTACTGCACTGAGCATCTCGGACTGCAGCCACTCTGTACTACACTGAGCATCTCGTACAGCACCCTTTCTGTACTAAACTGAGCATCTCGAACAGCACCGTCTCTGTACTGCACTGATCATCTTGGACAGCACACCTTCAGTACTGCACTGAGCATCTCGTACAGCACCCACTCTGTACTGCAGTGATCATCTCGGACAGCACACCCTCAGTACTGCACTGATCATCTTGGACAGCACAGCCTCTGTACTGCACTGAGCATCTCGGACAGCACCCACGCTGTACTGCACTGAGTATCTCGGACAGCACACCCTCTGTATGGCACCGAGCATCTCGGCCAGCACCCACTCTGTACTGCACTGTGCATCTCGGACAGCACCCATTCTGTACTACGCTGACAATCTCAGACAGTACCCATTCTGTACTACACTGAGCATCTCGGACAGCACGCACTCTGTACTGCGCTGAGAATCTCGGGCAGCACCCACTCTGTACTGCACTGAGCATCTCGGACAGCACACCCTCTGTACTGCACAGAGCATCTCAGACAGCACCTACCCTGTACTAAACTGAGCATCTCGGCCAGTACCCATTCTGTGCTACACTGAGCATCTCAGACAGCACCCACTCTGTAGTACACTGAGCATCTCAGACAGCACCCATTCTGTACTGCACTGAGCCTCTCGGACAGCACATCCTCTGTACTGCACTGAGTATCTCGGATAGCACCCACTCTGTACTACACTGTACATCTCGGACAGCACCCGTTATGTAATACAATGAGCATCTCGGACAGCACCCATTCTGTACTACACTGAACATCTCGGACAGCACACCCTCTGTAATGCACCGAGAATCACGGCCAGCACACGCTCTGTACTGTACTGAGCATCTCGGACAGCACCCATTCTGTACTGCACTGAACATCTCGGACAGCACACCCTCTGTACTGCACAGAGCATCTCAGACAGCACCTACCCTGTACTAAACTGAGCATCTCGGCCAGTACCCATTCTGTGCTACACTGAGCATCTCAGACAGCACCCACTCTGTAGTACACTGAGCATCTCAGACAGCACCCATTCTGTACTGCACTGAGCCTCTCGGACAGCACATCCTCTGTACTGCACTGAGTATCTCGGATAGCACCCACTCTGTACTACACTGTACATCTCGGACAGCACCCATTATGTAATACAATGAGCATCTCGGACAGCACCCATTCTGTACTACACTGAACATCTCGGACAGCACACCCTCTGTAATGCACCGAGAATCACGGCCAGCACACGCTCTGTACTGTACTGAGCATCTCGGACAGCACCCATTCTGTACTACACTGAACATCTCGGACAGCACCCACTCTGTACTGCACTGAGCATCTCGGACAGCACACCCTCTGTACTGCACTGAGCATCTCGGACAGAACCCATTCTGTACTTCACTGAGCATCTCAGACAGCACCTGTTCTGTACTACACTGAGCTTCTCGGATAGCGCACCCTCTGTACTGCATTGCGCATCTCGGACAGCACCCAATCTGTACTGCACTGAGCATCTCGGAGAGCACAACCGCTGTACTGCACAGGGCATCTCAGACAGAACCCACTCTGTACTACACTGAGCATCTCGGACAGCACCCATTCTGTGCTACACTGAGCATCTCGGACAGAACCCACTCTGTACTGCACAGAGCATCTCAGACAGCACACCCTCTGTACTGTACTGAGCATTGCGGACAGCACCCATTCTGTGCTACACTGAGCATCTCGGACAGAACCCACTCTGTACTGCACTGAGCATCTCGGTCAGCACACCCTCTGTACTGCACTGAGCATCTCGGACAGGAACCACTCTGCACTGCACTGAGCATCTCGGACAGCACACCCTCGGTACTGCACTGAGCATCTTGGACAGCACACCCTCTGTACTACACTGAGCATCTCGGAAGCACCCATTCTGTACTACACTGAGCATCTCAGACAGAACCCATTCTGTACTACACTTAGAATCTCGGACAGCACACACTCTGTACTGCACTGAGCATCTCGGACAGCACCCATTCTGTACTGCACTGAGCATCTCGGACAGCACACCCTCTGTTGTGCACTGAGCATCTCAGACAGCACCCACTCTGGACTACACTGGACATCTCGGACAGCACCCATTCTGTGCTACACTGACCTTCTCGGACAGCACACATTCTGTACTACACTGAGCATCTCGGACAGCACACCCTCTGTACTGCACTGAGCATGTCGGACAGCATCAACTCTGTACTGCATTGAGCATCTCCGACAGCACACCCTCTGTAAGGCACTGAGCATCTCGGACAGCTCCCACTCTGTACTGCACTGAGCATCTCGGACGGCACACCCTCTGTACTGCACTAAGCATCCCGGACAGCACCCACTCTGTACAACAATGCGCATCTCGGACAGCTCCCATTCTGTACTACACATGAGCATCTCGGTCATCTCCCATTCTGTACTGCACTGAGCATCTCGGACAGCACACCATCTGTACTGCACTGAGCATCTCGGACAGCACCCAATCTGTACAACACTGAGGATCTCGGACAGCTCCCAGTCTGTACTGCAATGAGTATCTCGGCGAGCACCTACTCTGTACTGCACAGAGCATCTCGGACAGCACACCAACTGTACTGCACCGAGCATCACGGCCAGCACCCACTCTGTACTGCACGGAGCATCTCGGACAGCACCCATTCTTTACTACACTGAGCAACACGGACAGCACAACCTCTGTACTGAACTGAGCATCTCGGACAGCACACCCTAGGTACTGCAGTGAGCATCTCAGACAGCACCACTCTGTACCTCACTGAGCATCTCGGACAGCACCCATTCTGTGCTACACTGAGCATCTCGGACAGCACCCATTCTGAACTGCACTGAGCATCTCGGACAGCACACCCTCTGTACTGTACTGAGCATCTCGGACAGCAGCCATTCTGTACTGCGCTGAGCATCTCGGACAGCACCAACTCTGTATTGCACTGAGCATCTCGGACAGCAAACCCTCTGTACAGCACTGAGCATCTCGGACAGCACACCCTCTGTACTGCACTGAGCATCTCGGACAGCACACCCTCTGTACTGCACTAAGCATCTCGGACAGCACCCACTCTGTACTGCACTGAGCATCTCGGACAGCACCCACTCTGAACGGCACTGAGCATCTCGGACAGCACCCACTCTGTACTGCACTGAGCATCTCGGACAGCACCCACTCTGAACCGCACTGAGCATCTCGGACAGCACCCACTCTGTACCGCACTGAGCATCTCGGACAGCACCCATTCTGAACTGCACTGAGCATCTCGGACAGCACACCCTCTGTACTGCACTGACCATCTCGGACGGCACCCATTCTGGACTACACTGAGTATCTCGGACAGCACGCCCTCTGTACTGCACTGAGCATCTCGGTAAGCACCCACTCTGCACTGCACTGAGCATCTCGGACAGCACACCCTCTTACTGCACTGAGCATCTCGGACAGCACCCACTCTGTACTGCACTGAGCATCTCGGACAGCACACCCTCTGTACTGCACTGAGCATCTCGGACAGCACGCACTCTGTACTGCACTGAGCATCTCGGACAGCACACCCTTTGTACTGCACTGAGCATCTCGGACAGGAGCCACTCTGCACTGCACTGAGCATCTCGGACAGCACACCCTCTGTACTGCACTGAGCATCTCGGACAGCTCCCATTCTAGACTACACTGAGCATCTCGGACAGCACCGACTCTGCACTGCACTGCGCATCTCGGACAGCACACCCTCTGTACTACACTGAGCATATCGGACAGCACACACTCTGTACTACACTGAGGATCTCGGACATCTCCCACTCTGTACTGCACTGAACATCTCGGACAGCACCCACTCTGTACTGCATCGAACATCTCGGCCAGCACCAACTCTGTACTGCACTGAGCATCTCGGAAGCACCCATTCTGTACTACACTGAGCATCTCGGACAGCACACCCTCTGTTGTGCACTGAGCATCTCAGACAGCACCCACTCTGGAATACACAGGACATCTCGGACAGCACCCATTCTGTGCTACACTGAGCTTCTCGGACAGCACACATTCTGTACTACACTGAGCATCTCGGACAGCACACCCCCTGTACTGCACTGAGCATCTCGGACAGCATCAACTCTGTACTGCATTGAGCATCTCGGACAGCACACCCTCTGTAATGCACTGAGCATCTCGGACAGGACCCACTCTGTACTGCGCTGAGCATCTCGGACGGCACACCCTCTGTACTGCACTAAGCATCTCGGACAGCACCCACTCTGTACAACACTGAGCATCTGGGACAGCTCCCATTCTGTACTACACTGAGCATCTCGGACATCTCCCATTCTGTACTGCACTGAGCATCTCGGACAGCACCCACTCTGTTCTACACTGAGGATCACGGACAGTTCCCAGTCTGTACTGCAATGAGCATCTCGGCCAGCACCCACTCTGTACTGCACTGAGCATCTCGGACAGCACCCATTCTGTACTACACTGAGCATCACGGACAGCACAACCTCTGTACTGCACTGAGCATCTCGGACAGCACACCCTCGGTACTGCACTGAGCATCTCAGACAGCACCCACTCTGTACTACACTGAGCATCTCGGACAGCACCCATTCTGTGCTACACTGAGCATCTCGGACAGCAACCATTCTGTACTGCACTGAGCATCTCGGACAGCACACCCTCTGTACTGTACTGAGCATCTCGGACAGCACCCATTCTGTACTGCGCTGAGCATCTCGGACAGCAACCACTCTGTACTGCACTGAGCATCTCGGACAGCACACCCTCTGGACTGCACTGAGCATCTCGGACAGCACACCCTCTGTACTGCACTGAGCATCTCGGACAGCACACCCTCTGTACTGCACTAAGCATCTCGGACAGCACCCACTCTGTACTGCAGTGAGCATCTTTGACAGCACCCACTCTGAACTGCACTGAGCATCTCGGACAGCACCCACTCTGTATTGCACTGAGCATCTCGGACAGCACCCACTCTGAACCGCACTGAGCATCTCGGACAGCACCCTCTCTGTACCGCACTGAGCATCTTGGACAGCACCGATTCTGTACTGCACTGAGCATCTCGGACAGCACACCGTCTGTACTGCACTGACCATCTCGGACGGCACCCATTCTGGACGACACTGAGTATCTCGGACAGCACGCCCTCTGTACTGCACTGAGCATCTCGGTAAGCACCCACTCTGTACTGCACTGAGCATCTCGGACTGCACACCCTCTTACTGCACTGAGCATCTCGGACAGCACCCACTCTGTACTGTACTGAGCTTCTCGGACAGCACACGCTCTGTATTGCACTCAGCATCTCAGACAGCACCCACTCTGTACTACACTGAGCATCTCGGCCAGCACCCATTCTGTGCTACACTGAGCACCTCGGACAGCACACCCTCTGTACTGTACTGAGCATCTCAGACAGCACCCATTCTGTACTGCACTGAGCATCTCGGAAGCAACCACTCTGTACTGCACTGAGCATCTCGGACAGAACACCCTCTGAACTGCACTGAGCATCTTGGACAGCAAACCCTCTTACTGCACTGAGCATCTCGGACAGCACCCAATCTGTACTGCACTGAGCATCTCGGACAGCACACCCTCTGTACTGCGCTGAGCATCTCGGACTGCACGCACTCTGTACGGCACTGAGCATCTCGGACAGCACACCCTCTGTACTGCACTGACCATCTTGGACAGCACACCCTCTGTACTACACCAAGCATCTCGGACAGCTCCCATTCTGTACTACACTGAGCATCTCGGACAGCACCGACTCTGTACTGCACTGCGCATCTCGGACAGCACACCCTCTGTACTACACTGAGAATATCGGACAGCACACACTCTGTACCACACTGAGGATCTCGGATAACTCCCACTCTGTACTGCACTGAGCATCTCGGACAGCACCCATTCTGTACTGCAGTGAGCATCTCGGACAGCACACCCTCTGTACTCCACCGAACATCTCGGCCAGCACCAACTCTGTACTGCACTGAGCATCTCGGAAGCATCCATTCTGTACTACACTGAGCATCTCAGACAGCACCCAATCTGTAATACACTTAGAATCTCGGACAGCACACACTCTGTACTGCACTGAGCATCTCGGACAGCACCCATTCTGTACTGCACTGAGCATCTCGGACAGCACACCCTCAGTTGTGCACTGAGAATCTCAGACAGCACCCACTCTGGACTACACCGGACATCTCGGACAGCACACATTCTGTGCTACACTGAGCTTCTCGGACAGCATACATTCTGTACTACACTGAGCATCTCGGACAGCATACCCTCTGTACTGCACTGAGCATCTCGGACAGCACACCCTCTGTACTACACTGAGCATCTCGGACAGCACCCATTCTGTACTACACTGAGCATCTCGGACAGCACACCCTCTGTGCTGCACTGAGCACCTCGGATATAGACCCTCTGTACTGTACGGAACATTCGGACAGCGCCCATTCAGTACTGCACTGAGCATCTAGGATAGCACACACTCAGTACTGCACTGAGCATTTCGGACAGCAAACCCTCTGTACAGCACTGAGCATCTCGGACAGCACACCCTCTTATGGCACTGAGCATCTCAGACAGCACCCACTCTGTACTGCACTGAACATCTTGGACAACACCCATTCTGTACTAAACTGAGCATCTCGGACAACACCCATTCCGTACTACACTGAGCGTATCGGACAGCACACCCTCTGTACCGCACTGAGCATCTCGAACAGCACCCACTCTGTACTGCACTGAGCATCTCGGACAGCACACCCTCGGTACTGCACTGAGCATCTCGGACAGCACTCACTCTGTGCTACACTGAGCATCTTGGAAAGCTCCCACTCTGTACTGCACTGACCTTCTCGGACAGCACCCACACTGTACTGCACTGAGTATCTCGGACAGCACACCCTCTGTATGGCACCGAGCATCTCGGCCAGCACCCACTCTGTACTGCACTGTGCATCTCGGACTGCACCCATTCTGTACTACGCTGACAATCTCAGACAGTACCCATTCTGTACTACACTGAGCATCTCGGACAGCACGCACTCTGTACTGCGCTGAGAATCTCGGGCAGCACCCACTCTGTACTGCACTGAGCATCTCGGACAGCACACCCTCTGTACTGCACAGAGCATCTCAGACAGCACCTACCCTGTACTAAACTGAGCATCTCGGCCAGTACCCATTCTGTGCTACACTGAGCATCTCAGACAGCACCCACTCTGTAGTACACTGAGCATCTCAGACAGCACCCATTCTGTACTGCACTGAGCCTCTCGGACAGCACATCCTCTGTACTGCACTGAGTATCTCGGATAGCACCCACTCTGTACTACACTGTACATCTCGGACAGCACCCGTTATGTAATACAATGAGCATCTCGGACAGCACCCATTCTGTACTACACTGAACATCTCGGACAGCACACCCTCTGTAATGCACCGAGAATCACGGCCAGCACACGCTCTGTACTGTACTGAGCATCTCGGACAGCACCCATTCTGTACTGCACTGAACATCTCGGACAGCACACCCTCTGTACTGCACAGAGCATCTCAGACAGCACCTACCCTGTACTAAACTGAGCATCTCGGCCAGTACCCATTCTGTGCTACACTGAGCATCTCAGACAGCACCCACTCTGTAGTACACTGAGCATCTCAGACAGCACCCATTCTGTACTGCACTGAGCCTCTCGGACAGCACATCCTCTGTACTGCACTGAGTATCTCGGATAGCACCCACTCTGTACTACACTGTACATCTCGGACAGCACCCATTATGTAATACAATGAGCATCTCGGACAGCACCCATTCTGTACTACACTGAACATCTCGGACAGCACACCCTCTGTAATGCACCGAGAATCACGGCCAGCACACGCTCTGTACTGTACTGAGCATCTCGGACAGCACCCATTCTGTACTACACTGAACATCTCGGACAGCACCCACTCTGTACTGCACTGAGCATCTCGGACAGCACACCCTCTGTACTGCACTGAGCACCTCGGACAGAACCCATTCTGTACTTCACTGAGCATCTCAGACAGCACCCGTTCTGTACTACACTGAGCTTCTCGGATAGCGCACCCTCTGTACTGCATTGCGCATCTCGGACAGCACCCAATCTGTACTGCACTGAGCATCTCGGAGAGCACAACCGCTGTACTGCACAGGGCATCTCAGACAGAACCCACTCTGTACTACACTGAGCATCTCGGACAGCACCCATTCTGTGCTACACTGAGCATCTCGGACAGAACCCACTCTGTACTGCACAGAGCATCTCAGACAGCACACCCTCTGTACTGTACTGAGCATTGCGGACAGCACCCATTCTGTGCTACACTGAGCATCTCGGACAGAACCCACTCTGTACTGCACTGAGCATCTCGGTCAGCACACCCTCTGTACTGCACTGAGCATCTCGGACAGGAACCACTCTGCACTGCACTGAGCATCTCGGACAGCACACCCTCGGTACTGCACTGAGCATCTTGGACAGCACACCCTCTTTACTACACTGAGCATCTCGGAAGCACCCATTCTGTACTACACTGAGCATCTCAGACAGCACCCATTCTGTACTACACTTAGAATCTCGGACAGCACACACTCTGTACTGCACTGAGCATCTCGGACAGCACCCATTCTGTACTGCACTGAGCATCTCGGACAGCACACCCTCTGTTGTGCACTGAGCATCTCAGACAGCACCCACTCTGGACTACACCGGACATCTCGGACAGCACCCATTCTGTGCTACACTGAGCTTCTCGGACAGCACACATTCTGTACTACACTGAGCATCTCGGACAGCACACCCTCTGTACTGCACTGAGCATGTCGGACAGCATCAACTCTGTACTGCATTGAGTATCTCGGACAGCACACCCTCTGTAAGGCACTGAGCATCTCGGACAGCTCCCACTCTGTACTGCACTGAGCATCTCGGACGGCACACCCTCTGTACTGCACTAAGCATCCCGGACAGCACCCACTCTGTACAACAATGAGCATCTCGGACAGCTCCCATTCTGTACTACACATGAGCATCTCGGTCATCTCCCATTCTGTACTGCACTGAGCATCTCGGACAGCACACCATCTGTACTGCACTGAGCATCTCGGACAGCACCCACTCTGTACAACACTGAGGATCTCGGACAGCTCCCAGTCTGTACTGCAATGAGTATCTCGGCGAGCATCCACTCTGTACTGCACAGAGCATCTCGGACAGCACACCCACTGTACTGCACCGAGCATCACCGCCAGAACGCACTCTGTACTGCACGGAGCATCTCGGACAGCACAACCTCTGTACTGAACTGAGCATCTCGGACAGCACACCCTAGGTACTGCAGTGAGCATCTCAGACAGCACCCACTCTGTACCTCACTGAGCATCTCGGACAACACCCATTCTGTGCTACACTGAGCATCTCGGACAGCACCCATTCTGTACTGCACTGAGCATCTCAGACAGCACACCCTCTGTACTGTACTGAGCATCTCGGACAGCACACCCTCTTACTGCACTGAGCATCTCGGACAGCACCCACTCTGTACTGCACTGAGCATCTCGGACAGCACACCCTCTGTGCCGCACTGAGCATCTCGGACAGCACGCACTCTGTACTGCACTGAGCATCTCGGTCAGCACACCCTCTGTACTGCACTGAGCATCTCGGACAGGAACCACTCTGCACTGCACTGAGCATCTCGGACAGCACACCCTCGGTACTGCACTGAGCATCTTGGACAGCACACCCTCTGTACTACACTGAGCATCTCGGAAGCACCCATTCTGTACTACACTGAGCATCTCAGACAGCACCCATTCTGTACTACACTTAGAATCTCGGACATCACACACTCTGTACTGCACTGAGCATCTCGGACAGCACCCATTCTGTACTGCACTGAGCATCTCGGACAGCACACCCTCTGTTGTGCACTGAGCATCTCAGACAGCACCCACTCTGGACTACACCGGACATCTCGGACAGCACCCATTCTGTGCTACACTGACCTTCTCGGACAGGACACATTCTGTACTACACTGAGCATCTCGGACAGCACACCCTCTGTACTGCACTGAGCATGTCGGACAGCATCAACTCTGTACTGCATTGAGCATCTCGGACAGCACACCCTCTGTAAGGCACTAAGCATCTCGGACAGCTCCCACTCTGTACTGCACTGAGCATCTCGGACGGCACACCCTCTGTACTGCACTAAGCATCCCGGACAGCACCCACTCTGTACAACAATGAGCATCTCGGACAGCTCCCATTCTGTACTACACATGAGCATCTCGGTCATCTCCCATTCTGTACTGCACTGAGCATCTCGGACAGCACACCATCTGTACTGCACTGAGCATCTCGGACAGCACCCACTCTGTACTGCACAGAGCATCTCGGACAGCACACCAACTGTACTGCACCGAGCATCACGGCCAGCACCCACTCTGTACTGCACGGAGCATCTCGGACAGCACCCATTCTTTACTACACTGAGCATCACGGACAGCACAACCTCTGTACTGAACTGAGCATCTCGGACAGCACACCCTAGGTACTGCAGTGAGCATCTCAGACAGCACCCACTCTGTACCTCACTGAGCATCTCGGACAGCACCCATTCTGTGCTACACTGAGCATCTCGGACAGCACCCATTCTGTACTGCACTGAGCATCTCGGATAGCACACCCTCTGTACTGTACTGAGCATCTCGGACAGCACCCATTCTGTACTGCGCTGAGCATCTCGGACAGCACCCACTCTGTATTGCACTGAGCATCTCGGACAGCAAACCCTCTGTACAGCACTGAGCATCTCGGACAGCACACCCTCTGTACTGCACTGAGGATCTCGGACAGCACACCCTCTGTATTGCACTAAGCATCTCGGACAGCACCCACTCTGTACTGCACTGAGCATCTCGGACAGCACCCACTCTGTACTGCACTGAGCATCTCGGACAGCACCCATTCTGTACTGCGCTTTGCATCTCGGACAGCACCCACTCTGTACTGCACTGAGCATCTCGGACAGCACACCCTCTGTACTGCACTGAGCATCTCGGACAGCACACCCTCTGTACTGCACTGAGCATCTCGGACAGCACACCCTCTGTACTGCACTAAGCATCTCGGACAGCACCCACTCTGTACTGCACTGAGCATCTCGGACAGCACCCACTCTGTACTGCACTGAGCATCTCGGACGGCACACCCTCTGTACTGCACTAAGCATCCCGGACAGCACCCACTCTGTACAACAATGAGCATCTCGGACAGCTCCCATTCTGTACTACACATGAGCATCTCGGTCATCTCCCATTCTGTACTGCACTGAGCATCTCGGACAGCACACCATCTGTACTGCACTGAGCATCTCGGACAGCACCCACTCTGTACAACACTGAGGATCTCGGACAGCTCCCAGTCTGTACTGCAATGAGTATCTCGGCGAGCATCCACTCTGTACTGCACAGAGCATCTCGGACAGCACACCCACTGTACTGCACCGAGCATCACCGCCAGAACGCACTCTGTACTGCACGGAGCATCTCGGACAGCACAACCTCTGTACTGAACTGAGCATCTCGGACAGCACACCCTAGGTACTGCAGTGAGCATCTCAGACAGCACCCACTCTGTACCTCACTGAGCATCTCGGACAACACCCATTCTGTGCTACACTGAGCATCTCGGACAGCACCCATTCTGTACTGCACTGAGCATCTCAGACAGCACACCCTCTGTACTGTACTGAGCATCTCGGACAGCACACCCTCTTACTGCACTGAGCATCTCGGACAGCACCCACTCTGTACTGCACTGAGCATCTCGGACAGCACACCCTCTGTGCCGCACTGAGCATCTCGGACAGCACGCACTCTGTACTGCACTGAGCATCTCGGTCAGCACACCCTCTGTACTGCACTGAGCATCTCGGACAGGAACCACTCTGCACTGCACTGAGCATCTCGGACAGCACACCCTCGGTACTGCACTGAGCATCTTGGACAGCACACCCTCTGTACTACACTGAGCATCTCGGAAGCACCCATTCTGTACTACACTGAGCATCTCAGACAGCACCCATTCTGTACTACACTTAGAATCTCGGACATCACACACTCTGTACTGCACTGAGCATCTCGGACAGCACCCATTCTGTACTGCACTGAGCATCTCGGACAGCACACCCTCTGTTGTGCACTGAGCATCTCAGACAGCACCCACTCTGGACTACACCGGACATCTCGGACAGCACCCATTCTGTGCTACACTGACCTTCTCGGACAGGACACATTCTGTACTACACTGAGCATCTCGGACAGCACACCCTCTGTACTGCACTGAGCATGTCGGACAGCATCAACTCTGTACTGCATTGAGCATCTCGGACAGCACACCCTCTGTAAGGCACTAAGCATCTCGGACAGCTCCCACTCTGTACTGCACTGAGCATCTCGGACGGCACACCCTCTGTACTGCACTAAGCATCCCGGACAGCACCCACTCTGTACAACAATGAGCATCTCGGACAGCTCCCATTCTGTACTACACATGAGCATCTCGGTCATCTCCCATTCTGTACTGCACTGAGCATCTCGGACAGCACACCATCTGTACTGCACTGAGCATCTCGGACAGCACCCACTCTGTACTGCACAGAGCATCTCGGACAGCACACCAACTGTACTGCACCGAGCATCACGGCCAGCACCCACTCTGTACTGCACGGAGCATCTCGGACAGCACCCATTCTTTACTACACTGAGCATCACGGACAGCACAACCTCTGTACTGAACTGAGCATCTCGGACAGCACACCCTAGGTACTGCAGTGAGCATCTCAGACAGCACCCACTCTGTACCTCACTGAGCATCTCGGACAGCACCCATTCTGTGCTACACTGAGCATCTCGGACAGCACCCATTCTGTACTGCACTGAGCATCTCGGATAGCACACCCTCTGTACTGTACTGAGCATCTCGGACAGCACCCATTCTGTACTGCGCTGAGCATCTCGGACAGCACCCACTCTGTATTGCACTGAGCATCTCGGACAGCAAACCCTCTGTACAGCACTGAGCATCTCGGACAGCACACCCTCTGTACTGCACTGAGGATCTCGGACAGCACACCCTCTGTATTGCACTAAGCATCTCGGACAGCACCCACTCTGTACTGCACTGAGCATCTCGGACAGCACCCACTCTGTACTGCACTGAGCATCTCGGACAGCACCCATTCTGTACTGCGCTTTGCATCTCGGACAGCACCCACTCTGTACTGCACTGAGCATCTCGGACAGCACACCCTCTGTACTGCACTGAGCATCTCGGACAGCACACCCTCTGTACTGCACTGAGCATCTCGGACAGCACACCCTCTGTACTGCACTAAGCATCTCGGACAGCACCCACTCTGTACTGCACTGAGCATCTCGGACAGCACCCACTCTGAACTGCACTGAGCATCTCGGACAGCACCCACTCTGTACTGCACTTAGCATCTCGGACAGCACCCACTCTGAACTGCACTGTTCACCTCGGACAGCACCCACTCTGTACCGCACTGAGCATCTTGGACAGCACCCATTCTGTACTGCACTGATCATCTCGGACAGCACACCCTCTGTACTGCACTGAGCATCTATGACAGCACCCACTCTGTACTGCACTGAGCATCTCGGACAGCACCCACTCTGTACTACACTGATCATCTCGGACAGCACCCACTCTGTCCTGCACTGAGCATCTCGGACAGCACCCACTCTGTACTACACTGATCATCTCGGACAGCACCCACTCTGTCCTGCACTGAGCATCTCGGACGCCACCCACTCTGTACTACACTGAGTATCTCGGACAGCACACCCTCTGTACTGCACTGTGCATCTCGGCCAGCACACCCTCTGTACTGCACTGAGCATCTCGGACAGCACCCACTCTGTACTGCACTAAGCATTTCGGACAGCAAACCCTCTGTACTGCACTGAGCATCTCGGACAGCACCCACTCTGTACTACACTGAGCATCTCGGACAGCACCCACTCTGTAGTGCACTGAGCATCTATGACAGCACCCACTCTGTACTGCACTGAGCATCTCGGACAGCACCCACTCTGTACTACACTGATCATCTCGGACAGCACCCACTCTGTCCTGCACTGAGCATCTCGGACGCCACCCACTCTGTACTGCACTGAGCATCTCGTACAGCAAACCCTCTGTACTGCACTGAGCATCTCGGACAGCACCCACTCTGTACTACACTGTGCATCTCGGACAGCACCCACTCTGTACTGCACTGAGCATCTCGGACATCATCCACTCTGTACTGCACTGAGCATATCGGACAGCACACCCTCTGTACTTACACTGAGCATCTCGGACAGCACCCACTCTGTACTGCACTGATCATCTCGGACAGCACACCCTCTGCACTGTACTGAGCATCTCTGACAGCCCCCATTCTGTACTACACTGAGCATCTCGGACAGCACACCCTCTGTACTGCACTGAGCATCTCCGACAGCACACCCTCTGTACTGCACTGAGCATCTCGGACAGCACCCATTCTTTACTACGCTGAGCATCTCGGACAGCACCCACTCTGTACTGCACTGAGCATCTCAGACAGCACCCTCTCTGTACTGCACTGAGCATCTCGGACAGCACACCCTCTGTACTGTACTGACAGAACTCCCTCAGTACTACACTTGGCATCTCCGACAGCACTCCCTCACTACTACACTTGGCATCTCCAACAGCACTCCCTCAGTACTACACTGGGCCTCCCCGACAGCACTCCCTCAGTGCTACACTGGGCATCTCCAACAGAACTCCCTCAGTACTACACTGGGCATCTCCGACAGCACTCCCTCAGTGCTACACTGGGCATCTCCAACAGAACTCCCTCAGTACTACACTGGGCATCTCCGACAGCACTCCCTCAGTGCTACACTGGGCATCTCCAACAGAACTCCCTCAGTACTGCACTGGGCAACTCCGACAGCACTCCCTCAGTGCTACACTGGGCATCTCCAACAGAACTCCCTCATTGCTACACTGGGCATCTCCGACAGCACTCCCTCAGTACTACACTGGGCATCTCCGACAGCACTCCCTCAGTACTACACTGGGTATCTCCAACAGCACTCCCTCAATACTACACTGGGCATCTGTTACTGCACTCACATGGTACCTCACTGCGCAGCTCCGACAGCTCTCCCTCAGTGTTACACTGGACATCCCCCTCAGCACTCTACCTGTACTCCATTGGGTATCTCCGACAGCACTCCCTCGGCACTCTTGCAGTGTCAGCTCTATTACATCCTCATGTCTCGGGATTGAGGTGCTATTGACATATACATCGATAAATATATAACATCCTACTGTAGGTGTTGAGAACAATTAGAAGTATACCCATTGGACTCACTAGTAATGGCTCAATGTGATCAGAGCTGAGGATCACAGGGAGTTTAATGATGACTGACAGGCAGCATCTTGGCATGCGTGGAGCACAATCACGTCATTTCACCATCCGCTTTTTCACCTCTAGTGAGAAGTGATAGGGTATGGAGTCACATGATAGCATGTCATTGGATTATTTCTAGAACTATTCACAGATGCAATGGCGGAGGAGGTTTGGACTTAAGTTGATCATGTTCTGTGAAGTATTAGTAACAAAATTATATCAAGGTGATCAAAGGCCGCACCAGAGACAATGAGGCCTCCCTCAACATACTGCTGGCTTCACTATGGGCAGCAAGAGGGCCTTCTGCCCTTGTAATGAGGAACAAATGCTGCTGACGGAACAAATCAGGCATGCTGGAGTTGGCCAAATGGTTAGCAGCTGGAGTATTGGCATGAGGACTTGGAAAGGACTTGGTACAGAAAGCATTTTCATCATCTCACCAGATCAGGACAGTTGGGTAAAGATACAGCTCCATTCACATGTGGCAGTGTATGCCCCCCGCTCCCCTCCACCATCACTCTGTTTTGTTAAGCATACACAGTCACATCACTCCCAATTCATTTTCACAACACTCATAATCCAATCACATTGCACTTCCTCATCTCCACTTCCTCCATTATCATCCCTACACACTTTGTTCCTTATATAAAAGCAAAATACTGCAGATGCTGGAAATCTGAAACAAAAACAAAAATAGCTGGAAAAACTCAGCAGGTCTGACAGCATCTGCGGAGAGGAGCACAGTTAATGTTTCGAGTCCATATGACTCTTCATCAGAACTCTTCATTTCTTATGTTTGGCATTAGCACCTCAGTCAGTTCACCTGACTCTGAACACAAGTGACAAACAGCAGACATCCTCAAATGATAGTGTTAACATGTCCTAAAAAGGTGCTTTCAATACATTCCTCAAATACATACCAGTGTCACTTGTGATGCATTGCTCTGATAGACTCCCTCACTGAACAAACTGCATCCATGGGGAGGATTCAGGCCTTTCAGACTATCATGAATCCGCCCTACTTCCTGACAAAAGAAAAGAGCATCCCACTCACTCCCTGAGGCAGTATCTCATTACATAAGGATTGGAGTGAGTAACAAATATAAAGAGTAAGGACTGCAAACAGAATCCAGCAGATTATGGATCTGGCAAATGGGGAACAGCAGGCTTTGTCAAAAGTGACCTACCCTGGCAATCACAGTGAGACTGGACATTACTGCCACTGGCTGACAGCATTAAACTCTCTCACTGATAGTATTAACTTCCCTGGCTGACAGTATTAACTTCCCTGGCTGACAGCATTAAACACCCTGGCTGAGAGTATTAACTTCCCTGGCTGACAGAATCTAGCTCCCTGTCTGACAGTATTAACCTCCCTGGGTGACAGTTTTAACCTCCCAGGCTTACAGTATTAACCTCTCTCACCGATAGTATTTAGCTCACTGGCTGACAGTATTAACCTCACTGGCAGAAATGCCACGTGGATTGTCCATCTCGGCCTCCACTGAAGGCCCCCACATCACAGGTGCCACTCTTCAGCCAATCCAATTCACTCCACGTGATATCAAGAAATGGCTGAAGGCACTGGATACTGCAAAGGCTATGGGCCCTGACAATATTCCGGCAATAGTATTGAAGGCTTGTGTTCCAGAGCTTACCGCACCCCTAGCCAAGCTGTTCCAGTACAGCTACAACAATGGCATCTACCCGGCTATGTGGAAAATTGCCCAGGTATGTCCTAAGCATAAAAAGAAGGACAATCCAACTCATACAATTACCGCCCCATCAGTCTACTCTCGATCATCAGTAAAGTGATGGAAGGGGTCATCAACAGTGCTATCAAGTGCCACTTGCTTAGCAATAATCTGCTCACTGATGCCCAGTTTAGGTTCCACCAGGGCCATTCAGCTCCTGAACCTCATTACAACCTTGATTCAAACATGGAAAAAGAGCTGAACTCCAGAGGTGAGGTGAGAGTGACTGCCCTTGACATTAAGGCAACATTTGACAGACTGTGGCATCAAGGAGCCCTAGAAAAACTGGAGTCAATGGGAATCAGGGGAAAAACTCTCCGCTGGTTGGAGTCATACCTAGCACAAAGGAAGATGGTTGTGGTTGTTGGAGGTCAGTCATCTCAGCTCCAAGACATCACTGCAGGAGTTCCTCAGGGTAGTGTCCTCAGCCCAACCATCTTCAGCTGCTTCATCAATGACCTTCCTTCCATCATAAGATCAGAAGTGAGGATGTTCACTGATGATTGCACAATGTTCAGCACCATTTGTGACTCCTCGGATACTGAAGCAGTCTATGTCCAAATACAGCAAGACCTGGACAATATCCAGGCTTGGGCTGACAAGTGGCAAGTGACATTCGCGCCACACAAGTACCACGCAATGACCATCTCCAACAAGAGAGACTCCAACCACCGCCCCTTGACATTCAATGGCATTATCATCACTGAATCCCCCACTATCAACATCCTGGGGGTTACCATTGACCAGAAACTGAACTGGACTAGCCATATAAATACTGTGGCTACAAGAGCAGGTCAGAGGCTGGGAAGTGTGACAAGTAACTCACCTCCTGACTCCCCAAAGCCTGTCCACCATCTACAAGGCACAAGTCAGGAATGTGATGGAATACTCCCCACTTACCTGGATGTGTGCAGCTCCCGCAACACTGAAGAAGCTTAACACCATCCAGGACAAAGCAGCCCGCTTGATTGGCACCCCTTCCACAAACATTCACTCCCTCCACCACCAACACAGATTAGCAGCAGTGTGTACCATCTACAAGATGCACTGCAGAAATTCACCAAGGCCCCTTAGACAGAACCTTCCAAACCCACAACCACTACCATCTAGAAGGATAAGGGCAGCAGATAGATGGGAACACCACTACCTGGAAGTTCCCCTCCGAGTCACTCACTGTCCTGACTTGGAAATATATCACTGTTCCTTCACTGTTGCTGGATCAAAATCCTGGAACTTCCTCCCTAACATCTCTGTGGGTGTACCTACACCACATGGGCTGTAGCAGTTCAAGAAGGCAGCTCACCACCACCTTCTTAAGAGCAACTAGGGATGGGCAATAAAAACTGGCTGACAGTATTAATCTACCTTGCTGACAGGATTAACCTCACTGGCTGACAATATTAAACTCACTGGCTGACAGTATTAAACTCAATTGTTGATAGTATTAACCTCCCTGGCTGACAGAATGTCCTCACTGGCTGATAATATTAACCTCACTGGCAAAAATTATCAATCTGGCTGACAGTACCAACCTCTCTGGCTGACCGTATTAACCTAACTGGCTGACAATATTAATCTCCCTGGCTGACATTATTAATAAACGTGGCTGATAGCATGAACTTCCCTGGTTCTCAGTATTAAACTCCCTGTCTGACAGCATTAACCTCCCTCGCATACAGTATTAACCTCACTGGCTGACAGCATTAACCCCCCTCGCTTACAGTATTATCCTCACTGGCTGACAATATAAAACTCCCTGGCTGACAGTATTAACCTTACTGGCTGACAGTATTAATCTCACTGGCAGACAACATCCTCACTAGCTGACAGTATTAACCTCACTATACAACAGTATAAACCTCCCTGGCTGAGAGTATTAATCTCCCTGGCGGACTGTATTGTTCTCACTGGCTGACAGTATTAACCTCACTGGTTGGCAGGATTAACCTCACTGGTTGGCAGGATTAACCTCACTGGTTGGCAGAATTAACCTCACTGGCTGACATAAACCTCCCTGGCTGACAGTATGAAACTCCCTGGGTGACAGTATTAACCTGTCTTGCTGACAGTATTAAACTCACTGGATGACAGTATTAACCTCCCTGGCTAACAGCAATAACCCCACTGACTAAGAGCACTGAACTCCCTGTCTGATAGTATTAACCTCCCTGGCTAACAGGAATAACCCCACTGGCTGAGAGCATCAACCTCCCTGCTGACAGTATTAACCTCCCTGGCTGACATTATTAAACTAACTAGCTGACAGCATTAACCTCCCTGGCTTACAGCATGAACCTACCATGCTGACTATAATTAATCTCCCTGGTTGATAGTACTAACCTCCCTATCTGAGAGTATCAAGCTCCCTATCTGACAGGATTAACCTCCCTCTCTTACGGTATTAACCTCACTAGGTGACAGTATTAACCTCCTTGGCTGATAGCATGAACCTCCCTGTCTGAAGGTATTAACCTCCCTGTCTGAAAGTATTAACCTCCCGGGCTGACAATGTTAATCTCCCTGTCTGACAGTATTAATCTCCCTGACAGTATTAACCTCACTGGCTGACAGCATTAACCCCCCTCACTTACAGTATTAACCTCACTGGCTGACAATATAAAACTCCCTGGCTGACAGTATTAACTTTCCTGGCTGACAGTATTAAACTCATTGGCTGACAGTATTAATTTCACTGTCAGACAATATCAACCTCCCTGGCTGTCACTCTTAACCTCACTGGTTGACTGATTTAACCTCCCTGGCTGACTGTATCAACCTCCCCAGTTGATAGGTTTAACCTCACTGCCTGACAGTGTTAATCTCACTGATTGACAGTGTTAATCTCACTGGTTGACAGTGTTAATCTCACTGGTTGACTGATTTAGCCTCCCTTGCTGACAGTATTAAGCTCCCTGGCTGACAACATTAACCTCTCTGTCTGACAGCATTAAAGTCCCTCACTTACAGTATTAACCTCTCTGGCTAACAGCATGAATCTCCCTGTCTGAAAGTAATAACCTCCCTGGCTGCAGTATTCTCCTCACTGGCTAACAGTTTTAACCTCCCTGCCTGACAGGATTAACCAAGCTAGCTGACAGTATTAAGTTCTTTGGCTGGCAGCATTAAGCTCACTGGTTGACAGATTTAACCTCACTGGCTGACAGTATTAACCTCACTGGCTGACAGCATTAACCTCACTGGCTGACAATATTAACCAACCCAGCTGACAGCACAAACCTCCCTGGCTGACATTAGTAACCCCCATGGCTGACAGTATTAACCTCCATGGCTGACAGTTTTAACCCCCCTGTCTGAGAGTATCAACCTCCCTGTCTGAGAGCATTAACCTCCCTCACTTACGGTATTAACCTCACTGCCTGAGAGTATTAACCTCCATGGCTGATAGCATGAACTTCCCTGCCTGAAAGTATTAACCTCCCTGGCTGAGAGTATTACCCTCCGTGCTGACATTATTAACCAACCTGACTGACAGCATTAACCTCCCTGGCTGACAGTATTAATTCCCTGGCTGAAAGTATTAACCTCCCTGGCTGGCAGTATTAACCAATCTGGCTGACAGCATGAACCTCCGCGGCTGACATTATTAAGCTCCCCGGCTGACAGTATTAATCTCCCAGGCTAACAGCATTAACCTCACTGGCTGACAGTAGTAAACTCCATGGCTGACAGTATTAACCTCCCTGCCTGACAGCAATATCCTCACTGGCTGACATTATTAACCTCCCTGGCGGACAGTACTAAACTCCCTGTCTGACAGCATTAACCTCACTCGCTTACAGTATTAACCTTATAGGCTGACAGTATTAAGCTCCCTGGCTGATATTATTAACCTCCCTGGCAGACAGTACTAAACTCCCTGTCTGACAGCATTAACCTCCCTCGCTTACAGTATTAACTGTATAGGCTGACAGTATTAAGCTCCCTGGCTGACAGTATTAACCTCTCTGGCTGAAAACATTAACCTCTCTGGCTGACAGCATTAAGCTCCCTCGCTTACAGTATTAACTGTATAGGCTGACAGTATTAATCTCACTGGCTGACAGTATTAACCTCCCTGGCTGACAGCATGAATCTCCCTATCTGAAAGTAATAACCTCCCTGGCTGCACTATTAACCTCACTGGCTAACAGTTTTAACCTCCCTGCCTGACAGGATTAACCAAGCTAGCTGACAGTATTAAGCTCCTTGGCTGACAGCATTAAGGTCACTGGTTGACAGATTTAACCTCCCTGTCTGACAGTATTAACCTCACTGGTTGACACTGTTAATCTCACTGGCTGAATGATTTAACCTCCCTGTTTTACAGTGTTAACCTCCCTGACTGACAGTATTAACCTCGCTGCCTGGCTGATTTAACTCCCTGGCTAACAGTTTTAACCTCCCTGGCTGAAAGTCTAAACCTCACTGGCAAACACCATTATCCTCACTGACTGACAGTATTAACCTTACTGGCTGACAGCTTTAACCTCGCTGGCTGACAGCATTAACCTCACTAGATGGCAGTATTAAACTCACTGGCTGATAGTATTAAACTTACTGCCTGACAGTATTAAGCTCACTGACTGACAGCAGTAACCTCACTGGCTGAAGGTATTAAACTCACAGGCTGACAGTATTACCCTCTCTGGCTGATAGCATTAACTTCCCCAGCTCAAAATATTTTAACCTCACTGATGAACAGTATTAACCTCCCTGGCTGACAGTATTAACCTCACTGGCTGACAGCATTAACCTGCCTGGTTGACAGCATTAACCTCCCTGATTCACAGCTTTAACCAACCTGGCTGGCTGGATTAACCTCCCTGCCTGACAGCAATATCCTCACTGGCTGACATTATTAACCTCCCTGGCGGACAGTACTAAACTCCCTGTCTGACAGCATTAACCTCCCTCGCTTACAGTATTAACTGTATAGGCTGACAGTATTAAGCTCCCTGGCTGACAGTATTAACCTCCCTGGCTGACAGCATGAATCTCCCTATCTGAAAGTAATAACCCCCCTGGCTGCACTATTAACCTCACTGGCTAACAGTTTTAACCTCCCTGCCTGAGAGGATTAACCAAACTAGCTGACAGTATTAAGCTCCTTGGCTGACAGCATTAAGATCACTGGTTGACAGATTGAACCTCCCTGACTGACAGTATTAACCTCACTGGTTGACACTGTTAATCTCACTGGCTGAATGATTTGACCTCCCTGTTTTACAGTGTTAACCTCCCTGACTGACAGTATTAACCTCGCTGCCTGGCTGATTTAACTCCCTGGCTAACAGTTTTAACCTCCCTGGCTGACAGGATTAATCTCCCTGGCTGAAAGTCTAAACCTCACTGGCAAACACCATTAACCTCACTGACTGACAGTATTAACCTCACTGACTGACAGTATTAACCTCACTGGCTGAAAGGAATAACCTCACTGGTTGACAGGATTAACCTCACTGGCTGACAGGATTAACCTCACTGACTGACAGGATTAACCTCACTGGTTGACAGGATTAACCTCACTGGCTGACAGGATTAACCTCACTGACTGACAGGATTAACCTCACTGGTTGACAGGATTAACCTCACTGACTGACAGGATTAACCTCACTGACTGACAGTATTAACCTCACTGGCTGAAAGGATTAACCTCACTGACTGACAATATTAACCTCACTGGTTGACAGGATTAACGTCACTGTCTGAAAGGATTAACCTCACTGACTGACAATATTAACCTCACTGGTTGACAGGATTAACCTCACTGTCTGAAAGGATTAACCTCACTGTCTGACAGTGTTAATCTCACTGGTTAACAGTATTAATCTCACTGGCTGACAGTGTTACTCTCATTGGGTGACAGGATTAACCAACCTGACTGAAAGTCTGAACCTCACTGGCAAACAGCATGAACCTCCTTGGCTGACATTATTAACCTTACTGGCTGACAGCTTTAACCTCGCTGGCTGACAGCATTAACCTCACTAGATGGCAGTATTAACCTCACTGGCTGATAGTATTAAACTCACTGCCTGACAGTATTAAACTCAATGACTGACAGCAGTAAGTAACCTCACTGGCTGAAGGTATTAAACTCACAGGCTGACAGTATTACACTCCCTGGCTGATAGCATTAACTTCCCCAGCTCAAAATGTTTTAACCTCACTGATGAACAGTATTAACCTCACTAGCTGACAGCATTAACCTCCCTGATTGACAATTTTAACCAACCTGGCTGGCTGGATTAACCTCCCTGGATGACACCATGAACCTCCCTGTGAGTCTGTGTGTGTGTGTGTGTGTGTGTTGGATTTTGTGTGTTGGAGTGTGTGTGTGTGTGATGGTGTTTGTGTTGGAGTGTCTGTGTGTGTATGAGGGTATGTGTGTGTGAGAGGGTGTGTGTGTTGGAGTGTGTGAGGTTGTGTGTCGGAGTGTGGGAGGGTGTGATGGTTTGTTTATTGGAGTGTGTGTGTATGAGGGTGTGTGTGTTGGAGTGTGTGCTTGTGAGGGTGTGTGTTAGAGTGTGTGTTAGAGTGTGTGGAGGGATGTGAGGGTGAATGTGAGGGTGTGTGAGGGGGGATGTAAGGGGGGATGTGAGGGTGTGTGAGGGGGATGTAAGGGGGGATGTGAGGGTGAATATGAGGGGGTGTGAGGGGGGATGTAAGGGGGGATGAGAGAGAGAATGTGAGGGGGTGTGAGGGAGTGTGAGGGGGATGTGAGGGGGAGTGTGAGGGGGTGTGCGGGGGTGTGAGGGAGTGTGAGGGGGAGTGTGAGGGAGTGTGAGGGGGTGTGCGGGGGGATGTGAGGGGGAGTGTGAGGGAGTGTGAGGGGGTGTGCGGGGTTGTGAGGGAGTGTGAGGGGGAATGTGAGGAGGTGTGCGGGGGGATGTGAGGGGGAGTGTGATGGAGTGTGAGGGGGAATGTGAGGGGGTGTGCGGGAGGATGTGAGGGGGAGTGTGAGGAGGTGTGCGGGGGGATGTGAGGGGGAGTGTGAGGGAGTGTGAGGGGGAGTGTGAGGGGGTGTGCGGGGGGATGTGAGGGGGAGTGTGAGGGAGTGTGAGGGGGTGTGCGGGGGTGTGAGGGAGTGTGAGGGGGCGTGTGAAGGGGTGTGCGGGGGGATGTGAGGAGGAGTGTGAGGGGGTGTGCGGGGGTGTGAGGGAGTGTGAGGGGGAGTGTGAGGGGGTGTGAGGGGGTGTGAGGGAGTGTGAGGGGGAGTGTGAGGGGCTGTGCGGGGGGATGTGAGGGGGAGTGTGAGGTGGTGTGAGGGGGTGTGCGGCGGTGTGAGGGAGTGTGAGGGAGTGTGAGGGTGAATGAGAGGGTGTGTGAGGGGGGATGTAAGGGGGGATGTGAGGGTGTGTGAGGGGGATGTAAGGGGGGAATGTGAGGGTGAATATGAAGGGGTGTGAGGGGGGATGTAAGGGGGGATGAGAGAGTGAATGTGAGGGGGTGTGAGGGAGTGTGAGGGTGATGTGAGGGGGAGTGTGAGGGGGTGTGATGGGGTTGTGAGGGGGGTGTGAGGGGGAGTGTGAGGGGGTGTGCGGGGGGATGTGAGGGGGAGTGTGAGGGGGTGTGATGGGGATGTGAGGGGGGGTGTGAGGGGGAGTGTGAGGGGGTGTGCGGGGGGATGTGAGGGGGAGTGTGAGGGAGTGTGAGGGGGAGTGTGAGGGGGTGTGCGGGGGGATGTGAGGGGGAGTGTGAGGGAGTGTGAGGGGGTGTGCGGGGGTGTGAGGGAGTGTGAGGGGGAGTGTGAAGGGGTGTGCGGGGGGATGTGAGGGGGAGTGTGAGGGGGTGTGCGGGGGTGTGAGGGAGTGGGAGGGGGAGTGTGAGGGGGTGTGAGGGGGTGTGAGGGGGAGTGTGAGGGAGTGTGAGGGGGTGTGCGGGGGTGTGAGGGAGTGTGAGGGGGAGTGTGAGGGGGTGTGAGGGGATGTGAGGGGGAGTGTGAGGTGGTGTGAGGGGGTGTGCGGCGGTGTGAGGGAGTGTGAGGGAGTGTGAGGGTGAATGAGAGGGTGTGTGAGGGGGGATGTAAGGGGGGATGTGAGGGTGTGTGAGGGGGATGTAAGGGGGGAATGTGAGGGTGAATATGAAGGGGTGTGAGGGGGGATGTAAGGGGGAATGAGAGAGTGAATGTGAGGGGGTGTGAGGGAGTGTGAGGGTGATGTGAGGGGGAGTGTGAGGGGGTGTGATGGGGTTGTGAGGGGGGTGTGAGGGGGAGTGTGAGGGGGTGTGCGGGGGGATGTGAGGGGGAGTGTGAGGGGGTGTGATGGGTATGTGAGGGGGGGTGTGAGGGGGAGTGTGAGGGGGTGTGCGGGGGGATGTGAGGGGGAGTGTGAGGGAGTGTGAGGGGGAGTGCCTGGGGGTGTGCGGGGGCGTGAGGGAGTGTGAGGGGGAGTGTGAGGGAGTGTGAGGGGATGTGCGGGGGGATGTGAGGGGGAGTGTGAGGGAGTGTGAGGGGGAGTGTGAGGGGGTGTGCGGGGGGATGTGAGGGGGAGTGTGAGGGAGTGTGAGGGGGTGTGCGGGGGTGTGAGGGAGTGTGACGGTGAGTGTGAAGGGGTGTGCGGGGGGATGTGAGGGGGAGTGTGAGGGGGTATGCGGGGGTGTGAGGGAGTGTGAGGGGGAGTGTGAGGGGGTGTGAGGGGGTGTGAGGGGGAGTGTGAGGGAGTGTGAGGGGGTGTGCGGGGGTGTGAGGGAGTGTGAGGGGGAGTGTGAGGGGGTGTGCGGGGGATGTGAGGGGGAGTGTGAGGGAGTGTGAGGGGGTGTGCGGGGGTGTGAGGGAGTGTGAGGGGGTTGTGAGGGGGAATGTGAGGGGATGTGCGGGGGTGTGCGGGGGGATGTGAGGGGGAGTATGACGGAGTGTGAGGGGGTGTGCGGGGGTGTGAGGGAGTGTGAGGGGGAGTGTGAGGGGGTTTGAAGGGGTGTGAGGGGGAGTGTGAAGGGGTGTGCGGGGGGATGTGAGGGGGAGTGTGAGGGAGTGTGAGGGGGAGTGTGAGAGGGTGTGCGGGGGGATGTGAGGGGGAGTGTGAGGGAGTGTGAGGGGGTGTGCGGGGGGATGTGAGGGGGAGTGTGAGGAGGTGTGAGGGGGTGTGCGGGGGTGTGAGGGAGTGTGAGGGGGAGTGTGAGGGGGTTTGCGGGGGATGTGAGGGGGAGTGTGAGGGAGTGTGAGGGGGTGTGCGGGGGGATGTGAGGGGGAGTGTGAGGGGGTGTGCGGGGGGATGTGAGGGGGAGTGTGAGGGGGTGTGCGGGGGGGATGTGAGGGGGAGTGTGAGGGAGTGTGAGGGGGTGTGCGGGGGTGTGAGGGAGTGTGAGGGAGTGTGAGGGGGTGTGCGAGGGGATGTGAGGGGGAGTGTGAGGGAGTGTGAGGGGGTGTGCGGGGGGATGTGAGGGGGAGTGTGAGGGAGTATGAGGGGGTGTGCGGGGGGATGTGAGGTGGAGTGTGAGGGGGACTGTGAGGGGGTGTGCGGGGGGATGTGAGGGGGAGTGTGAGGGGGACTGTGAGGGGGTGTGCGGGGGGATGTGAGGGGGAGTGTGAGGAGGAGTGTTGGGGGGAGTGTGAGGGGATGTGCGGGGGGATGTGAGGGGGAGTGTGAGGGGGACTGTGAGGGGGTGTGCGGGGGGATGTGAGGGGGAGTGTGAGGGGGAGTGTGAGGGAGTGTGCGGGGGGATGTGAGGGGGAGTGTGAGGAGGACTGTGAGGTGGTGTGCGGGGGGATGTGAGGGGGAGTGTGAGGGGGACTGTGAGGGAGTGTGCGGGGGATGTGAGGGGGAGTGTGAGGGGGACTGTGAGGGGGTGTGCGGGGGGATGTGAGGGGGAGTGTGAGGAGGAGTGTTGGGGGGAGTGTGAGGGGATGTGCGGGGGGATGTGAGGGGGAGTGTGAGGGGGACTGTGAGGGTGTGTGCGGGGGGATGTGAGGGGGAGTGTGAGGAGGAGTGTTGGGGGGAGTGTGAGGGGATGTGCGGGGGGATGTGAGGGGGTGTAGGAGTTGATGGGCTGTGCGTGTTTGGAAGGCCTGACACTGCGGTAGTCAGTCTGTGGGTCGATGTGTCAGTGGGAGCTGGGGCAGCGGCCGGGATCAGGGAGGGGGATTGGGACCTTTCCAGGCCCTTTGGGGAGCGGTCACCGCGGTCACTGTCCCCCTCACCACCCCGCACTGTCCCCCTCACCACCCCGCACTGTCCCCCTCACCACCCCGCACTGTCCCCCTCACCTCCCCGCACTGTCCCCCTCACCTCCCCGCACTGTCCCCCTCACCTCCCCGCACTGTCCCCCTCACCTCCCCGCTCTGTCCCCCTCACCTCCCCGCACTGTCCCCCTCACCTCCCCGCACTGTCCCCCTCACCTCCCCGCACTGTCCCCCTCACCTCCCCGCACTGTCCCCCTCACCTCCCCGCACTGTCCCCCTCACCTCCCCGCACTGTCCCCCTCACCTCCCCGCACTGTCCCCCTCACCTCCCCGCACTGTCCCCCTCACCACCCCGCACTGTCCCCCTCACCTCCCCGCACTGTCCCCCTCACCACCCCGCACTGTCCCCCTCACCTCCCCGCACTGTCCCCCTCACCTCCCCGCACTGTCCCCCTCACCACCCCGCACTGTCCCCCTCACCTCCCCGCACTGTCCCCCTCACCACCCCGCACTGTCCCCCTCACCTCCCCGCACTGTCCCCCTCACCTCCCCGCACTGTCCCCCTCACCTCCCCGCACTGTCTATCTCAGCAACTCGCTGCTGCTCTACTGCAAATCCTGGAATTCTCGCTCGGCTAAATTTTAGATATCCCCCAAATTGAACTGACCCGTACCTGCCGCAGGGAGGTGCTGGGTGTGGTAGGGGCTTGACTGGACTGAGTGGGGAGAGGGGGGCTGTTGGTTATGGGTGGGTCCGGGCTGGGTTGGGTTGGGGCTATTTGGGGGAGGTTCTGGGCGGGCAGGGGGAGGAGCTGTGGGTAGGGTGCGGGGCTGTGTGGGGCAGTGGAGAGGCTGTGGGGAGGCATAGGGTCTGAGTGGGGATGGCGATCGGCTGCGCGGGGCTGCGGAGCGACTGTGGGGAGGGGCGGGTCTGGGTTTTGATGGGGGAGGGGCTGTAGGGAGGGGGGAGGGGCTGCAGGGAGGGGGAGGGGCTGCAGTGACGTGTTTCAGTCCATTGACAATGAAGCATTGTTATCCACTCTTCAGAGGTGAGAGCAGCAGCCTGGAATCGAGGGGAACCATCTCTCTGCAGTTCTGGGGTGTGAAGTGGTTTGTATTTTTGCTCCTGGGGGAAACTCTTTCGAGTTATCAACAGTCACAGATTGTAACTCTTTCGAGTACAATCACAGTTCTTGGTTTCCGGGAGTGGGACATGAACCCACAACCCTCTGATTCAAAGGCGAGAGTGCTATGAACTGAGCCACAGCCAAATGAACAGAGACAAGAGGATGGAGGATTGAGCAGCGTTGACTGGAGACAGGCCTATCAGGATGGAGGGTGGGCAGGGGAATGATGAGGCAGCATTGACAGGCATGTCTCTTCATGCAGCCATCATTCAGGAGTTCAGCTTCTATGCTGCAGAATTGCTGCTTCGCTACACATCCTGCATGACAATTTGTATTGCCATGGTAACGGTGCAATGCGGAGCCGGTATCCAAGCAGCTGTTACCAATGACTGATGACATCAGTCTGCTTTGTGCTAATTTGAATAATTGCACATCATGCATTTCCACAGGCAGGACTCCGGGAATAACATCTGCTCATTGTGCACACTTAGCAACAACTTCAGGGTGACTGAGCTCACCCAGGCCAGAGAACAGCTTCTCCAGCATCCTTCACTATTTAAACAGCTCATCTCAAACTCTTTCTCCTCTCCTCAATGTGCTGACCCTCTCTCCCCCTCCCCTGTAGGTGCTGACCCTCTCTCCCCCTCTCCTGAAGGTGCTGACTCTCTCTCCCCTCCCCTGAAGGTGCTTTTTTTATTCATTCACGAATGTGGGCTTCACTGGTTAGGCCATCATTTCTTGCCTATTCCTAATTGCCCTTGAGAAGGTGGTGGTGAGCTGCCTTTTTGAACTGTTGCAGTCTATGTGGTGTAGGTACACCCACAGTGCTGTTAGGGAGGGAGTTTCGGGATTTTGACAGTGAAGGAACGGCGATATATTTCCAAGTCAGGATGGTGAGCGACTTGGAAGGGAACTTCCAGGTGGTGATGTTCCTATGTGTCTGCTGCTCTTGTCCTTGTAGATGGTAGGGGCCGTGGGTTTGGAAGGTGCTGTCGAAGGAGCCTTGGTTAATTCCTGCAGTGCATCTTGGTAGATGGTACACACTGCTGCCACTGTGCATCGGTGGTGGAGGGAGTAAATGTTTGTGGATGGAGTGCCAATCAAGCGGGTTGCTTTGTCCTGGATGGTGCCAAGCTTCTTGTGTTTTTGGAGCTGCACTCATCCAGGCAAGTGGAGAATATTCTATCACACTCCTGACTTGTGCCTCGTAGATGGTGGACAGGCTTTGGGGAGTCAGGAGGTGAGTTACTCATCGCAAGATTCCGAGCCTCTGACTTGCTCTTGTAGCCACAGTATTTATATGGCTAGTCCAGTTCAGTTTCTGGTCAATGGTTACCCCCAGATGTTGATAGTGGGGGATTCAGTGACGGTAATGCCATTGAAAGTCAAGAGGAGATGGTTGGATTCTCTCTCTTTGGATTTGGTCAGTGCCTGGCACTTGTGTGGCACAAATGTTACTTGCCACTTGTCAGCCCAAGCCTGGATATTGTCCAGGTCTTGCTGCATTTGGACATGGACTGCTTCAGTATCTGAGGAGTCGCGAATGGTGCTGAACATTGTGCAATCATCAGCGAACATCCCCACTTCTGACCTTATGATTGGTCAAATGCAGCCTTGAGGTCAAGCGCTGTCACTCTCACCTCACCTCGGGAGTTCAGCTCTTTTGTCCATGTTTGAACCAAGGTTGTAATGAGGTCAGGAGCTGAGTGGCTCTGGCAGAACCCAAACTGAGCATCAGTGAGCAGATTATTGCTAAGCAAGTGCTGCTTGATAGCGTTGTTGATGACCCCCTCCCATTACTTTACTGATGATCGAGAATAGACTGGTTAGATGGTAATTGGCAGGATTGGGTATGTCCTGCTTTTTATGTACAGGACATACCTGGGCAATTTTCCACATGGCAGGGTAGATGCCAGTGTTGTAGCTGTACTGGAACAGTTTGGTTAGGGGCGCGGCAAGTTCTGGAGCACAAGTCTTCAGTACCATTGCCGGAATATTATCAGGGCCCATTGCCTTTGTGCTATCCAGTGCCTTGAGCCGTTTCTTGATATCACATGGAATTAAGTGAATTGGCTGAAGACTGGCATCTTTGATGCTGAGGATCTCCGGAGGAGGCCGAGATGGATCAGCCTTATCTTTTGCACTGATGTGCTGGGCTCCCCCATCACTGAGGATGGGGATATTTGTGGGAACTCCTCCTCCAGTGAGTTGTTTAATTGCCCACCACCATCCACAGCTGGATGTGGCAGGACTGCAGAGCTTAGATCTGATCCGTTAGTTATGGAATCGCTTAGCTCTGTCTATCGTTTGCTGCTTATACTGTTTGGCATGCAAGCAGTCCTGTGTTATAGCTTCAACAGGTTGACTCCTTATTTTTAGTTACACCTGGTGCTGCTCCTGGCATGCCCTCCTGCACTCTTCATTGAACCAGGGTTGATCCCCTGGCTTGATGGTAATGGTAGAGTGGGGGATATTCCTGGCCATGAGGTTACAGATTGTGGTTGAGTACAATTCTGCTGCTGCTGATGGCCCACAGTGCCTCATGGATGCCCAGTCTTGAGTTGCTAGATCTGTTTGAAATTTATCACGATGGTAGTGCCACACAACACGATGGAATGTGTCCTCAATGTGAAGGCAGAACTTCAGCTCCACAATAACTTGTTAGTGTTCAGTCCTACCAATACTGTCATGGACATTTGCACCTGTGGCAGGCAGGCTGGTGAGGATGAGGTCAGGTATGTTTTTCCCTCTTGTTGGTTCCCTCACCACCTGCCGCAGACCCAGTCTAGCAGCTATGTCATTTAGGCTCGGTCAGTAGTGGTACTACAGAGCTACTCTTGGTGATGGACATTGCATCTGTTGCCACCCTCATTGCTTCCTCTAAGTAGCGTTCAACATGGAGGAGCACTGATTCAGCAGCTGAGGCAGGGCAACATGTGGTAATCAGGAGGTTTCCTTACCCATGTTTGACCTGATGCCATGAGACTTCAGGGGTCCAGAGTTGATGTTGAGGGCTGCCAGGGCAACTCCTTCCTGACTGTATACCACTGTGCCGCCACCTCTGCTGGATCAGCCCTGCCGGTGGGACAGGACATACCTAGGGATGGTGATGGCGATGGTGGTGTCTGGGACATTATCTGTAAGATATGATTTTGTGAGGATGACTATGTCAGGCTTTTACTCGACTAGTCTGTGAGACAGCTCTCCCAATTGGCACTAGGCCCCAGATATTAATGAGGAGGACTTTGCAGGGTTGACAGGGCTGAGTTTGCCATTGTCATTTCCGGTGCCTAGGTCGAGGCCGGGTGATCTGTCTGCTTTCATTCCCTTTTTTTAAGGCTTTGTAGTGGTTTGATACAACTGAGTGGTTTGCTAGGCCATTTCAGAGGGTGTTTAAGAGTCAAGGACTGAGAAATTTCTTTCCCTAAAGGGCATTAGTGAACCAGGTAAGTCATTACAATAGTCAACAATGGTTTCGTGGTCATCATTAGATTTTTAATGCCAGATTTTTATTGAATTCAAATTCCACCATCTGCCATGGCGGGATTCAAACCCTGGTGCCCAGATCACTACCCTGGGTCTCTGAATTACTAGTCCAGTGACAATATCACTATGCCATTGCCTCCACCTGACTCCCCCTACTCTGGAGGTGCCAGCCCCCTTCACCCCCACCCCCCCACCCCCCCAAAATGTATTATAGTAGTAAGTACCCTCTACGATTATTGCCTTGTTTGTAATGTGCTTTGGGGTATACTGAGCTGGTGTTAACTTCTAACAGCTTAGAAATAAAAGATGATAACAACTGGGTAGAAGATTGGGCAAAACCCCTTAAAGAACCGGAAGAGTGTGGTAAAGTGTGACAATGGGAGGAGAGATAAAGGTTGTTAAGAAGCCCGTCAATCAGGGAGAATTCCTTGTGTCACAAAATTCTGCTTGCTAAAGTGAAGGACAGGGCCAGCAGTGTGCTCTCCATTTAATCTACGCCAGTATCAACATGAACATGTACTTTGTGCCTCAGCACAGTAAAACATTCCAAGGTGCTGCACAGGAGCAGAATGAGAGAAACATTGGCACTAGACACACAAGGAGATATTCAGACATGTGACCAAAAGCTTCTCAAAGAAGTAGCCTTTAAGCACTGTCAGTTTTTTACCTTTGCCATAGTCCTGAGGTGGCCTATGTGACGGTGTCTGTAGTTAATTAGCCCTCCTCATCCGCCCTGATCTGTTTCCAGTCTTGTTGACCATGCCATCCTCCTCCAAAACCTGACCACTGTTATCCACCTGGCGGGGACTGCACTTGCCTGGTTCCATTCTTGTTTATTTAATTGAAGCCAGAGAATCACCTGTGATGACTTCTCTTCCCAGTCCCACCACCATTACCTCTGGTGTCCTCAAACAATCTGTCCTTGTTCTCCCTCCTATTTCTCACCTACATGTTCCCCTTCAATGACATCATCCCAAAACATAACATCAGATTCCACATGTACACTGATAACACCCAGCTCTACCTCACCTGCACCATCCTCGACACCTCCACCGTCTCCAAATTATTGCCCTGCTTGCCTGATATTCAGTGCTGGATGAGCGGAAATTTTCTCCAACAAAATATTGGGAAGACTGAAGCTATTGTTTTTGGCCTCTGCCACAAACTCTGTCCCCTAACCATCAGCCCATCTAGCCTCTAGGGTGTGTCCGAGTTTACTTATTCCACTGTTGGTGGCCATGCCTCTGGGCCCCTAACCTCGAATACCCACCCTACCCCTTTCCACCCCTCGAGCTCGCTTTCCTCCTTTAAGGCACTCTTTAAGACCTATCTCTTTTAATCAAGTTTTTGTTCATCTGGCCAAATATCTCCTTATGTAGCTCGGTGTCAGTGCCTTGTGAAGTTTTATTATGTTAACGATGCCATATAAATGTAAATTGTTGTTGTTGCTTGTTACTTGACTATTTTAATGCACACCTGGCTGGCCTCCCACTGGGAACATAAACTCATGCAAAATCCTGCTGGTTGTGGCCTAACTTTCACCAAGTCCCATTCACCCATCACCCCTGTGCTTGCTGATTTACACTGGCTCCTGATTCAGCAATGCCTCACTTTTAAAATTCCCATCCTTGTTTTCAGATCCCTCCAAGGCCACTTCCCTCCCTATCTCTGTAACTTCCACCAGCATTGCCAACTCATATCCCTGCACTTCTCCAAATCTTGCCTCTTGAGCATCACTGATTTTAATCACCCCACTATCTCCCTTCAGTTGCCGTGACCCCAAGCTCCAGAATTCTCTCACCGAACATCTCCGGCTCCCGACCTTGCATTTCTCTTTTAAGATGTTCCTTAAAACCTCCTCTTGCATCAAGCTTTTAGTTACCTGACCTAAGATCTCTTTTGTGACTTGGTATCAGTTTTGTTTGATCACATGCCTGTGAAGAGCTCGGGGAGGTTTGATGATGTTAAAGGCACAACATAAATACGAGTTACTGTTACCGTTAACAAGGTCAACGTTTGAGAATTCAAAACTCCAAACAGCAAAGTTAAATAAATAAAACTAGATAATCTCCTATCAATAGAATACCTGACAAGGAAAGCTCTTTCTATATATAAGTTATTCACAAAAAGACAGTTCTCCATGCAGATGACAAAAAATGAAATTGCTACTTGATATGTTGGTCAGTATATTGACTGTGAGCCTATGACTGTATCATCCCACCGTTCAACATTCACTTGTAAAGTTATTGTAGTTAAAGCCTGGATTAAACTCTGATTTTGAGATGATGCCCCAGCATTTTCGAAGATCGAGAGCTCAGAAGGAAGCCCAGGATAGATCAAATAACTTAGTGAGAATTTTCAGTGTTAGTTGAAACAGATTGAAATAATGGAACTAGTGATCATCCCATCAAGGCCATGGGATTTCTCTTCATGACAACAACCTGACTAGACCAGCTGAAGTATTGAGAGTCTCAGGGGCAGCAAAGAGCAGAGGGTAGAAAAGATGAAAGCGCTGCCTCCTGGAACCTATCAGAATTAGGAACATAACTCACAAAGACTGGTGTCAGAAAGGGAAGAGTTGTAGGTTCTGACACTAGAGAGGAAGAATTGTAGAGTCTCACCCCAGAGGGGAAGATTTGTAGGGTCTGATAGGGTCTGTCACTCAGCTGAAAGTAGTTGCCCTCAATAGGTGTTAATGACTAACAAGAAGCTGAGCTGGCTAGTCAATCATCAGAGGCTTTATATGGGCAGAGGGGTTTGAAACCGGCATGCAGAAGGGGATGCGCAGAAACCAGACAACCCTTGAATGATACCTGATTGAGTGAGGAGTTGGGAATTTGGCTCAGGTGGGAATTCGGTGCACAGGGAGAAAAAGTTGCTCCTTTTTTCTCCCCAATCTCCAGCAGTTGGTGAGTTTCCTTCCTTGTCTCTGAGCTAGGTGAGTGTAACTTTCTATGACTTTATCTGTGTAAATTAACTAATGGACTAATTAAATAAATAACGTTGGGCAGAAGTGACAGGGCTGGTGGTGTGCCGTGACTGCAGCATGTGTGAATCTGTGGAATGCACTGCAATCCTAGACAAACATATCTGTAGGAAGTGTCTGCAGCTTAGGCAACTCCGGCTCGGAGTTGCTGAGCTGGAGTCTGAGTTGTGGACATTGGGAGACATCAGGGAGGGGGAGAGTTACCTGGGTACTTTGTTCCAGGAGGCAGTCACCCTTAGGTTAGGCAGAACTTTAGAGTTGGTCGATGGTCAGGGACAGGAGGGTGTGACTGGGAGACAGGCAGGTGTGGAGAATCAGCATATAGTGATGGAGGACCCTCAGCCCATGACTTTGACCAATAGTTACGAGATGTTGGCTAACTCTGTGAATGAGGAGAAGGACTGCAAGGTGGATGAGTGGACTGACCATAGCACACCGGTGAAGGATGCCATTCAAGTGGGGGGTGTGGTTGGGATAGGAGATGGCATAGTCAGGGGGATAGATACAATTCCCTGCAGTTGAGAGCAAGAGTCCAGACAGCTATGTTGCCTGCCTGGTGCCAGGGTTTGTGATATTTGTTCTGGGCTGGAGAGGAACTAGCTGTGGGAGGGCAAGGATCCAGTGGTCATGGTCCATGTAGGTACCATGACATAGGATGAGGAAAGGAAGTATGAGCAGCTAGGGGCTAAGTTTAAAAAGCACAATCTCAAAGGTAGTAATCCAATCTCTGGATTACTACCTAAGCCACAAGCAAATTGGCAGAGGATAAATCAAATTAGAGTTAAATGCATGGTTAGAGATTGTTATGGGAGCAATAGGTTTCAATTCATGGGGCACTAGCACCAGGGCAGAGGGGAGAATGTGGGCTGTACAGGTGGAAAGGTCTACACTTGAACAGTGCTGTGGCATGTATCCTGGTGAGTTGTATAACAAGGGCATTAGAGAGAGCTTTAAACTAAATAATAGGGGCAAGGGATCATGTGAGCGGTGATATAGTAAAGTAAAAGGAAAAAACAAAGTAATGGAGCAGGGTAGCAATTTGGATAATGAGTTCCAGAGTGTGACAGAAAGGGACAGAACATACGGTTATAAGAGTGCCTCAGCAGATTAAACCAAAATTGGTTTTAAAAAAATAAGAGTTTAAAGCCCTGTTTCCGAATGCATGTAGCATTTGAAACAAAAGGGATGAATGTTTAGCACAGATAGAGATAAATATGTATGGCCTGATAGGCATTACAGAGACATGGTTGAAAGGTGACCAAGGCTGGGGCCTGAATGTTGAAGGGTTTTTGACATAGTAAAACAACAGGAAGCTTGGAAAAGATGGTGAGGTAGCTCCATTAATTAAGGATGGCATTAGTTCAGTACTGAGAGAAGACCTTAACTTGAAAGAGCAAGATGTAGAATTAATTTGGGTAGAGATATGAAATAGTAAAGGTAAGAGGTCACTTGTGGGAGTAGTTTATAGACCCCATAACAGAGTAAGACAGGGTATACAGGAAGAAATTAATGGGGTGTGTAAGAATGGTTTTGTAATAATCATGGGTGACTTTAGTCTACATGTCAATTAGGAAAATTGGACTGGCAAAGGTAGTCTGGAAAATGAGTTTGAAGAGAGTTTTTGGGACAGTTTCTTAGAGCTGTACATTCTAGATCCAACCAAGGAATGGGCTTTCCTGGACCTGGTAATGTGCATTGAGACAGGATTAATTAATAACCTCACAGTGAAGGAGCCACTAGGCAACAGCGATCACGACGTGGTAGAATTTCATGTTCAGTTTAAAATGGAGAAATGTGGATCCATGACTAGTATTTTAAAGCTAAATAAGGGTAATTGTGAAGGCAGAACTGGTTAAGGTGAACTGGGAAACTAGATTGAAAGGTAGAACAGTAGAGATGCAGTGGCAGATATTTAAGGAGATATTTAATAACTCTCAGTAAAGGTTTATCCCAGAAATAAAGACTCTCTGAGCCAGGGAACTACAGGCCAGTGAGTCTCATGTCAGTGGTAGGGAAACTATTGGAGAAAATTCTGAAGGAGAGAATCTATCTCCACTTGGAGAGGCAAGGTTTGATCAGGGATAGTCAGCATAGCTTTGTCAGAGGGAATTCATGCCTAACAAATTTGATTGATTTTTTTGAGGAGGTGACCAGGTGTGTAGATGAGGGTAATCCAGCTGATGTAGTTTATATGGATTTCAGCCAAGCCTTTGACAAGGTCCCACATGGGAGACTTATAAAGAAGGCAAATGCACATGGAATACAGGGTAATTTGATAAGGTGGATTCAAAATTGGCTTAGTTGTAGGAGACAGAGGGTGATGACAGAAGGCTGCTTTAGTGACTGGAAGCCAGTGTCCAGTGGTGTACCACAGGGATCTGTGCTGGGTCCCCTATTATTTATCATTTATATAAACAACATAGATGACTATGTGGGGGGGTAGGATTAGTAAATTTGCAGATGACACAAAGATTGGCCGGGTGGTTAACAGTGAGGTTGAGTGTCTCTGGGCTGCAGGATGATATGGACAGGATGGTCAAATGGGCAGATAAGTGACAGATGGAATTTAACACTGAAAAGCGTGAGGTGATACACTTTGGAAGGAGTAATTTGACATGGAAGTATTCAATGAACGACATGACACTAGGAAATTCTGAGGAACAAAGGGACCTTGGTGTGTGTGTCCATAGATATCTGAAGGCAGAGTGGCATGTTAGTGGGGTGGTGAAAAAGGCATATGGGACACTTGCCTTTATCAATTGAGGCATGGATTACAAAAGTAGGGAGGACATGTTGTAGTTGTATAGAACCTTGGTGAGGCCACAGCTGGAGTACTGTGTGCAGTTCTGGTCGTCACATTATAGGAAGGATGTGATTGCACTGGAGGGGGTGCAGAGGAGATTCACCAGGATGTTGCCTGGGATGAAACATTTAAGTTGTGAAGAGAGGTTGGATAGACTTGGGTTGTTTTCTTTGGAGCAGAGAAGACTGAGGGGCGACCTGATCGAGGTGTACAAGATTATGAGGGGCATGAACAGGGTGGATAGGGAGCAGCTGTTCCCCTTAGTTGAAGGGTCAGTCACGAGGGGACATAAGTTCAAGGTGAGGGGCGGGAGGTTTAGGGGGGATGTGAGGAAAAACCTTTTTTCCCAGAGGGCAGTGACGGTCTGGAGGCGGGTTGCCTCACATCCTTTACCTGGATGAGCACTCGGCACATCATAACATTCAAGGCTATGGGCCAAGTGCAGGTAAATGGGAATAGGTAGGTAGGTCAGGTGTTTCTCCCGTGTCGGTGCAGACTCGATGGACTGAAGGGCCTCTTCTGCACTGTGTGATTCTGTGATTCTATTTAAAATTTAAAGTGCCGGAGACATGACAGGAGACACGTGCAATCATGCGGTGGGGGTAGCCTTTCAGTGGTGAAATCCATGTCAGCTGACAATACAGCGGCTATGGACAGGCTATAATAGTCTCCTGGTCAAACAGGGAGGCTCTGCATCACAGGCAAAATATCCTCACCCAACTCCATTGCTATTAACATAAGACTTGAAAGCACAAAGGTCGGTGTTTTTCAAAATTAAATGTCATTTATAAATATTTCATATTACATTGGTTTCACTCTATTCATGTGTGCATTATCATTATTTGTTGATTCGAGCTTAGCGAGCTAAACGTACTGGCATGCCTCAGGGTTGTCTCACTGATGTATACAGGAGAATTAGGGACATTGCCTTTATTGTGGAAGAAACAATGTTGTTTTTTGTTCATTCTTTATTGAATGTTGATGTTAGTGTCCAGTGTTGGACTCAGCACTCTGCAGGACATGGCTGAATCTGCAGGCTCAGCTGGCCCTCCCTTAGCATAGTCTCAGATCACTCGTAGTGGGGAGATTTACAATGCTATAGGTGAACTCAAAGCCCTATAAGGATTCTGCCAGCTAACACACTGAGATGGACCCACATGTAGGCAGTACTGAGATCGTTCTATAGGCCCCTCATTATTGACCTTGACTGACTGTTCCCACTTTCCCCCCGCCACACCCAGGACACCGGGCCCTTCCCTCTTCCACTCGCCCATGCCCCCACCCCCACTCCAAAATCCTCCACACCACTGACTCGCCCTTGCCAGTCCCAAGCCTCCATGCAGGCTGCCATTCTCCTTCTCCCCTCCCTTGTGCAGCAGATTCCAACAAGGAAAACTGCTGACCTCAGACACAACTGCACGAAGCTGATTGTTATGCATCACCATTAAACGAATGTCAACTGGGTGCCATGAGATTTTTGTGTACCGCTGACTTTATCTTGAAGGTAAGGTATAAATAAAAAACATCATGGAATGCAAATCTATTACAAGTAGAAACCTGCCACAGGACAGCGTGAGGTCCGGCATTCCATAAACACGCTGCTGACTTTGTCTCTGCATTTCACCCAACTCTTGGAAAATCTAAATCTTGGCTCCAGCCTACTTCCGTCATCCCGGCCGCCACATTTCCCACTCAAAGATACATTACCTGGTGACTGATTATCTTATTGCTGTATGTAGGACCTTGCTGTGCACATATTGGCAGTTTCATTTCCCATATTAAAATGCTATGTATATTTCAAAAAGCACTTCATGCTTTGGGCCTTCAGTGGGTTGTGGAAGTTGATACATAAATGCAACTTCTTGTTGCATGAAATGATGATCAGGATGGCACTGTGGTTCCACATTTACTGAATGAAAGTCTTTCCTGTACCTACAATGGAGGGCTTCACATCTGGGGCCCTGAGAGTTACATGTGCTCTTTACAGGGTGAAAACCCTGTCAATCAATAAAACTGGATTGCTCACTCTCTGGCTCACAGATTTAATTCAGAAAGCATTAAACTTTGAGTCCTGCCTGACGAGAGTGTCGGAGGCAAGTGGAAATTCACACAGATTAACATTGGCACATCTTTGGGTGATTTAACTTAACCAGACTTAAAGCCAATGGCTGTTGTCTTAGAACACTCAGACTTCCCTTGTAAAACACAACCAGGATCAGAAGCTTATCTCTGTGTCCTGGTCAACATTATTCTGAGCCTTGCCCAGACCCCAGGGGTGGGGGGGGGGAGGTCCAGTTAGGGATCAATAACATTTTGTTTAAAGTGGATAAAGGTTGAGATTCAAGGCACCTGCTTTTGGAATAAAGCCACAAGATTCCACGGGTTTTGAACAAACAAAAACAAAATTTACTGGACAAGTTCAGAAAGATAAAACAGTTTACAGTATGCATTTCATACTCTAACATTCAGGGTGAGTATGAGGTACATGTGAATTAACAACAAACTGTGGTCAAACACATTACACTACAGAATGAATGACAAATGCAACCAAGACAGAGTCCATGGATTTCTCAAGAACCCACCCAGACATCAGTAAACACCAAGTCAAACAATCTAATTGAAGTTCTGTCTCACGAAGGATTTCCAGATTCACCTTTGACAATCTCCATGGAATTCTCTCCCACTTAGATGGCTTTAACAATGGCCCACCTCACGGGGTTTCAATCTCACCTTACGGAATTCCTTCTCCCTGCATTCCTGAGCACGCTCAAACACTAGCTTACAAGTATGCTTTCAGGTCTTTGTCCATGCCTAGCAGAACACCAATTCTCCAAAGAGGTACTTCTGCCTCAGTGGCCCACAGCATGGAGTCAGTCTGCTAACTATGGCTCGCTCTTTAGTTCAGAGCCTATTTCTTTGCTCTCTTCATTTAACTTACTGAACGGGAATTATTCCTGTCTCCCTCTTTGTCACTTATCTTGGCTGACAGACTCCCCAAAACTGGCTACCTCCAGATGAGTTGTTCACACACTCTTGAACTGATCTAGGGACCTATCAAAATACTCCCAGAGGATCCCACCCTTGATACTAGGCAGGGACCAATGGAATAAATATCAGAACATCCTATACCTTAAATGTTACAATCTCCACATACTGCAGATTTGTCACATAGGGACACACAGATTAGTGGGCAGCTTGACAACATTGCCCAAACAATATAATTAAAAACAGGATAACTCATTCACTGCGAGATCTTACAGACGTCAAAAGTTATTTGTTGGCCATGGGACTTCCAGGCAACATTGGTATCATTTATCAGCATGTCAATAGATCCCTGAAGTGAGCAGGACATGCAGATAAGTTGGCCAAGAAGGTAACCAGGTTACTTTCCTTTATTAATTGAGATATAGACTATAAGAGCAGGGCCATTATACCAGAACTGCATAAAGCATGAGTTCGGCTGCCAGTAGAGTACTATGTATGGTTCTTGCCACCGCACTACAAGGATGATGTGATCATACTAGAGAGGGTAGAGACGAGATTTACAAGGATGTTGCTGGGGCAGGTGAATTTGAGCTGGGAGGAAAGATTGGATGGTGGGAAGTTGAGGAGAAATTTGTTTACTATGAAGGTGGTGGAGATATAAAGCTCACTCTGAAAGGCTGATAGATGCAGAGACTCTCATCACATTTGGATATTTAGTTGAAGTTTTATAACTGACCAGGGTTATGGACCAAGAGGCGGAAAGTGGGTTTGGCTGGATAGATTATTTTTGGCCTGCTCAGGCATGATGGGCTGAATAGATTCTGCTGGGATGTAAACTTTCCACTTTTCTACACCTTGGTGTCAGTGCTCACTTATATTGCTGCCCTAAGATAGATCTGGAAGCTGTCTGAGAAGAGCGCCTTCAGTCAGCGTCGTGGTGAAGCAGTCTGGGAAGAGCACCTTCAGTCAGCATCGCGGTGAAGCAGTCTGGGAAGAGTGCCCTGCAGTCAGCATCATGGTGAAGCAGTCTGGGAAGAGTGCCCTGCAGTCAGCATCATGGTGAAGCAGTCTGGGAAGAGTGCCCTGCAGTCAGCGTCATGGTGAAGCAGTCTGGGAAGAGTGCCCTGCAGTCAGTATCACAGTGAAGCAGACTGGGAATAGTGTCCTGCAGTTAGCATCGTGATGAAGCAGTCTGGGAAGAGTGTCCTGCAGTCAGCAGCATGATGAAGCAGTCTGGGAATGGTGCCCTGGAGTAAGCATTGCGATGAAGCAGTCTGGGAAGGGTGCCCTGCAGTCAGCATCACAATGAAGCAGTCTGGGAAGAGTGCCCTGCAGTCAGTATCACAGTGAAGCAGACTGGGAATAGTGTCCTTCAGTCAGCATCGCGATGAATCAGTCTGGGATGAGTGTCCTGCAGTCAGCATCATGATTAAGCAATATGGGAAGCATGTCCTGCAGTTGGCATCGCGGTGAAGCAGGCTGGAAAGGGAGCCCAGCAGTCAGCATTGCAGTGACGCAGCCTGGGAAGAGTGTCCTGCAGCCAGCAGCATGATGAAGCAGTCTGGGAAGGGTGCCCTGCAGTTAGCATTGTGATGAAGCAGTGTGGAATGATTGTCCTGCAGTCAGCATCGCAATGAAGCAGTCTGGGAAGAATGTCCTGCAGTCAGCAGCATGGTGAAGCAGTCTGGGAATGGTGCCCTGCAGTCAACATTGCAGCAAAGCAGTGTGGGAAGGGTGCCCTGCAGTCAGCATCATAATGAAGCAATCTGGGAAGGGTGCCCTGCAGTCAGCATTGCAGTGAAGCAGTCTGGGAAGGGTGCCCTGCAGTCAACATTGCAGCAAAGCAGTCTGGGAAGGGTGCCCTGCAGTCAGCATCACAATGAAGTAATCTGGGAAGAGTGTCCTGCAGTCGGCAACGCGGTGAAGCAGTCTAGAAAGGGAGCCCAGCAGTCAGCATTGCAGTGAAGCAGTCTGGGAAGAGTGTCCTGCAGCCAGCAGCATGATGAAGCAGTTTGGGAAGTGTGTCCTGCAGTCAGCAGTGTGATGAAGCAGTCTGAGAAGGGTGCCTTGCAGTCAGCATCGCAGTGAAGCTGTCTGGGAAGTGTGTCCTGCAGTCAGTGTCATGGTAAAGCAGTCACTTCAAAAAGTGATGTCAGCACAAAGGTGAGCTGATTGGTGAGTTTTGGGTAAATGTTTTTCTCCAGTTATTTTTCTCCAATCTTTCTCCAGTTTAAAATAGATTAAGCTAAGGAAAGGTAAGAGTTATAGTTTTTATTTAAAATACATAAATAATTTAACTTTTTTTACTGTATTTAACTTAAGGTAAGGTTCTTTTTCAACTGGTGGCATGGCTGGGCAGCATAGTCCTGTGTTATGTACTGCCTGCAATGTGTGAGAAGTCCTAGACATTCTAAGAACAAAGAAAAGTACAGCACATGAACAGGCATTTCGGCCCTCCAAGCCTCTGCCGATCATATTGCCTGTCAAACTAAAACATTTTGCACTTCCGGGGTCAGTATCCCTCTATTCCCATCCTATTCATGTATTTGTCAAGCTGCCTCTTAAACACCACTATCGTACCTGCTTCCACCATCTCCTCTGGCAGCGAATTCCAGACACTCACTTACCATCTGCGTAAAAAAACTTGCCCCGCACATCTCCTCAAGTTTTCTCCTCTCACCTTAAATCTATGCCCCCTAGTAATTGACTCTTCCACCCTGGGAAAAAGCTTCTGACTATCTACTCTGTCCATGCCACTCATAATTTTGTAAACTTCTATCCAGTCACCCCTCAATCTCCGTCGCTCTAGTGAGAACAATCTGAGTTTCTCTAACCTCTCCTCATTGCTAATAACCTCCAGACCAGGCAGCATCCTGGTAAAACTCCTCTACATCCTCTCCAACACCTCCATATCCTTCTGGTAATGTGGCGACCAGAATTGCACGCAATATTCCAAGTGTGGCCTAACCAAGGTTCTATACAGCTGCAGCATGACTTCCCAGCTTTTATACTCCATACCCCTGCCGATTGAAGGCAAGCATGCCATATGCCTACCTGACTACCTTATCCACCTGCATTGCCACTTTCAGTGATCTGTGGACCTATACACCCAGATCCCTCTGCCCGTCGATGCACTTAAGGGTTCTGCCATTTACTGTATAATTCATACCTGTATTAGACCTTACAAAATGCATTACCTCGCATTTGTCCAGATTAATCTGCATCTGCCATTTCTTCGCCCAAGTCTCCAACCGATCTATATCCTGTTGTATCCTTTGACAATCCTTTTCACTATCTGCAACTCCTCCAACCTTAATGTCGTCTGCAAATTTACGAACTTATTCCTTGTGCTCTGACTGACCACGTGTGCAGGAAGTGCCACCAGCTGCAGCTACTTGAGCTCCGAGTTTCGGAGCTTGAGCAGCCGCTGGAGGCACTGAGGTGCATCTGTGAGGCTGAGAGTATCGTGGATAGCATGTTTTTAGACACTGTCACCCCACAGCTTACGGAAGTGCAGACAGAGAGGGAATGGGTGACCATCAGTCAGAAGAAAGGTGTCAGGCAGGTAGTCAGGAAATCTCCAGGCTGCATCTCGCTTGAGAACCGTTTTTCTGTGTTGGAAAATGGTGAGAGTGAAAGTTCCTCTGGGGAGTGCAGCCATGCTCATAGCACTGTGAGTGGCTCAGCTGCACAGTGGGGGAGGAAAAAGAGGGGAAGAGCAATAGTGGTAGGATACTCAATAGTAAGGGGAACAGACAGGCGTTTCTGCGACTGAAATGTGACTCGAGGATGATATGTTGCCCCCCGGGTGCCAGGGTCAAGGAGGTCACTGAATGGCTGCAGGGCATTTTAAAGGGGGAGGACAAGCAGACAGAGATCGTGGTACATATTGGTACCAACGACATTGGTAGAAAGAAGGATGAGGTCCTGAGAGCAGAATTTACTGAGCTAGGAAACAGATTAAAAAACAGGACCTCAAAGGTAGTAATCTCTAGATTTCTTGCAGTGCCACGAGCTAGTGAGTATAGAAATAGGAGGTTAGTCCAGATGAATACGTGGCTGGAGAGATGGTGCAGGAGGGATGGCTTTAGATTTCTGGGATATTGGGACCGTTTCTGGGGGCGGTGGGACCTTTACAAGGTGGACGGCTTGCACCTGAACCAGAATGGGACGAACATCTTAGCTTGGAGGTTTGCTCGTGCTGTTGGGGAGGGTTTAAACTAACTTGGCAGGGGGATGGGATCCTGAGAGGAGGTTCAGCAGGGGGAGATGCACAGCCAAAATTAGAAGAGAGAGCAAGTGAATCTGGAAGGCATAGAAATTATAGGTTAGTTAAGGCTCAAGGGAGTTTGGCAAGGTTGGATGGTATTTATTTGAATGCAAGGAGTCTGACGAATAAGGCAGATGAGTTGAGGGCATAAATTAACACATGGAAGCATGATGTCATTGCTGTCACAGAGACATGGTTGAGGGATGGACAGGATTGGCAGCTCAATATTCCAGGATATAGGGTCTTCAGGCACAACAGGGAAGGAGGTAAAAGAGGAGGGGGTATCACAATATTGATCAAGGAATCAATTACAGTAGTAAGGAGGGATGACATCTTAGAAGGCTCCTCAAATGAAGCCATATGGGTAGAACTGAAAAACAAAAAAGGAGCAATCACAGTGGGGACCTATAGTACACAGGAGTGTGCTATAGGCCCCCAAAGAGTGAGAAATAAAGAGAAGAGCAGATATGTAGGCAAATTTCAGAAAAGTGTAAAAATAATAGGGTAGTAACAGTGGGGGCTTTCAACTTCCCCAACATTAGTTGGGTTAGTAATAGTGTGAAAGGATTAGAGGGAGCGGAATTCTTAAAATGCATCCAGGAGAGCTTTTTAAGTCAGTTCGTAGAAGGCCCGACAAGAGAGGGGGCGGTCCTGGACTTCATTTTAGGGAATGAAGCTGGGTAAGTGGTTGAGGTATCAGCGGGGGAGCATTTTGCAGATGGTGATCATAACTCCATTAGATTCAAGGTTGTTATGGAAAAGGACAAAGATGGGCCAGAAATCAGAGTTCTAAATTGGGGGAAGGCCAATTTTAATAAGATCAGATATGATTTGGCCAGAGTGGACTGGGAGCAGCTCCTTTTAGGTAAATCTGCATCAGAGCAGTGGGACTCATTCAAGAAGGAAATAGGGAGAGTACAGGGCCAACATATTCCAGTAAAGATAAAGGGTGGGACCAACAAATCCAGGAAACCCTGGGTGTCGAGGGATATGCAGGATTGGATAAAGAGAAAAAGGGAGGCTTATGGCAGATACCGAGGGCTCAAAACAGCGGAAGCCCTAGAGGAGTATAGAATGTGTAGGGGGGATCTTAAAAAGGACATTAGGAGAGCAAAAAGTGGGCATGATAAAACATTGGCAGGTAAAATAAAGGAAAATCCAAAGTTATTTTAAGAGTCAAAGGATAACTAGAGAAAGAGTAGGGCCCATTAAGGACCATAGTGGTAATTTGTATGTGGAGCAGGAAGATGTAGGTAGGGTTCTAAATGAATACTTTGTGTTGGTGTTCACAAGTGAGAGGGACGATGTGGGTATGGAAATCAGGCAGAAGAACTGTGATATAATTAAAGAAATTAGCAAAGAAAGAGAGCAGGTTCTAAGTGGTGTGGCAGGCTTAAAATTAGATAAATCTCCACGCCCGGATGAAATGTATCCCAGGCTGTTGAGTGAGGCAGGGGAGGAGATAGCATGGGCACTGGCAATAATTTTCTATACCTCTCTGGCCACAGAAGAGTTGCCAGAAGACTGGAGGACAGCCAATGTGGTACCGTTATTCAAGAAGGGAGGAAGGGATAAACCAGGGAACTACAGGCCAGTCAGTCTAACCTCAGTGGTGGGGATACTTTTGGAAGCAATTCTGAGGGACAGAATTAATCTACATTTGGAGAGGCAGGGATTAACCAAGGACAGTCAACATGGTTTTGTAAAGGGGAGGTCATGTTTGACCAATTTGATTGAGTTTTTCAAAGAGGTGACCAGGTGTGTAGATGAGGGCAATGCATTTGACGTAGTCTACTTGGACTTCAGCAAGGCTTTTGATAAGGTCCCGCATGGGAGACTGATAACGCAGGTAAGAGCCCATGGGATCCAAGGCAATTTGGCAAATTGGATCCACAATTGGCTGAGTGGCAGGAAGCAGGGGGTGATGGTCGAGGGGTGTTGTGACTGGATGCCTATGTCCAGTGGGGTTCAACAGGGATCGGTGTTGGGCCCCTTGCTGTTTGTGGTATATATAAACGATTTAGACTTGAACGTAGGAAGGTTGACCAGTAAGTTTGCGGATGACACAAAAATTGGTGGGGTGGTAAATAGTGAGGAGGATAGCCTTAGATTACAGGAGGATATAGACGGTCTGGGCAGATGGGCTGATCAGTTGCAAATGGAATTTAATCCGGATAAGTGTGAGGTGATGCACTTGGGCAGGACAAACAAGGCACGGGAATACACAATGAATGGTAGGACCCTGGGAAGTACCGAGGATCAGAGGGACCTTGGTGTGTATGTCCACCGGTCCCTTAAGGTGATGGGACACGTAGATAAGATGGTTAAGGAGTCATATGGGATACTTGCCTTTATTAACCGAGGGACAGAATATAAGAGCAGGGAGGTTATGCTGGAACTGTATAAAACACTGGTTAGGCCACAGCTAGAGTATTGTGTGCAGTTCTGGAATCCGCATTACAGGAAGGATGTGATTGCAGTAGAGAAGAGTGCAGAGGAGATTTACCAGGATGTTGCCTGGGCTGGAGAGTTTTAGTTATGAGGAGAGATTGGATAGACTGGGGTTATTTTCCCTGGAGCAGAGGAGATTGAGGGGGGACATGATTGAGGTGTATAAAATTATGAGGAGCATAGATAGGGTATACAGGAAGGAACTTTTCCCCTTGGTGGAGGGATCAATAACCAGGGAGCATAGATTTAAGGTAAGGGGCAGGAGGTTTAGAGGAGATGTGAGGAAGAATTTTTTCACCCAGAGGGTGCTGGGAACCTGGAACTCACTGCCTGAAAGGGTGATAGAGGCAGAAACTCTCATAACATTTAAGAAGTATTTGGATGTGTACTTGCGATGCCATGGCACACAAGGCCTAGTGCTGAAAAATGAGATTAGAATAGTTAGGTACTTGTTTGACCAGCGCAGACTCGATGGGCCGAAGGGCCTTTTTCTGTGCTGTAGACCACTATGACTCTTTCACTCTTTGACTCTTGTTCTACCGATTACATCCCGGGACTGGATTCCAATGCCCACAGAAACTTCAAGAAGAAAAAAACCTTTTTTAGCAGAATGGAGGAAATTTAATTTCCTTAAATTAAGAAGATAAATCTTTGGGATTGTTGAGCTTGCTATACCACCATTCCTGACCAGGCAGGCCTTGGCTGCTCTCTTTGAAGTCTCATTTCTCATTGGTTCTGTCGTTCAGTGATTTTCCAGTTCATTAGCTGGTGAGAATGAAGCATGATCTGACCCTTCTGCAAACCAGTAATTGATCCACAGTGTCAGGAGGCGCTGACCACAGCAAATCTCCTGACATTGCACATTAACTGCTTGCGGCCTTTTACAAAATATTAAATTTACAATTTTTCAATTTTAACCAAGCCTTCTCAGCAGGGACTGTGGGTATGTCAACACAAACAGACAGAGAGGAGGCAAACCAAACAGCCCATCAACTGTGTCACTCACTTCATGATGGCGCGAGTATCAAGACCTAAACTTCCCTTTCCTCGCCCCCCCCCTGCCCCCAACTCTCCCCCCACCGCCCCAACTCTACCCCCCCGCCTTGACACTTCCGCCCCCCCCCCGCCCGACTTGACCCCCTGCCCCCGACTCGCCCCCCCCCCCCCCCCACTTTTCCTCCCCCCTGCCCCCTCCACCCTGCCTCAGACCCTTCTCTTGCTCCCTCCACCCTGGCTCTTTGCCCTCCACTCTCCTGCAGATTCCTCCGTTGAACCGCTTTGACTGCCTCCATTCCCTCTTACTGCACCATCGGACCTGCTGCAGACCCCTCCCCTCTTAAACCTGTTTCAGATGTGACCATGTCACCCTGCCCCCACTGGCTCCCTGAGCGCTCTCAAGCTGGATGTAAAGCCATGTCCCAGTAACTCAGTGAGAATCTCAGGAATCTACATTGATTGATTCAATTGAGAAGAAGGGGGAATGGCCTTTGGCACATGTCATGCCAGTTGGTTAATGAAATGTACTGAGACTTGTTTTTAAGAGATAAATTAGGAGGACTCTATACCACTTCAGTGGCAGACAATCTGTCATAGTATAGTAGACGGCAGAGTTTTCCCAGAGGGATCAAAGCTGTCTCTGCTTCTGTTTATCACCTTCTCTGTTTGTTTTGGCTTTTATTGTTCTTGAATTATCTTTCCCTCACAAATTTGATAACAACAACTTGAATTTATAAGGCACCTTTAATATAGTAAACATTCTAAAGTACTTCATAGGATGGTAATCTGACAAAACAATGCAGAAAGTTGCTTTACAGGTACAGCTTATTAGGACAGGGAGTAAAGCACATAGTTATAGACAGAAAGACATGTTATTGAACTGTATAAGGTCTCCAGATCAGTGAAAGGTGAGAGTGAAGGCAGCTCTGATATCCTCACTGATGCACTAGATGTGTTCAGCTAGAACTGAAGACCCAGGTAGAACACATTAATCCCAATGTTGAAAGGGGGTTTCCTTGAAATAATCTAGTAGAAAGATTGATTGGGCTAAGAGGGATTTGGCTGTCTCTGAAGATGAAAAAGGGAATGTTGGCTCCAAGTTCATTGGCTTCTGCTCAGATTGAATCTGCACATCAACCTTCTGTACTTCATTCCTTTCATGTAATAAAATTCCACTGTGAAAAGAACTCCTTATGAATGGCCGGCAGCCTGGTACAATGTTGTGTGAGCTTTAAACATTTCTAACCACCAAAATCTAGAGTTAATCCACCCAGCAGATTGCTCTCACAGCTATTGCTATCTAAGGAGTTTAACCTTTAAATAACCTCACCAACTTCATTCATCTCAGACATCTAATCACGACTATAAGTAATACTCAGCGTTCGTTAAGATTGGTTTATAGTGATGCTCTGGATTATTTCAGAGCTTCCTCTAGTCCTTTTGTTAAGTAACTGTCCATTAATAGTTTTCTATTCAGGCCACTAGGGAACTGGTTACATCTATCCATATTATCAAGTGAGCATATACCCCTTTGTAACCTTAAACTGTGACTTTGGAACCAATAACAGTTTCATAATGCAGAATCAGTTGTCTGATATCTTATTGGATGATTTTTGGGTGAGGTCCCAGAGGACTGGAGAATGGCCAATGTTGTTCCATTGTTTAAGAAGGATAGCAGGGATAATCCAGGAAATTACAGGCCAGTGAGCCTTACGTCAGTGGTAAGGAAATTATTGGAGAAGATTCTTCGTGACAGGATTTACTACCATTTGGAAGCAAATGGGTGTATTAGTGAGAAGCAGGATGGTTTTGTGAAGGGGAGGTCGTGTCTCACTAACTTGATCGAGTTTTTCGAGGAAGTGACAAAGATGATCGACGATGGAAGGGCAGTGGATGTTATATAGATGGATTTCAGTAAGGCCATTGACAAGGTCCCTCATGGCAGACTGGTACAAAAGTTAAAGTTGCACGGGATCAGAGGTGAGCTGGCAAGATGGATATAGAATTGGCTTAGAGAAGACAGAGGGTAGCAGTGGAAGGGTGCTTTTCTGAATGGAGAGCTGTGACTAGTGGAGTTCCGCAGGGATCAGTGCTGGGACCTTTGCTGTTTGTAGTATACATAAATGATTTGGAGGAAAATGTAACTGGGCTAATTAGTAAGTTTGCAGACGACACTAAGGTTGGAGGAGTTGCAGACAGTGAAGAGGATTGTCAAAGGGTACAATGGGATATAGATTGGTTGGAGACTTGGGCGGAGAAATGGCAGATGGAGTTTAATCCGGACAAACGCGAGGTAATGCATTTTGGAAGGTCTAATACAGGCAGGAATTATACAGTAAATGGCAGAACCCTTAAGTGCATCGACGGGCAGAGGGATCTGGATGTACAGGTCCACAGGTCACAAAGTGGCAACACAGATGGATAAGGTAGTCAGGAAGGCATATGGCATGCTTGCCTTCATTGGCAGGGGTATTGAGTATTAATGCTGAGAAGTCATGCTGCAGCTGTATAGAACCTTGGTTAGGCCACACTTGGAATATTGTGTGCAATTCTGGTCAGCACATTACCAGAAGGATATGGAGGCGTTGGAGAGATTGCAGAGGAGGTTTACCAGGATGCTGCCTGGTCTGGAGGTTATTAGCTATGGAGAAACTCTAATTGTTCTCACTAGAGCAGCGGAGATTGAGGGGCGACTTGATAGAAGTTTACAAAATTATGAGTGGCATGGACAGAGTAGAGTCAGAAGCTTTTTCCCAGGGTGGAAGAGTCAATTACTAGGGGACATAGATTTAAGATGAGAGGAGAAAACTATAGAGGAGATGTGTGGGGCAAGTTTTTTATGCAGAGGGAAGTAAGTGTCTGGAATTTGCTGCCAGAGGAGATGGTGGAAGCAGGTACGATAGTAGTGTTTAAGAGGCAGCTTGACAAATACATGAATAGGATGAGAATAGAGGGATATGGACCCCAGAAGTGCAAAATCTTTTAGTTGACGGGCAATATGATCAGCGCAGGCTTGGAGGGCCAAAGGGCCTGTTCCTGTGTTGTACTTTTCTTTGTTCTTTATTATCAAGAAATGGTTGTAACAAGAAGTAGCTTGTATCTGAATCAAGGGTTAAACTAAAACCTCAATGAATTGTGTACTGTAAAGGGTTATGCTAACGTATGATGTAGGTAATGCTGTACCACTGACACTAGTCAGTCACGTGTTAGACTCTCAAGAGAGTTTGGAATCATGCCTAGGAGATACGCACCTACTCTGTAATCTGTTGAGATGTAGTACAAATAAACAAGTATTAAGCAGGTACCAGAGTATCTCTAGAGTCTGCCTAAGAACCAAGTCCAAAGCCTAGAGTTCAAGACAGAAGGACCAATCTCAGAACATGGTGGCAGCGATGGAGACATCAATGTAAAAGACACATCGGTGTTGTCCAAGGTACCACAGAGTGAAGAAACCTTTGAAAGCAGCTGGAGAAATTCTGGCAGAAGAAGGAAGCACACTGGAGAGAGAGACAACGATAACCATACTCGTTGATCAGTCTTTGTCCTTGCCTTGCCTGTTTGACTGCCTCGAGGGCCCACAGAGAGACCAGCAGTAGGATTTATGGAAACATCATTTTTTCTGGTGCTGAGCAGCATCAAGTCTTCATGAAAAAGTGCCAAAGCTCCAAGTTCGTCCCTTTCTTTTTGTCATTGGTATGTCACAGACAATGTTCTCTTAAGGCAGGGTATGCAGGAGTCCACCGTGGAGTTTGAGTCCCTTCTTAAATAGATCCTTTGGTAACTTTTTTCCACCTGCCACAGAGCCCCGTAATCGAGCAGCTGGTTCAGTGCACGAATGCGGCTCCAAGTCTGAGAACCAAATTGGGCTATAATTCAGGCTGACTCCAAGGCTTCACATGACTCCATAGATTGGGTAGGCCAATGAGTGCCAGCCCCACCAAAAGAAAACCTGCCAAACAGTGAAAAAGGGTGCAAACGTATGGCGATTTGAAAACCAAACGTAGACACCAGGACTGGCCGGCAGGGAGCGTGGGATGCTTCCAGTGTGGCCAGGCTGGACATTGCCAGCATTTCTGCACATCCAGTAATTTTAATCAAAGTCAGAGACCAGAAACTCATTCTGTCCCAGAAATGGAAAGGCTAGAAACTGACGAGCCTACAGAGTTCCTAGGGAAAGTAGAAGTCTTAATCCAGACTTTGGTCAATTACAGACCAAGTTCAAGGTTTCAATACTACATATAAAATCAATACTGAAGTTTCTGTTAACAGATTAACAGATGACCTCAATCTTTAATGCCTTTTCAGTCTTTGATCCAGCAGTTGATGATACAGCTGTAACAGTCTTCCCTGGAGTTGAAGATCATTGCTCTTCAGAACCTTCTTCCCAGAATCCTTCGAGGGAAAAACAGGTTCCTCAGAGTTTCCCGAGCTCTTCCCTTCTAGTCACAGAGGGTCTACAGGTCAATTCCCCTCAGCCTTCTCTTTAGGGTCAGTCTTTCATTGAGGCGTCTTTGTCGTCTTTACAGTTCAGTCATCCTGAAACTAAGACTCTGCTTCCCAGCTATGCTGACAGCAATGCTGAGAAAGTGTTGTCCTTTTCTGCAGATAACGATGTCCTACCAGAAAGAAGAGGAAGACATCATGTGTCCAAGATGTCTTCCCTAAGGGCTGAGAATACTGAGGGAGTTTGAATCCCCCAACACTGTGACTTAGGGAGGGCAAGAGTGGAAGTTGGAGTTGGCAAGAATCTGTAATTGTGAAAAGGGAGTTAGAGAAATGTAATGTAGCCAGTAAAAGAGAGAGAGTTTCATGTTGTTAAAAGGTAGGATAGCATATTTGGGGGAGGTGTAGTATAAAGGGTTAACAGATGGGTTATGCTAATGTAAAACGTAGATGATGATGTACCACTGACGCCAGTCAGTCATGTGTTAGATTCTCAAGAGAGAGGTGGGAATCATGCCTGGGAATCACATGCCTACTCTGTAACTTGTTTAGATGTAACCTGTTTAGCTGTAGTATAGATGTAACCTGTTTAGCTGTAGTATGAATAAACAAGTGTTAAGCAGATATGTCTAGTGTGTGTCTAAGAATCAAGTCCCACACCTAGAGTCCAAGACAGAAGGAACAATCAGAAGTCAAAAAGCGTCATTTGATGAGTTGAGCCAGGAACCACACGCTCTGGGACCCACACTGGGAAACAAATTCCCTTGTGAGGGGGTTAGGGATTGATCCAATTCCTTAGGCAACAAAAGCCCAGGATTCTTCAGCCTGCAAAATTCTCCAGTATAAAGGGATGAAATAAATATTTTCCCCTTAAAGCTGCTGTTTTTAAAGTAAGAATTAAGCAATAATATGTGGAGAAGAATCAGTTGTAAATTGCAAATTGTCATGAAAAGTGCAAGAGGATTAAATGAAATCTGAGCTAAACTATGAATGGCCAAACAATGGAGAGTGAGGACTGAGGCTCCCTGTGAAGAAGGAACATCCAGTGGAAGAATTGAGAGAAAACCAGAGATACAGAGATGAGTAAAGGACAAAACAGACTGATCAAAACAGAGTGAGAAAGAATAGATAAGAGACTTTGTGTACTTATATAAACGTTTTTTTTTAAACAAGGGAAAAGTCACCATAATAGTTGATTGTGGTTGTGGACTCCAGTATTAGATACTGTACAGTACTCTGTACTATATATGGGGTCACCTGACCTGGGTGTTGAAGGTCAGATAGCACATATTGGAACATGTCTTGTTAGAATTCAGTTACTGCAGATATGTGTTCATGTTAGGAAAATGTGTTATCAATAAAGTTAGCTCAGCTACAACGTCAACGGCCTGTGTGCATCATTAAAAAAAAACAAGAAAGAAGATAGACAGGACTCTGTGATTATACAGAGATCTATAACGGGGACTCAGTGTTTGATTATACAGTGATCTGTAAGGATAGGTGTGGTAATTGTAAGTTAAACCATTTCTTACTGTTTTAGGGATCATGTGACTGTACCGATGAATCAGCCTTAAGCAATCATAGGATTGCTTAAGAATCATAGCAATCAAGCAAGGAATCATAGGGGAGTAGCTTTTTAGCCTTGGTCTTGGAACAAGCATGTAGCCTCATCTGGAGTCTAAATAAAGTTCACTGTTTCTTACAAGAAACTAGTCATGCATCCCAAGATTATTACAATATGACTCTACATTTGATTATACAGTGACCTGTATAGAATAGGACTGTGTTTGATTATACAGTTTTAGTAACTGAGGATATGGCCCCTCCTGCTGTCGATCAGGGGTCACGTGATGTTCTGAGAGGTTCCGACCAATGACCCCTAAGCGCAGGCAATCTGGAGGGTAATATCTTGATGGAATGGAGAGGTTTCAACAAGAAACAGATAAAATTTATTAAAGAGAGCTTTTCAGATACTCCATGCTCGATCAGGACCCTCATCAGGAAGCCATGCCCCCTGGATTACCCATGCTTGTGGCTCATTGTCAGAGTCTCCAAGAACATCACATGACCCCTGATAGCAGGAGAGGCTATACCTTCAGTTATTACATTTCCTCCCCCTTCAGTTTTTTTTATGATTTCTATTTACAGAGAACATTTGAATATCCAAAAATATATACATATATACAACTTCAGGCGATTAAAAATTTAGTCTCTGAGGTGCTCCCCTTATTCAATTAGAGTGGCGTAGCCCTACCACTTGAAGTTCTTCCACAGGATCAACATGATCAGGAACTGCAGTATGAGACACATCATTAGAAAGTGGTATTTCAGGGTTTGGCAACTCTACAGAGACATCAGGCATGTCTATTCTAGTCGATTTGTTACCCCAGGGTGATGGTTCGACGTTAACCACAGGTGGAATAGTTGGGTGTTGGAATGTGTCTCTCTCATGAATATGGTCCACGCTTTCTCAAACAATTCTGTCTTCCACTTCAACCAGAAGGAAAAGGAATCAGTTTCTGAGGTGATGGTTTCAGGAACCCAACAAAGTCCACTTCCGAAATTCCATGAATACTGTGTCTTCTACAGTGAATGTGTGAGCTTTGCTATGAATATCATCATTCAATTTTTGATTATTCTGATTCCTCTCTAATTCCTCTCTAAGTTTGGAAATACCAGACTTAACCTTGTACATAGGCGGTGTTTCATCAATAATTCAGACGGTGTTGAACCGGAATCGAATGTGGTTTCATACGATAACCAAGAAGAAAGTGGGAAAGTCGAGATTCTGGAGTGCCTTCTGATAACCTCTTCGTTCCAGGTTTGAAAGTTAGCACATCTCTCTGAGCTAACCCATTTGATGGGGGGTGTTAATGGGCTGCTTTAATATGTCTGATTCCATTTAAATTCATGAATCTCTGAAACTCTATACTGGTAAAAACTGTACTGTTATCAGAAACCATGATTTCCAGTAGGCCATGTATGCTAAACAGTGAAGGATGGATGTTAAGGAAGGATGTAAATGCGTTGGCAGCAGTTTAGAGGTTTACCAGCCTAATACCTGGAATAGGCAGGCTGTCTCATGAAGAACGTTTAGACAGGCTAGGCTTGTAGCTGGAGTTTAGAAGAGTAAGAGGCAACTTGATTGAAACATATAAGATCCTAAGGGGTCTTGACAGGGTGCATGTGGAGTGGATGTTTCCTCTTGTGGGAGAATCTAGGACTAGGGGTCACTGTTTTAAAATAAGGGGTCGCCCATGTAAAACAGATGAGGTGAAATTTTTTCACTCAGAGGGTCGTGAGTCTTTGGAATTCTCTTCCTGAAAAGGTGGTGGAAGCAGAGTCTTTGAATATTTTTAAGGCAGAGGTGGATAGATTCTTGGTAAGCAAGAGGGGTGATAGGTTATCAGGGGTAGGTGGGATGCAGATTTGAGGCTACTATCATATTAGCCAAGATCTTCTTATTAAATGGCAGAGCAGGCTAGAGGGGCTGAATGGCCTACTCCTGTTCCTTGTTCATATGTCCGTATGTAATGTCGCAGCTTCTCGATGTGCTCGATGATTGACTTCATACACATCTATCCATTCAGAATGCGCGTCTACGATCAATAAAAACATGGTACCTAAGAATGGCCCTACATAATCAATATGTAGTCTAACCCCGGGTCGACTAGGCCACTCTCATGGATGCAATGGAGCTGAAACGGGCAACTTCTGTTGCTACTTGACCATGCTTTCAATCTCACTGTCAATGTTTGGCCACCAGACACAGCTTTGCACAAGCATTTTCATCTTCGATATGCCTGGATGCGTAGTGTGAAGTTCTGTCAAGAGTTGTTCTCTTCCTTGTGAAGGGACGACAACTCTTGATCCTCACAATAAAATTCCATCTTGACAACTTTGTTTCTCGGGCCTGGAGTGGTCTTATCTCTTCAGATACTGGTGAATTTGACCACCCTTGCAAGACAAGGTTTCTGACTTTTGACAAAGTTGGATCTCTGTTCATCCAATTTCTAATTTGTTTCGCAGACACAGGCGAAGAGTCCAAGAAATTCAGTACTAGCTCAACTTGTGACACTGAAGCATGTACAATGCTATCTGGTAACAGGAGGTGACTGAGTCCATCTGCATTTGCCATATGTAAGCCAGGTGTATAAAAGTATACTCATACACAGATAATATCAAAGCCCAACGTTGGATTTTTGCTGATACTATTGGTGGAATGGCCTTATCCTCACTGAATAAACCCATTGATGGTTTATGGTCTGACACAATGGTGAAATGTCGTTGATGCAGATACTGGTGGAATTTCTTCACTCTGAATACCACAGCTAAGCCTTCCTTTACCAGCTGGGAATAACCTTTTCTTGGCTGTGGAGAGGGTTCTCAAGACATAGCCAATGGGCCTTTCTGATCCATTTTCCATTCTATGTGATAACACAGCTCCCACACCATAAGGAGGCATCACATGTTAATATCAACTCATTTTCTGGGTTGTACTGTACCAATAAATGCAACAAATGCAACAGTTTCTTTATTTTCACAAAGGCTTCTTCCTGTTGTGAATTCCACAATCAACGGTGATTCTTTTTTAACAACAAATGTAATGGTGCTGACACAGCTGATAAGTTAGGCAAGAACTGGCTATAGTATTTGCTCATGCCCAGGAAGGACTTGACTTTGGTTATATTGGACAGAGAGTGCGCATCTTTAATTGCCCAAACTTACTCTTCTGCTGGATGCAAACCCATAACATCCACCTTGTGACCCAGGTAAGTAACTTCTGGTGCTTGAAATGTACATTTTTCCTTCTTTAACCATATGCCAACTTCCCTGAACCTTCTAAGTACCTCCTCCAGGTTGGCCAAGTGTTGGGTTTCAGTTGACTCTGTGATCAGAACATCATCTGGTTATACTACCACTCAAAGTCCTTGCAAAAGACTCTCCATTGTCCTTTGGAAGATTTCACATGCAGATGATACCCAAAAGGGTAGGTGAGTGTACTGGCAAAGTCACAGTACACTGTCCCATGTCACATATCCTCTAGATGTGCTATCCAGCTCTAATTATTGGTAAGCATGGTTCATATCCAGTTTTGTATAGGACTTGCCTCCAGCCAGCTTTGTATATAGTCATCTATCCTTGGAATGGGATACTTATCTAGTTTTGCTGCCTTATTCACGGTCAATTTATAATCCCCACAAATGTGCATAGTTTGGTCAGGCTTAACCACTGGAACTATGAGTGCTGCCCATTCCGAGAATTGGACAGGTTGGATGATGCCCACCTTTTCTAACTGGCACAGTTCTGCATCCACCTTCTCCTTCAACGCATAGGACACAGGTCTGGCATTAAAGAAACGTGGTGTCACCTGAGGATCCACATATATGCTTGCTTGCAAGCCTTTTAACTTCCCTAATTCATGCTGAAATACACTGTCATATTTCCTTAGCAGTTCAGGAACTCCTGTTGTTTTCAGCTGAAATATCTCAGACCAGTCAAGCTTGATTTTCTGCAACCAGTCTTGGTCCAGAAGACTAGGTCCTTCTCCTGTCACTATGATCATGGAAGCTGGGCTGTCTGTTGCCATGAAGACACAGGCACTGTGGCGATGCCCTTTACCTGTATAGATTATCCAATGTATGTCTTAAATTTAGTGGTTGTCAGCTCTAGATTCAGTGCCTGGGTACCTTCATTTAGGTCTGGAACAAAAATAAAAATAGCTGGAAAAACTCAGCAAGTCTGACAGCATCTACGGAGAGGAATACAGTTAACATTTTGAGTCGGTATGACTCATCAGAACTGAGGAAAAATAGAAATGAGGTGAACTATAAGCTGGTTGAGGGGGTGAGATTGTATGTCTTGCTATCACAAACACTCAAAAGTATTGCTTTCTGCTTTTCCTCTGCGGTAATTTTGTTCATTACAAAATAAAAACCAAAGCGTTCTACATACTGGATCCAGTCTTCCATAGTCGCACCGTAAGGATCGATTCTGCTGAAAAGTGGCAGGACTGGTGTAGACTTAAGGAGGACAAGTGCTATCACTGTCGCAAAAGAGGACGTTTGATGAAGCAGTGCAGAGCTAAGTCCAGACTGCCAAGTAAGCAGCCAGCAAAGTACATAATGTGAAAAAGCCTGAAGTAACTGATTCTGACATTCACTCTCTTAATCTTAAAGCAGTCAAGGCAAACCCAATTACTGTCACACTGCACATGAAAGGGAAGCCTCTAGTTACGGAGGTGGATACAGGGGCATCAGCTGATCAGTGATAGGTAAGCGCACATTTCAGTACCTGAGAAAAGGTACCCAACCCTTGAGCCTGGAGAGAATTTCAGCCTGGTTGAAGACTTACACGGGAGAAGCCATAAAAATAAAAGGCACCACCATGGTGGCGTGAGCTGTGGGCAGCAGTCAGCCCAGCCCCCAGTAATAACAGTGACTGGGGAAGGACCGATCCTTCTGTGCCGTGTTTGGCTATAAGAAATCAAGTTAAATTGTTTGAAGATTTTTCAAGTGTGGGCAGGAGGGCTGCTAGAATTGTTTAAAAAACATGAATTTAGAAAAAAATGAATTAGGAAAAATCAAAGGCTTGCAAGCCTAGATTTATGTTGATCCAGAGGTAACTCTTTTAAGGCAAGACAGGTACCATATGCCTTCAGGGGAAAAGTGGATGCTGAGTTAAACAAGTTGGAGGAACTAGGCATCATACAGCCGGTTCAATTTTCAGAATGGGCAGCATCTATCATCCCCATACTGAAACCATGAAAAGACTGCCCGCATTTGAACATACTGCTGAAGAAACACCATTGTTTGTCCTGGAAGGCTCCACAGGAGGCAGCCTTCAACCGAACAAAACAACTGCTGCACTCCTCAACCTTGTTAGTGCACTTTAACCATCTAAAGAATTGAAATTGGCTTGCAACACCTCTCCATATGGCATTGGTGCAGTATTGTCCCATGAAATGGACGACAGCTCTCAGAGGTTACATATCAAGAACCCTCTCAATGGCTGAAAAAGGTTATTTGCAGATTGAGAAGTAAGGAATGTCAATAGTCTTTTGAGTTAAAAAATTTCACCAGTAGTTACTTGGCAGGCACCTGACAAGCGTCTCAGGTCATAAACCGCTTTTGGACCTTTTACAATACTATCTGGTAACGGTTAACGACTGAGTGCATCAGCATTTGCAATGTGTAGGCCAGGGCGGTACATAAAAGTACACTCATGCACAGATAATGTCAGAGCCCAGCGTTATAATCTTGCTGATTGCTATTGGTGGAATGGCCTTATCCTCACTGAATAAACTCATTCATGGTTTATGGTCCGACACAATGGTGAAATGCAGATACTGGTGAAACTTTTTACACTGAATGCTACTGATAACCTTTCTTTTTCTATCTGAGAATAGCCCTTCTCTGCATGGGAAAGGGCTCTCGAGAGATTGCCAATTGGCCTTTCTGATCTATTTTCCATTTTATGTGATAAGACGGTTCCTACACCGTGAGGAGAGGCATCACATGTTAATACCAACTCGTTCTCTGGGTCAAAGTGTACCAATAAACATGACGAATGCAGCAATTTCTTTGCTTTCACAAAGGCTTCTTCCTGTTGTGAACCCTATGACCAACATTGGTTCTTTTTTAGCAACAAGTGTAATGGTGCCAAAACAGTTGACAGGTTGGGTAAGAAGAGGCTATAGTAGTTGATCATACCCAGGAAGGACTTGAGTTCTGTTACATTGGATGACAATGGTGCATCTTTTATTACCTGAACTTTATCTTCCACAGGATGCAAACCCATGGTGTCTACCCTGTGACCTAAATAAGTCACTTCTGGTGCCTGAAATGTGCATTTTTCCCTCTTTAACCGTACGCCTGCTTCCATGAACCTTCTCAGCACCTCCTCCAGGTTGGCCAACTGTTCAGCCTCAGTTAACCAAGTGTTGAGAAGATCATCCAAATATACAATCACTTGTATATGAAGTCCTTGCAAAAGACTCTCCATTGTTCTTTGGAAAATAGTGCATGCTGACGAGACTCCAAAGGGTAGATGAGTGTACTGATAGAGACCCTTGTGTATGTTAATAGTCACGTATTCTCTCGATGTGCTATCCAATTCTAATTGTTGATAGGTGTGGCTCATATCCTATTTAATATCTGACTTGCCTCCTGTCACAATAACATAGGCATTTCTACTTGCCTCCTGTCAGTTTGGTGTATAACTCATTTATCCTCGGAATGGGGTACTTGTCTCGTTTTGCTGCTTTATTTGCTGACAATTTGTAGTCTCCACGTATGGTCTGGTCAGGCTTGACAACTGGAACTATGGGTGCGGCCCACTCAGAATTGGACAGGCTGAATTATTTCCAGGCTTTCTAACTTGCACTACTCTGCATCCACCTTTTCTTTCAGTGTATAAGGCACAGGCCTGGCCTTGAAGTAACGTGATGTTTACTGGAGATCAGCATGTATCTTGGCATGCATGCTTTTCAACTTTCCTAATACATCCTGAAAAACCATGTTGTCTTTCTTCAGAAGTTCTGGAACACCATTTGATTTTAGGTGAAATATCTCAGACCAGTCGAGTTTTATCTTCTGTGGCCAATCCCGACCTAAAAGACTGGATCCCCCGCTTCTCCTTTTATGATTATCACAGGCAGTTGAGCTGTCTGTTGTTTGTAATAGACTGGGACAGTGGCAGTGCACTTGCCTTGAATAGATTCTCCCGTGCAAGTTCTTGGCTCCAAATTTATTGGTTGTCTTCCTTCATTTAAGGTACCTGAAAGTGTGCAACCTACCACCGTGGTTTTTTAAAAATTCATTCATGGGGATGTGGGCGTCGTTGACTAGACCAGCATTTATTGCCCATCCCTAACTGCCCTTGTTCAGAGGGCATTTGAGACTCAGCCACATTACTGTGGGTTTGGAGTCACATGTAGATCACACCAGGTAAGGACAGCAGATTTCCTTCCCTAAAGGACATTAGTGAACCAGATAGGTTTTTACAACAATCGACAATGGCTTCATGGTCATCATTAGGCTTTTAATTCCAGATTTTTATTGAATTCAAACTCCACCATCCGCCGTGGTGGGATTCGAACCCAGGTCCCGAGAGCATTACCCTGGGTCTCTGGATCACTAGTTGATGTACCAGTATCCACTTCTATCCTCAGTGGCTTTTCATTCACTTGTACTGTCACTGTAATAGGCTCAGCTTTCACAGCAGTTACATTATACAGGGAATACATCTGTATCAGCAGCTTCAGCTTTTGCTGTACCCATTAACTTGATCATGTTTGTTTGCTATCTTGCAGGCTCCTTCATCTTTGTTCAGCAGCACCAAACCTTCTTATAATAATAATGGCATGTCCCTTCTTATGATAATAATGGCATTCTGCCTCTCTCAATTTACAAGTATCTGCTCCATGGTCACCTCCACATCTATAGCAATTTTGTCCTGAAGTCATCGATGAAATGTTTCTGCTAGACTTCTTAATGTTTCTTAAAGTGGACAATGAATGATTTCACAGGGATCTCAGTCTGTTTACAAATAGCCAGATAAACAAGGCTAAGGAATATGTTTACTTTTCCCAAAGGTTACTGACAATAAATAGCAGCAACATGAAAGTTTTTATATTGTGAGGAAGATACAGTTTCAAAGACATATGAAACAATAGATTTTACATATTATAGAAGAGAGAAACATATATAAAGGAGAATGAGGCTATGTGTCAGGAGAAGGCATTATGAGATCTAACGGAAGTGTGTGAAATAGCCTTAATGAAGCCTCCAATATTTGTGCATAAGCCTGCTCTATTCCGAAACTGAAGCTGGAGAAAAGTCATTTGGAATTTCCACCGTCCAGGGTATTGTGTTAATTTGCTGGATCTGTTTAAAATCTAAAATCTATTTTTGGACTGTTGCCTTAAAGGAGGTGTACTGGGAGTCAGATTAATTAGGCATTTTAGGAGGTATTATAGTAGTAAATTGTAGTCTTCTCTATGTGCTTGACACCTTTTTGTTCTGTTAATAAATATTTTAATTTTCTAAAATCTCTCAAAGTCTTGATGGACTTATTACTTCTGAATTCAGTGCACTCATCTCGAAATAAATACAAATTGCAAAACCATTGTGATAGCGCAATCAATTTTCCCTTGTGGATTTGGTCCACCTGGCACACATCATCTGCCACATCATAACAATGGGTTGCGATGGACTCTCCCGTGCCCAAACTCATAAATTTAAAGCGCTGCATTATCATGGACAACCTTGGCTGTAAGTGTGCTTTCACTTGGTCCACTAACTCACTCTATGACTTGGAATCGGGCGCGCTCGGTGCAGGCAGGTTGCAAAACAGATTGTAAGTTTTACTCCTACATACACTGAAGAGGATCACTTTCTGCTTTTCTTTGGTAGTTATTTCATTTGCTACAAAGTAAAATCTGAGACGCTCAACATACTGGCTCCAATCTTCAATATTAGCATTATATGGATCAATTCTTCCAAACAACGGCATGACTTTCATAGTCGATTTTACCCTCGTCGCCAAATGTGATGAGTTGATGGAGCAGACAGGTTTCATAAAGAAATAGTAAAACATTGTTACAGAGACACCTCGGAGTGCTTGCACCTAGACCTGATCTTGTCCCAAAGACTCCACCCCCTGGATTGCTGTGCTAACAGCTCACTGGTCGAAGCCCCCACAGAACACCACATGACCCATGATTGACAGGATGGAGAGACAATACATGCAGTTACTACAATAGGAACCTGTGTTTGATTATATAATGATCTGTATAGGATAGAACTCTGGGTTTGGTTATACAGTGATCTGTATAGGATAGGACTCTGGGTTTGATTACACAGTGGTCTGAGTAAATTTTATAGGTGCTGGAACTTGAGTAGCTTTAGAGATGTCGTCGTTTGAATGATTCCAAAGTGTGAATTGCATGTTCGATCGGACTTCTCTTGACTAAACTCAGTGGTGGGCTCAGTGAAGTGATTAATAATTGAAACTGATCAGCCACATCAGCAATTGCTGTTGTCTACAAAAGATCAGCAAACTAAATTGACGAATGTAGCAATAGCTGGCTGTCCCACAATCACAGATTGTCCTGCAAGATGTTGGACAGGAGCAGGTGGTGCCTATGTAGAATTCAACTGTAGAGGTGTAAACTTGTTGGGCTAGTAGGAATATCAGAGTTTGAGCTGGATTGGACAAAATGATTGTTCTTATTGAGTCAGTTTATCATTTTTAGAGAGTAAAGAAGTTGGGTTAACAGTCACATACAGAGTTAAAACAAGGAGAAGATGCCTTAGCTTATTTCTAATAGATGTAATGTTGGCTGGAGCGTAACACTTATCTGGCCAAAGAAGCTAAACAAGATCAAGTTGCCAACATCCACTATCCTGCCTTGTAACCTCTCAGGTTATAGATGATCTGACTGGAACTCTAAATTACTGCCTGGACACTATAATGCATTGTTTTGTGCTGTGTGTCAATAAAGTTTGCTTTAAGAAATGAAGCTCACTGTGATGGGACACTTCAATGCAAGGCTAGGAGCTAATAAACTTGAGGTGGTATCCTGGGAAATAAGGTGTAGGGAAATGCAAAGCAAGGCCAAGTTTCTCCTAAGTGTTTGCACTCACTGGAATATGTCAATCATCAACACCATCTTTAGTCAGAAGGTAAAGCACAAAAGCACCCAGATCTAAACATTGGCATTAGATTGACTTTGTCATCACCCTGGTAATCATGAGAGGAGTAGAGTGTTCTACAGACCACAGGATGCTGTCGAGTAAAGAGTTAACATAGAATCATACATGATGCTGTTATTATAATGATGTCAGATCACAAGAAGAGAGATCTGGAAGGAGGAGAAGCTCCAACCTCGTGTAGAAGTCCAAATGTGTAAATACTTGCTGTGATTAAACAGTAATAGTTTTAAGAAACTAAAGACTCAAGGAGCATACTTTGAGAGAATAGACAATCCCCAAAATCCCCCGGTTATACCCCAACCACACAAGAGAGAAGCTACCCTCCAAGATGTAATTTACTATCTTAGTGAAATGAAGACTAGCATCCCCAGAAAGCTGTGTGTGCAGAAACTGGCATCTACAGAGCACTGTGAACAATTCGGGCTCAGACTTGAGGAACAGCTGCCCTTAGAAGAAAACCCAGATGATGATGTTGAAGTGGCATGGTCAGCCTTCCACTAACATTCCTGGAATCTGCCAATCATGTGTTTGGAACACAGGAAAGACACCATTGAGACTGGCTCAATGAAAATAATGATCAAATAAAGGAACTGCCCCAGAAGAAAAATGCAGGATGTGGATCATGGATGGGCAACAAAGATACACCCGCTGCTAAGAAATCACCCCAGAAAAGTAAAAGGAAAACAAAAGCAGTGAAGGATGCAAGATGCATGGTGGGCCAAACAAGCCAGAGAGCTTCATATCTATGCTGAACAGCACGACATGTGGAATTTGTATAAAGCCCTGAAGACTATGTGTGGTCCTCCCTGACGCGACTATTCTCAGTTCTCCTGTTCCCCTGTTCTCAGCACTGATGGACAGGAGTGATGGGATGAGCACATAGGGGTGTGTTTAACTGGCCATCCACTGTAAATGGGCTATAAACAAGTTAAAGACAAGTTTCCAGACTGGTCCAGGTGTGGAAACCTGGACAGCAAACCTTCTGTTGTTGGAGGTTGACAAAGTCATGACATCCCTGTCCACGAGGAAAGTTTCAGGCTCAAACGGGATCCCAGGAGAAATTTACCGACCTGGGGGACCCCAGCGAGCCATCAAACTCTCAGAATGTGGGATCAATAAACCATTGCCCAGGAGTTCAAGGATGTCATGATTCTTCATGAAGGGAAAGGGCAGAAACCTGTGTGTGACAACCACAGAGGAATCTAGCTGCTTGTGATAGATGGCTGAAAAGATTCTCGAATAAGTTCCACTCAACAAACTGGTAATCCACATAGTGGAAATTATGATCCCTGTGCAGACTGACAACTTTTTAAAAGAGATAAATTTCCCAACAACTGACGGAAAGAACCAAAGGACAAGATTTCACATTTTAAGACTTTTATTGGAACAAAAAAAAATTAGAATCAACAAAGATCAAACATTAATTAACAGGCATCTAGCATATCAAACTAAAGAAAAGGTATTTTCACATTAGCTAACACAATCAATATATACCTTTCGAAATCCCTTTTATGGGACACCACACTTCTGGCAGATATGTAGCATGAAAGGACCATCCCAAAGTCATTCCCGGCTCTCCACAGATGGTCATTCTCCTGCAAAGCCAGATTGATACTTCCAATATCCTTTAATAATTATTCCAATTGCCTGAGTTTTCCTGGATACAATTATTACCGGCAAGGTACACCTCGACAACTCCCTGTTCCTTAAATCTTCAAGAGCCCCATCTGTTCTGTTCCCTTTCCTTGGAACAGAAACCAAACTCTTAAAAGCATCCTGCTTATCATTAACACAAAATAATTTCCCCTGGTTTCCCACATCAGTAGTTGCTTTGTTCCTGCGTCCCGAACAGCAGCTGTCCTTTACTTTTTTTTGTAAGTTGTGAAAACTGCTACCTCACCTCAATGGGGTATCTGTTTGAATTTCTCTCCCCATGGCAACCAAATCACATGTGCATTTCCCCAAGCTGTGACATTTAAATAGGACATTTTAAAATATAATAATCTTGCAAAGTTCAGTGTTCATGACAAAGTGTACTCCCAGAGGTCAAAGTGGGTTCTGGAAAGGCAGAGGCCCTTGTGACATGATCTTCAACCTTCAGCAAACACAAGAGAAATACCGTGAGCAACAGGTGGGACCCTGCTGTGGATTTGTTGACCTGACAAAGATCTTTGACACAGTAAATAGAGAGGCCTTGTGGAAAGTTGTAGCCAAACGTGGATGTCCTGATAGAGCTGTAAATCTGATAAAACAGCTTCGCGATGGAATAATGGCCAGAGCCACTGACTATAGCGAATACACTGACAAGTGGTGGGTGGCAAGAATGCAACAGAATAGGTAGATTCCAACGAGTAAGGAAAAGTCCAAGGAACGGACACACCATCCGTGGTTAACTAGAAAGGTTAAACATAGTATCAAATTTAAAGAAAAAGCATATAATTTTTCAAAGACAGGTGGCAGGTCAGAGGACTGGACAGAATATAAGGAACAGTAAAGAATGACTAAAAGACTAATAAGGAGGGAAAAATTAGAGTATAAAAGAAAGCTAGCCAGAAATATAAAAACAGATACTAAGTGTTTTTATAAATATTTAAAAAAGAAAAGAGTTAACAAGGTGAGGGTTGGACCAACAGAAAGTGAGTCTGGAGTATTGATGATGGAAAACAAGGAGATGGCAGATGAATTGAACAGGTATTTTGCATCAGTTTTCACTATAGAGGATACAAGTAACATCCCAGATGCAGCAATAAACCAGGAAATGGAAGGGAGGGAGGAACTCAGGAAAGTTACAATCACCAGAGAAGCGGTACTGAGCAAATTGTTGGAGCTGCTGGCTGACAAGCGCCAGTGTCCTGATGGACTTCATCCTAGGGTCTTAAAATAAGTGGCAAGTGAGATAGTTGATGCATTGGTTTTAATTTTCCTAAGCTTCCTAGATTCAGGGAAGGCCCCATTAGATTGGAAGATAGCAAATGTAACTCCGTTATTCAAAAAGGGAGGGAGACAGAGAGTGTAAAACTACAGGCCAGTTAGCTTAACATCTGTTAAACGGAAAATGTTAGAAGCTATTATTGAAGAAGTTATAGCAGGGCACTTGGATAAGCTCAAGGTCAGCAGGCAGAGTCAACATGGTTTTGTGAAAGGGAAATCATGTTTAACCAACTTATTGGAGCTCTTTGGAGAAGTAACATGTGCTGTAGATAAAGGGGAACCGGTGGATGTACAGTATTTAGATTTCCAGAAGGCATTTTATAAAGTGCCACATCACAGGTTATTGTGGAAAATAAAAGCTCATGGTGTAGGGGGTAACATATTGGCATAGATAGAAGGTTGGCTGGCTAACAGGAAGCAGAGAGTAAGCATAAATGGGTTTTCAGGTTAGTAAGATGTAACGAGTGGTGTGCCACAGGGATCAATGTTGGGACCTCAACTGTTTACAATTTATATAAATGACTTGGATGAAGGGATTGAAGGGATAGTTGCCAAATTTGCTGATGGCACAAAGATTGGTAGGAAAGTAAGTTGTGAAGAGGATAAAAGGAAGCTACAAAAAGATATAGATAGGTTAAGTGAGTGGGCAAAGATCTGGCAAATGGAGTATAATGTGGGAAATGTGAAATTGTCCATTTTAGCAGGAAGAATAAAAGAGAAGCGTACTATCTAAATGATGAGAGATTGCAGAGCTCTGAGATGCAGAGGGATCTGGGTGTCCTAGTGAATGAGTCACAAAAGGCTAGTGTGCCAGTACAGCAATTCATTAGGAAAGCTAATAGAATATTACCATTTGTTGTGAGGGAAATTGAAGACAAAAGTAAGGAGATTATGCTTCAGTTATTCAGGGCACTAGTGAGACCACATCTGGAGTACTGTGCACATTATTGGTCACCTTATTTAAGGAAGGATGTAAATGTGTTGGAAGCAGTTCAGAGAAGGTTTACCAGACTAATACCTGGAATAGGTGGGTTGTCTTATGAGGACAGACTAGGCTTGTATCCGATGGAGTTTAGAAGAGTAAGAGGCAACTTGATTGAAACATATAAGATCCCGAGGGGTCTTGACAGGATGGATGCAGAGAGGATGTTTTTCCTTGTGGGACAATCTAGAACTAGGGGTCACTGTTTAAAAATAAGGGGTCACCCATTTTCATTCAGAGGGTTGTGAGTCTTTGGAACTCTCTTCCTGAAAAGGTGGTGGAAGGTGGTCGGAAGGAAAAGGTGGTCTTTTAATATTTTGAAGGCAGAAGTGGATGTATTTTTGGTAAGCAAGGGGATGATAGGTTATCAGGGGTAGGTGGGATGCAGATTTCAGGTTACCATCAGATCAGCCATGATTTTATTGAATGGTGGAGCAGGCTCGAGGGGCTGAATGACCTACTCCTGCCCTTTGTTCGTGTGTAAGTGGCCCCTGTTCTCTTCAGTATATTCTTTGCTGCCAAGCTTTCTGGGGTATTTGATGGAAATGTTGATGGAATATATGTCCAATTCAGAACAGAAGGCAATCTCTTCAACCTGAGATGACTGGAATCAACTCGGAGCTCCACTAATCACCAATAAGTTTTGACTATACCCACCCACTATAACTATCAATGACACAACCCTGAAGGTGAAGTTATCTACAGCTTATCTCCAAAGCACAAATTCCAGAAATGTCTGCACTGTCAGTGAGTTGACGAAAAGAATAGCCAGAGCAAGCTCAGCACGTTCCTGTTAATGTGACAGACTGGGGAGGAAGTGCGGAATCAAACTTACAACTAAACCTGCTGTGTACAAAGCAATATCTACCCTCCTATATGCCTGTGAGACATGGACTACCTACTCCAGATGTATTAAGCAGTGGACAGGTTCCACGTGAAATGCATCCAGAGCCTCATGGGCATGAAATGGGAGGACAAAGTGCCCAGCACTGAGGTATCTGGAATTGAGGCATCAGCATCCGAGCCCAGCTCAGATGGAGTGGACGTGTAGTATGTATGACTGACGATAACTTCCCTAAGATGGCCATGTATTTGCAACTTAAACTTGGACACCCGCCTGTGAGGTAGGCCAAGATTAAGTTTCAAGGACTCCTTGAAGGCGAACCTTACAAAATGTGGCATGTCCACCACAGACTGGGAGGAAAATACACAAGAAAGAACCACCTGGGAAGCAATCTGAAATAGTCGCATTGTTCAAACAGCAAATACTACAGGCAGCTCAGGACAAAAGGCAAGCTGGAAAGACCAGGCAGCCCCAACAAAATCAAAAAATTCATCCTTGCCTATACTTTGGAAAGCCATGCAGGTCTTCAATCGGGCTTGAAAGCCTATGAGAACGCACAACAGGTGACTCCACGCATGCAAGAAATGGTTATCTTCGATAACGAAGGGAAAGCAATGTTTACAAAGCAATTGATATCAAGTTAGAATTCCTTGAATTCTGACAGTAGTAACATGTGTGAGATAGACACAACCTTTGTCGGAGAAATGTAAATATGACCATCTGGAGTAGTAAATCTGCCTGACAAAGCTGATTGAATTTTTTGAGAGTAGTAGATAGGGAAATGTCTGTTAATGTTATTTATATGGACTTTCAAAGGCATTCGGTAAAGCACCTCATAAGAGACTGTCTAAAGCTCATCAAAATTAATCTTGACCTGGTTAGGGAATTGGCTGAGCAGCAGGAGACAGGGATTAGGGATAATGGGAAAGTATCCTCATTGGCAGAATGTGACTAGTAATGTTGGGACCTCAACTATTTAACATATTTATTCATGACTTAGATGATGGGATAGAAAGCCACATGTCCAAATTTTCCACTGACACAATGATGGATGATGTGAAAAGCAGTGTAGATGTAAGCACATATTACACAGAGATATGCATAGATTAACTGAATGGGCAAAATTGTTGTAAATGGATTTTGTTGCAGGCAAATCTGAGATCATCCACTTTGGACTTAAAAAGGATAGAGTAGAGGACTTTCCAAATGGTGAAAAACTAGAAACAGTGGAGACTTGGAGGTCCAGTACACAGATCATTAACATGTTGTGAACTGGAAAAATGTGAATGGAATGTTGGCCATTTATCTAGAGAACTAGAATACATGGGGACAGAGTCATGTTTCACTTACACAAAGCCCTGGTGAAACTATATCTGGGGCACAGGGAATAGTTCTGGGCACAACATTCCAACAGGGGCGTGGGAGCCAAGAGAAACTATTAAAGAGGAATATCAGGGTGTGCAAAATACTGCGAGGGACATATAGCACTAGTTTGGAGAATAGTAAGTTAATAGGTGAAGTTGGGTGAGGGAGAAAATAGGTGAAGTTGGGTGAGGGAGAAAATAGGTGAAGTTGGGTGAGGGAGAAAGTAACAAAATCTAAACCAGGGTTACTATGCATGTATGTGAATGCATGGAGTATAGTAAATAAGATTGGGGAGTTACAGGTGCTGATTGCCATGTGGAAATATGATGTTGTGGCAATAAGAGAACTGGCTCAAGGAAGGGCAGAACTGGGTGTTAAATACTCCTGGGTACAAGGTGTTCAGGAAATATAGGAAAGGAAGGAAAGGAGGCAGGGTGACGGTATTGGTTAAGGAGAGCATTGCAGTGCTGGAGAAGGAGGATGTCTCAGAGGGTTCAAGGACAGAATCTATTTGTCTGCAGCTAAAGAACAAAAAAGGTGCAATTACATTGCTCGGTGTAGTCTATAGACCGCCAAATCGTGAAAAGGACATAGAAGAACAAATCTGCAGGGAAATTACAGAGAGATGCAAGCATTATAGAGTAGTTATAATGGGGGACTTTAATTACCCGAATGTAGACTGGGACAGTGGTAGTGTAAAGGACAGAGAGGGACAAAAGTTCTGAGATTGTGTTCAGGAGACTTTTCTACAGCAGTATGTGTCCAATCCAACAAGAAAAGATGCACTATAGGACCTGGTTCTTAGAAATGAGGTGGGCCAAATAGATCAAGTATCAGTGGGGGAACTTTTAGGAGACAGTGATCATTGTATTGTATGTTTTAGGATGATGGTAGAAAAGGACAATAGGCAATCCAGAGTAAGAATAATTAACTGGACGAGAGCCGACTTCAATGGGGCAGAGCGGAGCTGGACCAGAGAGACTGGGATGAAAGACTGGTGAGAAAAACTATAGCTGAGCAATGAGCTCCCTTCAAAAAGAGAATTGGTTCGGGCACAGTCAAGGTATATTCCATTGAAAGGGAAACAAATCCAGAGCTCCCTGGATGTAAAAGGAGATAGAAATTAGGATAAAAAAGAAAAAGTGTGCTTATGACAGGCGTCAGGTTGCCCATGGAATAAAAGGGACAGGAGCAACACGGATGCAAAATTGGCTGAAAAATAGGAAGTAGAGAGTAGTGGTCAATGGATATTTTTCAGGCTGGAGGAAGGTTTGTAGTGGAGTTCCCCAGGAGTCGTTATTGAGACCCTTGCTCTTCCTGGTATATATTAATGATCTACTTCCAGCTCAAAACTCTGTCTTCATTCTTCAGTGCCTAACTCAAGACTCTCTCTCAGAGGTAGCCCACGCTACTCTGCTATTGGGTATTAAGATCATGTGATCTTACATTACAACACTTAAAGGTATATTACACATCAGATTACTACATCCCTCCCCCTTTTCAGAAAGATACATTTTACAATTTTTAAAAATTTACCAAGTTGTTTACACAGACCAATAATTAACAAAGTCAATCTCTCTGGAGGTTTCCTTACTCGTATGGAATGTCTCACCTCTACAGCTTCTGAAGTTTGATTTGGAACATCCTTTACTGTAGCAGTCTGAGCATCTGGTTCTTCAGTAGGTTCCTGTAAATCTGTTTCTTCGACTCTCTCAGGTACAGTCGGCTCTCCAAACACATTTGTACTCGGTTGAGTTCTTTCAACAGGAGATGTTGCTTCAGTCTCGAACACTGGTGGAATCATTTCTGGGTATTTGGTTCCTCCTCTTATGTGACCCATATGATTCAATCTTCAACTTTCACATGATAGGAAAGAGGTCCCGTTACCGCAATTATTTCACCGAACAACCATGCTGGTCCTTCTCAAAACTTTTTCACAAATACCTTCTCTCCTACAATAAACATTCTGTCCCAACTGTGACAATCATACCCAGTTTTATGGCTTTCCTGCCTTCTTTCTACCTTCCCCCGCAAGTTTGGCATAATTAGGCTCAGTCTCGATCGGAGACGGCGCTTCATCAACAATTCCGCAGGTGTGACATCTGTTGTTGTATGAGGGGTGATTTTATAATGGAAAAGAAAATGTGCTAGTTTAGTTGCTATAACATCTCCAGATAATCTCTCCATCCCAGATTTGAATGTCTGAACTGCTCTTTCGTCCAGTCCATTTGAAGAAGGGTGGTAAAGCGACGTTTTCACATGAACAATACCATTGAGGCTTGTAAATCGGTTGAATTCAGCACTCATGAATACTGTTCCATTGTCTCATACTAGCACTTTAGGTAGTCCATTAATTGCAAAACTTTGTTGTAGTTTGTCTACTGTCACTGAAGATGTGGGTCACCTCACTTCGTATATGTCCATCCAGTTTGAATGTGCATCTATGATAAGAAACATTGGTCCCATAAAAGATCCCACATAGTCGATGTGTACTCATACCCATGGTCTTCCTGGCCACTCCCAGGGGTGTAATGGGGCTGTTCCAGGTAATTTTTGTACTTGCTGACACTGCATACAACTTCTCACTAAGTTTTCTATTTCTCCATCCATTCCCAGCCACTACATATAGCAACGTGCTATTGCCTTCATTTTGGAAATTCTGGGATGTGCACTGTGAAGTTCAGATAACAATGGCTTTCGTCCTTTTGGAGGAACAATCACTCGAGCTCCCCATAATAAAATAGCTTCCTGACTGGTTATCTCGTATCTTGTCTGGAAATACACTTTCATTTCAGTGACCAACCGTGAAGTACTTGATTTCTCACTTTGGATAAGACTGGGTCTCGATTTGTCCAATCTTTAATTTTTTTAGTGCATATTGGTGATGAGTCCAGGAAGTTCAATAATAAAATGAATTCTTGAGGAATTGGAACATCCTCATCTTTTACTTGCAAGGGCAAATGACTGAGTTCATCTGCGTTTGTAATTTGACTTCTGGGCCTATGAATGAAAGTATAGTCATCCGCTGCTAAGATCAGTGCCCAACTTTGTACTCCTGCCAAGGATATAGGGGGTACAACCTTGTGTTCTCGATACACATCCTATAGGGTTGTTCTGATCCATTATCTATTCAATGGGAAAGCACTGCTCCCAATCCATAGGGTGATGCGTCACACGTTAATATCAACTCTTTTTTTGGGTCAAAATGTACTGGAAGTGTAGATGATTGCAACAACTGTTTCACTTTTGTGAAAGTTTCTTCTTGTGGTGTTTGCCAAGACCATCTCTGTTTTTTTCTTGAGCAAGTAATAGAGGGGTGCCTGTTATGTTGACAAATTAGGCAAGAAGCATCCATAGTAATTGGTCATCTCCAATAATGATTTTATTCTTTGATGCTGAGGCTTCTTTAACGGCCTTCACTTTTTCTTCGACTTGTGAATCTACCTTGTGACCGAGGTAAGTTACCTCTTTCGCCTGGGATGTGCACTTTCACTTTTTCAGTCTCACTCCAACCTGCGAAAAACATTTCAGAACTTCTTCCAAGTTCATCAAATGTTCCTTTTCAGTGAGTCCAATCACGAGAATGTCATCCAAATAAACTACAACATGGGGCAGTCCCTGTAATAAATTTTCCATGGCTCTTTGGAATATGGCACAAGCTGAAGGTACGCCAAATGGTAAATGGGTGGATTAGTACAATCCCTTGTGTGTAATAATGGTGACAAACTTCTGGGAGGCCTTCTCTAATTCCAATTGATGATAAGCATGACTCATATCTAAGCTTCGTGTAGCCAGTTCCACCTGCCAGTTTAGTGTACAAGTCTTCAATTTTAGGTATGGGGTGTCTATCTAATTTTGCTGCTTTATTGATAATTTGTAGTCCCCACATATTCGAATGCTTCTGTCAGGTTTGAGAACAGGTACAACTGGTGCTGCCCACTCTGAAAATTGCACTGGTTGTATCACTCCCAGTTTTTCTAATCTGTCCAGTTCGGCATCTACCTTATCCCACATTGGATAAGGTACTGGCCTTGTCTTCATGAAGCTTGGTGTTGCCTCTGGATCTACATGAATTTTTGCTTGTAGATCTGCAATTTTTCCAAGTTCGTCCTTGAAAACTGAGGCATATTTTTGTAGTAACTCTGATGGTCCATTCATTCTCAGTTGGAAGATTTCAGTCCATTCCAATTTAATTTGTTTCAGCCAGTTTTGTCCGAGGAGACCAGGTCCCTCGCCTGCTACAACCATCAAGGGTAATTTCACTGTTTGACCTCCGTAGTGTACTGTGAATTTACTTATTCCCTTGTATGTCTTCTCCCGTGTAAGTTTTTAACTTGGTATCATTTTCTCCCAAATTCAGCTTCCATTCTCCATGATCAAAGTATTTGAAAGTATGCTCACCAATCACTGTAGTGCCTGCTCCAGTATCCACCTCTATTTTGATAGGCCTCTCATTCATTCTCATGGTTACATAGGTAGGTTCTGTTCTTCCTACCTTTAAAATAGATAATGAATAGATATCAGCATCTATTACTTTAGGCTTTTCAATGCTGTTTATCTCATTGGGTTTTTGCTTTTGTCTGAAAGTCTGCCTGATTCTATCTTTACATTGTCTCATGAGGTGTCCATTTTGATGGCAGAGGAAACGTTCGATCTTTTTAAACTGTGGTTCATTACAAGGTTAAAAACAAAAAGCTAAAAGCTACTGCGGATGCTGGAAATCCAAAACAAAAACAGAATTACCTGGAAAAACTCAGCAGGTCTGGCAGCATCGGTGGAGGAGAAATCAGTTAACGTTTCGAGTCTTCACGACCCTTCGGCAGAACTGAGTATAGTTAGGAGAAAGGTGAAATATAAGCTGGTTTAAGGTGGGGGGGGCGGGGGGAGAGAGAAGTTGAGGGTGTGGTGATTGTGGAGATAAGCAAGCAGTGCTAGGAGCAGATAATCAAAAGATGTCACAGACAAAAGGATCAAAGAGGTGTTGAAGGTGGTGATATTTGTCTAAGAAAAGTGCTAATTAAGAATGGAAAACAGGACACTCAAGGTACAGCTCTTGTGGGGGTAGGGTGGAAAGACTAACAAAGTTTTAGTTTTAGATTTAAAAATAATGGAAATAGGTGGGAAAAGAAGAATCTATATAAATTATTGAAAAAAAAGGGAGGGGGGAGAAACGGGGTGGGGATGGGGGGAGGGGGAGTTTAAGATCTAAAGTTGTTGAATTCAATATACAGCCCGGAAGGCTGTAAAGTGCCTAGTCGGAAGATGAGGTGCTGTTCCTCCAGTTTGCGTTGGGCTTCACCGGAACAATGCAGCAAGCCAAGGACAGACATGTGGGCAAGAGAACAGGGTGGAGTGTTAAAATGGCAAGCGTCAGGGAGGTTTGGGTCTTTCTTGCAGACAGACCGCAGGTGTTCTGCAAAGCGGTCGCCCAGTTTGCGTTTGGTCTCTCCAATGTAGAGGAGACTGCATTGGGAGCAACGAATGCAGTAGACTAAGTTAGGGGAAATGCAAGTGAAATGCTGCTTCACTTGAAAGGAGTGTTTGGGCCCTTGGACGGTGAGTAAAGAGGAAGTGAAGGGGCAGGTGTTGCATCTTCTGCGTGGGCATGGGGAGGTGCCATAGGTGGGGGTTGAGGAGTAGGGGGTGATGGAGGAGTGGACCAGGGTGTCCCGGAGGGAACGATCCCTACAGAATGCCATCGGGGGGGTGAAGGGAAGATGTGTTTGGTGGTGGCATCATGCTGGAGTTGGCAGAAATGGCGGAGGATGATCCTTTGAATGCGGAGGCTGGTGGGGTGATAAGTGAGGACAAGGGGGACCCTATCATGTTTCTGGGAGGGAGGAGAAGGCGTGAGGGAGGATGCGCGGGATATGGGCCGGACACGGTTGAGGGCCCTGTCAACGACCGTGGGTGGAAAACCTCGGTTAAGGAAGAAGGAGGACATGTCAGAGGAGCTGTTTTTGAAGGTAGCGTCATCAGAACAGATGCGACGGAGGCGAAGGAACTGAGAGAATGGGATGGAGTCCTTACAGGAAGCGGGGCGTGAGGAGCTGTAGTCGAGGTAGCTGTGGGAGTCGGTAGGCTTGTAATGGATATTGGTGGACAGTCTATCATCAGAAATTGAGACAGAGGTGTCAAGGAAGGGAAGAGAAGTGTCAGAGATGGACCATGTGAAAATGATGGAGGGGTGGGGATTGGAAGCAAAATTAATAAATTTTTCCAGGTCCCGACGAGAGCATGAAGCAGCACCGAAGTAATCATCGATGTACCGGAGAAAGAGTTGTGGGAGGGGGCCGGAGTAGGACTGGAACAAGGAATGTTCCACATACCCCATAAAGAGACAGGCATAGCTGGGGCCCATGCGGGTACCCATAGCCACACCTTTTATTTGGAAGAAATGAGAGGAGTTAAAGGAGAAATTGTTCAGTGTGAGAACAAGTTCAGCCAGACGGAGGAGAGTAGTGGTGGATGGGGATTGTTCGGGCCTCTGTTCAAGGAAGAAGCTAAGGGCCCTCAGACCATCCTGGTGGGGGATGGAGGTGTAGAGGGATTGGACATCCATGGTGAAGAGGACACCCTGGTCCACTCCTCCATCACCCCCTACTCCTCAACTCCCACCTATGGCACCTCCCCATGCCCACGCAGAAGATGCAACACCTGCCCCTTCACTTCACTTACTATTATGCAATGTTTTTGCTGCTAAGTTATCCCTTTTAATTTGTCTGCTAGCGGTGGCTGCTTTCCGCTTCTGAGTAAAGCTCTGCTCTTTCACACTCTTTTTGGTTAAGGCTCCATGCTCAACATGAAGGGTGGCCCCATTTTGCGCTCCTCATATGGCTTGTGAATCTCGCACTGCACCTTCCATCACCAGAGCGATTTCCAATGCCTTCTGAAAATCTAAATTTGTTAGAGACAGTAATCTCTTTGAATTGCATTTTTGTTTGTACTGCACACCAAATGATCTCAAACATATCATTGATAGATGAATGCCCTCTGAAGAAGGGCAATTAGGGATAGGCAATAAATGCTGGCCTAGCCAGGGATGCCCACACCCATGAATCAATAATAAAAAAAAACTTGCAATATTCAGTTAATTGCTTCAGACTTGCCACATAACAAGCGACTGTCTCCCCCACAGCTCTATTTCTTGAGTTAAATTTAAACCATTGCATCATCACCAACTGGCTGGTAATGATTTTATACGAGGTTCACAAAGTCATCAAAACATTTCAATTCTGGGGCACTGGGCGCTAACAGATTTCAAATCAGTCCGTATGTCTACTCCCACACATGGACAGAAGGATCATGTGCCTCTTCCCCTCCCCCGCAATTTCATTCACCTGGAAGAAGAACGGGAGGCGCTCAACATAGTGAGACCAGCCATCCAAGGTTGGAGCGAAAGGCTCTACTCTCCCAAATTCCGGCATGCTCTGAGGGGATTACATCGATCAGGAAGGAAATTTTCTTTTACTTACAACTTCTGTGCGAGGTGCGACCTGATTCCGGTTCTTCTGATTTCATTTGCTCCTCCTCGCTTTTTACCTCGTTTTTTCAAGCTTTTACTCTTGTTGCCAGTTGTTGGATCCAGGCTCCTTGGTTTGTTGGGGCTAAAGAATCTGGCATGCTTGTATCGGGGTGACTGAGTTGGTACAGAGACAGCGAATATCAGGAGATCGTTGTTAGAATAAACACATGCTGTTTATTTACAAACAAAACTCAGCAGCTACACTTGTGTACTTACAACTCAAAACTCTGTCTTCACTCTTCGGTGTCTAACTCAAGACTTTCTCACAGATGTAGTCCATGCTACTCTGCTATTGGGTATTAAGATCATGTGATCTTACATTACAACACTTGTCTTAAAGGTATATTACACATCAGGTTACTACAAGGAGACAGAGAGAAGGGTGATTTGATCATTGGAAATAGTTTCTCTCTATCTATCCGGTCAGTTCCCTCTAATATTTTGAAAAGCATGATCTGGTTGGGAACTCTGGGACCAGGAGACACAGTCTAAATATTCAAGCCAGGTTTTTCAGGAATGAAATGAGGAAACAATTCCATACACAAAGGATGTAGATGTTTGGAACTCGTTTCCCAATGGCAATCGATGCTCAATGAGTTTCCCATTTTAAAACTGCGATTGGTAGATTTTTGTTAGCCAAAGCTATGAAGCTATATGGGGCAAGGGATATGGAGTTAGGTCACAGATCAGCTATGATTTCGTTGAATGGCAGAACAGTCTCAAGGGGCTAAATGACCTCCTCCTATTTCTATATTCCTAAACCCTGTAGAGTGGAGAATTGACATTTAGAAAGGAAATGTCTGTTGTGGCGCCTCACCCCCAATCCTCCTCTCTAGTCTCTTCAATATTCACATCTTGCTCCAGTTAATAACACAGGAAGAGAGCAGCAGATGAGCGAAGACAGGGGCAGAGTCGTGTGCTGTTACAGTGGGGGAAATGGACAGTCGTAGTGATGGCATGAACATGGGATGAGAAGTTCATCTTGGGGTCAAATATCAAGGTCTCGTTCAGCCTCAGACAGTCGGTAGAGAGAGGGAGGAAGTCGGTGTCTTGGGAACAGAGTGTGAGTGAGGATTGAAAAGACTTCAGTCTGAGCAGCATTCAGCTGCAGACATTTTCTGCTCATCCAGTACTGGATGTCAGATGAGCAGTCTGACAAATTAGAAACTAGATTTACACCTAATCCTCTTTAGGGTTTTTTATTGGCCAAAGCGTGAAAACAGGTCATGAATGGGCGCTGTGCTAATCTAAGAAAATCTGGATTTAGCACACATTTCAGACTAATTGATGATTTTGGAATTAAATATGCCCTCAGGCACTGAAACTGACAGCTGCAAGTTTAACACTCGAGTGCTGATGCAGTTCAATTTTCATGGAGCTATTTATGTAACTTCCACTTAGCTACTTCTACTGAAGGGGTAGAGAGTGATAGCTGGGAGTGAAAGAATATCTCATGGACCTTGAGAGAGGATGTCCAGGTTTTCTGATACTGTTCTGGAGGTCCTGGTGGAGGTGTCACTGAGGAGGAGGATGAGGGTTGTCCCTCACCTGCAGTAGGAATGAGGACACAGAGGCAGCTGATGTAGCCCCTCCAGCATTATCACTGCAGACTCAAAGAAGGGAGGACCACCTGCCCCCACCACCCCCTACCCCAGTGAACGACTGGAATAGGAGGGAAAGCCACAATGTCCCCACTCCCCATCCCCACATGAGTAAGTTTAAGGTGAACAGCAACAACCTCACACCAGAGCCCTTCCACCCCCTAGAGGAAGAACAATAAGAGGAGGATGAGGAAGATTGCAAATCATCAGTGTTTATCTGAAAAAGAGACTTTCATTTCTATATCACTTTTCATAAATACTGAAAGTCTCCAAGTGCTTTACAGCCAATGAAATACTTTTTGAATTGTTGTAGGAAATGCAGCAGCTAATTTGTGCACCAACAGCAATTTGGTAATGACCAGATAACCTGTTTGTTGTCATGTTGATTGAGTGATAAATGTTGGTCAAGGCACTGAGGAGAACCCACCTGCTCTTCTTCGAAAAGATGATTGTTACAGGTACCAGCTCAGAGATTGGGACCATGTGTAACTGAGAGGTGAGGTGAGAAGAGGGATCCTCATTGTGGGATGTATTGAGTACCAGTGTGTGTTCAACCATGCAGCATGTATGGGACAGCGCAGGTGGCACCCTTCCAGGGGGCAAGATCACACACTAGTTCCGCTGTGGAGGAGTCAGATGAGAACCTCACAGGGCCAAGCTTGTGAAGAAGGCTGATGGGCCTGACCCTGGTGTAATGGAAAGCCTGTCTGAAAGCCTCTGGGTTATGTCTAAAGGGATGGAGGAGTGTGGCAACCCTTTAGTTCATGGCTCGAAGCAAAGGCTGGCAGCCATCCTCTCGAGCATGGAGGGACTGGCCAATTCCAGCCAGAGACCCATGCAGCCCAACAGTCTGCATGTCTGATGACTGAGGTTGCAGTTTCCAATGCAGCTGTTGCAGTTTGCAGGAAATGACAAAGGATTGCAATGGAAGCTCAGAAAACTGCCATGAAGTCTCGGGATTCCTCAACTGACGGGTGGAATTTTCCATGCCCGCTGGCGTCGGGCGTGTCCAGCGGCGTGAGCGGATATTATGTCAAGTAGGCCAAAAATCGGTTTGGCGAGGTTGTGAAACAAGTTTGTGATTGTCGGCTCAGCCCATCGATGGCAGGAAATGCGGCCCGCCATTGGTCAACAGGAACCTCTTTGTAATACATCAGCACATCATCATAAGGTCAGCCAGCTGGATTAACTCCCCACTTCCCACTCGATCGTCCACCCAGATGCCAACCTGTTTCACAACAGCAGATATAAGGCATGTACTTGGCGGGCTGCACTTTGAGGGAAAATCGGAGGTGAGCACACAGTAACGTTGCAGAGTGCTTGCCAAGGTCACCTGTTGGACTTCAAGTTGGGGCAAGGGGCAAAGGCTGCTCTGTGGTTGAGGCAACTTTGAGGGCCGGAGGCAAAGGCTGCCCTATGTTTGAGGTGGGTTTGGTGGTGGGAGGGTGGGTGCAAAGGATGCGTCTGGGAGGGGGACGGGGGGGAGTTGAGGAAAGATCCATAGCATCAGGTTGAGGTTGGCATCTGTCACTTGGTTTCAGAGTCTGGTGTGTCTGACCACAGGGTGCCATAAGTTTACATGGACTGCGTACTTACTGTGAGTGCTGAAGTACAAGATAGTTTTCGTGATTTGTGTTATCCTTACAAATCTGCATATATCTGTAAAGTTATAGTTGTGGGTGAAGGAGTATTGTAATATAGTTCATCTTTTCTTGTTTAATAAATGTTTTATTCTTTTGTAAAATGTTCATTAGCTGATTCCTGTGACTCTGTTCAGTAGCTGCTCTCCACGTACTTACACAAATAAATGTTAGGATCTATCAAGCTGGGTTCAACTCTGGGATCAGGCTTGTCCAGGGATAACCTCAGCTGGGATCATAATAGAGGTGGCCGCCTACTGTATAGTTTGGTCGGCAGATTGAATGCAGTGCCAAGCCGGCAAGGGGGTGGGCATATGGGAAAGAGCTGCCCCGCTTCCAAGGCTGCTAGTACCATCCAGGTGGCTGCAGCTGCGGCTGGCACCACCGCTCCTCCCCCCACCACCACTCCATCTTCCTCCCCCCATGGGGAGGTGACACCAGCGGCCTTAGAAACATAGAAACTAGGAGCAGGAGTAGGCCATTCGGCCCTTCGAGCCTGCTTCACCATTCATTATGATCATGGCTGATCATCCAACTTAATAGCCTGCTCCCGCTTTCTCCCCATAGCCTTTGATCCCTTTCGCCCCAAGAGCTATATCTAACTCCTTCTTGAAAACACAATGTTTTGGTCTCAACTACTTTCTGTGGTAGCAAATTCCACAGGCTCACCACTCTCTGGGTGAAGAAATTTCTCCTCATTTCAGTCCTAAGTGGTCTACCCCATATCCTCAGACTATGACCCCATGTTCTGGACTCCCCCACCATCGGGAACATCCTTCCTGCAACTACCCTGTCTAGTCCTGTTAGAATTTTAGAGGTTTCTATGAGATCCCCCCTCATTCTTCTGAACTCCAGCAAATATAATCCTAATCGACTCAATCTCTCCTCATATGTCAGTCCCGACATCCCAGGAATCAGTCGGGTAAACCTTCACTGCACTCCCTCTATAGCAAATACATCCTTCCTCAGATAAGGAGACCAAAACTGCACACAATATTCCAGGTGTGGTCTCATCATGGCCCTGTATAATTGCAACAAGACACCCCTGTTCCTGTACTCGAATCCTCTGGCTATGAAGGCCAACATACCATTTGCCTTCTTTACCGCCTGCTGCACCTTCATGCTTACCTTCAGCAACTGGTGTACGAGGACACCCAGGTCTCGTTGCACATTCCCCTCTCTCAATTTATTGCCATTCAGATAATAATCTGCCTTCCTGTTTTTGCTACCAAAATGGATAACCTCACGTTTATCCACATTATATTGCATCTGCCATGCATTTGCCCACTTACTCAGCTTGTCGAAATCACACTGAAGCATCTCTGCATCCTCCTCACAGCTCACCCTCCTACCCAGCTTTGTGTCATCTGCAAATTTGGAGATGTTACATTTAATTCCCTCATCTTAATCATTAATATATATTGTGAATAACTGGGGTCCCAGCACCGATCCCTGCGGTACCTCACTAGTCACTGCCTGCCATTCGGAAAAAGACCCGTTTATTCCTATTCTTTGTTTCCTGTCTGCCAACCAGTTTTCTATCCAACTCAATACACTACCCCAATCCCATGCACTTTAATTTTACACGCCAATCTCGTTTGTGGGACTTTGTCGAAAGCCTTCTGAAAGTCCAAATAAACCACATCCACTGGCTCCCCCTCATCAACTCTACTCGTTACATTCTCAAAAAATTCCAGTAGATTTGTCAAGCATGATTTCCCTTTCATAAATTCATGCTGACTGTCCGATTCTGTCACTGTTTTCCATGTGCTCAGCTATTAAATCTTTTCATACGGACTCTAGAATTTTCCCCACTACCGACGTCAGGCTGACTGATCTATAATTCCTTGCTTTCTCTCTGTCTCCCTTTTTAAATAGTGGGGTTACATTAGCTGCCCTCCAATCTGTAGGAACTGTTCCAGAGTCTATAGAATTTCGGAAGATGACCATCAATGCATCCACTATTTCTAGGGCCACTTCCTTAAGCACTCTGGGATGTAGATTATCCGGCCCCGGGGATTTATCGGCCTTCGATCCTATCAATTTGACTAGATTGTCAATTATTCCTTTCTCATTACACAATACCCAATCGAGGATGGCCTGTTCTCTCATTGGTTCCTCAATGTATTGGTCCAGAAAAACATTTCGTATACACTCCAGGAATTCCTCCTCCACGGTATTGTTACTAATTTGATTTGCCCAATCTATATGCATATTAAAGTCACCCATAATTACAGATGTTCCTTCATTACATGTGTCTCTAATTTCCTGTTTAATGCCATTCCCAACATCACCATTACAGTTTGGGGGTCTGTGTACAACCCCCACTAACGTTTTTTGCCCCTTAGTGTTTCTCAGCTCTACCCATACAGATTCCACATCGTTGGAGTTAATATCTTTCCTCACTATTGCGTTAATTTCCTCTTTAGCCAGCAATGCAACTCCACCGCCTTTTCCTTTTTGTCTGTCCTTCCTAAATACTGAATACCCCTGGATGTTCAGTTCCCGTCCCTGGTCACCCTGCAGCCATGTCTCCGTAATCCTGACTATATCACAGCTGTTTACATCTAATTGCCCGGTTAATTCATCCACTTTATTGCGAATGCTCCTTAAGGCTTGTCTTTTTAACATTACTTGTCCCGTTCCCACTATTTTTCACTGAGGCCCTGTTTGATTCTTGCCCTTGATTTCTCTATCACTTTTCTTATTCCGCTTTCTGTCTTTTGTTCTTGTCCTTGATTCCCCCTCCTCTGACTCCTTGCATCAGTTCCCATTCCCCTGGAATTTTAGTTTAAACCCTCCCCAAACACTCTAGCAAATGTTCCCCCTAGGACATCAGTCCCGGTCCTGCCCAGGTGTAACCCGTCCAGTTTGCACTGGTCCCACCTCCACCAGAACCGGTCCCAATGTCCCAGGAATCTGAAACCCACCCCTTCACACCATCTCTTCACCCATGTATTCATCTGATATATTCTGCTATTTCTACCTTGACTAGCATGTGGCACTGGTAGTAATCCTGAGATCACTACCTTTGAGGCCCTACTTTTAACTTACTTCCTAACTCCCTTTATTCTGCTTTTTGGACCTCATCCCTTTTTTTAACCTATGTTGTTCGTACCAATGTGTACCACGGCCACTGGCTGTTCACCCTCCCCCTTCAGAATGTCCTCTAGCCACTCTGAGACATCCTTGACCCTAGCAACAGGGAGGCAACATACCATCCTGGAGTCTCATTTGTGGCCACAGAAACGCCTATTTATTCCCCTTACAATTGAATCCCCTATAACTATTGCATTCCCATACTTTTTACTCCTCCCCTGTGCAGCAGAGCCAACTGTTGTGCAACAAATTTGGCTGTTGCTGCTTTCTCCTGAGAGGCCATTCCCCCCAACATTATCCAAAGTGGTATATCTGTTTTGCAGGGGAATAGCCACAGGAGATTCCTGCACTGCCTGCCTAGTCCTCTTGCTTTGTCTGGTGATTGTCCATTCCTTTCCTGCCTGTGGACCCTTAGCCAGCGGTGTGACCACCTCTCGATACATGCTATCCATGATGCTCTCCGCCTCGCGGATTCTCCACAGTGTCCCCAACTCCAAAATCCGAGCTTCCAGGCCCGTGCACACCTCAGCGCCAAGTTCCGGGCCCAGCGTCGTCCCTGCACAGGCTCCCGGGCCGGTACACACCTCAGCCCCAAGTGCCGGGCCTAGCGTCGCCCCTGCACAGACTCCCGGGCCCGTACACACCTCAGCCCCAAGTGCCGGGCCTAGCGTCATCGCTGCACAGGCTCCCGGGCCCGTAGACACCTCAGCCCCAAGCACCGGTCCCAGAATCGCCCCTGTGCGGGCTCCTGGGCCTGTACACACCTCAGCCCCAAGTGCCGGGCCCAGCATCATCCCTGTCCCGGCTCCCGGGCCCGAACACACCTCAGCACCAAGCACCGGTCCCAGAATCGCCCCTGTCCGGGCTCCCAGGCCCGTACACACCTCTGCCCCAAGTGCTGGACCGAGCGTCATCCCTGCACGGGTTCCCGGGTCCCTACACACTTCAGCTCCAAGCACCAGGCCCAGTGTCGTCCCTGCACAGGCTCCTGGGCCAATACACACCTCTGCCCCAAGTGCTGGAACGAGCGCCATCCCTGCATGGGCTCCCGGGCCCGTACACACCTCAGCCACAAGTGCTGGGCCCAGCATCGTCCCTGTGCAAGCTCCCGGGCCCGGCGGGGTGCCGACCCCAAGTAGGTGATAATCGTGAAGAAGGTCAACTTTCCAGGACCCCATGGGACAGTACATCGGGGATGGGATGGCAGGGTGAATGAGGTGATGGAGGCCTCACAGATGGAGGTCTCCCCATCCCCCAGCCTGCCCTGGAGGAGGCACCAGCCCTGGGAGGTGGAGGACCCCATTACCAACGAGGTTGGAGGTGTCTCCCCTCCTGTTGGGAGAGGGGTGGTGTCTCTGCCACACAAGTGCTCGTGCTGCCCCCTGGGGGAGGCTGAAAGCCCCAGAATATCACCGTGGTCCCCTGAGCAGGGTCCTCGGGGCTCAGTAAGGGTATCACCCTTGCAGTGATGCCCCATCCCAACTGTCAGTTGTCAGGCCTGTCAGGGGACTGCGACACCCCTTTGACTGCCCCAACTACTGGGTCATTGGGCGGCGGCAGTGAGGATGGTCTCCCCGCTCCCTCCCAACCTCTGGCGCCAGGCGCCTGCGTCCTGGGGCCGGAGCTTTCTCTGGACTCACCAGGTGACCCAGTGCCTGCGGAGAAGCGAGGGTCTGAGCTGCCACCACCCTGTGGCCCAGCACCACGAAAGGTGACCAGAGAGGACCCTCTGGCCTTGACCTTGGGGGTAGAATCAAGGCCGAGGTAGAGCCAGATGGTGGCTTCAAATCAGCCCCTGCACTGAATGCTAGGAAGAAGCTTAGCCGTATAAGTCTGGGGGAGGTGACCGGCGCCCTCGACAGCCTCTCCAGGGGCAAATCCCCGGGACTGGACAGGCTGACCGTGGAGTTCTTCAGAGCATTCTGGGACGTCCTGGGGAACGACTTCGGGGGGTCCTGGGGGAGAGTATCGCAACCGGGGAGATGCCCCTCTCCTGGCGCAGGGCCATGATTGCCCTGCTCCCTAAGAAGCCTAAAAAACTGGTGCCAGGTCTCCCTCCTCAGCACGGACTATAAAATTTTTGCCAGGGCCATGGCTTCTCACCTTGGCACCGAGCTGGACCACATGATCCACACTGACCAGTCCTACACCGTCCCGGACCGCACCATCTTCGATAACATCCATCTGGTCTGGAACATTGTCCATTATTCCCAGAGGGCTGGTCTGTCGAGCGCCTTCCTGTCCCTTGATCAGGAGAAGGCGTTCGACAGGGTGGATCACGAATATTTACTCGGAACTCTGTGAGCGTTTGGGTTCGGGACGCATTTTATTGCCCGGATCCGACTTCTGTACACCGCCGGGGAGTGTCTAGTTAAAGTTAACGGGTCCCTGATGGAGCCCCTTCGCTTTGGGAGAGGGATGCGTCAGGGCTGCCCCCTGTCTGGCCAGTTGTATTCTATTTGCGTGGAGACTTTCCTGTGCCTCTTGCGGAGGAGGTTGTCAGGATTGGTTCTGCGCGGGCGGGGCATCGGGGTGGTCCTTTCGGTTTACGCTGATGACGTGCTCCTCATGTTCACCCACCCGGCTGACCTGCGGAGGATGCGCGAGTGCCAGGAGGTCTACTCTGCCGCGTCCTCTGCCAGGATCAATTGGGGTAAATGTTCTAGACTCCTGGTCGGTCAGTGGCAGATGGATCCCCTACCCGAGGAGCTCAGGCCTTTCACCTGGAGCAGGACCAGCCTCCTCTACCTGGGGATCCATCTCTGCCCTGCTGAGGAATTCTGGCCGGTGAACTGGCAGGAGCTGGAGACCCAAGTCACCACTCGCCTGCGGCTCTGGACAGGACTGCTCCGAGTGCTGTCTTACCGGGGTCGAGTTCTGGTCATAAACCAGCTGATTGCCGCCATGTTGTGGTATCGGCTGGTCACTTTGACCACTCCCCCGGACTGTGTCACAAAAATCCAGAGAATGCTCGTCGACTTCTTCTGGGACAAAAGGCTGCACTGGGTCGCTGCTGAGGTTCTGAGTCTCCCGCTTAGGGAGGGCGATCAGGTGCTGCTGTGCCTACGCACCCAGGTGGCGACTTTCCGCCTTCAAGCCCTGCAGTGATACCTTTATGTCGAGCCCCCTCCGAGATGGTTGCCCTGGCGCCGTATTTCTTCCGCCTGGTGCATGGCCTGAATTATGACGTGCAGCTCCTGTTTATAGACCTGAGGGGCCTTCGTGGCTCCTTGCAGGCGTTGCCCATCTTTTACCAGATCAAAGTCTGGAACATGCTCGCCTCGTGATGCAGCTCTCCCCCATCAGGCGTAGCGGCTTTCGTCAGAGAGCCGCTGCTCAGGAATCCGCCCCTCTGTCCTTTTCTGTGGGTGGCGGAGAGGAAGGCTGTGGGTGGAGGGTGTTGCACGCAGCAGTCCCATACAACCGTAGATTTTGTTGGTCCATGGACTCCAAAGAAGTCTGCGTCTTTTGCGCCTTGTGGAGTCCGCGGACCACACATACGTAGGTTGTTGTAGGCTGCATCCCATTGTTTAGTTACTTGAAAAATCTTTTACTTTTGTTTTGTTTGCACTTCAGTCTCAAGCTCCTGATCTACAAGCACCCAGTGCAGAGGCAGCTGGGGAGGGAGGAGAACCTCATTGTGCATCTGCTCCTGGGCCTGGCCAAGTTGGCCATTAACTAGATCCAGAAGGTCATCCGACCTGACTTTCTGTCCCTCTTCTGCAGCTACATCAATGGCCGGGTGTCCCTGGAGAGGTGTCACACACGGTGTCTGCCATTGAGGCCTTCTGTGCTCAGCGGGCACCATGGGGATTGGGGTGCTTTATTGACCCCTTTAATCACAGTTTGATTTAATGTTGTGAGTTTCTTTTAAATTTTGTCCTTTGGTTTTGCAGTTTCCCTTTAAGGGGCTGCCTTTTAATTTGTCCTAATTTTTTAACTTAGTTTATTTGTTTTGTAACTAAAGGGCTACATCTTCTTAACCTTCCTAACCCTGCTATCAAGCCTTGGAGCTACCAGGACATCCACAGCAGAGGTGGAGGCAGCCTGCTGACTGCTACGCCCTGTCTGTGATGACCTTGATGGGTGTCCTCTGGAGGACCAAGATTTGGAGGGCCCCGGCCTGCTTTCGGGGTCCTGCCGTGTGGCAGTGGCACCCTCCTCGGCCTGTGGAGCTGGAGTTGCTAAGCTCACAGGAAGAGGGGTCGCTCCAGGATTCACCTTGGTCGATGGCCCCAGAGCGCGCACCTGCTGATCCTCCTCCCTATGGGTGCCCAAGGGCTGACTCCTTGATGAGAATGGGTAGCTGGATTGCGATCAAGCTGCCCCGCACCCCTCTCGCATACACACTGTTGGAGGCCAACCCCCTCCCTTTTGTTTTTTCCAATAATTTATATAGATTTTTCTTTTCCAACCTATTTCCATTATTTTTAAATCTATAACTATAATACCCTGTCGGTCCTTCCACCCCACCCCCACTAGAGCTGTACCTCGAGTATCTTGCCAACCATTCTTAATTAGCACATTCTCTTAGATAATATCACCACCTTTTACACGTCTTTGTTCCTTTGTGAGATCTTTTGATTATCTGCTCCTATCACTGCTTGTTTGTCCCTACGACCACACCCCGCCAACTTCTCTACCCGCGCCCCCCTCCCACCCCGCCACCCGCCCCCCCCCCCACCCCCACCTTAAACCAGCTTATATTTCACCCCTCTCCTAACTTTACTCAGTTCTGCTGAAGAGTCATGAGGACTCGAAACCTCAACTCTTTTCTTCTCCGCCGATGCTGCCAGACCTGCTGAGTTTTTCCAGGTAATTCTGTTTTTGTTATGGCATCAGCGATGGAGTTAAGCCTGCACAGCAGTGCAGAAGCAATGTCCTGGACTAAGGTCTCCATGGCGGCCGCCATCCTGCCGGTGTTGACCTCAGTGCATTGGCAATGCCGGCGCTATCATCTCAGCCTGCAGACGGACAGACTCCTCAATCGTGCCTTCCAATCTGAGGAGTGCCGCGGACATCCCTTCCTGATGTTCCTGAGCTTGCCTTTGCAGCTTCAGCAACTGTGACATGACCGAGTCCACAGGCTCATCATCTGACTCGGACTGAGTGAATTTCTGGCCTCCAGCAGTCCTCCGAGTGCCGGGGACCTGGGAAGTCCCTACCTCCGCCTGCTGTGGATTAAACAGTGCGATATTCTCACCAGATTGTGATTCCGAGACTGCTTTAAAGCTAGGTCCCACTGAGGTGTGTCTCTGCACTGGTGGAGGGTGTGGGTGAGCGCTGTGACGGGACTTCAGGGAGGGTGCCCCCAGATTCCTCTTCAGAGGTTTCTTCGGAGCTTGACTGGAGACCCTGGGTCATGGACTCTGTCGGCTGTTTGGCAGATGTGCCTGTGAAAGCAAGGGGAGATAATTAGTGCATGGCACTGGGTTGTGAAAGAGGACACATCACTCACAGCATGGTTATCTGATGGATGTTGCACTGCTGGACCTCATCGTCAGCACAGGACCAGTCCCGGTCATTGCCGGCCAGCTGGATGGCTGTGTTTTCAAAGTCTATGAGGACCCTGATTTCGAGTATTCCTCCACCAGTCTGCAACCTCTCTCGCTTGTTATGTGCCAGCTTGTCCTGCATAAATAGAGATGGAGGCCTGTGTGGGTGGTGAGTGGTCACACAGAAAGGATGAGGACAATGACGGTGAGTGTGAGATTGTGAATGGTGATGTCCCTTTAACTGGCAATGAGTGAGGGCCCTGTGGATGTGTGATGGGTTTGTGAGTGTGTGAGTTGAGAGTGTTGAGAAGAGTGACTTACCCTGGCGGAATGGAGGAGATCATTCATCCTCTTGGGTGGCTTTTCTCTTTTGCAGGGCTTTGGTGTTGACCACCGCTGCCACCTCCTCCCGAGCTAGATTAGTGATGATTCTGCCTGTCCTGTGTCCTGAGCTGGGATAGAGGACATCACGTGAGCCTCCACTGCATCCAAAAGGTGCTTGAGAGGTGCATCATTAAACCAGGGGGCTGCAGTCTTTTTGCCTGTCAGGGTTATGTTTTCTTTGCTGCAGTCCTGATCTGCAAGCACTGAGAGGTGTGCGCACGGCTGCACTTTAATTATGGCACCCGGCGTGAAGAAGCAGCGAGGTGATGGCGTGATGGGCGAATGAGAGCCTGCCCGCCATGGAAATGGCACGTTTCCCGGGAATGCATAATTAATATGCTGGGTACGGGACAATATGGCGTTAAGAGCTGCCATTGCGTTATTCTAACCACCCACTACCACACTCCGCGTAAATCTGGGACAATTCCTCCCGACAGGGGCTTGTGGAGTGTCTCTGATGGCTGGAGATGTGCCCCCTAGCAGATCACTGGGTGGGCTGAACAGAGGCCCCAAGGTAATGGCATGGGATTTATGGATCAGGAACAGATTGGCCTATCTCCATTGTTGCTCTGTCCCACACTATTCCACCACTGGCCTTGCCATTTCCTGTCTGCCAAATGGCCCAGGCTGCTGATGCCCATGCTGAGGTGGTGCAGTCTGAGGTGGGGCCATCTTGGCCGAGAGTCACTCGAAGATGACACAGGAGAAAATCTGAATTGCACACTTGGACATCCCAGCAGCAATCTACCTGCCCTGCTGCTACCACTGGGGCTGCACTTCATGGAAGCATTAGATTACACATGAACACTTCTAGATAGCCATTATGTAAGCAGCAGTGAAGAGATTAATATTTAGAAGGGCTGTTGGTTGTGTTGTATTTGCACTGTTGTTTTGGATGCGAATAAACAGTAAAGAATGTAAGTGGATAATGCTGGAAGCAGTGGAGTTTTTTATGGCGATCTTCATGAGGAAGTGGATGAAAGGATTGAGTGAAGATGGTGGACTGCCTGATGGATCCTAAACCTCGTGGCAGCAGTGTTCCAGAGTTTGATGGTGAAGCAAGTCTCTCAAAAGTATCATTCAATTTGAAGGTGGTGAGTACCTCTCTGAGGAGTGAACGGTCAACCTGAAGCCTCTGCTGCTCAACCTGGTCCCCCTCCTTCAGCTCCTCCTTTATTCACTCATCTTATTTCTCTTTCTGCCTTTCCTCCTCCTCTTTCTTTTCTTTCTCCTCCTTCTCCTCTATCTCCTTCACTTCCTCTTTGTCATCCTCCATCTCCTTAGCGTGACTCTCTGATGAATAGCTTTACTACAACTGGTGTCTCCTGATTACCAGACAGTGGAACATGCAGCAAAGCATTATGAATCTGGACACTTTCTCCATTGAGCACTGCAGTGCACCTCCAAACTGGTCAAGACATCTAACCCTCTGCTACAAGTTCCCAGTGGTCTGCTCAATGGCATTTCTGGTAACTAAGTGGCCCTCATGGGGCTGGAGTTTCCCAGTTGGGTTGCGATCTTGATGTTAATCTCAATTCTAGGTTGAGAACCCAAAAGTGGCTGTGGCAGGATGTCAATCGCAATCTTTCCCAAGAAGGGCAATTAAGAAGCCACCTCTAGGAACTCATCCAATTGAGGACAGTGGGTGGGACAGAGTAGTGGGAGGCCAAATTGGAGGGCCCGCAGTGATGTCCAGCTGGCAAGCCCACTGGGAGAGATACGTGCTGCTGTGGTAAGTGGGATGTGAGAAGCCTCCTCACACCCTGCTTCCTGAAAGAACTCCATCCCTTCCTCCCTGTTTCTCCGTCCCTGTCACATTTGTTCTGATGATGCTGCCTTCCACAACAGCGCTTCTGACATGTCTTCCTTTTTCCTTAGCCGAGGGTCCTCCAAAACTGTGGTTCACAGGACCCTCAACCGTGTCCAACCCATTTCCCGTAGTTGTGCTCTCACCCCTTCCCCTCCCTCCCAGAGCCATGATAGGGTTCCCCAGGTCTTCACTTTCTAGCCTACCAGCTTCTGCATTTAAAGAATCATCCTCCGCCATTTCCGCCAACTCCAGCATGATCCCACCACCAAACACATCTTCCCCTGACCCCCCTGCCCTGCCAGCATTCCTTAGGGACTGATCCCTCCTGGTCCATTCCTCTGTCACCCCTACCTCCTCATCCCCCTCTCACGGCACCTTCCCGTGCAATCACACGAGGTGCAACACCTGCTCCTTTACATCCCCCCTCCTCACCGCCCAAGGGCCCAAACACTCCTTTCAAGTGAAGCAGCATTTCACTTGCACTTCCCTCAATTTGGCCTACTGCATTCGCTGCTCCCAATGCGGTCTCCTCTACTTTGGAGAGACCAAACGCAGACTGGGTGACCGCTTTGCAGAACACCTGCGGTCTGTCCGCAAGCATCACCCAGACCTCCCTGTCGTTTGCCCCATCCTGCTCTCATGCCCACATGTCCATCCTTGGCCTGCTGCATTGTTCCAGTGAAGCTCAACGCAAACTGGAGGAACAGCACCTCATCTTCCGATTAGGCACTTTACAGTCTTCCCGACTTAACACTGAGTCCAACAACTTCAGACCACAAACTCTCTCCTCTGTTTCGATTTTTTCTAGTCCCCTCGCCCCCTCCAGCCAAAGTGCCAGTCTGCAACTTGTTCTCATGTTTTCCTTTCAGAAAGTGCTGATCCTTGTCCGGCTATTAAAACATGCTGCTACCTTGCATTCAGCCAGGGTTGACGTTTATGCCACTATTAACAACCGCTTTAGTCTTTCATGCTTTAATTACCACCCTCTTTGTCTTGTGTCCATGACATCTTTGCCATTTAATCTCTCCTGATCTCCTACTTATCCCTGACCTTCTATTTTGCTCCACCTGCTCCACCCCCCACCTTTCTTAAACAGCATAAAGTCCATCACATTTTTACCTCTCTTTAGCTCTGAAGAAGAGTCATACGGACTCGAAACATTAACTCTGTTTCTCTCTCCATAGATGCTGACAGACCTGCAGAGTTTTTACAACATTTTCAGTTTTTATTTCAGAATTCCAGAATCTGCAGTATTTTGCTTTTATTTAAGCGCTGCTGTGATGTTGGCTGAAAAGAGCCACACAATCCTTGCTGTGCTGTGATGCCTCACGTTCATTCCATGAGGCTGCAGATTACTGTAATGACCACCTTTCTAAAGTGCAGCTTCATCATGTGCTGGTTTTGGGTCATGTCAGTATAATAGTTGTGTTCTCTGAAGACTCTGGGTGGATAGGCCCTCCTGCTGAGAACTCTTCCTGCCATCCTGTCCATCTCTCTTTGAGCAGCTGGTGCTGCTTTGTCACACCTCATCTCCTCCTTCTATTTCTAATGGAGAGCAAGGGGGATCCTTAACAAGATGCTGATATTGAAGCAAGCTATCCTGCTGACATTGAAGGTAGAGTAACACTGCTCTAAGGGGTAGTTTTCTATAGCCTGCACAGGCACTGAAGAGCCTCTGAAATGGCCAAGAGAGATTTGAGCTGAAACACTGGTTTAACCCGTGTTTAGTGCAAGATGTCTCCTTGGTCTTTATCCAGTGCCAGGATTGAATGTCCAGAGCAGCTGACTGTCACTTTAAATGCCCGTTTGTGTTTATTAGAGAGGCTGCACAGCGTGTAGTTAATACTTTAACTATATCTCCTAACAGTGCAGCTGAATGACAGTAAACACAGCATTGCTGAGGATTTTGAACGCTACTTAAAGGTACATCATCTATTAATGTTCACTTGCTGCTGCAGTTGTGAAGAGGATCGAGGCCTGAAGCACAACCTAAAACATCCTGGGACAATGAGACAAGACTTCATCCAACAGCTGAGAGACGTTTATTCTGCAGCTTACCTGGACACTTCACTTTAAGAAAGTAAGTATTGAAGTACTCAACATTATTGGACACCGTATAGGAGATACCAGAAGAGTGGGAGTTGGTTGGTTATGAGCATCTTGCTAGGGATCTCCCTTGGTCTGGATGAGGTAGGTGAGGAGCAGATGGAGCCAAGTAGCAGCTGCTGGGGAAGGGGGAGAGGAGAGTGAGGAGTGCTCCTGTTTTGAGGTGACTTGCTGCATGCTCCACAATCTGGCTATGCAGCCTCCTCAATGAGTGCTAGCTGGCAATTTAATTGTCAATCAGTCCCTAGCTGACCTTCCTAGTGTCACTTAATCATGATAGTGTCTTACACTGAAGATGAGCTAAAGCGAGAATGCAGCTCAAGGCCTCATCTTGGCCACTTCAGAGACTCCTCAGCACCTAATGTATCTGGGGAAAATCACCACTGTCAGTGAATACACAGCTCTGCTGGAAAAATGTACTCCAAACTGGATGCCAGTTCCAGCTTTTAGTAAATGCTACTTTCACTGGAGTGAGTCTTGTGAACAAAAGTTATTACATGCTTGAGATGACTGTAATTCAGAAGCTTCCATTCAGCATTTCCTGAGGGTTTGTTATTCTCAATGCCAACTGCATGATAACCTGACTTATGAAACCAGAAGAACACGATCACTGCCTCGGGGCAATCCTTGGGGCAATCTATTTCCAAGGAGTTACATTGAGTTACAAGCATGGAATGATTGGATAAGTGATGTACTACTCAGGTTTCAGACATATCCAGAGAGAATATGACAAACAAGCACTCAGCCAGTGAACATCTCTGACGTTGGGTAATTTTGAGGGATGGTGAGTCGGTGATGGACGCGTCTTTCAAACCCAAAAGAGGAAACAACATCACTCAGTGCTCTGCTGCATGAGAGTAATTCCTGAACTTCTGTCAACAGCAAGGGCTTCTGGTGAAATGATAGAAGAAAGAAATATTTGGACATTCTGACCCAGAGAGAGTCGGTGTTTATCACCAGATTCCTACACCAATGCAGTACAGAAGAAGACCATTCAGCCCATTGATGTCAATACCCTGCTATGGAAATCACAGAAAGCAATGTGGTGGGCGATATGTTCTGCATAATGAACCACATGGTGTAGACAAAAACAGAATTTCCTGGAAAAACTCAGCAGGTCTGGCAGCATCGGCGGAGAAGAAAAGAGTTGACGTTTCGAGTCCTCATGACCCTTCAACAGAACTGAGTAATATTAGGAGAGGGGTGAAATATAAACTGGTTTAAGATGGGGGGTGGGGTGGGGGGGAGAGAAGTGGGGGCGGGGTGTGGTTGTAGGGACAAGCAAGCAGTAATAAGAGCAGATAATCAAAAGATGTCACAGAAAAAATAGCAAAGAGGTGGTTGAAGGTGGTGAATCTAAATGAAGTGCTAATTAAGAATGGATGGCAGGACACACAAGGTACAGCTCTAGTGGGGGTGGGGTGGAAAGACTAACAGGACATAAAAGGTATAGATTTAAAAATAATGGAAATAGGTGGGAAAAGAAAAATCTGTATAAATTATTGGAAAAAAACAAAAGGGAGGGGGAGGAAACGGAAAGGGGGTGGGGATGGAGGAGTGAGTTCAAGATGTAAAGTTGTTGAATTCAATATTCAGTCCGGAAGGCTGTAAAGTGCCTAGTCGGAAGATGAGGTGCTGTTCCTCCAGTTTGCGTTGGGCTTCACTAGAACAATGCAGCAAGCCAAGGACAGACATGTGGACAAGACAGCAGGGTGGAGTGTTAAAATGGCAAGCGACAGGGAGGTTTGGGTCTTTCTTGCAGACAGACCACAGGTGTTCTGCAAAGCGGTCGCCGAGTTTATGTTTGGTCTCTCCAATGTAGAGGAGACCGGGCATTGGGAGCAACGAATGCAGTAGACTAAGTTAGGGGAAATGCAAGTGAAATGCTGCTTCACTTGAAAGGAGTGTTTGGGCCCTTGGACGGTGAGGAGAGAGGAAGTGAAGGGGCAGGTGTTGCATCTATTGCGTTCGCATGGGGAGGTGCCATAGGTGGGGGTTGAGGAGTAGGGGTGATGGAGGAGTGGACCAGGGTGTCCCGGAGGGAACGATCCCTTCAGAATGCCGCCAGGGGGGTGAATGAAAGATGTGTTTGGTGGTGGCATCATGCTGGAGTTGGCGGAAATGGCGGAGGATGATCCTTTGAATGCAGAGGCTGGTGGGGTGATAAGTGAGGACAAGGGGGATGCTATCATGTTTCTGGGAGGGCGGAGAAGGCGTGAGGGCAGATGCGTGGGAGATGGGTCGGACACGGTTGAGGGTCCTGTCCACGACCGTGGGTGGAAAACCTCGGTTAAGGAAGAAGGAGGACATGTCAGAGGAACTGTTTTTGAAGCTAGCATCATCAGAACAGATGCGACGGAGGCAAAGGAACTGAGAGAATGGGATGGAGTCCTTACAGGAAGCGGGGTGTGAGGAGCTGTAGTCGAGGTAGCTGTGGGAGTTGGTAGGCTTGTATTAGATATTGGTGGACAGTCTATCACCAGAAATTGAGACAGATAGGTCAAGGAAGGGAAGGGAAGTGTCAGAGATGGACCATGTGAAAATGATGGAGGGGTGGAGATTGGAAGCAAAATTAATAAATTTTTTCAGGTCCCGACGAGAGCATGAAGCAGCACCGAAGTAATCATCAATGTACTGCAGAAAGAGTTGTGGGAGGGGGCCGGAGTAGGACTGGAACAAGGAATGTTCCACATACCCCATAAAGAGACAGGCATAGCTGGGGCCCATGCGGGTACCCATAGCCACACCTTTTATTTGGAGGAAGTGAGAGGAGTTTAAGGATAAATTGTTCAGTGTGAAAACAAGTTCAGCCAGACGGAGGAGAGTAGTGGTGGATGGGGATTGTTTGGGCCTCTGTTCAAGGAAGAAGCTAAGGGCCCTCAGACCATCCTGGTGGGGGATGGAGGTGCAGAAGGATTGGACGTCAATGGTGAAGAGGAAGCGGTTGGGGCCAGGGAACTGGAAATTGTTGATGTGACATCAGGTGTCAGAGGAATCACGGATGTAGGTGGGAAGGGACTGGACTGCCATTTTAACACTCCACCCTGCTCTCTTGCCCACATGTCTGTCCTTGTCTTGCTGCATTGTTCCAGTGAAGCCCAACGCAAACTGGAGGAACAGCACCTCATCTTCCGACTAAGCACTTTACAGCCTTCCGGACTGAGATTGAATTCAACAACTTTAGATCTTGAACTCCTTCCCCTATCCCCACCCCCTTTCCGTTTCTTCCCCCTTCCTTCTGTTTTTTCCAATAATTTACATAGATTTTTCTTTTCCCACCTATTTCCATTATTTTTAAATCTATACCTTTTATGTCCTGTTAGTCTTTCCACCCCACCCCCACTAGAGCTGTACCTTGTGTGTCCTGCCATCCATTCTTAATTAGCACATTCGTTTAGATAATATCACCACCTTCAACCACTTCTTTGTTATTTTGTCTGTGACATCTTTTGATTATCTGCTCCTATAACTGCTTGCTTGTCCCTACAACCACATCCACCCCCCCCCACCACGCCCCCCCCCCCCCCCCCACCTTAAACCAGCTTATATTTCATCCCTCTCCTAATATTACTCAGTTCTGTTGAAGGGTCATGAGGACTCGAAACGTCAACTCTTTTCTTCTCCGCAGATGCTGCCAAACCTGCTGAGTTTTCCAGGTAATTCTGTTTTTGTTTTGGATTTCCAGCATCCGCAGTTTTTTGTTTTTATCTCTGTTTTTAATTGACTGCCACTCCTCTTCAAGATATGCCTACCTTGAAGAAGTACTGCTCCTCTCTCTGACAGGATTTCCATATCTCTCTTCTGCCTTGTTCATATTCATTGCTTTCCATTTCTCTCCTGGTGTTTGACAAGGTGTTTACTAAAACTCGCATTCACAGCCATATTTCCTTTCTCAGTGACTGTCTCCGTCTCCGACTCACCCCATGTGGATTTCAACTGAAATTCCATCCCTCTTGTTTCGAACCCACCCAGGATTACAGGTATCTCCGGGACATAAAACGTTTCTCGGACTGCTGTTCCCGTCACATTCTGAGATCCACACTCAGTGCCATGCGCCGCCATATGAACACACTCGACCTCTCACTCCAGCAGCACCGCCGCACCCTTTTTCAAAGCTGCGTGTGCCCCCAGTTTCATTTTATTCTTCGTCTCATCCGACGCCTCAACAAGAAACTTTTTCTCTTTCTCTCAAGTGCTAAGGAACGCAAGCTCCAACAACTCATCGATACCAACACCCATCTAGGACCCTCCACCCCTGCCTGTCCCTCCGTCCCCACCCCATCTTCCAATCCCAGCCCCGGCCGTGTATTCACTATACCCCCTGACCTTCCCCTCTCTGATGCTGAATGTTCAGTGCTCAGCAAAGGACTTAGTTTCATACCCTTACGCCCTCATCTCAATGAATTTTGGGCTCGGCACGATGCTGAACTCTTCTTCCGTCGTCTTCGTCAACGTGCTCACTTCTCTGGGCAGGAGTCCTCTCTCCGTTCAACGGATCCTTTTACCCACCTCCAATATTCTCCCTCCACCTGGACCCCTCCCTCTGGATTCTTACCTTCTCTTGATCTTTTCATTGAGAACTGTCGGCGTGACATTAGTTGTCTCAATTTCTCTGCTCCTCTCACCCATTCTAATCGGTCTCTCTCTGAACTTACTGAACTCCGTTCTCTCAGGTCCAACCCCAACATTGTCATCAAACCTGCTGACAAGGGTGGTGCTGTTGTACACTGGCGCACTGACCTCTACCGCGCGGAGGCTGAGCGTCAACTCACAGACACTTCCTCCTACCTCTCCCTGGTCCATGACCCCACCACTGAACATCAAGCCATTGTTTCCAGGACTGTCACTGACCTCATCTCCTTTGGAGATCTTCCTCCCACAGCTTCCAACCTGATAGTCGCCCAACCTCGGACGGCCCGCTTCTACCTCCTACCCAAAATCCACAAACAGGACTGTCCCGGCAGACCGATCGTGTCAGCCTGTTCCTGCCCCACGGAACTCATTTCTCATTATCTTGACCCCCTTCTCTCTCACGTTGTCCAGTCCCTCCCCACCTACAGCCGTGATTCCTCTGACACCTTACGTCACGTCAACAATTTCCAGTTCCCTGGCCCCAACCGCTTACTCTTCACCATGGACATCCAATCCCTCTACACCTCCATCCTCCACCAGGATGGTCTGAGTGCCCTTAGCTTCTTCCTCGAACAGAGGCCCGAACAATCCCCATCCACCAATACTCTCCTCCGTCTGGCTGAACTTGTTCTCACACTGAACAATTTCTCCTTTAACTCCTCTCACTTCCTCCAAATAAAAGGTGTGGCTATGGGTACCCGCATGGGCCCCAGCTATGTATGTCTCTTTATGGGGTATGTGGAAGATTCCTTGTTCCAGTCCTACTCCGGCCCCCTCCCACAACTCTTTCTGCGGTACATCGATGATTACTTCGGTGCTGCTTCATGCTCTCGTCGGGACCTGGAAAAATTTATTAATTTTGCTTCTAATCTCCACCCCTCCATCATTTTCACACGATCCATCTCTGACACTTCTCTTCCCTTCCTTGACCTTTCTGTCTCAATTTCTGGTGATAGACTGTCCACCAATATCCATTGCAAGCCTACCGACTCCCACAGCTACCTCGACTACAGCTCCTCACACCCCGCTTCCTGTAAGGACTCCATCCCATTCTCTCAGTTCCTTTGCCTCCGTCGCATCTGTTCTGGTGATGCTAGCTTCAAAAACAGTTCCCCTGACATGTCCTCCTCCTTCCTTTATCGAGGTTTTCCACTCACGGTTGTTGACGGGTCCCTCAACCGTGTCCGGCCCATCTCCCGCGCATCGACCCTCACGCCTTCTCCTCCCTCCCAGAAACATGATAGGGTCCCCCTTGTCCTCATTTATCACCCCACCAGCCTCTGCATTCAAAGGATCATCCTCTGCCATTTCCGCCAACTCCAGCATGATGCCACCACCAAACACATCTTCCCTTCACCCCCGCGGCGGCATTCCGTAGGGATCGTTCCCTCTGGGACACCCTGGTCCACTCCTCCATCACCCCCTACTCCTCAACCCCCACCTATGGCATCTCCCCATGCCCACGCAGAAGATGCAACACCTGCCCCTTCACTTCCTCTCTCCTCACCGTCCAAGTGCCCAAACACTCCTTTCAAATGAAGCAGCATTTCACTTGCATTTCCCCTAACTTAGTCTACTGCATTCGTTGCTCCCAATGCGGTCTCCTCTACATTGGAGAAACCAAACATAAACTCGGTGACCGCTTTGCAGAACACCTGTGGTCTGTCTGCAAGAAAGACCCAAACCTCCCTGTCGCTTGCCATTTTAACACTCCACCCTGCTGTCTTGCCCACATTTCTGTCCTTGGCTTGCTGCATTGTTCCAGTGAAGCCCAACGCAAACTGGAGGAACAGCACCTCATCTTCCGACTAGGCACTTTACAGCCTTCCGGACTGAATATTGAATTCAACAACTTTACATCTTGAACTCCCTCCTCCATCCCCACCCCCTTTCCGTTTCCTCCCCTTCCCTTTAGTTTTTTCCAATAATTTATTTAGATTTTTCTTTTCCCACCTATTTCCATTATTTTTAAATCTATACCTTTTATGCCCTGTTAGTCTTTCCACCCCACCCCCATTAGAGCTGTACCTTGTGTGTCCTGCCATCCATTCTTAATTAGCACATTCGTTTAGATAATATCACCACCTTCAACCACCTCTTTGCTATTTTTTCTGTAACATCTTTTGATTATCTGCTCCTATCACTGCTTGCTTGTCCCTACAACCACACCCCACTCCCCCATTTCTCTCCCCCCACCACCCCACCTTAAACCAGCTTATATTTCACCCCCGTCTCCTAATATCACTCAGTTCTGTTGAAGGGTCATGAGGACTCAAAACGTCAACTCTTTTCTTCTCCGCAGATGCTGCCAGACCTGCTGAGTTTTTCCAGGTAATTCTGTTTTTGTTTTGGATTTCCAGCATCCGCAGTTTTTTGTTTTTGTTTTTGTTTTTATCACATGGTGTAGAGTTTGGTCAAATAAAGTAACTCAAGGGAAATGTTGAATGGCAGTGTACTGGTGGATCATTGAATATTCAATTATTGTGGACTCAACTTTGTTGAACAAGAGGTACTATTTGTAAATTCAATAGTAAGCTTGTCATCGAGCTACCTTATAGAATATTAAAGTGAGACTGGACATTAAAGGACATGACTATTAAGGACAATGAATTCAACAAATGTGTGAGACCAGAACACAAAATATGATTGAACTTCAGATTATCAAAGAAGGATAAAGTGATACAGATGTGTCAAGAACAGACTTAAACAACATTAAATATAAACAAAATACTGAGATCATCAGCCCCCTAAAGCACCATTGGCTAAAGCCATCTCACCTGGATGAGAGAACATACAAGGAGACTGGATGGGATTAGTAATTTTGTCAAACAACACAGGAAATCTAGGAAACAACCACTGATGGTGGACATAAGGAGACCTTCGGGTCACGTGGGTCACAAGCTGATGATGAAGATGAAACATTCATCTCCGAGGAAGAACATTGCAGTGGAATGTGCCTTTGCAAAGTATGCCTTGAAAGAGATGCAGTGATATTTGCCATGGATCACCCTGAGTTGCTCTGTAACACAGGACTCAATTCTTTCTGGATTCCAGCCAGGGAGGTATCCTGAGGTATCTATCATCTGCTGATGGAGGACCATCAAATTGGCAAAAGATTCTCTTTGGCTTTTCAGTACAGAGTTGTCCACCACCAAGTGTTGCAGACTGGCACAAAGCTTGGGGCAGCCGTCGCAAAGGCTCACTGGAGAAAGGTCAAAATTTAGGACCCTCCCACCATAGCACACTGATGAGCTGGGAACAGTATAAAACCTCTCAGGATATATGCATCCGATAATGTTTGAATGCAATGGAAATGTAGATGTAAACCATATTGTAACTCAGACCTCCAAGAATGCCATGTATATTATTGAATCAAGCTGATCTGTAAAGCACTGTGTTTACTGTCACTCTTGAATTGTATGATGATTTACCTCACATTTGTATATTTCTGAAAAAGGAGAGCACAGACATGCATGGGAGAACCTCTAGGAGCAGAAGGAACTTCTCACTTCTTGGTCCCAGACAAAGATTGCATGCAATCGGCTACTGACTTCTATAATAAATTTAGTTCCTTAAGTTTTGTTGACCTCTGTTGTAAAAATTGGGATTTATTCATGGGTATTTATTTTTGTTTTAGTAATGCAGCAAAAAGGATACTACACTTGATGGCTAAGTTCAGCAAACCCGCTCAATAGCCTGGTTTAAACAGACATGACAGGCAAGATAAAGAGAATATCCTAAAATGAGGGAAAGAGAACTCAGTGCAGTACTGAACTATTATCCACAGCCACCCACTTTTCCAGAACCACTTCATCCAATTCCAGGTCGCGAGGAGTCGGAGTCTGTCCCGACAGGCAATCGGCACTAGGCGGGACACCAGACTGTCACAGGACACACACTCACCTGCACACACTAAGGGACAATTTACCATTGCCAACCCACCTAACTGGCACAACTTTGGACAGTGAGAGGAAACTGGAGCTCCCGGCGGAAACCCAGCAGACACAGGGAGAACGTGCAAACTCCGCACAGACACCCGAGGTCAGGATCGAACCCAGGGTCTCTGGAGCAGTGAGGCAGCAGTGCTCACCACTGTGCCACCATGGACTATTAGCCTGAGAAAGTTAATTCCCAATCCCACAATGGCAGCTTGAGGAATGAATTCATAAAAAAAAACTGGAAATTTAAAGCTAGTCTCAGTGCAGAGACCATGAAGGTCTTGGATTGTTGCAAGAACCCAATGTTCTCTAGGGAGGAAACCCTATCCTGCTGTGCTGACCAGGCCCCCTAGACCTTGAGCTATTTGAGGCCTGGTGAGCACCATGACCCCTGAAATGCCCTCAATGGAAGCTCAGCACTCACCCTAGTCTCAAACTGCAGCCGCTGGGGAAACACCTCCCAGCAAAACTAGGACAGCAAAATGAGCACTGGAAAATGGCACCAAGACTGATTAATCATTTTTATGGTCAATGATTATATGATTTGTTTGAAAAAATGGTTTATTGATCTAGATTTGGTGTTGGTATTTGACTTTATAACAAAGTGAGGGCAAGCCCATAAGTCTGGAGTGAAAGGAAAATAATTAGACAGTGGTTGGAGGCAATGGGAGTAAAGACTGTGCTTTTGTTTCCCTTTATTCTTTGATGGAATATGGGAGTCGCTGGCAAGGCCAGCATTTGTTGCCCATCCCTAATTGCCCTTGAACTTAGTGCTTTGCTAGGTCATTTCAGAGAGCAGTTAATATTCAACCACATTGCTGTGGGTCTGGGTTAACATGTAGGCCAGACCAGGTGAGGACAGCAGATTTCGTCCCCTAAAGGGCATTAGTAAACCAGATGGGTTTTTACAACAATCGATGATAGTTTTATAGTCACCATTACTGAGACTAGCTTTCAATTCCAGATTTATTAATTGGATTTAAGTTCCACCAGATGCCATGGTGGGATAGAAACCATGACCCCTAGGCATTAACCTGGGCCTCTGGATTACAAATCCAGTGACATTGTCACTAAATCAACTTCTCCCCAAATTATTGGTAAGTGGAGAAGGAGAGAATGCGATTTAGTTAAAGCACCAAAATGAGAGCTGTCACCAGTCAAGGGCATGTTTCTCAGGGCTATGTATCCATGGAAGTGTATCCATTGATGGCGGTCTGCGATTCGCAGGGCTGTGTATCCACTGACAGTGGCCTGTGTTTCTCAGGATTGTGCATCCATTGACGGTGGTCTGTGTTTCTCAGGACTGTGTATCGAATGAGAATGGCCTGTGTAGCTGAGGGTTGTGCATCCACTGATGGTGGTCTGTTTCTCAGGACTGTGTATACACTGACGGTGGTCTGTGTTTCTCAAGGCTGTGTATCCACTGACTGTGGTCTGTGTTTGTCAGGGCTGTGTATCCACTGATGGTGGCCTGTGTGTCTCAGGGCTGGGTATCCACAGATGGTGGCCTGTGTTCCTCAGGGCTGTGTATCCACTGACGGTGGTCTGTGCTTCTTGGGGCTGCGTATGCACTGATGGTGGTCTGTATTTCTCTGAGCTGTGTATCCACTGACATTGGTCTGTGTTTCTCTGATCTGTGTATTCACTACAAACATTAGTGTTTCACAGAGCTGTGTATTCACTGCCATGGTCTGTGTTTCTCAGGGCTGTGTATCCACTGATGGTGCTCTATGTTTCTCAGGACTGTGTATCCACTGATAGTGGTCTTTGTTTCTCAGGGCAGTGCATCCATTGATGGTGGTCTGTGTTTCTCACGGCTGAGTATCCACTGATGGTGGTTTATGTTTCCCAGGACTGTGTATCCACTGACAGTGGCCTATGCTTACAGGATTGTGCATCCGCTGACAGTGGTCTGTGTTTCTCAGGACTGTGTATCCACTGACAGTGGTCTGTGTTCCTCAGGGTTGTGCATCCACAGATGGTGGTCTTTGTTTCTCAGGGCTGTGTATCAGCAGACTGTGGTCTGTGTTCCTCAGGGCTGTGTAAGCACTGACGGCCTGTGTTTCTGAGGGCTGTGTATCCACTGACAGTGACCTGTGTTTCTCTGGGCTGTGTATCCACTGATGGTGGCCCGTGTATCTCAGGGCTGTGTATCCACTGACGGTAGCCTGTGTTTTGCAGGGCTTTATATCCACTGACAGTGGCCTGTGATTCTCGGGGCTGTGTATCCACTGATGGTGCTCTATGTTTCTCAGTACTGTGTATCCAGTGACAGTGGTCTCTGTTACTCAGGGCAGTGTATCCATTGATGGTGGTCTGCGTTTCTCAGGGCTGTGTATGCACTGACAGTGGCTTGTGTTTCTCAGGATTGTGCATCCAATGACGGTAGCATATGTTTCTCAGGGCTGTGTATCCATTGACAGTGGCCTGTGTTCCTCAGGGATGTGCATCCACTGACAGTCGTCTGTGTTTCTCAGGGCTGTGTATCAATTGACTGTGGTCTGCGTTTCTCAGTGCTGTGTATCCAGTGATGGAGGTCTGCGTTTCTCAGGGCTGCATATCCACTGACGGTGGTCTGTGTTTCTCAGGGCTGTGTAATCACTGACGGTGGCATGTGTTTCTCAGGGCTGTGTATCCACTGCCCATGGCCTGTGTTTCTCAGGGCTGTGTATCTACTGATGGTGAACTGTGTTTCTCAGGGCTGTGTATCCATTTATGATGGTCTGTCTTCCTCAGGGCTGTGTATCCACAGATGATGGTCTGTATTTCTCAGGGCTGCGTATCCACTGGTGGTGGTCTGTGTTTCTCAGGGCTGTGTATCCACTGAGAGTTGTCTGTATTTCTCTGGGCTGTGTATCCACTGGTGGTGGTCTGTGTTTCTCTGATCTGTGTAGTCACTGCAAGCATTAGTATTTCTCAGAGCTGTGTTTACGTTGCCATGGTCTGTGTTTCTCAGGGCTGTGTTTCCACTGAGGGTGGTCTATGTACCTCAGCGCTGTGTATCCACTGGCAGTGGTCTGTGTTTCTCTGCGCTGTGTATCAATGAAGATTGCTCTTTGTCTCTCAGGACTGTGCAACCACTGACAGTGGGCTGTGTTTCTCCAGACCGTGTTTCCACTGACTGTGGTCTGCGTTTCTCAGGGTTGTGTATCAACAGACGGTGGACTGTGTTTCTCAGGGCTGTATATCCACATGACCATGGCCTGTGTTCCTCAGGGCTGTGTATCCACTGATTATGGTCTGTGTTCCTCAAGGCTGTGTATCCACAGATGGTGGTCTGTTTTTCTCAGGGCTGTCTTTCCACTCTTGGTGGTCTGCGTTTCTCAGTGTTGTGTATAGTCTGAGAGTTGTCTGTACATCTCTGGGCTTTTTATCCACTGAGGGTGGTCTGTGTTTCTCCAATCTGTGTATTCACTGCAATCATTAGTGTTTCCCAGAGCTTTGTTTACGTTGCCATGTTCTGTGTTTCTCAGGGCTGTGTTTCCACTGATGTTGGTCTATGTTTCTCAGGGCTGTGTATCCACTGGCAGTGGTCTGTGTTTCTCTGGGCTGTGTATCAACTGAGATTGGTCTTTGTCTCTCAGGACTGTGCAAACACTGACAGTGGGCTGTGTTTCTCGGGGCTCTGTTTCCAATGACAGTGGTCTGTGTTTCTCGGGACTCTTTTTCCAATGACTGTAGTCTGTGTTTCTCAGGGCTGTGTATCAACAGACGGTGGTCTGTGTTTCTCTGGGCTGTGTATCTACTGACTGTGGTCTTTGTTTATCGGGGCTGTGTATCAACAGAAGGTGGCCTGTGTTTCTCAGGGGTGTGTATCCACTGACGCTGACCTGTCTTTCTCAGGGTTTTGTATCTGCTGACTGTGACCTCTGTTTCTCAAGGCTGTGTATGCACTGACGGTGGCCTGTGTTTCACCGGTTTGTGTATCCACTGTGGTTGGCCTGTGTTTCTCAGGGCTGTGTATCCACTGAGAGGCGTCTGTGTTTCTCAGTGTTGTGTATCAACTTATGAAGGTCTGTGTTCCTCAAGGCTGTGTATCCACAGATGGTGGTCTGTTTTTCTCAGGGCTGCCTTTGCACTCATGGTGGTCTGCGTTTCTCAGGGCTGTGCATCCACTGAGAGTTGTCCGTATTTCTTTGGGCTGTGTAACCACTGGCAGTGATCTGTGTTTCTCTGGGCTGTGTATCAACTGAGTTTGGTCTTTGTCTCTGAGGACTGTGCAACCACTGACAGTGGGCTGTGTTTCTCAGGGCTGTGTATCAACAGTGGATGGCCTGTGTTTCTCATGGCTGTGTATCCACATGACCATGGCCTGTGTTTCTCAGGGCTGTGTATCCACTTATGATGGTCTGTGTTCCTCAAGGCTGTGTATCCACAGATGGTGGTCTGTTTTTCTCAGGGCTGTCTTTCCACTCTTTTTGGTCTGCATTTCTCAGGGCTGTGTATCCTCTGATGGTGGCCTGTGTTTCTCAGGGCTGTGTATCCACTGAGCATGGTCTGTGTTTCTCAGGGCTGTGTATCCACACTTGATCTGCGTTTCTCAGAGCTGTGTATCCACTGAGGGTTGACTGTATTTCTCTGGGCTGTGTATCCACTGGCAGTGATCTGTGTTTCTCTGGGCTGTGTATCAACTGAGATTGGTCTTTGTCTCTCAGGACTGTGCAACCACTGACAGTGGGCTGTGTTTCTCGGGACTCTGTTTCCAATGACTGTGGTCTGCGTTTCTCAGGGCTATGTATCAACAGACGGTGGCCTGTGTTTCTCAGGGTTGTGTATCTACTGACTGTGGTCTGTGTTTCTCAGGGCTGTGTATGCACTGATGGTGGCCTGCGTTTCTCCAGGCTGTGTATGCATTGACGGTGGCCTATGCTTCTCAGGGCTGTGTATCCACTGAGAGTGGTCTGTGTTTCTCAGGGTTGTTTATCTACTTATGAAGGTCTGTGTACCTCAAGCCTGTGTATCCACATAAGGTGGTCTTTTTTTTCTCAGGGCTGCCTTTCCACTCCCGGTGGTCTGCGTTTCTCAGGGCTGTGCATCCACTGAGAGTTGTCTGTATTTCTCTGGGCTGTGTAACCACTGGCAGTGATCTGTGTTTCTCTGGGCTGTGTATCAACTGAGTTTGGTCTTTGTCTCTCAGGACTGTGCAACCACTGACAGTGGGCTGTGTTTCTCAGGACTCTGTTTCCAATGACTGTGGTCTGTGTTTCTCAGGGCTGTGTATCAACAGAGGGTAGCCTGTGTTTCTCATGGCTGTGTTTCCACATGACCATGGCCTGTGTTTCTCAGGGCTGTGTATCCACTTATGATGGTCTGTGTTCCTCAAGGCTGTGTATCCACAGATGGTGGTCTGTTTTTGTCAGGGCTGTCTTTCCACTCCTGGTGGTCTGCGCTTCTCAGGGCTGTGTATCCTCTGAGAGTTGTCTGTATATCTCTGGGCATTTTATCCACTGAAGGTGGTCTGTGTTTCTCCAATCTGTGTATTCACTGCAATCATTAGCGTTTCCCAGAGCTTTGTTTACGTTGCCATGGCCTGTGTTTTTCAGGGCTGTGTTTCCACTGACGTTGGTCTATGTTTCTCAGGGCTGTGTATCCACTGGCAGTGGTCTGTGTTTCTCTGGGCTGTGTATCAACTGAGATTGATCTTTGTCTCTCAGGACTGTGCAAACACTGACAGTGGGCTGTGTTTCTCCGGACTGTGTTTCCACTGACTGTGGTCTTTGTTTCTCATGGCTGTGTATCAAGAAACGGCGGCCTGTGTTTCTCAGGGGTGTGTATCCACTGATGGTGGCCTTTGTTTCTCAGGGGTGTGTATCCACTGACGGTGGCCTGTTTTTCTCAGGGCTGTGTATCCACATGAATGTGGCCTGTGTTTCTCTGGGCTGTGTATCAACTGAGATTGGTCTTTGTCTCTCAGGACTGTGCAGCCAATGACAGTGGGCTGTATTTCTCCGGACTGTGTTTCCACTGACTGTGGTCTTTGTTTCTCATGGCTGTGTATCAAGTGACGGTGGCCTGTGTTTTTCAGGGCTGTGTATCCACTGACGGTGGCCTATGTTTCTCAGCGCTGTGTATTGACTGTCCGTGGCCTGTGTTCTTCAAGGCTGTGTATCCACAGATGGTGGTCTGTATTTCTCAGGGCTGCGTATCCACTGGCGGTGGTCTCTGTTTCTCAGGGCGGTGTATCCACTGAGAGTTGTCTGTATTTCTCTGGGCTGTATATCCACTGATGGTGGTCTGTTTTTCTCTGTTCCGTGTATTCACTGCAAGCATTAGTGATTCTCAGAGCTGTGTTTACGTTGCCATGGTCTGTGTTTCTAAGGCTGTCTTTCCACTGATGGTGGTCTATGTTCCTCAGCTGTGTATCCACTGACGGTGGCCTTTGCTTCTCAGGGCTTTGTATCCACTGACGGTGGCCTGTGTTTCTCAGGGCTGTGTATCAACTGACGGTGGCCTGTGTTTCTCAGGGCTGTGTATCCAGTGACAGTAGCCTGTGTTTCTCAGGGCTGTGTATCAGCTTATGAAGGTCTGTGTTTCTCAAGGCTGTGTATCCACAGATGGTGGTCTGTTTTTCTCATGCTGCCTTTCCACTCGTGGTGGCCTGCGTTTCTCAGAGCTGTGTATCCACTGAGGGTTGTCTGTAATTATCTGGGCTGTGTATCCACTGGCAGTGATCTGTGTTTCTCTGGGCTGTGTATCAACTGAGATTGGTCTTTGTCTCTCAGGACTGTGCAACCATTAACAGTGGGCTGTGTTTCTCGGGGCTCTGTTTCCAATGACAGTGGTCTGTGTTTCTCGGGACTCTTTTTCCAATGACTGTAGTCTGTGTTTCTCAGGGCTGTGTATCAACAGACGGTGGTCTGTGTTTCTCTGGGCTGTGTATCAACTGAGTTTGGTCTTTGTCTCTCAGGACTGTGCAACCACTGACAGTGGGCTGTCTTTCTCCAGACTGTGTTTCCACTGACTGTGGTCTTTGTTTTTCATGGCTGTATATCAAGAGACGGTGGCCTGTGTTTCTCAGCGCTGTGTATTGACTGTCCGTGGCCTGTGTTCCTCAGGGCTGTGTATCCACAGATGGTGGTCTGTATTTCTCAGGACTGTGTATCCACTGGTGGTGGTCTCTGTTTCTCAGGGCTGTGTATCCACTGGTGGTGGTCTGTGTTACTCAGGGTTTTGTATCCAGTGACAGTAGTCTGTGTTTCTCAGGGCTGTGTATCAACTTATGTAGGTCTGTGTTTCTCTGGGCTGTGTATCAACTGAGATTGGCCTTTGTCTCTCAGGACTGTGCAGCCACTAACAGTGGGCTGTGTTTCTCCAGACTGTGTTTCCACTGACTGTGGTCTTTGTTTCTCAGCGCTGTGTATCAACAGACGGCGGCCTGTATTTCTCAGGAGTGTGTATCCACTGATGGTGGCCTGTTTTTCTCAGGGCTGTGTATCCACATGAACATGGCCTGTGTTTCTCAGGGCTGTGTATCCACTGAGAGTTGTCTGTATTTCTCTGGGCTGTGTATCCACTGATGGTGGTCTGTGTTTCTCTGATCTGTGTATTCACTGCAAGCATTAGTGTTTCTCAGAGCTGTGTTTACGTTGCCATTGTCTGTGTTTCTCAGGTCTGTCTTTCAACTGACGGTGATCTATGTTCCTCAGCGCTGTGTATCCACTGGCAGTGGTCTGTATTTCTCTGCGCTGTGTATCATCTAAGATTGCTCTTTGTCTCTCAGGGCTGTGCAATCACTGCCAGTGGGCTGTGTTTCTCCAGACTGTGTTTCCACTGAAAGTGGTTTGTTTTTCTCAGGGCTGTGTATCAACTTATGAGGGTCTGTGTTCCTCAAGGCTGTGTATCCACAGATGGTGGTTGTTTTTCTCAGGGCTGCCTTTCCACTCATGGCGGTCTGCATTTCTCAGGGCTGTGCATCCACTGAGAGTTGTCTGTATTTCTCTGGGCTGTGTATCCACTAGCAGTGATGTGTGTTTCTCTGGGCTGTGTATCAACTGAGATTGGTCTTTTTCTCTCAGGACGGTGCAACCACTCACAGTGGACTGTGTTTCTCCGGACTGTGTTTCCAATGACTGTGGTCTGTGTTTCTCAGGGCTGTGTATCAACAGACGGTGGCCTGTGTTTCTCAGGGCTGTGTATCCACATGAACATGGCCTGTGTTTCTCAGGGCTGTGTATCCACTTATGATGGTCTGTGTTCCTCAAGGCCGTCTTTCCACTCCTGGTGGTCTGCGTTTCTCAGGGCTGTGTGTTCTCTGAGAGTTGTCTGTATATCTCTGGCCTTTTTATCCACTGATGGTGGTCTGTGTTTCTCCAATCTGTGTATTCACTGCAATCATTAGTGTTTCTCAGAGATTTGTTTAAGTTGCCATGGTCTGTGTTTCTCAGGGCTGTGTTTCCACTGACGTTGGTCTATGTTTCTCAGGGCTGTGTATCCACTGGCAGTGGTCTGTGTTTCTCTGGGCTGTGTATCCACTGACGGTGGTCTGTGTTTACCCGATTTGTGTATTCACTGCAATCATTTGTGTTTCTCAGAGCTGTGTTTACGTTGCCATGGTTTGTGTTTCTCAGGGCTGTGTATCCACTGGCAGTGGTCTGTGTTTGTCTAGGCTGTGTATCAACTGACATTGGTCTTTGTCTCTCAGGACTGTGCAACCACTGCCAGTGGGCTGTGTTTCTCCAGACTGTGTTTCCACTGAAGGTGCTCTGTGTTTCTCAGGGCTGTATATCCACTGATAATGGTCGCAATTTCTCAGGGCTGTGTATCCATGGAGAGTGGTCCGTATTTCTCAGGTCTGTGTATCCACTGACTCTGGTGTGTGTTTCTCATGGCTGTGTATCCACTGACAGTTGCCTGTGTTTGTCAGGGCTGTGTATCCACTGACAGTGGTCTGTATTCCTCAGGGCTGTGTACCCACTGACAGTCGTCTGTTTTTCTCAGGGCTGTGTATCTACTGACTGTTGTCTTTGTTTCTCAGGGATGTGTATCCTCTGACAGTGATCAGTGTTTGTCAGGGCTGTGTTTCTGCTGCCAGTGGCGTGTGCAACACAGGGCTGTTCACCCATTGCTATGATATGTGTTTCTCAGCAATATGTTTCCAACACCATGGTCTCGGTTTCTCAGAAATAAAAACATAAAGTGGTGGAAAATCTCAGCTGCTTGGGCAGCATCTTTGGAGAGCAAAACAGAATTAACTGTTTGTGTCTCTATGATTCCTCGTCAGAGTTTTATATCCACTGAAGGGCCTGTGTTTTTCAGAGCTGTGTATCCACTGAAGTATTTTGTGTTTCTCAGGGCTGTTTATCCACTGAAATGGCTTCTGTTTCTTAGGGCCGTATATCCACTGACAGTGATTTATGTTTCTCAAGGATGTGTATACACTGACAGTGGTCTGTGTTTGTCAGGTCTGTGTATCCACTGACAGTGGCCTGTGTTTGTTAGGGATGTGTATTCACTGACAGTGGTCTGTGTTTGTCAGGTCTGTATATCCACTTACAGTGGCCTGTGTTTGTTAGGGATGTGTATTCACTGACAGTGGTCTGTGTTTGTCAGGGCTGTATATCCACTGACAGTCGTCTGTGTTTCTCAGGACTGTGTATCCACTGTTAATTCTCTGTATTCCTCAGGGCTGTGTATCCACTGGCAGCCGTCAGTTTTTCTCAGGGCTGTGTGTCCACTGACTGTTGTCTTTGTTTCTCAGGTATGTCTATCGATTGAGCGTGATCAGTGTTTGTCAGGGCTGTGTTTGCGCTGACAGTGGTGTGTCCAACTCAGGGCTGTTCACCCATTGCCATGATATGTGTTTCTCAGAACTATGTATCCAACAGCATGCTCTATGTTTCTCAGAAATAAAAACAGAAAGCGCTGGAAAATCTCAGCAGCTTGGGCAGTGTCTTTGGAGAGCGAAACAAAATTAACATTTTGAGCCTCTATGATTCCTCTTCAGAGTTTTGTATCCACTGATGGAGCCTGTGTTTCTTAGGACTGTGTATCCACTGTTAATTCTCTGTATTCCTCAGGGCTGTGTATCCACTGACAGTGGTCTGCGTTTCTTAGGGCCGTGTATCCACTGATGATTGTCTGTATTCCTCAGGGCTGTGTATCCATTGACAGTCGTCCGTTTTTCTCAGGGCTGTGTATCCACTGACTGTTGTCTTTGTTTCCCAGGTATGTGTATCCATTGAGAATGATCAGTGTTTGTCAGGGCTGTGTTTCCGCTGACAGTGGTATGTCCGACTCAGGGCTATTCACCCATTGCCATGATATGTGTTTCTCAGCGCTATGTATCCAACACCATGGTCAATGTTTCTCAGAAATAAAAACGGAAAGCACTGGGAAATGTCAGCATCTTGGGCAGTTTCTTTGGATAGCAAAACAGAATTAACATTTTGATTCTCTATGATTCCTCCTCAGAGTTGTGTTTCTGCTGATGGGGCCTGTGATTCCTGGAGCTGTGTATCCACTGAAGTGTTCTGTGTTTTTCAGTTTTGTGTATCCACTGAAGTGGCCTGTGCTTCTTTGGGCTTTATATCCACTGACAGTGATTTATGTTTCTCAAGGCTGTGTATACACTGACAGTGGTCTGTGTTTCTCAGGGCTGTGTATCCAAAAAGGTTGTCTGTACTTTTCAGGCAGTGTAAACACTGAAGTGATCTGTGTATCTAAGGGCTATGTATCCACTAAAGTCGTCTGTATTTCTCAGGGCTGTGTATCCACTAACATTGGTCGGTTTTTAGCAGAGCTGTGTATTCACTGCAATCATTAGTGTTTCTCCGACCTTTGTATCCACTGCAATAGTCTGTGTTTCTCAGGGCTGCGTATCCACTGATGGTGGCCTGTGTTTCACAGAGCTGTGTATGACTGACTGTGGCCTGTGATTCTTGGGGCTCTGTATCCACTGATGGTGCTCTATGTTTCTCAGGACTGTTTATCCACTGACAGTGTCCTGTATTTCTCAGGATTGTGCATCCAATGACGGTAGTATGTGCTTTTCAGGGCTATGTATCCATTGACAGTGGCCTGTGTTCCTCAGGGTTGTGCATGCACTGATGGTCGTCTGTCTTCCTCAGGGCTGTGTATCAACTGATTGTGGTCTGTGTTTCTCAGGTCTGTGTGTCCATTGCTGGAGGTCTTCGTTTCTCAGGGCTGCATAGCCACTGACGGCGGTCTGTTTTTCTCGGGGCTGCTAATCCACTGATGGTGGTCTGTGTTTCTCAAGGTTGTTTCTCCACTGACTGTGGTCTGTGTTTGTCAGGGTTGTGTATCCACTGATGATGGTCTATATTTCTCAGGGCTGTGTATCCATGGAGAGTGGTCCGTATTCCTCAGGTATGTGTATCCACTGACTGTGGTGCATGTTTCTCATGGCTGTGTATCCACTGACAGTGGTCTGTGTTTGTCAGGGCTGTGTATCCACTGACGATTGTCTGTATTCCTCAGGGCTGTTTATCCACTGACTGTTGTCTTTGTTTGTCAGGGCTGTGTTTCCGCTGACAGTGGTGTGTGCGACTCAGGGCTGTTCACCAATTGCCATGGTATGTGTTTCTCAGCACTATGTATCCAACATCATGCTCTATGTTTCTCCGAAATAAAAACAGAAAGTACTGGAAAATCTCAGCAGCTTGGGCAGCATCTTTGGAGAGCAAAACAGAATTAACAGTTTGAGTCTCTATGATTCCTCGTCAGAGTTGTGCATCCACTGAAGGGGCCTGTGTTTCTCAGAGCTGTGTATCCACTGAAGTGTTCTATGTTTCTCAGGGCCGTGTATACGCTGACAGTGGTCTGTGTTTCTCAGGGCTGTGTATCCACAAAGGTTTTCTGTACTTTTCAGGCAGTGTAAACACTGAAGTGATCTGTGTTTCTCAGGGCTATGTATCCACTGAAGTCGTCTGTATTTCTCAGGGCTGTGTATCCACTGACATTGGTCAGTTTTTATCAGAGCTGTGTATTCACTGCGATCATTAGTGTTTCTCCGACCTTTTTATCCACTGCCATTGTCTGTGTTTCACAGAGCTGTGTATGACTGACTGTGGCTGTGATTCTTGGGGCTCTGTATCCACTGATGGTGCTTTATGTTTCTCAGGACTGTTTATCCACTGATAGTGGTCTGTGTTACTCAGGGCAGTGTATCCATTGACGGTGTTTTATGTTTCCCAGGACTGTGCATCCACTGACAGTGGCCTCTTTTTCTCAGGATTGTGCATCCAATGACGGTGGTCTGTGTTTCTCAGGACTGTGTACCCACTGACAGTGTCCTGTGTTCCTCAGAGTTGTGCATGCACTGATGGCTATCTGTCTTTCTCAGGGCTGTGTATAAACTGATTGTGGTCTGTGCTTCTCAGAGCTGTGTGTCCATTGCTGGAGGTCTGCGTTTCTCAGGGCTGCATAGCCGCTGACAGCAGTCTGTTTTTCTCAGGGCTTCTAATCCACTGATGGTGGTCTGTGTTTCTCAAGTCTGTTTCTCCACTGACTGTGGTCTGTGTTTGTCAGGGTTGTGTATCAACAGACAGTTGCCTGGATTTCTCAGAGCTGTGTATCCACTGACGGTGGCCTGTGTTTCTCAGGGCTGTGTATCCACTAACGGTGGCCAATGTTTCTCAGGGTTGTGTATCAACTGATGGTGGCCTGTGATTCTCGGGGCTGTGTATCCACTGATGGTGCTTTATGTTTCCCAGGGTGGTGTATCCACAGACAGGGGTCTGTGTTTTTCAGGGCAGTGTATCAATTGATGGTGGTCTGCATTTCTCAGGGCTGTCTATCTACTGACGGTATTTTAAGTTTCCCAAGACTGTGTATTCACTGATGGTGGAATGTGTTTCTCAGGACTGTGTATCCATTGACAGTGGCCTGTGTTCCTCCGGTTTGTGCATCCACTGACGGTTGTCTGTGATTCTCAGGGCTGTGTATCCACTGAAGTCTTTTGTATTTCCCAATGCTGTGTATCCATTAACGATGGTCTATATTCCTCAAGGCTGTGTATAGACTGTCATTGGTCTGTGCCTCTCAGGGCTGTGTATCCATTGACAGTGGCCTGTGATTCTCAGATTTGTGTTTTCACTGATGGTGATCTGTGTTTCTCAGGGCTATGTATCCACTGAACATGTTCAGTGTTACTCAGGGCTTCATATCCACTACCGGTGGCCTGTGTTTCTCAGGGCTGTGCATCCACTGATGGTGGTCTTTGTTTCTCAGAGATGTGAATCCACTGATGGTGGTCTGTATTTCTCAGGGATGTGTATCCACTGACAATGGTTGATATTTCTCAAGTCCTTGTATCCACGGACTGTGGTCCATGTTTCTCAGTGCTGTGTATCCACTGATGTTGGTCTGAGTTTCTCAGTGTTTTTTATCTACTGCCATAGTCTGTGTTTCTCAGGGCTGTGTATGCACTGAAGTTGTCTTTGATTCTCAGGGCTGTCTATCCACTGACAGTGGCCTGTAATTCTCAGAATTGTGTTTCCACTGATGGTGATCTGTGTTTCTCAGGGCTGTGCATCCACTGAAGGTGGTTGGTGTTTCTCAGGGCTTCGTATCCACTATCGGTGGCCTGTGTTACTCAGGGCTGTGCATCCACTGATGGTGGTCTGTGTTTCTCAGAGATGGCATCCACTGATGGTGGTCTGTGTTTCTCACGGCTCTGTGCCCATTGACGGTGGTCTGAGTTTCTCAGGGCTGTGTAGCGACTGACATTGGTCTGAGTTCCTCAGGTTTGTGTATCAACTGATGATGGTCTGTGTTTCTCAGGGCTGTATGTCCACTGACAGTGGTCTGTACTTCTCAGGGCTGCATATCCACTGACACTGGTCTGTTTTTCTCAGGGCTGAGTATCCACTGAATTAGTCTGTATTTCTCTGGGGTGTGTATCCACTGACGATTGTCTGTATTCCTCAGGGCTGTGTATCCACTGACGATTGTCTGTATTCCTCAGGGCTGTGTATCCACTGACGATTGTCTGTATTCCTCAGGGCTGTGTATCCACTGACAATTGTCCATTTTTCTCAGCGCTGTTTATCCACTGACTGTTGTCTTTGTTTCTCAGGGATGTGTATCCACTGACAGTGATCAGTGTTTGTCAGGGCTGTGTTTCCGCTGACAGTGGTGTGTGCGACTCAGGGCTGTTCACCAATTGCCATGGTATGTGTTTCTCAGCACTATGTATCCAACATCATGCTCTATGTTTCTCCGAAATAAAAACAGAAAGTACTGGAAAATCTCAGCAGCTTGGGCAGCATCTTTGGAGAGCAAAACAGAATTAACAGTTTGAGTCTCTATGATTCCTCGTCAGAGTTGTGCATCCACTGAAGGGGCCTGTGTTTCTCAGAGCTGTGTATCCACTGAAGTGTTCTATGTTTCTCAGGGCTGTGTATACGCTGACAGTGGTCTGTGTTTCTCAGGGCTGTGTATCCACAAAGGTTGCCTGTACTTTTCAGGCAGTGTAAACACTGAAGTGATCTGTGTTTCTCAGGGCTATGTATCCACTGAAGTCGTCTATATTTCTCAGGGCTGTGTATCCACTGACATTGGTCAGTTTTTATCAGAGCTGTGTATTCACTGCAATCATTAGTGTTTCTCCGACCTTTGTATCCACTGCCATTGTCTGTGTTTCTCAGGGCTGTGTATCCACTGACTGTGGCCTGTGTATCACAGAGCTGTGTATGACTGACTGTGGCCTGTGATTCTTGGGGCTCTGTATCCACTGATGGTGCTTTATGTTTCTCAGGACTGTTTATCCACTGACAGTGGTCTGTGTTACTCAGGGAAGTGTATCCATTGACGGTGTTTTATGTTTCCCAGGACTGTGCATCCACTGACAGTGGCCTCTTTTTCTCAGGATTGTGCATCCAATGACGGTGGTCTGTGTTTCTCAGGACTGTGTAGCCACTGACAGTGTCCTGTGTTTCTCAAGATTGTGCATCCAATGACGGTAGTATGTGTTTCTCAGGGCTGTGTATCCATTGACAGTGGCCTGTGTTCCTCAGAGTTGTGCATGCACTCATGGCATCTGTCTTTCTCAGGGCTGTGTATAAACTGATTGTGGTCTGTGCTTCTCAGAGCTGTGTTACCATTGCTGGAGGTCTGCGTTTCTCAGGGCTGCATAGCCGCTGACGGCGGTCTGTTTTTCTCAGGGCTTCTAATCCACTGATGGTGGTCTGTGTTTCTCAAGTCTGTTTCTCCACTGACTGTGGTCTGTGTTTGTCAGGGTTGTGTATCAACAGACAGTGGCCTGGATTTCTCAGAGCTGTGTATCATCTGAAGTGGTCTGTGCCTCTTAGGGTTGTATCTCCACTGACAGTGATTTATGTTTCTCAAGGCTGCTTAGCCACTGATAGTAGTCTGTGTTTCTCTGGGCTCTGTATCCACTGATGTTCTCTGTATTTCTCAGGGCTGTGCATCCACTGACCGTGGTCTGTGTTTCTCAGGGCTGTGTAAGCTCTGACAGTGGTCTGTGTATCCACTGACAGTGGTCTGTGTTTTTCAGTACTGTGTATTCTCTGCCATGGTTAGTGTTTTTCAGGGCTGTGTATTCGCTGGCAGTGGTCAGTGTTTCTCAGGGCTGTGTATCCAATGACATGGTCGATCTTTCTCAGGGCTATATAGCCACTGAAAGTGGTCTGTGTTTCTCAGGGCTGTGTATACACTGACAGTGCTCTGTATTTATCGGGGCTGTGTATCCAGTGATGGTGTTCCTTGTTTCTCAGAACTATGTATTTACTGCAATTATTAGTGTTCCTCAAAGCTGTGTATACATTTCCATGTTCCTTGTTTCTCTGGGCTGTATATCCATTGGTAGTTTTATGCGTTTCTCAGGGCTGTGTATCCACTGAAGTGGTCTGTATTTCTCAGGGATGTGTATCCACTGACGATGGTTGATATTTCTCAAGTCCTTGTATCCACGGACTGTGGTCCGTGTTTCTCAGTGCTGTGTATCCACTGACGTTGGTCTGAGTTTCTCAGTGTTTTTTATCTACTGCCATAGTCTGTGTTTCTCAGGGCTGTGTATGCACTGAAGTTGTCTTTGATTCTCAGGGCTGTCTATCCACTGACATTGGTCTGTGTTTCTCAGACCTGTGTATTCACTGCAATCATTAGTGTTTACCAGAGATGTGTATTCACTGCCATGGTCTGTGTTTCTCAGGGCTGTGTATCCACTGGCAGTGGTCTCTGTATCTCAGGGCTTTGCATCCATTCACTTTGGTCTGTGTTTCTCAGGGCTGTATATACACTGACGGTGGTCTGTCTTTCTCAGAGCTGAGTATTCACTTCCATGGTCTGTATTTCTCGGGGCTGTCTATCCACTGGCAGTTGTGTGTGCTTCTCAGGGCTGTGTATCCACTGAAGTGTTCTGTATTTCTCAGTATCCACTCAAGTTGTCTGTGTTTTTCAGGGCTGTGTATCCACTGACAGTGGTCTTTATTTCTCAAGACATTGTATCCAGTGATTGTGTTCCGTGTTTCTCAGATCTGTGTATATAATACAATGATTAGTGTTTCTCAGAGCCGTGTATACATTGCCATGGTCTGTGTTTCTCGGGGTTGTGTATCCACTGGCAGTTTTATGTGTTTCTCAGGTCTTTGTGTCCACTGAAGTGGTCTGTATTTCTCAGGGCTGTGTATCAACTGATGATGGTCTATATTTTTCACGGCTGTGTATCCATGGATAGTTGTCCGTGTTTCTCAGCACTGTGCATCCACTGATGGTGGTCTGTGTTTCTCTGGGCTTTGTATCCATTGACAATGGTCTGTGTTTCCCAGACCTGTCTATTCACTGCAATCGTTAGTGTTTCTCAGTGCTGTGTATTCACTGCCATGGTCTGTTTCTCTCAGGGCTTTTTATCCACTGAGAGTGGTCTGTATTTCTCAGTGCTGTTTATCCATTGATGTCTTTTGTATTTCTCAATGCTGTGTATCCATTAACGATGGTCTATATTCCTCAGGGCTGTGCATAGACTGTAATTGGTCTGTGCCTCTCAGGGCTGTGTATCCACTGAAGGTGTTTGGTGTTTCTCAGGGCTTCGTATCCTCTATTGGTGGCCTGTGTTACTCAGGGCTGTGCATCCACTGATGGTGGTCTGTGTTTCTCAGAGATGTGCATCCACTGATGGTGGTCTGTGTTTCTCACGGCTCTGTGCCCATTGACGGTGGTCTGAGTTTCTCAGGGCTGTGTAGCCACTGACATTGGTCTGAGTTCCTCAGGTTTGTGTATCAACTGATGATGGTCTGTGTTTCTCAGGGCTGTATATCCACTGGCAGTGGTCTGTATTTCTCAGGGCTGCATATCCACTGACACTGGTCTGTTTTTCTCAGGGCTGAGTATCTCCTGAATTAGTCTGTATTTCTCTGGGGTGTGTATCCACTGATGATGGCTTATATTTCTCAGGTCTGTGTTTCCACTGACAGTGGTCCGTGTTTCTCAGGGCTGTATCTCCACAGACAGTGCTGTATATTTCTCATGGTTGTGTCTCCAGTGACAGTGGTCCGTGTTTGTTTGGCTGTGTATCCGCTGATGATGGTATGTGCATCTAAGGGCTTTGCAATTATAGCTATGATATTTATTTCTTAGGTCTGTGAATGCACCACCATGGCCTATGTTTCTCAGGGATAAAAACAGAAAGCGGTGGAAAATCTCAGCAGGTTGGGCATCATCTTTGGAGATCGAAACAGAATTAACAGTTCGACTCTCTATGATTCCTCTTCAGAGTTGTGTATACACTCAAGTGGTCTTTATTTCCCAGAGTGTGTATCAGCTGAAGTGGTCTGTGCTTCTTCGGGTTGTATATCCACTGACAATGGTTTATGTTTCTCCAGGCTGTGTATCCTCTGACAGTGGTCTGTGTATCCACTGACATTGGTCTGTGTTTCTCAGACCTGTCTATTCACTGCAATCATTAGTGTTTCTCAGAACTGTGTATTTTCCACCATGGTCTGTTTTTCTCAGGGCTGTTTATCCACTGTCAGTGCTCTGCGTTTCTCAGTGCTGTGTATCCACTGAAGTGGTGTGTAATTCTCAAGGTTGTGCATCCACTAATGATGGTCTATATTTTTCAGGTCTGTGTATCCACTGACAGTGGTCAGTGTTTCTCAGGGCTGTAAATCCACTGACAGTGCTGTATATTTCTCATAGCAGTTTCTCCAATGACCGTGGTCTGTGTTTGTTTGGCTGTGTATCTGCTGACGATGGTGTGCGTGTCTCAGGGCTTTGCAACCATTGCCATTATATGTGTTTCCTAGGGCTGTGAATCTACCACCGTGGTCTATGTTTCTCAGGAATAAAAACAGAAAGCGGTGGAAAATCTCAGCAAGTTGGGCAGCATCTTTGGAGATCAAAACCGAATTAACATTTCGAGTCTCTATGGTTCCTCTTCAGAGTTGTGTATACATTAAAGTGGTCTTTGTTTCTCAGAGCTGTGTATCAACTGAAGTGGTCTGTGCTTCTTAGGGTTGTATCTCCACTGACAGTGATTTATGTTTCTCAAGGCTGTTTATCCACAGACAGTGGTCTGTGTTTCTCCGGGCTGCATATCCAGTGAAGTTATTTGTATTTCTCATGGCTGTGTTTCCACTGACTGTGGTCTGTGTTTCTCAGGGCTGCATATCCACTGACACTGGTCTGTGTTTCTCAGCACTGTGTATCCACTGAAGTGGTCCGTATTTCTCTGGGCTGTGTATCCACTGACGATGGCCTACAATTCTCAGGTCAGTTTATCCACTGACAGTGGTCTGTGTTTCTCAGGGCTGTATCACCACAGACAGTGCTGTATATTTCTCATGGCTGTGTCTCCACTGACAGTGATCTGTGTTTGTTTGGCTGTGTATCCACTGACAATGGTTTGTGTGTCTCAGGACTTTACAACCATTGCCATGATATGTGTTTCTTAGGGGTGTGAATCCACCACCATGGCCTATGTTTCTCAGGAATAAAAACAGAAAGCGCTAGAAAATCTCAGCAGGTTGGGCAGCATCTTTGAAGACCAAAGCAGAATTAACAGTTCAAGTCTCTATGATTCCTCTTCAGAGTTGTGTATACACTAAAGTGGTCTGTGTTTCTCAGAGCTATGTATCAACTGAAGTGGTATGTGTTTCTTAGGGTTGTATATTCACTGACAGTGATTGATGTTTCTCAAGGCTGTTTATCCACTGATAGTGGTCTGTGTTTCTCCGGGCTGTGTATCCACTGAAGAACTCTGTATTTCACAGGGCTGTGAATCCACTAACAGTGGTCTGTGTTTCTCAGGGCTGTGTATAAACTGACAGTGGCCTGTGTTTATCATGTTTGTGTTTCCACTGATGGTGGACTGTGTTTCTCAGGACTGTGTATCCACTGATGGTAGGCAGTGTTTCTCATGGTTGTGTATCAACTGATGATGGTCTGCGTTTATTAGGGCTGTGTTTCCACTGACATTTTATGTGTTTCTCAGGGGTGATTTTCCACTGACATTGGTCTGTGTTTCTTGGACCTGTGTGTTCACTGCAATCCTTAGTGTTTCTCAGAGCTGTGTATTCACTGCCATGGTCTCTTTTTCTCAGGCCTGTGTAAACACTGACAGTGGTCTGTGTATCTCAGGGCTGTGTATCCACTGAAAGTGGTCTGTGTTTCTCAGGCCTGTGTATCCACTGGCAGTGGTCTGTATTTCTCGGGACTGTGTATTCAGTGATGGCCTCAGGTCTGTGTATTTAATGCAATCATGAGTGTTTCTGAGAGCTGTGTATACATTTCCATGTTGTGTGTTTCTCGGGGCTGTGTATCCACTGGCAGTTGTATGTGTTTCCCAGGACTGTGTATCCACTGAAGTGGTCTCTAATCCTCAGGGCTGTGTACCCACTGACGATGGTCTATGTTTCTCACGGCTGTGTATTCACAGACTGTAGTCCGTGTTTCTCAGCGCTGTGTATCCACTGACGGTGGTCTGAGTTTCTCAGTGTTGTGTATCCACTGACGGTGGTCTGAGTTTCTCAGTGTTGTGTATCCACTGATGATGGCCTGTTTTACTCAGGGATGTGTATCCACTGAAGTTGTCTGTGTTTCCCAGGGCTGTTTATCCTCTGAGATTGGTCTGTGTTTCCCAGACCTGTGTATTCACTGCAATCATTAGTGTTTCTCAGAGATGTGTATTTACTGCCATTGTCTGTTTTTCTCAGGGCTGTTTATCCACTGACAGTGGTCTTTATTTCCCAAGACTGTGTATCCAAAATGCTGGTCTATATTCCTCACAGCTGTGTATCCACTGTCACTGGTATGTGCCTCTCAGGGCTGTGTATCCACTGAGAGTGGCCTGTGGTTCTCAGAATTGTGTTTCCACTGATAGTGATCTGTGTTTCTCAGGACTGTGTATCCATTGACAGTAGTCTGTATTTCTCAGGGCCATGTATCCACTGATGGTGGTCTGTGTTTCTCAGGGCTGTGTATCCACTGACACTGGTCTGTTGCTCAGTGCTGTGTATCCACTGAAGTTGTCTGTAATTCTCAAGGCTGTGTATCCACTAATGATGGTCTTTATTTCTCAGTTCTGTATATCCACTGACAGTGGTCCGTGTTTCTCAGGGCTGCAAATCCACTGACAGTGCTTTATATTTCTCATGGCTGTATCTCCACTGACAGTGGTCTGTGTTTGTTTGTCTGTGTATCCGCTGACGATGGTGTGCGTGTCTCAGGGCTTTGCAACCATTGCCCTGATATGTGTTTCTTAGGGCTGTGAATCCACCACAATGGCCTACGTTTCTCAGGAATAAAAACATAAATTAGTGGAAAACCTCAGCAGGTTGGGCAGCATCTTTGGAGACCGAAACAGAATTAGCAGTTTGAGTCTCTATGATGCCTCTTCAGAGTTGTGTATCCACTGAAGCGTTCTATCTTTCTCAGATCAGTGTATGAACTGAAGTCGACTGTGCTTCTTAGAGTGTATATCCACTGACAGTGATTTATGTTTCTCGAGGCTGTTTATCCACTGACAGTGGTCTGTGTTTCTCTGGGCTGTGTATCCACTGAAGTGGTCTGTATTTCTCTCGGCTGTGTATCCACTTATGATGGCCTACATTTCTCAGGTCAGTTTATCCACTGACAGTGGTCCGTCTTTCTCATGGCTGTGTCTCCACTGACAGTGGTCTGTGTTTGTTTGGCTGTGTATCCACTGACGATGGTGTGTGTGTGTCTCAGGGCTTTGCAACCATTGCCCTGGTAGGTATTTCTCAGGGCTGTCTATCCACTGACAATGGTCTGTGTTTCTCTGGGCTGTGTATCCACTGACAGTGGCCTGTGTTTCTCATGTTTGTCTTTCCACTGCCGGTGGACTGTGTTTCTCAGGACTGTGTATCCGCTGATGGTGGTCTTTGTTTCTCAGGGCTGCGTATCCACTGGCGGTGGCATGTGTTTCTCAGGGCTGTGTATCCACTGAAGTTTTATATGTTTCTCAGGGCCGTGGATACACTGACAGTGATCTGTGTATCTCAGGGTTGTGTATCCACTGACAGGGGTCTGTTTTTCTCAGGCCTGTGTATCCACTGATGTTGGTCTGTGTTTCTCAGGGCTGCGTATCCATTGGCGCTGACATGTGTTTCTCAGGGCTGTGTATCCACTGACAGTGGTCTGAATTTCTCAGGGTTGCGTACCCACTGAAGTTTTCTGTGTTTCTCAGGGCTGTGTATCCACTGACATTGATCTATGTTTCTCGGACCTGTGTATTCACTGCAATCATTAGTGTTTCTCAGAGCTGTGTATTCACTGCCATGGCTTGTTTTTCTCAGGACTGTGTATACACAGACAGTGATCTGTGTTTCTCAGGGCTGTATATCCACTGACAGTGGTCTGTGTTTCTCAGGCCTGTGTATCCACTGGCAGTGGTTTGTATGTCTCAGGAATGTGTATTCAGTGATGGTGTCTGTTTTTCTCCTATCTGTGTATGTAATGCAATCATTCGTGTTTCTCAGAGCTGTGTATATATTGCCATGGTCTGTGTTTCTCAGGGCTGTGTATCCACTGGCAGTTTTATGTTTTTCTAAGGGCTGTGTATCTACTGATGTGGTCTCTCATTCTCAGGGCTGTGTATCCACTGAAGTGGTCTGTATTTCTCATGGCTGTGAATCCACAGACTGTGGTCCATGTTTCTCAGTGCTGTGTATCCACTGACGGAGGTCTGAGTTTCTCAGTGTTGTGTATCCACTGATGATGGTCTGTTTTCCTCAGGGCTGTGCATCCACTGAAGTTGTCTGTGTTTCTCTGGGCTGTTTATCCACTGACAGTGGTCTGTATTTCTCAAGGCTCTGTATCCACTAATGATGGTCTATATTCCTCAAGGATGTGTATCCACTTTCACTGTGATGTGCCTCTCAGGGCTGCGTATCCACTGACAGTGGCTGGTGATTCTTAGAATTGTGCTTCCAGTGATGGTTTTCTGTGTTTCTCAGGGCTGTGTATCTACTGACGGTGTTCTGAGTTTCTCAGGGTTGTGTATCCACTGATGATGGTCTGTGTTTCTCAGGGTTGTGTATCCACTGACGGCGGTCTGTGTTTCTCAGGGCTCTGTAACCACTGTAGGTGGTCTGTGTTTCTCAGGGCTGTGTATCCACTGGCATTGGCCTGTGTTTCTCAGGGCTGGGTATCCACTGACAGTTGTATGTAATTCTCAGGGCTCTGTATCCACTGGCAGTGGTCTGTGTTTCTCAGGGCTGTATATCTACTGATTGTGGTCTTTGTTTCTCAGGGCTGTGTATTCACTGACACTGGCCTCTGTTTCTTAGGGCTGTGCTTTCACTGCCATCATGTGTTTCTCAGGGCTGCGTATTCACTGCCATGGCCTGTGTTTCTCAGGAAGCCATTAAGCCCATCATGTCTTGGCTGTCTGTGTAGGAGCTCTTCAGCTAATCCCACTCCCCTGTCTTTCCCCTTAGCCCTGCAAATCTACTCTCTTCCCTTTTGAAAGCTATGACCACACTCTCAGGCAGTGCATTCCAGATTTTTAGCACTCGTCATGTAAACAAAAGTTTCCCTCATGTTGCCTCTGGTTCTTTTGCCAATCACCTTAAATCTGTGTCCTCTGGTTCTCAATCCTTCCACCAATGGGAACAGTTTCTCCCTATCTACTTTGTCTAGATCTCTCATGATTTTGAACATCTCCATCAACTCTCCTCTTGGGCTTCTCTTCTCCAAGGAAAACAGCCCCAGCTTGTCCAATCTATCCACATATCTAAAGGCCATCTCAGGATTGTAAAGGTTAACTAAAGGTTATCCTTGTGTCCTGGAGCTCTCTCATCCCTGGAACAATCCTTGTAAAACTTTCCTGAAGCCTCTCTAGTGCCTTCATACATTTCCTCTAGTGCGGTGCCCAGAATTGGACATAATACTCCAGCTGAGGCCAAACTGATGTTTTGTGAAAGTTCACCAAAACTCCCTTGCTGTTGTACTCTGCCTCTATTTATAAAACCTCGGCCCAAATCCATTATTAACTGTTTTCTCAACTCGCCTTGTGCAATTTTTAATGATTTGTATGCATATACACCGAGGTCCCTTTGCTCTGGCACCCCCTTTAGAATTGCTTCCTTTATTTAATATTGTCTCTCCTCATTCTTCCTAGCAAACAATTCTCTGCATTACATTTTATCTCCTACATGTCTTCCATTTTACAAGCCCGCCTGTCCCCTTGAAGTCCATCACTATCCTTCTCACAGTTTTCAACGCTTCCAAGTTTTGTGCCATTTGCAAATTTTGAAATTGTGCCATGTGCAACCTTGGCCATTGAAAAATATCAGCAAGATGAGGTTTCCCTGGGGAACCCCACCATAAACCTTCCTCTAATCCAAAAGATCACCATTCACCACTACCCATTGTTCCCTGTCATTCAGCCAACTTCCTGCCCATGATGCCACTTTGCCTTTTATTCCATGGGATTTGGAAGTCCATGTGCACTATATCAACCTTTATTATATATCAATATTATATTATTATATCAAGCTTTATTAATCCTCTCTGTTACTTAATCAAAAAATTTCAGTCAATTTACTTAAACACAATTTGTCTTTAATAAATCCATGTTCTTCTGTTTATTAATCTACGTTTGACCAAGTGATTGTTCATTGTGTTCTGGGTTATCATAGTGGATGTAGTATCCCTGGATTCCAAAAGGCATTTGGTAAGGTACCACACAAAAGTTCAATAGGCAAAATAAGGGCTCATGGAGTTGGGGCATTATATTAGTATGCATAGAGAATTGGTTAACAGACAGGAGACAGAGGGCATAAAGTTTTTTCAAGTTGATGAACTAGATCAGCACTGGGGCCTCAGCTATGTATAATCAATATTAATGACTTGGATGAAGAGACAGAGAGTAATGTGTCTAAGTTTGCTGGTGATACTAAGCTAGGTGGGAAGGTAAACTGTGGGGAGGACACAGAGAGGCTGCAAAGACATATATACAGGAATGGGCAACAAGATGACAAATGGAATGGGGAAGTGTGAAGTTATTCACTTTGGTCATAAAAAGAGAAAAGCAGAATATTTTTTAAAATGTGTGAAAGTCAGAAATGTTGATGTTCAAAGAGACTTGGTGTGCTCGTACAAGGAACACAGAAAGTTGGCACACGGGTGCAGCAAGCAATTAGGAAGGCAAATGGCACATTGCCCTTCATTGCGAGGGGATTGGAGTACAAGAATAAAGAAGTCTTGCTGCAGTTGTGCAGGGTTTTGGTGAGGCCACATCTGGAATACTGTGTGCAGTTACGGTCTCCACATTTAGAAAGGATATATTTGCATTGGAGGCCGTACAGTGAAGGTTCTCTAGATTGGCCCCTGGGATGAGGGAGTTGTCCTATGATGAGAGGCTGAGTAAATTGGGCTTGTATTCTCTGGAGCTTAGAAGAATGAGATGCAATCTCATTGAAACATACAAAATTCTGAAGGAACTTGACAGGGTGGATGCTGAGAGATTGTTTCCATTGGCCAGGGAATCTAAAACACGGGGTCACAGTCTCAGGATAAGGGCCCATCATTTAGGACTGAGATGAGGAGAAATTTCTTCACTCAAAGGGTTGTGAATATTTGGAATTCTCTGCCCCATTGTTGAATATATTTAAGGCTGGGACAGACAGATTACTGGTCTCTCAGGGAATTAAAGGATATGGGGTGTGGGCAGGAAAGTGGAGTTGAAGCCCAAGATCGGTCATGATGGTATTGAATGGTAGAGCGGACTCAATAGGACATGTGGCCTACTGCTCCTATTTCTTATGTTCTTGTGTGAAATACTAGATGGAATTAGAGCCATGATGACAGCAGTCTGAATTTGTTTGACAGCTGCAGCAGTCAGACATTGTACTGCAGTGGAAGCTGAGACATTGATTATGATGCTCTGAATCAGGCTGGGTCCCACAGGTGTGCTGCTGGAGGTAGTTACCCAGTTGGAAAGGATGGGGTCCAAGGTCTGCATAAAGCCCAGTGCCAAGTTGGTGCTGGACTCCTCCATGCATTGTAACATTGAATGCTTGTTTTCTGGCAGGCCCCGCAATACACCAAGCACTTCAGTGTCTGAATCCATCAGCTTTCTTCTCTAGGCTGCCCCATGGAAGATCTGATCTTAGTCCTCTGCAGCAGAACTCATGTGCAACCTCACTGTTCTGTTGGCTGGCACCTGTGTTATCCTTTAGCCCAGCCCTGGTTCCTGTGCACTTTTGCCTGGAGTCCCTCACCACATGCAGAACCTGCCCCTATCCCAGCTTATAAAACCTGTGCAGACTGAAACCGTGTGATGCCTGTATCTTCATCTTCATCTTCTCCCTCTTACTCCACTGCCTCTGCTGGTTGCAATTCTTGGGTATCTAAAGGAAGAAAAGGCACAAGGATAATGTTGTGGTGGAGAAAAGGAAGGAGGGAAAGAGCAGCATACTTACACTATCAGCAACTTATAAGCCAGAAGAAAATGTGGGACGAGGGATAAGTGGGATGAGAGAAGGGGGTTCGGTATGAGGATACCCTCATCCTCGATGGCTTCAGCCCCACGGCCAGAGAGTCAGTATTGATCATTCTCATAATGACCAGCACTGCCTCCCCCATGGAGGTTAGAACGTGCAGACAATCCTCTTCTCATCCAGCTGGTTCCTGCTGCCTCTGCTTGTGCAACATCCTCTCCAGTAGAGAGAGGGAAATGTGTCAGTGAGTCTCGTGCTATTAGTTTGGGTAACATGGCTGTCATGGTTGACAAGCAGACATTGTGTGCAAGCTTTGAGATGTGGGTGTAAGGATTACAACAGTGCTAAGTGTATGAGGGTGAGATGAAGCACATGTAGGTTAGTTAGGATTGTGTCCTGATTTGATTGAGATTGTTGTTGGTGAATGATGGGGTGTGGTACATCGAGCAGTTACTGAAGCTAGTGGGGCAGTTGGTAGGATATGAAGATTCATTGACCTTGACCATTTATGAGGGGGTCATTAAACAGGTCCTTAGCGCAACCTCTTGTCACTTCTATCTGACCATGTGTCTGGAGGTCCCCTGACCTCACCTGAGGGTACAGAACATCTCTAATTTTGTCATCCATTCACCCACTCTTTCTCTCATGGTCAGCTATTTGTCTATCTTTCCCAGCTCTCAGTCACTTGTAGAATAACTTCCAGTATCTAATGCAGCCACAAACACCTCCTCTTTAATAGGTGCAGCCAGACTGGGGTAACTTTAGTCACTCATGATTTTGTATCCCTGACTGTTGCAGCAACCAGTGAACAGCACTGGCTGGCAGCATGAACAGGCAGCGCGAGCAGACAACATACATTTCCTTAACCAAGGTTTCCCACCCACTGTGGTTACAGGGCCCTCAATCGTGTCCGACCCATCTCCCACACCTCTGGCCTCACCCTCCCCCTCCCTCCCAGACCCATGATAGGGCACCCCTGGTCCTCATATTTCACCCCACCAGCCTCTACATTCAAAGGATCATCCTCCGCCATTTCCACCAACTCCAGCATGATGTCACCACTAAACAGATCTTGCCCTCACCCCCCTGTCAACATTCAGTAGGGACCATTCCTTCCGGGATACCCTGGTCCACTCCTCCATGACCGCCTATTCCTCATTCCCTTCCCACAGCAACTTCCCATGCAACCGCAGAAGGCGAAACACCTGACCCTTTACCTCCTCCCTCCCCATTGTCCAAGGGCCCAAACATTCCTTTCAGGTGAAGCAGCATTTCACCTCCACCTCCATCAATTTAGTCTACTGCATTCGTTGCTCCCAATGCGGTCTCCTCTACATTGGGGAGAATAAACACAGACTGGGTGACCGCTTTGCGGAACACCTTCGGTCTGTCCGTAAGCATGACCCAGACCTCCCTGTCGCTTGCCATTTCAACACACCACCCTGCTCTCATGCCCACATGTCCGTCCTTGACCTGCTGCAATGTTCCAGTGAAGCTCAACGCAAACTGAATGACAGCACCTCATCTTCCGAGTAGGTACTTTACAACCTTCCGGGTTGAATATTGAGTTCAACAACTTCAGACCATGAACTCTCTCCTCCAACTTTACCCACTTTTTAATACAACTTTTAAAATTTATTTTTAAAAATATTTTTATCTTTACTTTTTATTTATTTAAAAAAAAAATCCTTTTCCCCCAACACTGCCCCCCCCCACCCCCCACCCAACCCCAGCCATCTGTCACTTGTTTCTATGTTGTTCTTTCACAGAGCGCTGACCCTTGTTCTGCTATTAACACATTCTGCTGTCTTACCTTTATGCCACTATCAGCAACATCTTTAGTCATTACCACTACCATTAACACTCCCATTGTCCTTTGTCCATGACATCTTTGTCAATCTCTCCTGAGCTCCCAACTATCGCTGACCTTCTATCCAGCTTCACCCGCTCCACCCCCTCTTAAACACAAAATCCATCACATTCCTACCTCTCTTTACCTCCGAAGAAGTCACATTAACTCTGTTTCTCTCTCCACAGATGCTGCTAGATCTGGTGAGTTTTTTGAGCAGTTTCTGTTTTTATTTCAGATTTCCAGCATCTGCAGTATTTTGCTTTTGGCACACATTTGCTGTCTTGCCTGTGTGCTGCATCACACGGAATAGGCATGGGTTAATCCCAATGCCTGTGGCTATCTTCGGGGGTTAACCAGTTTAACCCCTGAAACATTTTCATACAACCTGTTATTAAAGCCGACAAGAGCTACAAGAGCCAATTATGACAGACTAGAACATCATTTAAAAGGGAATATTATATGATAGATATTCTCAAAGGAATAATGTAAAAGGACAAGGGAAGGCTAGGGCAATGGGATGAAAGCAGATAGCCCCCACGGCCTGATCACCTCTTGCAAATTCTGACTTCCATTTTTTGCTTCTGGCCCTACATTGCGGGTTGAATTCACAGCAATATTTTGGATTCTCTTCTAGATAGTTTTCAATATTTTACACACCATCATTGCACTGAACCCGAAATAATTTTAAATCAGTGGTCATGACTGCCTCACTATTTTCATTTTTTGTGACGACTTCCAAAATGTTATTAAGTACATTGTTTTCATATATTTAGAGTTACCTTGTGTCTGTGTAATTTTATTTCAGGAGTGTAATGTGTTTGTGATGATAAGATCAGTACATTTGCCTGCAGGGTTCCCCTGCATCTCAAATATAGGTCGAGCAATTAGGAGTTCATTTTCAATCACCTTATTGCAGCAGAATATTCTGTACTGTTAAACACAGTGGCAAACTCTACATGACAGACAAATCACAGGGGATGATAAATGTTCGCAGTATGGAAATCAAAGCTCTGTGCCTATGATTCACACAACCACTCAACATCCTGCACAAACGCAAATCAGTTTATTTAATTTTGCATGGTGTCACTTAGCACAGCTAACTTAATTAGAAAAACAAGGAAGTATTTTTTAATGTCCCATTTGTCTCGCTCCTGCACAGCTACTTAGACCTGTCGCTGATCCTTTCTTGTTTGACACAGCCTTCCTACAGCTGGGGAGACTGGCCTGAGGCTGGGACTTCGCAGAGTATTCGCAGCAGCAGGGGCTGATTTGTTTCAGCCAGGAGACTGGCAGACTGTCCCTTCCCCAGCCCAGAGAATCAGACAGGGTAGCTTCTGGCTAGAATAATGCAATTGGCCAACTGCAGGTCCCTTCTGCAAAGCAAGACAATGGTGGCACACCATCTGTGACCATCTCTCCAACACAGTAGAGGCTCGGGGGGTGGGGTGAGTGGGGGGTGGGGCGACTGCATGTTAGACTTCTCAGTAAAAAGGCTGTGGCACTCCTCTTCACAAGCCTATATCAATGGTTCTGGAAAAGTAGTCAATAGAGTTCATTGGCTCCACTCACCAAAGCCTGAAAGCTGCTGCAAAATGGCCAATAGCTGCTTTAGTTACTGCCATTCTGTTATCTCTCACACTTCCAATCATGGTCACCATTTTTAAAGGTCAATAGATGTCTTGAGTGGATGGAGTTGGGTAGGAACAAGCCTTGTGTCTCAAAGCACTGTTAATTAGTAGAGCAATATAATGCAGCCCCCGCACCAGCTCTTTCTCCAGGACTGTCATTTATTTCCCCCTTCAGGTATTTACCAAACTCTCTTTTGAATGTTACTGTTGAATGTGTCTCTGCCTTTCGAGTGGTGGATTCCAGATCACAACCACTGGTTGCCTAAAAATAACCCTCCTCACCTCCTCTCTGGTTCTTTACCCAGTTAAACCTGTGACCATCTGCTCCTGGAAAGTTTCTCTTTACAGTATTTACTCTGTCAAAACCATTTCCGATAATGAAAAACTTCCTTAAATCACCTCTTCTCTGTACTATGGAGAAGAACTCCAGTCTCTTCACAGAATGAAATCCCTCATCCCTGCAAATATCCTAGTAAATCTCTCCTAGGCTTTCATGCGCTTCCTAAAATGTGATGCCAAGAACTGCACATAATACTCTGTCTGAGACCTAACTTAAGCTCATACATTCATAAGAAATAGGAACTGGGGTAGGACATTTGGCCCATTGAGCCTGCCCTGCCACTCAACAAGATCATGGCCGAATTGATTGTGGCCTAACTCCAATTTCCTGCCAGCCCCCCATTGACACCCCAGTCAATCAAAAACCTGTCCAACTCGGCCTTGAATACATTGAATATATTCAATGACCCAGCCTTCTCTAAGGAAGAGAATTCCAAAATTAATGACCCTCTAAGAAAAGAAATTCCTCATCATCTTCACCTGAAATGGGAGTCCTCTCACTTTTAAACTTTGCCTCCCAGTTCTAGGATCCTCCACGAGGTGAAACATTCTCTCCGCATCTACCGCGTCAAGCCCCCTCGGAATCTTATATGTTTCAATAAGACGAGAAGATGATCACCGGGGGAGGGGCGACCCCTGAGAGTGGGGCGGGAGGCGACGGGGTGGGTTGTTGGGGGGGTGGGGTGATGTCAATGGGTGAGGGTGTGATAAGTGGAGGGAAGAAGATCTTGTGCAGGGGGTTGTTGATGAAAGAGAGCTGGTGGGGGGGAAGAAGCAGAGTCGGTGCAGTCTCTGATGGTGAAGAAGTTCTCAGTCTCTAGACGAACAACCAAATATCTCTCAGGACAGTCAGGTCCAGCTGTCTCTCAGACATTGATTTGATGGGGGGAGGAGGGCATTGATGCCCTCAAGGATGCAGAATATTCTCCCATATGAGAGGTGGCCTCATGTTCTGTTCCCATTGGACAACTGCCTGAATTACTGTGCATGGCTCAACACAACTGCCAGGAGCAGAGTAATTTTTAAAATTTGTTCATGGGATGAGGGTGTCGCTGGCTAGGCCAGCATTTATTGCCCATACCTAATTGCCCCTTGATAAGGTGGCGGTGAGCTGCCTTCTTGAACCAGTGCAGCCCATGTGGTGTAGGTACACCCACAGTGCTGTTAGGGAGGGAGTTCCAGGATTTTGCCCCAGCAACAGTGAAGGAACGGTGATATATTTCCAAGTCAGGACGGTGAGTGGCTTGGAGGGGAACTTCCAGATGGTGGTGTTTCCATGTATCTGCTGCCCTTGTCCTTCGAGATGGTAGTGGACGTGTGTTTGGAAGGTGCTGTGGAAGGAGCCTTGGTGAGTTGCTGCGCTGCATCTTGTAGATGCTACACACTGTTGCTACTGTGTGCCAGTAATGGAGGGAGTGAATGTTTAAAGTGTTGGATAGGGTGCTGATCAAATGGGCAGCTTTGTCCTGAATGGTTTTGTGCTTTTTGAGTGCTGTTGGAGCTGCACTCACCCAGGCAAGTGGACAATATTCCATCACACTCCTGACTTGTGCCTTGTAGATAGGTGGATAGGTTTGGGGAGTCAGAGTTACCTGCCACAGGATTCCTAGCCTGATCTGCTCTTGTAGCCACAGTATTTAGATGGTTAGTCCAGTTCAGTTTCTGGTCAATGATAACCCCCAGGATGTTGATAATGGGGGATTCAGTGATGGTAATGACATTGAATATCAAGGGGTGGGGAGGGTCGGTGGTTGGGTTGTTCTTGTTGGAGATGGCCATTACCTGGCCCTTGTGTAACATGTTGGAGGTGTCGACAAGCTGCTCAGCTGAACTAAACAAACTCTCTAAAGTTCCTTCATGAGTCCTGCACTTTGGAAATTCAGCTGTTAGTTTATTTTGGCAGTTTACTATCTGCATAGATTTTGTGTTCTCTCCTCCCAGATGAACACACCCTTTGCCTGTCATAGTTTATGAAAATATTCTGCCTTCATGTTTGCCTCAGTCCCATTCTTACTGCCCGAACGTGAAGAAAAAAATCATAATCAATGGTTCATCTTCAGCTTGTTCAACAGCAAACCCCAGCACAGACCTGCTTATTGCATTGTTCGCAATGTCTTTATTTATTTCCAGCCACCTCTCTTCCTCTTCATTTAATTATTTCAAATTATTTCTCCAAGTCACCTTGAACTCTTTGCCCAGTTACTCGTTCTCCAAGTTTCCTAATTTGCATTGCTGACTTTTCCCAGTCCACGTCTCCATCACATTCACAGTCTCACTAACCTCCACAGGCCACTACTCAATGTTGAAACAGCTTCCTCTCTCCCTCCTCACCTGATACTCTCACACAATTAGAGCTCAGAGTAAATTCCCTCCCCTAAATAATAGCAACTTGCTTTTATAAAGCATCTTTAACGTGGAAAAACAGCCCAGGGCTGTCAAAGGATAGAGTTAAAGAAAGAGACATGGGGACGGCTGGCCTAAAGTTTCATCACAGAGATAACGTTGAGGGAGGATCTTAAAAAAGATGGAGGAGGTGGAGAGGTGAAGAGGGATGGAATTCCAGGGTTTAGGGTCTATAAAGCTTAAGGTATTGTTGGCAATGGTGGAGCAATTGGAGAGGGGAACGCACAAGAGCTGCTGTCAGGGGAATGGAGAGTTTTGGGTGGTAGAGATTTGTAGTAGTGGAGATAATTACAGAGATAGGGAGGGGACGAGGCCATAGATAGTTTCAAAAGCTATGAGAGTTTTAAGTTGAGTTGTTGGGGCCTGCGAGTCAGCATTGATACTGTGGAATCAGGGGTTAATTTCAACAGTGTAATATACTAATGACACATAGTGTACATCCTCGCAGAAAGTGATGCAACATCTCACGGTAAGAGGTTTCTAAATAAAGTTAGTGTTCTACTTACCTCAACAGACTCTGTAAATGTTCAGTATTTGCAGAAGACCAAGAATATTATTTAGTGGCAGCGGGTGAAATATCTAGCATGGAAAAGCCTCTGCCATTACAGGAAAACTTCAAGCAAGTCATAGGTCTCAATCAGGCAGAGGCATGGCTGAATTGGCACCAAAGATTTGCCATGTATCACATCAGGCCTCATGGTGAAGCCACGCAGTGAATGGGTCAGTACACTACTGTATGAGATGGATGACTGTGCAGACAACATCCTAGTCAGGCAAGGGATCGACAGAGACAAAGGTATGTTTGATGAAGTAATAAAAACACTTGAGGCCGACTTCAATCTGTGAAAGTATATCATTGTCGAGTGGGCTAAATTTAACAAATGTACCCAAAGACAAGGGGAAAGTATTAATACATTTATGAACAATCTGTATAGACTAGCAGAGAACTGTGAACATGGCAGCTTAAATGATGAATTAATGAGGGACAGAATTGTTGCTAGAGTCTTGGATGAAGCTTTGTCTGACCACTTAGAGTCGAGAGATGATTTAATCTTAACAAAGATAACTCAACTGAGAAGACAAGCAAAGGTCAGGGAGTGTTGGGGTTACAGGGCGAACAATATCCCAAAAATGACTGACTCAGTGGAGTATGTTAAATTTAAAAGCAGAGAGGTGGCCGTACAACAGAAGGGGAAGCAGGAAGAACATCCATCAACTGTAATGGGTGTGATGGGAAAAGACACCGATGTGAAAATAGTCCTACCAAAGAGGCTGAATATCATTTTTGTAGAACGAAAGGCTGTGTGTCACAGCAAGAAACCTGCACAGAATAAACAAAAAGAGGAGCCTTCAAAAGGTGGCCCGGTCCATGAAATGGAAGATATCAATGATATTGAGATGCCTTTCCATGGAGATATCCAAGCTCCAAGTGCAAAATCCTGGAGTGCTGATACCCTAGTAGAGGATAACTTTAAGTTAGACACAAGTGCAGCAGTTTCAGTTCCTCCTGATGCTGAACCGTGGTTGCAGAAAAGTTCTCTTTAGCCATCATTCAAAAACTACACAGGCCAGGAGATATAGAACTCAAGGTCATGGGACAACTGAATGTAGCCCTTCAAAATAGAGAGAGAAAAATCATTGAAACCTGATATGTGACCCTGAACCAGAGCTGTTCACTCTGTAACAGGAAAGCCTGTACCAACTTACATCTGATTTGCTGGGTAGAGGAACTGGAAAGCCGAGAAGATCAGCCTAAAAACTTCAGAGCTGAATTTCAATGGCTGTTCTCAGGACTGTGAAAGCTGAAGACAGTGTACCACATCACTCTACATCCTGAAATAAAACCGTTGTGTCTGTTTACACCCAGAAAAGTTCCTCACCCACTCTTACCAACGGTAAAGAAGGAAATTGGCTCTATGTTGAAGAAAGGGTTATTTCACCTGTGACAGAACCAACAAGCTGGTGCTCGGAGATGGTTCCAGTGCCAAAACCCAATGATCATGTGTGTAGATGTGTGTAGATCTTACACAACTGAACAAGGAGTTGAACAGAAAGTTCACCCTATGTCATCTGTGGACGAGAGCTTAGCAAAATTGGGAAAGAGTTCAATCTTCACAAAGCTACAGACTAATACTAGGTTTTGGCAAGTGCCATCAATGAAGAGGCTAAATTGCTCACAACCTTCATTACACCATTTGGGATGTTTTGTTTCAAACAGGTCGCCCTTTGGCGTCACATCAACACCTTGAATCTTCCAGAGGACAATTTCAAGTATCTTAGTAGAACTGGATGGAGTCCTATGTCACATGGATGATGTCCTGATCCATGGATCCACTCAGACAGAACATGACACTAGAGTGTGAGCTATAACACCTACAGGAAGCAAGACTTACACTCAACAACAAATGTGAATTCTCACAGCTGACTGTCAAGTTCCTTGGGCATATTGTGGATGCATCTGGTGTCAGAGTTGATCCACAGAAGACAAGAGTAATCGAAAGTTTCCAGCTCCTCAGAATGTAACTGAGCTCTAGAGATTCATGGGTATGGTAACCAAATCGGAAAGTTCTTACCCAACTTGTCTGTCATCAATAAGTCACTATGTCAGCTTTTACAAGACAATACAAGGAGCAGGGAGGAAGCACAACAAAGGACTTTTGAAAAAATCAAAGAGATGAAGATATTACCAGATATTTTAGCTCACTATGACCCAGAGCTACTCACTATCATTGCCGCAGATACATCTTTTACAAGATTAGGAGCTGTGCTCTTTCAGATACAGATGGAAAGTTTATTATGCATCCCGTTCACTGACAGAGACTGAACAGAGATATGCAGTGATAGAGAAATAATCATTAGCTGCTACATGGGTTTGTGAAAAGTTTGCAGATTATGTTCTTAGTCTCCACTTGAAGATAGAGACAAGGCCACAAACCCTGAGTGACACTCTGAAATTCTAAGGAGTTGGTAAAAATGCCTTCACAAGTACAATGAATCTGACTGAGGATGATGAGGTTTGATGCAAAGACAGAGTATGTTTTGGGAAAACAGAAGATTACAGTAGATGCTTTGACCCGTAACCCAATGTAGAGATAGAAACCTTTGCATCAACAATAATCACAACTCTACTAGCAACAACTCAGCAACTGACTGAAATCAGAGATGCACAGAAATCTGTTGAAGAATGTGCTCAGGTCGGAGAGTATTGCATCAAAGGATGGCCGGCATACATGCCACACAATCCTATTCTCACGCAGGATTATGAACAGAGAGGACAGATCAGTGTAGTTGATGATTTATTCATTATGATGGGAGATTTGTCATTCCGAGGGTTCTGAGACTCGATTTACTACAACTGCATCGAGGATATTTGGGCATCGCAAATGTGGATCCAGAGCAAGATATTCTGTTTACTGGCCAGGCCTCTCAAAGTCATCTGAAGAGATGATATCAAAGTGAATTACTTATGCTGTTCATCATCAGGAGACAAGAGAACTGTTGTCATCTTCCTTTTGAGATCATGGAAATGTCTTGGGATGAACCTATTTGAACACAGAGGCAAGATGTTCCCGTTCGTAGTAGATTATCACTCCAGATGAACAGAAATCAAGTAACTGCAGGGTCACACTTCTGAAGCAGTGATTACATCACTGAAGGAGATTTTTGCAGCACATGGAATCCCAGACCTTGGAATCTCGGACAATGGACTACAGTTTGACAAATGAATGCTTTAAAGAGTTCACAACATCATATGGATTTGTCCATATCACCAGTTCACCAAGATACCCTCAAACCAATGGTGAAGCTGAAAGAGAGAGTATAGTGAAAGCATTGCGAAGAAGAACAATGACATCCAACTTCTACTTCTGAGCTATCGTTTAACTCCACTCCAAAATGGTTTAGCTCCATGTGAACTCCTCATGGGAAGAAGATTGAGAACTCAACTTCCTACTCTCACACACATACTCATACAATGTGTACAAGATGATGACTTGGAATGGATGAGGGAGAAAGAAGATGATTATCATTCGAGCGAGCAAGATGTGGAATTATGAAAAACTAACAAATCATGCAACCTGCCTGTCCTCCAATTAGAAGAGCCAGTTCAGATCCAAGGCTCACCTGATGCTGAACAAGTGGTTAAATAGAGAGCATGTCCACAATCCTATCTCATCCAAACAGATAGTGAGTGGTACAGTGAGATGGAAGAGATGTGCACTGGATTCCACACAGAAGAAACCTCCTACACAGTCAAAGCAGTCATCTACACAACCAAACAGACCAGAGATTCTGCATTCATCAAGAGATTCAGATGACAATCAGAGTGGTGAACCAATTCATCTATTAATTCCCCTCCTGCCCAGCAAAGCCTGAGAGATCACCCACAGGACTCAGATCCGCAATCTCCTCCAAAAGGAGCTGAGGACCAAGCCTGGTAAACTTGTGAAAGCACCACAGCGCTTTCAAAGAGAAATGGAAGTCAGAGGCTTGAGGGGAGATGAAGGATAATGGGGAGAATCAGAGGCTTTTGGAGGGGAGATGTAGTATAAGGAGTAAATTCTAGCTATGGTAATATGCTAATGAGACACAGTGTACATCGTCACAGGAAGCGATGCAATGTCTCATGATCTTGCTCTCTCTTGTTGAACCTCATGGCAAGATGAAGCCACAGTAAGAAGTTTCTTAATAAAGTTAGTGTTTTCCTTACCTCAGCAGACTGTAAATATTCTGTATGAGCACAAGACCAAGAATAATGCAGGTACTGAGTAGGATATGAGCAGGAGAGTCTTGGATGAACTGAGATTACTGTAGGTATTTAATACAGAACTCTACACGTTTCTCTGTCCAACAGTTTGGTTAGGTGAAAGCAGCTTGTAATTGCAAAGCAAATTTCCCAGGGTGCAAGAGATTCCCAGCACCAGCAAATCTAAGCCCACAAGAGGCAAACCAACAGCCCTGTCCAAGTAGGAGAAATCTTTTTTATTCTGAGATCCCTTTGAAGGAATTTGTAAGACAGCAATAACGTGGAAATAGTCAGCTATACAGTTGTCTAGAGCCTAGAGTTCTTTCCTCTGTTCTATTCGATATTCTGAGGAGAACAGTGAAGACTAATTATTGTAAATCAATTGTTTTTATTTAATGTTCTTCATTATTTATCTGCTGTTTAATCAATCTGACTGAGCCATGGCTGGATTGCACTTATTTTCCAGCCTATCAAAGTGCAAGGAATCCTGTGAAGGTATATACAACATGTCAGGACGCAGTTCCTAGGGATAACTGGTTTAGATCAGAATCGGGAGAAATCCCTCCACATGGACAGGTATGAAATTCACTCCCACACTTGGAGGTAAGAAACAGTAACTATGTCAAGATTCAAGATTCGATTAGGCAGGGAAATGAAGAAAAAAAGGGTGAAGAATCACAGGAATATGATTGGCGAGCACCATTAGGAACTATTTGGTGGACTAATGCCACTAGGAAATTGATGGGCCAAATGACCTATTAGCAGGAGTAACTTGTATATATTCCATGTATCTCATAATAGATAAAGGCCAACTCCAAGGTCATAAAGATGAAGAGGTCACAGAGAGATGCATTCTGGGCTGTTAACACAGAGAAAGATTCCAGTGTAAAAATTGTAAAATAATATTATTTAGAACCCTGAATCCCACACTTGCAGAAAAATATCACAATTGCATGAAGTTGACGCAGGGCACAATCAGCACTTAGTTTTATTTCTTGTTACAGAAACCACTTAGACATAGGCACAAATATGTAATGTTAAAGTTTCTGATACCCTGCTGAGGGAGCATAGAAAGGAAGACAAAGTGTACAATAAGCAACAAATTGACTGCACATACAGGGAAGCAGGAGGGAATATTTATGTGATACACCAACCAGTGCATCCCCTGAGATCATCTCAGGGGCCAGGAATGTCCGGTTAATAACCCCTGACTGTAGACGGAGCTTTACTCTGTATCTAAACCCGTGCTGTACCTGTCCTGGGATTGTTTGATGGAGACAGTGTAGAGGGAGCTTTAACCTGTATCTAACCCCGTGCTGTACCTGCCCTGGGAGAGTTTGATGGGGGCAGTGTAAAGGGAGCTTTATTCTGTACCTAACCCTGTGCTGTACCTGCCCTGGGAGTGTTTGATGAGGATAGTGTAGAGGGAGCTTTATATCTCACCCTGAGCTGTACCTATCCTGGGGGTGTTTGATGAGGATGGCGTAGAGGGAACTTTACTCTGTATATAACCCCATGCTGTACCTGCCCTGGGAGTGTTTGATGAGGACAGTGTAGATGAAGCTTTACTCTTTCTCAGTTATTCCTCCAGATAGATTGGAGAATCACAGAATTGTTACAATGTAGAAGGAGGCCATTTGGCCCATCATGTCTGCATCAGCTCTCTGAGCATTTTAACTTAGTGCCAATCTCCTGCCTTTTCCCTGTAACCCTGCACATTATTTCTATTTAATTAATCATCCAATGCCCTCTTGAATGCCTCGATTGAACCTACCTCCACCACACTTCCAGACAGTGCATTCCAAACCCTAACTACTCACTGTATTAAAAGGTTTTTTCTCTCACATTTGCTTCTTTTGCAAAACACTTTAAAACTGTCTTGCTCTCGGTCCATTTACGAGTGGGAACAGTTTCTCCCTATCTACACTGTCCAGGCCCCTCATTATTTGAAAACTTCTACCAAGTCTCCTCCCAGCCTTCTCCTCTCCAAGGAAAACAGTCCCAACTTCTCTAATCTTTCCCCATAACTGAAGTGTCTCATCCTTGGAACCATTTTCATAAACCTCTTCTGCACTCTCTCCAATGCCTTCACATCCTTCTTATAGTGTGGCGTCCAGAACTGTACACAACACTCCAGCTGAGGTCCACCCAGTGTTCTATATATGTTCATCATAACCTCCCTGCTCTTGCACTCTATGGCCTTATTAATGAAGCCTAGAATACTGTATGCTTTAGAAACAGCTCTCTCTACCTGTTCTGCCAACTTTAATGACTTATGTACATATACACCCAGGTCTCTCTGCTCCTGCACACCCTTTAAAATAATATCCTTTATTTTATACTGTCTCTCCATGTTCTTAGTGCCAAAGTGCATCACCTCACACTTCTCCACATTGAACTTTATCTACCACCTATCTGCCCACTCCACCAATGTGTCTATGTCCTTTTGAAGTTCTACACTGTCCTCCTCACAGTTCACAACACTCTCAAGCTTTGTATAATCTGCAAACTTTGAAATTGTCCCCTGCACACCAAGATCTAGATCACTTATATATACCAGGAAAAGCAAGGGTCCCAATATCGACCCCTGTGGAACTCCACTACAAACCTTCCTCCAGCCCGAAAAATACCCATTAACCATTACTCTCTGTTTCCTATCCCACAGCCAATTTTGTATCCACACCGCTACTTTCCCTTTTATTCCATGACCTATAACTTTCCTCACAAGCCTGTTGTATGGCACTGTATCAAACGCCTTTTGGAAGCCCATATAAACTACACCAATGACCTTGCCCTAATCAACCATCTCTGTTACCTCTTCAAAAAACTCCAGCAAGTTAGTTAGACACGATTTTCCTTTAACAAATCCATGCTGACTCTTCCGAATCAATCCACATGTTTCCATGTGACTATTAATTATATCCTGAATAATTATTTCTAGAAGTTTCCCCACCACCGAAGTTAAAGTGACTGGTCTGTAATTACAGAGAAGACCCTTACAACTTTTTTTGAATAAGGGTGTAACGTTTGCAATTCTCCAGTCCTCTGGCACCTCCCCAGAATCCAGGGAACATTGAAAGATTATTGCTAGTGCCTCAGCAATTTCCATTCTCATTTCCTTCACTTTTCTTGGATGCATCTCATCCAGCGAAGTTAGGATTGTTTTCCATAGAGAAAAGAAGATTGAGAGGAGATTTGATAGCAGTATTCAAAGTCATGTGGGGTCTGGACCAAGTAGATAGGGAGAAATTGTTCCCATTGGTGGAAGGACCGAGAGCCAGGGGACACAGATCAAAGGATCAGCATTTGGAGAAAGAAAGTAATGTTTTCACTACAAGGATTGTTTTAGTTTGGACTGGTTTACCGCAAAGGACTATTGAGGCAAAAGTTGTAATGAATAGAGAATTGTATAAGGATTGGAAAAAGAGAAATGTAACCAATCCATGGAAAGTGCAAGGCAATGGGAATGGGGTAAGTAACTCCAGTGGGAAGGCAGCACCAGATCAGGTCGTGTGGACCAAATGGCTGTCATTTCTAGCATTCATTGATGTGACTCTATACACTTGGTGTGTGCTGCTGCTGAAAGTCAGGAAGCTCAATCAGCTCCAGTGACACGCCTCTCACTCCATGTGCCTCCAAGCTGGAAGCAGTGCATTGCTGCCCTCAAATACAATTTGTTTAACACTCTGGTTTCATTCACTCCAGAGAAGCTGCTTTGACCTGACATTAAATGTACCCCTGGCTTGGAGACACACTGAAGACTGAAAGTCGTATAAAGCTGCGTCTCAAGTCTCCTCTCCTCTATGGAATAAGCCACTGTCTGTATTTAATTTCCTCCTTCGCTCTTTCTTTCTCTATGTCTTTGTTTGTTTAACTGGTCCTTCTATCTATTTCCCTCTCTCTGTCTTTTCCTGAGTCTCTCTCTCACTCTCTTAGTATCACATTTTCCTTCTTTCACTATTTCGATCAGTGTTTTGCGCTCTTGGTTTCTTTTACCCAGTCTACAACAGCTTGTCTCAATTCCTTTGATCCTGCCTGTCCACTTCTGTCTCTCTCTGTTTCTTTCTATTATGCTCTCAGCCTCCATCCCTTTCTGTCCCGGTCTCTCTCTCTGATCTCCCTCTCTCTCTTTCTCTTTCTGTTGCTCTCTATCTCTTTTTATCTCTATCACTCTCTTTGTCTCCATCACTCTCTCTATCCCTCCCTGTCAATCACTCTTTTTCTGTTTCTTGTTAATGTGCTCTCTGCCTCTATCTCTTCCTCTCTCTCTCTCTTTTTCTCACTCTCTGTCTTTTCCTTTGTGCTATCTTGCGTTTTGTCTGAACTCCACCCTCTCATTCACCATAATGTAAGTTGCTCTGTGACCCAGATTTCCAACCCTGAGGACAGACAAATTTTAGCTTCTCGTTTCCTGGAATACTATAGACTGGATCTGTTTCACTAATACTTCATCTATTCCCCAGTAGAGAGCACTACAACATGCTGTATCAATTCCAACCCAGCAATGCGTGTGGATGACTCAGATCCAAGACTCCCAACTCAGAACATCATATGTTCATTAAGACGTGAGTTGAATGGAAACAATGACTGACACGGGTGATTTAGTCAGACAGCCACAAAGTCACAACAAAGTGACTGCTACATTTATTATGCAATCATTCAGTAAGAAAGATGAACAGATTTTCAAATGTTTCCAACTCCAAGGAAAGGCCACCAAGGTATGTTTTCCACAACATGCTCCAGAATGGTGGGATTGCACATTGAAAGACAGCTCTTACTGTTCTCACCAAATGTAAATATTGTTCTATTAATACTGGGATAGGCCGATTAACACAATAACCTGTGAACATTAGAACTGGGAGAGGGATTATAATTTGCTTCACAAACACTACACTCAGAGGGGAAAAAAATTAACCAAGATTCTTCTTCATGGTCATTGAATAGTCTGTGTGTAGTCGTCATGTGTGAATGGGATAGGATCATAGCTATAGGAGTAGGCCATTCGACCCTTCAAACCTATTCTGCCATTTGATAAGATTATGGCTGATTTTGGTCTCAACACTTTCCTGTCTGTCCCCCATAACCCTTGACTTCCTGGTCTAACTCTGCCTTGAATATATTCAATCATTCAGACTCCACTGCTTTCTGGGGAAGAGAATTCCACAGACTAATGAGCCCCTGGGAGAAAATAAAATAATCTCATTTCTGCCTTACAAGGGAGACCTCTTATTTTAAATTGTGTCTCTTAGTTCTAGTCTTCCCCACCCCCCGAACCCCACCAAAGAGGAAACATCCTCCCGGTATCCACCCTATCCAGTCCCCTCAGAATCTTATACGTTTCAATAAGATCATCTCTCATTCTTCTGAACTCCAGTGGGTAAAGGCGTAACCTGTTCAAACTTTCTTCATAAAATAAGCCTTTCATCCCAGGAATGAGTCGTGTGAACCTTCTCTGAATTGTTTCTAATGCAATTTTGTCTCCTTTCAAATAAGGAGAACAAAACTGTACACAGTACTCCAGATGTGGTCTCATCAAGGCCCTGTAGAACTGCAGTTAAACTCCCCTGCTTTGCTTTTATATTCCATTCCCCTCACAATAAACACCAACATTCCATTCACCTTCCTAATCTCTTGCTGCACCTGCAATTCAATTTATTGTGATTCATGTACTAGGACACCCAGATCCCTCTGCACCTCAGAGTTCTGCAGCCTCTCTTCATTTAAAAAATACACTACTTTTCTATTCTTCCTGCTAAAGTGAACAAGTTCATATTTCCCCCCATTAATCTCCATCTGCCAAATTTTTGCCCACCCACTTAACCTGTCTATGTCCCTTTGCAAAAATAAAAATACCGGGAAAAACTCAGCAGGTCTGGCAGCATCTGCGGAGAGGAACACAGTTAACGTTTCGAGTCCGTATGAGTTCTGTTGAAGCGTCATACGGACTCGAAACGTTAACTGTGTTCCTCTCCGCAGATGCTGCCAGACCTGCTGAGTTTTTCCAGGTATTTTAATTTTTGTTTTGGATTTCCAGCATCCCCAGTTTTTTGCTTTTATCTCTATGTCCCTTTGCAGACTCTCTATCTCCTCTTGACAACTTGGTTTCCTACTTATCTTGGTGTCATTGACAAATTTAGCTACCGTACATCGTGTCCCTTCACCCAAGTCATTGATATGGATATTGGGATCAGGGAACATGCTCTCCCCAGGTCAACTCCAAAACAGCAACCTTCACAACTCAGAATAACCACCTAAAAATTCTGCTCCAAATCACAAGCTATCCTGACTCAAATTACTGGAGATTGGGCAAGTGTATTTCTTTTTGCTCTTCATGTGGCTGGTGGACTGATAGACTGGTACAATGTTACTTGACACATGTCTGCAGTGCAGCAGTGGAATGTTCCCCCCTGCCTCCGGATGTGCATTCTCATATTAATCCCTAATTTTTTATGAATAATAAAACAATATAAGAACCATCTCTCGTTTAAAAAATGCTTCCATATCAATATAGTTATTATTTTTTTAAATATTAACTAAACTAAAGAAGATTAAGAATCAGCTTTAATAAATAAACTGAACACCTTAAGGCTCTGCTGCAGCCTGTTTTCTTAGAAAACACATTATTTACGGTATTTTTTAGGTGGTAGAACAATGTGCCCTCAATCTCGTAGATTTGCCATTCATCAATCTGTGTTGCTCCTGGTGTTGTCGGAGTTGTGCTTGATGTTGCTAATGTTGTGTCATTTGCTGCTAACGTTTTTAATGTTGCACTGTTTCTTGGTAATGTTTTATCGCAGGTTAGTGACGTTCCTGGTGTTTTCGCACTGGTTACTGATGTTGATGGTGTTTTCTCGCTGGTTAGTGATGTTAATGGTGGTTTCTTGCTGCTTAGTGATGCTGCTGGTGTTGTCTCACTAGTTAGTGACTTTGCTGGTGTTTTCTCGCTGGTTAGTGATGTTGGTGGTGTTGTCTTTCTGGTTAGTAATGTTCTGGTGTTGTCTTGCTGGTTATTGACTTTGGTGTTTTCTCACTGGTTAGTGATATTACTGGCGTTTTCTCGCTGGTTAGTGATGTTTGGGTGTTGTCTTGCTGGTGAGTGACTTTGGTGTTTTCTCGCTGATTAGTGATGTTGCTGGTGTTGTTTCACTGGTTAGTGATGTTCTGGTGTTGTTTTGCTGGTTAGTGGCTTTGGTGTTCTCTCGCATGTTAGTGACGTTGCTGGTGTTTTCCTGCTGGATAGTGACTTTTCTGGTGTTTTCCCGCTGGTTAGTGACTTTGCTGGTGTTTTCTCGCTGGTTAGTGAAGTTCCTGGTGTTGTCTCGCTGGTTAGTGGCTTTGGTGATTTCTCACTGGTTAGTGATGTTGCTGGTGTTGTCACACATTTATTGATATTGCTGGTGTTTTCTTATAGGTTAGTGATGGTCCTGGTGCTGTCTTGCTGGTTAGTCATGTTGCTGTTGATTTCTTGCTGGTTAGTGATATTCTGGTTTTGTCTTGCAGGTTAGCGACTTTGGGGTTTTCTCGCTGGTTAGTGATACTGCTGGTGCTGTCTAGCTGGTTCCTAATGTTGCTGGTGTTTTCTCACTGGTTAGTGACGTTGCAGGTGTTTTCCCTCTGGTTAGTGACGCTGCTGGTGTTTTCTCGCTGGTTAGTGACTTTGATGTTTTCTCACTGGTTCTTGACTTTGCTGGTGTTTTCTCAATGGTTTAGTGATGTTGCTGGTGTTTTGTCACTGGTTAGTGATTATACTGTTGTTGTCTCGCTGCTTAGTGACGATGCTGGTATTTTCACATTTGTTAGTGATGTTGCTGGTGTTTTCCTGCTGGTTAGTGACATTGCTGGTGTTTTCCAGCTGGTTAATGACTTTTGCTGTGTTTTCTCGCTGGTTAGTGATGTTGCTGGTGTTTTCGCGCTGTTTAGTGACATTGCTGGTATTGTCTCGCTGGTTAGTTATGTTGCTGCTGTTGTCTTACTGGCTAGTGATGTTGCTGGTGTTCTCCTGCTAGTTGCTGATGTTGCTGGTGTTTTTTCACTGGTTAGTGACTTTGCTGGTGTTTTCTCGCTGATTTGTGATGTTGTTGTTATTGTCATGCTGGTTAGTGATGTTGCTGGTATTTTCAGATTGGTTAGTTATGCTGCTCGTGTTGTCTTGCTGGTTAGTAATGTTGCTGGCGTTTTCACATTGGTTCATGATGTTGCTGGTGTTGTCTTGCTGGTTAGTGCTGTTGCTGGTGTTTTCTCGCTGGTTTGTTACGTTGCTGGTGGTTTCTCGCTAGTTAGTGATGTTGCTGGTGTTTTCTCACTGGTTAGTGATGTTGCTGGTGTTGTCACACATTTATTGATGTTGCTGGTGTTTTCTTGTAGGTTAGTGATGGTCCTGGTGCTGTCTTGCTGGTTAGTCATGATGCTGTTGATTTCTTGCTGGTTAGTGATATTCTGGTTTTGTCTTGCAGGTTAGCGACTTTGGGGTTTTCTCGCTGGTTAGTGATACCGCTGGTGCTGTCTTGATGGTTCCTAATGTTGCTGGTGTTTTCTCGCTAGTTAGTGACGTTGCTGGTGTTTTCCCTCTGGTTAGTGACGCTGCTGGTGTTTTCTCGCTGGTTAGTGACTTTGATGTTTTCTCGCTGGTTCTTGGCTTTGGTGGTGTTTTCTCACTGGTTAGTGATGTTGCTGGTGTTGTCTTGCTGGTTAGTGATGTTGCTGGTATTTTTCGCTGGTTAGTGATGTTGCTGTTGTTTTCTCACTGGTTAGTGATGTTGCTGGTGTTGTGACACTGGTTAGTGATGCAGCTGGTGTTTTCTTGCTGGTTCATGACTTTTCTGGTGTTTTCTCGCTGGTTGGTGATGGTACTGGTGTTGTCTCGCTGGTCTGTGGTGTTGCTGGTCTTTTTTCACTGGTTAGTGATTTTGCTGGTGTTGTCTCGCTGGCTGGTGATGTTGCTGGTGTTCTCTCACTGGTTCATGCTGTTGCTTGCATTTTCTCGGTGGTTGGTGATTTGGTTGGTATTTTTTCACTGGTTAGTAATGTTGCTGGTGTTTTGTCACTGGTTAGTGATTATAATGTTGTTGTCTCACTGCTTAGTGACGTTGCTGGTATTTTCACATTGGTTAGTGATGTTGCTGGTATTTTCCTGCTGGTTAGTGACATTGTTGGTGTTTTCCAACTGGTTAATGACTTTTGCTGTGTTTTCTCGCTGGTTAGTGAAGTTGCTGGTGTTTTCTCGCTGTTTAGTTATGTTGCTGCTGTTGTCTTGCTGGCTAGTGATGTTGCTGGTGTTCTACTGCTAGTTGTTGATGTTGCTGGTGTTTTCACGTTGTTGCGTGATGTTGCTGGTGTTGTCTTGCTAGTTGCCGATGTTGCTCATGTTTTCTCACTGGTTAGTGACTTTTCTGGTGTTTTCTCGTTGATTTGTGATGTTGTTGTTGTTGTCTTGCTGGTTAGTGATGTTGCTTGTATTTCCAGGCTGGTTAGTTATGCTGCTCGTTTTGTCTCGCTGGTTCGTGATGTTGCTGGTGTTTCTCGCTGGTTTGTTATGTTGCTGGTGTTTTCTCGCTAGTTAGTGAATTTGCCGGTATTTTCTCACTGGTTAGTGATGTTGCTGGTGTTGTCACACATCTATTGATGTTGCTGGTGTTTTCTTGCAGGTTAGTGATTTTCCTGGTGTTTTCTCGTTGGTTAGTGATGGTACCGGTGCTGTCTCACTGTTTAGGCATGTTGCTGGTGTTTTCTTGCTGTCTAGTGATGTTGCTGGTGTTCTATTGTGGGTTAGCGATGTTGCTGGAATTTCCTTGCTGGTTAGTGATGCTGCCGTTGTTTTCTCGTTGGTTAGTGATGTTGCTGGTGTCTTGCAGGTTAGTGATGTTGCTGGTGTTTTCTCACTGGTTAGTAACTTTGCTGCTGTTTTCTCGCTGGTTAGTGATGTTCTGGTTTTGTCTTGCAGGTTAGCGACTTTGGGGTTTTCTCGCTGGTTAGTGATACTGCTGGTGTTTCACTGGTTAACGATGTTCTGGTTTTGTCTTGCTGGTTAGTGAGTTTGGTGTTTTCTCGCTGGTCACTGATGTTGCTGGTGTTTTCCTGCTGGTTAGTGACGTTGTTGGTGTTTTCCTGCTGATTAGTGACTTTTGGTGTGTTTTCTCACTGGTTAGTGATGTTGCTGGTGCTGCCAGGCTGGTTAGTGATGTTGTTGGTGTTTTCCTCCTGTTTAGTGACTTTTCTCGTGTTTTCTCGCTTGATAGTTACTTTGCTGGTGTTTTCTCATTGGTTAGTGACATTGCTGGTGTTGTCTGGTTGGTTCGTGTTGTTTTGGTATTTCCACAATGATTAGTTATGTTGCTGGTGTTGTCTTGCTGTCTAGTGATGTTGCTGGCATTCCCTCGCTGATTCGTGATGTTGCTGCTGTTGTCTTGCTGGCTAGTGATGTTGCTGGTGTTCTACTGCTAGTTGCTGATGTTGCTGGTGTTTTCACATTGTTACGTGATGTTGCTGGTGTTGTCTTGCTAGTTGCCGATGTTGCTCATGTTTTCTCGCTGGTTACTGACTTTGCTGGTGTTTTCTCGCTGATTCGTGATGTTGTTGTTGTTGTCTTGCTGGTTAGTGATGTTGCTTGTATTTCCAGACTGTTTTGTTATGCTGCTCGTTTTATCTCGCTGGTTAATGATGTTGCTGGTGTTTTCACATTGGTTCGTGATGTTGCTGTTGTTGTCTTGCTTGTTCGTGATGTTGCTGGTGTTTTCTCGCTGGTTTGTTATGTTGCTGGTGTTTTCTCGCTAGTTAGTGAAATTGCCGGTGTTTTCTCACTGGTTAGTGATGTTGCTGGTGTTGTCACACATTTATTGATGTTGTTGGTGTTTTCTTGCAGGTTAGTGACTTTCCTGGTGTTTTCTCGTTGGTTAGTGATGGTACCGGCGTTGTCTTGCTGGTTAATGATGTTCCTGGAGTTTTCTTGCTGGTTAGTGACTACGGTGTTTTCTCGCTGGTGAGTGATATAGCTAATGTGCTCTTGCTGGTTAGTGACATTGCTGGTGTTTTCTCACTGGTTCGTAAGTTTGCTGGTGTTGTCTCGCTGGTTAGTGACTTTTCTGGTATTGTCTGGTGGGTTACTGTCTTTGGTGATTTCTCGCTGGTTAGTAATATTGCTGGTGCTGTCTTGCTGGTTCGTAACATTGCTGGTGTTTTCTCGCTGGTTAGTGACTTTGCTGGTGTTTTCCCTCTGGTTAGTGACGCTGCTGGTGTTTTCTTGCTGTTTACTGACTTTTCTGGTGTTTTCTCGCTGGTTAGTGACTTTGATGTTTTCTCGCTGGTTCGGGACTTTGCTTGTGTTTTCTCACAGGTTAGTGATTTTGCTGGTGTTGTCTTGCTGGTTCGTGATTTTGCTGGTATTTCCACACTGGTTAGTTACGTTGCTCGTGCTGTCTTGCTGGTTAGTGATGTTGCTGGTATTTTTTCGCTGGTTAGTGATGTTGCTGTTGTTTTCTCACTGGTTAGTGATGTTGCTGGTGTTGTGACACTGGTTAGTGATGCAGCTGGTGTTTTCTTGCTGGTTTATGACTTTTCTGGTGTTTTCTCACTGGTTGGTGATGGTACTGGTGTCGTCTCGCTGGTTTGTGATGTTGCTGGTCTTTTTTCACTGGTTAGTGATTTTGCTGGTGTTGTCTCGCTGGCTGGTGATATTGCTGGTGTTCTCTCACTAGTTCATGATGTTGCTTGCATTTTCTCGCTGGTTAGTGACTTGGCTGGTATTTTTTCACTGGTTAGTGATGTTGCTGGTGTTTTGTCACTGCTTAGTGATTATACTGTTGTTGTCTCGCTGCTTAGTGGCGTTGCTGGTATTTTCAAATTGGTTTGTGATGTTGCTGTTGTTGTCTTGCTGGTTACTGACTTTGCTGGTATTTTCTCACTGGCTCATGATGTAGCTGGTGTTTTCTCGCTGCTTACTGATGTTGCTGGTATTTTCACATTGGTTCGTGATGTTGCTGGTGTTGTCTTGCTGGCTAGTGATGTTTCTGGTGTTTTCTCACTAGTTTGTGATGTTGCTGGTGTTTCTCACTAGTTAGTGATTTTGCTGGTGTTTTCTCGCTGGTTTGTGATGTTGCTGGTGTTTTCTTGCTGGTTAGTGACTTTTCTGGTGTTTTCTATTTGGTTAGTGATGTTACTGGTGTTGGCTCGCTGGTTAGCGATGTTGCTTGTGTTTTCTTGCTGGTTAGTGACTTTTCTGGTGTTTACTCGCTGGTTAGTGATGGTTCTGGTGTTGTCTTCCTGGTTACTGATGTTCCTGGAGTTTTCTTGCTGGTTAGTGACTACGGTGTTTTCTCGCTGGTTAGTGATATTGCTAATGTGGTCTTGCTGGTTAGTGATATTGCTAATGTGGTCTTGCTGGTTAGTAAGATTGCTGGTGTTCTCTCGCTGGTTAGTGACATTTCTGGTATTGTCTCGTGTGTTACTGTCTTTGGTGATTTCTCCCTGGTTAGTGATATTGCTGGTGCTGTCTTGCTGGTTCGTAGTGTTGCTGGTGTTTTCTCGCTGGTTAGTGATGCTGCTGGTGTTTTCCTACTGGTTACTCACTTTTCTGGTTTTTTCTCGCTGGTTAGTGACTTTGATGTTTTCTCGCTGGTTCGTGATGTTGCTGGTGTTGTCTTGCTGGTTAGTGACTTTGCTGGTATTTCCACACTGGTTAGTTATGTTGCTGGTGCTGTCTTGCTTGCTAATAATGTTGCTGCTGTTGTCTTGCTAATTAGTTATGTTGCTGGTATTTTTTCGCTGGTTAGTGATGTTGCTGTTGTTTTTTCACTGGTTAGTGATGTTGCTGGTGTTGTGACACTGGTTAGTGATGCTGCTGGTGTTTTCTTACTGGATCATAACTTTTCTGGTGTTTTCTTGCTGGTTGATAATGGTACTGGTGTCGTCTCGCTGGTTTGTGATTTTGCTGGTCTTTTCTCACTGGTTAGTGATTTTGCTGGTGTTGTCTCGTAGGCTGGTGATGTTGCTGGTGTTCTCTCACTGGTTCATGATGTTGCTTGCATTTTCTCGCTGGTTAGTGATTTGGCCTGTATTTTTTCACTGGTTAGTGATGTTGCTCGTGTTTTGTCACTGGTTAGTGATTATATTGTTGTTGTCTCGCTGCTTAGTGATGTTGCTGATATTTTCACATTGGTAAGTGATGTTGCTGGTGTTTTCCTGCTGGTTAGTGACGTTGCTGGTGTTTTCCAGCTGGTTAATGACTTTTGCTATGTTTTCTCGTTGGTTAGTGATGTTGCTGGTGTTTTCTCGCTGCTTAGTGATGTTGCTGGTATTGTCTCACTGGTCAGTTATGTTGCTGCTGTTGTCTTGCTGGCTAGTGATGTTGCTGGTGTTCTCCTGCTAGTTGCTGATGTTGCCGGTGTTTTCACGTTGTTACGTGATGTTGCTGGCGTTGTCTTGCTAGTTGCCGATGTTGCTCATGTTTTCTCGCTGTTTAGTTTCTTTTCTGTTGTTTTCTCGCAGATTTGTGATGTTGTTGTTATCTTGCTGGTTAGTGATGTTGCTTGTATTTCCAGACTGGTTAGTTATGCTGCTCGTTTTGTCTCGCTGGTTAGTGATGTTGCTGGTGTTTTCACATTGGTTCGTGATGTTGCTGGTGTTTTCTTGCTGGTTCGTGATGTTGCTGGTGTTTTCTCGCTGGTTTGTTATGTTGCTGGTGTTTTCTCACTAGTTAGTGAATTTTCCGCTGTTTTCTCACTGGTTAGTGATCTTGCTGGTGTTCTCTTGTTGGTTAGCGATGTTGCTGGAATTTCCTCACTGGTTAGTGATGTCGCTGGTGTTGTCTTGCAGGTTAATGATGTTGCTGGTGCTGCCTTGCTGGTTCGTGATGTTGCTGGTGTTTTCTCGCTGGTTTGTTATGTTGCTGGTGTTTTCTCACTAGTTAGTGAATTTTCCGGTGTTTTCTCACTGGTTAGTGATCTTGCTGGTGTTCTCTTGTTGGTTAGCGATGTTGCTGGAATTTCCTCACTGGTTAGTGATGTCGCTGGTGTTGTCTTGCAGGTTAATGATGTTGCTGGTGCTGCCTTGCTGGTTAGTGATGTTGCTGGTGGTTTCCTGCTGTTTAGTGATGTTACTGGTGTTGTCTTGCTGGTTAGAGATGTTGCTGGTGTTTTCTCGCTGGTTAGTGACTTTTCTGGTATTTTCTCACTGGTTAGTAACTTTGCTGCTGCTTTCTTGCTGGTTAGCGATGTTCTGGTTTTTTCTTGCAGGTTAGCGACTTTGGGGTTTTCTCGCTGGTTGGTGATACTGCTGGTTTTGTTTCACTGGTTAACGATGTTCTGGTTTTGTCTTGCTGGTTAGTGAGTTTGGTGTTTTCCTGCTGGTTAGTGACGGTGCTGGTGTTTCTCTGCTGCTAAATTATTTTTGCTGTGTTTTCTCACTGGTTAGTGATGTTGCTGATGCTGCCATGCTGGTTAGTGATGTTGCTGGTGTTTTCCTGCTGTTTAGTGACTTTTCTCATGTTTTCTCACTTGATAGTGACTTTGCTGGTGTTTTCTCATTGGTTAGTGATGTTGCTGGTGTTGTCTGGCTGGTTCGTGTTGTTGCTGGTATTTCCACAATGATTAGTTATGTTTCTGGTGTTGTCTTGCTGTCTAGTGATGTTGCTGGTATTCCCTCGCTGGTTTTTGATGTTGCTCTTGTTTTCTCGCTGGTTAGTGATATTGTTGGTGTTGTCATACTGGCTACTGATGTTGCTGGTGTTTTCTTGCTGGCTAGTGACTTTTTTGTTGTTTTCTCGCTAGTTAGTGATGGTATTGGTGTTGTCTCGCTGGTTAGTGATGTTGCTGGAGTTTTGTTGCTCTTTAGTGATGTTGCTGGTATTGTCTTGCTGGCTAATGATGTTGCTGGTGTTCTCTTGTTCTCTTGCTAGTTGCTGATGTTGCTTTTGTTTTCTCGCTGGTTAATGATTTTGCTGGTGTTTTCTCGCTGATTCGTGATGTTGTTGTTGTTACATTGGTGAGTGATGTTGCTAGTATTTCCAGACTGGTTAGTTATGCTCCTCGTTTTGTCTTGCTGGTTAGTGATGTTGCTGGTGTTTTCTCGCTAGTTAGTGAGGTTGCCGGTGTTTTCTTACTAGTTAGTGATGTTGCTGGTGTTGTCGCACAGTTATGGATGTTGCTTGTGTTTTCCTGTTGGTTAGCGATGTTGCTGGAATTTCCTCGCAGGTTATTGATATTGCTGGTATTTCCACACTGGTTAGTTTTGTTGCTGGTGCTGTCTTGCTTGCTAATGATGTTGCTGGTGCTGTCTTGCTGGTTAGTTATGTTGCTGGTATTTTTTCACTGTTTAGTGATGTTGCTGTTGTTTTCTCACTGGTTAGTGATGTTGCTGGTGTTGTGACACTGGTTAGTGATGCAGCTGGTGTTTTCTTGCTGGTTTATGACTTTTCTGGTGTTTTCTCGCTGGTTGGTGATGGTACTGGTGTCGTCTCGCTGGTTTGTGATGTTGCTGGTCTTTTCTCACTGGTTAGTGATTTTGCTGGTGTTGTCTCGCTGGCTGGTGATATTGCTGGTGTTCTCTCACTAGTTCATGATGTTGCTTGCATTTTCTCGCTGGTTAGTGACTTGGCTGGTATTTTTTCACTGGTTAGTGATGTTGCTGGTGTTTTGTCACAGCTTAGTGATTATACAGGTTTTGCCTCGCTGCTTAGTGGCGTTGCTGTTATTATCACATTGGTTAGTGATGTTGCTGGTGTTTTCCTGCTGGTTAGTGATGTTGCTGGTATTGTTTCACTGGTTAGTTATGTTGCTGGTGTTCTCCTGCTAGTTGTTGATGTTGCTGGTGTTTTCACGTTGTTGCGTGATGTTGCTGGTGTTGTCTTGCTAGTTGCCGATGTTGCTCATGTTTTCTCGCCGGTTAGTGAATTTTCTGGTTTTTTCTCGCTGATTTGTGAAGTTGTTGTTGTTATCTTGTTGGTTAGTGATGTTGCTTGTATTTCCAGACTGGTTAGTTATGCTGCTCGTTTTGTCTTGCTGGTTAGTGATGTTGCTGGTGTTTTCCTGCTGGTTAGTGACGTTGCTGGTGTTTTCCTGCTGCTAAATAACTTTTGGTGTGTTTTCTCGCTGGTTAATGATGTTGCTGCTGCTGCCTTGCTGGTTAGTGATGCTGCTGGTGGTTTCATGCTCTTTAGTGATGTTGCTGGTGTTGTCTTGCAGGTTAGTGATGTTGCTGGTGTTTTCTCGCTGGTTAGTGACTTTTCTGGTATTTTCTCACTGGTTAGTAACTTTGCTGCTGCTTTCTCGCTGGTTAGCGATGTTCTGGTTTTTTCTTGCAGGTTAGCGACTTTGGGGTTTTCTCGCTGGTTGGTGATACTGCTGGTTTTGTTTCACTGGTTAACGATGTTCTGGTTTTGTCTTGCTGTTTAGTGAGTTTGGTGTTTTCTTGCTGGTCAGTGATGTTGCTGGTGTTTTCCTGCTGGTTAGTGACGTTGCTGGTGTTTCCCTGCTGCTAAATGATTTTTGCTGTGTTTTCTCGCTGGTTAGTGATGATGATGATGCTGCCATGCTGGTTAGTGATGTTGCTGGTGTTTTCCTGCTGTTTAGTGACTTTTCTCGTGTTTTCTCGCTTGATAGTGACTTTGCTGGTGTTTTCTCATTGGTAAGTGATGTTGCTGGTGTTGTTTGGCTGGTTCGTGTTGTTGCTGATATTTCCACAATGATTAGTTATGTTGCTGGTGTTGTCTTGCTGTCTAGTGATGTTGCTGGTATTCCCTCGCTGGTTAATGATGTTGCTCATGTTTTCTCAATGGTTTGTGGTTTTGTCATACTGGCTGCTGATGTTGCTGGTGTTTTCTTGCTGGCTAGTGACTTTTCTGGTGTTTTCTTGCTAGTTAGTGATAGTATTGGTGTTGTCTCGCTGGTTAGTGATGTTGCTGCAGTTTTGTTGCTGTTTAGTGATGTTGCTGATATTTTCACATTGGCATGTGATGTTGCTGGTGTTGTCTTGCTGGCTAATGATGTTGCTGGTATTCTCTTGCTAGTTGCTGATGTTGCTGGTGTTTTCTCGCTGATTCGTGATGTTGTTGTTATTACGTTGGTGAGTGATGTTGCGAGTATTTCCAGACTGGTTAGTTATGTTACTCATTTTGTCTTGCTGGTTAGTGATGTTGCTGGTGTTCTCTTGCTAGTTAGTGAGGTTGCCGGTGTTTTCTCACTGGTTAGTGATATTGCTGGTGTTGTCGCACAGTTATTGATGTTGCTGGTGTTTTCCTGTTGGTTAGCGATGTTGCTGGAATTTCCTTGCAGGTTAGTGATATTGCTGGTATTTCCACGCTGGTTAGTTATGTTGTTGGTGCTGTCCTGCTTGCTAATGATGTTGCTGGTGTCTTGCTAGTTAGTTATGTTGCTGGTATTTTTTCGCTGGTTAGTGATGTTGCTGTTGTTTTCTCACTGGTTAGTGATGTTGCTGGTGTGACACTGGTTAGTGATGCAGCTGGTGTTTTCTTGCTGGTTGGTGATGGTACTGGTGTTGTCTCGCTGGTTTGTGATGTTGCTGGTCTTTTCTCGCTGGTTAGTGATTTGGCTGGTATTTTTTCACTGGTTAGTGATGTTGCTGGTGTTTTATCACTGCTTAGTGATTATACTGTTGTTGTCTCGCTGCTTAGTGACGTTGCTGGTATTTTCACATTGGTTCGTGATGTTGCTGGTGTTACCCTGCTGGTTAGTGACGTTGCTGGTGTTTTCCAGCTGGTTAATGACTTTTGCTGTGTTTTCTCGCTGGTTAGTGAAGTTGCTGGTATTGTCTCGCTGGTTAGTTATGTTGCTGGTGTTGTCTTGCTGGCTAGTGATGTTGCTGGTGTTCTACTGCTAGTTGCTGATGTTGCCGGTGTTTTCGCATTGTTACGTGATGTTGCTGGTGTTGTCTTGCTAGTTGCCGATGTTGCTCATGTTTTCTCGCTGGTTACTGACTTTGCTGGTGTTTTCTCGCTGATTCGTGATGTTGTTGTTGTCTTGCTGGTTAGTGATGTTGCTGGTGTTTTCCTGCTGTTTAGTGACTTTTCTCGTGTTTTCTGACTTGATAGTGACTTTGCTGGTGTTTTCTCATTGTTTAGTGATGTTGCTGGTGCTGTCTGGTTGGTTCGTGTTGTTGCTATTATTTCCACAATGATTAGTTATGTTGCTGGTGTTGTCTTGCTGTCTAGTGATGTTGCTGGTATTCCCTCGCTGGTTAGTGATGTTGTTGGTGTTGTCATACTGGCTACTGATGTTGCTGGTGTTTTCTTGCTGGCTAATGACTTTACTGGTGTTTTCTCGCTAGTTAGTAATAGTATTGGTGTTGTCTCGCTGTTTAGTGATGTTGCTGGAGTTTTGTTGCTATTTAGTGATGTTGCTGGTATTTTCACATTGGTACGTGGTGTTGCTGGTGTTGTCTTGCTGGCTAATGATGTTGCTGGTGTTTTCTTGCTAGATGCTGATGTTGCTGGTGTTTTCTCTCTGGTTAATGGCTTTGCTGGTGTTTTCTCACTGATTCGTGATGTTGTTGTTGTTGTCACGCTGGTTAGTGATGTTGTTGGTATTTCCAGACTGGTTTGTTATGCTGCTCATTTTGTCTTGCTGGTTAGTGATGTTGCTGGTGTTTTCTCACTAGTTAGTGAGGTTGCTGGTGTTTTCTCACTGGTTAGTGATGTTGCTGGTGTTGACGCACAGTTATTGATGTTACTGGTGTTTTCTTGTTGGTAAGCGATGTTGCTGGAATTTCCTCGCAGGTTAGTTATATTGCTGCTATTTCCACATTGGTTAGTTTTGTTGCTGGTGCTGTCTTGCTTGCTAATGATGTTGCTGGTGTTGTCTCGCCGGTTAGTTATGTTGCTGTTGTTGTGACTCTAGTTAGTGATGCAGCTTGTATTGTCTTGCTGGTTTATGACTTTTCTGGTGTTTTCTCGCTGGCTGGTGATGGTACTGGTGTCGTCTCGCTTGTTTGTGATGTCGCTGGAATTTTGTTGCTGTTTAGTGATGCTGCTGGTGTTTTTTCGCTGGTTACTGATTTTGCTGTTGTCGTCTTGCAGGTTAGTGATGTTGCTGGTGTTTTCTCGCTGGTTATTGACTTTTCTGGTATTTTCTCGCTGGTTAGTGATGTTGTTGGTGTTTTCTCGCTGGTTAGTGATGTTGCTGGTATTGTATCGCTGGTTAGTCATGTTGCTGCTGTTGTCTTGCTGGCTAATGATGTTGCTGGTGTTCTCCTGCTAGTTGCTGATGTTGCTGGTGTTTTCTCACTGGTTAGCGACTTTGCTGGTGTTTTCTCGCTGATTCGTGATGTTGTTGTTGTCACACATGTTAGTGATTTTGCTGGTATTTCCACACTGGTTAGTTATATTGCTCGTGCTGTCTTGCTGGTTAGTGATTTTGCTGGTATTCTTTCGCTGGCTAGTGATGTTGCTGTTGTTTTCTCACTGGTTAGTGATGTTGCTGATGTTGTGACACTGGTTAGTGATGCAGTTGGTGTTTTCTTACTGGTTCATGATGTTGCTTGCATTTTCTCTCTGGTTAGTGATTTGGCTGGTATTATTTCACTGGTTAGTTATGTTGCTGGTGTTTTGTCACTGGTTAGTGATTATACTGTTGTTGTCTCGCTTCTTACTGACGTTGCTGGTATTTTCACATTGGTTAGTGATGTTGTTGGTGTTTTTATGCTGGTTAGTGATGTTGCTGGTGTTTTCCAGCTGGTTTAGGACTTTTGCTGCGTTTTCTCGCTGGTTAGTGATGTTGCTGGTGTTTTCCCGCCGGTTATTGACTTTTCTGGTATTTTCTCGCTGGTTAGTGATGTTGCTGGTGTTTTCTCGCTGGTTAGTGACGTTGCTGGTATTATCTCGCTGGTTAGTCATGTTGCTGCTGTTGTCTTGCTGGCTAATGATGTTGCTGGTGTTCTCCTGCTAGTTGCTGATGTTGCTGGTGTTTTCTCACTGGTTAGTGACTTTGCTGGTGTTTTCTCGCTGATTCGTGATATTGTTGTTGTCACACATGTTAGTGATGTTGCTGGTATTTCCACACTGGTTAGTTATATTGCTCGTGCTGTCTTGCTGGTTAGTGATTTTGCTGGTATTCTTTCGCTGGCTAGTGATGTTGCTGTTGTTTTCTCACTGGTTAGTGATGTTGTCGGTGTTTTCTCACATTTATTGATGTTGCTGGTGTTTTCTTGCAGGTTAGTGATTTTCCTGGTGTTTTCTCGTTGATTAGTGATGGTACCGGAGCTGTCTCACTGTTTAGTCATGTTGCTGGTGTTTTCTTGCTGTCTAGTGATGATGCTGGTGTTCTCTTGTTGGTTAGCGATGTTGCTGGAACTTCCTCGCTGGTTAATGATGTTGCTGTTGTTTTCTCGCTGGTTACTGATTTTGTTGTTGTTTTCTTGCAGGTTAGTGATGTTGCTGGTGTTTTCTCGCTAGTTATTGACTTTTCTGTTATTTTCTCGCTGGTTAGTAATTTTGCTGCTGTTTTCTCACTGGTTAGTGATGTTCTGGTTTTGTCTTGCATGTTAGCGACTTAGTGGTTTTCTCGCTGGTTAGTGATACTGCTGGTGTTGTTTCAATGATTACGATTTTCTGGTTTTGTCTTGCTGGTTCATGAGTTTGGTGTTTTCTCGCTGGTCAGTGATGTTGCTGGTGTTATCCTGCTGCTAAATCACTTTTGCTGTGATTTCTTGCTGGTTAATGATGTTACTGGTTCTGCCTTGCTGGTTAATGATGTTGCTGGTGCTGCCTTGCTGGTTAATGATGTTGCTGGTGCTGCCTTGCTGGTTAATGATGTTGCTGGTGCTGCCTTGCTGGTTAGTGATGTTGCTGGAGTTTTCCTGCTGTTTAGTGACTTTTCTCGTGTTTTGTCGCTTGATAGTGACTTTGCTGGTGTTTTCTCATTGGTTAGTGATGTTGCTGGTGTTGTCTGGCTGGTTAGTGATGATGCTGGTATTCCCTCGCTGGTTAGTGATGTTGCTCTTGTTTTGTCGCTGGTTAGTGATGTTGTTGGTGTTCTCATACTGGCTAGTGATGTTACTGGTGCTTTCTTGCTCGCTAGTGACTTTTCTGGTGTTTTCTCGCTGTTGATGTTGCTGGTGTTTTCTTGTCAGTTAATGATGTTTCTGGTGTTGTCTTGCTGGTTAGTAATGTTTCTGGTGTTTTCTCGCTGCTAAGTGACTTTGCTGGTGGTCTACTGCTAGTTGTTGATGTTGCACACTGCTGCGTGTGTATTGCTAATCACTGAACACTGCTGTGTCTGTATTGCTAATCACTGTACACTGCTGTGTGTGTATTGCTGATCACTGTACACTGCTGTCGGAGTATTGCTGATCACTTTACACTGCTGTGTGGGTATTGCTGATCACTGTGCACTGCTTTGTGTGTATTGCTGATCACTGTATACTGCTATGTGTGCATTGCTGATCACTGTACACTACGGTTTGCGTATTGCTTAGCGCTGTACATTGCTGTGTTTGTATTGCTGATCACTGTACACTGCTGTGTGTATATTGCTGGTCACTGTACACTGCTGTATGTGTATTGCTGATCAATGTCCACTGTTGTGTGTGTATTTCTAAATGCTGTACACTGCTGTGTGTTTAATGCTAAATCACTGTACACTGCTGCGTTTGTATTGCAGATCACTGGACACTGCTGTCTGTGTATTGCTATGTTCTGTACACTGCTGTGTGTTTATTGCTTAGTGTTGTACACTTGTGTGTGTGTATTGCTAAGTACTGTTGACTGCTGTGTGTGTATTGCTTAGTGCTGCATACTGCTGTGTTTGTATTGCGTACTGCTGTACAATGCTGTGTGTGTTTTGCAGATCACTGTACACTGCTGTGTGTTTATTGCGTATTAAGTACACTGCTGTGTGTGTATTGCTGATCACTCTACACTGCTGTGTGTGTATTGCTGATCACTCTACACTGCTGTGCCTGTATTGCTGATCACTGTCCACTGCTGAGTGTGTATTGCTGATCAGTGTACACGGCTGTGGGAGTAGTGGTGATCACTTTACACTACTGTGTGTGTATTGCTAATCCCTGTACACAGCTGAGTGGGTATTGCTGATCCCTGTACTCTACGGTGTGTGTATGCCTGAGGGATGTACACTGCTGTGTGTCTATTGCTGATCAAGGTACACTGCTGTGGGAGTATTGGTGATCACTTTACACTGCTGTTTGTGTATTGCTATGTTCTGTACACTGCTGTGTGTTTATTGCTTAGTGCTGTATGCTGCTGTATCTGTATTGTTTAGTGCTTTACACTGCTGTGTGTTTATTGCTTAGTGCTGTACAAGGCAGTGAGAGTATTGCTTAGTGCTGTACACTGCATTCTGTTTATTGCTTAGCGCTGTATGCTCCTGTGCGATTATTGCTTAGTGCTGTGCACTGCTGTTTGTGTACTGCTTAGCACTGTACTCAGCTGTGTGTGTATTGCTTAGTGATGTACACTGCTGTGTGTGTATTGCGTAGTGCTGCACACTGCTCTGTGTGTATTGCTTAGTGTTGAACACTGCTGTGTGTGTATTGCTTCGTGCTTTACAGTGCTGTGTGTGTATTGCTTAGTGCTGTACACTGCTGTGTGTTTAATGCTGATCACTGTTCACTGCTGTGTGTATTTATTGCTTAGTGCTGTACACTGCTGTGTGTGTATTGCTATGTGCTGTACACTGCTGTTTGTGTATTGCTGATCACTGTGCACTGCTGTGTGTGTATTGCTTAGTGCTGCAAACTGCTGTGTGTTTATTGCTTAGTGTTGTACACTGCTGTGTGTGTATTGCCTAGTGCTGTGTGTGTATTGCTTAGTGCTGTACACTGCTGTGTGTGTATTGCTGAACAATGCACACTGCTGTGTGTGTATTTCTAAATGCTGTACACTGCTCTGTGTTTAATGATGATCACTGTACACTGCTGTGTGTGCATTGCTGATCAGTGTGCACTGCTGTGTGTGTATTGCTTAGTGCTGCACACTGCTGTGTGTGTATTGCTTAGTGCTGTACACTGCTGTGTTTGTATTGCTTAGTGTTGTACACTGGGGTGTGCATTGTTAAGTGCTGTTCACTGCTGTGCGTCTATTGCTTAGCGCTGTACACTTCTGCGTGAGTATTGCTTAGTGTTGTACACTGCTGTGTATGTATTGCTTAGTGCTGTTCGCTGCTGTGTGGGTGTTTCTTAGTGCTGTACACTGCTGTGTGAGTATTGCTTAGTGATTTGCACTGCTGTGTGTGTATTCCTTAGTGCTGTACACGGCAGTGAGAGTATTGCTTTGTGCTGTACGCTGCTGTGTGAGTATGGCTTGGTTTTGTACTCTGCTATGTGTGTATTGCTTAGTGCTGTACACTGTTGTGTGTGTATTCCTTAGTGCTGTACACTGCTGTGAGAACATTGCTTAGTGTTGTACACTGCTCTGTGGGTATTGCTAAGTGCTTTACGCTGCTGTGTGAGTATGGCTTAGTGCTGTACACTGCTGTGTGTGTATTGCTGATCACTATACACTGCTATGTGTGTATTGCTGATCACTGTACACTGCTGTGTGTGTATTGCTGATCACTGTACACAGCTGTGTGTGTATTGCTGATCAATGTACATTGCTGTGCGTATTGCTTAATGCTGTACACTACTGTGTGTATTGCTTAGTGCTGCACACTTCTGTGCGTCTATGGCTTAGTGCTGTACACGGCTGTGTGTGTATTGCTGGTCACTGTATACAGCTGTGTGTGTATTACTGATCAATGTACACTGCTGTGTGTGTATTTCTAAGTGCTGTATATTGCTGTGTGTATATTGCTATGTGCTGTACACTGCTGTGTGTGTATTGTTTAGTGCTGTATACTGTTGTGCGTCTATTGCTTAGCGCTGTACACTTCAGTGTGAGTATTGCTTAGTATTGTACACTGCTGTGTGTTGTATTTCTTAGCGCTGTACACTGCTGTGTGAGTATTGCTTAGTGATTTGCATTGCCGTGTTTGTATTTCTTAGTGCTTTACACGGCAGTATGAGTATTGCTTAGTGCTGTATGCTGCTGTGTGAGTATGGCTTAGATTTGTACGCTGCTATGTGTGTATTGCTTAGTGCTTTACACTGCTGTGTGTGTATTCCTTAGTGCTGTACACTGCTTAGAAAGTATTGCTTAGTTTTGTACACTCCTCTGTGGTTATTGCTTAGTGCTCTACGCTGCTGTGTGAGTATGGCTTATTGCTGTACACTGCTGTGTGGGTATTGCTTAGTGCTGTACAATGTTGTGTGAGTACTGGTAGTGCTGTACATGGCTGTGTGTTTATTGCTTTGTGCTGTATGCTGCTGTGTGTGTATTGCTTATCACTGTACACTGCTGTGTTTTTATTACTTAGCACTGTACACTGCTGTGTTTTTATTACTTAGCGCTGTACACTGCTGTGTGTGTATTGCTGATCACTGTACACTTCTTTGTGTGTATTGCTGATCACTGTACACTGCTATGTGTGCATTGCTATGTACTGTACACTGCTGTGTGTGTATTGCTTAGTGCTGCACACTGCTCTGTGTGTATTGCTTAGTGTTGAAAACTGCTGTGTGTGTATGGCTTAGTGCTGTACAGTGCTGTGTGTGTATTGCTGACCACTGTACACTGCTGTGTGGGTATTGCTGATCACTCTACACTGCTGTTTTTATATTGCTGATCACTGTACACTGCTGAGCGTGTATTGCTGATCACTGTACTCAACGGTATGTGTATTGCTGAGCGCTCTACACTGCTGTGTGCGTATTGCTGGTCACTGTATAATGCTATGTGTGCATTGCTGATCAATGTACACTGCTGTGTGGGTATTTCTAAGTGCTGTACATTGCTGTGTGTTTAATGCTGATCACTGTACACTGCTGTGTGTGTTTATTCCTCAGTGCTGTACACTGCTGTGTGTGTATTGCTATGTGCTGTACACTGCTGTGTGTGTATTGCTGATCACTGTGCACTTATGTGTGTGTATTACTTAGTGCTGCACACTGCTGTGTGTTTATTGCTTAGTGTTGTACAGTGCTTTGTGTGTATTGCTTAGTGCTGTACACTGCTGTGCGTCTATTGCTTAGTGCCGTACACTGGTGTGTGCATTGCTAAGTGCTGTACACTGCTGTGTGTCTATTGCTAAGCACTGTACACTTCTTTGTGAGTTTATTGCTTAGTGTTGTACACTGCTGTGTGTGTGTTGCTTAGTGCTGTTCGCTGCTGTGTGGGTATATCTTAGCGCTGTACACTGCTGTGTGAGTATTGATTAGTGATTTGCACTGCGGTGTGTGTATTTCTTAGTGCTGTACATGGCAGTGTGAGTATTGCTTAGTGCTGTACGCTGCTGTGTGTGTATTGCTTAGTTCTGCACACCGCTTTGTGTGCATTGCTTAGTGTTGAACACTGCTGTGTGTGTATTGCTTAGTGCTGCACACTGCTGTGTGTCTGTTGCTTAGTGTTGTACACTGCTGTGTGTGTATTGCCTAGTGCTGTACAGTGCTGTGTATGTATTGCTTAGTGCTTTACACTGCTGTGTTTGTATCGCTTAGTGCTTTACACTGGTGTGTGCATTGCTAAGTGCTGTACACTGCTGTGCGTCTATTGCTTAGCACTGTACACTTCTGTGTGAGTATTGCTTAGTGTTGTACAGTGCTGTGTGTATTTCTTAGTGCTGTACACTGCTGTGCGTCTATTGCTTAGCACTGTACACTTCTGTGTGAGTATTGCTTAGTGTTGTACAGTGCTGTGTGTATTTCTTAGTGCTGTACACTGCTGTGTGGGTATTGCTTTACGCTGTACACTGCTGTGTGAGTATTGCTTATTGCTGTATAGTGCTGTCTGTGTACTGCTTAACGCTGTAGACAGCTGTGTGTGTATTGCTTAGAGCTGTACGCTTCTGTTTGTGTATTGCTTAGAGCTGTACACTGCTGTGTGAGTATTGCTTAGTGTTGTACATTGCTTTGTGGGCATTGCTTAGCGTTGTACACTGCGGTGTGGGTATTAGCGCTGTACGCGGCCAAGAGTGTATTGTTTAGTGCTGTATTGCTGTGTGAGTATTGCTGAGAACTTTACACTGCTGTGTGAGTGTTGCTGTCACTGTACACTGCTGTGTGTTATTCGCTGATCACTGTATACTGCTGTGTGGGTATTGCTGATCACTGTACACTGCTTTATGTATATTGCTGATCACTGTACACTGCTATGTGTGTATTGCTAAACACTGTACACTACGGTTTGCGTATTGCTTAGCGCTGTACTTTGCTGTTTTGGTATTGCTGATCAGTCTTCACTGCTGTTTTTGTTTTGCTAAGTGTTGTACACTGCTGTGTGTGTATTGCTGGTCACTGTACACTGTGTATGTGTATTGCTGATTAATGTCCACTGCTGTGTGTTTGTTTCTAAGTGCTGTACACTGCTGTGTGTTTAATGCTGATCACTGTACACTGCTGCGTTTGTATTGCTGATCACTGTACACTGCTGTGTGTGTATTGCTATGTTCTGTACACTGCTGTGTGTTTATTGCTTAGTGCTGTACACTGTTGTGTGTGTATTGCTTAGTGCTGTACACTGCTGTGTGTGTATTGCTTAGTGCTGTACACCGTTGTGTGTCTATTGCTTAGTGCTGCATACTGCTGTGTGAGTATTGCATAGTGCTGTACACTGCTGTGTGTGTTTTGCTGATCACTGCACACTGCTGTGTGTTATTTGTTGATCTCTGTACACTGCTGTGTGGGTATTGCTGATCACTGTACACTGCTGTGTGTGTATTGCTAATTACTGTACACTGCTGTGTGTGGATTGCTGAGCACTGTACACTGCTATGTGCGTATTGATCACTGTACACTGCTGTGTGTATACTGCTGATCACTGCACTCTGCTGTGTGGGTATTGCTGATCACTCTTCACTGTTTTGTGTGTATTGCTGAGCATTGTACACTGCTGTGTGAATACTGCTGATCACTGCACTCTGCTGTGTGGGTATTGCTGATCACTCTTCACTGTTTTGTGTGTATTGCTGAGCATTGTACACTGCTGTGTGAATACTGCTGAACACTGTACACTTCTGTGTGGGTATTGCTGATCACTGTACAATGCTGTGTGGGTATTGCTGAGTGCTGTACACTGATGTCTGTGTTTTGCTGATCATTGAACACTGCTATGTGAACATTGATGAGCATGTTACACTGCTGTGTGGGTATTGCTAAGAAATGTACGCTACTCTGTGGGTATTGATTAGCGCTGTACACTGCTGTGTGTGTATTGCTTAGTGCTGTACACTGCTATGACTGTTTAGCTTAGTGCTATACACTGATCTGTGTGTATTGCTGAGCGCTGTACACTGCTGTGTGTGTATTGCTGATCAATGTACACTGCTGTGTGTGTATTGCTGATCACTGTGCACGGCTGTGTGTGTATTGCTGATCACTTTACAATGCTGTGTTTGTATTGCTGATCAATGTACACTGCTGTGTGTGCATTGCTAAGTGCTGCACAATGCTGTGTTTTTATTTCTTAGTGCTGCACACTGCTGTGTGTTTATTTCTTAGTGCTGTACACTGCTGAGTGTGTACTGCTCAGTGCTGTACACTGCTGTGTGTATATTGCTTAGTGCTGTATGCTGGCGTGTGTGTATTGCTGCTCAATGTACACTGCTGTCGGAGTATTGCTGATCACTTTACACTGCTGTGTGTGCATTTCTGATCACTGTGCACTGCTTTATGTGTATTGCTGATCACTGTATACTGCTATGTGTTTATTGCTGATCACTGTACACTATGGTTTGCGTATTGTTTAGCGCTGTACTTTGCTGTGTTTGTATTGCTGATCACTGTACACTGCTTTGTGTGTATTGCTGATCAGTCTTCACTGCTGTTTTTGTTTTGCTAAGTGTTGTACACTGCTGTGTGTGTATTGCTGGTCACTGTACACTGCGTATGTGTATTGCTGATCAATGTCCACTCCTGTGCGTGTATTGCTATGTTCTGTACACTGCTGTGTGTTTATTGCTTAGTGCTGCACACTGTTGTGTGTGTATTGTTTAGTGCTTTACACTGCTGTGTGTTTATTTCTTAGTGCTGTACAAGGCAGTGAGAGTATTGCTTAGTGCTGTACACTGCTTTGTGTTTATTGCTTAGCGCTATATGCTCCTGTGTGATTATTGCTTAGTGCTGTGCACTGCTGTGTGTGTACTGCTTAGCACTTTACTCAGCTGTGTGTGTATTGCTTAGTGATGTACACTGCTGTGTATGTATTGCTTAGTGTTGTTCACTGCTGTGTGAGTATTGTTTAGTGCTGTACACTGCTGTGTGAGTATTGCTAAGCGCTGTCCACTGCTGCGTGTATATTGCTTACTGCTGTACGCTGGCGTGTGTGTATTGCTGAGTGCTTTACACTGCTGTGTGTTTATTCCTTATTGCTGCACACTGCTGTGTGTGTATTGCTGCTCAATGTACACTACTGTCGGAGTATTGCTGATCATTTTACACTGCCGCGTGTGTATTGCTGATCACTGTGCACTGCTGTGTGTGTAATGCTGATCTCCGTATACTGCAATATGTGTATTGCTGATCTCTGTACACTACAGTTTGCATATTGCTTAGAGATTTACATTGCTGTGTGTGTATTGCTGATCACTCTACACTGCTTTGTGTGTTTTGCTAAGTGTTGTACACTGCTGTGTGTGTATTGCTAAGTGCTGTACATTGTTGTGTGTGTAATGCTTAGTGTTGTACACTTCAGTGTGTGTATTGCTTTGTGCTGCACACTGCTCTGTGTGTATTGCTGATCACTGTACACTGCTGTATGTGTATTACATACCAAAGTACAGTGCTGTGTGTTTTTGTTGCTGATCACTGTTCACTACTGTGTGTGTATTGCTGATCACTGTACACTGCTGTGTGTGTATTGCTGATCACTGTACACAATTTTGTGAGTATTACTAATCACTGTACACTGCTCTGTTGGTATTTCTGATCAGTACTTTGCTGTATGGGTATTGCTGATCACCGTACACTGCTGTGTGTGTATTGCTGAGCACTGTACACTGCTGTGTGTGTATTGCTGATCACTGTACACTGCTGTGTGTGTATTGCTGAACACTGTACACTGCTGTGTGTGTATTGCTGAACACTGTACACTGCTGTGTGTGTATTGCTGATCACTGTACACTGCTGTCTTGGTATTGCTGATCATTGTACACTGCTGTGTGTGTATTGCTGAGCAGTGTACGCTGCTGTGTGTGTATTGCTGAGCACTATACACTGCTGTCTTGGTATTGCTGATCATTGTACACTGCTGTCTTGGTATTGCTGATCATTGTACACTGCTGTCTTGGTATTGCTGATCACTGTACACTGCTGTGTGAGTATTGCTGATCACTGTACGCTGCTGTGTGTGTATTGCTGATCACTGTACACTGCTGTGTGGGTATTGCTGATCACTGTACACTGCTGTGTGGGTATTGCTGAGCACTGTACACTGCTGTGTGTGTATTGCTGAGCACTGTACACTGCTGTGTGGGTATTGCTGATCACTGTACACAGCTGTGTGCGTATTGCTGATCAATGTACACTGCTGTGTGAGTACTGGTGAACAATGTACACTGCTATTTGGGTATTGCTGATTACTTTACGCTGCTGTGTGGGTATTGCTGATCACTGTACACTGCTGTGTGAGTATTTCTGTCACTGTACAGAGCTGTGTGTTTTTTTGCTGATCACTGTACACTGCTGTGAGAGTATTGCTGATCACTGTACACTGCTTTGTGAACATTGATGAGCATTTTACACTGCTGTGTGGGTATTGCTGAGCACTGTACACTGCTTAATGTGTATATTGCGGAACACTAAACTCTGCTGTGTATTTGTTGCTAATCAATACACACTGCTGTGTTTGTAAAGCTTATCACTGTACACTACCGTCTGAGTCCTGCTGATCACTGTACACTGCTGTGTGAATATTGAGAGCACTGTACACTGCTGTGTGGGTATTGCTGACCACAGTACACTGCTGTGTATTTATTGCTGATCACTGTACATGGCTGTGCGAGTATTGATGATCTCTGTACACTGCTGTGTGTGTATTGCCGATCACTGTACACTGCTGTATGGGTATTGCTGATCACTGTAAACTGCTGTGTGAATATTGAGAGCACTGTAAACTGCTGTGTGGGTATTGCTGATCACTGTACACTGCTTTGTGGGTATTGCTTATCACTGTAGACTGCTGTGTGTTTATTGCTAAGCACTTTACACTGCTGTGTGAGTATTGCTCATCACTGTTCACTGCTGTGTGTTTATTGCTAAGCAATTTACACTGCTGTGTGAGTATTGCTGATCGCTGTAAACTGCTGTTTGTGTATTGTTGATCACTGCACACTGCTGTGTGTTTATTGCTAAGCATTTTACACTGCTGTGTCAGTATTGCTGATCCCTGTACAATGCTGTGTGTGTATTGCAGATCACTGTACACTGCTCCGTGTGTCTTGCTGATCAACATGCAATGCTGTGTATATTTATTGTTTATCACTGTACAATGCTGTGTGAATACCGCTGACCACTGTACACTGCTGAATTGGTATTGCTGATCACTGTACACTGCTGTGTGGGTATTTCTGATCACTGTACATTGCTGGGTGAGTATTGCTGGTCACTGTAAACTGCAGTCTGAGTGTTTCTGTCACTGTACACTGCTGTGTGTTTGTTGCTGATCATTGTACACTTCTGTGTGTGTATTGCTGATCACTGTACACTTCTGTGTGTGTATTGCTGAGCACTGTACACTGCTGAGTGTGTATTGCAGATTACTGAACACTGCTGTATGGATATTGCTGAACACTGTACACTGCTGTGTGTGTATTGCTGATCAATGCGCATTGCTGTGTGAATACTGCTGATCACTGTTCTCTGCTGTGTGGGTATTGCTGATCACTCTTCACTGCTGTGTATGTATTGATGAGCATTGTACACTGCTGTGTGGGTATTGCTGATCACTGTACAATGCTGTGTGGGTATTGCTGATCACTGTACACTGCTATGTGAACAATGATGAGCGTGTTACACTGCTGTGTGGTATTGCTGAGAAATGTACGCTACTGTGTGGGTATTGTGTAGCGCTGTATACTGCTGTGACTGCATAGCTTAGTGCTGTACACTGATCTGTGTGTATTGCTTAGTGCTGTACACTGCTGTGTGTGTATTACTAAGTGCTGAACACTGCTGTGCGTGTATTGCCAAGAGCTGTACACTGCTGTGTGCATTGCTAAGTGCTGCACAATGCTGTGTGTTTATTTCTTAGTGCTGTACACTGCTGAGTGTGTACTGCTCAGTGCTGTACACTGCTGTGTGTATATTGCTTAGTACTGTACGCTGGCGTGTGTGTATTGCTGCTCAATGTACACTGCTGTCGGAGTATTGCTGATCACTTTACACTGCCGTGTGTGTATTGCTGATCACTGTGCACTGCTTTATGTGTATTGCTGATCACTGTACACTACGGTTTGCGTATTGCTTAGCGCTGTACGTTGCTGTGTTTGTATTACGGATCACTGCACAGTGCTTTGTGTGTATTGCTGATCAGGCTTCACTGCTGTTTTTGTTTTGCTAAGTGTTGATCACTGCTGTGTGTGTATTGCTGGTCACTGTACACTGCGTATGTGTATTGCTGATCAATGTCCACTGATGTGTGTGTATTTCTAAGTGCTGTACACTGCTGTGTGTTTAATGCTGATCACTGTACACCGCTGCGTTTGTATTGTTGATCACTGTACACTGCTGTGTGTGTATTGCTATGTTCTGTACACTGCTGTGTGTTTATTGCTTAGTGCTGTACACTGTTGTGTGTGTATTGCTTAGTGCTGTACACAGCGGTGTGTCTATTGCTTATGCTGCATACTGCTGTGTGAGTATTGCATAGTGCTGTACACTGCTGTGTGTGTTCTGCTGATCACTGTACACTGCTGTGTGTGTATTGCGTATCAACGTACACTGCTGTGTGTGTATTGCTGATCGCTGTACACTGTTGTGTGTGTATTGCTGATCTCTGTACACTGCTGTGTGGGTATTGCTGATCACTCTACACTGCTGTGTCTGTATTGCTGATCAATGTACACTGCTGTGGGAGTATTGGTGATCACTTTACACTGCTGTGTGTGTATTGCTAATCACTGTACACTGTTGTGTGTGTATTGCTGATCAATGTACACTGCTGTGTGTGTATTGCTGATCAAGGTACACGGCTCTGGGAGTATTGGTGATCACTTTATACTGCTGTTTGTATATTGCTGATCACTGTGCACTGCTATGTGTGTATTGCTGATCATGTACGCTGCTGTGTGTGTATTTATAAGTGCTGTACACTGTTGTGTGTTTAATGCTGATCACTCTACACTGCTGTGTGTGTATTGCTGCTCACTGTACACTGTTGTGTGTGTATTGCTATGTTCTGTACACTGCTGTGTGTTTATTGCTTAGTGCTGCACGCTGCTGTATCTGTATTGTTTAGTGCTTTACACTGCTGTGTGTTTATTGCTTAGTGCTGTACTAGGCAGTGAGAGTATTGCTTATGCTGCACACTGCTTTGTGTTTATTGCTTAGCGCTTTATGCTCCTGTGTGATTATTGCTTAGTGCTGTGCACTGCTGTGTGTGTACTGCTTAGCACTGTACTCAGCTGTGAGTGAATTGCTTAGTGATGTACACTGCTGTGTATGTATTGCTTAGTGTTGTTCACTGCTGTGTGAGTATTGCTTAGTGCTGTACACTGCTGTGTGAGTATTGCTAAGCGCTGTACATTGTTGTGTGGGTATTGCTTAGTGTTGTACACTGATGTGTGTGTATTGCTTTGTGCTGCACACTGCTCTGTGTGTATTGCTGATCACTGTACACTGCTGTATGTGTATTACATATCAAAGTACACTGATGTGTGTGTATTGCTGATCAATGTGCAATGCTGTGTGTGTATTGTTTACCACTGTACACTGCTGTGTGATTACTGCAGACCAATGTACAATGCTGTTTGGGTATTGCTGATCACTGTACACTGCTGTGTGGGTATTTCTGATCACTGTACACAGTTGTGCGGGTGTTCCTGAACACTGTACATTGCTAGGTGAGTATTGCTGATCACTGTACACTGCTGCTCGAGTATATCTGTCACTGTACACTGCTGTGTTTTTTTGCTGATCACTGTACACTACTGTGAGAGTATTGCTGATCACTGTACGCTACTGTTTGTCTTTTTGCGGATCACTGTCCACAGCTGTGTGAGCATTAATGAGCATTTTACACTGCTGTGTGGGTATTACTGATCTCTGTACACTGCTGAGTGTGTACTGCAGATCACTGTACACTGCTGTGTTTGAACTGCTGATCACTTTACACAGCTGTGTGTGCATTTCTGATCAATGTGCACTGCTGTGTGTGTATTGCTTATCACTGTACACTGTTGTGTGAGTACCGCTAAACACTGGAGACTGCTGTGTAGCTATTGCTGATCACTGTACACTGCTGTGTGTGTGTTCATCATATCTGTACACTGCTGTGTGTGTGTTGCTGATCACTGTACACTGCTGTGTGTGTATTGCTTATCACTGTAGACTGCTCTGTGAATACTGCTGATCACTGTACACTGCTGATTAGGTATTTCTGATCACTGCACACTGCCCTTTGGGTATTGCTGGTAACTGTACACTGCTGTGTGAATATTGCTGATCTCTGTACACTGTTGTGTATGTATTCCTGTCCACTGTACACTGATGTGTTTTTTTGCTGATCACTGTGCACTGTTGTGAGAATATTGCTGATCTCTGTACACTGCTGTGTGAGTATTGCTGAGCACTGTACACTGCTCTGTGGGTATTGCTGATCACTGAACACTGCTGTTTGTATATTACTGAGCACTGTACACTGCTGTATGTGTATTGCTGAATACTGTACAGTGCTGTGTGGGAATTGCTGATCACTGTACACTGCTGTGCGTGTGTTAATTATCTCTGTACACTGCTGTGTGTGTGTTGATTATCTCTGTACACTGCTGTGTGTGAGTATTGCTGATCACTGTACACTGCTGTGTGGGTATTTCTGATCACTGTACACTGCCCTCTGGGTATTGCTGATAACTGTACACTGCTGTGTGAGTGTTGCTGCCACTGTACACTGCTGTGTGTTTTTTTTCTGATCACTGTACACTGCTGTGAGAATATTGCTGATCTCTGTACACTGCTGTGTGTGTATTGCTGTCCACTATATAATGCTGTGTGAGTATTGCTGAGAACTGTACACTGCTCTGTGGGTATTGCTGATCACTGGACACTGCTGTGTGTGTATTGCTGATCACTGTACAATGCTGTGTGTGTATTGCTGAGCACTGTACACTGCTGTGTGTGTATTGCTGAGCACTGTACACTGCTGTGTGTGTGTTGATCATCTCTGTACACTTCTGTGTGTGTATTGCTGATCTCTGTGCACTGCTGTGTGTGTATTGTTGATCACTGTACACTGCTGAGTGTATATTGCAGATCACCGGACACTGCTGTGTGTGTATTGCTGATCATTCTACACTGCTGTGAGTGTATTGCTGATCAATATGCACTGCTGTGTGTGTATTGTTTATCACTGTGCACTGCTGTGAGAATACTGCTGATCTCTGTACACCGCTGTTTGTGTATTGCTGTCAAATGTATACGGCTCTGAGTATTGCTGAGAACTGCACACTGCTGTGTGAACAGTGATGAGCATTGTACTTGGCTGTGTTGGTATTACTGAGCTCTGTACACTGCTCTGTGGGTATTGCTGATCACTGTACACTGCTGTGTGGGTATTGCTGATCACTGTACACTGCTGTGTGAGTATTGCTGAGAACTGTACACTGCTCTGTGGGTTTTGCTGATCACTGGTCACTGCTTTGTGGGTATTGCTGATCACTGTACACTGCTGATTAGGTATTTCTGATCACTGCACACTGCCCTTTGGGTATTGCTGGTAACTGTACACTGCTGTGTGAATATTGCTGATCTCTGTACACTGTTGTGTATGTATTCCTGTCCACTGTACACTGATGTGTTTTTTTGCTGATCATTGTGCACTGCTGTGTGGTTATTGCTGATCACTGTACACTGCTGTGTGAGTATTGCTGAGCACTGTACACTGCTCTGTGGGTATTGCTGATCACTGAACACTGCTGTTTGTATATTACTGAGCACTGTACACTGCTGTATGTGTATTGCTGAATACTGTACAGTGCTGTGTGGGAATTGCTGATCACTGTACACTGCTGTGTGTGTGTTGATTATCTTTGTACACTGCTGTGTGTGTGTTGATTATCTCTGTACACTGCTGTGTGTGAGTATTGCTGATCACTGTACACTGCTGTGTGGGTATTTCTGATCACTGTACACTGCCCTCTGGGTATTGCTGATAACTGTACACTGCTGTGTGAGTGTTGCTGCCACTGTACACTGCTGTGTGTTTTTTTTCTGATCACTGTACACTGCTGTGGGAATATTGCTGATCTCTGTACACGGCTGTTTATTTATTTCTGTCCACTGTACACTGCTGTGTGAGTATTGCTGAGAACTGTACACTGCTGTGTGCGTATTGCTGAGCACTGTACACTGTGTGTGGGGATTGCTGAGAACTCTACACTGCTGTGTGTTATTTGCTGATCTCTGAACACTGTTGTGTGGGTATTGCTGATCACTGTACACTGCTGTTTGTTTTTTGCTGATCACTGTACACTGCTGTGTGAGCATTGATGAGCATTTTACACTGCTGTGTGGGTATTGCTGAGCACTGTACACTGCTTAATGTGTATATTGCTGAGCACTGAACTCTGCTGTGTGGGAATTGCTGATCACTGTACACTGCTGTGTGTGTATTGCTGTCCACTGTAAACTGCTGTGTGAGTATTACTGAGAACTGTACACTGCTGTGTGGGAATTGCTGATCACTGTACACTGCTGTTTGTGTCTTGATCATCTCTGTAAACTGCTGTGTGTGTTCTGCTTATCACTTTACACTGCTTTGTGAGTACTGCTGCTCACTGTACACTGCTGTGTAGGTATTTCTGATCATTGTACGCTGCCCTGTGGGTATTGCTGGTAACTGTACACTGCTGTGTGAGTGTTGCAGTGACTGTGCACTGCTGTGTTTTTTTTCTGATCACTGTACACTGCTGTGGGCATATTGCTGATCTCTGTACACGGCTGTTTGTTTATTTCTGTCCACTGTATACCGCTGTGTGAGTATTGCTGAGAACTGTACGCTGCTGTGTGGGTATTGTTGATCACTGTACACTGTGTGTGGGTATTGCTGAGAACTCTACACTGCTGTGTGTGTATTGCTGTCCACTCTATACTGCTGTTTGAGTATTGCTGAGAACTGTACACTGCTGTGTGGGTATTGCTGATCACTGTTCACTGCTGTGTGGGTATTGCTGATCACTGTACACTGCTGTGTGTTATTTTCTGAACTCTGTACACTGCTGTGTGGGTATTGCTGATCACTGTACACTGCTGTGTGAGTGTTGCTGATCACTGTACACTGCTGTGTGTTATTTGCTGATCTCTGTACACTGCTGTGTGCGTATTGCTGAGCACTGTACACTGCTGTGTGGGAATTGCTGATCACTGTACACTGCTGTGTGTGTGTTGATCATCTCTGTACACTGCTGTGTGTGTATTGCTGATCTCTCTGCACTGGTGTGTGTGTATAGCTGATCACTGTACACTGCTGATTGTATATTGAACGTCACTGTACACTGTCGCTTGTGTATTGCTTATCACTGTACACTGCTGTGAGTACTGCTCATCACTGTACACTGGTGTGAGGGTATTTCTGATCACTGTACACCGCCCTGTGTGTATTGCTGATAACTGTACACTGCTGTGTGAGTTTTCCTGTCACTGTACACTGCTGTGTGTTTATTTCTGTCGACTGTATACCGCTGTGTGAGTACGGCTGAGAACTGTACATTGCTGTGAGGGTATTGCTGATCACTGCACACTGCTGTGTGGGTATTGCTGATCACTGTACACTGCTGTGTGTTATTTGCTGATCTCTGTACACTGTTGTGTGGGTATTGCTTATCACTGTACACTGCTGTGTGAACAGTGATGAGCATTGTACTCGGTTGTGTCGGTATTGCTGAGCACTGCATACTGCCTTGTGGATAATGCTGATCACTGTACACTGCTGTGTGAGTATTGCTGGTCACTGTGCACTGCCTTTTGTTTATTGCTTAACATTTTACACTGCTGTGTGAGTATTGCTGTTCACTGCACACTGCTGTTTGTGTATTGCTGATCTCCGTACAATGCTGTGTGGGTTTTGCTGATCACTGTACCCTCCTGAGTGTGTGTTGCATATCACTGTACGCTGCTGTGTGTGTATTGCTGATCAATGTGCAATGCTGTGTGTGCATTGTTTACCACTGTACACTGCTGTGTGAGTACTGCAGACCAATGTAAAATGCTGTGTGGGTATTTATGATCAGTGTACACAGCTGTGCGGGTATTCCTGAACATTGTACATTGCCATGTGAGTATTGCCGACCACTTTACACTGCCACTCGAGTATATCTGTCACTGTAAACTGCTGTGTGTATTTTGCTAATCACTGTAAACTGCTGTGTGTATTTTGCTCATCACTGTACACTGCTGTGAGAATATTGCTGAATATGTACACTGCTGTGTGTGTATTGCATTCCACTGTATACTGCTGTTTGAGTATTGCTGAGAACTGTACACTGTTATGTGGGTATAGCTGATCCCTGTTCACTGCTGTGTGAGTATTGCTGAGCACAGTACACTGTGTGTGAGTATTGCTGAGCACTGTAAACTGTGTGTGTATTGCTGAGAACTCTACACTGCTGTGTGGGTATTACTCATCACTGCACACTGCTGTTTGTTTATTGCTGAGCACTGTGCACTGCTGTGTGTGCATTGCTGAGCACTGTACACTGCTGTGTGGGAATTGCTGATCACGGTACACTGCTGTGTGTGGGTTGACCATCTCTGTACACTGCTGTGTGTGTATTGCTGATCACTGTACACTGCTGTATGTGTATTGCTGATCACTACACACTGTTGTGTATTGCTGATCAATATGCACTGCTGTGTGTGCATTGCTTATCATGTGCACTGCTGTGTGAGTACTGCTGATCACTGTACACTGCTGTGTGTGTATTGCTGTCACTATACATTGCTGTGTGTTTTTTTATGATCACTGTACACTGCTGTGAGAATATTGCTGATCTCTGTACACTGCTGTGTGTGTATTGCTGTCCACAATATAATGCTGTGTGAGTATTGCTGAGAACTGGACACTGCTCTGTGGGTATTGCTGATCACTGGACACTGCTGTGTGTGTATTGCTGATCACTGTACAATGCTGTGTGTGTATTGCTGAGCACTGTACACTGCTGTGTGTGTATTGCTGAGCACTGTACACTGCTGTGTGTGTGTTGATCATCTCTGTACACTTCTGTGTGTGTATTGCTGATCTCTGTGCACTGCTGTGTGTGTATTGTTGATCACTGTACACTGCTGAGTGTATATTGCAGATCACCGGACACTGCTGTGTGTGTATTGCTGATCAATATGCACTGCTGTGTGTGTATTGTTTATCACTGTGCACTACTGTGAGAATACTGCTGATCTCTGTACACTGCTGTGTGTGAATTGCTGTCAACTGTATATGGCTCTGAGTATTGCTGAGAACTGCACACTGCTGTTTGAACAGTGATGAGCATTGTACTTGGCTGTGTTGGTATTACTGAGCTCTGTACACTGCTCTGTGGGTATTGCTGATCACTGTACACTGCTGTGTGGGTATTGCTGATCACTGTACACTGCTGTGTGAGTATTGCTGAGAACTGTACACTGCTCTGTGGGTTTTGCTGATCACTGGTCACTGCTTTGTGGGTATTGCTGATCACTGTAGACTGCTTTGTAAGTTCTGCTGATCACTGTACACGGCTCTGTAGTATTTCTGGTCACTGTACACTGCCCTATGACTATTGCTGGTAACTGAACACTGCTGTGTGAGTGTTGCTGTCACTGAACACTGCTGCGTGTTTTTTTCTGATCACTGTACACTCCTGTGAGACTATTGCTGATCTCTGTACACTGCTGTGTGAGTATTGCTGATCGCTGTTCACTGCTGCGTGAGTATTCCTGAGTTCTGTACACTGCTGTGTGGGTATTGCTGATCACTGTACACTGTGTGTGTTATTTGCTGATCCCTGTACACTACAGTGTGGGTATTGCTGATCACTGTACAATGCTGTGTGGGAAGTGCTGTTCACTGTGCGCTGCTGTGTGTGTGTTGATCATCTCTGTACACTGCTGTGTGTGTATAGCTGATGAATATGCACTGCTGTGTGTTTATTCCTTATCACTGTACACTGCTTTGTGAGTACTGCTGATCACTGTACACTGCTGTGTGTGTATTTCAGATCACTGTACACTGCCCTGTGGGTATTGCAGATAATTGTACACTTCTGTGTGAGTGTTGCTGTCATTGTACACTGCTGTGTGTATTTTTTTCTGATCAGTGTACACTGCTGTGAGAATATTGCTGATCTCTGTACACTGCTGTGTGTGAATTGCTGTCCACTGCATACTGCTGTGTGAGTATTGCTGAGAACTGTACACTGCTGTGTGGGTATTGCAGGTCTCTGTACACTGCTGTGTGGGTATTGCTGATCAATGTATACTGTTGTGTGGGAATTGCTGATCCCTGTACACTACAGTGTGGGTATTGCTGATCACTGTACAATGCTGTGTGGGAAGTGCTGTTCACTGTGCGCTGCTGTGTGTGTGTTGATCATCTCTGTACACTGCTGTGTGTGTATAGCTGATGAATATGCACTGCTGTGTGTTTATTCCTTATCACTGTACACTGCTTTGTGAGTACTGCTGATCACTGTACACTGCTGTGTGTGTATTTCAGATCACTGTACACTGCCCTGTGGGTATTGCAGATAATTGTACACTTCTGTGTGAGTGTTGCTGTCATTGTACACTGCTGTGTGTATTTTTTTCTGATCAGTGTACACTGCTGTGAGAATATTGCTGATCTCTGTACACTGCTGTGTGTGTATTGCTGTCCACTGCATACTGCTGTGTGAGTATTGCTGAGAACTGTACACTGCTCTGTGTGTTATTTGCTGATCTCTGTACACTGCTGTGTGGGTATTGTTGATCACTGTACACTGCTGTGTGAATATTGCTGATCTCTGTACACTGTTGTGTACGTATTCCTGTCCACTGTACACTGATGTGTTTTTTTGCTGATCACTGTGCACTGTTGTGAGAATATTGCTGATCTCTGTACACTGCTGTGTGGTTATTGCTGATCACTGTACACTGCTGTGTGAGTATTGCTGAGCACTGTACACTGCTCTGTGGGTATTGCTGATCACTGAACACTGCTGTTTGTATATTACTGAGCACTGTACACTGCTGTATGTGTATTGCTGAATACTGTACAGTGCTGTGTGGGAATTGCTGATCACTGTACACTGCTGTGTGTGTATTGCTCTCCACTGTACACTGCTGTGTGTGTGTTGATTATCTCTGTACACTGCTGTGTGTGAGTATTGCTGATCACTGTACACTGCTGTGTGGATATTTCTGATCACTGTACACTGCCCTCTGGGTATTGCTGATAACTGTACACTGCTGTGTGAGTGTTGCTGCTACTGTACACTGCTGTGTGTTTTTTTTCTGATCACTGTACACTGCTGTGGGAATATTGCTGATCTCTGTACACGGCTGTTTGTTTATTTCTGTCCACTGTACACTGCTGTGTGAGTATTGCTGAGAACTGTACACTGCTGTGTGGGTATTGCTGAGCACTGTACACTGTGTGTGGGGATTGCTGAGAACTCTACACTGCTGTGTGTTATTTGCTGATCTCTGAACACTGTTGTGTGGGTATTGCTGATCACTGTACACTGCTGTTTGTTTTTTGCTGATCACTGTACACTGCTGTGTGAGCATTGATGAGCATTTTACACTGCTGTGTGGGAATTGCTGATCACTGTACACTGCTGTGTGTGTATTGCTGTCCACTGTAAACTGCTGTGTGAGTATTACTGAGAACTGTACACTGCTGTGTGGGAATTGCTGATCACTGTACACAGCTGTTTGTGTCTTGATCATCTCTGTAAACTACTGTGTGTGTTTTGCTTATCACTTTACACTGCTTTGTGAGTACTGCTGCTCACTGTACACTGCTGTGTAGGTATTTCTGATCACTGTACGCTGCCCTGTGGATATTGCTGGTAACTGTACACTGCTGTGTGAGTGTTGCAGTGACTGTGCACTGCTGTGTTTTTTTTCTGATCACTGTACACTGCTGTGGGCATATTGCTGATCTCTGTACACGGCTGTTTGTTTATTTCTGTCCACTGTATACCGCTGTGTGAGTATTGCTGAGAACTGTACACTGCTGTGTGGGTATTGTTGATCACTGTACACTGTGTGTGGGTATTGCTGAGAACTCTACACTGCTGTGTGTGTATTGCTGTCCACTCTATACTGCTGTTTGAGTATTGCTGAGAACTGTACACTGCTGTGTGGGTATTGCTGATCACTGTTCACTGCTGTGTGGGTATTGCTGATCACTGTACACTGTGTGTGAGTATTGCTGAGAACGCTACACTGCTGTGTGGGTATTGCTGATCACTGTACACTGCTGTGTGTTATTTTCTGAACTCTGTACACTGCTGTGTGGTTATTGCTGATCACTGTACACTGCTGTGTGAGTGTTGCTGATCACTGTACACTGCTGTGTGTTATTTGCTGATCTCTGTACACTGCTGTGTGTGTATTGCTGTCCACTGCATACTGCTGTGTGAGTATTGCTGAGAACTGTACACTGCTCTGTGGGTTTTGCTGATCACTGGTCACTGCTTTGTGAGTATTGCTGAGCACTGTACACTGCTGTGTGGGTATTGCAGGTCTCTGTACACTGCTGTGTGGGTATTGCTGATCAATGTATACTGTTGTGTGGGAATTGCTGATCACTGTACACTGCTGTGTGTTATTTGCTGATCTCTGTACACTGCTCTGTGGGTATTGTTGATCACTGTACACTGCTGTGTGTTATTTGCTGATCTCTGTACACTGTTGTGTGTGTATTGCTGATCACTGTGCACTGCTGTGTTTGTATTGCTGATCACTGTACACTGCTGAGTGTAAATTGCAGATCACTGCACACTGTTGTGTGTGTATTGCAGATCAATATGCACTGCTGTGTGTGCATTGCTGATCATGTACACTGCTGTGTGAGTACTGCTGATCACTTTACACTGCTGTGTGTGTATTCCTGATTACTGTACACAGCCCAGTGGGTCTTGCTGATATCTGTACACTGCTGTGTGTGTGTTGCTGTCACTGTACACTTTTTTTATGATCACTGTACACTGCTGTGAGAATATTGCTGATCTCTATACACTGCTGTGTGTGTATTGCTCTCCACTGTATACTGCTGTGGGGGTCTTGCTGAGAACTGCACACTGCTGTGTGAGTATTGCTGAGCACTGTACACTACAGTGTGGGTATTGCTGATCACTGTACACTGCTGTGTGAACAGTGATGAGCATTTTACTCGGCTGTGTTTTTATTGCTGAGCACTGTACACTGCTGTGTGTGTATTGCTGAGCACTGTACACTGCTGTGTGTGTATTGCTGAGCACTGTACACTGCTGTGTGTGTATTGCTGTCCACTGTATACTGCTGTGTGTGTATTGCTGAGAAATGTACACTTCTGTGTGGGTATTGCTGATCGCTGTTCACTGCTGTGTGAGTATTCCTGAGTTCTGTACACTGCTGTGTGGGTATTGCTGATCACTGTATGCTGCTGTGTGTTATTTGCTGATCCCTGTACACTACAGTGCGGGCATTGCTGATCACTGTACAATGCTGTGTGGGAAGTGCTGTTCACTGTGCACTCCTCTGTGTGTGTTGATCATCTCTGTACACTGCTGTGTGTGTATAGCTGATGAATATGCACTGCTCTGTGTTTATTCCTTATCACTGTACACTGCTTTGTGTGTACTGCTGATCACTGTACACTGCTGTGTGTGTATTTCTGACCACTGTACACTGCCCTGTGGGTATTGCAGATAATTGTACACTTCTGTGTGAGTGTTGCTGATCTCTGTACACTGCTGTGTGATTTTTTTTCTGATCAGTGTACACTGCTGTGAGAATATTGCTGATCTCTGTACACTGCTGTGTGGGTATTGCTGTCCACTATATACTGCTGTGTGAGTATTGCTGAGAACTGTACACTGCTCTGTGGGTTTTGCTGATCACTGGTCACTGCTTTGTGAGTATTGCTGAGCAATGTACACTAATGTGTGGGTATTGCAGGTCTCTGTACACTGCTGTGTGGGTATTGCTGATCAATGTACACTGTTGTGTGGGAATTGCTGATCACTGTACACTGCTGTGTGTGTGTTGATCATCTCTGTACACTGCTGTGTGGGTATTGCTGATCACTGTACACTGCTGAGTATAAATTGCAGATCACCGTACACTGCTGTGTTTGTATTGCTGATCACTGTACACTGCTGTGTGTGTATTGCTGATCACTGCACACTGTTGTGTGTGTATTGCAGATCAATATGCACTGCTGTGTGTGCATTGCTGATCATGTACACTGCTGTGTGAGTACTGCTGATCACTTTACACTGCTGTGTGTGTATTCCTGATTACTGTACACAGCCCAGTGGGTCTTGCTGATATCTGTACACTGCTGTGTGTGTGTTGCTGTCACTGTACACTTTTTTTATGATCACTGTACACTGCTGTGAGAATATTGCTGATCTCTATACACTGCTGTGTGTGTATTGCTCTCCACTGTATACTGCTGTGGGGGTCTTGCTGAGAACTGCACACTGCTGTGTGGGTATTGCTGATCACTGTTCACTGCTGTGTGAGTATTGCTGAGCACTGTACACTACAGTGTGGGTATTGCTGATCACTGTACACTGCTGTGTGAACAGTGATGAGCATTTTACTCGGCTGTGTTTTTATTGCTGAGCACTGTACACTGCTCTGTGGGTATTGCTGATCACTGTACACTGCTGTGTGTGTATTGCTGATCACTGTAAACTGCTGTGTGTGTATTGCTGAGCACTGTACACTGCTGTGTGTGTATTGCTGAGCACTGTACACTACTATGTGGGTATTGCTGATCACTGTACACTGCTGTGTGTATTGTTGATCACTGTACACTGCTGACTGTATATTGCAGATCACTTGACACTGCTGTGTGTGTATTGTTGATCAAAATGCACTGCTGTGTGTGTATTGTTTATCACTGTACACTGCTGTGAGAATATTGCTGATCTCTGTACACGGCTGTGTATGTATCGCTGTCCACTGTATACGGCTCTGTGATTATTGCTGAGAACTGCACACTGCTGTGTGAATAGTGATGAGCATTGTACTTGGCTGTGTAGGTATTACTGAGCTCTGTACACTGCTCTGTGGGTATTGCTGATCACTGTAGACTGCTGTGTGAGTTCTGCTGATCACTGTGCACTGCTCTGTAGGTATTTCTGGTCACTGTAGACTGCCCTGTGAGTAATGCTGGTAAGTGTACACTGCTGCGTGAGTGTTGCTGTCTCTGTACACTGCTGTGTGTTTTTTTCGGATCACTGTACACTGCTGTGAGACTATTGCTGATATCTGTACACTGTTGTGTGTGTATTGCTGTCCACTGTATACTGCTGTGTGAGTATTGCTGAGAACTGTACACTGCTGTGTGGGTATTGCTGATCGCTGTTCACTGCTGTGTGAGTATTCCTTAGTACTGTACACTGCTGTGTGGGTATTGCTGATCACTGTACACTGTGTGTGAGTATTGCTGAGAACACTACACTGCTGTGTGGGTATTGCTGATCACTGTACGCTGCTGTGTGTGTATTTCTGATCACTGTACACTGCCCTGTGGGTATTGCTGATAACTGTACACTGCTGTGTGTTTTTTTTATTCTGATCAGTGTTCACTGCTGAGAGAATATTGCTGATCTCTGTACACTGCTGTGTGTATTGCTGAGCACTGTACACTGCTGTGTGGGTATTGCTGATCACTGTACACTGCTGTGTGAACAGTGATGAGCATTGTACTTGGCAGTGTAGGTATTACTGAGCTCTGTACACTTCTCTGTGGGTATTGATTATCATTGGTCACTGCTGTGTGAGTATTGCTGAGCCCTGTACACTGCTGTGTGAATAGTGATGAGCATTGTAGTTGGCAGTGCAGGTATTACTGAGCTCTGTACACTGCTCTGTGGGTATTGCTGATCACTGTAGACTGCTGTGTGAGTTCTGCTGATCACTGTGCACTGCTCTGTAAGTATTTCTGGTCACTGTACACTGCCCTGTGATTATTGCTGGTAAGTGTACACTGCTGTGTAAGTGTTGCTGTCACTGTACACTGCTGTGTGTTTTTTTTATTCTGATCAGTGTACACTGCTGTGTTTGTATTGCTGTCCACTGTATACTGCTGTGTGAGTATTGCTGAGAACTGTACACTGCTCAGTGGGTATTGATTATCACTGGTCACTGCCTTGTGAGTATTGCTGATCACTGTCTATAGCTGTGAGGGTATTGCTGATCACTGTACACTGCTGTGTGTTATTTGCTGATCTCTGTACACAGCTGTGTGTGCTTGCTGATCACTGTACACTGCTGTGTGTGTATTGCTGATCACTGTACACTGCTGTGTGTGTATTGCTGATCACTGTACACTGCTGTGTGTTTATTGCTGATCAATGTGCACTGCAGTGTGTGTATGGCTTATCACTGTAGACTGCTGTGTGAGTTCTGCTGATCACTTTACATGGCTGTGTAGGTATTTCTGATCACTGTACACTGCCCTGAGAGTATTGCTGGTAACTGTACGCTGCTGTGTGTGTTGCTATCACTGTACACTGCTGTGTGTTCTTTTCTGATCACTGTACACTGCTGTGAGAATATTGCTGATCTCTGTACACTGCTGTGTGTGTATTGCTGATCACTGTACACTGTGTGTGAGTATTGCTGAGAACTCTAAACTGCTGTGTGGGTATTGCAGATTACTGTATACTGCTGTGTGAACAGTGATGAGCATTGTACTCGGCTGTGTTGGTATTGCTGATCACTGTACACTGCTCTGTGGGTATTGCTGATCACTCCACTGCCGTTTGTTTATTGTTTAACATTTTACACTGCTGTGTGAGTATTGCTCATACACAGCACACTGCTGGGTGTGTATTGCTGAGCACTGTACACTGCTGTGTGGGAATTGCTGATCACTGTACACTGCTGTGTGTGTTGATCATCTCTGTACACTGCTGTGTGTGTATTGCTGATCTCTGTGCTCTGCTGTGTGTGTATTGCTGATCAATGTGCACTGCTGTGGGTGTTTTGCTTTTCACTGTACGCTGCTGTGTGAGTACTTCTGATTACTGAACACTGCTGTGTAGGTATTTCTGATCACTGTACATTGCCCTGTGGATATTGCTGATAACTGTACACTGCTGTGTGAGATTTGCTGTCACTCTACACTGCTGTGCGTTTATTTCTGATCACTGAACACTGCTGTGGGAATATTGCTAATCTCTGTACACTGCTGTGTTTTTATTTCTGTCCAGTATATACACCTGTGTGAGTATTGCTGAGAACTGTACACTGATGTGAGGGTATTGCTGATCACTGTACACTGCTGTGTGTGTATTGCTGATCACTGTACACTGCTGTGTGTGTGTTGCTGATCACTGTACACAGCTGTGTGTGTGTTGCTGAGCACTGTACACTGCTGTGTGTGTATTGCTGATCTCTGTACACTGCTGTGAGAATATTGCTGATCTCTGTACACTGCTGTGTATGTATTGCTGTCCACTGTATACGGCTCTGTGAGTATTGCTGAGAACTGCACACTGCTGTGTGGATATTGCTGTTCACTGTTAACTGCTGTGTGAGTATTGCTGATCACTGTACACTGCTGTGTGGGTATTGCTGATCACTGTACACTGCCCTGTGAGTAGTGCTGGTAACTGTACACTGCTGTGTGAGTGTTGCCGTCACTGTACACTGCTGTGTGTTTTTTCTGATCACCGTACACTGCTGTGAGACTATTGCTGATACCTGTATGCTGCTGTATGTGTATTGCTGTCCACTGTATACTGCTGTGTGATTATTGCTGAGAACTGTACAATGCTGTGTGGGTATTGCTGATCGCTGTTCACTGTGTGTGTGTATTCCTGAGTACTGTACACTGATGTGTGGGTATTGCTGATCACTGTACACTGTGTGTGAGTATTGCTGAGAACACTACACTGCTGTGTGGGTATTGCTAATCACTGTACGCTGCTGTGTGTTATTTGCTGATTCCTGTACACTACTGTGTGGGTATTGCTGATCACTCTACAATGCTGTGTGGGAAGTGCTGTTCACTGTGCGCTGCTGTGTGTGTGTTGATCATCTCTGTACACTGCTGTGTGTGTATGGCTGATCAATATGCAATGCTGTGTGTTTATTGCTTATCATTGTACATTGCTTTGTGAGTATTGCTGATCACTGTACACTGCTGTGTGTGTATTTCTGATCACTGTACACTGCCCTGTGGGTAGTGCTGATAACTGTACACTGCTGTGTTTTTTTTCTGATCAGTGTACACTGCTGTGAGACTATTGCTGATCTCTGTACACTGCTGTGTGTGTATTGCTGTCCACTGTATACTGCTGTGTGAGTATTGCTGAGAACTGTACACTGCTCTGTGGGTATTGATGATCACTGGTCTCTGCTGTGTGTGTATTGCTGTCCACTGTATACTGCTGTGTGAGTATTGCTGAGAACTGTACACTGCTCTGTGGGTATTGCTGATCACTGTACACTGCTGTGTGTGCTTGCTGATCACTGTACACTGCTGAGTGTATATTGCAGAGCACTGTGCACTGCTGTGTGTGTATTGCTGATCACTGTACACTGCTGTGTGTGTATTTCTTATCACTGTAGACTGCTGTGTGAGTTCTGCTGATCACTTTACACTGCTGTGTAGGTATTTCTGATCACTTTACACTGCCCTGTGAGTATTGCTGGTAACTGTACGCTGCTGTGTGAGTGTTGCTGTCATTGTACACTGCTGTGTGTTCTTTTCTGATCACTGTACACTGCTGTTAGAATATTGCACTGTATACTGCTGTGTGAGTATTGCTGAGAAGTGTGCACCGCTGTGTGGGTATTGCTGATCACTGTTCACTGCTGTGTGGGTATTGCTGATCACTGTACACTGTGTGTGAGTATTGCTGAGAACTCTAAACTGCTGTGTGTGTATTGCTGATCACTGTGCACTGCTGTGTGGGTATTGCTAATCACTGTACACTGCTGTGTGAGTATGGCTGAGAACTGTAGACTGCTGTGTGGGTTTTGCTGATCACTGTTCACTGCTGTGTGATTATGGCTGAGAACTGTACACTGCTGTGTGTTATTTGCTAACCTCTATACACTGTTGTGTGGGTATTGCTGATCACTGTACACTGCTATGTGAACAGTGATGAGCATTGTACTCGGTTGTGTCGGTATTGCTGAGCACTGCACACTGCCTTGTGGGTATTGCTGATCACTGTACACTGCTGTGTGACTAATGCTGATCACTGTTTTCTGCCTTTTGTTTATTGCTTAACATTTTACACTGCTTTGTGAATATTGCTGATCACTGCACACTGCAATGTATGTATTGCTGATCTCTGTACAATGCTGTTTGGGTTTTGCTGATCACTGTACCCTCCTGAGTGTGTATTGCATATCACTGTACGCTGCTGTGTGTGTATTGCTGAACAACGTGCAATGCTGTGTGTGCATTGTTTACCACTGTACACTGCTGTGTGAGTACTGTAGACCAATGTACACTGCTGTGTGGGTATTTCTGATCAGTGTACACAGCTGTGCGGGTATTCCTGAACATTGTTCATTGCCATATGAGTATTGCTGACCACTGTACACTGCCGCTCGAGTATATCTGTCACTGTAAACTTCTGTGTGTATTTCGCTAATCAGTGTACACTGCTGTGAGAATATTGCTGATCTCTGTACACTGCTGTGTGTGTATTGCATTCCACTGTATACTGCTGTTTGAGTATTGCTGAGAACTGTACACTGATGTGTGGGTATAGCTGATCCCTGTTCACTGCTGCGTGAGTATTGCTGAGCACAGTACACTGTGTGTGAGTATTGCTGATCACTGTACACTGCTGTGTGTTATTTGTTGATCTCTGTACACTGCTGTGTGGGTATTGCTGATCACTGTGCACTGCTGTGTGAGTACTGCTGAGCACTGTACACTGCTGTGTGGATATTTCTGATCACTGTACACTGCTGTGTGGGTATTGCTGATCACTGTACACTGCTGTGTGGGTATTGCTGATCACTGTACAATGCCGATTGTTTATTGCTGAGCACTGTACACTGCTGTGTGGGAATTGCGGATCACTGTACACTGCTGTGTGTGGGTTGATCATCTCTGTACACTGCTGTGTGTGTATTGCTGATCACTATACACTGCTGTGTGTGTATTGCTGGTCACTGTACAATGCTGTGTGTTTATTGCTGATCAATATGCACTGCTGTGTGTGCATTGCTTATCATGTGCACTGCTGTGTGAGTACTGCTGATCACTGTACACTGCTGTGTGTGTATTCCTGATCACTCTACACTGCCCAGTGGGTATTGCTGATAATTGTACACTGCTGTGTGTGTGTTGCTGTCACTGTACGCTGCTGTGTCTTTTTTTATGATCACTGTACACTGCTGTGAGAATACTGCTGATCTCTGTACACTGCTGTGCGTGTATTGCTGTCCACTGTATACTGCTGTGTGAGTGTTACTGAGAACTGCACACTGCTATATATGTATTGCTGATCACTCTTCACTGCTGTGTGAGAATTGCTGAGAACTGTACACTACTGTGAGGGTATTGCTGAACACTGTAGATTGCTGTGTGAACAGTGATGAGCATTGTACTCGGCTGTGTCTGTATTGCTGAGCACTGTACACAGCTCTGTGGGTATTGCTGATCACTGTACACTGCTGTGTGTGTATTGCTGAGCACTGTACACTGCTGTATGTGTATTGCTGAGCACTGTACACTGCTGTGTGTGTGTTGATCATCTCTGTACACTGCTGTGTGTGTATTGCTGATCTCTGTGCACTGCTGTGTGTGTATTGTTGATCACTGTACACTGCTGAGTGTATATTGCTGATCACTGGACACTGCTGTGTATGTATTGCTTATCACTCTACACTGCTGTGAGTGTATTGCTGATCAATATGCACTGCTGTGTGTGTATTGTTTATCACTGTACACTGCTGTGAGAATACTGCTGATCACTGTACACTGCTGTGTGTGAATTGCTGTCCACTATATACGGCTCTGTGAGTATTGCTGAGAACTGCACACTGCTGTGTGGGTATTGCTGATCACTGTTCACTGCTGTGTGAGTATTGCTGATCACTGTACACTGCCGTGTGGGTATTGCAGATCACTGTTCACTGCTGTGTGAGTATTGCTGAGAACTGCACACTGCTGTGTGAGTATTGCTGATCACTGTACACTGCTGTGTATGTTGATCATCTCTGTACACTGCTGTCTGTGTATTGCTGATCTCTGTGCACTGCTGTGTGTGTATTGCTCATCACTGTACACTGCTGATTGTATATTGCAGATCACTGTACACTGTTGTGTGTGTATTGCTGATCACTGTACACTGCTGTGTGTGCATTGCTGATCAATGTGCACTGCTGTAAGTGTTTTGCTTTTCACTGTACACTGCTGTGTGAGATTTCCTGTCACTGTACACTGCTGTGTGTTTATTTCTGATCACTGTACACTGCTGTGGGAATATTGCTGATCTCTGTAAACTGCTGTGTTTTTATATCTGTCCACTATATACCGCTGTGTGAGTATTGCTGAGTACTGTACACTGCTGTGTGGGTATTGCTGATCACTGTACACTGTGTGTGAGTATTGCTGAGAACTCTACACTGCTGTGTGTGTATTGCTGATCACTGTATGCTGCTGTGTGTTATTTGCTGATCCCTGTACACTGCCCTGTGGGTATTGCTGATCTCTGTACAATGCTGTGTGGGAAGTGCTGTTCACTGTGCACTACTGTGTGTGTTGATCATCTCTGTACACTGCTGTGTGTATAGCTGATCAATATGCACTGCTGTGTGTTCATTGCTTATCATTGTACACTGCTTTGTGAGTACTGCTGATCACTGTACACTGCTGTGTGTGTATTTCTGATCAATGTACACTGCTCTGTGGGTATTGCTGATAACTGTACACTGCTGTGTGAGTGTTGCTGATCTCTGTACACTGCTGTGTGTGTATTGCTGTCCACTGTATACTGCTGTGTGAGTATTGCTGGGAACTGTACACTGCTCTGTGGGTATTGATTATCACTGGTCACTGCTGTGTGAGTATTGCTGAGCACTGTACACTTCTCTGTGAGTATTGCTGATCACTGTACACTGCTGTGTGTTATTTGCTGATCTCTATACACTGCTGTGTGGGTATTGCTGATCACTGGACACTGCTGTGTGGGAATTGATGATCACTGTACACTTCTGATTGTATATTGCAGATCACTGTACACTGGTGTGTGTGTGTATTGCTGATCACTGTACACTGCTGTGTGGGTATTGCTGATCCTTGTTCACTGCTGTGTGTGTATTGCTGAGCACTGTACACTTTGTGTGAGTATAGCTGATAACTCTACACTGCTGTGTGGATATTGCTGATCACTGTACACTGCTCAGTGTTATTTGCTGATCTCTGTACACTGCTGTGTGGGTATTGCTGATCACTGTACACTGCTATGTGAGTATTGCTGAGCACTGTACACTACTGTGTGGGTATTGCTGATCACTGTACACTGCTGTGTGAACAGTGATGAGCATTGTACTCGGCTGTGTGGGTATTGCTGAGCACTGCACACTGCTGTGTGGATATTGTTGATCACTGTACACTCTTGTGTGGGAATTGCTGATCACTGTACACTGCCGTTTGTTTATTGCTTAACATTTTACACTGCTGTGTGAGTATTGCTGATCACATGCAAACTGCTGTTTGTGTATTGCTGATCACTGTACAATGCTGTGTGGGTTTTGCTGATCACTGTCCCCTTCTGAGTGTGTATTGCATATCACTGTACACTGCTGTGTGTGTATTGCTGATCAATGTGCAATGCTGTGTGTGTATTGTTTACCACTGTACAATGCTGTGTGAGTACTGCAAGCCACTGTAGAATGCCTTTTGTGTATTGCTGATCACTGCACGCTTCTGTACACTGCTGTGTGTGTATTGCTGATCTCTGTACACAGCTGTTTGGCAATTGCTGATCACTGTTCACTGCTGTCTGTGTATTGCTGATCTCTGTACAATGCTGTGTGGGTTTTGTTGATCACTGTCCCCTTCTGAATATGTATTGCTTATCACTGTACTCTGCTGTGTCTGTATTGCTGATCACTGTTCACTGCTGTGTGAGTATTGCTGATCACTGTACACTGATGTGTGGGTATTGCAGATCACTGTACACTGCCGTTTGTTTATTGATTAACATTTTACACTGCTGTGTGAGTATTGCTGAGCACTGTACACTGATGTGTGAGTATTGCTGATCACTGCACACTGCTGTTTGTGTACTGCTGATCTCTGTACAATGCTGTGTGGGTTTTGCTGATCACTGTCCCTTTCTGAGTGTGTATTGCATATCACTGTACATCTCTGTGTGTGTATTGCTGATCAATGTGCAATGCTGTGTGTGTATTGTTTACCACTGTACACTGCTGTGTGAGTACTGCAAGCCACTGTAGAATGCTTTTTGTGTATTGCTGATCACTGCACGCTTCTGTGTGGGTATTTCTGATCTCTGTACACAGTTGTGCGGGTGTTCCTGAACACTGTACATTGCTAGGTGAGTATTGCTGATCACTGTACGCTGCTGTTCAAGTATATATGTCACTATACACTGCTGTGTGTTTTTTGCTGATCACTGTACACTGCTGTGAGAGTATTGCTGATCACTATACACTGCTGAGTGAGCATTAATGAGCATTTTACACTGCTGTGTGGGTATTGCTGAGCACTGTACACTGGTGTGAGTATTGCTGAGCACTGTACACTGCTGTGTGGGTATTCCTGCTCACTGTACACTGCTGTGTAGGTGTTACTGATCACTGTACACTGCCCTGTGGGTATTGCTGATAACTGTACACTGCTGTGTGAGTGTTGCTGTCACTGTACACTGCTGTGTGTTTGTTGCTGATCATTGTACACTTCTGTGTGTGTATTGCTGATCACTGTACACTTCTGTGTGTGTATTGCTGAGCACTGTACACTGCTGAGTGTGTATTGCAGATTACTGAACACTGCTGTATGGATATTGCTGAACACTGTACACTGCTGTGTGTGTATTGCTGATCAATGCGCATTGCTGTGTGAATACTGCTGATCACTGTTCTCTGCTGTGTGGGTATTGCTGATCACTCTTCACTGCTGTGTATGTATTGATGAGCATTGTACACTGCTGTGTGGGTATTGCTGATCACTGTACAATGCTGTGTGGGTATTGCTGATCACTGTACACTGCTATGTGAACAATGATGAGCGTGTTACACTGCTGTGTGGTATTGCTGAGAAATGTACGCTACTGTGTGGGTATTGTGTAGCGCTGTATACTGCTGTGACTGCATAGCTTAGTGCTGTACACTGATCTGTGTGTATTGCTTAGTGCTGTACACTGCTGTGTGTGTATTACTAAGTGCTGAACACTGCTGTGCGTGTATTGCCAAGAGCTGTACACTGCTGTGTGCATTGCTAAGTGCTGCACAATGCTGTGTGTTTATTTCTTAGTGCTGTACACTGCTGAGTGTGTACTGCTCAGTGCTGTACACTGCTGTGTGTATATTGCTTAGTACTGTACGCTGGCGTGTGTGTATTGCTGCTCAATGTACACTGCTGTCGGAGTATTGCTGATCACTTTACACTGCCGTGTGTGTATTGCTGATCACTGTGCACTGCTTTATGTGTATTGCTGATCACTGTACACTACGGTTTGCGTATTGCTTAGCGCTGTACGTTGCTGTGTTTGTATTACGGATCACTGCACAGTGCTTTGTGTGTATTGCTGATCAGGCTTCACTGCTGTTTTTGTTTTGCTAAGTGTTGATCACTGCTGTGTGTGTATTGCTGGTCACTGTACACTGCGTATGTGTATTGCTGATCAATGTCCACTGATGTGTGTGTATTTCTAAGTGCTGTACACTGCTGTGTGTTTAATGCTGATCACTGTACACCGCTGCGTTTGTATTGTTGATCACTGTACACTGCTGTGTGTGTATTGCTATGTTCTGTACACTGCTGTGTGTTTATTGCTTAGTGCTGTACACTGTTGTGTGTGTATTGCTTAGTGCTGTACACAGCGGTGTGTCTATTGCTTATGCTGCATACTGCTGTGTGAGTATTGCATAGTGCTGTACACTGCTGTGTGTGTTCTGCTGATCACTGTACACTGCTGTGTGTGTATTGCGTATCAACGTACACTGCTGTGTGTGTATTGCTGATCGCTGTACACTGTTGTGTGTGTATTGCTGATCTCTGTACACTGCTGTGTGGGTATTGCTGATCACTCTACACTGCTGTGTCTGTATTGCTGATCAATGTACACTGCTGTGGGAGTATTGGTGATCACTTTACACTGCTGTGTGTGTATTGCTAATCACTGTACACTGTTGTGTGTGTATTGCTGATCAATGTACACTGCTGTGTGTGTATTGCTGATCAAGGTACACGGCTCTGGGAGTATTGGTGATCACTTTATACTGCTGTTTGTATATTGCTGATCACTGTGCACTGCTATGTGTGTATTGCTGATCATGTACGCTGCTGTGTGTGTATTTATAAGTGCTGTACACTGTTGTGTGTTTAATGCTGATCACTCTACACTGCTGTGTGTGTATTGCTGCTCACTGTACACTGTTGTGTGTGTATTGCTATGTTCTGTACACTGCTGTGTGTTTATTGCTTAGTGCTGCACGCTGCTGTATCTGTATTGTTTAGTGCTTTACACTGCTGTGTGTTTATTGCTTAGTGCTGTACTAGGCAGTGAGAGTATTGCTTATGCTGCACACTGCTTTGTGTTTATTGCTTAGCGCTTTATGCTCCTGTGTGATTATTGCTTAGTGCTGTGCACTGCTGTGTGTGTACTGCTTAGCACTGTACTCAGCTGTGAGTGAATTGCTTAGTGATGTACACTGCTGTGTATGTATTGCTTAGTGTTGTTCACTGCTGTGTGAGTATTGCTTAGTGCTGTACACTGCTGTGTGAGTATTGCTAAGCGCTGTACATTGTTGTGTGGGTATTGCTTAGTGTTGTACACTGATGTGTGTGTATTGCTTTGTGCTGCACACTGCTCTGTGTGTATTGCTGATCACTGTACACTGCTGTATGTGTATTACATATCAAAGTACACTGATGTGTGTGTATTGCTGATCAATGTGCAATGCTGTGTGTGTATTGTTTACCACTGTACACTGCTGTGTGATTACTGCAGACCAATGTACAATGCTGTTTGGGTATTGCTGATCACTGTACACTGCTGTGTGGGTATTTCTGATCACTGTACACAGTTGTGCGGGTGTTCCTGAACACTGTACATTGCTAGGTGAGTATTGCTGATCACTGTACACTGCTGCTCGAGTATATCTGTCACTGTACACTGCTGTGTTTTTTTGCTGATCACTGTACACTACTGTGAGAGTATTGCTGATCACTGTACGCTACTGTTTGTCTTTTTGCGGATCACTGTCCACAGCTGTGTGAGCATTAATGAGCATTTTACACTGCTGTGTGGGTATTACTGATCTCTGTACACTGCTGAGTGTGTACTGCAGATCACTGTACACTGCTGTGTTTGAACTGCTGATCACTTTACACAGCTGTGTGTGCATTTCTGATCAATGTGCACTGCTGTGTGTGTATTGCTTATCACTGTACACTGTTGTGTGAGTACCGCTAAACACTGGAGACTGCTGTGTAGCTATTGCTGATCACTGTACACTGCTGTGTGTGTGTTCATCATATCTGTACACTGCTGTGTGTGTGTTGCTGATCACTGTACACTGCTGTGTGTGTATTGCTTATCACTGTAGACTGCTCTGTGAATACTGCTGATCACTGTACACTGCTGATTAGGTATTTCTGATCACTGCACACTGCCCTTTGGGTATTGCTGGTAACTGTACACTGCTGTGTGAATATTGCTGATCTCTGTACACTGTTGTGTATGTATTCCTGTCCACTGTACACTGATGTGTTTTTTTGCTGATCACTGTGCACTGTTGTGAGAATATTGCTGATCTCTGTACACTGCTGTGTGAGTATTGCTGAGCACTGTACACTGCTCTGTGGGTATTGCTGATCACTGAACACTGCTGTTTGTATATTACTGAGCACTGTACACTGCTGTATGTGTATTGCTGAATACTGTACAGTGCTGTGTGGGAATTGCTGATCACTGTACACTGCTGTGCGTGTGTTAATTATCTCTGTACACTGCTGTGTGTGTGTTGATTATCTCTGTACACTGCTGTGTGTGAGTATTGCTGATCACTGTACACTGCTGTGTGGGTATTTCTGATCACTGTACACTGCCCTCTGGGTATTGCTGATAACTGTACACTGCTGTGTGAGTGTTGCTGCCACTGTACACTGCTGTGTGTTTTTTTTCTGATCACTGTACACTGCTGTGAGAATATTGCTGATCTCTGTACACTGCTGTGTGTGTATTGCTGTCCACTATATAATGCTGTGTGAGTATTGCTGAGAACTGTACACTGCTCTGTGGGTATTGCTGATCACTGGACACTGCTGTGTGTGTATTGCTGATCACTGTACAATGCTGTGTGTGTATTGCTGAGCACTGTACACTGCTGTGTGTGTATTGCTGAGCACTGTACACTGCTGTGTGTGTGTTGATCATCTCTGTACACTTCTGTGTGTGTATTGCTGATCTCTGTGCACTGCTGTGTGTGTATTGTTGATCACTGTACACTGCTGAGTGTATATTGCAGATCACCGGACACTGCTGTGTGTGTATTGCTGATCATTCTACACTGCTGTGAGTGTATTGCTGATCAATATGCACTGCTGTGTGTGTATTGTTTATCACTGTGCACTGCTGTGAGAATACTGCTGATCTCTGTACACTGCTGTTTGTGTATTGCTGTCAAATGTATACGGCTCTGAGTATTGCTGAGAACTGCACACTGCTGTGTGAACAGTGATGAGCATTGTACTTGGCTGTGTTGGTATTACTGAGCTCTGTACACTGCTCTGTGGGTATTGCTGATCACTGTACACTGCTGTGTGGGTATTGCTGATCACTGTACACTGCTGTGTGAGTATTGCTGAGAACTGTACACTGCTCTGTGGGTTTTGCTGATCACTGGTCACTGCTTTGTGGGTATTGCTGATCACTGTACACTGCTGATTAGGTATTTCTGATCACTGCACACTGCCCTTTGGGTATTGCTGGTAACTGTACACTGCTGTGTGAATATTGCTGATCTCTGTACACTGTTGTGTATGTATTCCTGTCCACTGTACACTGATGTGTTTTTTTGCTGATCATTGTGCACTGCTGTGTGGTTATTGCTGATCACTGTACACTGCTGTGTGAGTATTGCTGAGCACTGTACACTGCTCTGTGGGTATTGCTGATCACTGAACACTGCTGTTTGTATATTACTGAGCACTGTACACTGCTGTATGTGTATTGCTGAATACTGTACAGTGCTGTGTGGGAATTGCTGATCACTGTACACTGCTGTGTGTGTGTTGATTATCTTTGTACACTGCTGTGTGTGTGTTGATTATCTCTGTACACTGCTGTGTGTGAGTATTGCTGATCACTGTACACTGCTGTGTGGGTATTTCTGATCACTGTACACTGCCCTCTGGGTATTGCTGATAACTGTACACTGCTGTGTGAGTGTTGCTGCCACTGTACACTGCTGTGTGTTTTTTTTCTGATCACTGTACACTGCTGTGGGAATATTGCTGATCTCTGTACACGGCTGTTTATTTATTTCTGTCCACTGTACACTGCTGTGTGAGTATTGCTGAGAACTGTACACTGCTGTGTGCGTATTGCTGAGCACTGTACACTGTGTGTGGGGATTGCTGAGAACTCTACACTGCTGTGTGTTATTTGCTGATCTCTGAACACTGTTGTGTGGGTATTGCTGATCACTGTACACTGCTGTTTGTTTTTTGCTGATCACTGTACACTGCTGTGTGAGCATTGATGAGCATTTTACACTGCTGTGTGGGTATTGCTGAGCACTGTACACTGCTTAATGTGTATATTGCTGAGCACTGAACTCTGCTGTGTGGGAATTGCTGATCACTGTACACTGCTGTGTGTGTATTGCTGTCCACTGTAAACTGCTGTGTGAGTATTACTGAGAACTGTACACTGCTGTGTGGGAATTGCTGATCACTGTACACTGCTGTTTGTGTCTTGATCATCTCTGTAAACTGCTGTGTGTGTTCTGCTTATCACTTTACACTGCTTTGTGAGTACTGCTGCTCACTGTACACTGCTGTGTAGGTATTTCTGATCATTGTACGCTGCCCTGTGGGTATTGCTGGTAACTGTACACTGCTGTGTGAGTGTTGCAGTGACTGTGCACTGCTGTGTTTTTTTTCTGATCACTGTACACTGCTGTGGGCATATTGCTGATCTCTGTACACGGCTGTTTGTTTATTTCTGTCCACTGTATACCGCTGTGTGAGTATTGCTGAGAACTGTACGCTGCTGTGTGGGTATTGTTGATCACTGTACACTGTGTGTGGGTATTGCTGAGAACTCTACACTGCTGTGTGTGTATTGCTGTCCACTCTATACTGCTGTTTGAGTATTGCTGAGAACTGTACACTGCTGTGTGGGTATTGCTGATCACTGTTCACTGCTGTGTGGGTATTGCTGATCACTGTACACTGCTGTGTGTTATTTTCTGAACTCTGTACACTGCTGTGTGGGTATTGCTGATCACTGTACACTGCTGTGTGAGTGTTGCTGATCACTGTACACTGCTGTGTGTTATTTGCTGATCTCTGTACACTGCTGTGTGCGTATTGCTGAGCACTGTACACTGCTGTGTGGGAATTGCTGATCACTGTACACTGCTGTGTGTGTGTTGATCATCTCTGTACACTGCTGTGTGTGTATTGCTGATCTCTCTGCACTGGTGTGTGTGTATAGCTGATCACTGTACACTGCTGATTGTATATTGAACGTCACTGTACACTGTCGCTTGTGTATTGCTTATCACTGTACACTGCTGTGAGTACTGCTCATCACTGTACACTGGTGTGAGGGTATTTCTGATCACTGTACACCGCCCTGTGTGTATTGCTGATAACTGTACACTGCTGTGTGAGTTTTCCTGTCACTGTACACTGCTGTGTGTTTATTTCTGTCGACTGTATACCGCTGTGTGAGTACGGCTGAGAACTGTACATTGCTGTGAGGGTATTGCTGATCACTGCACACTGCTGTGTGGGTATTGCTGATCACTGTACACTGCTGTGTGTTATTTGCTGATCTCTGTACACTGTTGTGTGGGTATTGCTTATCACTGTACACTGCTGTGTGAACAGTGATGAGCATTGTACTCGGTTGTGTCGGTATTGCTGAGCACTGCATACTGCCTTGTGGATAATGCTGATCACTGTACACTGCTGTGTGAGTATTGCTGGTCACTGTGCACTGCCTTTTGTTTATTGCTTAACATTTTACACTGCTGTGTGAGTATTGCTGTTCACTGCACACTGCTGTTTGTGTATTGCTGATCTCCGTACAATGCTGTGTGGGTTTTGCTGATCACTGTACCCTCCTGAGTGTGTGTTGCATATCACTGTACGCTGCTGTGTGTGTATTGCTGATCAATGTGCAATGCTGTGTGTGCATTGTTTACCACTGTACACTGCTGTGTGAGTACTGCAGACCAATGTAAAATGCTGTGTGGGTATTTATGATCAGTGTACACAGCTGTGCGGGTATTCCTGAACATTGTACATTGCCATGTGAGTATTGCCGACCACTTTACACTGCCACTCGAGTATATCTGTCACTGTAAACTGCTGTGTGTATTTTGCTAATCACTGTAAACTGCTGTGTGTATTTTGCTCATCACTGTACACTGCTGTGAGAATATTGCTGAATATGTACACTGCTGTGTGTGTATTGCATTCCACTGTATACTGCTGTTTGAGTATTGCTGAGAACTGTACACTGTTATGTGGGTATAGCTGATCCCTGTTCACTGCTGTGTGAGTATTGCTGAGCACAGTACACTGTGTGTGAGTATTGCTGAGCACTGTAAACTGTGTGTGTATTGCTGAGAACTCTACACTGCTGTGTGGGTATTACTCATCACTGCACACTGCTGTTTGTTTATTGCTGAGCACTGTGCACTGCTGTGTGTGCATTGCTGAGCACTGTACACTGCTGTGTGGGAATTGCTGATCACGGTACACTGCTGTGTGTGGGTTGACCATCTCTGTACACTGCTGTGTGTGTATTGCTGATCACTGTACACTGCTGTATGTGTATTGCTGATCACTACACACTGTTGTGTATTGCTGATCAATATGCACTGCTGTGTGTGCATTGCTTATCATGTGCACTGCTGTGTGAGTACTGCTGATCACTGTACACTGCTGTGTGTGTATTGCTGTCACTATACATTGCTGTGTGTTTTTTTATGATCACTGTACACTGCTGTGAGAATATTGCTGATCTCTGTACACTGCTGTGTGTGTATTGCTGTCCACAATATAATGCTGTGTGAGTATTGCTGAGAACTGGACACTGCTCTGTGGGTATTGCTGATCACTGGACACTGCTGTGTGTGTATTGCTGATCACTGTACAATGCTGTGTGTGTATTGCTGAGCACTGTACACTGCTGTGTGTGTATTGCTGAGCACTGTACACTGCTGTGTGTGTGTTGATCATCTCTGTACACTTCTGTGTGTGTATTGCTGATCTCTGTGCACTGCTGTGTGTGTATTGTTGATCACTGTACACTGCTGAGTGTATATTGCAGATCACCGGACACTGCTGTGTGTGTATTGCTGATCAATATGCACTGCTGTGTGTGTATTGTTTATCACTGTGCACTACTGTGAGAATACTGCTGATCTCTGTACACTGCTGTGTGTGAATTGCTGTCAACTGTATATGGCTCTGAGTATTGCTGAGAACTGCACACTGCTGTTTGAACAGTGATGAGCATTGTACTTGGCTGTGTTGGTATTACTGAGCTCTGTACACTGCTCTGTGGGTATTGCTGATCACTGTACACTGCTGTGTGGGTATTGCTGATCACTGTACACTGCTGTGTGAGTATTGCTGAGAACTGTACACTGCTCTGTGGGTTTTGCTGATCACTGGTCACTGCTTTGTGGGTATTGCTGATCACTGTAGACTGCTTTGTAAGTTCTGCTGATCACTGTACACGGCTCTGTAGTATTTCTGGTCACTGTACACTGCCCTATGACTATTGCTGGTAACTGAACACTGCTGTGTGAGTGTTGCTGTCACTGAACACTGCTGCGTGTTTTTTTCTGATCACTGTACACTCCTGTGAGACTATTGCTGATCTCTGTACACTGCTGTGTGAGTATTGCTGATCGCTGTTCACTGCTGCGTGAGTATTCCTGAGTTCTGTACACTGCTGTGTGGGTATTGCTGATCACTGTACACTGTGTGTGTTATTTGCTGATCCCTGTACACTACAGTGTGGGTATTGCTGATCACTGTACAATGCTGTGTGGGAAGTGCTGTTCACTGTGCGCTGCTGTGTGTGTGTTGATCATCTCTGTACACTGCTGTGTGTGTATAGCTGATGAATATGCACTGCTGTGTGTTTATTCCTTATCACTGTACACTGCTTTGTGAGTACTGCTGATCACTGTACACTGCTGTGTGTGTATTTCAGATCACTGTACACTGCCCTGTGGGTATTGCAGATAATTGTACACTTCTGTGTGAGTGTTGCTGTCATTGTACACTGCTGTGTGTATTTTTTTCTGATCAGTGTACACTGCTGTGAGAATATTGCTGATCTCTGTACACTGCTGTGTGTGTATTGCTGTCCACTGCATACTGCTGTGTGAGTATTGCTGAGAACTGTACACTGCTGTGTGGGTATTGCAGGTCTCTGTACACTGCTGTGTGGGTATTGCTGATCAATGTATACTGTTGTGTGGGAATTGCTGATCCCTGTACACTACAGTGTGGGTATTGCTGATCACTGTACAATGCTGTGTGGGAAGTGCTGTTCACTGTGCGCTGCTGTGTGTGTGTTGATCATCTCTGTACACTGCTGTGTGTGTATAGCTGATGAATATGCACTGCTGTGTGTTTATTCCTTATCACTGTACACTGCTTTGTGAGTACTGCTGATCACTGTACACTGCTGTGTGTGTATTTCAGATCACTGTACACTGCCCTGTGGGTATTGCAGATAATTGTACACTTCTGTGTGAGTGTTGCTGTCATTGTACACTGCTGTGTGTATTTTTTTCTGATCAGTGTACACTGCTGTGAGAATATTGCTGATCTCTGTACACTGCTGTGTGTGTATTGCTGTCCACTGCATACTGCTGTGTGAGTATTGCTGAGAACTGTACACTGCTCTGTGTGTTATTTGCTGATCTCTGTACACTGCTGTGTGGGTATTGTTGATCACTGTACACTGCTGTGTGAATATTGCTGATCTCTGTACACTGTTGTGTACGTATTCCTGTCCACTGTACACTGATGTGTTTTTTTGCTGATCACTGTGCACTGTTGTGAGAATATTGCTGATCTCTGTACACTGCTGTGTGGTTATTGCTGATCACTGTACACTGCTGTGTGAGTATTGCTGAGCACTGTACACTGCTCTGTGGGTATTGCTGATCACTGAACACTGCTGTTTGTATATTACTGAGCACTGTACACTGCTGTATGTGTATTGCTGAATACTGTACAGTGCTGTGTGGGAATTGCTGATCACTGTACACTGCTGTGTGTGTATTGCTCTCCACTGTACACTGCTGTGTGTGTGTTGATTATCTCTGTACACTGCTGTGTGTGAGTATTGCTGATCACTGTACACTGCTGTGTGGATATTTCTGATCACTGTACACTGCCCTCTGGGTATTGCTGATAACTGTACACTGCTGTGTGAGTGTTGCTGCTACTGTACACTGCTGTGTGTTTTTTTTCTGATCACTGTACACTGCTGTGGGAATATTGCTGATCTCTGTACACGGCTGTTTGTTTATTTCTGTCCACTGTACACTGCTGTGTGAGTATTGCTGAGAACTGTACACTGCTGTGTGGGTATTGCTGAGCACTGTACACTGTGTGTGGGGATTGCTGAGAACTCTACACTGCTGTGTGTTATTTGCTGATCTCTGAACACTGTTGTGTGGGTATTGCTGATCACTGTACACTGCTGTTTGTTTTTTGCTGATCACTGTACACTGCTGTGTGAGCATTGATGAGCATTTTACACTGCTGTGTGGGAATTGCTGATCACTGTACACTGCTGTGTGTGTATTGCTGTCCACTGTAAACTGCTGTGTGAGTATTACTGAGAACTGTACACTGCTGTGTGGGAATTGCTGATCACTGTACACAGCTGTTTGTGTCTTGATCATCTCTGTAAACTACTGTGTGTGTTTTGCTTATCACTTTACACTGCTTTGTGAGTACTGCTGCTCACTGTACACTGCTGTGTAGGTATTTCTGATCACTGTACGCTGCCCTGTGGATATTGCTGGTAACTGTACACTGCTGTGTGAGTGTTGCAGTGACTGTGCACTGCTGTGTTTTTTTTCTGATCACTGTACACTGCTGTGGGCATATTGCTGATCTCTGTACACGGCTGTTTGTTTATTTCTGTCCACTGTATACCGCTGTGTGAGTATTGCTGAGAACTGTACACTGCTGTGTGGGTATTGTTGATCACTGTACACTGTGTGTGGGTATTGCTGAGAACTCTACACTGCTGTGTGTGTATTGCTGTCCACTCTATACTGCTGTTTGAGTATTGCTGAGAACTGTACACTGCTGTGTGGGTATTGCTGATCACTGTTCACTGCTGTGTGGGTATTGCTGATCACTGTACACTGTGTGTGAGTATTGCTGAGAACGCTACACTGCTGTGTGGGTATTGCTGATCACTGTACACTGCTGTGTGTTATTTTCTGAACTCTGTACACTGCTGTGTGGTTATTGCTGATCACTGTACACTGCTGTGTGAGTGTTGCTGATCACTGTACACTGCTGTGTGTTATTTGCTGATCTCTGTACACTGCTGTGTGTGTATTGCTGTCCACTGCATACTGCTGTGTGAGTATTGCTGAGAACTGTACACTGCTCTGTGGGTTTTGCTGATCACTGGTCACTGCTTTGTGAGTATTGCTGAGCACTGTACACTGCTGTGTGGGTATTGCAGGTCTCTGTACACTGCTGTGTGGGTATTGCTGATCAATGTATACTGTTGTGTGGGAATTGCTGATCACTGTACACTGCTGTGTGTTATTTGCTGATCTCTGTACACTGCTCTGTGGGTATTGTTGATCACTGTACACTGCTGTGTGTTATTTGCTGATCTCTGTACACTGTTGTGTGTGTATTGCTGATCACTGTGCACTGCTGTGTTTGTATTGCTGATCACTGTACACTGCTGAGTGTAAATTGCAGATCACTGCACACTGTTGTGTGTGTATTGCAGATCAATATGCACTGCTGTGTGTGCATTGCTGATCATGTACACTGCTGTGTGAGTACTGCTGATCACTTTACACTGCTGTGTGTGTATTCCTGATTACTGTACACAGCCCAGTGGGTCTTGCTGATATCTGTACACTGCTGTGTGTGTGTTGCTGTCACTGTACACTTTTTTTATGATCACTGTACACTGCTGTGAGAATATTGCTGATCTCTATACACTGCTGTGTGTGTATTGCTCTCCACTGTATACTGCTGTGGGGGTCTTGCTGAGAACTGCACACTGCTGTGTGAGTATTGCTGAGCACTGTACACTACAGTGTGGGTATTGCTGATCACTGTACACTGCTGTGTGAACAGTGATGAGCATTTTACTCGGCTGTGTTTTTATTGCTGAGCACTGTACACTGCTGTGTGTGTATTGCTGAGCACTGTACACTGCTGTGTGTGTATTGCTGAGCACTGTACACTGCTGTGTGTGTATTGCTGTCCACTGTATACTGCTGTGTGTGTATTGCTGAGAAATGTACACTTCTGTGTGGGTATTGCTGATCGCTGTTCACTGCTGTGTGAGTATTCCTGAGTTCTGTACACTGCTGTGTGGGTATTGCTGATCACTGTATGCTGCTGTGTGTTATTTGCTGATCCCTGTACACTACAGTGCGGGCATTGCTGATCACTGTACAATGCTGTGTGGGAAGTGCTGTTCACTGTGCACTCCTCTGTGTGTGTTGATCATCTCTGTACACTGCTGTGTGTGTATAGCTGATGAATATGCACTGCTCTGTGTTTATTCCTTATCACTGTACACTGCTTTGTGTGTACTGCTGATCACTGTACACTGCTGTGTGTGTATTTCTGACCACTGTACACTGCCCTGTGGGTATTGCAGATAATTGTACACTTCTGTGTGAGTGTTGCTGATCTCTGTACACTGCTGTGTGATTTTTTTTCTGATCAGTGTACACTGCTGTGAGAATATTGCTGATCTCTGTACACTGCTGTGTGGGTATTGCTGTCCACTATATACTGCTGTGTGAGTATTGCTGAGAACTGTACACTGCTCTGTGGGTTTTGCTGATCACTGGTCACTGCTTTGTGAGTATTGCTGAGCAATGTACACTAATGTGTGGGTATTGCAGGTCTCTGTACACTGCTGTGTGGGTATTGCTGATCAATGTACACTGTTGTGTGGGAATTGCTGATCACTGTACACTGCTGTGTGTGTGTTGATCATCTCTGTACACTGCTGTGTGGGTATTGCTGATCACTGTACACTGCTGAGTATAAATTGCAGATCACCGTACACTGCTGTGTTTGTATTGCTGATCACTGTACACTGCTGTGTGTGTATTGCTGATCACTGCACACTGTTGTGTGTGTATTGCAGATCAATATGCACTGCTGTGTGTGCATTGCTGATCATGTACACTGCTGTGTGAGTACTGCTGATCACTTTACACTGCTGTGTGTGTATTCCTGATTACTGTACACAGCCCAGTGGGTCTTGCTGATATCTGTACACTGCTGTGTGTGTGTTGCTGTCACTGTACACTTTTTTTATGATCACTGTACACTGCTGTGAGAATATTGCTGATCTCTATACACTGCTGTGTGTGTATTGCTCTCCACTGTATACTGCTGTGGGGGTCTTGCTGAGAACTGCACACTGCTGTGTGGGTATTGCTGATCACTGTTCACTGCTGTGTGAGTATTGCTGAGCACTGTACACTACAGTGTGGGTATTGCTGATCACTGTACACTGCTGTGTGAACAGTGATGAGCATTTTACTCGGCTGTGTTTTTATTGCTGAGCACTGTACACTGCTCTGTGGGTATTGCTGATCACTGTACACTGCTGTGTGTGTATTGCTGATCACTGTAAACTGCTGTGTGTGTATTGCTGAGCACTGTACACTGCTGTGTGTGTATTGCTGAGCACTGTACACTACTATGTGGGTATTGCTGATCACTGTACACTGCTGTGTGTATTGTTGATCACTGTACACTGCTGACTGTATATTGCAGATCACTTGACACTGCTGTGTGTGTATTGTTGATCAAAATGCACTGCTGTGTGTGTATTGTTTATCACTGTACACTGCTGTGAGAATATTGCTGATCTCTGTACACGGCTGTGTATGTATCGCTGTCCACTGTATACGGCTCTGTGATTATTGCTGAGAACTGCACACTGCTGTGTGAATAGTGATGAGCATTGTACTTGGCTGTGTAGGTATTACTGAGCTCTGTACACTGCTCTGTGGGTATTGCTGATCACTGTAGACTGCTGTGTGAGTTCTGCTGATCACTGTGCACTGCTCTGTAGGTATTTCTGGTCACTGTAGACTGCCCTGTGAGTAATGCTGGTAAGTGTACACTGCTGCGTGAGTGTTGCTGTCTCTGTACACTGCTGTGTGTTTTTTTCGGATCACTGTACACTGCTGTGAGACTATTGCTGATATCTGTACACTGTTGTGTGTGTATTGCTGTCCACTGTATACTGCTGTGTGAGTATTGCTGAGAACTGTACACTGCTGTGTGGGTATTGCTGATCGCTGTTCACTGCTGTGTGAGTATTCCTTAGTACTGTACACTGCTGTGTGGGTATTGCTGATCACTGTACACTGTGTGTGAGTATTGCTGAGAACACTACACTGCTGTGTGGGTATTGCTGATCACTGTACGCTGCTGTGTGTGTATTTCTGATCACTGTACACTGCCCTGTGGGTATTGCTGATAACTGTACACTGCTGTGTGTTTTTTTTATTCTGATCAGTGTTCACTGCTGAGAGAATATTGCTGATCTCTGTACACTGCTGTGTGTATTGCTGAGCACTGTACACTGCTGTGTGGGTATTGCTGATCACTGTACACTGCTGTGTGAACAGTGATGAGCATTGTACTTGGCAGTGTAGGTATTACTGAGCTCTGTACACTTCTCTGTGGGTATTGATTATCATTGGTCACTGCTGTGTGAGTATTGCTGAGCCCTGTACACTGCTGTGTGAATAGTGATGAGCATTGTAGTTGGCAGTGCAGGTATTACTGAGCTCTGTACACTGCTCTGTGGGTATTGCTGATCACTGTAGACTGCTGTGTGAGTTCTGCTGATCACTGTGCACTGCTCTGTAAGTATTTCTGGTCACTGTACACTGCCCTGTGATTATTGCTGGTAAGTGTACACTGCTGTGTAAGTGTTGCTGTCACTGTACACTGCTGTGTGTTTTTTTTATTCTGATCAGTGTACACTGCTGTGTTTGTATTGCTGTCCACTGTATACTGCTGTGTGAGTATTGCTGAGAACTGTACACTGCTCAGTGGGTATTGATTATCACTGGTCACTGCCTTGTGAGTATTGCTGATCACTGTCTATAGCTGTGAGGGTATTGCTGATCACTGTACACTGCTGTGTGTTATTTGCTGATCTCTGTACACAGCTGTGTGTGCTTGCTGATCACTGTACACTGCTGTGTGTGTATTGCTGATCACTGTACACTGCTGTGTGTGTATTGCTGATCACTGTACACTGCTGTGTGTTTATTGCTGATCAATGTGCACTGCAGTGTGTGTATGGCTTATCACTGTAGACTGCTGTGTGAGTTCTGCTGATCACTTTACATGGCTGTGTAGGTATTTCTGATCACTGTACACTGCCCTGAGAGTATTGCTGGTAACTGTACGCTGCTGTGTGTGTTGCTATCACTGTACACTGCTGTGTGTTCTTTTCTGATCACTGTACACTGCTGTGAGAATATTGCTGATCTCTGTACACTGCTGTGTGTGTATTGCTGATCACTGTACACTGTGTGTGAGTATTGCTGAGAACTCTAAACTGCTGTGTGGGTATTGCAGATTACTGTATACTGCTGTGTGAACAGTGATGAGCATTGTACTCGGCTGTGTTGGTATTGCTGATCACTGTACACTGCTCTGTGGGTATTGCTGATCACTCCACTGCCGTTTGTTTATTGTTTAACATTTTACACTGCTGTGTGAGTATTGCTCATACACAGCACACTGCTGGGTGTGTATTGCTGAGCACTGTACACTGCTGTGTGGGAATTGCTGATCACTGTACACTGCTGTGTGTGTTGATCATCTCTGTACACTGCTGTGTGTGTATTGCTGATCTCTGTGCTCTGCTGTGTGTGTATTGCTGATCAATGTGCACTGCTGTGGGTGTTTTGCTTTTCACTGTACGCTGCTGTGTGAGTACTTCTGATTACTGAACACTGCTGTGTAGGTATTTCTGATCACTGTACATTGCCCTGTGGATATTGCTGATAACTGTACACTGCTGTGTGAGATTTGCTGTCACTCTACACTGCTGTGCGTTTATTTCTGATCACTGAACACTGCTGTGGGAATATTGCTAATCTCTGTACACTGCTGTGTTTTTATTTCTGTCCAGTATATACACCTGTGTGAGTATTGCTGAGAACTGTACACTGATGTGAGGGTATTGCTGATCACTGTACACTGCTGTGTGTGTATTGCTGATCACTGTACACTGCTGTGTGTGTGTTGCTGATCACTGTACACAGCTGTGTGTGTGTTGCTGAGCACTGTACACTGCTGTGTGTGTATTGCTGATCTCTGTACACTGCTGTGAGAATATTGCTGATCTCTGTACACTGCTGTGTATGTATTGCTGTCCACTGTATACGGCTCTGTGAGTATTGCTGAGAACTGCACACTGCTGTGTGGATATTGCTGTTCACTGTTAACTGCTGTGTGAGTATTGCTGATCACTGTACACTGCTGTGTGGGTATTGCTGATCACTGTACACTGCCCTGTGAGTAGTGCTGGTAACTGTACACTGCTGTGTGAGTGTTGCCGTCACTGTACACTGCTGTGTGTTTTTTCTGATCACCGTACACTGCTGTGAGACTATTGCTGATACCTGTATGCTGCTGTATGTGTATTGCTGTCCACTGTATACTGCTGTGTGATTATTGCTGAGAACTGTACAATGCTGTGTGGGTATTGCTGATCGCTGTTCACTGTGTGTGTGTATTCCTGAGTACTGTACACTGATGTGTGGGTATTGCTGATCACTGTACACTGTGTGTGAGTATTGCTGAGAACACTACACTGCTGTGTGGGTATTGCTAATCACTGTACGCTGCTGTGTGTTATTTGCTGATTCCTGTACACTACTGTGTGGGTATTGCTGATCACTCTACAATGCTGTGTGGGAAGTGCTGTTCACTGTGCGCTGCTGTGTGTGTGTTGATCATCTCTGTACACTGCTGTGTGTGTATGGCTGATCAATATGCAATGCTGTGTGTTTATTGCTTATCATTGTACATTGCTTTGTGAGTATTGCTGATCACTGTACACTGCTGTGTGTGTATTTCTGATCACTGTACACTGCCCTGTGGGTAGTGCTGATAACTGTACACTGCTGTGTTTTTTTTCTGATCAGTGTACACTGCTGTGAGACTATTGCTGATCTCTGTACACTGCTGTGTGTGTATTGCTGTCCACTGTATACTGCTGTGTGAGTATTGCTGAGAACTGTACACTGCTCTGTGGGTATTGATGATCACTGGTCTCTGCTGTGTGTGTATTGCTGTCCACTGTATACTGCTGTGTGAGTATTGCTGAGAACTGTACACTGCTCTGTGGGTATTGCTGATCACTGTACACTGCTGTGTGTGCTTGCTGATCACTGTACACTGCTGAGTGTATATTGCAGAGCACTGTGCACTGCTGTGTGTGTATTGCTGATCACTGTACACTGCTGTGTGTGTATTTCTTATCACTGTAGACTGCTGTGTGAGTTCTGCTGATCACTTTACACTGCTGTGTAGGTATTTCTGATCACTTTACACTGCCCTGTGAGTATTGCTGGTAACTGTACGCTGCTGTGTGAGTGTTGCTGTCATTGTACACTGCTGTGTGTTCTTTTCTGATCACTGTACACTGCTGTTAGAATATTGCACTGTATACTGCTGTGTGAGTATTGCTGAGAAGTGTGCACCGCTGTGTGGGTATTGCTGATCACTGTTCACTGCTGTGTGGGTATTGCTGATCACTGTACACTGTGTGTGAGTATTGCTGAGAACTCTAAACTGCTGTGTGTGTATTGCTGATCACTGTGCACTGCTGTGTGGGTATTGCTAATCACTGTACACTGCTGTGTGAGTATGGCTGAGAACTGTAGACTGCTGTGTGGGTTTTGCTGATCACTGTTCACTGCTGTGTGATTATGGCTGAGAACTGTACACTGCTGTGTGTTATTTGCTAACCTCTATACACTGTTGTGTGGGTATTGCTGATCACTGTACACTGCTATGTGAACAGTGATGAGCATTGTACTCGGTTGTGTCGGTATTGCTGAGCACTGCACACTGCCTTGTGGGTATTGCTGATCACTGTACACTGCTGTGTGACTAATGCTGATCACTGTTTTCTGCCTTTTGTTTATTGCTTAACATTTTACACTGCTTTGTGAATATTGCTGATCACTGCACACTGCAATGTATGTATTGCTGATCTCTGTACAATGCTGTTTGGGTTTTGCTGATCACTGTACCCTCCTGAGTGTGTATTGCATATCACTGTACGCTGCTGTGTGTGTATTGCTGAACAACGTGCAATGCTGTGTGTGCATTGTTTACCACTGTACACTGCTGTGTGAGTACTGTAGACCAATGTACACTGCTGTGTGGGTATTTCTGATCAGTGTACACAGCTGTGCGGGTATTCCTGAACATTGTTCATTGCCATATGAGTATTGCTGACCACTGTACACTGCCGCTCGAGTATATCTGTCACTGTAAACTTCTGTGTGTATTTCGCTAATCAGTGTACACTGCTGTGAGAATATTGCTGATCTCTGTACACTGTTGTGTGTGTATTGCATTCCACTGTATACTGCTGTTTGAGTATTGCTGAGAACTGTACACTGATGTGTGGGTATAGCTGATCCCTGTTCACTGCTGCGTGAGTATTGCTGAGCACAGTACACTGTGTGTGAGTATTGCTGATCACTGTACACTGCTGTGTGTTATTTGTTGATCTCTGTACACTGCTGTGTGGGTATTGCTGATCACTGTGCACTGCTGTGTGAGTACTGCTGAGCACTGTACACTGCTGTGTGGATATTTCTGATCACTGTACACTGCTGTGTGGGTATTGCTGATCACTGTACACTGCTGTGTGGGTATTGCTGATCACTGTACAATGCCGATTGTTTATTGCTGAGCACTGTACACTGCTGTGTGGGAATTGCGGATCACTGTACACTGCTGTGTGTGGGTTGATCATCTCTGTACACTGCTGTGTGTGTATTGCTGATCACTATACACTGCTGTGTGTGTATTGCTGGTCACTGTACAATGCTGTGTGTTTATTGCTGATCAATATGCACTGCTGTGTGTGCATTGCTTATCATGTGCACTGCTGTGTGAGTACTGCTGATCACTGTACACTGCTGTGTGTGTATTCCTGATCACTCTACACTGCCCAGTGGGTATTGCTGATAATTGTACACTGCTGTGTGTGTGTTGCTGTCACTGTACGCTGCTGTGTCTTTTTTTATGATCACTGTACACTGCTGTGAGAATACTGCTGATCTCTGTACACTGCTGTGCGTGTATTGCTGTCCACTGTATACTGCTGTGTGAGTGTTACTGAGAACTGCACACTGCTATATATGTATTGCTGATCACTCTTCACTGCTGTGTGAGAATTGCTGAGAACTGTACACTACTGTGAGGGTATTGCTGAACACTGTAGATTGCTGTGTGAACAGTGATGAGCATTGTACTCGGCTGTGTCTGTATTGCTGAGCACTGTACACAGCTCTGTGGGTATTGCTGATCACTGTACACTGCTGTGTGTGTATTGCTGAGCACTGTACACTGCTGTATGTGTATTGCTGAGCACTGTACACTGCTGTGTGTGTGTTGATCATCTCTGTACACTGCTGTGTGTGTATTGCTGATCTCTGTGCACTGCTGTGTGTGTATTGTTGATCACTGTACACTGCTGAGTGTATATTGCTGATCACTGGACACTGCTGTGTATGTATTGCTTATCACTCTACACTGCTGTGAGTGTATTGCTGATCAATATGCACTGCTGTGTGTGTATTGTTTATCACTGTACACTGCTGTGAGAATACTGCTGATCACTGTACACTGCTGTGTGTGAATTGCTGTCCACTATATACGGCTCTGTGAGTATTGCTGAGAACTGCACACTGCTGTGTGGGTATTGCTGATCACTGTTCACTGCTGTGTGAGTATTGCTGATCACTGTACACTGCCGTGTGGGTATTGCAGATCACTGTTCACTGCTGTGTGAGTATTGCTGAGAACTGCACACTGCTGTGTGAGTATTGCTGATCACTGTACACTGCTGTGTATGTTGATCATCTCTGTACACTGCTGTCTGTGTATTGCTGATCTCTGTGCACTGCTGTGTGTGTATTGCTCATCACTGTACACTGCTGATTGTATATTGCAGATCACTGTACACTGTTGTGTGTGTATTGCTGATCACTGTACACTGCTGTGTGTGCATTGCTGATCAATGTGCACTGCTGTAAGTGTTTTGCTTTTCACTGTACACTGCTGTGTGAGATTTCCTGTCACTGTACACTGCTGTGTGTTTATTTCTGATCACTGTACACTGCTGTGGGAATATTGCTGATCTCTGTAAACTGCTGTGTTTTTATATCTGTCCACTATATACCGCTGTGTGAGTATTGCTGAGTACTGTACACTGCTGTGTGGGTATTGCTGATCACTGTACACTGTGTGTGAGTATTGCTGAGAACTCTACACTGCTGTGTGTGTATTGCTGATCACTGTATGCTGCTGTGTGTTATTTGCTGATCCCTGTACACTGCCCTGTGGGTATTGCTGATCTCTGTACAATGCTGTGTGGGAAGTGCTGTTCACTGTGCACTACTGTGTGTGTTGATCATCTCTGTACACTGCTGTGTGTATAGCTGATCAATATGCACTGCTGTGTGTTCATTGCTTATCATTGTACACTGCTTTGTGAGTACTGCTGATCACTGTACACTGCTGTGTGTGTATTTCTGATCAATGTACACTGCTCTGTGGGTATTGCTGATAACTGTACACTGCTGTGTGAGTGTTGCTGATCTCTGTACACTGCTGTGTGTGTATTGCTGTCCACTGTATACTGCTGTGTGAGTATTGCTGGGAACTGTACACTGCTCTGTGGGTATTGATTATCACTGGTCACTGCTGTGTGAGTATTGCTGAGCACTGTACACTTCTCTGTGAGTATTGCTGATCACTGTACACTGCTGTGTGTTATTTGCTGATCTCTATACACTGCTGTGTGGGTATTGCTGATCACTGGACACTGCTGTGTGGGAATTGATGATCACTGTACACTTCTGATTGTATATTGCAGATCACTGTACACTGGTGTGTGTGTGTATTGCTGATCACTGTACACTGCTGTGTGGGTATTGCTGATCCTTGTTCACTGCTGTGTGTGTATTGCTGAGCACTGTACACTTTGTGTGAGTATAGCTGATAACTCTACACTGCTGTGTGGATATTGCTGATCACTGTACACTGCTCAGTGTTATTTGCTGATCTCTGTACACTGCTGTGTGGGTATTGCTGATCACTGTACACTGCTATGTGAGTATTGCTGAGCACTGTACACTACTGTGTGGGTATTGCTGATCACTGTACACTGCTGTGTGAACAGTGATGAGCATTGTACTCGGCTGTGTGGGTATTGCTGAGCACTGCACACTGCTGTGTGGATATTGTTGATCACTGTACACTCTTGTGTGGGAATTGCTGATCACTGTACACTGCCGTTTGTTTATTGCTTAACATTTTACACTGCTGTGTGAGTATTGCTGATCACATGCAAACTGCTGTTTGTGTATTGCTGATCACTGTACAATGCTGTGTGGGTTTTGCTGATCACTGTCCCCTTCTGAGTGTGTATTGCATATCACTGTACACTGCTGTGTGTGTATTGCTGATCAATGTGCAATGCTGTGTGTGTATTGTTTACCACTGTACAATGCTGTGTGAGTACTGCAAGCCACTGTAGAATGCCTTTTGTGTATTGCTGATCACTGCACGCTTCTGTACACTGCTGTGTGTGTATTGCTGATCTCTGTACACAGCTGTTTGGCAATTGCTGATCACTGTTCACTGCTGTCTGTGTATTGCTGATCTCTGTACAATGCTGTGTGGGTTTTGTTGATCACTGTCCCCTTCTGAATATGTATTGCTTATCACTGTACTCTGCTGTGTCTGTATTGCTGATCACTGTTCACTGCTGTGTGAGTATTGCTGATCACTGTACACTGATGTGTGGGTATTGCAGATCACTGTACACTGCCGTTTGTTTATTGATTAACATTTTACACTGCTGTGTGAGTATTGCTGAGCACTGTACACTGATGTGTGAGTATTGCTGATCACTGCACACTGCTGTTTGTGTACTGCTGATCTCTGTACAATGCTGTGTGGGTTTTGCTGATCACTGTCCCTTTCTGAGTGTGTATTGCATATCACTGTACATCTCTGTGTGTGTATTGCTGATCAATGTGCAATGCTGTGTGTGTATTGTTTACCACTGTACACTGCTGTGTGAGTACTGCAAGCCACTGTAGAATGCTTTTTGTGTATTGCTGATCACTGCACGCTTCTGTGTGGGTATTTCTGATCTCTGTACACAGTTGTGCGGGTGTTCCTGAACACTGTACATTGCTAGGTGAGTATTGCTGATCACTGTACGCTGCTGTTCAAGTATATATGTCACTATACACTGCTGTGTGTTTTTTGCTGATCACTGTACACTGCTGTGAGAGTATTGCTGATCACTATACACTGCTGAGTGAGCATTAATGAGCATTTTACACTGCTGTGTGGGTATTGCTGAGCACTGTACACTGGTGTGAGTATTGCTGAGCACTGTACACTGCTGTGTGGGTATTCCTGCTCACTGTACACTGCTGTGTAGGTGTTACTGATCACTGTACACTGCCCTGTGGGTATTGCTGATAACTGTACACTGCTGTGTGAGTGTTGCTGTCACTGTACACTGCTGTGTGTTTATTTCTGATAACTGTATACTGCTGTGTGTGTATTGCTGATCTCTGTGCACTGCTGTGTGGGTATTGCTAATCACTGTACACTGCTGTGTGTGCATTGCTGATCAATGTGCACTGCTGTGAGTGTTTTGCTTATCACTGTACACTGCTGTGTGAGTACTGCTGATCCCTGAACACTGCTGTGTAGGTATTTCTGATCACTGTACACTGCCCTGTGGGTATTGGTACTCTCTGTACACTGCTGTGTGAGTGTTGCTGTCACTGTACACTGCTGGGTGTTTTTTTCTGATCAGTGTACACTGCTGTGGGAATATTGTTGATATCTGTACACTGCTGTGTGTTTACCTCTGTCCACTGCATACTGCTGTGTGAGTATTGCTGATCACTGTTCACTGCTGTGTGGGCATTGCTGAGAACTCTACACCCTGTGTGAGTATTGCTGAGAACTCTACACTGCTGTGTGGGTATTGCTGATCACTGTACACTGCTGTGTGGGTATTGCTGATCACTGTACACTGCTGTGAGTGTTGCTGTCACTGTACACTGCTGTGTGTGCATTGCTGATCAATGTGCACTGCTGTGAGTGTTTTGCTTATCACTGTACACTGCTGTGTGATTACTGCTGATCACTGAACACTGCTGTGTGGGTATTGCTGAGCACTGTACACTGCTGTGTGGGTATCGCTGATCACTGTACACTGCTGTGTGAACAGTGATGAGCATTGTACTCGGCTGTGTGGGTATTGCTGAGCACTGCAAACTGCTGTGTGGGTATTGCTGATCACTGTACACTGCTGTGTGAGTATTGCTAATCACTGCACACTGCTGCTTGTGTATTGCTGATCTCTGTACACAGCTGTGCAGGTATTCCTGAACACTGTACATTGCTAGTTGAGTATTTCTGATCACTGTACACTGCCGTCTGTTCATTGCTGTCCACTGTATAGTGCTCTTTGAGTATTGCTGAGAACTGTACACTGCTCTGTGGGTATTGCTGATCACTGGTCACTGCTGTGTGAGTATTGCTGAGTACCGTACACTGCTGTGTGGGTGTTGCTGAGCACTGTACACTGCTGTGTGGGTATTGCTGAGCACTGTACACTGCTGTGTGTGTATTGCTGATCACTGTACACTGCTGTGTATGTATTGCTGATCACTGTACACTGCTGTGTGGGTATTGCTGAGCACTGTACACTGCTGTGTGAGTATTGCTAATCACTGCACACTGCTGCTTGTGTATTGCTGATCTCTGTACACAGCTGTGCAGGTATTCCTGAACACTGTACATTGCTAGTTGAGTATTTCTGATCAGTGTACACTGCCGCTCGAGTATATCTGTCACTGTACACTGCTGTGTGTTTTTTGCTGATCACTGCACACTGCTGTTTGTGTATTGCTGATCTCTGTACAATGCTGTGTGGGATTTCCTGATCACTGTCCCCTTCTGAGTGTGTATTGCATATCACTGTACACTGCTGTGTGTGTATTGCTGATCAATGTGCAATGCTGTGTGTGTATTGTTTACCACTGTGCAATGCTGTGTGAGTACTGCAAGCCACTGTAGAATGCTTTTTGTGTATTGCTGATCACTGCACACTGCTGCTTCTGTATTTCTGATCACTGTACACAGCTGTGCGGGTATTCCTGAACACTGTACATTGCAAGGTGAGTATTGCTGCTCTCTGTACACTTCTGCTCGAGTATATATGTCACTGTGCACTGCTGGGTGTATTTTGCTTAACACTGTACACTGCTGTGAGAATATTGCTGATCACTGTACACTGCCGTCTGTTTATTGCTGTCCACTGTATAGTGCTCTTTGAGTATTGCTGAGAACTGTACACTGCTCTGTGGGTATTGCTGATCACTGGTCACTGCTGTGTGAGTATTGCTGAGTACCGTACACTGCTGTGTGGGTGTTGCTGAGCACTGTACACTGCTGTGTGGGTATTGCTGAGCACTGTACACTGCTGTGTGTGTATTGCTGATCACTGTACACTGCTGTGTATGTATTGCTGATCACTGTACACTGCTGTGTGGGTATTGCTGAGCACTGTACACTGCTGTGTGGGTATTGCTGATCACTGTACACTGCTGTGTGATATTTGCTGATCTCTGTACACTGCTTTGTTAGTATTGCTGATCACTGTACACTGCTGTGTGAGTAATGCTTATCACTGTACACTGCTATGTGGGTATGGCTGATCACTGTACACTGCTGTGTGATTATTGCTGATCACTGTACTCTGCTATGTGGATATTGCTGATCACTGAACACTGCTGTGTGTATACTGCTGATCACTGTACACTGCTGTGCGAGAATTGATGATCTTTGTACACTGCTGTTTGCGTTTTGCTGATCTCTGTGCACTTCTGTGTGTGTATTGCTGATCACTGTACACTGCTGTATGCGTATTGCTGATCACTGTACACTGCTGTATGCGTATTGCTGATCACTGTACACTGTGTGTGTATTGCTGATCACTGTACACTGCTGTGTGTGTATTGCTGATCTCTGTACACAGCTGTTTGGCAATTGCTGATCACTGTACACTGCTGTCTGTGTATTGCTGATCACTGTACACTGCTGTGTATGTTTTGCTGATGACTGTACACTGCTGTGTGAACATTGATGAGCATGTTACACTGCAATATGGCTATTGCTGAGCACTGTACACTGCTGTGTGTTTATTGCTGAACACTGTACACAGCTGTGTGGCTATTGCTGATCACTGTACACTGCTGTGTGTGTAATGCTGAAAACTGTACACTGATATGTGGGTATTGCTGATCACTGTACACTACTGTGTGTGTATTGCTGATTACTATACTCTGCTGTGTGGATGTTGCAGATCACCGAACAATGCTGTTTGAGTAATGCTAATCAATGTACACTGCTGTGTGAATATTGCTGAGCACTGTACACTGCTGTGTGGGTATTGCTGATCACTGTATACTGCTCTGGGTGTATTGCTGAGAACTGTACACTGCTGTGTGAGTGTAGCTTTCACTGTACACTGCCGTGTGTTATTTGCTGATCTCTGGACACTGCTCTGTGAGTATTACTTATCACTGCACACTGCGGTGTGAGTATTGCTGAGCACTGTTCACTGCTGTGTCAGTATTGCTGATCACTGTAGACTGCTGTGTGAGTATTCCTTATCAATGTTCACTTTTGTGTGAGTATAGCTGATCACTGTATAATGCTGTGTGAGATTTGCTTAGCACTGTACACTGCAGTGTCGGGATTGCTAATTACTATACACTGCTGTGTGAGTATTGCTGATCATTGTACGCTGCTGTGTGGGTATCGCTGATCACTGTATACTGCTGTGGGAGTATTTTTGAGCACTGTACACTGCAGTGTGGGTTTTGCTGATCACTGAACACTGCTGTGTGAACATTGATGAGCATGTTACACTGCCATATGGCTATTGCTGAGCACTGTACACTGCAGCGTGTGTATTGCTGAGCACAGTACACAGCTGAGTGGCTATTGCTGAGCACTGTACACTGCTGTGTGAGTATTGCTGATCACTGTACACTGCTGTGTGAGTATTGCTGATCACTGTACACTGCTGTGTGAGTATTGCTGATCACTGTACACTGCTGTGTGAATATTGCTGATCACTGAACACTGCTGTTTGAGTATTGCTGAGCACTGCACAGTGCTGTTGGGGATTGCTGATCACTGTACACTGCTGTGTGAATATTGCTGAGCTCTGTACACTGCTGTGTGGGTATTGCTGACCTCTGTATACGGCTGTGTGGGTTTTGATGATCACTGTACACTGCTGAGTGTGTATTGCAGATCACTGTACACTTCTGTGTGGGTATTGCTGCTCAATGTGCAATGCTGTGTGCATATCACTTATCACTGTACATTGCTGTGTGAGTACTGCTGACTACTGTACAGTGCTGTGTGGGTATTGCTGATCAATGTGCAATTCTGTGTGAGGATTGCAGAGCACTGTACGCTGCTCTGTGTGAGTATTGCAGAGCACTGTACGCTGCTATGTGCGTATTGCTGGTCACTGTACACTGCTGTTTGAGTACTGCTGATCACTGTACACTGCTGTGTGTGTATTGCTGAGAACTGTACACTGCTGTGTGAGTGTAGCTGTCACTGTACACTGCTGTGTGTTATTTGCTGATCTCTGTACACTGCTTTGTGAGTATTGGTTATCACTGTAAAATGCTGTGTGAGTATTGCTGAGCACTGTACACTGCTGTGTGGGTATTGCGGATTACTGTACATTGCTGTGTGATCATTGATAAGCACTGTACACTGCCGTGTGAGTATTGCTGGGCACTGTACACTGCTATGTGGGTATTAATGATCAGTGTACACTGCTATGTGAGTACGACTGATCACTGTAATGTGCTGTGTGTGTATTGCTGATCACTCTTCACTGCTGTCTGTGTATGGCTGAGCATTGCACACTGCGGTGTGGGTATTGCTGAGCACTGTTCACTGCTGTGTCGGTATTGCTGATCACTGTCGACTGCTGTGTGAGTATTCCTTATCACTGTTCACTTTTGTGTGAGTATAGCTGATCACTGTATAATGCTGTGTGAGATTTGTTTAGCACTGTACACTGCAGTGTCGGGATTGCTAATTACTGTACACTGCTGTGTGAGTATTGCTGAGCTCTTTACAGTGCTGTGTGGGTATTGCTGATCACTGTACACTCTGGTGTGAGTATTGCTGAGCACTGTACACTGTTGGGTGGGTATTGCTGAGCCCTGTACACTGCTGTGTGAGTATTGCTGAGCAGTTTACACTGCTGTCTGAGTATTGCTGATCACTGTATACTGCTGTGGAAGTATTTTTGAGCACTGTACACTGCAGTGGGGGTTTTGCTGATCACTGAACACTGCTGTGTGAACATTGATGAGCATGTTACACTGCCACATGGCTATTGCTGAGCAGTGTACACTGTGGTGTGTGTATTGCTGAGCACAGTACACAGCTGTGTGGCTATTGCTGATCACTATAGCCTGGTGTTTGTGTATTGCTGAGCACTGTACACTGCTGTGTGTTATTTGCTGATCTCTGGACACTGCTCTGTGAGTATTGCTTATCATTGTACACTGCTGTGTGTATTGCTGATCACTGAACACTGCTGTGTGGATATTGCTGATCACTGAACACTGCTGTTTGAGTATTGCTGAGCACTGTACAGTGCTGTTGGGGATTGCTGATCACTGTACACTGCTGTGTGAATATTGCTGAGCTCTGTACACTGCTGTGTGGGTATTGCTGACCTCTGTATACGGCTGTGTGGGTTTTGATGATCACTGTACACTGCTGAGTGTGTATTGCAGATCACTGTGTGTGTATTGCTGCTCAATGTGCAATGCTGTGTGCATATCGCTTATCACTGTACATTGCTGTGTGAGTACTGCTGACTACTGTACAGTGCTGTGTGGGTATTGCTGATCAATGTGCAATTCTGTGTGAGTATTACAGAGCACTGTACGCTGCTCTGTGTGAGTATTGCTGATCATTGTACGCTGCTGTGTGGGTAATGCTGGTCACTGTACACTGCTGTTTGAGTACTGCTGCTCACTGTACACTGCTGTGTGTGTATTGCAGAGCACTTTACGCTGCTGTGTGGGTAATGCTGGTCACTGTACACTGCTGTGTGAGTACTGCTGATCAATGTACATTGCTTTGCGTGTATTGCAGAGCACTGTACACTGCTGTGTGGGTAACGCTGGTCACTATACACTGTTGTGTGTTTTTTTGCTGATCACCAAACACTGCTGTATGTGTATTGCAGAGCACTGTACACTTCTGTGTGGGTATGGCTGCTCACTGTACACTGCTGTTTGAGTATTGCTGATTTCTGTACACTGCTGAGTGAGTGTTGCTGTCACTGTACACTGCTGTGTGAGTGTTGCTGATCACTGTATACTGCTATGTGAGTGTTGCTGATCACTGTACAGTGCTGTGTGCTTTTGCTGGTCACTGTACACTGCTGTGTGTTTTTTTGCTGATCACTGTACACTGCTGTGTGTGTATTGCAGAGCACTGTACACTGCTGTGCTAGTATTGATGATCTCTGTACACTGCTGTTTGTGTATTGGGGTTCTTGGTGCTCTGCTGTGTGTGTATTGCTGATCACTGTGCACTGCTGTGTGAATTTTGCTGTGCACTGTAGACTGCTGTGTGTGTATTGCTGATCACTGTACACTGCTGTGTGAATTTTGCTGTGCACTGTAGACTGCTGTGTGGGTATTGCTGATCACTGTACACTGCTGTGTGAGTATTGCTGAGAACTGTACACTGCTTTGTGAGTATTGCTGAGAACTGTACACTGCTGTGTGAGTGTTGCGGTCACTATACACCGATGTGTGTTATTTGCTGATCACTGTACACTGCTGTGTCAGTATTGCTGAGCACTTTACAGTGCGGTGTGGGTATTGCTGATCACTGTGCACTCCGGTGTGAGTGGTCCTGAGCACTGTACACTGCTGTGTGAGTATTGATGAGCCCTGTACATGCTGTGTGAGTGTTGCTGTCACTGTACACTGCTGTGTTTTTTTTGCTGATAACTTTTCACTGCTGTGTGAGTATTGCTGATCACTGTACACTGCTGTGTGAGTATTGCTCAGCACTGTACACTGTTGTCTGAGTATTGCTGATGACTGAACACCGCTGTGTGAACATTGTTGAGCATGTTACACTGCAATAAGGCTATTGCTGATCACTGTACACTGCTGTGTGTTTATTGCTGAACACTGTAAACAGATGTGTGGGTATTCTTGATTACTGTACACTGCTCTGTGTGTATTGCTGAACACTGTACACAGCTGTGTGGGTATTGCTGAGAACTGTACACTGCTGTGCGGCTATTGTGCATCACTGTACAGTGCTGTGTGATTATTGCTGAGCACTGAACACTGCTACGTGGGTATGGCTGATCACTGTACACTACTGTTGTGTGTATTGCTGATTACTATATCCTGCTGTTTGGATATTGCAGATCACTGAACAATGCTGTGTGTGTATTGCTGAGAACTGTACACTGCTGTGTGTGTATTGCTGAGAACTGTACACTGCTGTGCGGCTATTGTGCATCACTGTACAGTGCTGTGTGATTATTGCTGAGCACTGAACACTGCTACGTGGGTATGGCTGATCACTGTACACTACTGTTGTGTGTATTGCTGATTACTATATCCTGCTGTTTGGATATTGCAGATCACTGAACAATGCTGTGTGTGTATTGCTGAGAACTGTACACTGCTGTGTGTGTATTGCTGAGAACTGTACACTGCTGTGTGAGTGTAGCTGTCACTGTACACTGCTTACACTGTTATATGCTGATCTCTGTACACTGCTTTGTGAGTATTGCTCATCACTGTACACTGCTGTGTGGGTATTGCGGATTACTGTACACTGCTGTGTGGGTATTGCTGAGCACAATACACTGGTATGTGGGTATTAATGATCAGTGTACACTGCTATGTGAGTACCACTGATCACTGTAATATGCTGTGTTTTTAATTGCTGATCACTCTTCACTGCTGTCTGTGTATGGCTGAGCATTGCACATTGCGGTGTGGGTATTGCTGAGCACTGTTCACTGCTGTGTCGGTATTGCTGATCACTGTCGACTGCTGTGTGAGTATTCCTTATCACTGTTCACTTTTGTGTGAGTATAGCTGATCACTGTATGATGCTGTGTGAGATTTGTTTAGCACTGTACACTGCAGTGTCGGGATTGCTAATTACTGTACACTGCTGTGTGAGTATTGCTGAGCTCTTTACAGTGCTGTGTGGGTATTGCAGATCACTGTACACTCTGGTGTGAGTATTGCTGAGCACTGTACACTGTTGGGTGGGTATTGCTGAGCCCTGTACACTGCTGTGTGAGTATTGCTGAGCAGTTTACACTGCTGTCTGAGTATTGCTGATCACTGTATACTGCTGTGGGAGTATTTTTGAGCACTGTACACTGCAGTGTGGGTTTTGCTGATCACTGAACACTGCTGTGTGAACATTGATGAGCATGTTACACTGCCATATGGCTATTGCTGAGCAGTGTACACTGTGGTGTGTGTATTGCTGAGCACAGTACACAACTGCGTGGCTATTGCTGATCACTATAGCCTGGTGTTTGAGTATTGCTGAGCACTGTACACTGCTGTGTGGATATTGCTGATCACTGATCACTGCTGTTTGAGTATTGCTTATCACTGTACACTGCTGTGTGGATAATGCTGATCACTGCTGTTTGAGTATTGCTTATCACTCTACTCTGCTGTGTGTTTATTGCTGAGCACTGTACAGTGCTGTTGGGGATTGCTGATCACTGTACACTGCTGTGTGAATATTGCTGAGCTCTGTACACGGCTGTGTGGGTATTGCTGACCTCTGTATACGGCTGTGTGGGTTTTGATGATCACTGTACACTGCTGAGTGTGTATTGCAGATCACTGTGTGTGTATTGCTGCTCAGTGTGCAATGCTGTGTGCATATCGCTTATCACTGTATAGTGCTTTGTGAGTACTGCTGACTACTGTACAGTGCTGTGTGGGTATTGCTGATCAATGTGCAATTCTGTGTGGGTAATGCTGGTCACTGTACACTGCTGTGTGATTACTGCTGATTAATGTACACTGCTTTGTGAGTATTGCAGAGCACTGTACACTGCTGTGTGTGTATTGCTGCTCACTGTACACTGCTGTGTGTGTATTGCTGATCACTGTACACTGCTGTGTGAGTGTTGCTGATCACTGTACACTGCTGTGTGATTATTGCCCTGCACTGTACGCTGCTGTGTGGGTAATGCTGGTCACTGTACACTGTTGTGTGTTTTTTTGTTGATCACTGTACACTGCTGTATGAGTATTGCTGAGCACTGTACACGGCTGTGTGGCTATTGATGATCACTGCACACTGCTGGGTGAGTATTGCTGATCACTGTACTCTGCTGTGCGGGTAATGCTGATCACAGTACACTGCTGTGTGTGTATTGCTGATCGCTGTACTCAGATGTTTGTGTATTGCTGATCAGTGTAATCTACTGTGTGTACATTGCTGATTACTGTACATTGATTTGTGTGGGTTTTGCTGATCACTGTACACTGCTGTGTGTTTATTGCTCATCACTGTACACTGCTGAGTCAGTATTGCTGAGCACTGTATTTTGCTGTGTGTGCATTGCTGATCACTGTACACTGCTGTGTGGGTATTGCTGATCACTGTGCAATGCTGTGTGGGTATTGCTGAACACTGTACACTGCTGTGTGTGTATTGCTGATCACTTTAGACTGCAGTGTGGGTATTGCCGATCATTGTACACTGCTGTGTGAGTTTTGCTGATCACTGTACACTGCTGTGTGAGTATTGCTGATCACTGTACACTGCTGTGTGTGCATTGCTGATCACTGTACACTGCTGTGTGGGTATTGCTGATCACTGTGCAATGCTGTGTGGGTTTTGCTGAACACTGTACACTGCTATGTGGGTATTGCTGATCACTGTACACTGCTGTGTGTGCATTGCTGATCACTGTACACTGCTGCGTGTGTATTGCTGATCACTATACCCTGCTACGTTTGTATTATTGATCACTGTACACTACTGTGTGGGTCTTGTTGATCACTGTACACTGCTATGTGTGTGTTGCTGATCACTGTACACTGCTGTCTGTGTATAGCTGATCACTTTAGACTGCAGTGCGGGTATTGCTTTTCACTGTACACTGCTGTTTGAGTTTTGCTGATCACTGTACACTGCTGTGTGAGTATTGCTGAGCACTGTACACAGCTGTGTGGGTATTGATGATCAGTACTCACTGCTGTATGAGTATTGTTGATCACTGTACACTGCTGTGTGGGTATTGCTGAGCTCTGTACACTGCTGTTTGGGTATTGCTGAGTGCTGTTCACTGATTTGTGTGTATTGCTGATCACTGTACACTGTTGTGTGTTTATTGCTTAGAACTGTAAACTGCTGTGTGTTTATTTCTGATCACTGTACACTGCTGTGTGTGTAATTCTGGTCAATGTGCACTGCTGTGTTTATATTTCTTATCACATGACACTGCTGTGTGAGTACTGCTGACCACTGTACACTGCTGTGTGTTTATTGCGTGAAACTGTACACTGCTGTATGTGTATTGCTGATCACTGTACACTGCTGTCTGAGTACTGCTGATCACTGTACACAGCTGTGTGAATATTGCTGTGCACTGTACACTGCTTTGTGGGTATTGCTGTGAACTGTACACTACTGTGTGAGTGTTGCAGTCACTGTAAACTGCTGTCTGAGTATTGCTGAGCCCTGAACATGCTGTGTGAGTGTTGCTGTCACTGTACATTGCTGTGTTTTTTTTGCTGATAACTTTTCACTGCTGTGTTTTTTTTGCTGATCACTATACACTGCTGTGTGAGTCTTGCTGATCACAGTACACTGCTCTGTGATTATTGCTGAGATCTGTACACTGCTGTTTGAGTATTGCTGATCACTGTACACTGCTGTTTGGGTATTGCTGAGCACTGTACACTGATGTGTGTGTATTGCTGATCACTGTACATTGCTGTGTGTTTATTGCTTAGAACTGTACACTGTTGTGTGTTTATTTCTGATCACTGTACACTGCTGTGTGTGTAATACTGATCAATGTGCACTGCTGTGTTTATATTTCTTATCAAATGACACTGCTTTGTGAGTATTGCTGATCTCTATACACTGCTGTGTGGGTATTTCTGATCACTGTACACTGCTGTGTGGGTATTGCTGATAACTGTACAATGCTGCGTGAGTATATCTGTTCACTATACACTGTGTGTTTTGTTGCTGTCACTGCACATTGCTGTTTGTTTTTTGCTCATCACTGTACACTGCTGTGTGAGTATTGCTGATCAATGTACACTGCTGTGTGGGTATTGATGATCACTGCACACTGCTGTGTGAGTATTGCTGATAACTTTACACTGCTGTGTGGGTATTGCTGATAACTGTACAATGCTGCGTGAGTATATCTGTTCACTATACACTGTGTGTTTTGTTGCTGTCACTGCACATTGCTGTTTGTTTTTTGCTCATCACTGTACACTGCTGTGTGAGTATTGCTGATCAATGTACACTGATGTGTGTTTATTGATGATCACTGCACACTGCTGTGTGTTTATTGCTTAGAACTGTAAACTGCTGTGTATGTAATTCTGATCACTGTACACTGCTGTGTGTGTAATTCTGATCACTGTACACTGCTGTGTTTATATTTCTTATCACATGACACTGCTGTGTGAGTATTGCTGACCACTGTACACTGCTGTGTGGTTATTTCTGATCACTGTACACTGCTGTGTGAGTATTTCTGATCACTGTACAATGCTGTGTGAGTATTTCTGTTCACTATACACTGTGTGTTTTGTTGCTGTCACTGCACATTGCTGTTTGTTTTTTGCTCATCACTCTACACTGCTGTGTGAGTGTTGCTGAGCACGTTAAACTGCTATGTTGATATTGCTGATCACTGTACACTGCTGTGTGAGTATTGTTGATCACTTTACACTGCTGTTTGGTATTGCTGATCACTGTACACTGCTGTGTGTGTGTTGCTGAGCATTGTACACTGCTGAGTATGTATTGATGAGCTTTGTACACTGCTGTGTGTGTACTGTGGGTATTTCTGATCTCTGTCACTGCTGTGTGTGTACTGCTGATCACTATACACTGCTGAATGTGTATTGCTGATCACTGTACACTGCTGTGTGTGTATTGCTGAGCACTGCATGCAGCTGTGAGGGTATTGATGATCACTGCTCACTGCTGTATGAGTATTGTTGATCACTGTACACTGCTGTGTGTGTACTGTGGGTATTTCTGATCACTATACACTGCTGTGTGTGTAATGCTGATCAATGTGCACTGCAGTGTTTATATTTCTTATCACATGACAATTCTCTGTGAGTACTGCTGATCACTGTACACTGCTGTGTGGGTATCGCTGATCACTGTACACTGATGTGCGAGTATTTCTGATCACTGTACACTGCGGTATGAGTATTGCTGAGCACGTTAAACTGCTATTTTGGTATTGCTGATCACTGTACACTGCTGTGTGAGTATTGCTGAGCACTGTACTCAGATCTTTGTGTATTGCCGATCAGTGTAATCTACTGTGTGTGCATTGCTGATTACTGTACATTGATTTGTGTGGGCTTTGCTGATCACTGTACACTGCTGTGTGGGTATTGCTGAGCTCTGTACACTGCTGTGTGTTTTTTGCTGATCAGTGTACACTGCTGAGTCAGTATTGCTGAGCACTGTACACTGCTGTGTGGGTATTGCTGATCACTGTACACTGCTGTGTGGGTATTGCTGATCACTGTGTAATGCTGTGTGAGTATTGCTGAACACTGTACACTGCTGTGTGAGTATTGCTGATCACTGTACACTGCTGTGTGGGTATTGCTGATCACTGTGCAATGCTGTGTGGGTTTTGCTGAACACTGTGCAATGCTGTGTGGGTTTTGCTGAACACTGTACACTGCTATGTGTGTATTGCTGATCACTTTAGACTGCAGTGTAGGTATTGCCGATCATTGTACACTGCTGTGTGAGTATTGCTGATCACTGTACACTGCTGTGTGAGTACTGCTGATCACTGTACGCTGCTGTGGGTGTATTGCTGATCACTATACCCTGCTACGTTTGTATTATTGATCACTGTACACGGCTGTGTGGGTATTGTTGATCACTGTACACTGCTATGTGTGTACTGCTGATCACTGTACACTGCTATGTGTGTATTGCTGATCACTGTACACTGCTGTGTGTGTATTGCTGAGCACTGCATGCAGCTGTGAGGGTATTGATGATCACTGCTCACTGCTGTATGAGTATTGTTGATCACTGTACACTGCTGTGTGGGTATTGCTGAGTGCTGTACACTGATGTGTGGGTATTGCTGATCACTGTACAATGCTGTGTGTGTATTTCTGTTCACTAATACTGTGTGTTTTGTTGCTGTCACTGCACATTGCTGTTTGTTTTTTGCTCATCACTCTAAACTGCTGTGTGAGTATTGCTGAGCACGTTAAACTGCTATGTTGATATTGCTGATCACTGTACGCTGCTGTTTGGGTATTGCTGATCACTACACTGCTGTGTGTGTGTTACTGAACATTGTACATTGCTGTATATGTATTGATGAGCATTGTACACTGCTGTGTGTGCATTGCTGAGCACCGTACACAGCTGTGTGGGTATTGATGATCACTGTGCACTGCTGTTTGGGTATTGCTGTGTGCTGTACACTGATGTGTCTGTATTGCTGATCGCTTTATGCTGCTGAGTGTTAATTGCTTAGAACTGTACACTGCTGTGTGAGTATTGCAGATCCGTGTACACTGTTGTGTGGGTATTGTTGATCTCTGTCACTACCTTGTGTGTATTGCTGATCAATATACACTGCTGTGTGTGTATTGCTGATCACTGTGCCCTGCTGTCTGTGTATTGCTGTTCACTATACACTGCTGAGTGTGTATTGCTGATCACTGTACACTGCTGTGTGTGTAATGCTGATCAATGTGCACTGCAGTGTTAATATTTCTTATCACATGACAATGCTGTGTGAGTACTGCTGACCACTGTACACTGCTGTGTGGGTATCGCTGATCACTGTACAAGGCTGTGTGAGTATTTCTGTTCACTGTACACTGTGTTTTGTTGTTATCACTGCACACTGCTGTTTGTTTCTTGCTCATCACTGTACACTGATGTGCGAGTATTTCTGATCACTGTACACTGCTGTATGAGTATTGCTGAGCACGTTAAACTGCTATTTTGGTATTGCTGATCACTGTACACTGCTGTGTGAGTATTGCTGAGCACTGTACACTGCTGTGTGAGTATTGCTGATCACAGTACACTGCTGTGTGAGTATTGCTGAGCACTGTACACGGCTGTATGGGTATTGCTGATCACTGTACACTGCTGTGTGAGTATTGCTGAGCACTGTACACGGCTGTATGGGTATTGCTGATCACTGCACACTGCTGGGTGAGTATTGCTTTTCACTGTACTCTGCTGTGTGGGTATTGCTGATCACAGTACACTGCTGTGTGTGTATTGCTGATCGCTGTACTCAGATGTTTGTGTATTGCTGATCAGTGTAATCTACTGTGTGTGCATTGCTGATTACTGTACATTGATTTGTGTAGGTTTTGCTGATCACTGTACACTTCTGTGTGTTTATTGCTGATCACTGTACACTGCTGTGTGTTTTTTGCTGATCAGTGTACACTGCTGAGTCAGTATTGCTGAGCACTGTACACTGCTGTGTGAGTAATGTTGATCACTGTGCAATGCTGTGTGTGTATTGCTGAACACTGTACACTGCTTTGTGTGAATTGCTGATCACTGTATACTGCTGTGTGTGTATTGCTGATCACTATACCCCTCTGCGTTTGTATTATTGATCACTGTACACTGCTGTGTGGGTATTATTGATCACTGTACACTGCTATGTGTGTATTGCTGATCACTGTACATTGCTGTGTGTGTATTGCTGATCACTTTAGACGGCAGTGTGGGTATTGCTTATCATTTTACACTGCTGTGTGAGTTTTGCTGATCACTGTACACTGCTGTGTGAGTACTGCTGATCACTGTACACTGTGTGAGTATTGCTGAGCACTATACACAGCTGTGTGGGTATTGATGATCTCTGCACACTGCTGAATGAGTATTGTTGATCACTGTACACTGTGTGAGTATTGCTGAGCACTATACACAGCTGTGTGGGTATTGATGATCACTGTACACTGCTGTGTGGGTATTGCTGAGCACTGTACACGGCTGTGTGGATATTGATGATCACTGCACACTGTGTGTGTATTGCTGATCACTGTACTCAGATGTTTGTGTATTGCTGATCAGTGTAATCTACTGTGTGTGCATTGCTGATTACTGTACATTGATTTGTGTAGGTTTTGCTGATCACTGTACACTTCTGTGTGTTTATTGCTGATTACTGTACAATGCTGTGTGTTTTTTGCTGATCAGTGTACACTGCTGTGTGGGTATTGCTGATCACTGTACACTGCTGAGTTAGTATTGCTGAGCACTGTACACCGCTGTGTGGGTATTGCTGATCACTGTACACTGCTGAGTTAGTATTGCTGATCACTGTGCAATGCTGTGTGGGTATTGCTGATCACTGTACACTACTGAGTTAGTATTGCTGAGCACTGTACACTGCTGTGTGGGTTTTGCTGAGTTCTGTACACTGCTGTGTGTGCATTTCTGATCACTGTACACTGATGTGTGTGTATTGCTGATCACTGTACACTGCTGTGTGAGTATTTCTGTTCACTATACACTGTGTGTTTTGTTGCTGTCACTGCACATTGCTGTTTGTTTTTTGCTCATCACTCTACACTGCTGTGTGAGTATTGCTGAGCATGTTAAACTGCTATGTGGATATTGTTGATCACTGTACACTGCTGTGTGGGTATTGCTGATCACTACACTGCTGTGTGTGTGTTGCTGAGCATTGTACACTGCTGTGTATGTATTGATGAGCATTGTACACTGCAGTGCGGGTATTGCTTATCACTGTACACTGCTCTGTGCGTTTTGCTGATCACTGTACGCTGCTGTGTAAGTTTTGCTGAGCACTGTACACTGCTGTATGAGTATTGTTGATCACTGTACACTGCTGTGTGGGTATTGCTGAGCTCTGTACACTGCTGTTTGGGTATTGCTGAGTGCTGTACACTGCTGTGTGTGTATTGCTGATCACTGTACACTGCTGTGTGAATATTGCTGTGCACTGTACACTGCTTTGTGGTTATTGCTGTGAACTGTACACTGCTGTGTGAGTGTTGCGGTCGCTGTACACTGCTGTGTTTTTTTTTGCTGATAACTTTTCACTGCTGTGTTTTTTTTGCTGATCACTGTACACTGCTGTGTGAGTCTTGCTGATCACTGTACACTTCTGTTTGGGTATTGCTGAGCACAGTACACTGATGAGTGTGTATTGGTGATCACTGTACACTGCTGTGTGTGTAATTCTGATCAATGTGCACTGCTGTGTATATATTTCTTATTAAATTACACTGCTTTGTGAGTACTGCTGACCACTGTACACTGCTGTGTGTGTATTGATGATCACTGTACACTGCTGTGTGGGTATTGATGATCACTGCACACTGCTGTGTGGGTATTGATGATCACTGCACACTGCTGTGTGGGTATTGATGATCACTGCACACTGCTGTGTGAGTATTGCTGAGTACATTAAACTGCTCTGTGTTTATTGCTGATCACTGTACAATGCTGTGTGAGTATTGCTGAGCACTGTACACAGCTGTGTGGGTATTGATGATCACTGCACACTGCTGTGTGAGTATTGCTGATCACTTTACACTGCTGTTTGGGTATTGCTGAGTGCTGTACACTGATGTGTGTTTATTGATGATCACTGCACACTGCTGTGTGATTATTGCTGAGAACTGTAAACTGCTGTGTGTGTAATTCTGATCAATGTGCACTGCTGTGTTTATATTTCTTATCACATGACACTGCTGTGTGAGTACTGCTGATCTCTATACACTGCTGTGTGTGTATTTCTGATCACTGTACACTGCTGTGTGTGTAATTCTGATCAATGTGCACTGCTGTGTTTATATTTCTTATCACATGACACTGCTGTGTGAGTACTGCTGATCTCTATACACTGCTGTGTGTGTACTGCTGATCACTGTACACTGCTGTGTGTGTATTGCTGATCACTGTACAATGGTGTGTGAGTATTTCTGTTCACTACACTGCTGTGTGGGTATTGCTGATGACTGTACAATGCAGTGTGAGTATTTCTGTTCACTATACACTGTGTGTTTTGTTGCTCTCACTGCACATTGCTGTTTGTTTTTTGCTCATCACTCTACACTGCTGTGTGAGTAATGTTGATCACTGTGCAATGCTGTGTGGGTTTTGCTGAACACTGTACACTGCTTTGTGTGTATTGCTGATCACTTTAGTCTGCAGTGTGGGTATTGGCGATCACTGTACACTGCTTTGTGAGTATTGCTGATCACTGTACACTGCTGTGTGTGTATTGCTGATCACTGTATACTGCTGTGTGGGTATTGTTGATCACTGTACACTGCTATGTGTGTGTTGCTGATCACTGTATACTGCTGTGTGGGTATTGTTGATCACTGTACACTGCTGTGTGTGTGTTGCTGATCACTTTAGACTGCAGTGTGGGTATTGCTTATCTCTGTACACTGCTGTGTGAGTTTTGCTGATCACTGTACACTGCTGTGTGAGTACTGATGATCTCTGCACACTGCTGTATGAGTATTGTTGATCACTGTACACTGCTGTGTGGGTATTGCTCAGCTCTGTACACTGCTGTTTGTGTATTGCTGAGCACTGTACACTGATGTGTGTGTATTGCTGATCACTGTACATTGCTGTGTGTTTATTGCTTAGAATTGTACACTGCTGTGTGTGTATTGCTGAGCACTGGTCACTGCTGTGTGTGTAATTCTAATCAATGTGCACTGCTGTGTTTATATTTCTTATCACATGACACTGCTTTGTGAGTATTGCTGACCACTGTACAATGCTGTGTGTGTATTTCTGATCACTGTACACTGCTGTGTGGGTATTGCTGATCACTGTACAATGCTGTGTGAGTATTTCTGTTCACTATACACTGTGTGTTTTGTTGCTGTCACTGCACATTGCTGTTTGTTTTTTGCTCATCACTCTACACTGCGGTGTGAGTATTGCTGAGCACGTTAAACTGCTATGTTGATATTGCTGATCACTACACTGCTGTGTGTGTGTTGCTGAGCATTGTACACTGCTGTGTATGTATTGATGAGCATTGTACACTGCTGTGTGGGTATTGATGATCACTGTACACTGCTGTGTGCGTATTGCTGATCACTGTACACTACTGTTTGGGTATTGCTGTGTGCTATACACTGATGTGTCTGCATTGCTGATCACTTTACTCTGCTGAGTGTTAATTGCTTAGAACTGTACACTGCTGTGTGAGTATTGCTGATCTCTGTCACTGCTGTGTGTGTATTGCTGATCACTATACACTGCTGAGTGTGTATTGCTGATCAATGTGCACTGCAGTGTTACTATTTCTTATCACATGACAATGCAGTGTGTGTACTGCTGACCACTGTACACTGCTGTGTGGGTATCGCTGATCACTGTACAAGGCTGTGTGAGTATTTCTGTTCACTGTACACTGTGTTTTGTTGTTATCACTGCACACTGCTGTTTGTTTCTTGCTCATCACTGTACACTGATGTGCGAGTATTTCTGATCACTGTACACTGCTGTATGAGTATTGCTGAGCACGTTAAACTGCTATTTTAGTATTGCTGATCACTGTACACTGCTGTGTGTGTATTGCTGATCACAGTACACTGCTGTGTGTGTATTGCTGATCACAGTACACTGCTGTGTGTGTATTGCTGATCACTGTACTCAAATGTTTGTGTATCGATGATCAGTGTAATCTACTGTGTGTGCATTGCTGATTACTGTACCTTGATTTGTGTGGGTTTTGCTGATCACTGTACACTGCAGTGTGTTTATTGCTGATCACTGTACACTGCTGTGTGTTTTTTGCTGATCAGTGGACACTGCTGTGTGGGTATTGCTGATCAGTGTACACTGCTGAGTTAGTGTTGCTGAGCACTGTACTCTGCTGTGTGTGCATTGCTGATCACTGTACACTGCTGTGTGGGTATTGCTGATCACTATATACTGCTGTGTGAGTATTGCTGATCACTGTGCCCTGCTGTGTGGTTATTGCTGGTCACTGTACACTGCTGTGTGTTTTTTGCTGATCAGTGTACACTGCTGTGTGGGTATTGCTGATCAGTGTACACTGCTGAGTTAGTGTTGCTGAGCACTGTACTCTGCTGTGCGTGCATTGCTGATCACTGTACACTGCTGTGTTGGTATTGCTGGTCACTGTACAGTGCTGTGTGTGTTTTGCTGACCACTGTACACTGCTGTGTAGGTTTTGCTGATAACTGAACACTGCTGTGTGAGTATTGCTGATCACTGTGCCCTGCTGTGTGGTTATTGCTGATCACAGTACACTGCTGTGTGAGTATTGCTGATCACTGTACACTGCTGTGTGTGTATTGCTGATCACTGTCCGCTGCTGTGTGTGTATTGCTGATCACTGTCCGCTGCTGTGTTGGTATTGCTGGTCACTGTACACTGCTGTGGGTGTATTGCTGATTACTGTACACTGCTGTGTGAGTATAGCTGATCACAGTACACTGCTGTGTGGGTACTGCTAATCACTTTGCACTTCTGTGTGAGTATTTCTGATCACTGTACACTGCTGTTTGTGTATTGCTGAGCAATTTACAACACTGAATGGGTATTGCTGATCAATTTACACTGCTGTGTGGGTATTGCTGATCACTCTACACTGCTGTGTTTGTATTGCTGAACTATGTACACTGCTGTGCGTGTATTGCTGATCACTGTACACTGCTGAGTGTGTATTCCTTATCACGGTACACTGCTGTGTGAGTACTGCTGAACTCTGTAAACTGATGTGTGGGTATTGCTGATTATTTTACACTGCTATGTGGGTATTTCAGATCACTATACGCTGATGTGTGGGTATTGCTGATCACTGTGCACTGTTGTGAGTGTATCACTGATCATTGTACACTGCTGTGTGTGTATTGCTGATCACTGCACACTGCTGCGTGTATATTGCTGATCACTGTAATCTGCTGTGTGTGTATTGCTGATCACTTTAGACTGCAGTTTGGGTATTGCTGATCATTTTACACTGCTGTGTGTGTATTGATGATCACCGTTCACTGCTGTATGTGTATTGCTGATCACTGTACTCTGCAATGCGTGTATTGATGATCATTGTACACTGCTGTGTGGGTATTGCTGAACACTGTAATCTGCTGTGTGTGTATTGCTGATCACTGTACATTGCTGTGTGATTATGCTGATCACTGTACACTACTGTATGTTAATGTCTGATCAGTGTACATTGCTGTGTGGGTTTTGCTGATAACTGTACACTGCTGTGTGAGTATTGCTGATCACTGTGCCCTGCTGTGTGTGTATTGCTGATCACTGTCCGCTGCTGTGTTGGTATTGCTGGTCACTGTACAGTGCTGTGTGTGTATTGATGAGCATTGTACACTGCTGTGTGGGTATTGCTGAGCACTGTACACTGCTATGGGTGTATTGCTGAGCACTGTACACTGCTCTGTGGGTATTGCTGATTACTGTACACTGCTGTGTGAGTATTGCTGAGCACTGTACACATCTGTGTGGGTATTGGTGATCACTGTACACTGCTGTGTGCGTATTGCTGATCACTATATACTGCTGTGTGTGTATTGCTGATCACTGTACACTGCTGTGTGGGTACTGCTAATCACTTTGCACTTCTGTGTGAGTACTTCTGATCACTGTACACTGCTGTTTGTGTATTGCTGAGCAATATACAATACTGAATGGGTATTGCTGATCAATTTACACTGCTGTGTGGGTATTGCTGATCACTCTACACTGGTGTGTGTGTATTGCTGAGCATTGTACACTGCTCTGTGTGGGTAATGTTGATCACTGTACACTGCTGTGTGTGTATCACTGATCACTGTACACTGCTGTGTCTGTATTGCTGATCGCTGTACACTGCTGTGCGTGTATTGCTGATCACTGTACACTGCTGTGTGTGTATTCCTTATCACGGTACACTGCTGTGTGAGTATTGCTGAACTCTGTAAACTGATGTGTGGGTATTGCTGATTATTTTACACTGCTATGTGGGTATTTCAGATCACTATACACTGATATGTGGGTATTGCTGATCACTGTGCACTAAGTGTGAGTACTTCTGTTCACAGTACAGTGCTGTGTGAGTATTGCTGATTAATATACACTGCTGTGTGTGTATTGCTGACCACTGTTCACTGCTGTGTGTGTATTGCTGATCACTGTACACTGCTGTGTTTGTATTGCTGATCACTGTACACTGCTGTGTGTGTATTGCTGATCACTGTTCACTGCTATGTGTGTATTGCTGATCACTGTACACTGCTGTGTGTATTGCTGATCACTGTTCACTGCTGTGTGTGTATTGCTGATCATTGCACACTGCTGTGTGAGTATAGCTGATCACTGTTCACTGCTGTGTGTGTATCACTGATCACTGTACCCTGCTGTGTATGTATCACTGATCACTGTACACCCTGTGTGAGTATTGCTGATCACTGCACACTGCTGTGTGTGTATTGCTGATCACTGTTCACTGCTGTGTGTGTATTGCTGATTAATTTACACTGCTGTGTGTGTATTCCTTATCACGGTACACTGCTGTGTGATTACTGCTAAACTCTGTAAACTGATGTGTGGGTATTGCTGATTATTTAACACTGCTATGTTGGTATTTCTGATCACTATACACTGATGTGTGGGTATTGCTGATCACTGTGCACTGTGTGTGAGTATTGCTGATCACTGTTCACTGCTGTGTGTGTATCACTGATCACTGTACACCCTGTGTGAGTATTGCTGATCACTGCACACTGCTGTGTGTGTATTGCTGATCACTGTTCACTGCTGTGTGTGTATTGCTGATTAATTTACACTGCTGTGTGTGTATTCCTTATCACGGTACACTGCTGTGTGAGTACTGCTAAACTCTGTAAACTGATGTGTGGGTATTGCTGATTATTTAACACTGCTATGTTGGTATTTCTGATCACTATACACTGATGTGTGGGTATTGCTGATCACTGTGCACTATGTGTGAGTATTGCTGATCACTGTTCACTGCTGTGTGTGTATCACTGATCACTGTACACTGCTGTGTGTGTATTGCTGATTAATATACACTGCTGTGTGTGTATTGCTGATTAATATACACTGCTGTGCGTGTATTGCTGATCACTGTACACTGCTGTGTGTGTATTCCTTATCACGGTACACTGCTGTGTGGTTACTGCTAAACTCTGTAAACTGATGTGTGGGTATTGCTGATTATTTAACACTGCTATGTTGGTATTTCAGATCACTGATGTGAGGGTATTGCTGATCACTGTGCACTATGTGTGAGTACTTCTGTTCACAGTACAGTGCAGTGTGGGTATTGCTGATCACTGTGCACTGTTGTGAGTGTATCACTGATCATTGTACACTGCTGTGTGTGTATTGCTGATCACTGTACTCTGCTGTTTGTGTATTGCTGATCACTGTACACTGCTGTGTGTGTATTGCTGATTAATGTACACTGCTGTCTGTGTATTGCTGATCACTGTACACTGCTGTGCGTGTATTGCTGATCACTGTACACTGCTGTGCGTGTATTGCTGATCACTGTACACTGCTGTATGTTTATGGCTGATCAGTGTACATTGCTGTGTGGGTTTTGCTGATCACTGTACACTGCTATGTGGGTTTTGCTGATCACTGTTCACTGCTGTGTGTGTATTGCTGATCACTTTACACTGCTGTGTGATTATTGTTGATCACTGTACACTGCTGTGTGAGTATTACTCAGATCTTTACACTGCTGTCTGATTATTGCTGATCACTGTACACTGCTATCTGGGTTTTGCTGATCACTGTACACTGCTGTGTGGGTATTGCTGATCACTGTACAGTGCTGTGTGTTTATTGCTGATCAGTGCACACTGCTGTGTGGGTATTGCTGATCACTGTACACTGCTGAGTTTGTATTGCTGAGAACTGTTGGCTGCTGTGTGTGCATTGCTGATCTCTGTACACTGCTGTGTGGGTATTGCTGATCATTTTAATCAGTTGTTTGTGTATTGCTGATCCGTGTGCTCTGCTGTGTGTGCATTGCTGATCACTGTACATTGCTTTATGTGTGTATTGCTGATCACTGTACATTGCTGTGTGATTATTGCTGATCACTGTACACTGCTGTGTGTGTATTGCTGATCACTGTACACTGCTGTTTGTGTATTTCTGATCACTTTAGACTGCTGTGTGGGGATTGCTGATCACTGTAAACTGCTGTGTGACTTTTGCTGATCACTGTACATTGTTTGCGTTTGCTGATCACTGTACACTGCTGTGTGAGTATTGCTGAGCAATGTACACTGCTGTGTTTGTGTATTGCTGATCACTGTACACTGCTGTGTGTGTATTGCTGATTTCTGTACACTGCTGTGTGATTATTGCTGATCACTGTACACTGCTGTGTGTTTGTTGCTGATCATTGTACACTGCTGAGTTTATATTGCTGAGCACTGTACACTGCAGTGTGTGTATTGCTGATCACTGTACATTGCTGTGTGGGTATTGCTGAGTGCTGTACACTGATGTGTGTGTTTTGCTGATCACTTTACACAGCTGTGTGTTTATTGCTGACCACTGTACACTGCTGAGTCTTTATTGCTGATCACTGTACACTGCTGTGTGAGTATTGCTGAGCAATGTACACTGCTGTGTGAGTATTGCTGAGCAATGTACACTGCTGTGTGTGTATTGCTGATCACTGTTCACTGCTGTGTGGGCATTGCTGATTTCTGTACACTGCTGTGTGATTATTGCTGATCACTGAACACTGCTGTGTGTGTATTGCTGATCACTTTAGACTGCAGTGTGGGGATTGCTGATCACTGTAAACTGCTGTGTGTCTTTTGCTGATCACTGTACATTGTTTGGGTTTGCTGATCACTGTACACTGCTGTGTGGTTATTTCTGATCAATGTACACTGCTGTGAGTGTGTTGCTGGTCACTGTATACTGCTGTGCGTGTATTGCTGATCACTGTACACTGCTGTGTGTGCATTGCTGATCACTGTGCACTGCTGTGTGAGTATTGCTGAGCAATGTACACTGCTGTGTTTGTGTATTGCTGATCACTGTACACTGTTGTGTGTGTATTGCTGATCACTGTACACTGCTGTGTGTGTATTGCTGATTTCTGTACACTGCTGTGTGATTATTGCTGATCACTGTACACTGCTGAGTTTATATTGCTGACCACTGTACACTGCTGTGTGGGTATTGCTGAACACTGTACACTGCTGCGTGGTTATTTCTGATCAATGTACACTGCTGTGAGTGTGTTGCTGGTCACTGTATACTGCTGTGTGTGTATTGCTGTCCACAGTACACTGTCGTGTCTGTTTTGCTATTCAATCTACACTGCTGTGCGTGCATTGCTGATCACTGTACACTGCTATGTGTGCATTGCTGATCACTGTACACTGCTGTTTGTGCATTGCTGATCACTATACACTGCTATGTGTGCATTGCTGATCACTGTACACTGCTGTTTGTGCATTGCTGATCACTGTACACATCTGTGTGTGCATTGCAGTACATTGATCTGTTTGTATTGCTGATCACTGTACACTGCTGCGTGGGTATTGCTGATCTCTGCATACTGCTATGTGAGTATTGCTTATCACTGTATACCGCTGTGGGTGTATTGCTAGCCACTTTATTCAGATGTTTGTGTATTGCTAATCAGTGTACTTTGCTTTGTGTGGGTATTGCTGATCACACTATACTGCTGTGTGTTTATTTCTGATCACGGTATACTTCCCTGTGTGTATTGCTGATCACTGTACACTGCTGTGTAGGTATTGCTGATCACTTTAGACTGCAGTGTGGGTATGACTGTTCACTGTACACTGCTGTGTGAGTACTGGTTTATCACTGTATACTGCTGTGTGTGCATTCCTAATCACTGTACACTGCTGTTTGTTTATTGATGATCACTTTACACTGGTGTGTGTGTATTGTAGATCACTGTACACTGCTGTGTGTGTATTGCTGATTACTGTACAGTGCGCTGTGTGTATTGCTGATCACTGTACACTGATGTGTGTGTTTTGCTGATAACTGTACACTGTTGTGTAGGTATTGCTGAACACTATTCACTGCTCTGTGTGCATCTCTGATCACTGTACACTGTGGTGTGTGTATTGCTGATCACTGTACTCCGCTGTGTGGTTATTTCTGAGCACTGTACACTGCTGTGAGGATAATGCTGATCACTCTACAATGCTGTGTGTGTATTGCTGATCACTGTACACTGCTGTGTGCGTATTGCTGATCACTGTACACTGCTGTGTGGGTATTGCTGATCACTGTACACTGCTGTTTGTTTATTGATGATCACTTTACACTGGTGTGTGTGTATTGTAGATCACGTTACACTGCTGTGTGTGTATTGCTGGTTACTTTATAGTGCGGTGTGTGTATTGCAGATCAATGTATACTGCTGTGTGTGTTTTGCTGATGACTGTACACTGCTGTTTGGGCATTGCCGATCACTGTACACTGCAGTGTGGGTATTGCCGATCACTGTACACTGCTGTGTGGGTATTGCTGATCACTGTACACTGCTGTGTGGGTATTGCCGATCACTGTACACTGCAGTGTGGGTATTGCCGATCACTGTACACTGCTGTTTGTGTATTGCTGATCACTGTACACTGCTGTGTGAGTTTTGCTGATCAATGTGCACTGCTGTGTGTGTATTGCTGATCACTGTACACTGCTGTGTGGGTATTCCTGCTCACTGTACACTGCTCTGTCGATATTGCTGATCACTGTATACTGCCGTATTTGTATTGCTGTTCACTGTACACTGCAGTGTGGGTATTGCTGATCACTGTACACTGCTGTGTGGGTATTGCTGATCACCGTACAATGTTGTGTGGGTATTGCTGATCACTGTACACTCCTGTGTGGGTATTGCTGATCTCTGTATACTGCTATGTGGGTATTGCCGATCACTGTACACTGCTGTTTGTGTATTGATGATCACTGTACACTGCTGTGTGGGTATTGCTGATCACTGTACACTGCTGTGTGTGTATTGCTGATGACTGTACACTGTTGTGCGGGTATTCCTGCTCACTGTACACTGCTTTGTGTGTACTACTGATCTCTCTACACAGCTGTGCGGGTATTTCTCATCACTGTGCACTGCTGTGCGTGTATTGCTGATGACTGTACACTGCTGTGGGGGTATTACTGCTCACTGTACACTGCTTTGTGTGTACTGCTGATCACTGTACACAGCTGTGCAGGTATTTCTCATCAGTGTACACTGTTTTGTGTGTATTGCTGATCACTGTACACTGCTGTGTAGGTGTTGCTGATCACTTAAGAATGCATTGTGGGTATGACTGATAACTGTACACGGCTGTGTGTATTGCTGATCACTGTACACTGCTGTATGAGTACTGTTTTATCACTGTATACTGCTGTAGGTGCATTCCTATCACTGTGCACTGCTGTTTGTTTATTGATGATCACATTACACTGCTGTGTGTGTGTTGTAGATCACTGTACACTGCTGTGCGTGTATTGCTGATTACTGTACAGTGCGGTGTGTGTATTGCTGATCAATGTACACTGTTGTGTAGGTATTGCTGAACACTATTCACTGCTCTGTGCACATCTCTGATCACTGTACACTGTGGTGTGTGTATTGCTGATCACTGTGCACTGCTTTGTGAGTATTGCTGATCACTGTACACTACTGTATGGGTATTTCTGATCACTGTACACTGTTGTGTGTGTATTGCTGATCACTCTCCACTGCTGTGTGTGTCTTTCTGATCACTGTACACTGCTGTGTGGGTATTGCTGATCACTGTACACTGCTGTGTGAGTATTGCTGTTCACTGTACAATTCTGTGTGGGTATTGCTGATCACTGTATACTGCTGTGTGGGTATTGCTGATCACTGTACACTTCTGTGTGTGTATTTCTGATCATTGTACACTGCTGTATTGGTATTGCTGATCACTGTGCACTGCTATTTTGGTATTGTTGATCACTGTACTCTGCTGTGTGGTTATTTCTGAGCACTGTACACTGCTGTGAGGATAATGCTGATCACTCTACAATGCTGTGTTGGATTGCTGGGCACTGTACACTGCTGTGTGGGTATTGCTGGTCACTGTACACTGCTGTGTGTTTATTGCTGATCACTGTACACAGCTGTGCGGGTATTGCTGATCACTGTACACTGCTGTGTGGGTATTGCTGATCACTGTACACTGCTGTTTGTTTATTGATGATCACTTTACACTGGTGTGTGTGTATTGCTGATTACTTTACAGTGCGGTGTGTGTATTGCAGATCAATGTTACTGCTGTGTGTGTTTTGCTGATGACTGTACACTGCTGTTTGGGCATTGCCGATCATTGTTCACTGCAGTGTGGGTATTGCCGATCACTGTACACTGCTGTGTGGGTATTGCCGATCACTGTACACTGCTGTTTGTGTATTGCTGATCACTGTACACTGCTGTGTGGGTTTTGCTTATCAATGTACACTGCTGTTTATGCATTGCTGATCACTGTACACTGCTGTGTGTGCTATGCTGATCACTGTACACTGCTGTTTGTGCATTGCTGATCACTGTACACTGCTCTGTCAATATTGCTGATCACTGTATACTGCCGTATTTGTATTGCTGTTCACTGTACACTGCTTGTGTGCATTGCTGATCACCGTACACTGTTGTGTGGGTATTGCTGATCACTGTACACTCCTGTGCTGATTGCTGTATTACACTCCATTGCTGATCTCTGTATACTGCTATGTGGGTATTGCCGATCACTGTACAGTGCTGTTAGTGTATTGCTGATCACTGTACACTGCTGTGTGGGTATTGCTGATCAATGTACACTGCTGTGTGTGTATTGCTGATCACTGTACACTGCTGTGTGGGTATTGCTGATCAATGTACACTGCTGTGTGTGTATTGCTGATCACTGTACACTGCTGTGGGTATTGCTGATCACTTTACAATGCTGTGTGGGTATTTCTGAGCACTGTACACTGCTGTGTGTGTATTGCTGATCACTCTCCACTGCTGTGTGTGTATTTCTGATCACTGTACACTGCTGTGTGGGTATTGCTGATCACTGTACACTGCTGTATGGGTATTTCTGATCACTGTACACTGTTGTGTGTGTATTGCTGATCATTCTCCACTGCTGTGTGTGTATTTCTGATCACTGTACACTGCTGTGTGGGTATTGCTGATCACTGTACACTGCTGTATGGGTATTTCTGATCACTGTACACTGTTGTGTGTATATTGCTGATCACTCTCCACTGCTGTGTGTGTATTTCTGATCACTGTACACTGCTGTGTGGGTATTGCTGATCACTGTACACTGCTGTGTGAGTATTGCTGTTCACTGTACAATTCTGTGTGGGTATTGCTGATCACTGTATACTGCTGTGTGGGTATTGCTGATCGCTGTACACTTCTGTGTGTGTATTTCTGATCACTGTACACTGCTGTATTGGTATTGCTGATCACTGTGCACTGCTATTTTGGTATTGTTGATCACTGTACTCTGCTGTGTGTGTGTTGCTGATCACTGTACACTACTGTGTACGTCTTGCTGATCACTGCACATTGATGTGTGTGTATTGCTGATCTCTGTACACTGATGTTTGATTATTGCTGATCACTATACACTGTGTGTGTATTATTGATCACTGTACACTGCTGTGTGGGTATTTTTGATCACTGTGTACTGCTGTATGGTATTGCTGATCACTGTACACTTTTTTATGGGTATTGCTGATCACTGTGCACTGCTATGTGTATATTGTTGATCACTGTACTCTGCTGTGTGTGTATTGCTTGTCACTGTACACTTCTGTGTGGGTATTGCTGATCACTGTACACTCCTGTGTGCGTATTGCTGATCACTGTACATTGATATGTGTATATTGCTGATCTCTTTACACTACTGTGTGTGTATTTCTGATCACTGTACACTGCTGTATTGGTATTGCTGATCACTGTGCACTGCTATTTTGGTATTGTTGATCACTGTACTCTGCTGTGTGTGTATTGCTGATCGCTGTACACTACTGTGTACGTCTTGCTGATCACTGTACATTGATGTGTGTGTACTGCTGATCTCTGTACACTGATGTTTGATTATTGCTGATCACTATACACTGTGTGTGTATTATTGATCACTGTACACTGCTGTGTGGGTATTTTTGATCACTGTGTACTGCTGTGTGGGTATTGCTGATCACTGTACACTTTTTTGTGGGTATTGCTGATCACTGTGCACTGCTATGTGTATATTGTTGATCACTGTACTCTGCTGTGTGTGTATTGCTTGTCACTGTACACTTCTGTGTGGGTATTGCTGATCACTGTACACTCCTGTGTGCATATTGCTGATCACTGTACATTGATGTGTGTGTATTGCTGATCTCTTTACACTGCTGTGTGTGTAATGCTGATCACTATACACTGTTGTTTATGTATTACTGATCACTGTACACTTCTGTGTGTGTATTACTGATCACTGTACACTGCTGTGTGTGTATTACTGATCACTGTAAACTGCTGTGTGGGTATTGCTGATCACTGTACACTCCTGTGTGCGTATTGCTGATCACTGTACATTGATATGTGTATATTGCTGATCTCTGTACACTGCTTTGTGAGTTTTGCTGATCACTGTCCACTGTTGAGTGTGTATTACTGATCACTGTACACTGCCATGTGTGTATTACTTATCACTGTACACTGCTGTGTGGGAATTGCTTTTTGCTTTTTTTTCATTCATGGGATGTTGGCAATTTCTGTTTGAACAGCTTTGATTGCTCATCCCTAATTTCCCTTGAGAAATTTGTGGTGAGCAGCCTTCTAAATCTGCTCCAGTCCCTGTGGTGTAGGTACACTCACAATGCTGTTAGGAAGGGAGTTCCCAGATTTTGTGAGAGTGAAGGAATGGCAATATATTTCCAAGAAAGGGTGGTGAGTGACTTTAAGTGGAACTTCCAGCTGATGGTGTTCCCATCTATCTGCTGCCCTTGTCCTTCTAGATGGTAGCGGCATTAGGTTTGGAACGTGCTGCTTTTGGAGCCTTGGTGAGTTCCTGCAGTGCATCTTGTAGATGATACACAGTGCTGCGACTGTGCATCAGTGGTGAGGGGAGTGAATGTTTGTGGATGTGGTGCCAATCAAGTGGACTGCTTTGTCCTGCATGGTGTCAAGCTTCTTGAGTGTTGTTGGAGCTGCACTCATCCAGGCAAGTGGGGAGTATTCCATCACATTCCTGACTTGTGCCTTGTAGATGGTGGACAGGTTTTTGGGAGTCAGGAGGTGGGTTACTCGTCGCAGGATTCCTAGCCTCTGACCTGCTCTTGTAGCCACAGTATTTATATGGCTAGTCCAGTTCAGTTTCCAGTCAGTGGTAACCCCCAGGATGTTAATAGTGGGGGATTCAGCGATGGTAATGCCATTGAACATCAAGGGGCGATGGTTAGATTCCCTCTTGTTGTAGATAGTCATTGACTGGCATTTGTGTGGAACGAATGTTACTTGCCACTTGTCAGCCCAAGCCTGGATATTGCCCAGGTCTTGCTGCATTTGGACATGAACTGCTTCAGTATCTAAGGAGTCGTGAATGGTGCTGAATATTGTACAATCATCAGCAAACATCCCCACTTCTGACCTTATGATGGAAGGAAGGTCATTGATGAAGCAGCTGAAGATGGTTGGGCTGAGGACACTACCCTGAGGAACTCCTGCAGTGATGTCCTGGAGCTGAGATGACTGACCTCTAACAACCACAACCATCTTCCTTTGTGCTAGGTATGACTCCAACCAGTGGAAAGTTTTCCCCCTGATTCCCATTGATTCCACTTTTGCTCGGGCTCCTTGATGCCACGCTCGGTCAAATGCTGCCTTGATGCCGAGGACTGTCACTCTCACCTCACCTCGGGAGTTCAGCTCTTTTGTTCATGTTTGAACCAAGGCTGTAATGAGGTTTGGATCTGAGTGGCCCTGGAAGAACCCAAACTGGGCATCAGTGAGCAGGCTATTGCTAAGCAAGCGCCGCTTGATAGCACTGTTGATGACCCCTTCCATTACTTTACTGATGATCGACAGTAGACTGATGGGGCAGTAATTGGCCGGTTTGGATTTGTCCTGCTTTTTGTGTACAGGACATACCTGGGCAATTTTCCACATAGCTGGGTAGCTGCCAGTGTTGTAGCTGTACTGGAACAGCTTGGCTAGGGGCACTGCAAGTTCTGGAGCACAAGTCTTCAGTGCTATTATTGGAATATTGTCAGGGCCCATAGCCTTTGCAGTATCCAGTGCCTTCAGCCGTTTCTTGATATCATGTGGAGTGAATTGAATTGACTGAAGACTGGCACCTATGTTGCTGGGGACCTCCGGAGGAGGCCGAGATGGATCATCCACTCAGCACTTCTGGCTGAAGATTGTGGCAAATGCTTCAGCCTTATGTTTTGCACTGATGTGCTGGGCTCCTCCATCATTGGAGGAGGAGGCTCCACAAATATCCCCATCCTCAGTGAGTTGTTTAATTGTCCACTGCCATCCACCGCCATTCACGACTGGATGTGGCAGGACTGCAGAGCTTAAATCTGATTCATTAGTTGTGGGATTGCTTAGCTCTGTCTATCACTTGCCACTTATGCTGTTTGGCACAGAAGTAGTCCTGTGTTAAAGCTTCACCCGGTTGACACCTCATTTTTAGGTATGCCTGGTGCTGCTCCTGGCATGCTGTCCTGCACTCTTCATTGAACCAGGGTTGATCCCCTGGCTTGATGGTAATGGTAGAGTGGAGGATATGTTGGGCCATGAGGTTACAGATTGTGTTTGTGTACAATTCTGCTGCTGCTGATGGCCCACAGTGCTTCATGGATACCCAGTCTTGAGTTGCTAGATCTGTTTGAAATCTATCCCATTTAGCATGGTGGTAGTGCCACACAACCCATTGGAGGGTATCCTCAATGTGAAGGCGGGACTTCGTCTCCACATGGACTGTGCGCTGGTCACTCCCACCGATACTGTCGTGGGCAGATGCACCTGCGGCAGGCAGGTAGGTGAAGATGAGGTCAAGTTTGTTTTTCCCTCACCACCTGCCGCAGACCCATCTAGCAGCTATGTCATTTAGGACTCAGCCAGCTCGGTCAGTAGTGGTGCTACAGAGCCACTTTTGGTGATGGACATTGAAGTCCCCCACCCAGAGAACATTCTGCCCCATTGCCACCCTCAGTGCTTCCTCCAAATGGTGTTCAGCATGCAGGAGCACAGCTGAGGGAGGGCGGTACGTGGTAATCAGCAGGAGGTTTCCTTGCCCATGTTTGACCTGATGCCATGAGACTTCATGGGGTCTGGACTCGATGTTGAGGACTCCCAGGGCTACTCCCTCCCGACTGTATACCACTGTGCCGCCACCTCTGCTGGGGCTGTCCAGCCCGTGGGACAGGACATACCCAGGGATGGTGATGGAGGTGTCTGGGACATTATCTGTAAGATATGATTCCATGAGGATGACTATTTCAGGTTGTTGCTTGACTAGTCTGTGAGATAGCTCTCCCAATTTTGGTACTAGCCCCCAGATGTTGGCAAGGAGGACTTTGCAGGGTTGACAGGGCTGGATTTGCTGTTGTGTTTCCGGTGCCTGAGTTTTCCTTCCTTTAAGACTTTCTGGCAGTTTGATACAACTGAGTGGCTTGCTAAACCATTTAAGAGGGCATTTAAGAGTCAACCACATTGCTGTGGATCTGGAGTCACATGTAGGCCAGACCAGGTAAGGACGGCAGATTTCCTTCCCTGAAGGATATTCGTGAACCAGATGTGATTTTACAACAATTGATGATAGTTTCATGGTCACCATTAGAGACTGGCTTTATATTTCAGTTGATTAATTGCTGTGTTGAGATTTGAACCCATGTCCCCAGAGCCTCCGCAATTTTCATGCACTTTCCCGATATTCTTCAATCTTCCATTTTCTGAGCATATAATCTTAAATTAAAATGAAAATGTTGAATAATCATAGTCATGCTTTCACGCAGCTTAAAATATTGATTCCTTGTTCTGAACTCTGAAAACCTGTTCAGTTTTTAATGATAATCCAAAGTTGCTCACTTCGGAACTGCTTACATAATTTTCGATGTTGGCTGCCTTGAGTGCACATCCACAGGAAACCAGTTTCATAATTTGATAATTGAATCAAATCCTGAGCTGGTCAATTATTCTGGATTGGTTCAAAACAATTCAGAAAACAACACCAGTTTCTGCTGCACAGACTCTAAGTTTAACATCACTGGCAACTTTCACTGTCAACAGCAAAATATCACACATTCATACACACTTTTAGAGATGCTAACAAATCAGCAGCCTTTTCCATTTTAAAGAAAAAACATGAAATGCTGAAAAAAACTGTACCAATTTCTCCCTCCCAACAATTTTCATTTTTGCCTTGCATTTTGAGCATCTTTCTCCGAACAATTTTGCTACAGTCACAAGTGTGCAACCCAGGGGTTTTATTGAGCTCTTTTATAACACAGTGTGCTCTGAAAGGTCTCATATTTACTCTGCTGACATTAACTCTGCATCCTCAGGCACAATGGTGTTTTTTTTTTAATTTTCCAAGACTGTAGCAGCCATTGATTGCATTTGATCCACCTCACACCATCCCAGGCTCTCATTCTCTATGAGGATTTCCCCATATGTTATCATACCTTGCTGCTTCATTCATGGTTCTCTCTGCACAGAATGGGCAGCATATCACAACAGCTTAGTCCTCCTCTCGGGGAATCATTATTCTCTATCAGAACATCAAAGTGCTCAACCCCACCACTTCTAGTAGGGGAAAAAGATGCATAATTCCCTTAATCGCCAACAGATGTTTTGTGATTCCCCCTCTTCCTGCTATTCTCATAGCACCTTTTTGAAAGATTTTGTTACCTCCATTTTCAACTTGACTGGAGCTTGGAAAGCCTTTGCCATGAGGTTATATATACCACAGTGTTCCTATCCCTGGTTAATCCGCGGTACAGATGGATCATCTGTGGATTTCTGCACATCTTTCAGTTTTTTATACACAACACAGCCTCTCCCAAGCTGGTTCACCAGCTCGTAAGAGATTATAAAGGAACCTGAACAAATAGTCAACATGTTTTATTCATCGATTTCAAAGAACATGCAGCAGTGACAGAACCAGCAAGCTGACACATGCATAAAACACAATTCTTATGCTCTAGAATGGTTCAGTTAAATCCATTAATACAACAGACAAGATGTCACCTGATTCTGCAGGGTGGACCATTGAACTCAGGGCTGTCCTTTTTCTCTTTGGAACAGCTTCTACTGTTTTATACCTTGCCTTCTATAGAATGATACGGCACAGAAGGAAGCCATTCACCCATCTTGTAAGTGTTGGCACTTGGGAAAATGCATTTTTCCCTCAGCCCTGTAGACTTTTTTCCCCTTCAGTGCTTATCCAATTCTCTTTCTTAATATGTCCCTATTGAATATACCTGCAACTGTCCTTTCAACTGTACATTACAGATCACAACAACCTGCTGCATCTACAGCCACATCAAGGAAAATTGGTCAAAAGTTAAAATTATCTAAATGCATGAAGAATTTGTAACAAGATAGAGATATATGAAAACAAAGATGAGAATTTGATTAATTAATCTATGTCCTTATCCTCCCTATCTCTGTAATCCCCTCCAGCCCCACAATCCACTGAGATAGCTGTGCTTCTCCAGTTCTGGCATCTTGAACATTCCTGATTTTAACCATTCCACCATTGATGGCTGTGCCTTCATCTGCCTACACCCTAAACTCGGGAATTCTATCCCCTGTCTCTCTCTCTCTACTTCACTTTCCTTCTTTAAGACTCCGCTTAAACCCTAACTTTTTGACGGTGCTTTTGGCCATCCACTCAGTCATGCCTTCCATGGCTTTGTGTCAAGTTTTACTTCATAACCCTTCTGTGAGGTGTCTGGGACTGTTTTATTCAGCTGAACACACTGGGCGGAGTCACACCAGCTTTGCACTAAATGCGATAGCAGGCGGTTAAAGGATTTTTTGCCAATGGCAGGTTTTCACGCACATGGACAGTTCTTCCAGCCTAGAACTACTGCAAATAAGACATGGCCTCAAAAGACAAGGAGTCTGAAAATTTCACCCCCCAACCCCACCCCCGGTTTAGTGACCCGTCCCTTGAGCGCCTTTCGGATACCATGGTGGAGGCCCGTTATGATGTCCTCTACCTCAGTTCAGGCCACAGGATGGGAAGCAACATCACCAATTTGGCTTGGGAGGCAGTGGCAGTGGTGGTCAGTGCCAAGAAGAGATTGGCCACCCAATGCAGATGAATGACCTCATCCATGCCGCCAGGGTAAGGCAACCATCTTATCACCCTAAACTCACACAATCACAAGCCCATCACGCACTTACTGGCATCTCTCTCACTGCCAGCTCAAAGGACATCACCACTCACTCTCTCACACACAACCTCACATCTCCATCTGGCCCTATCTCGTCTAGAGGCTGCCTCCTCAGCCCTCACCATCTTGAGGCCACTTGCACAGATCAACATGTGCCCCCACTCCCCGCCACACACACCCCGGGATATCCCCTTTCCCTATACAGCCCTTGCCTTACAGCCTCTTCCTTTGCCTGAGGCCACTTCTCCCCCTTCCCTAAGCAAGCCCTAGCCCAACAGCCACTGAAATGAGAACTCACCCGCCATCGAAACGACGTTTTTCCTGGGAATGGATGATTAATGAGGCAGGTTTGGGATGATACAGCGTGAAAAGCCGCCATTGTGGCCAACAGGTAAAATGTTCTTTTTTCCCGCTCGCCACCCCACTTAGTGCAAATCTGGGACGATTTTCACCATATCGTTTGACAAACTATCAAACAGGAAATTAGACGAGCATGTTGCAAGATAATACAATAATTGTTGAGGGTTTTAATCTTCATATAGACCAAACTGGTAAAATTAACTGAGAGGATGACTTTTACAGAATGTATTTGAGACCATTTTCTAGCCCAATATATTGAGGAATCACCTAGGGAATAGAATATTCTACATCTCGTGTTATGCAGTGAGACAAAATGTCAACATTTTCATTTTCTCATAGTGAAGGATCCTCTGGGGAACAGTAATCATAATATGATGAATTTTTAAAATAAGTTTGAGGTAATAAGCAAAAAAGAATGAATGAAATTAGAAGAACCAATATTGGGCCGTACCTCGGGTGGTAGTTGTGAGTAAAGAATTTTTTAAAAAGAAATAATCTATTTTTAAACAAAACTGATTAGAGAAGAATGAAGGGGGAATTTGCAGAGGTAACTGGGAAACTAGATTTAAAAATATGATGGTAGGTAACTAATGGCAAACATTTAAATAAATAATTCACAATTCTCAATGGATAAACATTCCCCTGAGGAATAAAAACTCCACTAGAAACGTAGTATAGCCATGACTAACGAGAGAAGTCAAGGACAGCCTGAGATTAAAAGAATAGGCGTACAATATTGTCATAAGGAGCAGTAAGCTTGAGGATTGAAAGGGTTTTTAAACATCAGAGAAGGATGAGCAAATAAATTATTAAGAGTGAGAAAATATGAGAACAAACTAGCAAGAAATATAAAAACTGATTGTAAGACCTTCTACTAGTGTGTAAAATGGAAAGGATCAGCAAATATAAATGTGAGTCTCTTAGAAGTAGAGTCAGGATAAGTTATAATGGGCAGTAAGCAAATATTTTATATCTGTCTTCACTGTGGAAAATGCAGAGAAAATTTGCAGGGAACCAAGGGCTTAATGAGAGTGAGAAACTTAAAGTAACTAACATTAATAAAGAAAAATATTGCAGAAATGAATGGGTAATGGCTCTGGCAGGTTTTCACGGGTGCAGGGTATCATCAACTAGACACTCATAGCAACCTAGGCTCCCTCAGATTATCCAGGAGTATTCATCAATGTGCACAAGGCTGCTGAGGAGCAGTCGTGATGCTTTTGTCCTGTCGTAGACATAACTCCTTGATATCTTCACAACTCGAAGCAGAGTTACTGGCTGACTGCTTGGAGACAAGAGATACCCACTTAAAATGTGACTAATGACACCTCTCAGAAACTTGAGAAATGAGGCCCAGGAGTGCTGCAGAGAATGTTATATTACAATAAACTTTGAGAATGAACAGACCATCTTGAAGATGTGTTTTAGGTTCCTGGACTGACCTGGAGGTGCACCAGCTTCGGTCTCCAGAATGTTCATGGGGTGCTGCACCCTGCATACCATTACTCAGCAACCAGGGACTTCCTCCAGGAGAAGCAGAGCACAGAGTGCAGAGCTTCAGAGCAGGAGGAACAAGCAAAGGAGGTGGAAAATGGTGAGGTCAATGCACCATTAACACTGCACTTTGATCCCTGGGATTTCCTAATTAATGTGATGTTCTTTTCAGTTCCACCAGTGTCACCATGATACAATCTCAAGCAAAAGGCACATTTGTAACTATGCCCAACCCATGCCACAAAGCAGTTCTACAGGCAGCAAACCCTTACAAATGGTCACACATTGGTCTCCATCAACTCAGATCTTCCCATTCATTGTCAAACAACTGAAAAGGCCATTTGCCACCCAGCAACCAAAAATGTGTAAGATGGAAAAATTTTGCTAAAAAATTGAGATGAACCAGATTTAAGGTAATTGGAAAAGAAGCAATAGCGACATGAGGAGAAACTTTCTCACACAGCGAGTGGTTACGGCTGGGAATACACTGCCTGATAGTTTGGTGGAGGCAGGTTCAATCAAGGAATTCAAGTGGGAATGGGATAATTATCTGAAAAGGAGGGATGTGCAGAGTTACAAGGAGAAGGCATTAGGTGACTTGCTCCTTTGGAGAGTGTCGTACTCTGATGTATAATATACCTTTTAAAAAATGTTGTAATGTAAGATCACATGATCTTGGTACACAATAGCAGAGTATCGCAGGCTACCTCTGTGTGAGAGAGTCTTGAATTAGAGTCTGAAGAGTGAAGACAGAGTTTTGAGTTGTAAGCACACAAGTGTAACTGCTGAGTTCCTTTTGTAAATAAACAGAATGTGTTCATTCCAAGAACGATCTACTGATCTTCTCTGTCTTGGTACTAACTTGGTCACTTGGAAACAAGTGTGCCACCCGGATCCTTTAGCCCCAACAAATCAGGGCACTGGATCCAACAAACTGGCGACGAGAGTAAAAGCAAGAAAAGACCAGGTAAAAAGCAAAAAAGAGCGAAGGAAATTAGAAGAACTGAAATCGGGCCGTCTCTCACACGATAGTTGTAAGTAAAGAATAATTTTCGTCCTGATCGTCGAAGCAATCCCCTCAGAACATGCCGGAATTTGGAAGAGTGGAGCCTTTCGATCCAACCTCAGACAGTTGGTCTCATTATGTTGAATGCTTCATGTTCTTCCAGGTGGACAACGTTGTGGGAGAGGGGAAGAAGCGTGTGATCCTTGCATTAACGTGTGGGAGTAAGACACATGGATTAATTTGAAATTTGTTGGCACCCAATGCTTCAGATTCAAAAAGCTTTGATGACTTAGTGAACCTCGTAAAGAATCATTACCAGCCAAAACCTTTGGTAACAATGCAGTTCAAATTTAACTCAAGGAGTAGAGCCAAGGAGAGATGGTTGTTATGTGGCAAATCTGAAGCAATTAACTGAATATTGGGAGTTTAATACACCTATGAATGATGTGCTTAGAGATTGTTTGGCATGTGGTATAAATCAAGATGTGATTCAGAAGAGATTACCGTCTGACACAAATTTAGAATTTCAGAAGGCATTGGAAATCTCTCTGGTGATGGAAGGTGCAGTGCGAGACTCGAAAGCCGAACAGGGAGTGCAAGATAATGCCGTCTTCCACATTGGGCGGGGAGCCTCAGCTAAAAATAGCGCAAAAGTGTAAGGCTTTACTTAGAAGCAGGAAGCAGGAAGCAGCCATCGCTAGCAGACGAATTAAAAGGGATAACTTAGCAGCAAAAACATGGCATAATAGGAACAGAGATGGAAGCAGACAACCTTGTAATGAACCACAGTTTAAAAAGATTGAATGTTATTTTTTTGCCATCAAAATGGACACCTCATGAGACATTGTAAAGACAGAATCAGGCCGTCTTTCAGACAAAAGCAAAAACCCAAAGCCTGAATTAATAGATTCTGATATTTATTCATTATCTATTTTAAAGGTAGGAAGAACAGAACCTATCTTTGTAACCATGAGAGTGAATGAGAGTCCTATCAGAATGGAGGTGGGTACTGGAGCAGCCACTAAAGTGGTAGGTGGGCATAGTTTCAATTACCTGAATCACGGGGAACGTAAACTAAATTCGGAAGAAGCTGATGCCAAATTGAAAACTAACATGGGAGAAGACATACAAATCAGGGGCACATGTAAATTCACAGTACACTACGGAGCTCAAACAGTGAAATTACCCTTGATAGTAGTAGTAGGCGAGGGACCTGGTCTCCTCGGACAAAACTGGCTGAAAGAAATTAAATTGGAATGGGCTGAAATCCTCCAACTGAGAACTAATGGGCTATCAGAGCTACATCAAAAATATGCCTCAGTTTTCAAGGACAAAATTGGAAAGATTGAGGGGCTACAAGCAAAAATTCATAAAGATCCAGAGACAACACCAAGATTTGTGAAGTCAAGGCCAGTACCTTATCCAATGTGGGATAAGGTAGATGCCGAACTGGACAGATTAGAAAAACTGGGAGTGATACAACCAGTGCAGTTTTCAGAGTGGGCAGCACCAATTGTACCTGTTCTCAAACCTGACCGAAGCATTCGAATATGTGGGGACTACAAATTAACAGTTAAGAAAGTGACAAAATTGGATAGACAGCCCATACCTAAAATTGAAGACTTGTACACTAAACTGGCAGATCGAACTGCCTACGCGAAGCTAGATATGAGTCATGCTTATCAACAATTGAAATTAGAGAAGTTTATCACCATAAATACACAGAATGGATTGTACCAATACACCCATTTACCATTTGGCGTGTCTTCTGCTTGCGCCATATTCCAACAAACTATGGAAAACTTAAAACAGGGAATGCCCCATGTTGTAGTTTATTTGGATGAATCACTAAAAAGGAACTTTTGATGCACTTGGAAGAACCATAAAACCATAGAACCATAGAAATATTACAGCACAGAAGGAGGCCATTTGGCCCATCTTGTCCATGCCAGCCCGAGGACACCCAGCTGCCCTTTCTAATCCCACCTTCCTGCACCCGGCCCATAGCCCTGCAGCTTACAGCACATTAGGTGCAGATCCAGGTACTTTTTAAAAGACTTTAGAGTTTCTGCCTCGACCACCTACTTGGGCAGCGAATTCCAGACACCCACTACCCTCAGCATAAAAATGTTCTTCCTCATGTCCCCCCTACCACCTTCTGCCACTTATCTTGAATCTATGTCCCCTGGTTCTAGAATTTCCAAGGGAAAAATTTTACACTGTCCACTCTATCTATTCCCCTCATAATTTTGTACACCTCAATCAAGTCACCTCTCAGCCTTCTTTGTTCTAAGGAAAATAACCCCAACCTACCCAATCTCTCCTTGTAGCTACACTTTTCTAACCCTGGCATCATTCTTATAAACCTCCTCTGCACTCTCTCCAGAGCTGTTATGTCCTTTCTGTAATGTGATGACCAGAACTGCACACAATACTCCAGTTGTGGCTTCATCAGTGTTTTATACAATTCCAACATTATATCCTTACTTTTATATTCTATACCTCTGCCAATGAAGGAGACCATTCCATATGCCTTCTTTAAAACCTTGTCTACTTGAACTGCTGCCTTCAGGGACCTGTGTACTTGTATGCCAAAATCTCTCACTTCATCTACCCCTCGTAGTATATTCCCATTTATTTTGTAATCCCTGTAACTGTTTGACCTCCCTAAATGTATGACCTCACTCTTCTCTATGTTAAAATCCATCTGCCACTTTACCGCCCACTTCACCAACCCATATATATTGTTTTGGAGATTATGGCTATCCTCTACACTACCCACTACTTGGCCAATCTTTGCGTCATCTGCAAATTTCCCAATCGTGCCCCCCACGTTCACGTCCAAATCGTTAATATATAACGCAAACAGCAAGGGTCCCAACACCAAGCCCTGTGGAACACCACTTGAGACAGCTTTCCATTTGCAAGGGCATCCATTGACCATTACCCTCTGTTTCCTATTACAAAGCCAACCTTTTATCTAGTTTGCCACATTACCATGAATCCCATGGGCTTTTACTTTCCTGACCAATCTGCCATGTGGGACCTTGTCAAATGCCTTGCTAAAATCCATGTACACAACATCCACTGCACTACCTTCATCAACCCTTCTTGTCACTTCCTCAAAGAATTCAATCAAATTTGTGAGGCAAGACCTTCCTTTAACAAATCCATGCTGACCATCCCTGACTAGTCCATGACTTTCTACATGACAGTTAATCCTATCTCTCAGGATTGATTCTACTAATTTGCTCACCACCGATGTAAGACTAACTGGCCTATAATTGTTTGGCATTTCCTTTGATCCCTTTTTAAACAATGGAACTACGTTTGCATTTCTCCAGTCCTCCGGTACTTCCCCTGTATCTAGTGAAGATTGGAAAATCATCCTTAGAGCATCTGCTATCTCCTCCCTGACTTCCTTCAGCAGCCTCGGAAACAATCCATCTGGCTCTGATGACTCATCAACTTTCAAGGAATCAACCCTTCGAGTACTTCCTCTCTCTTTATGACTATCCCGTCCAATATCTCGCAGTGTTCCTCCTGGACTATTATATCTACATCCTCCCTTTCCTTTGTAAACATGGAGACAAAATATTCATTCAAAACCCTTCCCACAGCCTCTGCATCTACACACAAGTTTCCATCTTCATCTCTGATAGGTCCCACTTTTTCCTTAACTAACCGTTTAGCATTAATGTATTGGTAAAACATCTTTGGGTTATCTTTAACGTTACTTGCTAATCTTTTTTCATGCCCTTTATTTCCTTATTTCCTTTTTTACTTCATCCCTGCACTTCCTATATTCGTCCAGGCTATCTGCAGTGCTTAGTTCTTTGTGCCTATCGTACGCTTTCTTTTTCTGTTTGATCTTCCCCTGTATTCCTCTCGACAACTAGGGGGTCTAGATTTGGCAGTACCACTTTTATTTTTGTAGGGAACATGCCTACTTTGTACAATTAGGATCTCACTTTTTAGTGCTTCCCACTGGTTTTCCATTGTTTTATCCTTCAGCAGTGCTGTCCAGTCCACCTCAGCCAAGTCCCTTCCCATTTCTGCAAAATTTGCCTTCCCCCAGTTCAAGACTTTTACCCCTGCCTTATCTCTGTCCTTTTCCATGGTAATGCTAAATCTAACTGAATTGTGATCACTACCCCGATATGGCCGCCAACTGTCACTTCACCCACTTGCCCTTCTTCATTCCCCAAGACTAGGTTTAGAATTGCAGCTCCTCTTTTTTGTAATTTTTTGTCACTAATTGGTTGAAAAAATTTTCCTGGACCCACTGCATGAATTTTTCTCCCTCAGTGCCCCTTATATTGTTTGAATCCCTGTTGATATTAGGATAGTTGAAGTCTCCTACTATTATTGTCCTCTTGTTCTTACAAGCAGAAATTTGCCTACATATTTATTCTTCTATCTCCCTTTCACTATTTGGGGGTCGGTAGTATATTCCCAGTAGTGTGATTGCTCCTTTTTTATTTCTAAGCTCAATCCATAAAACCTCGTTTGTTGATCCATTTAGTATATCATCCCTTCTCACAATTGGAATTGATTCTTTAACCATTAGTGCTACCCCGCTCCCCCTCCCCCCCACCCCCACCCCCCCCTTTTTTTATCTCCTACTCTATCATGTCTGAAGACTCTATAACCAGGGATATTAAGCTGCCAGTTTTGTCCCTCCTTTAGCCAGGTCTCCGTTATAGCAATGACATCTTGCTGCCATGTGTCTACCGGTGCCCTTAACTCATCTACCTTGTTTGTAATACTCCTTGCATTGAAGTATAAACAGTTTAACCTCATCAATTTCCCTTGCTGGACACTTTGTAAACTTTGCTTCTCCTGTAACTCCATGTCTATCACAACGTCCCTAGCTAATGTTCTACCTTCATTTTTCTGATTTGAATCTGATCTATCTGATCCTACTCCTGGGATCCCATCCCCCTGCCACATTAATTTAAGAATTAGTTTAAGAACATCCTCATTCATTAAGAAGTTCTGAAATGTTTTTCGCAGGTTGGAGTGAGAATGAAAAAAGAAAAGTGTACATTCCAGGCGAAAGAGATAACTTACCTCGGCCACAAGATAGATTCACAAGGCCTACATCCAGTTGAAGAAAAAGTGAAAGCCATTAAAGAAGCCCCAGCATCAAAGAATACATCTGAACTGAAATCATTCTTGGTGATGATCAATTACTATGGACGTTTTTTGCCTAATTTGTGGATAAAACAGGCACCCCTGTATTACTCGCTCAAGAAAAGCCAGAGGTGGTCATGGCAAACACCACAAGAAGAAGCTTTCACAAAAGTGAAACAGTTTATTACAAACTTCTAGTTCATTTTAACTCCGAAAAGAGATTTGATATTAACGTGTGACACTTCTCCCTATGGAGTGGGAGCAGTGCTTTCCCATTGAATGGATGATGGATCAGAATGATTATAGGATGTGTGCTGAGAACACTCAGTACTGCAAAAAAAGTGCACTCTCAAATTGAAAAAGAAGGCCTGTCAATCATTTTCAGTGTTAAGAAGTTTCACCAATATGTACAGAGTCGTCATTTCACTATCATAACAGACCACAAGCAGGAGTACAAAGATGGGCACTGATCTTAGCAGCGGATGACTATACTTTCATTCATAGACCCGGAAGTCAAATTGCAAAATGCAGATGTACTCAGTCATTTGCCCTTGCAAGTAAAAGATGAGGATGTTCCAAATCCTCAGGAACTCATTTTATTATTGAACTTCCTGGACTCATCACCTATATGCGCTGAAAAAATTAAAGATTGGACAAATCGAGACCCAGTCTTATCCAAAGTGAGAAATCAAGTTCTTCATGGTTGGTCACTGAAATGAAACTGTATTTCCAGACAAGATACGAGATAACCAATCAGGAAGGTATTTTATTGTGGGGAGCTCGAGTGATTGTTCCTCCAAAAGGACAAAAGCTGTCATTATCTGAACTTCACAGTGCATATCCCGGAATTTCCAAAATGAAGGCAATAGCACACAGATATATGTAGTGGCCGGGAATGGATAGAGGGATATAAAACTTAGTGAGAAGTTGTATGCAGTGACAGCAAGTACAAAAGTTATCAGCAACAGCTCCGCTACACCCCTGGGAGTAGCCAGGAAGGCCATGTGTGCAGTTACACATTGACTATGTGGGATCTTTTATGGGAACAATGTTTCTATTTATCGATGCACATTTAAAACGGATGGACATATATGAAGTGAAGTCGCCGACATCTGCTACAATAGACAAACCTTGACAAAGGTTCGCAATCAACGGACGAGCAGAAGTGGTCACATCAGACAATGGAACAGTATTCACGAGTGCTGAATTTCACCGATTTATCAGCCTCAACGTTACTACTCATGTGAAAACATTACCATACCCCCTTCTTCAAATGGACTGGTCCAGAGAGCAGTTCAGACATTCAAACCTGGTATGAAGAAATTATCTGGAGATTCTTTAGCAACTAAACTAGCACGTTTTCTTTTCCATTATAGAACCAGCCCTCATACAACAACAGGTGTCACACCTGCAGAATTGTTGATAAAGCGCTGTCTCTAATCGAGACTGAGCCTAATTATGCCAAACTTGGGGGTGGAAAGTGGAAAGAAGTCAGGTAAGTCAGAAAATTGGACATGACTGTCACAGCCATGACAGGATGTTTAACATAGGAGAGAAAGTCTTTGTGAAAAATTTTAGAGAAATACCAACATGGTTGTTCAGTAAATTAAGTACAGTAATGGGACCTCTTTCCTACCATGTGAAAGTCAAAGATCAAGTCAAACGGAGACATGTGGATCATATAAAAAGAGAAATGATTCCACCAGTGTTTGAGACTGAATCAACGTCTCCTGTTGAAAAAACTCGACCGAGGACAGTCTGAAGGGCCGACTGTACCTGAAAGAGTCGAACAAACAGATTTGCAGGTACCTACAGAAGAACCAAATGCTCAGACAACTACAGTGAGGGGAGTTCCTGATCAAACATCAGAAGCTGTAGAGCTGAGACATTATACATGCATAAGGGCCCCCCCAGAAAGACTGACTTTGTAAATTATTTAGCTGTGTGAACAATTTGATATTTTGAAAAAATTATAAAATGTATTTCTGAGTAAAGGGAGAGGGATGTAGTAATCTGATGTGTAATATACCTTTAAGACAAATGTAGTAATGGAAGATCACATGATCTTGATACCCAATAGTAGAGTAGATCGGGCTACCTCTGTCATCAATAGTCTTGAGTTAGCCTGAAGTGTAAAGACAGAGTTTTGAGTTGTAAACACATAAGTTAACTGCTGAGTTCCTTTTGTAAATAAACAGAATGAGTTTCTTCCAAGAACGATTTACTGATCTTCTCTTGTCTTGGTACCCACTCAGTCACCCCAAAACAAGTGTTTAACCCGATCAATTAGCCCCAACAAACCAGGGCACTGGATCCAACAGAGAGCCAGTGCTGACACAGTGGACTGAGTGACCTCCTAAACAAAAATAGAATTACCTGGAAAAACTCAGCAGGTCTGGCAGCATCGGCGGAGAAGAAAAGAGTTGACGTTTTGAGTCCTCATGACCCTTCCGCAGAACTGAGTAAAGTTAGGAGAGGGGTGAAATATAAGCTGGTTTAAGGTGGGTGGGGGGGGTGGGAGGGGGGAAAGAGAAGTTGTGGGGGGGGTGGGGTGGTTGTAGGGACAAGCAAGCAGTGATAGGAGCAGATAATCAAAAGATGTCACAGACAAAAGGAACAAAGAGGTGTTGAAGATGGTGATATTATCTAAGAGAATGTGCTAATTAAGAATGGATGGCAGGACACTCAAGGTACAGCTCTAGTGGGGGTGGGGTGGAAAGACTGACAGGGCATTACAGATTTAAAAATAATGGAAATAGGTGGGAAAAGAAAAATCTATATAAATTATTGGAAAAAACAAAAGGGAGGGGGGAAGTAATGGAAAAGGGGTGGGGATGGGGGAGGGAGTTTAAGATCTAAAGTTGTTGAATTCAATATTCAGCCCGGAAGGCTGTTAAGTGCCTAGTCGGAAGATGAGGTGCTGTTCTTCCAGTTTGCGTTGGGCTTCACTGAAATAATGCAGCAAGCCAAGGACAGACATGTGGGCAAGAGAGCAGGGTGGAGTGTTAAAATGGCAAGCAACAGGGAGGTTTGGGTCTTTCTTGCAGACAGACCGCAGGTGTTCTGCAAAGCGGTCGCCCAGTTTGCGTTTGGTCTCTCCAATGTAGAGGAGACTGCATTGGGAGCAACGAATGCAGTAGACTAAGTTAGGGGAAATGCAAGTGAAATGCTGCTTCACTTGAAAGGAGTGTTTGGGCCCTTGGACGGTGAGGAGAGAGGAAGTGAAGGGGGAAGTGTTGCATCTTCTGCGTGGGCATGGGGAGGTGCCATAGGTGGGGGTTGAGGAGTAGGGGGTGATGGAGGAGTGGACCAGGGTGTCCCGGAGGGAATGATCCCTATGGAATGCCGCCAGGGGGGGTGAAGGGAAGATGTGTTTGGTGGTGGCATCATGCTGGAGTTGGCGGAAATGGCGGTGGATGATCCTTTGAATGCAGAGGCTGGTGGGGTGATAAGTGAGGACAAGGGGGACCCTATCATGTTTCTGGGAGGGAGGAGAAGGCGTGAGGGTGGATGAGTGACCTCCTTCTGTGCTATAACCATTGTAATTCTGTGAATAATATTCATGTTCTTCAAACAACTAACAAAAACTTAGTAATTTATCAATATTTAACACATTTATTTGCATGAGCTATGCAACTATAAATCTGTATTTTTTTTAACCATTGCTATGTGATGTACCTCTGGTGGATTCAGCAGTGGTAGAGACAGGCTGCTCATACCCTGGCTCTATCTGCTCACTGTTCTTTGCTGATGTCCTCTGAGCTTTGGACTCATTGAAAATCCCACCAAAGACTGCTCCAGCTGTATCTGTGCAGGGCAGATTTCACCATTAGGTCAGATGATGTAGAATCTGTGTGGGTAGAGTTGAGGAACCACGAAGGTAAAACAACCATAATGGGAGTTATGTACAGACCTCTGAACAGTAGTCAGGATGTGGGGTACAAGATACACCAGGAGATAGAAAAGGTGTGTAAGAAAGGCAAGGTTACAGTGATCATGGGGGATTTCAATATGCAGGTAGACTGGGAAAATCAGGTTGGTAGTGGATCCCAAGAAAAGGAATTTATGGAATATCTACGAGATGGCTTTTTGGAGCAGCTTGTGGTGGAGCCCACTAGGGAACAGGCAATTTTAGATTTAGTGATGTGTAATGAGGCAGATTTGATAAGGGAGCTTAAGGTGAAGGAACCCTTAGGAGATAGTGACCATAATATGATAGAATTTATCCTGCAATTTGAGAGGAAAAAGCTGGAATCAGATGTAACGGTATTACAGTTGAATAAAGGCGACTACAGAGGCATGAGGGAGGAGCTGGCCAGAATTGACTGGGAGATGAGCCTAGCAGGAAAGACAGTGGAACAGCAATGGCAGGAGTTTCTGGGAGTAATTTGGGAGACACAGCAAAATTCATCCCTAGGAAGAAGAAGCATACTAAAGGGAGGACGAGGCAACCATGGCTAACAAGGGAAGTCAGGGACAGCATAAAAGCTAAAGAGAAAGCACACAATGCGGCAAAGAGCAGTGGGAAACCAGGGGATTGGGAAGCCTACAAAGACCAACAGAGGACAACTAAAAAATAAATAAGGAGGGAGAAGATTAAATATGAGGGTAAACTAGCCAGTAATATAAAAGAAGATTGCAAGAATTTTTTTAGATATATAAAGCGTAAGAAGAGAGAGGCAAAAGTGGACATTGGGCTGCTAGAAAATGACGCTGGAGAAGTAGTAGTGGGGAACAAAGAAATGGCGGAGGAACTGAATAGGTACTTTGCGTCAGTCTTCACAGTGGAAGACACGAGTGACATCCCCAAGGTTCAAGAGAGTTGGGGGGGCGCAGAGGTGAGTATGGTGGCCATTACCAAGGAGAAGGTGCTAGGAAAACTGAAAGGTCTGAAGGTGGATAAATCACCTGGACCAGATGGATTACACCCCAGAGTTCTGAAGGGGATAGCTGAAGAGATAGTGGAGGCATTAGTGGTGATCTTTCAGGAATCACTGGAGTCAGGGAGGGTCCTTGTGGACTGGAAAATCGCTAATGTAACCCCCCTGTTTAAGAAGGGAGTGAGGCAAAAGACAAGAAATTACAGGCCAATTAGCCTGACCTCGGTAAGATTTTAGAGTCCATTATTAAGGATGAGATTTCAGAATACTTGGAAGTGCATGGTAAAATCGGGCAAAGTCAGCATGGTTTCATCAAGAGGAGGTCATGCCTGACAAATCTGTTAGAATCCTTTGAGGAGGTAACAAGTAGGTTAGACAAAGGAGAGCCAATGGATGTTATCTACTTGGACTTCCAGAAGGCCTTTGACAAGGTGCCGCACAGGAGGCTGCTCAGGAAGATAAGAGCCCATGGTGTTAGAGGCAAGGTACTAGCATGGATAGAAGATTGGCTGTCTGGAAGGAGGCAGAGTTTGGGGATAAGGGGGTCCTTCTCAGGATGGCGGCTGGTGACGAGTGGAGTTCCGCAGGGCTCAGTGTTGGGACCACATCTTTTCACTTTATACATTAATGATCTAGATGAAGGAACTGAGGGCAACCTGGCTAAGTTTGCAAATGATACAAAGATAGGTGGAGGGACAGGTAGCATTGAGGAGGCGGGGAGGCTGCAGAAGGATTTGGACAGGTTAGGAGAATGGGCAAAGAAGTGGCAGATGGAATACAACGTGGGGTAGTGTGAGGTCATGCACTTTGGTAGGCAGAATAGAGGCATAGACTATTTTCTAAATGGGGAGAGAATTCAGAAATCTGGAGTGCAAAGGGACATGGGAGTCCTAGTCCAGGATTCTCTTAAGGTTAACTTGCAGGTTGAGTCGGTAGTTAGGAAGGCAAATGCAATGTTGGCATTTATTTCGAGAGGACTAGAATATCAAAGCAGGGATATGCTGCTGAGGCTTTATAAGGCTCTGGTCAGACCACATTTAGAATATTGTGAGCAATTTTGGGCCCCATATCTCAGGAAGGGTGTGCTGGCCCTGGAGATGGTCCAGAGGAGGTTCACGAAAATGATCCCAGGAATGAAAGGCTTAACATATGAGGAACATTTGAGGACTCTGGGTCTATACTCGATGGAGTTCAGAAGGATCAGGGGGGATCTGATTGAAACTTACAGAATACTGAAAGGCCTGGATAGAGTGGACGTGGGGAAGATGTTTCCATTAGTAGGAGAGACTAGGACCTGAGGGCACAGCCTCAGAGTAAAGGGAAGACCTTTTAGAACAGAGATGAGGAGAAACTTCTTTAGCCAGGGAGTGGTGAATCTATGGAATTCATTGCCACAGAAGGCTGTGGAGGCCAGGTCATTGAGTGTATTTAAGACCGAGATAGATAGGTTCTTGATTGGTAAGGGGGTCAAAGGTAATGGGGAGAAGGCGGGAGAATGGGGTTGAGAAACTTATCAGCCACGATTGAATAGTGGAGCAGACTCGATGGGCCGAATGGCCTAATTTCTGCTCCTATGTCTTATGGTCTTATGGTCTTATGACACAATTTAGCCTTCAGGATACTGAAATGGGGGAGAAATGGAATCACTTTGATCAGATTCATCACTACCACGTCCTCTTTCATCTCCAACACATTCATGGTCCAGCTGCACTTCCCTGCCAGCACTAGAGAACACTTCACTACAGATCAGTGACACACGTTAAGGCCGAGGTTAGACTATCATTCATCCAGTTGAAGATGGCACTCAGAATGTGCAAGCCTGCATGTAGTTGTTCAATTGTTGCATTTAAAGCCTCTTGCAATTTGCCGCTCTATCCATGAAAGAAAATATAATCACATTAGTGTCAGGACATCGAAAAGTGCTTTATAACCAATTATGTAATTTTGAGATTGAGTAACTGGTTGGCATGCAAGTGTTGAAGCTTCACCAGGTTGACACCTCGTTTTTAGGTATGTCTGGTGCTGCTCCTGGCATGCCCTCCTGCAATCTCCATTGAACCAGGGTTGATCCCCTGGCTTTTTGGTAATGTTAGAGTGGGGGATATGTTAGGCCATGAGGTTACAGATTGTGTTCGAGTACAATTCTGCTGATGCTGATGGTCCACAGCACCTCATGGATGCCCAGGCTTGAGTTGCTTGTTTGAAATCTATCCCATGTAGCACGGTGGTAATGCCACACAACACGATGGAGGGTATTCTCAATGTGAGAGCAGAACTTTGGCTCCACAACGGCTGTGTGGTTGTCACTCCTACCGATACTGTCATGGACAGATGCATCTGTGGCAGGAAGGTTGGTGAAATGAAGTTAAGTATGTTTTTCCCTCTTGTTGGTTCCCTCACCACCTACCACAGACCCAGTCTAGCAGCTATGTCATTTAGGACTCGGCCAGCTTGGTCAGTCGTGGTGCTCCCGAGCCCTTCTTGGTGATGTACATTGAAGTCCCCCACCCAGAGTACATTCTGTGCCCTTTCCACCCTCAGTGCTTCCTCCAAGTAGTGTTCAACATGGAGGAACACTGATTCATCAGCTGAGGAATGGCAGTATGTGGTAATCAGCAGGAGATTTCCTTGCCCCAGGTTTGACCTGATGCCATGAGACTTCATAGGGCCTGGAGTCAATGTTGAGGCCTCCCAGGGCAACTCCCCACATACTGTATACCACTGTGCCACCACCTCTGCTAGGTCTGTCCTGCCGCTGAGACAGGACATACCTAGGGATGGCGATGGTGGTGTCTGGAACATTATCTGTAATGAGGATGACTATGTCAGTGAGACAGCGCTCCCAATTTTGGCATTAGTCCCTAGGTATTAGTAAGGAGGTTGACAGGGCTCAGATTGTATTTCTGTTGTTGTTTCCAGAGCCTAGGTCGATGGTTTCATTCCTTTCTTGTGACTTTGTAGCAGTTTGTTACAACTGAGTGTCTTGCTTGGCCATTTCAGAGGGCATTTAAGGGTCAACCACATTGCTGTGTGTCTGGAGTCACATGTAGGCCAGACCAGATTTCCTCCAGTGAACCAGATGGGTTTTTACATCAATCGACAATGATTTCATTGTCATTGTTAGGCTTTTAATTCCAGGTTTTTTTTATTGAATTCAAATTCTACCATCTGCCATGATGGGATTCGAACCCTGGTCTCTGAATTAATAGTTTAGTGATACCATTATACCATCGCCTCCCCTTGCTAACAGTACTGCGATTTATCCCTTAGTGAATAGAATTCATAGGTATTGAAGTTATGTTTAACTGACCCCAGCCAGGGAACACGTAAAGGACTGCGCACGGTTCCAGTCTCTAATATATAAAAAGGACATCGGGGCACTGTGGAAGATGTGAATTTGCAAACATGGTACCAAAACTGAGAACTGAACAGTTTGGAGGCTATTTCTTTTGAAAAGAGAAGACTTAGAGGTGACCTGATATAAGCCTGCACCCACAGTGCTGTAAAGGAGCAAGTTCCAGATTAATTACCCAGCGACAGTGAAGGATAGATGTGAAGATATCATTTCCACTTGTGGGAGAAAAACATTCAGGGACCATAAATACAAAATGTTACCAATGAATGGTGCAATGGATTATTCCAATAGGGAAATAGGGCTACATTTCTTTAGTCAGAGATAATGTGGAACTCACTACCACAAGAAGTAGTTGAGACATTATGTTCCCTCAAAAAATAAACTAGATGAGTGCATGAGAGAAAAGGGAATAGAAAGATTTGCTGAAAGTCTGAGATGAGGCAAATGGCATTGGTGGAGATTCATTTCCATCTGCCATAAGCACACTTTTTCTTCTTCATTTTCTGTCTCTATTTTTTTCATTCAGGGAGCTCTGGATTTGTTTGCCCTCCCTTTCCCTTTCGAGGTAGTATACTTTGGGCACAAACTATCTCTTCTTTTTCAGGTAGCCCATTGTTCACCTACCGATTTTACTGCCAACTGTTGATTGCAATTTATTCAGCACAGATCCATTCTTAATGGGCTTTCTTCCAGTGAACTATTTCTACCCTGGATTGTTCTTTGTCCTTTTCCATAGTCAGCCTAAACCTTATGCTACAATAATCAGTCTCCCCAAAATGCTCTCCAACTGACCCTTGATACCCTTGACCCACCTCATTCCCAAGAATCAGGCCTAGCAATGCTTCCTTTCTCAGACTGGAAACATTTTTTTCATTTGTTCAATGGATGTGCGCATCGCTGGTTAGGTCAGCATTTATTGCCCATCCCTAGTTGCTCTTGAGAAGGTGGTGGTGAGCTGCCTTCTTGAACCGCTGCAGTCCATGTGGTGTAGGTACACCCACAGTTCTGTTAGGAAGGGGGTTCCAGGATTTTGACCAAGCGACAGTGAAGGAATAGTGATATACTTCCAAGTCAGAGTGGTAAGTGGCTTGGAGGGGAACTTCCAGGTGGTGGTGTTCCCAAGTGTCTGCTGCTCTTGTCCTTCTGGATGGTAGTGGTCATGGGTTTATAATGTGTTGTTGAAGAGCCTTGGTGAGTTTCTGGAGTACATCTTGTAGATAGTACACACTACTGTGCCACCGGTGGAGAGTGTCCTGGCCAATCGTATAACTCGGGTTGTGGACATGGCTTTAAACTAACAGAGAGGGGGAGGTTTCAGGTGAAGGGAGACTTAGAAATCCAAAGAGAAAGTTTGAGGTATAACAGTATAGTGATGTGGGTAAAGGCAAGCAGAGTGGGACAAGAAGGTGCAGAGAGTTTTATAGAATAAATAGAACAGCAAATAAGGTCATTTCAGGCCATAGAAGTTTAAAAAAAAGAAATTAAAGTTTAATTATCTAAATTATGAAGCATCTGTAATGAGATAGATGAATTCAGGACACAAAAAGAGGTGATTGATTTAGATTTAATCGTCATTACAGAGCTATGGGCCAAAATTTTTCCGTCGGCAAGTTGGGGGCGGGGCCCGCTCGCCGATGCGAAAATGACGCAGGATGACATCAGGGGGAACCCCCAGCGGGCTTCTGAAAAAACATGAAACCTCATCCACTGACGCGATGAGGTTTCATGTCTGTTTTTAAAAAGTTTAATAAAGTTTTAGTCATATTTATTAACATGTCCCATCTCGTGTGACATTGTCACATGAGGGGGATATTTTAATAATTTTTTTATTTTTCTATTTTTGATGTTTATAAAGCTTTCACCGATCTCCCTGAGACAGCACTTAGTCTCAGGGAGCAGTGCACTCTTTCGCGTGCATACACGAAAGAGCGCACTTTGACAGTTGGGGAATCCTTCCCCCCTGCACAGGAAGTGCATAATGCTTCCCGTCAGGCAGCCCGCTGGGAGGGCCTTAATTGGCCCGCCCACTTAAAATGGCAACGGGGCCCGTTTCGGCGGCAGTGATCAGCTGGTTGCCTGCCGGCCAGCCGGTCAGACCCGCCCACCCATCAAGGGCAAAATTCTGCCCACGGTTACAAGGTGAACAAGGTTGGGAAATAAATATCCCAGGGTTAACAATATTTCTGAAAGACAGACAGAATGGCAAAGGAGGAGGATAACCCTGATAGTAAAGGATTACATAAGGGCATTAGTGAGAAAGGATCTGGCCTCAGAAGATTATGAAGTAGAATCAGTATGGATGGAAATTAGGAATAGCAAGAGTCAGAAAACAGTATTGGGAGTAGTTTGTAAGCCCCTTAATAGTAGTTATACTTTTGGGCAGAATAGTGAACGAGATATTTTTGGAGCTTGTAACAAAGGAAATGTAATAATTGTGGGAGACTTTAATCTCCATATAGATTGGGACAATTCAATTGGCAAGAATGGTCTAGAATTTGAGTTTGTAGAATGTTTCATGACAGTTTCTTGGAGCAGTACGTACGGACGTGACTAGGAATAATGCTATCTTAGATCTATTATTGGGTAATGAAGCAGGGTTAATTAGTAATACCATAGGCAAAGATCCACTGGGAAATAATGGTCATAATAGCATTCAATTCCACGTTAAGTTTGAAAGTGACATATTCTAATCGCAAACAAAAATCTTAAATTTAAACAAAGCCAATTATGTAGGTATGCGGAGAAAAATGGCCAGATTAATTGCGTAAATAGACTAAAAGGTATGGAGGTAAATGAACATTGGGAAACATTTAAAGAAACAATTCAAAATGTTCAATAAAAATACATTCCCTTGAAGAACAAAAACTCAGCAAGTAGGACCTATCTGAGGTTCACTCAAAGTTAAGGATAGTATGAGATTAAAAGAGGAGGCTTGGAATGTTTTAGAAACCAGGAAACCACCACCAAAAAGTTGATGATAAGGGAAAAAAAAAGAACATGAGAGTAGATAAAACAGAAATATAAAAACAAATTGGAAGAGCTTTTATAAAAAGGACGGGAGCATCTAAAGTAAACATTGGTCCATTAGAATCAGGAGAAATTAGCATGGGGAATCAGGAAATGGCAGTAGCATTGAACAACTATTTTGTGTCTGTCTTTGCAATAGAAGGCATAAGTTCAATACCAGAAATAGACGATAACCTAGGAGCTAAAAAGAGTGATTCAATTAAGGAAATTAATATTGGCACAGGTAAAGTATTGGAGAAATACAGTCTCTCTGAACATGAACATTTACAAAAGAATATTGGAAATGCCTTTCGTAAATCCAGGGATTATCAAATGACTTGTTGAAATATGACATCTCCTGGTTCCCTCTCATCTGCCCTAAAGATTGCACTCTCAAAAAACTCAAATAAATTTGTCAAACAGGATTTTCCTTTAGTAAAACCATGTTGACTTAGAAAGTTATAATATGATTATAACTTATAAATAGATTCCAGCATTTTCCCAAAAACTGATGTTGGCCAAGCAGTGTAGGTCAACCAGCCTGTAGCTCACTGCTTAAGGGGCTAAAATTGAACAAATTCCTGGGACCTGGCGGCCCACATCCTAGGTTTTTAAAAGAGATAGCTGCAGAGATAGTGGACATGCTAGCTATGATTTTCCAAAATTCCTTAGGCTCAGGAAAGGCCTTGCCACCTTTCAAGAAAGGAGGGAGAGAGAAAGCAGTGAGCTTCAGGCTGGTTGACCCACATTGGTTAACCAACATCAGTTGTTGGGAAAATGCTGCAATCTATTTTTAAGGAAGTCTTGACATTGCACTGGTTATAATCATACTATGATTTTCTAAATAAACATGGTTTAACTAAAGGAAAATCCTGTTTGACAAATTTATTTGAGCTTTTTGAGGGTGTAATCAGTAGGGTAGATGAAGGGAACCAGGAGATGCACAGCAGGATTTTCCGCACCCACTCGCTGCCGCGGTCTTCCGGTCCCGCTGTAAGTCAATGGACTCCAGGCTGGGGCACCGCCTCACCCACGGCAGGTCCCTCAGTCGGTCACAGATCCCAGGTGTCTTCCAGGGTCCACAGAGGCTGCAGGGATGGCTCCTCAGGGACAAGGGCTACCCGCAGAGGCCGTGGCTGATGACACCCACGCAGCAGCCTCAGACTGCAGCAGAGCGACGCTATAATGAGGCTCATGCTGCAGCTCGCAACTTGGTGGAGCAGACCATCAGGATGCTGAAGATGTGGTTCTGGTGCCTGGACCGGTCTGGTGGAGCCCTGCAATACAGTCCACAGAGGGTTTCACACATCGTCATCATCTGCTGAACCCTTCACAATCTGGCGCTGTAATGGGGGGACAAGTTGGCTGAGGAAGAGATGGAGCAGCTGGAGGTCTCCTCCAATGAGGACGACATTGACGAAGATGAGGGTGAGGAGGTCCTCGAAGGCAACGATGATGGAGATGAGGCCCTTGCTATGGCTAGACGAGGCAGGTGCATTCGGGAGGCCCTCATAGCTGCCAGATTTGTGGAGGATGAACACATGCACTGAGGTGTCCCCGTATATCCTTACATTGCATCTGTGAACGTTTGACTCCAGTTTGGCTTATGACAGCATGAATACCCTCTGTGAGAATGCTCCTGTCAAGGAGATGCAGTGGAGGCCCTAACAGTCACTCAATCGCAGGAGGATGATGACAACATGCAGTGAGGACACTCTATAGATCTTCACAAAGCCTCTGAGAATGTCTGACTCTTGTCTGGTCAAGGGAAGCTTGCTTAAGCTCTGTGATCAGGGTCATATCATAGAGATGCAGCCATGAAACTTTAGAAGCATCTGATCCTTTGTCTGCCTTCAGCACCTGAGCCCTTCAGGAGCTGGAGCACAGCGTCACTGGTCACAGATGTTGAAGACATGGGGGCCAGCCCCACCTTAAAGGTGCTGAGAGCACACAGAGAGAATGATGGAACTCTGTGGCGCCTGCCCACTACATTCCGGCAGCAATGACCAGCACCACCAAGGTGCAGGCATCAGTGATGTCTCCAGGGAGTGCGAGGCTGGACCATCACTGTGGCCTGAAGACTGCACAAAGCACAGGGAAGAGGCCCTGGACTGAGATACCTGTCTTTATCTTGTGCAGAAAGGTTTCACATCTGAGTGTCAAGAACACTGCTCATCAGAACAGGGAGCCACAGGCAGGGAGACATTCTTAGGACTCTATTGACAATAGTGAACATTATGTACAAGTGATTAACACCCGTGCCCAGGCTGTGCAATTAATTCTCCTTAACTTCCCTAACCCTGCCTAGCTTCACCTGTTGCTCATGTTTTTGAGATACCTTTCCCTTCTAGGGTAATCTGAGGGAGACTGGGTACTTTTCAGGGCTGAAAGTGACAGCCAAGCTTGCAAGGTGAGCAAATGGCTCGGGCCCTATTTACAAGGTTGCCGATAAGACCAGTCTTATAGCATGTGGAACTGTATGAATCCCAATGTGTGTATTGACCAATGAAGGTAGAGAATCCCCTGGCAGATTTCTCAAATAGTACGTCAATGAAAGGGAGTTAAAAATTTGAGCAACAGATAAAGCTGTTTCACGTTGCTACTATGCAGTAGCCACACGAGTGGTATTCGCCACTAACAGGATGGTGCTGTCAAGCCAGAAAGACATTCTACCTATCACATGAATGAGTAATGTGGTATATGAATTTCATGCCAGTGTGATGCTAGGTATGTAGGCTGTACATCCCAAAGACTGGCGGATCATATCAAACAGCATGTCCCAGACACTGTTCACAATGGGCAAGGTACAAACTGAACCCAACCAGCCTGTGCTTGCAAAATTCAAAACATTGTTCAACATTCGATGTGGTTCTGTGATTGGACAACGTTAACTAAATAATCCTCTATGTGCTAAGAATTACGTTGACAACCAATTTAAGATTGTCAGTTGGGCTCACAGTGTGGCACATTTGTATGTACTGGAAGCTACATATATTAATACACAGGGCCCTGTTCTTTGCAGACAGAAAGAACATGTACACACATTGCGCCTGTTTCAGCTAAACAAAATAAGTGACAGCCATTCACTGACTCTTTCCTCAGGGAAATGCCTTTACGAATCATGGTCAAGCTTCCTGGTTTAAATTTCAAACAGTGCTGGCAGTTAACTGTCAGTCATCATCAACTGGTTACCAATCAGAGTCCACTGCCAACCAATCAGCACTCTCTTATACATTGTTGTTGTTTTCCACTTATATTGGTATTCTTGAGAAGTGTCCTGATGAGTGCAAGATGAAAATACTCAAGTTATGTACTACCAAATGACCATCTTCCTTTTTGTTGGAATCACAAAGTGCAGAAGAGGCCCTTTGGCCCATCGAGTCTGCACCGACACATGAAAAACACCTGACTTACCTAGCTAATCCCATTTACCAGCACTTGGCCCATAGCCTTGAATGTTATGATGTGCCAAGTGCTCATCCAGGTATTTTTTTAAAGGATGTGAGGCAATCCGCCCCCATCACCCTCCCAGGCAGTGCATTCCAGACCGTCATCACCTTCTGGGTAAAGAAAGTTTTTCCTCACATCCCCCCTAAACCTCCTGCCCCTCACATTGAACTTGTATCCCCTCGTGACTGACCCTTCAACTAAGGGGAACAGCTGCTCCCTATCCAGCCTGTCCACGCACCTCATAATCTTGTACACCTCGATCAAGTCACCCCTCAGTCTTCTCTGCTACTACAAAAACAACTCAAGTCTATCAACCTCTCTTGATAACTTAAATGTTTCATCCCAGGCAACATTCTGGTGAATCTCCTCTGCACCCCCTCCAGTGCAATCACATCCTTCCTATAATGTGGCAACCAGAACTGCACACAATACTCCAGCTGTGGCCTCACCAAGGTTCTATACAACTCCAACATGACCTTCCTACTTTTGTAATCTATGCCTCAATTAATAAAGGCAAGTGTCCCATATGCCTTTTTAACCACCCGACTAAGATACCCCTCCGTCTTCAGAGATCTATGGACACACACGCCAAGGTCCCTTTGTTCCTCAGAACTTCCTAGTGTCATGCCGTTCATTGAATACTTCCTTGTCAAATTACTCCTTCCAAAGTGTATCACCTCACACTTTTCAGGGTTAAATTCCATCTGCCACTTATCTGCCCATTTGACTATCCCGTCTATATCTTCCTGTAGCCCAAGACACTCAACCTCACTGTTAACCACCCGGCCAATCTTTGTGTCATCCGCAAACTTATTAATCCTACCCTTCACATAGTCATCTATGTCGTTTATATAAATGACAAAGAATAGGGGACCCAGCACAGATCCCTGTGGTTACGCCACTGGGCACTGGCTTCCAGTCACTAAAGCATCCTTCTGTCATAACCCTATGTCTCCTACAACTAAGCCAATTTTGAATCCACCTTATCAATTTACCCTGTATCCAATGTGAATTTGCCTTCTTTATAAGTCTCCCATGTGGGACCTTGTTGAAGGCTTTGTTGAAATCCATATAAACTACATCAACTGCACTACCCTCATCTACACACCTGGTCACCTCCTCAAAATATTCAATCAAATTTATTAGGCATGACCTCCCTCTGACAAAGCCATGCTGACTATCCCTGATCAAACCTTGCCTCTCCAAGTGGAGATAGATTCTCTCCAGAATTTTCTCCAATAGTTTCCCTACCACTGACATGAGACTCACTGGTCTGTAGTTCCCTGGCTTATCTCTACAACCCTTCTTAATTAGCGGAACCACATTAGCTGTTCTCCAGTCCTCTGGCACCTCCCCCATGGCCAGAGAGGAATTAAAAATTTGGGTCAGAGCCAACACCTCCAATACCTTGTCACTCCCTATATCAATTTGCTTAAGAACCTTGCATTCTCTCTCCCCGAGTTTGATACCTTCATCCTCATTCTCTTGGGTGAAGACGGATGGGATGTATTCATTCAACACTCTAGCGATGTTCTCTGTCTCCACCCATAGATTGCCCCCTTGGTCCCTAATGGGCCCTACGCTTTTCCTGGTTATCCTCTTCCCATTGACATATTTATAGAATATCTTGGGATTTTCCCTACTTTTACCAGTCAGAGCTTTCTCATATCCCCTCTTTGCTCTCCTAATTGCTTTCTTAAGCTCCACCCTGCACTGTCTGTACTCCACTAATGCCTCCGTTGATTTGCTTCCCTTGTACCTGCTAAAATCCTCCCTTTTTCTTCTCATCATTACCTAAATATCTCTGGTCACCCATGGTTCCCTGGGCTTGTTACTCCTTCCTATCACCCTAGAGGGAAAATGTTGAGCCTGTACCCTCCCATTTCCTTTTAGAACGCCTCCTACTGCTCCTCTCCAGATTTCCCCACAAATAGCTTTTCCCAGTCTACCTTGGCCAGATCCTGCCTTATTTTACTAAAATCCACTCTCCCCCAATGCAAAACAATTTTTTGCAACTTGTCTATTTCTTTGTCCATAACAAGCATTCAATTTAGTACCACGTTGTGGTCGCTATCACTAAAATGCTCCCCCACCACCACCTCAGCCACCTGTCTGGCTTCATTCCCCAGAACTAGGTCCAGCATTGCGCCATCCCTTGTTGGACCCTCTACATATTGACCTAAAAAGTTCTCCTGTACACATTTCAAGAAATCCACACCATCCAAGCCCTTAACACTATGTCGATCCCAATTAATGTTGGGAAAGTTGAAACCACCTAATATAATTACCCTATTGTTATTGTTTTTACACACCTCCACAAATTGTGCACATATTTGCTCCTCAATTTCCCGCTGACTACCTGGGGGTCTATAATAAACACCTAACAATGTGGCTGCCCCTTTTTTATTCCTAAACTCTACCCACAAAGCTTCATTCGATGCCCCTTCCAAGATATCATCTCTCTTTACTGCAGTAACTGACTCCTTAACTAATAATGCAATGCCTGCCCCTCTTTTACCCCCTCCCCTGTCTTGCCTGAAGATTCTATATCCCGGAATGTTGAGCTGCCAATCCTGGCCCTGCCTCAACCACGCCTCAGTGATGGCTACTATATCACAATTCAACATCTCAATCCTCATCCTTAACCCGTCCATTTTACCTGTTATACTCCTGGCATTAATGTAGAGGCCATCCAGCCTTGCCTTACTCCCTTGAAACTTAATGTAGCTGTACTCCCTCTGACTTGATCGTTTTACTGTATTATGACGTATCCCTATTCTGCTAACATTCTGTGTCCCCTCCCCCTGCCAAATTAGTTTAAACTCCTCCCAACAGCACTAGCCAACCTGCCCACAAGGATGTTAGGCCCGCTCTGGTTCAGATGTAGACCGTCCCACTTGTACAGGTCCCATCTTCCCCAGAAACGGTCCCAGTAATCCAGGAATCTAAAACCCTCCTTCCTACACCAACTCTTAAGCCACGTATTCATCTGCGCTATTCTCCTATTTCTGAGCTCGCTGGCACGTGGCAGTGGGAATAATCCAGAGATTACAACCCGAGAGGTCTTGCTTTTTAGCCTACTGCCTAACTCCTTGAATTCTTGACGCAAGATCTCATCCCTCTTTCTACCTATGTCATTGTTATGACTCCAACCAATCGGAGAGTTTTCCCTCTGATTCCCATTGACTCCAGTTTTGCTAGGGCTCCTTGATGCCACATTCGGAATGTGCACTTCGGAATTCTACAGTCATTCTCTGTGTAAGTAATACCCTACATTTTTATTCTTCCTGCCAAAGTGAACAACTTTACATTTTCCCACATTATACTCCATCTGCCAGATTTTTCCCCACTTACTTAACATATCTATATTCGTCTGCAAACTCCTTATGTCTTCTTCACAACATACTTTCCTACCTATCTTTATGTTGTCTGCAAATTTAGCCACCATGTCTTCGCTCTCCTCATCTAAGTCATTGATATTAATGGTAAAGTGTTGAGGCACCAGCACAGATCCCTGCGGGACTCCACTTATCACATCCTGCCAATCAGACAAAGACCCATTATGCATACTCTGTTTTCTGTCAGCCAGCCAACCCTCTATCCATGCTAATATGTTACCCCCTGCACCATGAGCTTTTATATTCTGCAATAACCTTTCATGTGCCGCCTTATCAAATGCCTTCTGGAAATCTAAGTACAGCACGTCTACAGCACATGTTACACGTTCAAAGAAATTAGTTAATGATGATTTCCCCTTCACAAAACCATGCTGACTCTTCCTGATTATCTTGTGTTTTTCTAAGTGCCCAGCTATAACCTCTTTAATGATCGACTCTAACATCTTCCCGATGACAGCTGTCAAGTTTATAGTTTATAGGTTTATAGTTTCTGATTTTCTGCCTCCCTCCCTTCTTGAATAGGTGGGTTATATTTGCTACTTGGCAGCCTGATGGAACTTTCTAGAATTTAGGGATTTTTTGGAAAATTAACACCAATGCATCAACTACCTCATTAGCACCTCTTTCAAGACCCCAGGATGAAGTCCATCAGGACCCGGAGACTTGTCAACCCACAGCTCGATCAGTTTGCTCAGTACGGCTTCCCTCGTGATTGCAATTTCACCAAGTTCCCCTCTCCCTTCCACCTCCTGATTTACAGCTGTTACTGGAATGTTTTTGTATCCTCTATATTGAAGACAGAAGCAAAATATTTGTTAATTTCATCCGCCATTTCCTTATTATCTACTATTAACTGTCCCCACTGTCACTCCCCAGAGGTCCAACACACACTTTACTTATTCTTTTACTGTTTAAATACCTGTAGAAACTCTTCCTATCCTTTGTTACATTTCTAGGTCTCTTCCTCTCATACTCTAATTTCTTTATCCTGATTAACCTTTTAGTCATTCTCTGCTGTTCTCTATATCCTGACCAATCATCTGTCCTGCTACTCATCTTTGCGCAGTTATATGCTTTTTCCTTAAGTTTGATGCTTTCCTTAACTTCTTTAGTTAACCACAGATGATGGGTCCTTCCCTTAACATTTTTCTTTATAGTAGGAATGTACTTATTCTGAGCATTCTGAAATATCCCCTTAAATGTCTGCCACTACTTCTCTATTGAGCTATCCCCTAGCCTAGTATCCCAGTTAACTTCAGCTAGCTCAGCTTTCATGCCCATATAGTTGCCCTTATTTATGTTTAAAATACTAGTCTTAGACTCACTCTTCTCCCTTTCAAACTGGATGTAAAATTCAATCATCATGTGGACCCTGTTACCCAGGGGTGCCTTCACTCTGAGGTCATTAATTAATCCTGTCACACTACACAATACCAAGTCTAATACAACCTGCTCGCTGGTTGGTTCCAGAATGTGCTGCTCTAAGAAACTATCTCAAAAGCATTCTATAAACTCCTCACCAAGGTTACTACCGACAATCTGATTTTTCCAGTTATATGTAGATTAAAATCACCCATGATTATTGCTGTCCCTTTATCACAAGCACCCAATATTTCTTCTTGTACACTGTGTCCTACATCGTGGTTACTGTTAGGGGACCTGTAGACCACTCCCACTAGTGACTTCTTTCCTCTAATATTCTGCATCTCTACTCAAGCTGATTCTACATCTTGATCTCCTGAACCAAGGTCATCTCTAGCTATTGCACAAATGCTATTCATGCTTAACAGTACTACCGCTCCACTTTTACCTAGCTTCCTATTCTTCTTGAATGTCATATACCCCTCAATATTCAGGACCCAATCCTTGCCATTCTGCAGCCATGTAATGGCTCTCAGATCATATGCATTTTCTTCAATGTGCGCTATCAATTTGTTTACTTTGTTATGAATGCTGCATGCATTCAGATACAGAGCCCTTAATTTTGTCATCTTTGTAACATCTAGTCTTGATTCTTTGTGCATTCTTAGGTTTTTGCTGATGATCAAGAGTAGGCTGAAGGAGTGGTAATTGGCTGGGTTGGATTTGTCCTTTTTGTGGACAGAACATACCTGGGCAATTTTCCACAGAGCCGGGTAGATGCCAGTGTTGTAGCTGTACTGGAAAAGCTTGGCTAGGGATACAGCAAATTCTGGAACGCAAGTCTTCAGTACTATTGCTGGAATATTGTCAGGGCCCATAGCCATTACAGCATCCATGGCCTTCAGCCATTTCTTGATCACATGGAACAAATAGAATTGGCTGAAGACTGGCATCTGTGATGCTGGGGGCCTCTGAAGGTCGCTGAGATATATCATCCACTCGGCACTTCTGGCTAAAGATGGCTGTTAATGCTTCAGATTTGTCTTTTGCACTCGTGCTGGGCTCTCCAATCATTGAGGGTGGGGATATTTGTGTAGCCTCTTTCTCCAATGAGTTGGTTAATTTCCCACCACCATTCACGACTGGATGTGGCAGGACCACTGTAGAAAGTATTCCTGAATACACTGTAGAAACTTTTGCCCCTCTTTGCCTTTAACACTACTACTATCACAGTCTATTCAGATAATTCAACAACCCCCCCCCATTATAATCTATAGTTCATATCTGAAAATTGTCTGTTAATTCATGTTTTACGTATATTGATTTTGGCTTTTAAAGTATAGGTGGCTACCTAAGATAGTATTGAGTGTTTGATTTGTTTGACTCTTGTACAGTTCCTTTGTTTTAACCATGGAATCTTGCCGCTTCATTCTTTCAGTAAGTGACTGGGATTTTGGATTTCTTCTAATTTAAAAATAATTATTGGTCTCCAGTGAGTTCATAACAATATCTGCAAAAACCATCGAAGGTGGCAGGACAGGTCACGAGAGCAGTTACTAAACCACTCAGTGTGGTAGCCTTTTTAATAGGAGCATGGAGTACAAAAGCAGGGAGGTTACGTTAAACTTGTATGGAACACTGGTTCGTCCTTAACTGGAATATTGCATTCAGTTCTGGGCACATCACTTTAGGGAAGATGTGAAGACATTGGAAAGAATGCAGAGAAGATTAATGAGAATGATTCCAGTGACGAGGAACTGCAGCCATGTAGATAGATTGAAGAGTCTGGTCCTGTTTTTCATGGAGAAGAGAAGGTTGAGGAGGAGATTTGATGGAGGTGTTCAAAATCATAAGAGGTCTGGAAGGAATAGATAAGGAGAAACTGTTCCTATTAGTGGAAGAATTGAGAACAAGAGGGCACATATTTAAAGTGATTGGCATTTAATAGGGAATGGGATTATGATTTAAAAAGGAAGAATGTACAGGGTTACAGGGAGAAGGTGGGAGAATACAACTAAGTGAGTTGCTCATTTGGAGAGTTGGTGCCATCACGGTGGGCCGAATGGCCTCCTGTACTGTAACAATCCTGCAATCTCCCAGTTTTAATCTTGAACTGTTTCAGGAAGGTCACCATAGACTCTACACACCAGGACAGATGCCTACATCTTCCCCCCTGCTCAGAGTGAAGCAGAATAAGTGAGCACTGGCTTTCACTCAGAGTGTAGTCTTCCCCAGGCCGTGAGACTGTCCTGTCATAGCCCTGTATGTTCATTCATCATAAGCAATCCTTAATGTCCAGCTAGTTTGTGACCATGGGCAGCACATCCTGCAGCTCTGACAGGCACGGCTGCAGAGGTGACTAACACTGAGAACCACCTAGAGACATAATTGAGCAGATAGCAGTTCAAGCAATGATTCTGCCACCTAGACCCCCACGTAGGAGTTTTTCAGAATGGACCTGATTTGTTATAAATCACTCGAGAGATTAAATTAATGTGCCCTCTCATTCTACTTTTGGTGTATGTAATCTCTCCTTGGCCATTCTCCAAATATTAGCTTTGTCCTTAATGCCCTTCCCCACCATATGGTAGCTCTCAAATTACAACACTCCCTCCATCTCTCTGTCCTCACTACCTGCTACAGTCTAGCCATGTTGGGTATCACCGTGCATCAATACCTCCTGATATCTTTCATCCTCTCTCCTTTCAAAGATAACTGTGCTGCAGTCCTGCAGCATGGAGTTCAGGGATGGTAAAGCAGGGATAAAACATGGCAAGTGGGAGTTGGGATATAGCTGGGAGAGTGGGGGCTGGGATAAACTGGAGAGATTGGGAACTGGGATAAAACAGGGAGAGTGGGGGCTGGGAAAAAATGGAGAGAGTGGGAACTGGGATAAAACAGGGAGAATGGGGGCTGGGAAAAACTGGAGAGAGTGGGAGCTGGGATAAAACAGGGAGAATGGGGGCTGGGAAAAAATGGAGTGAGTGGGAGCTGGGATAAAACAGGGAGAATGGGGGCTGGGAAAAACTGGAGAGAGTGGGAGCTGGGATAAAACAGGGAGAGCGGGGGCTGGGATAAAACAGGGAGAGTGGGAGCTGGGAAAAACTGGAGAGAGTTGGAACTGGGATAAAACAGGGAGAGCGGGGGCTGGGATAAAACAGGGAGAGTGGGGGCTGGGAAAAGCTGGAGAGAGTTGGAACTGGGATAAAACAGGGAGAGCGGGGGCTGGGATAAAACAGGGAGAGCGGGGGCTGGAAAAGAAACAGCAGGAATGGGAGCTTGGATGAAGCTGGACAATGGAAGTTGGGATAAAGCAGGAGAGAGTGGGAGCTGGGATAAAACAACGGGAATTGGAGCTGGGATAAGTGACAGCTGGAGAAACTCGCAAAGTGATGATGCAGCACATGAAGCTGGTGAGCAGTGAAATATTGAAGATAACAGCCCAGTTCTCAATCTACCCCAGCTTCCTGTAGATGTGTTACCCGGGACACAAGAACGAGTTATCCTTGGTGTCCTGGCCAATGTTTATCCCTTAACCAACATCACAAAAACAGATTGTCTTGGTCATTATCACATTGCTGTTTGTGAGAGTTGGCTGAACACAAATTAGCTGCTGTGTTTCCTTACATTACAACAGTGATCACACTTCAAAATATGCTTCTGATGAAAGGTCACAGCCTGAAACGTTATGTCTCTCTACACAGATGCTACTAGACCTGCTGAGTATTTCCAACATTTTCTATTTTTATTTTAAAATACACTCCATTGGCTGTAAGCAGCTTTAAGTTGTCCTGTTTTCATGAAAAGCGCTGTATGAATGTAAGTACATTTTTTTGTTTTTTTTAAACCTTTTCTAGTTCCTTCTCTTAGGTCCTTACCTTACCCTCAACCACAATGCTTGTTCTCTCTGTTTTTGTCACTCCCTCCTTGCTGCGCCAATTCAGACTTTACTTTGACCTCACTCTATCAGTTCCTGCTTGTGTTGAGTTGCCTCATGCTCTGTTCGCCATCTCCCTCCCCTTCCCCTTCAGATAGCAGCTGTTGCTGCTGATTCTGCTTTGCTGTTTACACCCCCTCTAAACACATCTTTTATTTCTTGTTTCCCCCATTACCATCTCTTCTTGCTTTGCACCATCATCCCTTTTATTATCTTCCACCCTAGATGGTGGCACAGTGGTATTGCCACTGGACTGGTACTCCAAATGCACAGGATTATGCTCTGGAGACCTCGGTTCAAATCCCATTCTAGCAACTGGTGAAATTTTGAATTTGATTTTTTAAAAAAGGAATTAAAAGTCCAGTGCAAAAACAGAATTACCTGGAAAAACTCAGCAGGTCTGGCAGCATCGGCGGAGAAGAAATCAGTTAACGTTTCGAGCCTTCATGGCCCTTCGGCAGAACTGAAGCATAGTTACGATGACCATGAAACCATTGTCAACTAAAGGCCCATCTGGTTCACTGCTATCCTTTAGGGAAGGAAATCTGCCATCCTTACCCGGCCTGGCCAACATGTGATTCCACATCCACAGCAATGTGCTTGACTTTTAAATGCCCTCTGAAATGGCCCAGCAAGCCATTCAGTTCAAGGGCAATAAATGCTGGCCCAGCCACAGACCTTTCCTGTTATTCTTCTCTCCCACCTTTCCCCTGACTGCTTTAAAAACTGCCGCATCCCTAAAGAACCCTTGTTCTGACAAAGGATCATCAATCTGAAATGTTAACTTTTGTTTCTCTCTCTCACAGAGCTGCAGAGCTTTTCCAGCAGTGTTTTTGTTTTAATTTCAGATTTCCAGTATTCACCATACTTTGCTCTTGGAAGTGCCAAATTTTATTTACAAACACTCCCGTAAATCACCTTGGGGCAGTTTACTGTGTTAGAGGCATTTTATAAATACACATTTTTGCTTTGCTGTTGAATTGATTGAAAACAAGACCACAGATATTTCATTTAAACTGCATAAAGCAGTAGCAATTTTTAGCTGTAATCCAATTAAATCAAAATGTTTTGAAGGAGTTCAAATGGAACTACTGCTAGGTACCGTAGCAACTGGAAGTCACCAAGCTTCAAGGCTGAATCTTATCTTTTTTTTTAAAACAAACTCTCTCTGCTTTTACAGTTGCATGAATAAACTTTAGCCAAAATAAATTCCCACCAGCATCTTCAGCTTTAAATGCAGGTCCACAATTTTCCCCAATTCTGGGTGCACAGTCTTGAATTGAAATGAACACCGTCAATAATCATATTCACATTTTCATGAAGCTTAAACATATTCATTCCTCTAATGGATTCTGAACTCAGTGAGCACCAATTTTCTTTTAATGTGACAGTGTCAGGCCACGAGCCTAAGGATTAGTCTCACAGTTAAACACAGCTAATGTTGAAACATGACTAAAAGTACCTCAAAAATAATATGTATGTGTATACATATTTCGAGAAAAAATTGAACCAACTTAAAGCAGCACATGCTTACAGAAAGGACATTGATTAAAATGCTTAAAAGTGTTTCAAATATCAAAGACAGGGTGACAGAGGATTAAACTGTTTTAGCTCTGTCAACATTCCAAAGTCTCACAGTTCCATAGAGAGACACTCAAGGAATGTCCAAGAATCCCATTCCAGTGCCTCCCTTCCTCCATCTTTACCGCTTGTTTTGTTCTCATCACCGCTTGAGGAGTTTGGGATATTTCAGGAGGTCTTGCTTCCTGACCCTGATTCTCCCACTCCATGGCCTGAATTTCACACTTGGTGTGCGCACCCAGTCGGCGGGAGTGGAATCAGATGTGAAATCCGCTTCCGGCCGTGGTCGCATTGCAAATGCGATTTCATGCTGCATGTCCAATTAAAGCCCTCCCAGCATGAAACGTGTCCTCTCAATGGTCGGGATGAGCCGGGCAGGGGTGGGAACCTGTCAGGCACCAGGTCCAATGGCAACCCTGTAGGTGCTTTAAAACCTGAAGGCTGCCGGGAGAATCTTTAGAGTCCTCCACGGGCCATTTCATTCGAACAATGGCCTCACCAGGCAGCTGGAGAGCTCAGGCGGGAGGGTAAGTTGAGTGGGCACTAGTACCCCCCCGGCCCTGTTTATCAGACAAGTGCATTGCAGTCCGTGTGGCGGAGGTCGGTGTCAGGCGGGACACTTGAGCACCGAAGGATGGCAGGAGGAGGCCACTGCACCTGACCAAAAAAGGCCTGGGAGGAGGCGGCAGCTAAGGTCAGCGGCCATGACATTGTGCGGCGCACATGGGTGCAGTGCCGCATAAGGTTCAGCGATCTACTCGGTAAGGGTGAGTACCGTGTTGGCCTGGATCAGCGTGTTGAAGTGTTAAGGGCTGGCCGCCCCTCCCCGTGGAGCTCAGGGGTGTTAGAGTCTGAGTGCCAAGTGTAAATGATGCCGGAGCTGACCAAGAGGGTGAGCCCTGGCTGCTTGGCCTGTGTGCCTTGCGGCTCAAGGGCCACCTCTCGGATGTGCCCTGCCAGGTGTCCCAGACGGGATGGGGTTTGCCAGACTGCAATGGTGCTGCAGGTAGAGAGTGGACAAATCAATGCTCTTCTGTCATTTCAGGAGAAGAGAAGCTATAACACCAACGAAAGGACTAAGACAGGTGGCGCCCCCCCAAGCCTCCTCATTTTGATGAGGTACGAGATGAATGCCTTGGAGTTGGAGAGCCAATTGTAGAGAGGTGGGGTGTCAGATGAAGGTAAGAGTGCAGTGCACAGAGGTGAGCGTGTTGGATTGTTGGGAGTCTCAAACCTGGAGTACCCATTGATCATTGAAAGACAATGGCACCATGATGCAGATCTCCATTTTCTTACCAGGATGCCTGGCATGCACAGTGACAGTGTGATGACTTTAACTAGTGACATGTTGTTGTTCTCCCCTAGAATCACCCGCTTACCGTCGAACACTGGACCCCAGAGAGCAACCCCGACGCCAGAGGACCGCCAGGCTTCACATGTACCTGTGTAACACCAGCTCTCTGAACCAGGCATCAGCACAGATACTATCACCTCGGTGGGTTTTAGATCTTTGGCTAGAATGTCGAAGCATAGCGGTGAGGGCACTTCACACTTGCTTGAGGTGTAGGTGGAGGCAGAGAGTGCCCAGGGCGCCGACAGTTGGAGGGCTCCTGGGGACCAGGACGATGCTCAGTTGAAGGCCGATGATGAGCTTCTGGAGTTGTCCACTGGGCAGCAGATGCTGGACATCAAGCGGGGTGTGTGGGAGGGTCTGGCAGAGATCCATGAGGGTCTGCGTGTCATGGTCTGTATTGTGGAGGAGACCATGCGGAGCGTGAGAATTGCATTGACCCTCATGGGTGACTGCACTGTCTCCTCCATTGAGAGAGTGGCGACTCTCATGGAGAAGCAGCTCCAGGGACAGAATCAGGGGTTCCTGGGGTTGTGCTCAGACCTGCAAACTCTCACACAGACAATGACCTCAGTGCTCAGTGCCAGTGTGGGAGATGGGTGAGGCACCCGGTATCCCAGCTAGGTGCCCATCCATCAGCGGCGAGCGGGGAGGCTCAAAGCGACCTCATGTTGGTGCATGAGCTGCCTGTCATCTCTGCAGGCTCCTCTCAGGGCGCTCTGAAAGACGGCAGCAGCTCCTCTGCCCTTCTAATCTGATGAGGCTGCGGCGACTGGGAAGATGCCAGCCATAGCACTGGCCACTCTCCCCCAGGCGGAGCCAACACAGGCTCCACTGGCCAGAGGATGCTTTTGCCTTAATGGCCTGAGTGTGCTTCGCTTGGTTTGTAGGTGCAGGGTACGCCAGTATCTAATCCTGGATGTGAGTGGCTCCAAACCTTATTTCACAGGCACTGAATGGACTTTGGGCTCAAATGAAAGCATCATTTCTGACATCCGGGATGGAGGCGGCAGCCCTGGCATGAGCTGGAAGCAGATCATTGGCAGCCTAGCTGAAGGAGCGTTGCATTAAGGCCTCCCTGGTGTCCCTGTCTCCCTGAAGGATACAGAGGTCTGCCTCCATGCCCTCAGCATTCTCCTCACTGTGCTCCTCTTCTGACTCACTAATGGATTCATCCTCTGTGGCCTGTGGAGCTGCGTCAAGATCCTCTTCCCCCAATGGGTCCCCCCTTGCTAGTGCCAGATTGTGGAGAGTGCAGCGTACAACCACTATCAGTGACAGCCGCTCTGAGGGGTATTGTAGTGCTCCCTCTGAACGGTCCAGGCATCGAAAGTGTATCTTCAGAAGACCTATGGTCCTCTCTATCACCTCTCTTGTGGAGGCATGACTCCTATTATAACCCTGCTCAGCCTCTGTTCTTGGGAGGCGGAGAGGTGTCATAAACCTCCTTTTCAATGGATAGCCCTTGTCGCCCAGCAGCCATCCATCCAGTCGGGCTGGAGCACTGAAGAGCCTCGGCACCTGGGAGTGTCTCAGGATGTAAGCGTCAAGGGAGCTGCTTGGGTACCTTGCACAGACTTGCAGAATCTGCATCCTGTGGTCACACACTATCTGCACGTTCATGGAGTGGAAGCCCTTCCTGTTGATGAAGGCACTGGGCTCACCTGCTGGCACCTTGATGGCCACACGTGTGCAGTCTATAGCACCCTGGACGCGGGGAAAGCCAGCAATCGCTGTGGTGCCTCTGGCTCGCTGTGTCTGGCTGGCCTCGTCTATACAGAAATGAACGGAAGTCAATGCACTCCTGTGTTAATTATAGTTTTATCTAATGTGTAACTTACCTTTAAGAAGAATGCTATAAAGGCAGATCACATGATCTTAGTAACCAATAGAAGAGTAGCACGGCTACCTCGCTAGTTAGTAGTCAGCAGTTTGGAGACACTTCAAAAGGTGAAAGCACACATGTAGTTGCTGCTGAGTACCTTAATAAATAAACATCATGTTTTCCACCTAAGAGGTGTCCGCTGGTCAACTCTACCTATAGTACCAACTCGGCCACCACTTACATGCATGTGAGAATGATCTACAAGATCCAACACCACCTGAACAGAGCGTCTGTCACCAGCTTGATGCATCTGTGGACAGCTGATTGGGAGACTCCACACAGATCCCTCATTGACCCCTGGAAAGAGCCGGAGGTATAGAAGCTGAGAGCCACTGTGACCTTCAGAACCAATGGCATGGGGTGTCCACTCACACAGTCAGATCTGATCTCAGGACCAATCATCTGACAAATGGAGGTCAAGGTCTCCCTGGAGAGGCAGAGCCTCCTTCAGCATTGCACCTCGGACATGTTGAGGTAGTTGCATCACTGCCAGTAAATTTTGGCAGCAGGATAGTGGCATCCTCTGTAGCCCCTTCCACCTTGGACTTCCTGCTGGCCCTGCGCCCCTTGAGCCTGCGTCTCTCCTCCCACAGGTCCCTCCCCTGGAAGCTGCATTCGGACAACTGGCCTCCTCTCCCTTCTGCCCCTCCCTCCTCAGAGGAGGTGCCTCTAGCGGAGACCACAATCCCCATTACCGGGGATACAGAAGGCTGCCTGATGCCTGGAAGTGTCCACACGGTTTGAATCCTCCAGGGGCCTGGGACACACCAATGGATCCTGAAATGAAGCCTAGAAATGCTAAGAATGAAGCTCAGAACAGAGGTGAAGCTGTCAAGTTCAAATAAGCAACCAGCAGCAAACTATCTCCTAAACTCCTCACTACTCACACTGGCAATGCTGCTGATACTTTTTATTTTGCCCTTGGATGAAGTTTCATCAAAAGTGGGCTGCCTGCCTGTTTTGCCTGCGCGACAGGCGTGAAATCACACGGGCAATGTAAAATTGGGATCAATTGCATTTTTAATGGCCTTAAGTGGCCCTTTAATTGTTGGTGGGCCCGGCTCCGACATCCGCGTGTGCCCGCCGACCTGAAGATTGTTCACGTGTAGGACGATGTCAGAATGTCATCTTGATGTCATGCCAGATGTCATCTCAGAATCACAGAATCACACAGTGCTGAAGATACCCTTTGGCCCATCGAGTCTGCACCGACACGTGAGAAACACCTGACATACCTACCTAATCCCATTTACCAGCACTTGGCCCATAGCCTTAAATGTTATGACGTGCCAATTGCTCATCCAGGTACTTTTTAAAGGATATGAGGCAACCCGCCTCCACCACCCTCCCAGGCAGCGCATTCCAGACCGTCACCACCCTCTGGGTAAAAAAGTTTTTCCTCACATCCCCCCTAAACCTCCTGCCCCTAACCTTGAACTTATGCCCCCTTGTGACTGACCCTTCAACTAAGGGGAACAGCTGCTCCCTATCCACCCTGTCCATGCCCCTCATAATCTTGTTCACCTCGATCAGGTCACCCCTCAGTCTTCTCTGCTCCTATAATGTGGCGACAAGAGCTGCACAGAGTACTCCAGCTGTGGCCTCACCAAGGTTCTATACAACTCCAACATGACCTTCCTACTTTTGTAATCTATGCCTCGATTGATAAAGGCAAGTGTCCCGTATGCCTTTTTCACCACCCCACTAACATGCCCCTCCGCCTTCAGAGATCTATGGACACACACGCCAAGGTCCCTTTGTTCCTCAGAACTTCCTAGTGCCATGCCGTTCATTGAATACTTCCTTGTCAAATTACTCCTTCCAAAGTGTATCACCTCACACTTTTCAGGGTTAAATTCCATCTGCCACTTATCTGCCCATTTGACCATCCCATCTACATCTTCCTGTAGCCCAAGACACTCAACCTCACTGTTAACCACCCGGCCAATCTTTGTGTCATCCGCAAACTTACTAATCCTACCCCCCACCCCCCATCTCACGCTATTTCACGTCCGTTCAGGTCGGGTTGAGGCGTAAAATTCTGGCCCATGCCTTGGTGGTGCTAACAGCCTCAATTAATTATCCAGAGTTCATCCCTTCTCATGAAGAATTGCTGTTCTTGCTATCTTGTTGGTAAATAGGCTAGCAGTTAGGACAGGCATTATGCTGTTCTTATGCTTTGAGCTTTCCTCCAGCTCCTCTATTTTCTTTTGACATGGTCTAAGTTTGTGCTAAGCTGGCCAGCCTGTTGTTGCTGAAGACGCCTTTTGCACTGGTTAGCTCTACCTATTTTTTAGCATCTTATATAAGATGTAAATTGCTCCTGCTATTTTGATTGGCTTTAAACACAACTAATTTCTTAGATTTTCTTCCACTCTTTGTTGATTGTCCATTAATTGTGTTTAATTATATGCAGGCATTGGGTATTAGGGGGGTCTCAGTTGAGCACTATCAAGAGACGCATATTGAAACTGTGGATAGCTGGGTTCAGATGTTTCTAATGTAAATAAATGTAAGACTGAGTTAAAATTGACTCCGGTATTGTACTTCATGAGCTGGCTTTCCAAATTAAAACGCCCTCTGGGTTGAAGATAATCCAGTGCTGTGGCGAAGATTATGCTGTCCTTGTTCTTTTGCTCCGGCTGAGGTTTTTGAACTTTTGATGCAATCACTCTCAGTTTGGTGTTTCTGGTCGAGTTGAATTTCCAGCCTTTGACTATGATTATTCTCTGCTTCTAATTGTTTCTTTAATTTTATAATTTCTTGCCAGAGCACAGTCACAGCTTTCCAATTTTCCTTTGTTAAATGTGTTCCTTTATTGAGTGTTTTAACTACCTCCCATAGATGTGCTATCTTTTGTGTTTGCTGTCCTTTTATTTGCTAAATGAAGGGGATGGGTGACCCAAATCACTTTTCCAAACATGTGGATTGTGGAATTTGAATGATACAGAAGTAACTCTCTTTTCTCTATTATTAGTTTGGATACGATCTATGAATCGGCCACAACCAAATGCTCCCTGAATTACTCGGGTCTGATTCCCTCTTAACACTTGTTATGTTTAAACCAACTCATCCAGGAGACCCCAGAAGGTGACAGAGTTCCAGTACCAAGGGCTGCAACAGAAGGATGTTAGGCTCGGATAAGAAACCTCCATATGATTCAGGACCGAGAGGTTTTAAACATCAGTCTTCAATATACATGAACTAATCACAGTTTTTTTCTGATACAACTGTTCTTCTAGGGTTGCAGAAGGAGGCTACTCAGTCTATCGAGTTCATGCTAGTTTTCCAATAAAGTCAGTCTCATTCGCTGCACTCTAGCCCCCTAGCCCTGCAAGCTTATTTCCCTCAAGTGCCCATTCAATTTCTTTTTGAAATCATTGATCATCTCCACTTCCACCACCCTCCTTGACAGCGGGTTCCAATATAGTATTCCAATATTGAAAGATAAGCAATTCATACAATGTGTTTCCTTCACAAGGCCCAAGCTGATCAGATTTATGCTCCTGTGTGTTATTCTTAAGGCAAAAATGCTCTGACGTGCATGAGAGCTCTAACCTTTGGAGAGGCAAGGTCCTCTGTAACACTATTCATCTATCTTGTTCTGGAGCTACCCAGAAAAGTACCACACCAAGTTGGCACCATGTTGAGCTGTTTACCCTAAATAAAGTCCCCTGTTTATTTTTTTGTTGTGCATAACCTATTCATTTAAGTTTGCAGTGTCTTGAAATGTTTTGCGTGGTTACTTAAAAGGCTGCATGGTCATGCTGCTTAGATTGGAACATTGGTCCTAACCTCCCCAGCTCAGTCTTGCAGGTATATTACTGTTCTCTCTGTTTATCTGTAAGTGCAGGATCTTTGCATGTTACCAGAATACCAGCCTACCTATGGCTATGCATGTTGGATAAATGGGTCTCCTAGCAACTAAATCCTTAACTAGGCATAGAACAATTCATGTTCTGTGTGTTTTTCATTATTCTTCAATTTCAGTGCTTTCTGTTTTGGAGTTACTGAGACAAGATTCACCACTTCCTCAGTATCAACATTTTTCTGTACATTTTCCCTGTGTCTGAAATGTTGGAGCAAAGCAAGCTGACATACCCTGACCATCTGTGACAAACTAAAATACCCTAAAACCTAGCGATCTTCGAAATTCTGTCCTACCTATACTTTTGTATATGCCTGTTACACAAATTTATTCAAACAACTCTCTCATGTTTATAGCTAGTTCTGTCACATATATTCTGTTACACCTATCATTGTGCATTACACATATATTTTACATCAGTCCATTGTTCGGCCTAACTCTGCCACACCTATCATTCAGCATAAGTTTGCAACAGGTATAATTCTAAATAGTTCACCACCTCTTTTACATCCATCAGTCTACCGAACGCCATTGCACCCAGCATTCTATTGAACATCTATTGTTTTACCTAATGATCACACACCCATTGTTCTAACTGGGTCATAGTTTCTACGTAATTCTTGTACTATGCTTGCTCCTAACTCTGACAATGCTATCTACTAAATAAACTAGACTGAGGCACTAGAAATGGTAAAGGCACACCCTACCCAGTCAGCCAAAATGGGGAGAGCTGTCCCACAGATTAAGCAAGCAGCCTGACATAGTCATTCTCACTGAATCATGCCCCACAGTCAATGTCCCAGACTCCTCTATCACATGTCCCACTTGCAGGACTGACCCATCAGAAACATATGGCAGCATAGTGGTATCCAGTCAGGAGGGATATATCTGGGGGTCATCAACACTGGCTCTGGAATCCATGAAGCCCGAAATGACATCAGGTTGAAGATGACATCAAGGCAGCATTTTATCAAGGGCAGCATGAAGGACCCCTGGCAAAACTGGAGTCAATGGGAATCAATGGGAAAACTCTCCACTGGCTGGAGTCATACCTAGCACAAAGGAAGATGGTTGTGGTTGTTGGAGGTCAATCGTCTTAGTTCCAGGATATCACTGCAGGAGTTCCTCAGGATAGTGTCCTCAGCCCAACTATCTTCAGCTGCTTCATCAATGACTTCCCTCCATCATAAGGTCAGGAGTGGGGATGTTTGCTGATGATTGCACAATGTTCAGCACCATTCGCGACTCCTCAGATACTGAAGCTGTCGGTGCCCATATGCAGCAATATTCAGGCTTGGGTTGATAAGTGATAAGTAACATTCATGACATAGAAATACAAGATGTTGACCGTATTCAACAAGAGAGAATCCAACCATCACCCCTTGACATTCAATAACATTGAATTCAACAGCCTCAACATCCTGGGGGTTACCATTGACCAGAACTTGAACTGGACTAGCCATATAAATACTGTGACAACAAGAGCAGGTCAGAGACTCGGAATCGTCTGGCGAGTAACTCACCTCCTGACTCCCCAAAGCCTGTCCACCATCTACAAGGCACAAGTCAGGAGTGTGATGGAATACTCCCCACTTGCCTGGATGAGTGCAGCTCCAACAACACAAGAAGCTTGACACCATCCAGGACAAAGCAGCCTGCTTGATTGGCACTCCATCCAATACCTTAAGATTTCACTCCCCCCACCACCAGCGCATACTTGTTGCAGTGTGTACCATCTACAAAGCTGTGCTGCAGCAACTTGCCAAGGTTCCTTCGACAGCACCTTCCAAACCCATGACCCCTACCATCTAGAAAGACAAGAGCAGCAGATAGATGGGAACACCACCACCTGGAAGTTCCCCTCCAAGTCACTCACCATCCTGACTTGGAAATGTATCGCCGTTCCTTCACTGTCACTGGGTCAAAATCCTGGAACTCCCTTCCAGATGAACATGTATCTACACCACATGGGCAGCAGTGGTTTAAGAAGATGGTTCACCACAAACTTCTTGAGAGTGACTAAGGATCGGCAATAAACTGTGGCCTTACCAGGTTTGCCTACATACCAGAAACAGAAATATATCTATCTTCACATTAGCATCATGCATATTGTGAGGCTCAGTATTGTAACTGGTAGAATTTTACATAATTCTACCTGCTTCTGTCATGTCTATATTTTCCTCCTCAAATGGACATTACTGATAGCTTATCATGCACAAAAGCTCTCCATCTGACACCCTGGAATTAATTTCGCAGTAGGCCACAGTTGCCACCTCAGCTGAGGTATCACCATTTTTTCTTATGTTTCTGCAAATATAAAGATGAAGCTTAAAGATGATATTTGTCTCGGACGCTGAGAAGGCGCTGTTAATGTACGACGACAGACATTTTACAGTCTCCAGGCTAATTACAGGACAAAGATATACTGTCTATTTTGCCATTAATTAACTTTTGCTGTGACAAAATAAATGAAGGTGAAGCTCCATGCTCAGTATTTCAGTGTATTGAATATCAGGATTAAACAGGCTGTCTGTATTTCAGTGCATTGATTATAAGGATTACACAGACTCTGTATTTCAGTGCATTGATTATCAGGATTACACAGACACTGTATTTCAGTGCATTGATTATCAGGATTACACAGACTCTGTATTTCAGTGTATTGATTATCAGGATTACGCAGTCTGTCTGTATTTGTGTATTAATTATCAGGATCACACAGACTCTGTATTTCAGTGTATTGATTATCAGGATTACGCAGTCTGTCTGTATTTCAGTGTATTGATTATCAGGATCACACAGACTGACTGTATTTCTGTGCATTGATTATCTGGATCACACACAGACTGTCTGTATTTCAGTGTATTGATTATCAGGATTACAAAGACTCTCTGTATTTCAGTGTATGGATTACCAGGATCGCACACAGACTGCCTATATTTCAGTGTGTTGGTTATCAGGATTACACACAGATTGTCTGTATTTCACTGTATTGATTATCAGGGTACACAGGCTCTCTGTATTTCAGCGTATTGATTATAAGGGTACACAGGCTCTCTGTATTTCAGCGTATTGATTATCAGGATTACACAGACTCTCTGGATGTCAGTGTATTGATTATCAGAATTACATAGACTGTCTGTATTTCAGTGTATTGATTATCAGGATCACAGACAAACTCTCTATATTTCAGTGTATTGATTATCAGGATCACATACAGACTGTCTGTTTTTCAGTGAATTAATTATCAGGATTACACAGACTCTACTTCAGTGCATTGATTATCGGGATTACATAGACTGTATTTTAGAGCATTAATTATCAGGATCAAACACAGACACTCTGTATGTCAGTATATTGATTATCAGGATTCCACAGACTCTCTGTATTTCAGTGTATTGATTATCAGGATTCCACAGACTCTCTGAATTTCAGTGTATTGATTGTCAGGATCACACAGGCTGTCTGTATTTCAGTGTATTGATTATCAGGATCACACACAGACACTGTATGTCAGTGTATTGATTATCAGGATTATACACAGACTCTCTGTATTTCAGTGCATTAATTATCAGGATCGTACAAAGACTGTCTGTATTTCAGTGTATTGATTATCAGGATTGCATATAGACTGTCTGTATTTCAGTGTATTGATTATCAGGATCGCACACAGAGTGCCTACATTTCAGCGTGTTGGTTATCAGGGTTACACAGACCCTCTGAATTTCAGTGTATTGATTGTCAGGATCACACAGGCTGTCTGTATTTCAGTGTATTGATTATCAGGATCACACACAGACACTGTATGTCAGTGTATTGATTATCAGGATTATACACAGACTCTCTGTATTTCAGTGCATTAATTATCAGGATCGTACAAAGACTGTCTGTATTTCAGTGTATTGATTATCAGGATTGCATATAGACTGTCTGTATTTCAGTGTATTGATTATCAGGATCGCACACAGAGTGCCTACATTTCAGCGTGTTGGTTATCAGGGTTACACAGACCCTCTGAATTTCAGTGTATTGATTATCGGGATTACACAGATTTTTATTTCAGTGTATTGATTATCAGGGTACAAAGGCGCTCTGTACTTCAGCGTATTGATTATCAGAATTACACAGACTCTCTGGATTTCAGAGGATTGATTATCAGGATTACACAGACTGTCTGTATTTCAGTGTATTGATTATTAGGATCGTCCACAAACTGTCTGTATTTCCGTGCATTGATTACCAGGACCAGACACAGGCTCTCTATATTTCAGTTTATTGATTATCATGTTCACACACAGACTGCCTGTATTTAGGTGTATTGGTTATCAGGGTTACACAGACGCTCTGTGTTTCAGTGCATTGATTATCAGGATCACACACTGACTGTCTGTATTTCAGTGTATTGATTATCAGGATTACAAAGACTCTCTGTATTTCAGTGTATGGATTACCAGGATCACACACAGACTGCCTACATTTCAGTGTGTTGGTTATCAGGATTACACACAGACTGTTTGTATTTCAGTGTATTGATTATCAGGATTACAAAGACTCTCTGTATTTCAGTGTATGGATTACCAGGATCACACAAGGACTGCCTACATTTCAGTGTGTTGGTTATCAGGATTACACACACACTGTCTGTATTTCAGTGTATTGATTATCAGGATCACACAGGCTGCCTGTATTTCAGTGTATTGTTTATCAAGATTACACAGACTCCCTATTTCAGTGTAGTTATTATCAGGATTACACAGACACTTTATTTCAGTGTATTGATTATCAGGATTACACAGACTCTCTGTATTTCAGTGCATTGATCATCAGGATCGCACACAGACTGTCTGTATTTCAGCGTGCTGGTTATCAGGGTTACACAGACGCTCTGTGTTTCAGTGTATTGATTATCAGGATCACACACTGACTGTCTGTATTTCAGTGTATTGATTATCACAATTACAAAGACCCTGTTTTTCAGTGTATTGATTATCAGGATTACACAGGCTCTCTGTATTTCAGTGTATTGAATATCAGGATTACACAGAATCTGTATTTCAGTGTATTGATTATAAGGATTACATAGGCTTTTGTATATCAGTGAATAGATTATCGGGATTACACAAACTCTCTGGACTTCAGTGTATTGTTTATCAGGATTACATAGAAAATCTGTATTTCAGTGTATTGATTATCAGGATCACATACACTGACTGTATTTTTGTGCATTGATTATCAGGATCATTCACAGACTGTCTGTATTTTTATGCATTGATTATCAGGATCATTCACAGATTGTCTGTATTTCAGCATATTGATTATCAGGATTACACAGACTGTATTTCAGTGCATTAATTATCAGGATCACACACAGACACTCTGTATTTAAGTGTATTGATTATCAGGATTCCACAGAGTCTCTGTATTTCAGTTTATTGATTATCAGGATTCCACTGACTCTCTGAATTTCAGTGTATTGATTGTCAGGATTACACAGGCTGTCTGTATTTCAGTGTATTGATTATCAAGATTACACAGACACTGTATTTCAGTGTATTGATTATCAAGATTACACAGACACTGTATTTCAGTGTATTGATTATCAGGATTACACAGACTCTCTGTATTTCAGTGCATTGATTATCAGGATCCGACACAGACTGCCTGTATTTCATTGTATTGATTATCAGGATTACATATAGACTGTCTGTATTTCAGTGTATTGATTATCAGGATCGCACACAGAGTGCCTACATTTCAGCGTGTTGGTTATCAGGGTTACACAGACCCTCTGAATTTCAGTGTATTGATTATCAGGATTACACATATTTTTATTTCAGTGTATTGATTATCAGGGTACTCAGGCTCTCTGTACTTCAGCGTATTGATTATCAGAATTACACAGACTCTCTGGATTTCAGAGGATTGATTATCAGGATTACACAGACTGTATTTCAGTGGATTGTTTATCAGGATCGTCCACAAATTGTCTGTATTTCAGTGTATTGATTATCAAGATTACACAGACACTGTATTTCAGTGTATTGATTATCAGGATCGCACACAGAGTGCCTACATTTCAGCGTGTTGGTTATCAGGGTTACACAGACTCTCTGAATTTCAGTGTATTGATTATTGGGATTACACAGATTTTTATTTCAGTTTATTGATTATCATGTTCACACACAGACTGCCTGTATTTAGGTGTATTGGTTATCAGGGTTACACAGACGCTCTGTGTTTCAGTGCATTGATTATCAGGATCACACACTGACTGTCTGTATTTCAGTGTATTGATTATCAGGATTACACAGACTCTGTATTTCAGTGTATCGATTATCAAGATTACATAGGCTTTTGTATATCATTGAATAGATTATCGGGATTACACAGACTCTCTGTATTTCAGTGTATTGTTTATCAGGATTACGTAGAAAGTCTGTATTTCAGTGTATTGATTATCAGGATCATTCACAGACTGTCTGTATTTTTATGCATTGATTAACAGGATCATTCACAGATTGTCTGTATTTCAGCATATTGATTATCGGGATTACACAGGCTGTATTTCAGTGCATTAATTATCAGGATCACAGACAGACACTCTGCATTTCAGTGTATTGATTATCAGGATTCCACAGAGTCTCTGTATTTCAGTTTATTTATTATCAAGATTACACAGACTCTATGAATTTCACTGTATTGATTATCACGATCTCACACAGACTCTGTATTTCAGTGTATAGATTATCAGAGTACACAGGCTCTCTGTATTTCAGCATATTGATTATCAGGATTACACAGACTCTCTGGATGTCAGTGTATTCATTATCAGAATTACATTGACTGTCTGTATTTCAGTGAATTGATTATCAGGATCATAGACAAACTGTCTTTATTTCCGTGCATTGATTATCAGGAGCACACACAGACAATCTATATTTAAGTGTATTGATTATGAGGATCACACGCAGACTGTTTGTTTTTCAGTGTATTAATTATCAGGATTACACAGACTTGTATTTCAGTGTTTTAATTATTGGGATTACACAGACTGTATTTCAGTGCATTAATTATCAGGATCACGCACAGACACTCTGTATTTCAGTGTATTGTTTATCAAGATTACACAGGCTGTCTGTATTTCAGTGTATTGTTTATCAAGATTACACAGACTCTCTATTTCAGTGTATTTATTATCAGGATTACACAGATTCTCTCTTTTTCAGTGTATTGATTATCACGATCACACAGGCTGTCTGTATTTCAGTGTATTGATTATCAAGATTACACAGACTCCCTATTTCAGTGTAGTTATTATCAGGATCGCACACAGACTGCCTACATTTCAGCATGTTGCTTATCAGGGTTACGCAGACTCTCTGTAATTCTGTGTATTGATTTTCAGGATCACATACAGACTGTCTGTATTTCAGTGTATTGATTATCAGGGTACACAGGCTCTCTGTATTTCAGAGGATTGATTATCAGAATTACACAGACTGTCTGTATTTCAGTGTATTGATTATCACGATTACACAGACCCTTTATTTCCCTGTATTGATTATCAGGATTACATAGGCTCTTGTATATCAGTGTAAAGATTATCCGGATTACACAGACTCTCTGGAGTTCAGTGTATTGATTATTAGGATCACGTAGACTGACTGTATTTTTGTGCATTGATTATCAGGATCATTCACAGACTGTCTGTCTTTTTGTGCATTGATTATCAGGATCTGTACAGACTGTCTGTATGTCTTTGTATTGATTATCAAAGTCATACATAGACTGCCTGTATTTCAGTGCATTGATTATGAGGATCACACACAGATTCTCTACATTTCAGTGCATTGATTATCAGGATCAAACACGGACTCTATATTTCAGTGTATTTTCTATCTGGATTACACAGACTCTCTATTTTAGTGTGTTTATTATTGGGATTACAAAGCCTCTCTTTATTTCAGTGCACTGATTATTAGGGTCACACAGAATGTGTGTATTTCAGTGCATTGATTATCAGGTTTACATAGACTCTTGTATTTCAGTGTATTGATTATCAAGATAATTCAGACTTTGTATTTCAGTTTATTGATTATCAGGATTACACAGACTCTATATTTCAGTGTATTGATTATCAGGATCACAAACCGACTGCCTGTATTTCGGCGTATTGGTTATCAGGATTACACAGACTCTCTATTTCAGTGTATTGATTATCATGTTCAAACACATACTGTGTGTATTTCAGTGTCTTGATTATCATGTTTACATAGACTCTTGTTTTTCAGTGTATTGATTATCAGGATTACACACTGACTGTCTGTATGTCAGTGTATTGATTATCAGGATAATACAAATACTGTCCGTATTTCAGTGTATTGATCATCAAGATTACACAGACTCTGGATTTCAGTGAATTGATTATCAGGATTACACAGACTCTCTGTTTTTCAGTGCATTGATTGGCAGGATCACACACAAACTTCCTGCATTTCGGCGTATTGGTTATCAGGATTACACACTGACTGTCTGTATGTCAGTGTATTGATTATCAGGATCAAACACAGACTTTCTGTATTTCAGTGTATTGATTAACAGGATCACATAGATTGTCTGTATTTCATTGCATTCATTATCAAGATTATACCGACTCTGTGTTTGAGTGTAATGATTATCAGGATCACAGAATGTCTGTATTTCAGTGTATTGATTTTCAGGATTACATAGACTCTTGTATTTCAGTGTATTGATTATCAGGATCACACACAGACTGTCTGTATGTCAGTGTATTGATTATCAGGGTCATACACAGACTTTCTGTCTTTTAGTTCATTAATTTCCAGGATCACGCACAGACTCTCTTTATTTCAGTGTATTGTTTATCAGGATTACACAGGCTCTGTATTTTAGTGTATTGATTATCAGGATCACATAGATTGCCTGTATATCAGTGTATTCATTATCAAGATTACACCAACATTGTGTTTTACTGTAATGATTATCAGGATTACACAGACTGTCTGTATTTCAATGTGTTGATTATGAAGTTTACACAGACGCTGTATAACAGTGTACTTATTATCAGTATTACACAGCCTCTGTATTTCAGTGGATTGATTATCAGGATTACATAGACTCTTGTATTTCAGTGTATTGATTATCAGTTTCACACAGACTGACTGTAATTCTGTGCATTGATTATCAGGATCACATACAAACTGTTTGTATGTCAGTGTATTGATTCTCAGGTTCAAACACAGACTGTCTGTATTCCATGTATTGATTATCAGGATCATACACAGACTTTCTGTATTTTAGTTCATTGATTTTCAGGATCACACACAGACTCTCTATATTTCAGTGTATTTTTTACCAGGATTACACAGACTGTCTGTATTTCAGTGTATTGATTATCAGGATTACACAGTCTCTGTAATTCAGTGTATTGATTATCAGGGTTACACAGACTGTCTGTATTTCAGTGTATTGATTATCAGGATCACACACAGACTGTCTGTATTTCAATGTGTTGATTATCAAGTTTACACAGACGCTGTATAACAGTGTATTTATTATCAGTATTACACAGCCTCTGTATTTCAGTGGATTGATTATCAGGATCACACAGACTGACTGTAATTCTGTGCCTTAATTATCAGGATCACACAAAGACTGTTTGTATGTCAGTGTATTGATTATGAGGGTCAAACACAGACTCTCTGTATTCCACTGTATTGATTATCAGGATCATACACAGACTTTCTGTATTTTAGTTCATTGATTTTCAGGATCACACACAGACTCTCTATATTTCAGTGTATTGTTTACCAGGATTACACAGACTGTCTGTATTTCAGTGTATTGATTATCAGGATCAAACACATACTGTCTGTATTTCAGTGTATTGATTATCAGGATCACACACAGAATTTATTGCAGTGTATTGATTATCAGGATTACACCGACTCTGTGTTTCAGCGTAATGATTATCAGGATTACACAGACTGTCTGTATTTCAGTGTATTGATTATCAAGACTACACAGGCTCTGTATATCAGCCTATTGATTATCAGGATTACACGGTCTCTGTATTTCAGTCGATTGATTATCAGGATTACCTAGACTCTAGTATTTCAGTGTATTGATTATCAGTATCACACAGACCGACTGTATTTCTGTGCATTGATTATCAGGATCACACACAGACTGTCTGTATGTCAGTTTATTGATTATCAGGGTCACACACAGACTGTCTGTATTTCAGTGTATTGATTATCAGGATCGCACACAGACTGTCTGTATATCAGTGTATTGATTATCAGGATTACCCAGAATCTCTGTATTTCAGTGTAACGATTATCAGGATTGCACAGAATGTCTGTATTTCAGTGTATTGTTTATCAGGATTGCACAGACTCTGTATTTCAGTGTATTGATTATCTGGATTACATAGACTCTTGTATTTCAGTGTATTGATTATCAGGATCACACAGACTGACTATAATTCTGTGCATTGATTATCAGGATCACACACAGACTGTCTGTACGTCAGTGTTTTGATTATCAGGGTCATACACAGACTTTCTGTCTTTTAAAACAAAAACAGAATTACCTGGAAAAACTCAGCAGGTCTGGCAGCATCGGTGGAGAAGAAATCAGTTGACGTTTCGAGTCCTCACGACCCTTCAGCAGAACTGAAGTATAGTTTTGGAGAGAGGTGAAATATAAGCTGCTCTAAGGTGGGGGGCGGGGGGAGAGAGAAGTTGAGGGTGGGGTGGTTGTGGGGATAAGCAAGCAGTGATAGGAGAAGATAATCAAAAGATGTCACAGACAAAAGGATCAAAGAGGTGTTGAAGGTGGTGATATTATCTAAGAAATGTGCTAATTAAGAATGGAAGACAGGACACTCAAGGTACAGCTCTAGTGGGGGTGGGGTGGAAAGACTAACAAAGTTTTAGTTTTAGATTTAAAAATAATGGAAATAGGTGGGAAAAGAAGAATCTATATAAATTATTGAAAAAAAAATGGGGAGGGGGAAGAAACGGGTTGGGAATGGGGGGAGGGGGAGTTTAAGATCTAAAGTTGTTGAATTCAATATTCAGCCCGGAAGGCTGTAAAGTGCCTAGTCGGAAGATGAGGTGCTGTTCCTCCAAAAGTTCCTCCAAGGGTCCCCCTCGTCCTCACTTATCACCCCATCAGCCTCTGCATTCAAAGGATCATCCTCCGCCATTTCCGCCAACTCCAGCATGATGCCACCACCAAACACATCTTCCCTTCACCCCACTGGCGGCATTCCGTAGGGATCATTCCCTCCGGGACACCCTGGTCCACTCCTCCATCACCCCGTACTCCTCAACCCCCACCTATGGCACCTCCCCATGCCCACGCAGAAGATGCAACACCTGCCCCTTCACTTCCTCTCTCCTCACCGTCCAAGGGCCCAAACACTCCTTTCAAGTGAAGCAGCATTTCACTTGCATTTCCCCTAACTTAGTCTACTGCATTCGTTGCTCCCAATGTGGTCTCCTCTACATTGGAGAGACCAAACGCAAACTGTGCGACCGTTTTGCAGAACACCTGCGGTCTGTCTGCAAGAAAGACCCAAACCTCCCTGTCGCTTGCCATTTTAACACTCCACCCTGCTCTCTTGCCCACATGTCTGTCCTTGGCTTGCTGCATTATTCCAGTGAAGCCCAACGCAAACTGGAGGAACAGCACCTCATCTTCTGACTAGGCACTTTACAGCCTTCCGGGCTGTATACTGAATTCAACAACTTTAGATCTTAAACTCCCCCTCCCCCCATCCCCACCCCGTTTCTTCCCCCTCCCCGTTTTTTTTTCAATAATTTATATAGATTCTTCTTTTCCCACCTATTTCCATTATTTTTAAATCTAAAACTAAAACTTTGTTAGTCTTTCCACCCCACCCCCACTAGAGCTGTACCTTGAGTATCCTGCCTTCCATTCTTAATTAGCACTTTTCTTAGATAATATCACCACCTTCAACACCTCTTTGATCCTTTAGTCTGTGACATCTTTTGATTATCTTCTTCTATCACTGCTTGCTTATCCCCACAACCACCCCACCCTCAACTTCTCTCTCCCCCCGCCCCCCACCTTAGAGCAGCTTATATTTCACCTCTCTCCTAACTATACTCAGTTCTGCCAAAGGGTCGTGAGGACTCGAAACGTCAACTGATTTCTTCTCCACCGATGCTGCCAGACCTGCTGAGTTTTTCCAGGTAATTCTGTTTTTGTTTTAAAAGACAGAAAGTCTGTGTATGACCCTGATAATCAAAACACTGACGTACAGACAGTCTGTGTGTGATCCTGACAATCAATGCACAGAATTATAGTCAGTCTGTGTGATCCTGATAATCAATACACTGAAATACAAGAGTCTATGTAATCCAGATAATCAATACACTGAAATACAGAGTCTGTGCAATCCAGATAATCAATACACTGAAATACAGAGTCTGTGCAATCCTGATAATCATTACACTGAAATACAGAGATTCTGGGTAATCCTGATAATCAATACACTGGTATACAGACAGTCTGTGTGCGATCCTGATAATCAATACACTGAAATACAGACAGTCTGTGTGTGACCCTGATAATCAATAAACTGACATACAGACAGTCTGTGTGTGATCCTGATAATCAATGCACAGAAATACAGTCGGTCTGTGTGATACTGATAATCAACACACTGAAATACTAGAGTATAGGTAATCCTGATAATCAATCGACTGAAATACAGAGACCGTGTAATCCTGATAATCAATAGGCTGATATACAGAGCCTGTGTAATCTTGATAATCAATACACTGAAATACAGACAGTCTGTGTAATCCTGATAATCATTACACTGAAATACAGAGTTGGAGTAAACTTGATATTGAATACAGTGAAATACAGATGATTTTGTGATCCTGATAAATAATACACTGAAATACAGAGAGTCTCTGTAATCCTGAAAATCAATGAACTAAAATACAGAAAGTCTGTGTATGATCCTGATAATCAATAAACTGAAATACAGACAGTCTGTGTATAACCCTCATAATCAATACACTGACATACAAACAGTCTGTGTGTAATCCTGATAATCAATACACTGAAATACAGAGGCTGTGTAATTTTGATAATCAACACACTGAAATACAGACAGTCCATATAATCCTGATAAACAATACACTGAAATAAAGAGAGTCTGTGTGTGATCCTGATAATCAATAAACTGAAATATAGAGAGTCTGCGCGTGATCCTGGAAATCAATGAACTAAGAGACAGAAAGTCTGTGTATGACCCTGATAATCAAAACACTGACGTGCAGACAGTCTGTGTGTGATCCTGATAATCAATGCACAGAAATACAGTCGGTCTGTGTGATATTGATAATCAATACACTGAAATACAAGAGTCTGTGTAATCCTGATAATCAATCCACTGAAACACAGAGTCTGTGTAATCCTGATAATCAGTACACTGATATACAGAGCCTGTGTAATCTTGATAATCAATACACTGAAATACAGGCAGTCTGTGTAATCCTGATAATCATTACACTGAAACACAGAGTCGGTGTAAACTTGATAATGAATACACTGAAATACAGGTAATTATGTGATCCTGATAATCAATACACTGAAATACAGACAGTCTGTCTATGACCCTCATAATCATAAAATGACATACAAACAGTCTGTGTGTAATCCTGATGATCAATACACTGAAATACAGAGTCTGTGTAATCCTGATAATAAATACACTGAAATACAGACAGTCTGTGTGTGATACTGATAATCAATAAACTGAAATATAGAAAGTCTGTGTGTGATCCTGAAAATCAATGAACTAAAAGAAGAAAGTCTGTGTATGACCCTGAGAATCAATGCACAGAAATACAAGAGTCTATGTAATCCTGATAATCAATCCAATGAAATACAGAGTCTGTGTAATCCTAATAATCAATACACTGTTATACAGAGTCTTTGTAAACTTGTTAATCAACACAATGAAATACAGACAGTCTGTGTAATCCTGATAATCATTACACTGAAACACAGCGTTGGTGTAATCTTGATAATGGATACACTGACAAGCTATGTGATCCTGATAATCAATACACTGAAATTCAGAGAGTCCGTGTAATCCTAATAATCAATACACTGAAATACAGAGTCTGTGTAATCCTGATTATCAATACACTGAAATACAGACAGTCTGAGTAATCCTGATAATCATTACTCTGAAATGTAGTGTCTGTGTTGTTTATAAGGGTCATACATAGACTGCCTGTATTTCAGTGTATTGATTATGAGGATCACACACAGACTCTCCATATTTCAGTGTATTGATTATCAGGATCACACACAGACTCTATTTCAGTGTATTTTCTATCTGGATTACACTGACTCTCTATTTCAGTGTATTAATTATCAGGATTACACAGGCTCTCTTTATTTCAATGCACTGTTTATCAGGATCACACAGAATGTCTGTATTTCAGTGTATTGATTTTCAGGATTACATAGACTCTTGTATTTCAGGGCATTGATTATCAGTATCACACAGACCGACTGTATTTCTGTGCATTGATTATCAGGATCACACACAGACTGTCTGCACGTCAGTGTTTTGTTTATCAGGGTCATACACAGACTTTCTGTCTTTTAGTTCATTGATTTCCAGGATCACGCGCAGACTCTCTATAGTTCAGTGTGTTGATTATCAGGATTACCCAGACTTTCTGTATTTCAGTGTAATGGTTATCAGGATTGCACAGACTATCTGTATTTCAGTGTATTGTTTATCAGGATTACACAGACTGTCTGTATTTCAGTGTGTTGATTATCAGGATTACCCAGACTTTCTGTATTTCAGTGTAATGATTATCAGGATTGCACAGACTGTCTGTATTTCAGTGTTTTCATTATCAGGATTACACAGACTCTGTAATTCAGTGTATTGATTATCAGGATTGCACAGACTGTCTGTATTTCAGTGTTTTCATTATCAGGATTACACAGAATCTGTAATTCAGTGTATTGATTATCAGGATTACACGCTCTGTATTTCATTGTATTGATTATCAGGATTACATAGACTCTTGTATTTTAGTGCATTGATTATCGGGATTACACTGACTCTCTGGATTTCGGTGTATTGATTATCAGGATCACACACAGACTGTCTATATGTCAGTGTATTGATTACCAGGATCACACACAGACTCTTTGTATCTCAGTGTATTGATTATCACGATCATACACAGACTGTCTGTCTTTTAGTTCATTGATTTTCAGTTTACACACAGACTCTCTATATTTTAGAGTATTGTTCATCAGGATTACACAGACTTTCTCTCTTTCAGTGTATTGATTATCGAGATTACAGAGACTCTGCATTTCAGTTTATTGATTATCAGGATTACATATACTCTGTATTTCAATGTATTGATTATCAGGATTACATAGTCTCTTGTATTTCAGTGTATTGATTATCAGGATCACACAGACTGACTGTATTTCTGTGTATTGTTTATCAGGATCATACACAGACTCTCTGTATGTCAGTGTATTTATTATCAGGGTCATACATAAATTGCCTGTATTTCAGTGCATTGATTATGAGGATCACACACAGACTCTCTATATATCAGTGTATTGATTATCAGGAGCACACAGACTGACAGTATTTCCGTGCATTGATTATCAGGTTCACACACAGGCCGTCTGTATTTCAGCGTATTGATTAACAGCATCATGCACAGACTTTCTGTCTTTTATTTCACTGATTTTCAGGATCACACACAGACTCTCAATATTTCAGTGTATTGATTATCAGGATCAGACAGACTGTCTGTATTTCAGTGTATTGATTATCAAGATTACACAGACTCTGTATTTCAACGTATTGATTAGCAGTATTACATAGACTCTGTATTTCAGTTTATTTATTATCAGGATTACATAGAGTCTTTTATGTCAGTGATTTGATTTTCAGGATCACACACAGACTCTCTATATTTCAGCGCATTGATTATCAGGATTACATAGACTCTTGTATTTCAGTGTATTGATTATCAGGGTCATACACAGACTTTCTGTCTTTTAGTTAATTGATTTTCAGGTTTACACACAGACTCTCTATATTTCAGTGTATTGATTATCAGGATCACACACAGACTCTCTATATTTTAGAGTATTGTTCATCAGGATTACACAGACTTTCTCTCTTTCAGTGTATTGATTATCAAGATTAGAGAGACTCTGCATGTCAGTATATTGATTATCAGGATCACACAGACTGACTGTATTTCTGTGCATTGTTTATCAGGATCACACACAGACTCTCTATATTTCAGTGTATTGATTATCAGGAGCACACAGACTCTCTATATTTCAGTGTATTGATTATCAGGAGCACATACAGGCCGTCTGTATTTCAGTGTATTGATTATCAGGAGCACACACAGGCCGTCTGTATTTCAGTGTATTGATTAACAGCATCATACACAGACTTTCTGTCTTTTAGTTCATTGATTTTCAGGATCACACACAGACTCTCAATATTTCACTTTATTGATTATCCGGATCACACACAGACTCTCTATATTTCAATGTATTGATTATCAGGATCAGACACAGACTGTCTGTATTTTAGTTCATTGATTTTCAGGTTTACATAGACTTTCTCTCTTTCAGTGTATTGATTATCAAGAATACAGAGACTCTGCATTTCAGTGTATTGATTATCTGGATTACATATACTTTGTATTTCAACGTATTGATTATCAGGATTACATAGTCTCTTGTATTTCAGTGTATTGTTTATCAGGATCATACACAGACTCTCTGTATGTCAGTGTATTTATTATCAGGGTCATACATAGATTGCCTGTATTTCAGTGCATTGATTATGAGGATCACACACAGACTCTCTATATTTCAGTGTATTGATTATCAGGAGCACACAGACTAACTGTATTTCCGTGCATTGATTATCAGGATCACACACAGGCCGTCTGTATTTCAGTGTATTGATTAACAGGAGCACACAGACTTTCTGTCTTTTAGTTCATTGATTTTCAGGATCACACACAGACTCTCTAAATTTTAGAGTATTGTTCATCAGGATTACATAGACTTTCTCTCTTTCAGTGTATTGATTATCAGGATCAGACACAGACTCTTTTTATTTCAGTGTATTGTTTATCAGGATTAGACAGACTGTCTGTATTTCAGTGTATTGATTATCAAGATTACACAGGCTCTGTATTTCAATGTATTGATTAGCAGTATTACATAGACTCTATTTCAGTGTATTTATTATCAGGATTACATAGACTCTTGTATTTCAGTGTATTGATTATCAGCATCACACACAGACTCTCTATATTTCAGTGCATTGATTATCAGGGTCACACACAGACTCTCAATATTTCAGTGCATTGATTATCAGGATTACATAGACTCTTGTATTTCAGTGTATTGATTATCAGGATTACACAGACTGTCTGTATTTCAGTGTATTGATTATCAGGATTACACAAACTCTCTGTATTTCAGTGTATTGATTATCAGGATTACACAGACTGTCTGTATTTCATTGCATTGATTATCAGTATTACACATGTTCTGTTTCATAGTATTGATTATTGGGATCGCACACAGACTGTGTATTTCCATGTATTGATAATCAGGATCATTCAGGTGCTCTGGGAAGTTCCATGTCTGACACAGAGATGGATGTTGATCAAGAAAGAGCAGGGAGCAAAATAGTGGATTCAGAATTAAAACAGTGGGGTGGAAATTGAATATTTAGAAAGCAGTTTACTAGAAAAAAAGGATTGTAGAAATTAAAAGAAAAGGATGAAGATCAGATGATTCAGGGCAAATGAAAAAAAAACAATTAAAGCAGACAGGAGAAATGTGTAGAAGGTGCTCCTTGTATCAGTTACCATAGTGATGGGAAATCCCTCTTTATAATTCCTCAGTAGGGTACTAAGCGCTCCAGATAAACAGAATTGGGTCTGATGAATGTTAATAGAATTGCAACAGGGAGTCACAGGGCTGTGCATGAAATAATAGATGTCTGAACTGACTGTGTCATGTGTGTAGGGGATGGAGATTTGTTTATGTCTCTTGAAGTGTTTGTAATTCCTGTGTGTGTGTATCTGTGTGTATGTTTTGTTTATGTATGTTGTGTGTGTGTATGTATATTGTGTGTCTGTGTGTGTATGTGTGTGTGCGTATGTGTGTATTGTGTGTGTATGTTGTGTGCGCGTGTATGTTGGGTGTCTGTGTGTTGTGTGTGCGCGTGTGTGTTGTGTGTACCTGTGTGTTGTGTGTGTGTGCGTGTGTGTGTTCCCCTGTGTGCCTGTGTTGTGTGTGTGTGTGTGTGTGTCTGTCATATTGTATGTGTTGTGTGTGTGTGCCATCTTGTGTGTGCGCATGCCTGTGTGTGTTTGTGTGTGTGTGTGTGTGTGTGTGTGCCTGTGTGTTTGTGTGTGTGTGTAGAAACATAGAAACTAGGAGCAGGAATAGGCCATTCACCCCTTTGAGCCTGCTCCACCATCCAATATGATCATGGCTGATCCTTTATCTCAACGCCATATTCCTGCTTTCTCTCCATACCCCTTGATGCAACTAATATCCAAAAATTTATCAATTTCTTTCTTGAATATACTCAGAGACCCAGCATCCTGTGGTAGAGAATTCCACAGGTTGACCACCCTCTGAGTGAAGAAATTTTCCCTCATCTCAGTCCTAAATGGCTTTCCCCGTATCCTGAGACTGTGGCCCCTGGTTCTAGACTCCCGAGCCAGGGGAAACATCTTCCCTGCAACTAGTCTGTCGAGCCCTGTTAGAATTTTATACATTTCAAACAGGCCCCCTCTCATTCTTCTAAACTCTAGCGAATACAGGCCCAGTCGAACCAATCTCTCCTCATACGATAGGTCTGCCATCCCTGGTATCAGCCTAATGAACCTTCACTGCACTCCCTCTGTGGCAAGTATATCTTTTCTTCGGTAGGGAGAACAAAACTGCACGCAATACTCCAGGTGTGGTCTCACCAAGGCCTTGTATAACTGCAGTGAGACATCCCTACTTCCGAACTCAAATCCTCTTGCAATGAAGGCCAACATACCATTTGCCTTCCTAATTGGTTGCTGCACCTGCCTGTTTACTTTCATTGACTGGTGTACAAGGACACCCAGATCCCATTGTACATCCACATTTCCCAATATATCACCATTTAAATAATATTGTCTGTCTGTTTTTCACACTGAAGTGTATAACTTCGCATGTATCCATGTTATACTGCATCTGACATGTGTTTGCCCACACATACAACTTGTCTAAATCGCCCTGAAGCCTCCTTGCATCCTTCCCACAACCCCACCCAGTTTTGTGTCATCAGCAAACTTGGAAATATTGCATTTGGTTCCCTCATCCAAGTCATTTATAGATATTGTGAATAGCTGGTGCCCAAGCACTGATCCCTGTGGTACACCACTAGTCACCATCTGCCATCTGGAAAAAGACCCATTTATTCCTACACTATGTTTCTGGTCTGTCAACCAATTCTCAATCCATACCAGTATATTACCCCCCAATCCCATGTGCTTTAATTTTACCCACTAGCCTCTTATGTGGGACCTTATCAAAAGCCTACTTGAAATCCAAATACACCACATCCACCCGTTCTCCCTTATCTATTCGACTAGTTACATCCTCATAAAACTCTAGTAGATTAGTTAAGTATGATTTCCCTTTCATAAACCCATGCTGACTTTGTATAATCCTATTAATGCTTTCCAAGTGTTCTGTTACCACGTCTTTTATAATAGACTCTAGCATTTTCCCCACTACTGATGTTAGGCTAACTGGTCTGTAATTCTGTTTTTTCTCTCCCTCCTTTTTTCAATAGTGGGGTTACATTTGCCACTCTCCAATCTGGAGGAACTGCTCCAGAGTCTATAGATTTTTGGAAGTTGACCACCAATGCATCCAATATTTCCAGGGCTACTTCATTTAATACTCGGGGATGTAGATTATCAGGCCCTGGGGATTTTTCAGCCTTCAACTCTATTAATTTCTCTAGCACCATTTTTTACTAATACTGTTTTTCTTCAATTTCTCCCTCTCACTAGACCCTTGGTTTCCTAACATTTCTGAGAAATTATTTGTGTCCTCTTTTGTGAAGACAGAACCAAAATATATGTTCAATTCTTCTGCCATTTCTTTGTTCCCCATTATAATTTCCCCCGTTTCTGAAAGTAAAGGACTACGTTTTTCTGTCTTTGCTAATCTTTTTCTCTTCCCATATTTATAGAAGCTTTTACAGTCAGTTTTTATGTTCCTTGCAAGTTTACTCTCATACTCCATTTTCCCCTTCTTGGTCAATCTTTTTGTCCACTTTTGCTGAATTCTAAACTGTACCCAATCCTCAGGCTTGCTGCTTTATCTGGCAATTTTATATGTCTCCTCTTTGGGTCAAATACTATCCTTAATTTATTTTGTAATCCATGGTAGAGCCACCTTTCTTGTTTATTTTTGCACCAGACAGGAATGAATAATTGTAATTCATGCATATGTTCCTTAAATATTAGCCATTGCGTATCCACTGTCAACCCTTTTAGTAAGGTTCCCTAATCCATCATTGCCAACCCGCGCCTCATACCCTCGTATTTTCCTTTATTTAGATTCAGGACCCTAGTTTTGGATTCAACTTCTTCACTCTCCATCCTAATGAGCAATTCTATCATTTTATGGTTGCTCTTCCCCAAGGTTGTTAATTAATCCTTTCTTATTGCACAATGTCCAGTCTAGGATAGCCTGCTCTCTAGTTGGTTCTTCAATGCATTGGTCTAAAAAACCGTCATGCACACACTCCAGGAAATCCTCCTTCACAGTTTTATTGTTAGTTTGGTTTGTCCAATCTATATGTAGATTGAAGTTACCCATGATTACAGTTGTACCCTTATTGCATGCATTTCTAATTTCCTGCTTAATGCCTTCCCTTACATCTATGTTACTGTTTGGGGGCCAATAGACAACCCCCACCAACGTTTTCTGCCCCTTGGTGTTTCTTATCTCCACCCAAATATATTCCACATCATGATTTTCCGAGCCAATATCCTTCCTCACTATTGCAATGATTTCCTCCTTTACTAACAGTGCTACCCCACCTCCTTTCCCTATTTGTCTGTCCTTCCTAAATAGTGAATACCCCTGGATGTTTAGTTCCCATCCTTGGTCACCCTGCAGCCATGTCTCCGTAATTACAACTACATCATAGCCGTTTATATCTACTTGCGTTGTTAATTCATCTACCTTATTGCGAATGCTCCGCTCATTAAGGTACAATGCCTTTAGACTTGTCTTTTTAACCGTGTTAGTCATCTTAACTTTATTTTACACTATGACCCCATTTGCTTATCGCCCTTGTTTTTTCTGCTTCCACTTTTGCTTCTTACTTTTCTGTCTTTTGTTTCTATCCTTGTTTCCCCCTCCTCTGTTTCCTTGCTCAGGTCCCCATCCCCCTGCCATTCTAATTTAAACCCTCCCCGACAGCACTAGCAAACACACCCCCAGCCGAGGACATTGGTCCCAGTCCTGCCCAGGTGTAACCCATCCTGTTTGTACTGGTACCACCTTCCCCAGTACTGGTCCCAATGTCCCAGGAATCTGAATCCCTCCCCTCTAAACCATTTCTTCAGCCACGTATTCATCCGGTATGTCCTGTTATTTCTACTCTTGCTAGCACTTGGCACTGGTAGTAATCCTGAGATTACTACCTTTGAGGTCCTACTTTTTGCTTTCTGTCCTAACTCCCTATATTCATCTTGTAGAACCTAATCATTTTTAAAATCTATGTCATTGGTCCCAATATGTACCACGACCCTCGTGCCTCTTTCAGCCCCGGGTCCAGCTCTAGCTCTTTTTAAATCTCCGCCAGTGTATGTATGTATGTTGTGTGTGTTGTATGTAAGTATGTTGTGTGGTTGTGCTTGTGTGTATGTGTGTGTGTGGTTGTGTGTGTGTGTGTTTGTGGTGTGTGACAGGAGTGTGTGTGGTGTGAGTGTGATGGGGATCCGTGTGGTTTGTGTGTGCGTTTTGTGTGGTGTGAGTGTGACAGGTGTGAGTGTGTTTGTGTGGTGTGAATGTGATGAGGGTGTGTGTGGTTTGTGTGTGCGAGAGGATCTGAGGATGTGTGTGAATGTCTGCGTGTGTGTGTGTATGTGTTTATGAATGAGTATGTGCATTTGTGTTTGTGTGTCCACCTACGTGTACATCAGTATGGGGGTGTGTGTGTGTGTGTGTGTGTGTGTGGGGGGGGGGGGGGGGGTGGGGGGGGTATCCGTGTGTGTCTAAGTTTGTGTGTGTGTGTTGTGTATGTGTCTGTGTGTGTGTGTGTGTGAATGAGTGTTTGTGTGTGTTTCCATGTTTTTATGTATGTGCAGTGTGTGAGAGTGTCTGTGAGTCTTCCTGCGTCTTAAGTGTTTCTCTCTGTGTGTATATGCATTTGTGTGTATATATATATCTATGTGTGTGTGTTTGTGTTTCTGTATATGCCTGTCTTTATGTGTGTGTGTACGTAGTGTGTCTGTGTTCGTCAATGTGCATTTTGTGATTTGAACAGGTCAGACAGCACTGAATCCACCTCGAGCGGGGACCTGATGTGCTACTGGCAGTGGGGGAGAAAAAGCAGCACACACATATAATCTTCTCTTTGTGGAAACAACACCTCCTAGCCACAGTGTGGGATATTAGTGAGACTGCAGCAGCACGAGGATATGTATTTTTAAAAAAAATTCCGGCACTGGTAAGAGCTGAGCCATTGCTTATTGTGTAGTCTGCTTGCAGTGCTAGTCTGGGCTGCAGCCTGAGCTGAATGCAGTGCGCTCTGTCAGAGGAGAGGGGATGTGTGAATTTGTGATTCCGATTCCAGACAAAATAATAATCAAGGATTGTCTGAAAAAAGTCAGCACCCTCAAACATCAGCATCCAGCTTGTTGGAAGAGTCAGAGTACAATAACCATGGATCTGGAAATGTGTTAATGCAAGGGGGTCTGAATCCGGCATGTCGGAATCGAAACTGAGTCAATATAATTGAAAAATACGTTCTCAGGTTGAACTACAGAAGGGACGGTTCCACAATATGTCTTAGAGGTCTAGCTCCAGAGAATGAAGAGAGAGGGAGAGAGAGAGGAATAACAAGGAGTGCAGGATGGATGAAACCAAATAGTTGCTGCCTGTTATCCAAAGGGTGTTGGGAATTTAATCATTTTGAAAGGTGAGCAGTATTATATATTAGCTTAAAAATCTCTTCCGCATTTGAAAATATTGTAAAACATTCAAACTAGGGGGCAAAAGTTGGACCCCGCTGGGGAGAATAATTCAGGCAGTATTCTCAGAATGTGCCTTTAACATATAATGTCTAGTGAGTCGCGAGTAAGTCCCTCATTAAACAATAACTCAGTGTTTAAATGTGATGAGTTTGATTCTGCCCCCTCAGTTAGGATGTGTTCAGCAAAACACCCTGAAAATAATGTTTAAGATTCAAGTTTAAAAAGATTATGATTTTTTGTTGGTGGGGATTTGGGAGATGGGGGTAGGGTGGGCGGGGGATGTTGAAATTGGATCGAATAAAAATAAAACTGTAATAAATTGTAATAAACTTCTCACAGCTGAGAGAATGTTATGTAGCCACAAGCAGAGAGGCTGCATTCAAAAGATGCGGCTCTAATGATCACTGATCTAGGTGGTTGTTTATAAAGAAATGGAAATCTCTTACAATTGGTGTGCATGTTTCTGCTGCTGTTAGCGCTGGTGGGTTAATTTCTGCAGCTTCCCCATAAATACAGTACATGGCACAGAATGCCAGCCTAGTTTGATTTTTCATTGTGCTTTCCATGGTCGGATATTGATGTAAACATGCAGTAAAAATGATGAGGAATCACGCTGGTGGAGCAAGGTGTTTGTGGTATGTGCATTTGCAGCAGAGGTAGATTTTTTGGTGTTGGATTTGAAGGTTTGGTCAGTTTTAATTGTTCCAGCAGGATAGATATTTTCCCCGTCGCTGTTGCTATGCTTATGTTGTACACATCTGTACCTCGTTGTATTTTGTCACAGTAGAAGCTCAGATGGGCTCATCTGATTGCTTGTAGACGTGGTGCGGGCTCTGAATACACTAGCTGTCAAAAACATTCCGGCCCTCAGAGTTAACAAAAAGTGACCTCCTATCTCACACAATGAAAGCTCTGAACGTATGAGTTCTGACCTTATTCACTACCCGACATTACACGTTTTGTCTTTTTTCTGTTTGGCAACAAAATAAACAACTGATATGATTTACTTTCTAAATGTCTTTGATTTATTTCTTCAAACCAGAAGCACTGACTACACAACAGGCACTACTCATAGTCGTCTCTAAGCAGCAGTGTCAATAACCAAACAGAGACAGCTAGCCAGATGTTTATTTGAAATGCAAAAAATCCCCCCACTGTGCAATTTTGGTAAATGCTGCTCTTGTAGGAGAGATGATCCTTTCATTGGCCTGTTCACAAACATCTGCACATTTACGACAAATCCAAATCTACTTGGTGTAGTAATGAGCTTTGAAAGCACTGTTCAGCACAGGCCAATAACAGAAGCACAGTCATAGTCACGTTGTGGGAGCTGACAAATCACTTGCTTTGGGAACATATTTTCTGTGCCAATCTAATGCAACAGGGCTGTGATGCCATTGATGACATGTTTTGCTGTCACTGATGACACAGGGCTGGGATGCCATTGATGACATGTTTGACGTCACTGATGACACGGGGCTGTGATGTCATTGATATGTTTTGATGTCACTGATGATATGGCTACAATGTCACTTATGTCACATTATGATGTCATTGGTACATGGATGTGATGTCATTGACGCATGACTATGATTTGACTGATGTCACATGGTCTTGTTGTCACTGGGGATAAATTGATTTGATATTATTAAAGGCAGGGCTAGGATTTCACTGATGACACTAGAATGCAATATGACTGAGGGAACATGACAGTGTCTCCACTAATATCGCATGGCTCATACTGGCATCTTTGCTGAGATGCCACTTATGACATATGGATGTGATGTCATTCAAGGAACATCTGTTATAATATCACTGAGGAGACACAAATACAATTTTATTGAAGGCATGAGGCTGTGCTGTACTAACATGATTATGATGTGAAAGATGCCACATTGTATCATAGAATCCAAGAATCATGGAATGGCCACAATACAGAAGGAGACTATTTAGCCTGTACAGCCCATGCAATCTCTCAGCAAGAGCAATTTAAGCTAGCACTACCCCCCTGTCCTTTTCCCTGTGTTGGCACAAACATGTGATGCCAGAAATGATACAAGAATGTGATGTCATTGATTATAATTGGCTATGATATTACTGATGTCACATATCTGTGATTTCACTAATGTCAAATGACTGTAATATCACATGACTGTAATATCACATGACTGTGATGTCACTTGGCTGTGATGTCACTGATGACATTGATATGGCATCAAAGATGACAAATGGTTTGAATGTCACTGATGATATTACGTGGCTGTGATGTCACTGATGGTACATAGGTCTGATGTCATTGCCAGCAGATTGTTATGATGTAATTGATGTCTTCGGGAAATGATATCAATGATAACACATGGCCTTTGATGTCAATGATCAGACATGTCTGTGATGTTATAGATAACATATGACTATTTGTCATCAATGACATTTAGTTGTGATATCAGAGGGGGCCAATAGTTCTGGTGACATTGATGTGGCTGCAATAAATTTTCTGTGACATCATGGCCATATGATGTGACAGATGATACAACAAATGTGAAATTAGCAATGGTACATGACTGTGTAGTCATTGATGACACATGGCTGTAATTTCACTTATGACACACAGGAATATAGGAGTAGAAGTAGGCCATTCGGCCCATCAAAACTGCTCCGCCATTTAATAAGATCATTACTGGTCATCTACCTCAATGTCACTTTCCCCGCATCCCTTGATGTCATTAGTACCTGGAAATTTATCAATCTCTGTCTTGAACATGCTCAATGATTGAGCTTCCATAGCCCCCTGGGATAGACAATTCCAAAGATTCACTACCCTCCGAGTTGGATAGACTTGGGTTGTTTTCGTTGGAGCAGAGAAGATTGAGGGGCGACCTGATCGAGGTGTACAAGATTATGAGGGGCATGGACAGGGTGGATAGGGAGCAGCTGTACCCCTTAGTTGAAGGGTCAGTCACAAAGGGGCATAAGTTCAAGGTGAGGGGCAGAAGGTTTAGGGGGGATGTGAGGAAAAACTTTTTTACCCAGGAGGTGGTGACAATCTGGAATGCACTGCCTGGGAGGGTGGTGGTGGTGGGTTGCCTCTCATCCTTTAAAAAGTACCTGGATGAGCACTTGGCACATTATAACATTCAAGGTTATGGGCCAATTACTGGTAAATGGGAGTAGGTAGGTAGGTCAAGTGTTTCTTACGTGCCGGTGCAGACTCAATGGGCCGATAGGCCTCTTCTGCACTGTGATTCTGTGATTCTGTGAATAAAATGCTCTTCATCTCAGTCTTAAGCAGCCTACCCCTTATTCTGAGGCTGCTCTGTTCCCCTGGTTCTGGACACCACCATCCCCAGTAACCCCCTCCACCCTCTCCCCCCACCCCCAACAGCCAGGGGAAACATCCTCTCTACATCTACCCTGTCGAACCCTGTGTTTTTGTATGCTTCAATAAGATCACTTCTCATTCTTTGAAACTCTAGAGAATACAGGCCCAGTTTCCTCAATCTCTCCTCATAAAACAAATCTCACTATCCCAGGGGTTAATCTGGTGAACTTCCATTGGAGTCCCTCTCTGGCAAGTACACCTCTCCTTAAATAAGGGGACTAAAACTATACACATTACTCCAGGAGCAGTCTCACCAAGGGTCTATACAACTGTAGCAAGACATCATTACTCCTGTATTCAAATCTACTTGCGATGAAGGCCAACATACCGGTTGCCTTCCTAACTGCTTACTGCACCTGCATGCTAGCTTTTAATGAGTTATGAACAAGGACATCCAGGTCCTTTTGGACATCAACACTTCCCAATCTCTCACCATTTAAGAAATGTTCTACCTTTCTGTTTTTCCTACTAAAGTGGATAACTTCACACTTATTCACATTATATTCCATTTGCCATGCTCTTGCCCGTTCGCTTAGTCTGTCCAAGTCCTTTTGAAGCCTCCATGTATCCTCCTCACAACTTACATTTCCACCTAGTTTTATGTCATCAGCAAATTTCACTGTAGAAGACAAAAAAGGATTCCATAAATAGTAGAAAAGCAGGGGGGGAAAGGGAAAGAGGAAAAAACAATCACAATGACTATAGAAAAAGTACTAGGAAAACTAATGGGACTAAAGTTGCCTGGTCCTGATGGCCTGCATTGGAGGGTCTTAAAAGAAGTGGCTGCAGAGAGAGTGGATGCATTGGTTGTAATCTTCAAAATTCCCTAGATTCTGGAAAGGTCCCAGTGGATTGGAAAACCAAAAAAATAACACCACTATTCAAGAAAGGATGGAGACAGAAAGTAGGAAGTTATAGGCCATAGCATTTGACATTTGGAAATCGCTAGAATCCATTATTAAGGAGGTAGTAGCAGGATATTTAGGGAAGCATAATATGATCAGGCAGAGTCAACATGGTTTTGTGAAAGGAAAATCATCTTTGACAAATTTATCAGAGTTTTTTGAGGATGTAGCAAGCAGGGTGGATAAAGGGGAACCAGTAGATGTAGTGTATTTGGATTTCCAAAAGGCATTAGATCAGGTGCCACATTAACGGTTGCTGCATATCTGAAGAAGAGTCATACGGACTCGAAATGTTAACTCTGTTTTTCTCTCCACAGATGTTGCCAGACCTGATGAGTTTTTCCAGCATTTTCTGTTTTTATTTTAGATTTCCAGCATCTGCTGTATTTTGCTTTTATCTCATTTTAGTTCATGGTGTTGAGGATGATATATTAGCATTGACAGAGGATTGGCTAACTAACAGGAAATAACGAGTCAGGATAAATGGATTTTTGATTGACAAGGGAATCAAAGGTTATGGGGGCAGGCAGGAAGGTGGGGTTAAGGCCACAATGAAATCAGCCATGATCTGATTGAATGGTGAAGCAGGATTGATGGGCCAAATGGCCTGCTCCTGCTCCAATTTTTTATGATCTAATGAAATTCACAAATGATAACTGGGCGAATATGATGGAAGACACATGGCTCTAATGTGTCACGGCTGTAATTTACTGGATTATTACATGAATGTAATTTCACTGATGACACATCACTGTAATTTCATGAATTATACTTGGCTGCAGTTTCACTGATGTCACATGGCTGACATTTAATTGAAGACATTTGGCTGTTGTTTTGTTTGTGATACATGGCTGTAATTTCACTGAAGAAACATGGCAGTAATTTGCTGGATGACATATGACCAATTGCATGGATGACACATGGCTGTAATTACACTGATGCCACATGGCTGGAACCTCATTGATCACACGTCACTGTAATTTCATTCATGACTCATGGTTGAAGTATGACTGATGACACATAGCCGAATTTCATGAATGACACATGGTTGTAATTTCACTGAAGAAACATGGTGGTAATCTCATGGATAACACCTGGATATAATTCACTGATGATTGTTGCTATAATTTCATGGATGATAGAAGGGTTTAGTTTCATGGGTGACACATGGCTGTAATTTCACTGAGGACACACGGTTGTAATTTAATTTATGACTCATGGCTGTAACGTCACAGATGTCACATGTATGAAATAACACTGGTGATAGATGGCTATAATTCCATTGTTGAAACATGGCAGAAATTTATTTGCTGACACATGGCAAAAATATCACTAAAGGCACATGGCTGTCTTTTCATTGATGACAAATGGCAGTAGCTTTGTTTGTGACAGTGTGGGCAGAATCATCCCAGATTTGCACAAAGTGCGGTAGCAGGCGAGAAAAAGGATGTTTTACCCATCAGCCACAACCGTGGGTTTTCATGCCATTACATCCCATTCCCGGCGCATCCCGTCTCATTAATAATGCATTCTCAAGAAGCACGTCAGATCACTGGCGGGTCAACCTCTGATTCACCCACTCTTGCCATCACCTAGGGCCTTTAGAAATCCAGGTGCCATATTTAAAGGGTGCCCCTGCACAGAGCGAGCTCTCTCTAAGGGATCAGAAGCTGCTGGGAAGTTATGGCTTCCATGGGAGGAAACAATGTGCCCCCAGATTTAGTGACATCTCCCTCGAGTGCCTACTGGATGGAGTGGAGGCCCACGATGAAGTCCTCTAACCCCGCTCTGGGCAAAGACCAGCAAGCAAGGTGAAAAATCCAGCACAGGAGGCAGTGGCAGCAGTGGTCAGGGCCAACGCCCTGCAAAAGAGGACAGCCATCCAGTGCTGAAAGAGGATGAACGATCTCCTCCGATCCACCAGGGTAAGTCACTCTTCTCATCACTCTCAACTCACTCACTCTCACACTCGCAAACTCAGCACACATCCACAGGGATCTCACTCACTGCCAGTTCAAGAGACATCGCCATTCACTCTCTCACACACACCTTCATCTGCCCTGCAGATCATGTCCCCATCCCATCCATGGCATCACTCACCACCCACACATGCCAGGCATCCTTATTATCTGGCCTGGCAGGCGTCCTGCTTACACTCTCTCCCTCTGTATTCATGCAGGACAAGCTGGCACACGATAAAAGGGAGAGATGCAGACCAGTGGCGGAATGCCCGACATCAAGATCTTCACAGACTTTGAACATAGAACCATCTAGCTGGCCAGCGATGACAGGGACCGGTCCTGTGCTGACGGTGAGGTTGGCGCTGCTCTGCCAAGTGAGGATCCAGCAGTGCAGCATCCGTCAGACAACCATGCTGTGAGTGATGTGTCCCCTTTCACAGGCCACTGCCATGCACTAATTATCTCCCCTTGCTTTCACAGGCACATCTGCCAAACAGCCGACAGAGTCCATGACCCAGGGCATCCAAATAAGCCCCGAAGACACCTCTGAAGAGGAATCTGAAGGCACCCTACCTGAAGTCCCGTCACAGCGCTCACCCACATCCTCCAACAGCGCAGAGACACACACCTCGGTGGGACCTAGCTCTAGGGTAGCTTTGGGGTCAGGATCTCTTGAGCACAACACACTGTCTAATCCACGGCATGCGGCGGTGGGGACCTCCCAGTCGATGGACTGCTGGAGGCCAGAATGTTGCTGAGTCTGAGTCGGATAACGAGCCTCAGATTGGAAGGCACAATGGAGGAGTCCGTCCACCTTCAGGCTGAGGTGATAGCGCCAGCATGCCAATGCACTGAGGTCAACACTGGTAGGATGGTGGCCGCCATGGAGACCTTGGTCCAGGATGTCACTCCTGCACTGCTGCACGGGCTCAACTCCATCGCTGGTGACATAGTTGGCCTCCAACAGTACATACGCAAGAGGGGTGACAGGCAGCTCGATCTCACTCCAACTATCCCTGCCCCTTAAGGAGTCAGCTTGGGGTCCCCGAGCGCCCATAGGGAGGAGGATCCCCAGGTGTACACTCCGAGCCCATCATCCAGCTGACTCCGGGAGTGTCCGGCCCATCCGAATCCCCTCTTCCTGTGACCTCAGCATCTCCAGCTCCACAGGCTGAGGAGGGAGCCACTGCCACACAGCAGGACCCTGAGACCAGGCTGGGGCCCTCCAAGTCTCGGCCATCTAGAGGACGCCCGTCAAGGTCATCACAGACAGGGTGTTGCAGTCAGCAGGCTGCCTCCACCTCCGCTGTGGATGTCCGGGGAGCAGCAAGACATAGTGGCAGGGTTAGGAAGGTTAAGAGGATGTAGTTTCACCTCGTGTGCATGGGCATTAATCGCTTTTACATAATGTTCACTATTGTCAATAAACTCCCAAGAATGTCTCCCTGCCAGTGGCTCCTTGTTCTGATGAGAAGTGTTCATGTCATTCAGATGTGAAACCTTTCTGCACAAGATAAAGACAGGTGTCTCAGTCCAGGGCCTCTTCCCTGTGCCCTGTGCAGCCTTCCCAGCACTCTGATGATGTGGCCTTCACACTCCCTGGATACATTCCTGATGCCTGTACCTCGATGGGTCTTATCATTGCTGCCAGAATGTCCTGGGCCGGCAGTACAGGGTTCCATCATTCTCTGTGTGAGTTCTCAGCACCGTTGGGGTACAGCTGCCCCCCAATCTCATCAGCATGTGTGTCCGCTGACAGTGTGGTCCTGAAGGGTCCGGCTCATGAAGGATGCCAAAGGGTCAGGAGAAGTTAAAGTTTCCCCGCTGCATCTCCATGATATAAGCCTGTTCACAGAGTGCAAGCAACTCACCATCAGCCTAACAAACTATGTGAGGATTTATAGAGTGTCCCCACTGCATGTTGTCATCATCCTCCTGGAATATAGGGACTATGGGTATCTGCTGTGTCTCCATGACAGGAGCATTCTCACAGAGGGTATGTGCGTTGCCATCAGCCAGACTGGAGTCAAACGTTCACAAATGCAAGGTGAGGATGTCAGGACTGTCCTTGCTGCATCATGTCATTATCTTCCACAAATCTTGCGGATATGAGGGCTTCCTGAATGCACCTGCCTTGTCCGTACAAGGTGATGGCCTCATCATCACAATCCTCAGCTTCGTGGACCCCATCATCCTCATCTCCGTCAGTGTCCTCCTCATCAGATGTGCAGCTCTTCCATCTCACCCTCAGCCAGCCCCTCTCCCAGTGTTGGTTGGTTGGTTGCCAGGTTGCAAAGGGCGCAGCAGACGACGACGATGCGTGACACTCTCTGCGGACTGTATTGCAGGGCTCCACCAGACTGGTCCAGGCACCGGAACCGCATTTTCAGCATCCCGATGGTCCGCTCCACCAAGCTGCTGGCTGATGGCAATGTGGTGAGCTGCAGCCTGAGCCTCATTACACCGTCGCTCTGCTGCAGTCTGAGGCTGCCGCACGGGTCTGGACTCTGCGGGTAGCCCTTGTCCCCGAGGAGCCATTCCTGCATCCTCTGTAGACCCTGGAAGACATTAGGGATCTGTGACCTGCTGAGAATGTAGGAGACGTGGAGACTCCCTGGGAACCATGTGCAACCTGCAGGATGTGTTTCTAGTGGTTGCATACCAGCTGCACGTTTAGTGAGTGGAAGCCCTTGTGGTTGATGTAGTCCACTGTGTGAAGCAACGGAGACCTGAACGCCACATGAGTGCAGTCAATAGCACCCTGCACCTGTGGGAAAACTGAGGTCTGGGTGAATCCCAGCGCTCTTGCATCCTGGCTGTCCTGGTCCCAGGTGAAATTCACAAAGTTTTGTGCCCTCGCGAATATGCCGTCTGTGTCATTTTGGATATATTTGTGGGTGGAGGCTTGTGAGATCCTGCACACTTCACCTGTGGAGTCCTGGAAGGAGCTACTGGCACCACAGTTACTTTCATAGCCACTGGCAGTGGATGCCCTCCAAGGCTCTGCGGCGCCAAATCCTTCAGCAGGTGGCATATGAGAACGACCAGTTCTGCAGTCCATTAAAGTGCTCATTAGTTTGCAGTCAGACCCCGAAGGGTGGAAAGCTCTGGAGCACTTGGTGGCACTTTCACCCCTCTCCATTGCTTGAGTGGGCAGATAAGCTAGAGGCCCAACTCCAAGCATGTCAATGTGGCTTCGTCTGAACTGTCTTAGCTGTTGAGGAATGCTCACTTATATCAAGGTTTCACTAATGCATGGCTGCTTCCTTCCTTCCACTGCCCCCCAGCTACCGCATGTGTTTGTGCACTACCATCAGACCGTGCTGCCTGGCCCCCCAACTCGCCCCAGCCCTTGCCCTGGCACTGCACTGTCAGCCAGCTGGGAAAAATCAATTTACCTGTGCCCTCATCTGAACGTGCGGCCTTCATTCCTTGAAGTTGAACGGGCGACCCTCGTGAGTGCTGCACAATGCTAGTGTGTACTCACCTCCTCGTTACCCTCGAAGTTCAACTCGCTAGCTGTACGCCTCTTAATGCTGTTGTGAAACACGTCAGTGAGCAATCACACCGACATGCCCGAGTGATCCAGCATGGGGGGGGAATGATTCCGATGAGCAGGGTTTTTAATGAAAGTCTAAAGTATTGAAATTAGGCTCCTGACGTGCGGTGATGGGAGAGATGGCCTGCCATTGATGGGTGGAGCAGACAATCACAAACTGGTTTCACAATTTGTAAAACAGGTTTTTGGCCTTCCAGCCATATTGTCCGCTCACGCCCTCTTTGACGCCCGACGCCAAGAGAGGTGGAAAATTCCGGCCATTGGTGTATTTTCACTGATGACACAGGGATGTAATTTCATCAATGACACAGGGCTATAATTTCATGCCAGACTCATGGATGAAGTATCACTCATGACACATGGCTGCAATTTCATTGCCGAAACAAGGCTGTAATTTCACTGACGACACAAAGGCACAAAAACCCAGCAGGAAACTGTGGCTAACAAAAGAAGTTAAAGGCAGCATTAGATCCGAGGAAGTGGCTCATAACGTTGTCAGGAAAAGTGGTAAGCCTGAGGATTGGGAGAAATTTAGAACCCAGTAAAGGAGAACCGAGAAATTGATGAAGAAAGGGAAAAGAGAGTATGAATGTAAACTAGTGGGGAACATAAAGGCGGACTGTAAAAGTTTCTTTAGGTATGTGGAAAGACAAAGATTAGAAAGGACAAATTGGGCCCATTGCAGGTGGGGACGGGAGAATTTATAATGGAGAACAAGGAAATGGCAGAGAAACTAAACAATTATTTTGTGTCTGACTTCACATGGGGGAAGATAGCACTCAAAAAAGTAATTGGATTGAAGGTTGATAAATCCCCTGGAGTGGATGAGCTACATACCAGAGTGCTGAGGTAAGTGTCTACAGAGATAGTGGATACATTGGTGCTTATCTTTCAGAATTCATTGGATGCTGGAAAGAATCCTGCAGAGTGAAAATTAGCAAGTATAACCCCACCATGTATAGGGGGAGTGAGGGAGAAAACAGAGAACTACAGACCTGTTAGTTTGATGTCAGGTTCTAGCATGTTCCCTACTATGTGATAACTGGACACTTAGAAATTAATGATCTGATTGGGTTTGCAAAAGAGAAATCATGTTTGACAAACATGTTGGAGTTTTTTGAGGATGTTGCCTGTAGCATTGATAAAGGAGAACCAGTGGATGTGATGTATTTGGAATTTCAGAAGGCTTTTGACAAAGTTCCACACAGTAAACAAAATTAGAACACATGGAATTGGGGTAATATTCGAGCATGGATTCAGAATTGGTTAACAGACAGGAAACAGAGAGTAGGAATAAACGGATCATTCTCAAGATGGCAGGCTGTTACCACAAGGATTGGTACCGGGGCCACAGCTGTTCACAATCTATATCAATGATTTGGATGTGGGGAACAAAAGTAATATTCCCAAATTTGCTGATGACACAAAACTTGGTGGGAATATAAGTTGTGTCGAGGGTTCAAAGTGGCTTCAAGGGGATTTGGACAGACTAAGTGAATGGGCAAGAGCATCACAGATGGAATATAATGCGAATAAGTGTAAAGTTATTCACTTTAGTGAAAAAAACAGAAAGACAGAATATTCTTAAATAGTGAGAGGCTGGGAAGTGTTGATGTCCAAAGTGTTCATGACATCCACCTGGGTGTCCTCGTTCATGAGTCATGAAAAGCTAGCAAACAAATGGAGCAAGCAATTAAGAAAGCAAATGGTATGTTGGCCTTCATTGCAAGGGGATTTGAGTACAGGAGTAAAGATGTCTTGCTGTAGTTGTACAGAGCCTTGATGGAACCGCACCTGGAATATAGGGTACAGTTTTGGTCTCCTTATCTCTTTATCTATTTGCTGTAGCATTAGGGTTGAAAGGGTTAATGTGTGGGACAGCGTAAACAGCACTGATCATAATGATGATGCAAGAGAGACACATGACCAAGAGTCAAGAAGGAGAATGTTTCTAACTTCCACAGAGCAACACCTAGTCATGTATGTCTGTATATAGTTCAGTTTTACCTAATAAACCAGTTATTGTTTAGGCATACCAATATCTCAGCAGTAATTCCTCAGCCAGTCACAACTGATATACAACACTTGCTACAGAGGGAGTGCAACAGAGATTCACCAGGCTAATCCCTGGGATGGCAGGAATGTTTTATGAGCAGGGATTAAGGAAACTGGGCCTATATTCTCTAGTTCTGAAGAATAAGAAGCGATCTCATTGAAACTTACAAAATTCTTACAGGGTGTGACAGGGTAGATGTGGTTAGGATGTTTCACCTGGCTGATGAGTCTGGAACCAGGGGACACAGGGCAGGCCGTTTAATTCTGAGATGGGGAGGAATTTCTTCACTCAGAGAGTGGTTAATCTTTGGATTTCTCTACCCCAGAGGGCTGAGGAAGTTCAGTCATTGAGCATGTTTGAAACAGAAATCGATAAATTTCTGGGTAAAATGACATCAAAGAATATGGAGATAGTGGGGGAAAATTGCAGAGAGGTAGGTGATCAGCCATGATCTGTTTGCATGGTGGAGCAGGCTCGATGGGCTGAATTGTCATCTCCTACTCCTGTTTCCTGTGACACATGGATGTAATTTCACTGATGGCACGTGGCTATAATTTCATGGATGACACATTGATGTAATATAATTTAAGATACATGGCTGTCATTTCACTTATGTCGCATGGCTAAAATATCTCTGAAATTACAGCCATGTGTCATCATTGATGTAATTTCATGGTTGACACGTGGCTGTAATTTCATGCATGACACACAGCTATAATTTCATTCAAGACTCATGGCTAAAGTATCACTCAAGTCACATGGCCGTAATTTCATTAACAAATGCCTATCATTTCATTGATGCCACATGACTAACTATGCTTCAGTTCTGCCGAAGGGCCATGAAGGCTCGAAACGTTAATTGATTTCTTCTCCGCCGATGCTGCCAGACCTGCTGAGTTTTTCCAGGTAATTCTGTTTTTGTTTTGGATTTCCAGCATCCGCAGTAGCTTTTAGCTTTTTGTTTTTATCCACATGACTGTAATGTCACTGATGACACACAGTTGCAATTTAATTTAATTTAATTTAATTTGATGAAAAATGGCTGTAAATTCATTGGTGAAACATGGCTGAAATTGAATTGATGACACCTGGCTATGATGTCATTGTTGTTACATTGATATTTCAACCATGTGAAATCAGTGAAATTACACCAATGCTGACACATAGCTGTACTGACATTGATGGCTGTGATCATGGCTGTGAAAGAGGCCATTCAGCCCATCGTGTCTGCGCTGACTGAAAAAGAAAAAATAAGCTAGCCACTCATTCTAATCCCACCTTCAGCACCTGGTCTGTGGCTTTGCAGGTTACAGAAATTTAGGTGCAAATCCAGGTACCTTTAAATGAGTTGAGGTTTTCTGCCTCCATCACCAAACCAAGCAGCGAATTCCAGATGCCCACCACCCTCTTGGTGAAGAAGTCTTTCCTCATGTCCCCTCCAATCCTTCTACCAATCACCTTGAATCTGTGCCCCTGGTAATTTACTCTTCACTGGGGCAAATGGGACACCCTGTCTACTCCATCCAGGCCCCTCATAATCTTGTACACCTCAATTAAGTCATCCCTCAGCCTCCTCTGTTCCAAGGAAAACAACCCCAGCCTATCCAATCTTTCCTCATAGCTGCAATTTTCACACCCTGGCAACATTCTTGTAAATCTCATCTGTACTCTCTTCTGAGCAATTATGTCCTTCCTGTAATGTGATGACCAGAACCGTACACAAATTTCCAGCTGTGGCCTAACCAGCATTTTATACAGTTCCATCATTACATCCCTGCTTTTGTGTTCAATACCTCACCCAGTAAAGGAAAGCATTCCATATGCTTCCTTTAACCCCTTATCCACCTGTCCTGCCACCTTCAAGGACCTGTGGACATGTACTCCAAGGTCTCTCACTTCCTCTATCCCTCTCAATATCCTCCCATTTATTGAGTATTCTCTTGCTTTGTTTGCCCTCTCCAAATGCATTACCTCACACTTTCCAGATTGAATTCCATTTTCCACTTCTCCGCCCACTCGACCAGACCAATGATATCATTCTGGAGTCGACAGCTACCCTCTTCACCATCAACTACATGGCCAATTTTTTGTCATCTGCAAATTTCCCAATCATGCCTTCCACAGTTAAGTCCAAATCATTAATATATACAACCAACAGCAAGAAACCCAAAGATAAAAACAAAAAACTGCGGATGCTGGAAATCCAAAACAAAAACAGAAATACCTGGAAAAACTCAGCAGGTCTGGCAGCATCGGCGGAGAAGAACAAAGTTGACGTTTCGAGTCCTCATGACGCTTCAACAGAACTTTGTTCTTCTTCGCCGATGCTGCCAGACCTGCTGAGTTTTTCCAGGTATTTCTGGGGTTTTTTTGTAACAAGAAACCCAACACTCAGCCCTGTGGAACACCACTGGAACCCGCTCTCTATTTGTGAAAACATCCATCAACCATTACCTTCTGTTTCCTGTCGCTGAGCCAATTTTGGATCCGACTTCATCACCTTCTCCTGTATCCCGGGCTTTTACTTTTCTGACCAATCAGCCATGTGGGACCTTGTCAAATGCCTTACTAAAATCCTTGTAGACAACATCCACTGCACTACCCTCATCAATCCTCCTTGTTACTTCCTCAAAAAATTGATTAAATTAGTAAGACACGATCTTCCCCTAACAAAACCATGCTGACTATCCCTGATCAACCCGTGTCTTTCTAAGTGACAGTTTATCCTGTCTCTCAGAATTGTTTCCAATAATTTGCCCACCACCAAAGTCAGTTTAACCAGCCTATAATTTTCTGGCCTATCCCTTGCTCCCTTTTTAAACAACGTTTACAGGCTTCCAATCCTCTTGTACCATGCCAATTATTTCAGTGATAACATAATTGTAATTTCACTATTGATACATCCTGTAATATCACCGATGACATATGGCTGTAATATTATTGATGACAAGAGGCTGAAATTTCCTTGATGACACATGGCTATAATTTCACTGAGAACACATTGCTGCAATTTCGTGAACCTCACCTGGCTGTTATTTCATTGGTGAAATATGGTTGGAATTTCATTGATGACACAATACAGTAATTTCATTTGTAACATGTAGCCAAGTGTCATCAGTAACATCATAGCCCTGTGTCATCAGTGAAATTACAGCCATAAGTTCGCTCATGACACAGGGCTGTAATATTATGAACAAAGTATGGCTGCAATTTCACTCATGACACATGGCTGTAATTTCATTTGTGATGCATGCCTGTCATTTTATTGGTGACGTGTGGGTATAATTTTACAGATGACACGTGGCTGTAATTTCACTGACAAAACATTGCTGAAATTTAATCGATGATGTGTGAAAGTTCACTGGTAACACATTGCTGGAATGGGCAGAATCTTGTGCTGTCATGGGTGGTGGGCTTGGAGGTGTGAAGACCATTTACTTAGGTGATGGTGACATAGAGGAACCCTACTGCCTTCCTGCTTCCGCTTTAAGTTCAGGACATGAAGGCCCTAGCTCAACCATCCTGCCCCATCGCCAATTGAGGCCATTAAGTGGCCAATTAAGGACCTCAATCCACCACCACTGGTATTAACCCAGCTTCAACCAGGCCTGCACTCTGCAGCATGCACAACAGCTGCCAGCCTGCGGCAGCTTGTCACATCTGGGTCTGGGGGCGGGGGGAGTGGTGTGCGGGAGGTGGGGTATGGTGAGGATCAGTGCCTGATCGTGGGCCTGGACATCAGGAAAGTGGCCTCACTGAGAGTCACCACGTACCCTGTGGTGCCCCTATCCCCGTGACCCCACACCCACCCCCTCGGCCACATCACTTACCTTTGAACTGGGTGGTTCTGCAATCTAGGACTCCGGTGAGGGTGTTCTTACAGCAGTTGCCATGGCCTCCTGTGCTGGTACTGAGCACAAGGCCAGCTGCCAGCTCTGACTAGGTGAGATATCTGCCCACGATGACCTGATTCCAAAGGAAAGCCCACCTTACCGTTTGAGTGGCATGTGGGTTGGTCGGCTTTCTGGAAAAGCCTCCACTGCCTCAACAAGATTCCAACCAATATCACTAAAGACACAAAGCTGTAATTTCATGAATGACACATTGAATTAATGAGACATGTCTGAAGTATAATTAATTTCAGTCACCATACATGCTGTAACACAAAGGTGACACAGATATACTTTCACTGATGATGCGTGGCTGTATTGTCACTGATGACCACAAGACTGAAATTTAATTAGTGACATATGGCTATAATATCACTGATGACACATCATGGCACATGGCACACAGTGGCGTCCTTCTGTGCTGTAATTCTTTTCTACATTTTCTAAATTTTCTGAATATCTCGAAGGGAGGAATGTGCAGGGATATGGGGAGAGGGTGAGAGAGTGACAGTACATGATTAATCCTTAGGAGAACCAGCATGGACATGATGGGCCAAATGGCCATCTTCTGTGCTGTTAACAATTCTGTGATTCTATTTGAATTCACATGGATTTAATTTCATTGATGGCACATGGCTGGAAGCTTATGAATACAAAAGGACTCAGAGGCCTTAATTTTCAAAGGAATATGAATGAGTTCACGAGGTTGTGCTGTCTCTGGTGACGCATGTTTCTTATTTAATTGGCTGCACATGTTTGTGATTTTGCTCACTTTTCTGTGATCAACGATGCTGAACAGCTCTATTATCAGTCCTGGTGAATGGCTGGGTTATTGATGGGGAGCTGTTTTGTTTGTAGTGTGATAGTGAGCTTTTCTAATATTGATGGAGAACCAATCTTGAACAGCTCTTTTTGATGTAAGGATGTGGGTGTCGCTGGCTGGGCCAGCATTTATTGCCCATCCCTAGTTGCTCTTGAGAAGGTGGTGGTGAGCTGCCTTCTTGAACCGCTGCAGTCCCTGTTGTGTAGGTATACCCACAGTGCTGTTAGGAAGGGAGTTCCAGGATTATGACCCAACGACAGTGAAGGAATGGCGATATGTTTCCAAGTCAGGATGATGAGTGACTTGGAGGGGAACTTCCAGGTGGTGGTGTTCCCTTCTATCTGCTGCTCTTGCCTTCTATGCATTGCAAGTCACAAGTTTTGAAGCTGCTATTGAAGTAACCTTGCCAAGTTGCTGTAGTACATCCTGTAGATGGTAGACACTGCCGTGGTGGAGAGATAAGGGCCCAGAATGTGTGACCTCTGTGGGGTCATACCCTGGAGGTTCTCTAGAAGATGCACTGGGGGACTCCTCCGGAAATATGCATGTAAAGAATGTATAGGAATTGTCTGGGAAGTTTGCACTTCCAATAGGCAATTACCCTGCACTGGGAACCATTGAGACTCTAATTTAAATCAGAGCCTTTGGATGGTTCCAACTCTCTTACCAGAATAGTTACCCAGGAAAAGTTAGAAGAATTAAAAGCACTTTTAATTCCTGGGTAACTGTAGTATTGACCCCCATCCATCCTCCAACACCCCACTGATCATCCTGTATACCCCTTCTGACTGTGACTGCCACTCCTCAGAAGTTCTGGTCCAAGATGTTTAAGGTTTTGGCGCCAATCAAGCGGCTGCTTTGTCCTGGATGGTGTCAAGCTTCCAGAGTGTTGTGGGAGCTGCACTCATCCAGGCAAGTGGGGAGTATTCCATTACACTCCTGACTTGTGCTGTAGAATTCCCAGTCTCTGATCTGCACTTGTTCGCACAGTATTTAGTAAGAGTCACAACAATTGGGCTCGGTACTCCTGGGTCAGGATCAAGGTCCTCCAAGGTTTCCCAGCTGGTCACTGTTCAATGTCACTTTTGCTGAAGAGCTTGCCTGCTTGTCAGTTAAGGCCAGAATCAGTTGGTTATGCAGTGTGCAATTTAAGCACGCAAACTTTATTCCACTGACACTAAAACTGTATAAACTCTCAAGAGAAAGCTTAACTTCAAGAAACAAACTATTTACAGAAAATATTCATGGCCAATGATCCAGATCTCTGTCCTATTAGTGGCCTCAGCTCCTCACCAGTCTTCCCCTCCCCTCCCGTCTCCACAAGGTTTCTCAGACTCAGGGTCTGACTAGGTCTCCAATTTCCCTTCCTGGTTCTCTATTCACCCTCATGGGATTCAAGGTACTCTATTCATGACCTTAATTGGCTCCTGCCACTCGCAACACTTGTCCTTGCTGCTTTCTTTCTCTCTACTTGTCAAAGACACTTCTTCCTGCAGGTTGGGGCCTACAGGAGCTGACCAGTTCCCTTGGTAGATGCTCTTCTCCAACATCACCACCTGCTGCTGGAGCCCCTGCTACATCTATGATGCCTCCTGTATTCGATTAGCCAGTCCACATTCATGCCTGGACTCGCATATGAAGAATTGCTACTGCAGTAGAATTAGGTAAAGATGTCACTGCCCATGGAGACACAGACAAGCAAGGGTGAGCACCTTCAGCAGAAAGAGAGAGAGGAATCCAGCTGTTCAATTTAAACAGCTGGATCCACTCACAAATATTAAACAGATGTGAACAAATACAGGAGTTTGTTTGACCGTCAAGGTGAAGGCCTCTGTTTTGTGGAAAGGTGCAATAGTTGCCAGAGACTTGGGGCTGGATTTTTGTCAAGGATATGGGACAAGAGAGTTGGGAAATTCCCGGAAGCAGGCTTGTGTCTGGCAGATTTGAAGGCCTGCCTCTATTTACTCGGGCATAAACCCAGTTGTATTCATGGTTGTGAGGACCCCTAACCCTTACCCCTCACCCCTCATCCCTCCCACCTAAACCCCATACCCTCTCCATTCCCATACCCGGCTCCCATGCTCCTCCATGCCACCCATGAACCCTCCATGTCCACTCACACAGTATGCACAGGGCACAGAACCAATGAGCCATATGATAGCGCTGGCAAGTCTTTCAAATGCTCATGAAATAATAAAAAAAACAGCCATTCAACATTCCCTTTGAAACACATTGCCCCCTTTTCTTTCTCATAAAATTGTCAATCAAACACAGGCAGTGAAAGTTCCATTGACAAAACACACAGGCATTGAAAAGCCACATCAAAGACGATCAATTTATTACAAGGTAATAAAGCTGCAATCAAACAAAGCTAGCAGCCCCTTTTACAACTGTGTAAGTAAACTCCTGACGTGCTAAGTCCATTAGTCATTCCTGGAGCTCAGTCAAGCATTTATAATGAAGTTGTCTCCCTGGGTGGGGTTCGAGCTGTCCCTAGCTGTGGACACACTGGGCCCAAAGGAATCTGCCTGCCATCCTTAACGGGATGATGAATGCGGAGGCAGTCAATTAGAAGGTTACCTCCCAGAGGATTGTGCTTGTGGGTGTGCTGAGGGCATGGGTGGTCTCAGGACCCCCTTATGGGCCCAGCGTGGGAGTCCCAATGCCTACCAGAAATCCGGCCCATTGAGTTAGCAAACACAATGGATGCAGAAAGAAGGAGAATAAGAAACCAATGGTATCAAGCTTAAGCTTTCAAAGCCTCCTGATTTAAGAAGAATGAAAGACTGAGAAAGATGGAACACTGTGGAAGAAAGGACTTGCATTTCTATAGCACCTTTTGCGACCACAGGATGTTGCAAAGTACTTAAGTCATTGAGGTACTTTTGAAGTGTAGTTACTGTTGTAAATGACTCAACAATTCACACACAGCAAGCTCCCACAAACAGCTATGAAATATTAACCACATGCTCTGTTTTTTACTGATTGGTCAGGGCACCAGGGAGACTTTCTCTACACTATTTCAAAATAGTGCTATGGGATCTTTTACATCTATCCGAGAGGGAAGACAGTGTCCTGGGTTCACATCTCATCCAGACAACATCATCTCCAACAGTATTGCACTCGCTTGGTATTGACAGTGTCAGCCTGGATTATGTACTCAAAACTCTAAAGTGGGGCTTGAACCCATCAGCTTGTGATTCAGGGACATGTGTGTTCATCACTGAGCCGCAGCTGACACTGTGAAAGAATAACCTCAATTGGAAGAAGTGCATTATGTTTTGAATTCAGAATGCTGAGGGTGTGGATAAAAGGGTATAGTGGGATACAGTGTAATTGGTGCACCAGAGGACCAAGAGAAGAAAGCTGGGAGGAGCACTGACCATGATAGCTTTGACTGGACATGGAGAAAAAAGAAGGGCAAGTGAAAAGATGAAATATACGGAACCAGAGGTCAGAGAGTGAATGCCTCTCAGACGAGCTTAACCATGTGTCTTGTCCAGCAACATGGAAGAGACACCATAACGGTCTTTGAGGATGGTTCAAGACTTTAGATTAGTTTTTTTATGTAAAATATATGCACACTGTAGTTCACATAATAACGATCATAGATCACAAGCCAAATGGACATGGTGTGAATAGGTGAAAGTAATGAACCCATCAATGTTCCTGTGGAACCAATAAAGTTTTTTTTCTTTCTTACATAGAACCATAGAAACTAGGAGCAGCAGTAGGCCATTTGGCCCTTCGAGCCTGCTCCGCCATTCATTATGATCATGGCTGATCATCCAACTCAATAGCCTGCTCCCGCTTTCCCCCCATACCCTTTGATCCCTTTTGCCCCAAGAGCTATATTTAACTCCTTCTTAAAAGCATACAATGTTTTGGCCTCAACTACTTTCTGTGGTAGCGAATTCCACAGGCTCACCACTCTCTGGGTGAAGAAATTTCTCCTCATCTCAGTCCTAAGTGGTCTACCCCGTATCCTCAGACTGTGACCCCTGGTTCTGGACTCCCCCACCATCGGGAACATCCTTCTTGCATCTACCTTTCGAGTCCTGTTAGAATTTTATAGGTTTCTATGAGATCCCTCCTCATTCTTCTGAACTCCAGCGAATATAATCCTAATCGACTCAATCTCTCCTCCTATGTCAGTCCCGCCATCCCAGAAATCAGTCTGGTAAACCTTCACTGTACTTCCTCCATAGCAAGCACATCCTTCTTCAGATAAGGAGACCAAAAACTGCTCACAATATTTCACCTGTGGTCTCACCAAGGCCCTGTATAATTGCAGCAAGACATCCCCGCTCCTGTACTCGAATCCTCTCGCTATGAAGGCCAACATACCATTTGCCTTCTTTACCACCTGCTGCACCTACATGCTTACCTTCAGCAACTGGTGTACGAAGACACCCAGGTCTCGTTGCACACCCCCCTCTCTCAATTTATAGCCATTCAGATAATAATCTGCCTTCCTGTTTTTGTTACCAAAGTGGATAACCTCACATTTATCCACATTATACTGCATCTGCCATGCATTTTCCCACTCACTCAGCTTGTCCAAATCACACTGAAGCATCTCTGCATCCTCCTCACAGCTCACCCTCCCACCCAGCTTTGTGTCATCTGTAAATTTGGAGATATTACATTTAGTTCCCTCATCTAAATCATTAATATATATTGTGAATAGCTGGTGTCCCAGCACCGATCCCTGCGGTACCCCACTAGTCACTGTCTGCCATTTGGAAAAAGACCCGTTTATTCCTACTCTTTGTTTCCTGTCTGCCAACCAGTTTTCTATCCATTTCAATATACTGCCCCCAATCCCATGTGCTTTAATTTTACACGCTAATCTCTTATGTGGGACTTTGTCGAAAGCCTTCTGAAGGTCCAAATAAACCACATCCACTGGCTCCCCCTCATTAACTCTACTAGTTACATCCTCGAAAATTTCCAGTCGATTTGTCAAGCATGATTTCCCTTTTGTAAATCCATGCTGACTCTGTCTGATTCTGCCACTGTTTTCCAAGTACTCAGCTATTAAATCTTTTATAATGGACTGTAGAATTTTCCCCACTACCGACGTCAGGCTGACTGGTCTATAATTCCCTGTTTTCTCTCTACCTCCCTTTTTAAATAGTGGGGTTACATTAGCCACCCTCCAATTTGTAGGAACTGTTCCAGAGTCTTTCAGGAGATGTGAGTGTCATTGGCAAGGCCAGCATTTGTTGCCCATCCCTAATTGCCCTTGAACTGAGTGGCTTGATAGGCCATTTGAGAGGGCGGTTAAGAGTCAACCACAATGCTTTGGGTCTGGAGTCACATGTAGACCAGACCATGTAAGGATGGCAGATTTCCTTCGCTAAAGGGAACCTTTAAGCTAAGTGAACCAGATGGGTTTTCACAACAATAGACAATGGTTTAATGGTCACCATTACTGAGACTAGCTTTTAATTCTAGATTTATTAACTGAATTTAAATTCCACCAGCTGCCATGGTGGGATTTGAACCCATGTCCACAGACCATTAAACTCTGAGCTATCAGTCCAATGACATTACCACCACACCATCATCTCCTGATGAATTTGGCTAGCAAGGGTCTCACATAGGCAGACGATGGCATCAAATAGTTGGTTTACTATTTACTTCATTTGAGGTGGCACATGGGTATTGAACCTTGTAAAGCCTATCGGTGCTGTTCAGTCCCTCAGGAGAGAAACTCTCACAAGAAGGAGTAGGAGTGTTAGACTCCTTGCTTGAACAGTGTGTGGACTGAGGAATGTGCTAATTGGAGAACAGAGACAGTAACTAGTCCAACAAATTGAAAGGCAGTCAGCCATGAACCTGTGTGGAGCTGTGTAAATCCAAATTAAAATTTAACAATTCATGAAAAGCATTGCCAAAGATGACAGTAATATTTCTAAAGGGTGAACAGGGCAGAAACTAAAGGATGAGTAAGAGAGAGAATGAAAAGGAGAGTTTGTATAGACTTGTCCATCCTCCACTGAATGTTATTCTGCTTTTGGCTTCTCTGCAGATCACCGCCCCACGTGAGCTTGCTGATACTGGGAACAGACTCAGGACATGGCTGAACAAGTTTTGGGATTCTTCGTACTCTATAGCCTCCTCGTGATAGCTCTTCTTTCCAAGACCAGCCTCACTATGCACGGGTAAGTGGCTGCACTGTACATTTCATTTTCATACAAGGGTCACTCAGTAGGTAGCTAGCAGATTTGATTCTTCTCGAATGTGTGAGGAAGACAACAGACAGAGTCAGCAGTCTATTATCATGGGGTTTTGTTCTAAGTGATTTGGGATCTTCTATTTCATTTCCTACTTTGAATCTTCTATTTTTTCTCCTCCTCTTGTTTCTCTTATTCTTGAGTTTGGGGCGGCCCTGATACCAGCAGGTAACCTACACCATCATGCCAAATGTTCAAATGTGTCAGGCAAATTCTGAGGCGTAGATTTTGTCACTGCTTTCAGCATATTGGCAGCAGTGGAACAGTGTGGAGAATTCTTCCAGTGAGGAAATTTAAATAGCTTGGCTGGAGTTTCCTTGTCTTCCGGAATGATTTGATGATGGCTCCCGAGGATCCCCATTGGCTTTGTTTACATGCGGCTGCCTGTCAGCCAGCAGCTCTGAGGCAAGAGCTTCCTGGTTTGAAGTTTCAGCTGGCTGTTTGAGAGACAGCAGTGGGCAAGATCAGCTGATATTGGCCAAAGTGAGGAGTTCCTGAGAGCAAAGAGTTTGCAGATCTTGAAGATTTCTGAAGATAGGCAACATTTTGTTTTACCCCATTCGACTGTGGGCTTCTGAATGCTTCTGAAAGTCAGTGTCCTCAAAAGAAATACTGCTCACAGTAAGACTGAGTCTGAATTTGTCCAGTATCTTTAAGAGGTGTAAACTTGTCAATGTTGAAGTTCAAGAGGGCATACTAGTGAAAAACAACACGCTGTTTGTATGTAGGTATAAACAAGCAATTAAGAAGGTAAATGGAATGTTGGCTTTTTGTGCAGAGATTGGAGTATGATAATAATGAACACTCGCTACAATTCTACAGGACTTTGGTGAGATCTCACCTGGGCATTGTACAGATTTTTGGTCTCCATACCAAAGGAAGAATATACTTACATTCGAGGCAGCACAGCAAAAGCTGCTAGATTTGTTCAAGGATTAGTTAAAGGATTGCCCTATAATAGGAGTCTGAGTAAATTGGGCCTAATCCCCCTAGAGTTTAGAAGAATGAGGCATGATCCCTTTGACAAGATATAAATGAGGTGTCAACCTCGTGAAGCTACAACACAGGACTACTTGCATACCAAACAGCCGAAGCGACATACGATAGACAGAGCTAAGCAATCCCACAACCAATGGATCAGGTCTAAACCCTGTAATCTTGCCCCATCCAGTAATGAATGGGGTGGACAATGAAACAATTAACCAGAGGAAGAAGCTCCACAAATATCCCCATCCTCAATGATGGGAGAGCCCAGCAAATTAGTGCAAAAGACAAGGCTGAAGCATTTGCAACCATCTTCCGTCAGATATGCTGAGTGGATGGTCCATCTCGGCCTCTCCCTGAGGTCCCCAGCCTCACAAGATGCCAATCTCCAAATCATGTGGAGTAAATTGAATTGGTTGAAGAACAATGCTGAAGGCACTGGATACTGCAAAGGCTATGAGCTCTGACAACATCCTGGCTATAGTATTAAAGACTTGTGCTCCAGGATTAGCTGCACAACTAGCCAAGCTGTTCCAATACAGCTAAAACACTGCAGCAATGTGGAAAGTTGCCCAGGTATGTCCCGCCGGAAAAAGCAGGACAAATGCAACCCGGCCAATTCTCACCCCATCAGTCTACTCTCAATCAGCAGCAAAATGATGGAAGGTGCCATCGACAGTGCTACCAAGCGGCACATTCTTAGCAATGACCTGCTCACTGATGCCCAGTTTGGGTTCCGCCAGGGCTTCTCAGCTCCTGATCTCATTACAGCCTTGGTTCAAACATGGACAAAAGAGCTGAACTCAACCGGGAAGGTGAGAGTTACTGCCCTTGAAATCAAGGCAGTATTTGACCAAGTGTGGCGTCAAGGAGCCCTAGCAAAACTGGAGTCAATGGGAATCAGGGGGAAAGCTCTCCGATGGTTGGAGTTATACCCTGCACAAAGGAAGATGGTTGTGGTTGTTGGAGGTCAGTCATCTCAACGCTAGGACATCACTGCAGGAGTTCCTCAGGGTAGTGTCCTAGGAACCATCTTCATCTGCTTCATCAATGACCTTTCTTCCATCATAAGGTCAGAAGTGGGGATGTTCGTTGATGATTGCACAATGGTCAGCACCATTTACAACTCCTCAGATACTGAAGCAGTCCATGTCCAAATGCAACAAGACCTGGACAACATTTAGGCTTGGGCTTACAAGTGGCAAGTAACATTCGCGCCACACAAGTGCCAAGCAATGACCATCTCCAACAAGAGAGAATTTAACCATCGCCCCTTGACATTCAATGCATTACCATCACTGAATCTCCCACTATCAACAGCCTGGGGGTTACCATTGACCAGAAACTGAACTGGACTAGCCATATAAATACTGTAGCTACAAGAGCAGGTCAGAGGCTAGGAATCCTGTGGCAAGTAACTCACCTCCTGACTCCCCATCTACAAGGCACAAGTCAGGAGTGTGATGGAATAGTCTCCACTTGCCTGGATGAGTGCAGCTCCAATAACACTCAAGAAGCTTGACACCATCCAGGACAAAGCAACCCACTTGACTGGCACCCCAGCCACCACCTTAAACATTCACTGCCCCCACCACCGACACACAGTAGCTGCAGTGTGTACCATCTACAAGGTGCACTGCAAAAACTCACCAAGGCTCCTTCTACAGCACCTTCCAAACCCATGACCTCTACCACCTAGAAGGACAAGGGCAGCAGACACATGGGAATATCGCCATCTAGAAGTTCCCCTCAAAGCCACTCACCATCCTGATTTGGAAATATATCGCCGTTCTTTCACTATCACTGGGTCAAAATCCTGGAACTCCCTCCCTAACAACACTGTGGGCTGCAGTGGTTCAATAAATTGGCTCAGCACTACCTTCTCAAGGGCAATTAGGGATTGACAATAAACGCTTTCCAAGTCAGCACTATTCATGAAAGAATTAAAAGATATTTCTTAAGGGGCTTGATGTAGGCACTGAGAGCTTGTTTCCCATGTCTGGGGAATCCAGAACAAGGGCACACAGTGCCAGGATATGGGGCAGCAGTGGTGTAGTGATAATACCACTAAACTAGTAATCTGGGGGCCTAGCCTAATATTTTGGGGCCATGGGTTCAAATCCTGCCATAGCAGGATTTTAAATTCAATTAATTAATAAAAACATAAATAAGACTGGCTTTAAATTTCACATTGGTGACCAAGATGCTTTCACTGCCATGAAACCCCATCCTTTTCAATAATTCTCTTTAGGGAATTAAATCTGCTATGCTTACCTGGCCAGGTCTACATGTGACTCCAGACACAAAGCAATGTGGGTGATTCTTAACTCCCCTTTGAAATGGCTGAGCAAATTCCTCAGTTTTAGCAATTAGGGATGGGCAACAAATGCTGGCCTTGCCAGATATGACCACATCCCATGACTGAATAAAATACAGTCATCTATCATTTAGGACAGAGATGAAGAGAAATTTCTTCACTCAGAGGGTCATGGAGCTTTGGAACTGTCTATCCTAGAGGGGCTGTGGATGCTCTGCTGTTCAGCATTTGACAGATTGAGTCAGTAGATGTTTGATCTCTGAGGGAATCAACCAGGGGAGTGGAGTTCAGGTCGAAGATCAATTACGATGGTATAAAATGGTGGAGCAGCTTCAAGGGGTTAGATGGCCTATTCCTACTTCTATTTCTCATTATAGAATCATTGAATGGTTGCAGCACAGAAGGAGGTCATTAGACCAGTCATGCCAGTGTTTGCTCTCTGCAGGAGCAACTCTCCTGGTCCCACTCCACTGCCCTTTCCTATAGGCCTGAAAATCCTTCCTCTTCAGCTAATTATCAAATTCTCTTTTGAAGGCCTCGATTGAATCCACCTCCACCACACTCTCAGGCAGTTCATTCCAGATCCTAACCATTCGCTGCATACAGGGGTTTTCCCCATATTGCTGTTACTTCTTTTGCCAATACCATAAATCCGTGTCCTTTGGTTCTCAATCCTTCCACCAATGGGAACAGTTTCTCCCTATCTACTCTGTCCAGCCCCCTCATGATTTTGAACACCTCTATCAAATCTCCTCTCAACCTTCACTTCTCCAAGGAGAATAGCCCAGTTTGTCCAATCTATCCATATAACAGAGATGAAAAGCTTCAAAGAAACATCCCCGTGAATCCTTTCTGTACATTCTCCGATGCCTTCCCATCATTCCTACAGTGTGGTGCTTAGAATTGGACGCAATACTTCAGTTGAGGCTAAACCAATGTCTTATAATTGTTTAAAATAACATACTTGCTTTTGTACTCTATGCCCCAATTTTTAAAACCCAGAATTCCAATGCTTTATTAACAGCTTTCTGAACATGTCCTTCCACCTTCAACAGATACACTCAGGCCCCTCTGTTCCTGCACCCCCTTTCGAATCATACCCTTTATTTGATATTATCTCTCCATGCTCTCCCTACCTAAATGAATCACTTCACTCTTCTCGGCATTAAATTTCATCTGTCACCTGTTCACCAATTCCATTAACCTGTCCATGTCCTTTTGAAGTCGATCACTCTCCTCCCCTTAGTCCACAATGCTTCCAATTTTTTGTGTCATCCACAAATTTTGAAATTGTTGTACAGGTAATTCAAAGTCTAGATCATTAATATAACAAGAAGTGCCATTGTCCTATCATCAACACCAGGGGAACTCCACTATAAACCTTCCTTCAGTCCAAAGAGCAATCATAGACCAATATTTTCTGTTTCCTGTCACTCAACCACTTCCATATCCATGCTGCTACTGTCCTTGTTATTCCATAGGCTCCAACTTTGCTGACAAGCCTGACATGTGGCACTTTACCAAATGCTTTTTGGAAGCCCATGTATATCACATCAACTGCATTATCCTCTTCAAGTCTCTCTGTTACCTCATCAAAAAACTAAGAAAGTTAGATAAACACATGATTTGTGCTTGACAAATTCATGCTGGATTTCCCTAATTAACTCACATTTTTCCAAGTGACCCTTAATTTTTATCCCAGGTTATCATTTTTAAAAGCTTCCCCACCACTGAGATTAAACTGATTGGCCTGTAGTTACTGGGCTTATCCATACACTCTTTTTTTAATAACAGAAACAGGGGTGGAGTCAGAGGACTGGAAATGTTACACTAAGACTGGGACGTTATGGCCAGTGTGTCTGCAATTGCTGCCCTTAATTCTGTCAGTACCCTTGGATACGCCTGATCCAGTCCTGGATCAGTACAGTACAGTCAGCCTATCTATTACCTCCTCTTTATCATTTTTTAGCCCATCAAGTGTGCCAACTAGCTTCTTTTTTACTATGACTTGGGCAGCATTTTTTCCCTCAGTAAAGTAATCACTTATACCTCAGCCATGTCCTCTGCTCCAAGAAATAATCTCCTTGTATATCCCTAATCATCCCCAGTCCTCCTTTTACCACAATTTTACTTTTTATATGTCTGTAGAAGACTTTCAGATTCCTTAAACTTTTATGTTAGCTGCCAGTTTCTTCTCATACTCTCCCTTTGTGTCTCTCATTTGTTTTTTAATTTCCCCTTTGAACTTTTATATTCACCCCAGTTCTCAATTGTGTTATCAACCTGATATCAATCATATGCACCCTTTTTATGCTTAACCTGATATCAATCATATGCACCCTTTTTATGCTTCGTCTTAATATTCCTTTCATTATCCAGGGTGCTCTGGATTTGTTTGGCCTACCTTTTACCCTCATGGGAATGCACCTTGACTATCTGCTCTTTAAAAGCAGTGAATTTCTCCTTTATAGTTTTACCTACTGATATTTGATTCAATTGAAATTGGCCCTCCCCCAATTAATTACGTTTATTCTGGATTGTCCTTTTTCATGGCCAACCTAAACCTTATCAAACTATGTCCGCTAAATGTTCCCCTGCTGACACAAGACCCATTTGACCCACCTCATTCCCCAAAGCCAGATCCAGCAAGGGAAACATACTGATGTAAAAAATTCTCCTGAGCACACTATAGGAACTCTTGCCCCTCTCTGTTCTTTATGTTATTACTATCCTAGTCTATAAATGGAGAATTAATGGGGGTCCATTTTAATGAATCCATAATTCTTGCACCTCTCTGAAATTTTCTAGTGTGGTGCTTAGAATTGGACGCAATACTTCAGTTGAGGCTAAACCAGTGTCTTATAATTGTTTAAAATAACATACTTGCTTTTGTACTCTATGCCCCAATTTTTAAAACCCAGAATTCCAATGCTTTATTAACATCTTTCTGAACATGTCCTTCCACCTTCAACAGATACACTCAGGCCCCTCTGTTCCTGCACCCCCTTTCGAATCATACCCTTTATATATATATATATATATATAGAATATATAGATATTCTCTATATCTTTCATATTAGTTGGTAGCTTATAGAATACACCCAACAATATAATGCTACTTGTTTTGTTTCTTAGCTCTAACCAAGTTTATCCTGTCCTTAACCCCATGAGACATCCTCTCTCTCCAGCACTGTTATGTATGCCATAATTAATACTGCTACCCCTCCTCCTTTCTGTCCTTCCCCATCTTTGCTGAATACCTTATATCCAGGAATATTTAGCACCCAGTCCTGCCTTTTTTTGAGCCATGTCTTTGTTATCACCATGACATCATAATTCCACATGGCTATCTGTATGTGCAGTTCACCAACAATTTACCACAATCCATGCATTCACTTACCCCCTCACATGCACAGTAAACCTGATTTACTTTAATAACTGGTAGCAAGTTCCTCCCAATCATTCAGAATGGTGACAACTGCATCACGCTTTGAATCCAAATGTCTTAATTACGAGGCAGAGCGGTGGCTGAGAAGAACATAAGAACTAGGAGCAGGAGTACACAATTCAGCCCCTTGAGTCTGCCCCGCCATTCAATACGATCATGGCTGATCTCATTTCGGCCTCACTTCCAATTTCCTGCCCTCTACCCAGAAGGTCAGAAGTGAGGATGTTCGCTGATGATTGCACAATGTTTAGCACCATTCACAGACATGGACTGCTTCAGTATCTGAGGAGTCGCGAATCGTGCTGAACATTGTACAATCATCACTTCTGACCTTACGATGGAAGGAAGCTCACTGACAAGTGTCCAAACCCAATCACCTTCAGCTGTTTCATCAATCGGCAGCCTGACATAGTCAACCTCACTGAAGTACACCTTACAGCATGTGTGTCAGAGTCCCCCATCAACTCCCAGTGAGAATGAGAGTCCAGTATAAATCACCCTGGTCATCATTTGCTTTAGGTTATATTGGACTCTCATTATCAGTCAGAGTCCAGTATAACCCTTTGGAGCCCCCTGTTACAAATAAGCAGATTTCTTTCTAACACTTTCTGACTGATTATCAGATCACTGTTCACCCCTTGTTAATCATAATTAGAGCATGTATTACACATTTTACCTGATAATCACAGAGCTGTATAACCCACTGTGCTGCTAAATGGTATCTTTATGAGTCTTTTTGACTTTGTCAGATTTGTGCTTCACTTTGTCCACCTGTGTCGAGTCAGTACAACACCTGTTTGGAGATGTTGTAACAGGGTGACCCGAGGTTGGGGGAAAGATGGAGAGGGAGATCAAGCAGTAAACGGGCAGGGTGGTTGACTGGAATTTAAATCAGGCCATCTCTGCCTTCTACATTTTAAACCAATTTAAAGAGTGAGTTCTAACTAAAGCAGAATAGACTGTCTGCAGTGCATGAAATGATTACGCATGCCAGCATCCTTAATTTTCTGCTGTAATTACATATAGATATATAAGCCACAGTTTATTGGTTTGTAAATAATAAATAGCATATCTTGCCAGTTCACATGAAATTGTGAGAGAGAGATGAAATGATTGAATTCCTGTTCATTCTAGTGTTCGGCTGAACAATGAGGAAAGGAATTAAACCAACAGAGCTGAAAATGTGATAACTTTGCAGAGCTTGGTCAGCTCACATCTGAGGAGAGTCTGAGTAATGCTGTTCATGGCTGATGGGATTGGAGAAGATTTGGTTCCAGGTGGCTTTGTGCTTGTTTAAACTTTATAACAGTGGGAATGTACTGCCAAGAACTCAAGCTCCTTTTCTCAGATATTTGCAGGTCCGAGCGGGGATGGTTCGAAGCAATATAGCTACACATCCCTCTGCTGGTACTATACCAGCGGAAGGAGCTCTGTATATAAGAGAAAGGGCTCTCACTCCTGGGGCTGAATTTTGCAGTCGGCGAGCAGGGGCGGGGCCCGCTCACCAACATGTAAAATGATGCGGGATGATGTCGGGCGGAACCCCCAACGTTATCCCGCCCCATTTAAATTTTCAGAAAGGCGGGTGCACAGCCAAATTAGCTGTGCGCCTGTCGACCTGTCAATGACCAATTGAGGCCATTGACAGGTTCATTTAAACAATTAAAGGACCTGCCCGTCCAACCTTAAGGTTGGCAGGTCAGCCAGGAGCCCCAGCGGGCATTAGTAAAAACATGAAGCTTCATCCACCGGCCGGATGAGGTTTCATGTAGGGATTTTAAAAGTTTAATAAAGTTTTAGTTTAATTAATGAACATGTCCCATCTCATGTGACATTGTCACATGAGGGGGACATGCGAAGGATTTCTTTTTCTATTTTTAATGTTTTTAAAAGTTTCAACGATCTGCCTGAGGCAGCACTTAGCCTCAGGGAGATGTGTGCCCTTTTGTGTGCATGCGCGAAAGAGCGCACTCTCGCTTTTGGGGAATCCCCCCGCCCGCACAGGAAGTGCATGGTGCTTCCCGCCGGACGTCACGCTGGGCGGGCCTTAATTGGCCCGCCCACGTAAAATGGCGGTGTGGCCCACTTCTCCGGCGGGGATCGGCTCCCCGCCCACCGGAGATTGGGTCGGGCCCGCCCGCCCGGCAGGCAGAAAATTCTGCCCCTAGTGCTATAGACAGGGTTCTCTCTGCTGGTATTATAGACAGGCCCGTCTTTCTCCTGGTATTATAGACAGGCCTCTCCATAATCCCAGCAGAGACTGACCCCTACTGCTAATGTTATGCACAGAATTAAAGAATTAATACATGGTTTGCATCAAATTTAATTCCTTTGAATCACTTTACTTGTTGGATTTTTGTGACATAATCATGGTTAACGAGAAGTTAGATCTAAGGAAGAGGCACCTAAATTTGCCAAAAAAACAGTAAACCTGAGGATTGGGAGCATTTTATCAATTCCTTGGTTCTCCTTTCTTTAATTTTGTATTCTATTTTCTCTTTGCTGAATTTTAAACTAGTGAGAGACATAAAAACAGGCTGTATTTACCCACAGAAGCTTTTAAAGACAAATGTGGGCCCATTACAGGCAGAGACAGGGGAATTTATAATGGGCAATAAGGAATTGGCAGAGAAACTAAACAAATACTTTGTATCTGTCTTCATGAAGACAGATGCTAAAATCCTCCCTGAGGGATGAGTGAGATTGAGGACCTGAAAGAAATTAATTTCTCCAGCACTACTTTTTAACTAATACTCAAGGGACTGCAAGTTAACAAATCCCCGAGCCCTGATGATCTACATCCCAGCACGTTGAAAAAGGTGGTTGTTGTTGGGATAGTGTCGGTTACCGAATGTGCCTGTTAACATAAAGAAGTCTTCATAGTCTTCTGTAACACTAAGTCTTTATTAACTACTTGTAACTATATGCATATCTACAATAAAGCATACAGGCATGGAGCTATCTCCATCCCAGGTCTTAACACGCCTTTGGCTAATGTCACACTGGCCATAGCTCTCGGTCAGGTGCCTCCTTACATCACTGTGTGGGCAGTATTATACTACAACTGTAATGTGGGGCTGAGTACAAGGGTCTGGTATATACAGGGTTAGAGATAGTGGATGCATTGGTGATCATCTTTCAAAATTCTATAGATTCTGAAACAGTGTCTGTAAATTGGAAGGTAGCAAATGTAACCCCACTATTTAAAAAAGGAGGGAGAGAGAAAACAGAGAATTACAGACCTGTTAGTCTTACATCAGTAATTGGGAAAATGCTAGAGTCTATTATAAAGGAGCTGATAACAGGACACTTAGAAAATAATGGTGGGATTGGGCAGTGTCAACATGGATTTATGAAAGGGAAATCATGTTTACCAAACCTGTTGGAGTTTTTTTGAGGATGTTACCAGCAGGATAGATAAGAGAGCATCAGTGCTGTATTTGGATTTTCAGAAGGCTTTTGATTTGTGTGGGATCTTGAGATTAGTGAACAAAATTAGAGCACATGGGGTTGGGGTAATATATTAGCATGGATTGAGGGTTGGTTAACGGATAGAAATCAGTGAGTAGGAATAAATGGATCATTCTCTGGTTGCCAGGCTATGACTATTAGAACACAACACAGGATCAATGTTGGACACCAGCTATTCACAATCTATATCAATGATTATGATGTGAAAACCAAATGTAATACGTTTCCAGCTTTTCTAATGACATAAAGCTTGTTAGACATGAGTTGTGAGGAGGATACAAAGACGCTTCAAGAAGATTTAGACAGACTAAGTGAATGGGCAAGAGCATTGGAGATGGATTATAATGTGGAAAAATGTGAAGCAATTCATTTTGGTAGGAAAAACAGAAATGCAGAGTTTTTCTGAAATGGAGAGAAATTGAATAACATTCCCAAAGAGACCTGGATATCCTTGTTCATAAGTCACTGAAAGCTAACATGTAGGTGCAGCAAGCGATGAGGAAGGCAAATGTAATAATTGCAAACATACCAAGGGGATTTGAATACAGGAGTAAGAAGGTCTTGCTGCAGTTGTATAGAGCCTTGGTGAGATCACACCAATTGTGTACAATTTTGGTCTCCTTATCTAAGAAAGGATATACTGGCCATTGAGGGAGTAAAGCAAAGGTTCACCAGACTAATCCCTAGGATGGTGGGATTGTCTTATGAGGAGAGATTGAGGAAACTGGGCCTGGTCTAAGAGTTTTATACACTTCATTGGGGTCACCTCTCATTCTTTGAAACTCTACAGGGTTCAACAGGGTTGATGCAGGAAGGATGTTTCCCCTGGTCGGGGGGTCTAAAACCAGGGGACACAGTCCTAAATAGCCTACCTCTTTGACTGAACTCATCTCAGTCTCAGAATGAGGGTGATGAATCTTTGGAATTCTCTACCCCAGAGGGCTGTGGAAGCACAATCACTGAGCATGTTCAAAACAGAAATTGAGAGGTTTCTAGATACCAATGACATCAAGGGATACAGGGATAGTGTGGGAAGATGGCGTTGACATAGAAGATCTAATGATCTAATTGACTGGCAGAGCAGGCTAGAGGGGGCAAATGACCTACTCCTGCTCCTATGTTCGTATGACCTACCCCCTCATATTATAGACAGGGCTCCCCTTACTGGTATTACAGGCTGAGCACCTTCTGCTGGCATTATAGACAGACCTATATGGAGTTCCTTCCATCATAAGGTCAGATGATTGGGCCTTGGACACTCCCCTGAGGAAGGTCATTGTGCAACCATCAACGAACATTCCCACTTCTTCAGCTGCTTCATCAATGTTCAGCACCATTCACGACTCCTCAGATACTGAAGCAGTCCATGTCCAACTGCAGCAAGACCTGGACTATATCCAGGCTTGGGCTGACAAGTGGCATGATGTTACTTGCCATTGAATGTCAAGGGGGTGATGGTTAGATTCTCTTTTGTTAGAGATGGTCATTGCCTGGCACTTAAGTGGCATTATCATCGCTGAATCTCCCACTATCAACAGACCAGAAGTTGAACTGGACTAGCCATGTAAATACTGTGGCTACAAGAGCAGGTCAGAGGCTAGGAATTGTGCGATAAGTAACTCACCTCCTGACTCCTCAAAGCCTGTCCATCATCTATAAGGCACAAGTCAGGAGTGCGATGGAATCCTACCCACTTGCCTGGATGAGTGCAGCTCCCACAACACTCAAGAAGCTCGGCACAATCCAGGAGAAAGCAGCCCACTTGATTGGCACCCCATCCACAAACATTCACTCCCACCATCACTGACGTGTACCATCTACAAGATGCACTGCAGCAACTCACCAAGGCTCCTTAGGCAGCACCTTCCAAACCCATGACCTCTACCATCTAGAAGACAAGGGCAGCAAATAGATGGGAACACCAGCACCTGGAAGTTCCCCTCCAAGCCATTCACCACCCTGTTATGATTCCACCTGAGGTTACCCCTGGACAAGCCTGATCCCAGAGTGGAACCCAGCTGGGATTATTACAAAGTGAGGGTTCTTTCCAGATTTGAAACGCAGACAGTGGGCGATTGGATGCGGAATAATAATTGGTTCGGGATTATCTTTATAAAGTGGGATTGGAAATCCTTGAACATTGGTGGGATCTGTGAATCCTTATAAAATGAATACGTGGAGGTAAAGAGGTACTGGACATAGGAATTGGAGTTGCTGTGATGTACATTATACGAGCTGGAATTTGAAATAACTTTAGAGGTTGCTAAGACTTTTTAACAGATGGAAAATGTAACCCTGACTAGTTTACAGAAATTAACCAAGAGTAAGCTAATGGAATTGGCAGATAAGCTGAAGTTAGAATTACTTGAGAGGGGCGAGGAAAGTAGACATAATTGGGATAATAGCACAGCATTTAAAACTGGAAGGGATAACAGAGAGACAACATTCTCCATGGGGTCGGACAATTTAGTTAGCTAAGATCCAGTTGCAAATTAAGCAGCTTGAACATGGAAAGGAATTGAAAAAGCTTGAACTAGAGGCAAAAGAATAGGGAAGAGAGGAAAAGGAAAGAGAGCAAGTAGAAAGGCAGGAGAAGGGAAGGGAGCTGGAACTGGAATTCCAGGCAAGAGGGAAGGATGAAGAAAGAGCAGCAAGGGAAAGAGAGAAGGAAGAAGAAAGGAAATACCAACTTAGAAGGCTGGAAGTTAAAAAAGTGATCTCAGGTACTGAGGAAAGTTCTCAGGGTGAAAAAAACCTTAAACATCCCACCACGAGGTTTTAGGTTGAAGTTTGTGCAAGCTCCCCCAAAGTTCGAGGAACGGGGTGTAGAGGCATTCTTTAACTCATTTGAAAAGGTAGCTAGGCAAATGAAGTGGCCAAAAGAAATATGGACATTTACAGCCTAGGATGGTAGGGTAAAGTAGAGCTCATGAGGCTTGTGCTTCACTTTCAGAAGAGGAATTGGTGGATTATGATGCAGTAAAAAAGGTTATCCCGAGTGCATATGAGTTAGTTCCTGAGGCACACAGGCAAAAATTTTGTAAGGAAACAGCCAGGTCAGACCTATATTGAGTTTGAGAGAGTAAAACAAAGTAATTTTGACTGTTGGATATGGGCATTAAAGGTAGAGACAACATTTGAAGCTGTTGGAGAAATAGTTCTCTTGGAAAAATTTAAAGATTCACTTCCTTCCATGAAGGGCATTGACAGAGTGGATAGGGAGCAACTGTTCCCCTTAGTTGAAGGGTCAGTCATGAGGGGACACAAGTTCAAGGTGAGGGGCAGGAGGTTTAGGGGGGATGTGAGGAAAAATATTTTTACCCAAAGGGTAGTGAGGGCCTGGAATGCACTGCCCGGGAGGATGGTGGAGGCGGGTTGCCTCATATCCTTTAAAAAGTACCTGGATGAGCACATGGCACGTCATAACATTCAAAGCTATGGGCCAAGTGCTGGTAAATGAGATTAGGTAGGTAAGTCAGGTGTTTCTCACATATCGGTGCAGACTCGATGGGCCGAACGGCCTCTTCTGCACTCTGTGATTCTGTGATTCCTCTTGTGGTTAGAGCCCATGTTGGAGACCAGAAGGTTAAAACAGCTAGATAAGCAGCAGAGATAGCAGATGACTATGAACTGATCCATAAATCTAAACCCTTTTTCCGTCATCCCCATAAACCTGAGAAGAATAGAAGATGGGAAGGTGAAAGGAAGGCGAGTAACCAGGGAAGAGAAGGGACAGCTGGGAATTCCCAGGAAATTTCTCCTCAGACCAGAAAGGAAGGTACTGAGGGTGGAAGTGACATTCAAAAACCTAAGCGTTTTCGTTGTAACAAGGTGGGACATGTTGGGGCAGATTGCTGGAGATTAAATGGTAAACCTATTGCAGTAGTAGGAACACCTAAGGAATCTTCAGGAAAGGTTACATGAGAAAAGAAAATGGTTGTTAAAGCTGTAGCAGCAGTACAGATGAAACATGTTCCCTCAGAACCCACAGGAAAGGATTACTAGTGAAGGAAGTCAGGCTAACTGGAGTTCTGGATGTTTTGTTTTGAAGGGAGAAGTATTTCCTTACTACAACAAAATAATAAACAGATTAAAGCCTTGAGAGGAAATACGGGGGCAGATCAATCATTAATGGTGGTGGTTGATACATTTTGTGTTCCGGATAGTTTAATGAAGGAAAAAATAGGATAAGGGGTATTCATGGAAGTTATAAACCTGTTTCTTTGTTAGGTGACTTTACCCAGAATAAAATCCACCCCTTCAGTAGGTGATTTGGGAATAATTCCCTCCATAACAATTCTGTTTGCAAAGTGACTTTGCCACATTACTGTCTTCAATCGCTGGACCGTTATACAATGACTATTGCAGCAGGCAGTTGATCATGTTGATCTTAACTAACTTCAGAAAACTTTGATGGCCAAAAAAAGAGATGCTTATTGCCGACAATAAGAAATTGAAGGAAAACCTGATTAATGGTAGAGAGCCAACTTTCATTAGCAAACTCCTCTTTCATATGTGAAATAAGAGAATTGATAAGAACAATTGAGAATCAGTCACAGAAATTAGAGCACTTGACTGAGGACTTGAAATGTCTAAATAATAAACTTGTAGAAGCAAATTTAACAAAGGTCAATCTTCAGTTAAAACTTGATGAACTTCAAGCATCAGAAATCGCTATGAAATATCAGAGAAAATGCCTTGAACAAGAAAAGGATTTGTTGGTAAATCAGAATAATTGGTTGAACGTTCTTTTCACAATGAAGTTCGAGCAGTTCATAAGTTTTGGTTTTTAATTGTGCAATGAGATTCTCGAACTTCATTTCACACATCTTTTCCTTCATCTCCTCCAGCTTGCATTGGAATGTTGCAATTCCAAAGTTGTTCCTGTGAATAAAACTCTTTGCTGAATTGTGGTCCAGTTGAGCAAGGAGCTGATCCAATTAAAATTAATTGTTTTCATATTATCCATTACTGAGGTTCATATATATCAGTATAGTGCATGCAGAATTGGAAATCAAGAATTACCAACAAAAAGGACTGAAAGTGCAAAGTGACCTGGAAAAAAAGGTCAATGACCAGCGACACTGATTTACAGGTGATTGATGGTGTCAATACTCAAAATACAGCAGTTGCATTCCAGGCAAATAGACAGGTTGCAAAAGACCATCCAAAACCCGTAAAAGAGCAGAATTTTTAAAAATTCATTCACGGGATGTGGGCTTCGCTGGCTGTGCCATCATTTATTGCCCATACCTAATAATAGTTTGTGGATTATGCAAAATAATTGAAGGGTTGGAACAAACTATGAAACTCCAAAGGGAGAATATAATTTCCACTTCAATTTTGAACAGGTCTTTGATGGTGCTCAAAGAGGATTGTGAGAAACAATGAGATCATAAAAAATGTTTAAAGGTCAAACCAAGCAGGAGTATGAAACCCTTTTGTGTGAACATAAAAAGCATCTCAATAACATCCTTGAGATGGTGAAAAGAGATTTTGACCAGAGAAGAAATGAAATATTAATGTACAAAAATGCCATTTTGATTTTGTTAAATGGAAATGAGAATTTACCACATTTGTTGTCAGACCTATTGAGTCTTTCCAGGACTTTCTGTTTTTATTACAAAGAACAATTCACTCCACACAAAGTTGTGAGCCATCCTTTGTCCAAAATCGCATCTGACCTCTTTCATGTCCATGGCACTGACTTCATCATCATCGTTGACCACTTTACCAAGTACCCCATTATTCAACAATTGCACAACTGTCTTGGTGCTCCAAATAAACTGAAAATAACACTTACTGATAGATTGCGGACCATTATCCGTAATGATCTCCCTAAGTCATCTCACTCATACCTTGTAGTATGATCGATATTCCACTTTTCTTCTTCTCCTCATTACCTTGGGCCTAATGGTCTACCTGATTCAATGATTTGCATGGTGAAACCCCTAACTCAAGCACTGGTCCTTGTGGTACGCTCCTCATCACAGTCTGCCAGCCTTAGGATGATCTGTTTATCCCTGCTCTCTGTTTTCCGTCCATTAATCCATTCAGGCCAGTATAGTGCTCCAATCCCATGTGTTCTACTTTTGTTTATTAACTTTTTGTGTGGCACCTTATCAAAAGACTTTTGAAAATCCAAATACAACATATCCACTGGTTCTCCCTTATCTATTTTGCTAGTTACATACTCAAAAACCTCTAAATGTTTTGTCAGACATGATTTCCCCTTCATAAATCCCTGTTAACTCTGCCCAAACCTACTATTATTTTCTAAGATCATATCTTAAGAAATAGGAGCAGGCCATTCAGCCCATTGAGTCGGTGTTGCCATTCAATAAGATCATGACTGATCTGATTGTGGCCTTAACTTCACTTTCCTATCTGTCGTCCATAACCCTTGACTCTCTTGTCAGTCAAAATCTGTCTTGAATATATTCAATGACCCAGTCTCCACTGCTCTCTATGGAAGAGAATCCCAAAGACTATGACCATCTGAGAGAAGAAATTCCTCCTCACCTCTGTCTTTAATGGGAGACCCCTTATTTTTAAAGTGTCCCCAATTTTTGTATTCCTCCATGAGAGGATAATTCCTCTCTGGAGTTTAGAAGAATGAGAGATGATCTTATTGCACCTACCCTGTCAATCTCCTCAGAATCTTTTTGGTTCAATGAATATAGGCCCAACCGGCTCAACCTTTCTGCATAAAACAACCCCTTCATTCCAGGAATCAGCCTAGAGGGTCTTTTCTGAACTACTTCCAATGCAAGCATGTATCCATTGTTAAGTAGGGAGACCAAAACTGTACATCGTACTCTCGGTGTGGTCTCATCAATACAGTTGTAGTAAGTATTCCCTACCTTTATACTCCATCCTCCTTGCAATAAAGGCCAACATTCCATTTGCCTTCCTAATTGGTAGCTGTGACTGCGACTGCATGTTAACATTTTGTGATTCATATACAATGACACCCAGATCCCTCTGCACTGCATTGTTCTGCTATCTCTCTCTATTTAAATAATATCCTGCGTTTCTGTTCTTCCTGCCAAAGTGGACAATCTCACATTTTCCCATGTTATACTCCATCTGCCAAATTTGTGCCCACTCACTTAACCTATCTATGTTCCTTTGCAGGCTCTTTGTATTGTAGCCAAATTTCCTGATGATACACAGATAGATATGAAAGCAGGTTGTGAGAAGGATACAGTCAGTCCCCTCATCCAAGTTATTAAGGGATTGTAAATAGTTGAGGTCCCAGCACTGATCCCCATGGCATTCCACTAGTCACAGTTTGACATTCTGAAAATGACCCATTTATCCTGATTATCTGTCTCCTTTAGTTAGCCAATCTTCTATCCATGCTAATATGTCACTCCCAACACTATGAGTGCTTATCTTGTGCATTCTTTGTGTGGCACCTTATTGAATACCTTTTGGAAATCCAAGTACAATACATTTACTGATTCCCCTTTATTCACCCTGTTTGTTACATCCTCAAAGATCTCTATAAAATTTGTCAAACACGACTTCCCTTTCACAAAACCATGTTGACTCTCCTTGATCATATAATAATTTTTAGTTGCTCTGCTACAACCTCCTTAATAATGGATTCGAGCATTTTACCAAAGACAGATGTTAGGCTAACTGGCCTCTATATTCCTGCTTTCTGTTTGCCTCCTTTCTTGAATAATGGTGTTACATCTATGGTTTTCCAATTCACTGAGACATTTCCATAATCAAGGGAATTTTGGAAGATTGCAACTAATTGTCATGAACGCTTTGATCACAGAAAATGGATCATCTTCAAGGACTAAGAACATTCTGGAGGAATTTATCATTTTTAAAAGACATTGCCCCTTAAAGGGTTAATGCAGGGACTCTAAAACTGCTTAATTACCTTTTGATGCTGGTAAAGAAGCATTTTACAAGACGAGGTTTCCAGCTCCTTTGGTTTGCTGCTGTTCCTTGAAGATTGTTTACAAGAGGGTCACACGGTGGTTTAGGGTTTTTTTCAAAGTCATAAACCACTGTCTGGAAAATCTATGTTTAAAAAGCTGGTTTTGGGTTTGGCTTTGAAGAAAAAGAAGGATCAACTGCTTGTACAAAGAAGATGACAACTGCTTGCAGTCCACAGCCAGGAGTGAAAAGAAGCTGTTTGTAAGTTGCTCCAAGTTCTGCAATTGAGTGCCTACAGGTTTTCCTCGAGTCTGCCTGAAAAGCAGTGCAAGAGTCATTGATTGTTTTGCAGATGAGAGCTAAGAAGCCAACCATATAACCTGGACGCCATTTCAAGGACTCCACCATCTATCCTTTTCCCTTGAACCATTGACTTTTAACCTTTTGGCAGAATTCCTCTATTTACTTTTTTTTTGATGTGTGCATGTGTGTCTGCATGTGTGTGTGTGTATGTGAGTTATGGTATGAAATATGAATGTTAATAACTCTTTCTAAATACTCTAAGTATAATAATAAGCTTTGCCTTTCTACTTGACACGACTGGTTTTATAATAAACTAATAATTTGAAGAAACCTGGGCATTGAGTGGTCACTCTGAGATTAGTAGGGAAAGCACATACATTTGGCCATAAAGCTAGCTGGAAAAATCATTTAAATATGTTGCAACCCGTGGAATGGTGGAACTAAAGACAGACAGTGCACTCCTCCTAGTTGGGTCATAATACAATGCATCCGCCATCTCTACAATCAATTCCTTTAGAACCCTAAGACGCATGCCTTCAGGCCCAGGGGACTTGTCAGCCTTTAGAGAAAAAAAGTACTAGGAAAATTAATGAGAGTAGTGATTGCGATTGTTTTAAGCTCCTCCCTCCCTTATTCCTCCTGCTTATCTACTATTCTTAGAAAACACCCCATGAGTCTTCGACTGTGAATAAGTATTTTGCACCTGTCTTCAAAGTTTCTGCTATTTCTTTGTTTCTCACTAGTGGGTGGAACTGGGGAATTAATAGTTAAAGTGAGTATTAGTCCCTATTCTTCTCCTTTTTATATTTCTTCCAAGTATATAAAAACAGATATAAAAACTTCTACTCATTTTCTCTCACTCCAAATTCTCCTTTATTATTCTTTTAGTCATCCTTTGCCGTTTTCTAAAATTTTCCCAATCTTCTATGCAGCCAATTATCCTTGAGGCATTGTACATCTTTCTTTTCAATTTGATACCATCCTTGGCTTCCTTAGTTAGCCACGGATGGTGCATCCTTCTCGTAGAGTCTTTCTTTTTCAATGGAATATATCTTAATTCATAACTCAACAATATCCTTATATTTTAGAAGGTAAGTTGGTAGAGAATCACTGGCAGGCATTTATTTTTAATTAACTCAGTTTATTTTCCCAATCCATTTCAAACCCTAATAATTGCCTTTATTTAAGAGAATGGTTTCAGACCCAGATTTATCACCTGCGTAACTTGAAAGTAAAGGACCCTCTAGATAAAGGTGATCACGTGAATGTGGAATTCTATGTGGTCATTAATTAGACCTTGTAATGTGTAATGAAACAGGATTAAAGTAGTCTGATCCCTGGTTGGTTCCAGAACATATTGTTCTAAGAAACTGTCCCGACTATGCTGTGCAAGCTCATCCTCTAGGCTACCATTGTGGGTTTGATTTTGTCCAACCTATATGAAGATTAAAATCATGGACAGTCATTGCAGTATCTTTGTTACAAGCCCAATATTTCTTGATGTATACTCTGTCCTCCTGTGCAGCTACTGTCAGGGGGTCTATAAACCAATCCCATCAGTGACTTTCCTTTGTTATTTCTTATCTCCACCAAACTGATTCTAAGTTTTGATCCTCTGAACCAAGATTATTTCTCACCACTGTACTGACTTTGTCCTTTAATAACAGAGCTACCTCTCCTCCTTTTCCTTACTGCCCATCCTTCCAAATGTTAAATATCCTTGCATATTCAGTTTTCAGCCATGGTCACTTTACAATCATGTCTCTGTAAAGGCTATCATATCATAGTCATTTATTTCTATTTGTGCTATCAATTAATTCATAACAAGATGGATGTTGTATGTATTCAGATAAAGAGCCTTTCAGATAAAATTGTAAAAGAAAACAGAATTGAAGGCTCTTCCTCCAACTCTGACATTATTTGCTGGTGTAATCTTATGCTTGTAGGCTCTGTCCTTTCCCATCATACTCTGGTTATCATTATCCATATTCTATCCTGCACTTTTGCCTTGTCATTTCTCTTTAACTTTCCAAATCTCCCCTCACATGAACCCTCCCAATACCCCGCCCCGCCGCCCCCACTAGTTTGTATAAACTAGAACTGTAGAGAGGGCTTTGGACTACTTGCCAGCGCACTGGTCCCAACATGGCTCTGGTGAAGGCCATCTCAATGGTGCAGGTCCCTCTTTCCCCAGTACTGATGGCAGTGTCCCATGAATCAAAACCCATTTCTTCCAGTCTTTGGGCCACACATGTTTTTTTTAACTCTGATCTTATTTACCCTATGCAATTTTCATTGTGTACAGGTGGTAATCCAGAGATTTGTGTTTTGTGGTTCTGCTTTTTAATTTAGTCCCTAGCTGTTCAGCAGAACCTCCTTCTTAGTCCTACCTATGTCCGTGGTACCCCTGTGGGATCCTCGCCCCCACTTAAAGTTCCTCTCCAGTCCCGAGGAGGTGTCCTTAACCCTGGTGTTGGACAGGTATTATAGCCTTTGGGACTCACACTCTTAGCTGCAGAGAACAGCGTCTATCCTCTACTACAACTATATTGTTTTTTTACTCCCCCAGCTTGAATGCTTCCTGCACTACAGTGCTGTGGTCAGTTGCTCATCCTCCTTGCAATTCCTGCTCTTGTCCTATAAGCTGCAAGAATCTTAAAGCTGTTGGACAAGTACAAGAGCTGAGGCACCTCCAATGCTATCTCCTCAATCCCCATACCTGCCTCTCTTGCAGTCATACCCTCATGTCCCTGACCAAGGAACAAATCAGAAGTACCTAGCCTGAGGGGTGTGACTGCCTCTTGGAATAAACTGTCCATAATCCCCTTAGTTTCCTGAGCATTACCTTCTTGCCTGACCTTGCTCATTGAGAGAGGGCAGGTTATGACTCATGGTTGTGCCTATCCCGGTCTAATACCAGTATTTTTCACATTGTGAAGCTGATACAAGAAACAGATGCTTTGGCAGACAGACAGTGTATTTGAGAACCAATTTAGCAAGTGTAAATGATGAATCTGTTACTTTCTAAATGCAATGCTTTATTCAGTGTGAAATGTTACTGTGCCAATCAAACACTACCTTCTCCATGAAGTAACTGACACTGGGCCAAGGTGGAGAAATCCAGTGGTTTCATCTCCCAAGAATGCCCAAGAAACTTGGAAATTAGATAAGGCCATTCAGCCTCATGGGCCTCCTCTGCCATTTAATTAGATTATCTGTACCTTAATTCCATTCAACCTACATTGTCCATATTCCTCGACAATCTCAACCAACAAAAATCTATCACACTCAGTCTTCAAAATTTCAAAGAGCCCAGCATCCTCTGTGCCCCAGATTCTTGCCCTCCCCCACCCCCACCCCCTCCTATTCACCATCTGCAAACCGTCCTTGGAAAGTCTACTTTGGTGTTTTCAGACAGGTAAAATTGACATATGCATTAAAGAAACCATTGTACTGTGTCAATCACAGTGTCAATCACTGGCTTTCCAACATTGATCCCTGAATGACTTATTCTCTGAAATCGAGCTGTGGACCATTATAACTTAAGATTAGAAAAGTTAATGTCCATTTTCAGCCTCAAGTCCACTGACCCAGCCCTTTGACTCATCCTGTACTTCTCCAGGCTGCTGAGCAAGGCTTTGTTTGAGCTGAGCTTTCTATGGGCAAAGGTTTCAAGGGGCGGGCCCCGCACGTCAGCGGATAAAATGATGCGCGATGATGTCGGGCGTGCATCCCGATGTCACCGCGCGCCATCGCGATATTTTGCTGGGCACTTTACTGATGAAGTGCGATGCACGCCCGCCATTAATTAACGGGCTAGTTAAGGCCCTTAAATCGGCAATCGACGCCGATTTTCAGGCGTCCGTGCGATCTTTGGCTCAGCGCATGGGCAGGTGGGTAAGTGACTTTTTAACAAAACTAATCCACGGGCGGGATAAGAGGGCTCAGCGGGGTTGTCAATCTAGTCTGCGAGTACTTATTGCGGAAAGTTTTTTAAACTTGCCTGTGTAATCTGTAGCAGTTCAGAACGAATTCCAGCAGCTTTCTCTGTCCTTTGAACCTTCAGCTCAGCACACTTCAGTCAGGTATCTTTATCAGACCTGCACCTTTCCAGAGGCCTCCCTTTAGCCTGGGTATGGGTTTTGACATGTCTACTGGAGGCAGCACCTCTGAGGAGGAAGGGAGGGCTAGAATACGGAGGAGGCCAGGATTGCACAATCAGCCTCCAGGGGAACCATCTTTGGGAGGCCAGGCGCAGGCACAATGGGCGCAGGGCTAAGAGGTAGCCCAAGGTGGAAGGGGCTGCAGAAGACACCACTATCCTGCTGCCAGGGTATACACACGGAGAAGCAGTGACCTCAATATGACTGAGGTGCAGTGCTGAAGGAGGCTCCGATTTTCAAGGGAGACAGTCAAATACATCTGTCAAATGATTGGCCCTGAGATCTCTCCTAACTGTGTGGGCGGACACCCCAAGCTAGCGGCTCTGAAGGTCACAGTTGCCCTCAACTTCTATGTCTCTGCCTCCTTCCAGGGCTTGGTGGGTGATCTTTGTGGTGTCTCCCAATCAGCTGTTCATACTTGTGTCAGGCAGGTTACAGACGCTCTGTTCAGGCGTGTATTGACCTTCATCCACTTCCGCTGCGACCAAGCAAGTCAGGCACAGCGAGCCAGAGGCTTCGCGGCCATAGTGGAGGCATTAGTGGTGATCTTTCAGGAATCACTGGAGTCAGGGAGGGTCCCAGGGGACTGGAAATTGCTAATGTAACCCCCCTGTTTAAGAAGGGAGTGAGGCAAAAGACGGGAAATTACAGGCCAATTAGCCTGACCTCGGTCGTTGGTAAGATTTTAGAGTCCATTATTAAGGATGAGATTTCAGAATACTTGTAAGTGCATGATAAAATAGGGGAGGTCATGCCTGACAAATCTGTTAGAATTCTTTGAGGAGGTAACAAGTAGGTTAGACAAAGGAGAGCCAATGAATGTTATCTACTTGGACTTCCAGAAGGCCTTTGACAAGGTGCCGCACAGGAGGCTGCTCAGGAAGATAAGAGCCCATGGTGTTAGAGGCAAGGTACTAGCATGGATAGAAGATTGGCTGTCTGGCAGGAGGCAGAGAGTGGGGATAAGGGAGTCCTTCTCAGGATGACGGCCGGTGACTAGTGGAGTTCCGCAGGGGTCGGTGTTGGGACCACAACTTTTCACTTTATACATTAATGATCTAGATGAAGGAACTGAGGGCATCCTGGCTAAGTTTGCAGATGATACAAAGATAGGTGGAAGGACAGGTAGTATTGAGGAGGAGGGGAGGCTGCAGAAGGATTTGGACAGGTTAGGAGAATGGGTAAAGAAGTGGCAGATGGAATACAACGTGGGGAAGTGTGAGGTCATGCACTTTGGTAAGAAGAATAGAGGCATAGACTATTTTCTAAATGGGGAGAGAATTCAGAAATCTGGAGTGCAAAGGGACTTGGCAGTCCTAGTCCAGGATTCTCTTAAGGTTAACTTGCAGGTTGAGTCGGTAGTTAGGAAGGCAAATGCAATGTTGGCATTTATTTCGCAAGGACTAGAATATAAAAGCAGGGGTGTGCTGCTGAGGCTTTATAAGGCTCTGCTCAGACCACATTTAGAATATTGTGAGCAATTTTGGGCCCCGTATCTCAGGAAGGATGTGCTGGCCCAGGAGAGGGTCCAAAGGAGGTTCACGAGAATGATCCCAGGAATGAAAGGCTTAACATATGAGGAACGTTTGAGGGCTCTGGGTCTATACTCGATGGAGTTTAGAAGGACGAGGGGGCATCTGATTGAAACTTACAGAACACTGAAAGGCCTGGATAGAGTGGATGTGGGGAAGATGTTTCCATTAGTAGGAGAGACTAGGACCCGAGTGCACAGCCTCAGAGTAAAGGGGAGACCTTTTAGAACAGAGATGAGGAGAAATTTCTTTAGCCAGAGAGTGGTGAATCTATGGAATTCATTGCCACAGAAGGCTGTGGAGGCCAGGTCATTGAGTGTATTTAAAACCGAGATAGATAGGTTCTTGATTGGTAAGGGGATCAAAGGTTACGGGGAGAAGGCAGGAGAATGGGGTTGAGAAACTTATCAGCCATGATTGAATGGCAGAGCAGACTCGATGGGCCGAATGGCCTAATTTCTGCTCCTATGTCTTATGGTCTATTGCTGGCTTCCCCCGCGTCCAGGGTGCAATCGACTGCACACATGTGACCATCATGGCGCCAGCGGGTGAGCCCGGTGCCTTCGTCAACAGGAAGGGCTTCCACTCCATGAATGTGCAGATATTGTGTGACCACAGGATGCAGATTCTGCAAGTCTATGCAAGGTACCCAGGCAGCTCCCATGAAGCCTACATCCTCAGATACTCCCAGGTGTCAGGGCTCGTCAGTGCTCCAGCCCGACTGGATGGATGGCTGTTGGGTGACAAGGGCTATCCGCTCAGAAGGTGGTTCATGAAGCCTCTCCGCCGTCCAAGAACAGAAGCTGAGGAGCACTACAATAGGAGCCACGCCTCCACAAGGGCTGTGGTAGAGAGAGCCATCAGTCTTCTCAAGATGCACTCCCATTGCCCGGACCACTCAGCGGGCGCACTCCAGTACCCCCAGATCGTGTGTCGGTGATAGTGGTTGCATGCTGCACTCTCCACAATCTTGTACTGGAAAGGGGTGATGCAGTGGACGATGAAGATGTTGACACAATGGATGTGGCTGCACACGATGTGTCCAGCACTGATTCGGAGGATGAGGAAGCACTGGGCAGTGATGAGGGGCTGAACGCTGACCCGGCACTACACCAAGGAGGCAGGGACACCCGAGAGACTTTAATCCAATGTATCTTCAGCTAGCTCCACACAAATGGATCAGGAGGACCAGCCTTGCCTGGCGCATCCATACTCAGCACTTAATTGCTAAATCTGCCAGGTCATCAGCTGCAACTAAGGGCTTTGGACATAAACCTCAATTTCCACTCAAACACTCATGACATGTATGTAGAACACACAAATGCAGCACAAAGGAGCCACCCTCAGCCATGGTAACACATTTGGATTTAATTTTATCCATCATATGGTCCAACAAAATGAAAGCAAAATGTTTTTAACAACAGCAATAAATAATAATTTAATAATAATCTAGGGCCAACACAAAAGCACCAGTGAGAAACCCGTGGTGTGCCTAAGGTGCCTTATGCTTACGTTTACGGGTGCTATGTCTTGGTGCCGCCCCATTGCTCGGAGTGGCTTGTGGGACATCCTGCTGACTCTGCTGTCCTGGTGGCCTCAATGACCTTGGCGGACATCCTCTGGCCTGTGGAGACTGTGCTGGCCCCGCCTGGGAGGGAGTGGCCAGTGCCATGGCTGGCATCTCCCCAGTCGTCGCAGCCTCAACGGATGCGACAGTCACTGGGAGAGGAGCAGAGGAGTTGCTGCCCTCATCCAGAGCACCCTGAGAGGAGCCCGCAGAGACAACAGGCAGCTGCTGTACCAACGTGAGGTCACTTCGGACCTCCCCGATCACCGTAGATGGATGGGCACCAAGCTGGGCAAGTTGGTGCCTAGACCATCTCCCACATTGTCAATGACCAGCTGTGGCCACTGGCGCTGTGAGGGCTTGCTGTTCCGAGCATATCTCCAAGAGAAGCTGCTGGTTTTCCTGGAAGCCCCTCTCCAGGAGAGTCGCTGCTCTCTCCATGGAGGAAGCATGACGCTCTGACATGAGGCTCATGGCATCACTCATACTCCGCGTGGACTCCTCCACCAGACACCAAGTAAAGCATACTCTCATGCAACACTCCCAGATGTTCCCGCATACCCGGCCATATTTCCTGCAGCTGCTGCGTCGCGGATGACTCCAGAGGTACATCATCACGTCCCGACTCAGCATGTGCCTGGTCCCCTGCAGTCCTCCGACTGCTGGTACCATCGGCACTCTCTGTCTCTGCCAGCTCCTCCAGTGATTGTGAAGTGCCCTCTCCACTGTGCCCCAGGACACTAGCCGATGTTGCAATTCCCACCGATGTGCTAGCCTCTGCGCTGGTGCCTGCCTCACAGGAATGGTGTGATGCAGGTGACAGTTCAGGGCCCTCAGGTGTGAGAGGGGGCATCTGCAATGGAGCCTAGTCGGCAGCCTTTGATGATGCTGAAAATAACAACAAGGACAGTTGATCAGTTAGCGTGCACACAGTGACACACTTCATCCCTTTCCCCCAGGCTCATTATGTGCTCAACCTTCCAGAACCTATGGAGATAAATATTGGTGAGGTGGCAAGTAGTCAGGAGGATAGCGTTACATTACAGGCGGATACAGACAGGCTGGTCAGATGGCCTAAGGAATGCCAAATGGAATTTAATCCGGATAAGTGTGAGGTGATGCACTTGGGCAGGACAAACAAGGTACGGGAATACACGAGGAATGGTAGGACCCTGGAAAGTAAGGAGGATCAGAGGGACCTTGCTGGGCATGTTGACAGGCCTGTTAAGGTAGCGGGACAGGTGCATAAGGCGGTTAAGAAGGTAAATGCCATACTTGACTTTATTAGCCGAGGAATAGAATGTAGGAACAGGGAGGTCATGTTGCAAGTGCAGAAAACACTGCCGAGGCCACAGCTATTGTTCTGCGTTCAGTTGTGATCAGTGCTTCATGGGAGGGATGTGATTGGAGTGGAGAGAGTGCAGAGGTCGCTGACCAGAGTGCATGCTGGCCTGGAGAGTTGGAGTTATGAGGTCACATAGCATACAATGGGGATATTTGCCGTGGAGCACAGGAGATTGAGGGGTGACATTATTGAGCTTCATAACATTATGAGGGGCATAGATCGGGTGGACAGAAAGCAACTTTTCTCCTTGGTGGAGGGATGAGTAACCTGGTGGCATTAATTTAAGGTAAGGGGCATGAGGTTGACAGCTGAGGTGATGAGGAATTCTTGAACACAGTAATGTGGGACGCATTGCCTGAAAGGGTGGCAGACGCAGAAACCCTCCTAAGATGTAATAAGTATTTGGATGTGCAGTTGCGATGCCATGGCATACAAGGCCATGGGGATAGTGGTCAGAAATGGGATAAGGCGACATCGGAAGGTGCTTGACACGAGCATCTTCGAAGGGCTGAGGGACCTTTGTCTATGACTCACACCACTGACTCTATCAGTCTGTGAATGAGCAATGTTGCTACAATAATGATTCCAACAATCATCAGTGCTTTGGATGGTGGGAAGACAGAGCGGATGTCACTGTGGGCCTTAAATACCTGGCTGTTCTACCCCAGCCTCACCGACACCTGTGGACCCGGGTATAAGGCGCCTCTCAAGCTCCAGGGCCCCCTGCTCGAATAGGCTCAAAATAATCAACTGGGCCTGGCCGCCTCCAGTGCGCAAACGCTCAGAGGCATTGTGCACATTTTTCTCCTGCAAAACAGAGAAGACCATTCATTGGGGCTAATCACACATGTAACTTGCACATGCTCGCCGCACCCCAACCACAGTGGCCCATCTGAGGTATTAGTAACAATACTGTAGAGGAGGAATTCCTGGAGTGTATACGGAATGGTTTTCTGGACAAATACATTGAGGAACCAACTAGAGAATAGGCCATCCTCGACTGGGTATTGTGTAATGAGAAAGGAATAATTGGCTGTCCCTTGGGGATGAGCGACCTTAGTTGATAGAATTCTTCGTCAAGATGGACAGTGATGTAGTTGATTCTGAGACTAGGATCCTGAATCTTAATAAAATAAACTACAATGGTATGAGACGCGAGTTGGCTATGATGGACTGGGAAACGTTACTTAAAGGGATGATGGTGGATAGGCAATGGCAAACATTCAAAGAGCACATGGGTGAACTGGAACAATTGTTTATTCCTGTCTGGCGCAAAAGTAAAATAGGAAAGGTGGCCAAACCATGGCTTACAAGGGAAATTAGAGATAGCATTGGATCCAAGGAAGAGGCATACAAATTGGCCAGAAAAAACAACAGACCTGAGGATTGGGAGCAGTTCAGAATTCAGCAAAGGAAGACCAAAGGATTGATTAAGAAGGGGAAAATAGAGTATGAAAGTAAGCATGTGGGTAACATAAAAACTGATTGTAAAAGTTTCTATAGGTATGTGAAGAGAAAAAGATTGATGAAGACAAATGTAGGTCCCTTACAGTCAGAAACAGGGGAATTTTTTAATGGGGAGCAAAGAAATGGCTGACCAACTAAATACATACTTTGGTTCTGTATTCACAAAGGAGGACACAAATAACATACCAGAAATGTTGGAGAACACAGGGTTTAGTGAGAGGGAGGAACTGAAAGAAATCAGTATTAGTAGGGAAATGGAGTTGGGGAAATTGATGGGATTGAAGGCCGATAAATCCCCAGGGCCTGATAATCTAAATCCCAGAGTACTTAAGGAAGTGGCCCTAGAAATAGTGGATGCATTGGTGGTCATCTTCCAGGATTCTATTGACTCTGGAACAGTTCCTACAGATTGGAGGGTAGCTAATGTAACCCCACTATTTAAAAAGGGAGGTAGAGAGAAAACAGGGAATTATAGACCAGTCAGCCTGATGTCGGTAGTGGGGTAAATTCTAGAGTCCATTTTAAAAGATTTAATAGCTGAGCACTTGGAAAACAGTGGCAGAATTGGACAGAGTCAGCATGGATTAATGAAAGGGAAATCATGCTTGACAAATCGACTGGAATTTTTCAAGAATGTAACTAGTAGAGTTGATGAGGGGGAGCCAGTGAATGTAGTTTATTTGGACTTTCAGAAGGCTTTCGACAAAGTCCCACATAAGAGATTAGCGTGTAAAATTAAAGCACATGGGATTGGGGATAGTGTATTGAGATGGATAGAAAACTGGTTGGCAGACAGGAAACAAAGAGTAGGAATAAAGGGACTTTTTCCAAATGGCAGGCAATGACTAGTGGAGTACCGCAGGGATCGGTGCTGGGACCCCAGCTATTCACAATATATATTAATGATTTAGATGAGGGAGCTAAATATAATATCTCCAAATTTGCAGATGACACAAAGCTGGGTGGGAGGGTGAGCTGTGAGGAGGATGCAGAGATGCTTCAGTGTGATTTGGACAAGCTGAGTGAGTGGGAAAATGCATGGCAGATGCAGTATAATGTGGATAAATGTGAGGTTATCCACTTTGGTAGCAAAAACAGGAAGGCAGATTATTATCTGAATGGCTATAAATTGAGAGAGCGGAATGTGCAACAAGACCTGTGTGTCCTCGTATACCAGTCGTTGAAGGTAAGCAGGCAGGTGCAGCAGGCGGTAAAGAAGGCAAATGGTATACCAAAACAAAAACAAAAATCCCTGGAAAAACTCAGCAGGTCCAACAGCATCTGAGGAGAGGAACACAGTTAATACGGACTCGAAACGTTAACTGTGTTCCTCTCCGCAGATGCTGTCGAACTTGCTGAGTTTTTCCAGGTATTTTTGTTTTTGTTTTGTATTTCTAGCCTCCGCAGTTTTTGCTTTTATCTTAAGGCAAATGGTATGTTGGCCTTCATAGCCAGAGGATTTGAGTACAGGAATAGGGATGTCTTGCTGCAATTATACAGGGCCTTGATGAGACCACACTTGGAATATTGTGTGCAGTTTTGGTCTCCTTATCTCAGGAAGGATGTTCTTGCTATAGAGGAAGTGCAGCGAAGGTTTACCAGACTGATTCCTGGGATGGCGGGACTAACATATGAAGAGAGATTGAGTCGGTTAAGATTATATTCACTGGAGTTCAGAAGAATGAGGGGGGATCTCATAGAAACCTATAAAATTCTAACAGGACTAGACAGGGTAGATGCAGGAAGGATCTTCCCAATGGTGGGGGAGTCCAGAACCAGGGGTCACAGTCTGAAGATATGGGGTAGGTCATTTAGGACTGAGATGAGGAGAAATTTCTTCACCCAGAGAGTGGTGAGCCTGTGGAAATCGCTACCACAGAAAGTAGTTGAGGCAAAAACATTGTATGTTTTCAAGAAGGAGTTAGATATAGCTCTTGGGGCGAAAGGGATCAAAGGATATGGGGAGAAAGCGGGAGCAGGCTATTGAGTTGGATGATCAGCCATGATCATACTGAATGGTGGAGCAGGTTCAAAGGGCTGAATGGCCTACTCCTGCTCCTAGTTTCTATGTTTCTATATTGCATCCACCCTCCCTACCACAAACGGCCACTTTGGACACATTCCGCGTCCATCACTTTAAGAAACACAGGCCCATGGCAAGGAGGCGCAACTAGGTACAGCACCAAGGGCACCAGATGGCTCTTGGCCACAAGACCTTGAGGATACCCTTCCACAATCTCATCACCGTGAATAGGACATTTGTTGGAGTTCTGAATATGCGCCTAGCTGCATCTCCTGTAGGTCGCCCCCAGACTAGTCATGTGCGACTAATAGCAACTCATGGTGTGGGGAGAAGCCATCTCCTCATGAACCACTGAGGCTGATTTAAGTATGGGCACTATCTGCTTGCCCACCCAGCATATGACAAATGCCCAACATGAGTTAATGCTGTCACGACAGTAAGACTTTGTTGGGGGGTGGGGGAGCCCTCAAAGGCTAAGGCTACCTGCTGGGTTAAATGCCCAACACCAACATTGTCCTCACCCTGCCAGAGCGCAACAAGTCGTTGAGGCGCTTGCGACACTGGACCCAGGTACGCTGCACCACGTCGCGCGAGCTTATCACCTCCGCCACCTCCTCCTAAGCAAGTTTTGTCATGTCGGGGGGCCTCCTCCTCCCATCCTGGGGGACCAGCACCTCCCACCGTGCTACTACCTCCTCGAGAAGGGCAGCAAGGCAATCATCCAAAAATTGAGGGGCACATTGGCCCCCCGCTGGCCTACCCTGCAGCCTGTCCTGTTCCTGGGCCACACCCTGCAGCCTGCCCTCCTCCTCCTCTGGCCTTCCCTCAACATTGGCCTGCTGTGCAGACCCACTGTGGTACCACCTGCAGCTGGCCATAGCGAACAGCCTACAGGAGGCTGCCAGTCCTTCCTTTAAACAGACTGCTGAGTCGCCATTGGACCCGGCAGTCTGTACACGCCCGCCGCAAACCTCAGACTCCCGCTATCCTCAGGAGTCGGAAGTGCGCTGGGCCGGCCTTAATTGGCCCACTTGCACAAAATGGCGGCGCGGCCCCGATCGCGGCAGCGCGGCCCTGATCACGGGCAGCGATCAGGTCCACGCCTGCCCGCGTCAGCATCTGCTCCGCCCGCCTGCCAAACAGAAAATTTTGGCCTATGATGCTAAGTAAGAGAGGTAGTCATTTACAGCACAGAAGGAGGGCATTCAGCCCATTAAGTCCTTGCTGGTTCCCCATGGAGCAATCCATTCCCCGATTTTATCCCTGTAAACCTGCAAGTTTATTTCCCTCAAGTTCCCATCCAATTTCCTTTCAAAATCGTTGATTGCCCCCATAGGCAGCGAGTTCCGAGCAAATTTTGAAATTTTACTCATGAATGACTTGGATCTTGGAATTCTAAGTCACAAAAAAAGCAGTGGTCCTAGCACTGACCCTTGGGGAACATCACTAGAGGATGTTAGTCTGAAAAATAACTGTCTAGCTACCTCGGCTTGCTGCTTTTTGTCCTAAAGTTATTTTATAAAATCCGATTGGACACTATCAAATTTGGACACTGGCTGATTGAGGCTTATGTAGGGCCAACTGGATTATTTATGTGGAGCTTCATCAAAGGCTTTCTTAAACTCTATATGGACACATCCATCACATTCCCCTCATCAGCCTCCTTTGTTACTTCATTAAAAAATTCAATTTGATTAGTCAAACACAATCTGCCTTTTACAAATCCATGCTGACTCTCCTTAATTAACTGAAACCTCTCCAAGTACCTGGTGATTTTTCCCTGATTATTGTTTCTAAAACCTTACCCACCACTGATGTTAAACTGACTGTCCTGTAGATACTAGGACTGTCCTTACATCTTTTCTTGAATAAGAGGGTCACACTTGCCAATCTTCTCTAGATATGGGGGAGGTGCCAGACAATTGGAAACTTAAGGCAAACTCTTCACTATCTCCACCCCCACTTCCTTTAGCAACCTGGGATACAAGCCACCCGGACCAGGCGATTCATCTACCCTCAGCATCGTCGGTGTTCCCAGTAGCTCCGCTCTTCCGATGTTCACACTTTCCATTGCCTTCACTATTTCCACTTCTTCTGATATTTTGTCAGATTCCTCATCCTCAGTTATCACCAATACAAAGAACTCATTATGTATTCCAATCTTGTCCTGCACCTCTAAGCATATATCACCCTCTTTGTCCCGAATAGGATCCACTCCATCTCTCACTCCCTGCTTACTGTTCCACTGCTGTTGGAAGATTTTTGGATTCTCTTTCCAGCTGACTGCTTTCTATTCTCATATATTCTCTCTTTTTTTCAGTCTACTTATCCACTTCACATCCCCTCTCAACCTATTATATTTGGCCTGGTTCTCACTTGGAACAGAAATGGAGGGTGAATTCTTCATCAGTTTCTGCTCTATTTGTCTCCAGTATCTATGATACCCATGTCCATATCACAGTTCTCTGTTCACAGGAGTCTTAGCCATGCCATAAAATCTGAGCAGTGGTTAATTCAACACTCTCCTCACTGACCTATATTGTATTATGTTATGACCGATGCAGTTGGTAAAGCAGAGTTATTTAAAAATCCCAGAGTGAAGCTTTAAAACTGTCATAACCTATAATTTTAAGTGTTATGTTTGAAATGCGACTCTAAGTTCAGGAAGCAGGCCACCAGTTCTTGAGGTTTTACATTAAACTAAATGAAACACTTTATTAATTTACACAGGTTAAAATACATGTACACATGGCTACAAATTACTATCATAACTTTTAACAAATTCCAAAACTACTCTCCATTAAGGCAACAGCAACCGATAGACTTAACCAGACACCAGGCAAAGCATTTTCACCTTACAAATTCAAAATGAGGTTCCTTTTCACTGTGGTTCCTGTGGAGCAAGTTGGAGGCTTGCAGCTGCTTTTGATCTCACATTACCTTTGCTCTGCATACCCAAAACCGTTGTCTTGTTATACCTACCACTGCCCATTGAATGTTAATTCTCATTGTATCAACAACCTCTAAACTAAATCTCTCTAATAATAAAACCCCTTTCATAGTACCAATTCTATTAGTAAAATAAACATATTACTTAGTAGCTGCTGGTTAGATATCTGTTTTCACGCCACTTCTTGAATGCTCTACTCAAAAAATGCAAATGCCCGCTATCTCTCTTACATATCAAAACTAGTACACATCAAAGCACCCAGACTATATGGCTTTAATCCAATTAAGACACACCAATAGACCAAACCTCTATGTGAAAAGAAAAATATTTTCCAAAATTATATACATTAATAGCTTCATGACAATTAACAGAGATTCTGTGGCTCAAATTCTCTGTTGACCTACATCTTCCATTGGCCCAATAAATCAGTTTCCAAGTTCTCACTTTAAAATCAATCCATGTCCTGATATCAGGCAGAAACCTGATCAACCTTGACAAAAAGAAAAGGGAAGCATTCGTAAGGGCTCGAAGGCTGGGAACAAATGAAGCCTGTGGAGAATATAAAGAAAGTAGGAAGAAGCTTAAGCAAGGAGTCAGGAGGGCTAAAAGGGGTCATGAAAAGTTATTGGCAACCAGGATTAAGGAAAATCCCAAGGCCTTTTATACATATGTAAAAAGCAAGAGGGTAGCCAGGGAAAGGGTAGGCCCACTCAGGGACAGAGGTGGGAATCTGTGTGTGGAGCCAGAAGAAATGGGAGAGATACTAAATGAGTACTTCTCATCAGTAGTCACCAAAGAGAAGGACTTAGTGGTCGATTTGTCTAGGAAAGAGTGTGTAGATAGCCTGGATCATGTTGAGATGAAAAAAGAGGAGGTGTTAGGTGTCTTGAAGAATATTAAGGTGGATAAGTCCCCAGGGCCAGATGGGATCTACCCCAGAGTACTGAGGGAGGCAAGGGAGGAGATTGCTGGGGCCTTGACAGAAATCTTTGTATCCTCACTGGCTACGGGTGAGGTCCCAGAGGACTGGAGAATGGCCAATGTTGTTCCATTGTTTAAGAAGGGTAGCAGGGATAATCCAGGAAATTACACGCCGGTGAGCCTTTTATCAGTGGTAGGGAAATTATTGGAGAAGATTCTTTGTGACAGGATTTACTACCATTTGGATGCAAATGGGCATATTAGTGAGAGGCAGCACGGTTTTGTGAAGGGTTGGTCATGTCTCACTAACTTGATCGAGTTTTTCAAGGAAGTGACAAAGATGATCGACGATGGAAGGGTAGTGGATGTTATCTACATGGATTTCAGTAAGGCCTTTGACAAGGTTCCTCATGGCAGACTAGTACAGAAGGTAAAGTCGCACAGGATCAGAGGTGAGCTGGCAAGATGGATACAGAATTGGCTTGGTCTTAGAAGACAGGGGGTTGCAGTGGAAGGATGCTTTTCTGAATGGAGAGCTGTGACTAGTGGAGTTCTGCAGGGATCAGTGCTGGGATCTTTGCTGTTTGTAGTATACATAAATGATTTGGAGGAAAATGTAACTGGGCTAATTAGTAAGTTTGCAGATGACACTAAGGTTGGGGGAGTAGCAGATAGTAAAGAGGATTGTCAAAGGATACAATGGAATATAGATCAGTTGGAGACTTGGGCAGAGAAATGGCAGACGGAGTTTAATCTGAACAAATGCGAGGTAATGCATTTTGGAAGGTCTAATACAGGCAGGAATTACACAGTAAATGGCAGAACCCTTAAGTGCATCGACGGGCAGAGGGATCTGGGTGTACAGGTCCACAGGTCACTGAAAGTGGCAACACAGGTGGATAAGGTAGTCAGGAAGGCATATGGCATGCTTGCCTTCATTGGCAGGGGTATTGAGTATAAAAGCTGGGAAGTCATGCTGCAGCTGTATAGAACCTTGGTTAGGCCACACTTGGAGTATTGCATGCAATTCTGGTCACCACATTACCAGAAGGATATGGAGGAGTTGGAGAGGGTGCAGAGGAGGTTTACCAGGATGCTGCCAGGTCTGGATGTTATTAGCTATGAGGAGAGGTAGGAGAAACTCGGATTGTTCTCACTAGAGCGACGGAGATTGATGGGCAACTTGATAGAAGTTTACAAAATTATGAGTGGCATGGACTGAGTAGATAGTCAGAAGCTTTTTCCCAGGGTGGAAGAGTCAATTACTAGGGGACATAGATTTAAGATGAGAGGAGAAAACTTTAGAGGAGATGTGCAGGGCAAGTTTTTTATGCAGAGGGTAGTGAGTGTCTGGAATTCGCTGCCAGAGGAGTTGGTGGAAGCAGGTACGATAGTGGTGTTTAAGAGGCAGCTTGACAAATACATGAATAGGATGGGAATAGAGGGATACGGACCCCAGAAGTGCAAAATGTTTTAGTTGACGGGCAATAGGATCGTCGCAGGCTTGGAGGGCCGAAGGGCCTGTTCCTCTGCTGTACTTTTCTTTGTTCTTTGTTCTTTGATTCAACATGTTAATGCCCAGGGTAGCCTGGGTACCTGATAGACAAATTCCTCTTCCATTCCCCAGTTCTGATAAAAGGTCACAGACCTGAAACATTAAATCTATTTCTCTATCCGCACAGCAGGTTAGCCAGCATCTGAGTTTTTTTCCAGCATTTTCTGTTTTTATTGTAGATAGCTGCTTTTTAAAAAAATGTAATCTGTTATGAGATGTGGGCTTCACTGGCCAGGCCAGCATTTATTGCCCATCCCTCGTTGCCCTTGAGAGGGTGGTGGTGAGCTGCCTTCTTGAACCGCTGCAGTCCATGTGGTGTAGGTGCACCCACAGCACTGTTAGGGAGGGAGTTCCAGGATTTTGACCCAGCGACAGTGAAGGAACGGCGATATATTTCCAAGTCTGGATGGTGAGTGGCTTGGAGGGGAACTTCCAGTTGGTGGCGTTCCCATCTATCTGTTGCACTTGTCCTTCTATATTGTAATAGTCGTGACTTTGGAAGGTGCTGTCTAAGGAGGCTTGGTGAATTGCTGCAGTGCATTTTCTAGATGATACACACTGCTGCTATTGTGTGTCGGTGGTGGAGGGAGTGAATGTCTGTAGATGGGGAATCAATCAAGAAGCTTGACAATGTCCAGGAAAAAGCAGCCCACTTGAGTGTTGCTGGAGTTGCACTCATCCAGGCAAGTGGGGAATATTCCATCACACTCCTGAAGACGTGTCCACCATCTACAAGGCACAAGTCAGGAGTGAGCTGGGCAGGATTCCTAGCCTCTCACCTGCTCTTGTAGCCAAGGTATTTATATGGCTAGTCCATTCAGTTTCTGGTCAATAGGAGCCCCCAGGATAGCAGGGGGTTTTCCCCCTAATCCCTCTTGACTCCAGTTTTGCTAGAGCTCCTTGATGCCACACTTAGTCAAACGCTGCCTTGATGTCAAGGGCAGTCACACCCACCACACCTCGGGAGTTCAGCTCTTTTGTCCATGTTTGAACCAAGGCTGTAATGAGGTCAGGAGCTGAGTGGCCCTGGTGGAACCCAAACTGGGCATCAGTGAGCAGGTTATTGCTAAGCAAGTGCTGCTTGATAGCACTGTTGATGACCCCTTCCATTACTTTACTGATGATCAAGAGTAGACTGGTGAGATGGTAATTGGCAGGGTTGGAATTGCCCTGCTTTGTGTGTACAGGACCTACTTGGGCAATTTTCCACATTGCCGGGTAAATGCCAGTGTTGTAGCTGTATTGGAACAGCTTGGCTAGGAGCGTCGCAAGTTCTGGAGCACAAGTCTTCAGTACTATTGCCAGAATATTGTCAGGGCCCATAGCCTTTGCACTATCCAGTGCCTTCAGTCATTTCTTGATATCATGTGGAGTGAATTGAATTGGCTGAAGACTGGCACCTGTGATGCTGGGGAACTCCGGAGGAGGCCAAGGTGGATCATCCACTTGGCACTTGAGTGCAAAAGATCTGCTGCAACAGTCTTCAGCCAGATCTTGTGCTGGGCTCCCCCATCAGTATAAATCTTTGGAGGAATGGGATCCACAGATATCCCCATCTTCAGTGAGTTGTTTAATTGTCTACCAACATTCTGGATGTGGCAGGACTGCAGAGTTTAGGTCTGATCGATTGGCTGTGGGATCACTTAGCTCTGTCTATCACTCAACTACATGTGCGCTAAAAAGCATAAACAGCCTGTGTTGTAGCTTCACCAGGTTGACTCCTCATTTTTAGGTATGTCTGGTGCTGCTCCTAGTATGCCCTCCTGCACTCTTCATTGGACCAGGGTTGATCCCCTGGTTTGGTGGTAATGGTAGAGTGAGGGATATGCCGGGCCATGAGGTTACAGATTGTGTTCGAGTACAATTCTGCTGCTGATGGCCCACAGCGCCTCATGGATGTCCAGTCTTGAGTTGCTAGATCTGTTTGAAACCTATCCCATTTAGCATGGCAGTAGTGCCACACAACACGATGGAGGGTATCCTCAATGTGAAGGCAGGACTTGGTCCCCACAATGACTGTGCGGTGGTCACTCCTACTGATACTGTCATGGACAGATGCACCTGCGGCAGACAGGTTGGTGAGGATGAGGTGAAGTATATTTTTCCCTCTTGTTGGCTCCCTCACCACCTGCCGCAGAACCAGTCTAGCAGCTGTGTCCTTTAGGACTTGGCCAGCTCGGTCTGTGGTGGTGCTACTAAGCCACTCTGGGTGGAGTCTTCAATGTCCATAACCAAGAGTACATTCTGCACCCTTGCCACCCTCAGTGCTTCCTTCAAGTGGTGTTCAAAATGAATCAGTACCACCTATAATAATTGCCCCCCTGACCTCAGCTGATGGGCAAGGAAGCCCCTTGCTGATTACTCCCCCATGTTTGACCTGATGCCATGAGACTTCATGGGGTCCAGAGTCGATGTTGAGACTCCCAGGACAATTCCCTCCCAACTATATACCACTGTGCTGCCACCTCTGCTGGGTCTGTCCTGCTGGTGGGACAGGGCGGTATGCCCTGGGATGGTCATGGTAGTGTCTAGGATATAGTCATACTCACAGAATCATACAGACAATGTCATAGACTAGAGAGCTCTCCCAATTTTGGCACTAGCCCCCAGATGTTAGTGAGGAGGACTATGCAGTGTTTACAGGGCTAAGTTTGCCATTGTCATTTCTGATGCTGAGTGCTCTGTCCGGTTCCATTCCTTTTAGACCTTGTAAAGGCCCAGCAAGCCACTCAGTTGTATTAAACCACTACAGAGGGCATTTAACAGTTAGCCACATTGCTGTGGGTCTGGAATCACGTGTAGGCCGGACCGGATAAGGACAGTAGATTTCCTTCCCTAAAGGGCATTTTGGTTTCATGGTCATCAGTAGACTTTGAATTCAATAATAATCTGGAAACTTTGTCGATTGTCACAAAAATCCATCTGGTTCACTAAATTTCACCATCTTCCAGGGTGGGATTTGAACCCAGGTCCCCAGAGCATTGCTCTGAGATCTCTGGATTATTAGTCCAGTGACAATACCATGACATCACAGCCTCCCAGTTTCTTCAGTGCATCTTATAGATGGTATACACTACTGCCACTGTGTGTCAGTAGAGGAGGGAATGAATATTTAAGGTGGTGGATGGGGTGCCAATTAAGCGGGCTACTTTGCCTGGATGAGTGCAGCTCCAACAACAATTTGGAAGCTTGACACCATCCAGGCAAGTGGGGAGTATTCCATCACATGCCTGACTGGTGCCATGTGGAAAGTGAACAGGTTTTTGTGAGTCAGGAGGTGAGTTACTCTCCGCAGCATTCCTAGCCTCTGACCTGCTTTTGTAGCCACAGTATTTATATGGTTAATCCAGTTGAGTTTTTGGCTAATGGTAACCCCCAGGATGTTGATAGTGGGGGATTCAGCAATGGTAATGCCATTGAACATCAAGGGGCAATGGTTGGATTCTCTCTCGTTGGAGATGGTCATTGCCTGGCACTTGTGTGGCACAAATGCTACTTGCCACTTGTCAGCCCAAGCCTGGATATTGTCCAGGTCTTGCTGCATTTGGACATGGACTGTTTCAGTATCTGAGGAGTTGTGAATGGTGCTGAACATCGTGCAATCATCAGCGAACATTCCCGCTTCTGACCTTATGATGGAAGGAAGGTCATTGATGAAGCAGCTGAAGATGGAACTCCTGCAGTGATGTCCTGGAGCTGAGATGACTGACCTCCAACAACCACAACCATCTTCCTTTGTGCTCAGTATGACTCCAACCAGCAAAGAGATTTCCCTCTGATTCCCATTGACTCCAGTTTTGCTAGGGCTCCTTGATGCCACACTTGGTCAAATGCTGCCTTGATATCAAGGGCAGTCACTCTCACCTTACCTCAGGAGTTCAGCTCTTTTGTTCATGTTTAAAACGAGGCTGTAATGAGGTCAAGAGCTGAGTGACCCTGGTGGAGCCAAAACTGTGTCAGTGAGGAGGTTATTGCTGAGTAACTGTTTTTTGATATCACTGTTGATGACACCTTCAGGTATCCGCGAAGAACTAGATGCCAGGTTAGATGGGTGGGTACCACCGAAACCACAGATAGCTGAATCCCTGGATTCTGGATGCTTCGGTTTCTGGATTCCTGCCAGCTGGATTTCTGAATGCATGAAAAATATTTCTGGTGGTTTTATTTGGCTGTGATGTACTTTGTGAATGGTGTTCTATAAAGATAAGTCTCAGTGAAGCACTCTCACCGTTGTAATGTAGGAGGCACAGCAGCCAATTTGCTGTTCATGGGATCTTGCTGTGTACAGTGTGGTAACACCCAGATAATCTGTTTACTCATGTTGGTTGAGGGACATAACTCCCCTTCTCTTTTTCAGGTGGAAAGTGAAACTGAGACCTTGTCTGCTGTCTTGAAGAAATGCTGCACTGGAGTTTCAGCTTCAAATCATGAGGTTCTAGGTTCAAGTCCTACTCCAGGGCTTGAGCACAAAAATCAAAGTAAAAAGTGCTACCAGCTGAGCCACAGCTGGATACCTGAATAGCTGGGTATGTGGGCAGTAGGACAGCTGAGTACCTGGGCAATTGAATAGTGGATAGCCTGGTTACTGCCTCTAATAACCAAACCTTAAATAGTGGTGTGACCCTTGACCTGGAAACACTACAGCAAGGAAAATTAGATTGTTTTTACAGAGATTTGACAAACATTCTTAATAACTTTTCAATCTGTGGGTTTGCATCAATTATAATTTTCTTGGGTAATAATTGATCCCTTTTTCAAAGAAATTACAAGAAATATTGGTCCATGTGACCTGGCGACCCTTGACTTGGAAGCAGCACCAACAGGAAGGAAGCTTAGCTTCTCCTCTTTGTATCTGCCAGCCACATGAGGAGAGCTACAAGCAGGAGAGCTGGAGGGTGAAGGTGATCAGCACACAGACGCAGATACAAAGAAAAAGCAGGCAAAGACAGAAAGAGGAACATGGAGAATTCTTGTGAGGAGAAGAAGCAAATGACGCTCAGGAAGTGCTCAGTTTTTCTCTTAGCCAACTTGCACATTGCCTTCTGTCTCCTTTTCCGCCAAAAATGTCTAAATCCTGGAAAGTTGTGTAACTAGCTCGGAGATGCTAAAGTGCTGCATGTTTTCCCACAAATTACCAAACAGTGAATCTACACCATCAGGACTGTGACCCGAGGGAAAGAGGGTTTGTAGAAGTCTGCCTTGCTGATAATAATCATACACTTAACCCAAAGATGAAAGCTATTGTTGGCTAGGATTCCTGACCTCCCATGTTTGAAAAAAGAACAGAATGCTTCTATATATTCTGTGTAATACCCATGCATATACTATTTAGAATAAGTCTGGTTGGTGCCAGTTATGTACAGTGTAATTCTGAGTGACTAGTTGGTCCAGTTGGAGCATGGTTTGTTGGGTTGAATCAAGGAGTTAGGAATGAGTGATTTTGAACATCCTGACATTATCAGGTGACAATGAGAGATGTCAATTTGGGCACTGATGTGATATCTGTACAATTTCTTGTGTCTCTGTACTTGCTGCTCACTGACTGTTCCTGTCTGATTGAATGAGATCAGTCTCTTTGGCGTATCCTCTATGAAAGATTGCAAAATATTTAAATCCTGAAGACAAAAGTGAACAAATTGTTCAGTGTTTGGATGTGTTGAAATCCCATGGCTGGTGAGGAGATGTGATTGAATGCATTCCCTCTGAAACAAAATCTCAGGTGCAGATGAGGATTAGGAAGGAATATTTTAAACACTGAGTTAACTTGCGATGCTGACGTCCAATAAATGAACATTGTCGATCTCTAAATGCCCTTGAGAAGGTGATGGTGAGCTGCTGCCCTAAACCATTGCAGTCCTTGTGGTGAGGATACTCCAGCAATAACTTTCTCTGTAGCAATTTGATAGAACTGAGTGGCTTTCTAGGGCTGTTGCAGAGAGCAGGTAAGATTCAATCACGTTGCTGTAGGTCTTAAATCACGTGTTGGCCAGACCAGGTAAGGACGGCAGACTTCCTTCCCTAAAGGACATTAGTGAACCAAATGGGCTTTTGTGACAATCTTGTAGTTTCATGGTAATCATTACCGAGACAAGGTTTTTGTTCCAGATTTATTAAATTAACAGACTTGAGTTCAAATGCCACCAAAACAGTAAGATTGCATTTTCAAAACCCCAATTGTTTAACTGGGAAGTCCAATTTGGTGTACTACCTGGCTTGCCATAGTCATGTGACTCTGCCATTAGGCAAGCTGACTGTAGGCTGCCATTTCTAGTGAGTTCAATAAAGCCTCTCTTTGAGACAGGCACTGATGATGACTGATGTTCTTACACATGAAACAGTCTCCAGATTGTTAGTCAGGCCCCTATTCTAGACATTGACCTTCCCAGGTAATTTATTCCATTACGCTATGTTACTGGACCAGTAACCCAAATAAGTAGGTAGCATAAATGGCATCAAGGTACTGTGGGGGTGATTTCCATCTACTCCTCCACCCCCCATTTCTGTAGTCACAGAACAGTAGTGTGTTTAAAATGGTTGCTCATTATATCTGGCCCTGTTCATTTCAATGTCTGAGTTGCCGCCATTTTGGTGGGATTTTAAAATGGATGACAGGAACAGATGGGACCCTCATTATCCCATGCAAACCAGCACCTTAGGCCTGGGGCTCCACTGATTCTCTAACTTGTTCAGTGCTATCAGCGGAGCATGAATGGTGCACACTCCACCCATTGGCACTTAAAGCTTTCTCAAATAGATCCCTGAAGGATTATCCAAGATAATCAGTGATCCTTTGTGAATAATTGTTATGGCCAGGAGAACCAATAATGCCCACAAAAATGTTTTGTTTTCTGACCCTCTGAGAGTCAACACAACCATCGCCCCACCTCCCCTCAACCTCCTGCCTGGTAACCTCCCTGGCACCATCTAATCAGTGAGTATGTGACGGACAGATTGATCAGAACCCAGACTGCTTCCATCATCTATGAGGGCACCCACTCTGTTCACCTGATAGGAGTGGACCCTGAAACCCTACACCTACACTTCTGGAAAGAGGGGGGAGATAAGTCGTTAGCAAGTTGATGATGGGATCCTTCAATCATTTCTCAGCTTCCTGAGCCAAAAGGACTTGCTCTAAAACATACCCTTCTTGTTGTAAATGTGCAGCTTTATTTTCTTCACTGCAGAGGCTGAAAATAACTGTGGCCTTGATTTCAACATCAGATTTTGCCATCCTGAAAGCTTCTCAGTGGTCTCTCAGAGTCTGGCATTTACCTTCATCCAATAAGTATTAGGTGATGATAACAGGAACTCCCTCATAAAAGCTTAGACAAAAGATAAATGGCCTTCTCCTCTTCCTATGTTAAGACCTGTGTGAAAAATACCTAAAATATTTGGGAAAAAAAAGACTCTTTTTGACCATAGATTTTCGAAGAAACATGCTCGACCAGCACCAACAGAGGGGAAGGACAACATCACCATCTTCACCAGGATCCTGGACCGTCTGTTGGATGGGTACGACAATAGGCTGCGGCCTGGTCTCGGAGGTAAGAATCACAGCAAATCCAGCCCCTTAGATAAATGATTGAATTTAGAAATGTTCAAAATCTGATGCAACTCTCACTTTCTGTTGCACACGCTATTTAATAAGGTACAAATTGTTCAGTGTGGTGAAGTGTTCAAAACCCAGAAGGTTTAAGTTAATAAAGTCAGGAATGAGAAGAGAACAGGCAGAACATATTCACCCAACAAAGGGTTGAATTGCCAGTAAATTCCATAGAAGCAACTGTAAACATGGCAACTCATTGTTACCTTCTCGAATGCAATTGAGGATGGGCAATAAATACTGACCATACCAAAGACAGCCACATCCCCTAAATGAAAATTAAAAACTTGTGGAGTAAATGCATGCCTGGAGGCATGGGGTGGAGATAGGGTAGAAAGATATTGGGGGTGAAGTTGATTGATGAGATTCAAGGTTCTGGTGAGGAGGTGAGGCTGAGGAACATGTTGAATGATTCTGTTGAGGGACAAGTTGAGCAGACTTGTTGAGGGACGTGGTGAGCAAATGGCATGAAGGGACATGCTGAGTAGAAGGGGTTGAACAGAGATGGGAAATTGAGTTTGAAAAAGATGGTGTATGAGATTGAGGGATACAGTAAGAGGGTGGCACACAGAATCTGAGACTTGAGTGCACAACCCAGTAAAGTGATGGAAGGGGTCATCAACAGTGCTATCAAGCGGCACGTGCTTAGCAATAAGCTGCTCACTGATGCCCAGTTTGGGTTCCACCAGGGCCACTCAGCTCCTGACCTCATTACAGCCTTGGTTCAAACATGGACAAAAGAACTGAACTCCCGAGGTGAGGTGAGAGTAACTGCTTTGACATCAAGGCAGCATTTGACCAAGTGTGGCATCAAGGAGCCCTAGCAAAACTGGAGTCAATGGGAATCGGGGAAAATGCTCCACTGGTTGGAATCATACCTAGCACAAAGGAAGATGGTTGTGGTTGTTGGAGGTCAGTCATCTCAGCTACAGGACATCACTGCAGGAGTTCCTCAGGGTAGTGTCCTAGGCCCAACCATCTTCAGCTGCTTCATCAATGGCCTCCCCTCCATCATAAGGTCAGAAGCTGGAATGTTCGCTGATGATTGCACAATGTTCAGCACCATTCGTGACTCCTCAGCTACTGAAGCAGTCCATGTCCAAATGCAGCAAGACCTGGACAATATGCAGGCTTGAGCTGACAAGTGGCAAGTAATATTCATGCCACACTAGTGTCAGGCAATGACCATCTCCAACAAGAGAGAATCCAACCATCGCTCCTTGATGTACCATCACTGAATCCCCCACTATCAACATCCTGGGGGTTACCATTGACCAGAAACTGAACTGAACCAGCCATATAAATACTGTGGCTACAAGAGCAGGCCAGAGGCTTGGAACCTTGTGACGGGTAACTCACCTCCTGACTCCCCAAAGCCTGTCTAGCATCTACAAGGCACAAGTCAGGAATGCGATGGAATATTCCCCACTTGCCTGGATGAGTGCAGCTCCAACTACACTGAAGAAGCTCGACACCGTCCAGGACAAAGCAATCCGCTTGATTGGCATCACATCCACAAACATTCACTCCCTCCACCACCGACACACAGCAGCAGCAGTGTGTACCATCTACAAGATGCACTGCAGGAATTTACCAAGGCTCCTTCGACAGCACCATCCAAACCCACGACCACTACCACAAGGGCAGCAGATAAATGGGAACGCCACCCCCTGGAAGTTCTCCTCCAAGCCACTTACCATCCTGACTTGGAAATATATCGCTGTTCCTTCACTGTCACTGGGTCAAAATCCTGGAATGCCCTTCCTAACAGCACTGTGGGTGTACCTACACCACATGGACTGTAGCAGTTCAAAAAGGTAGCTCACCACCTTCTCAGGGAATGGCAATAAATGCTGGCCCAGCCAGCGAAGCCCACATCCCGTGAATGAATAAATAAAAAAAAGGCTTACACTGCAGTGCAGTAATGAAGGAGTGCTGCACTGTTGGAGCTGCCATTTTTCAGATGAGATATTAGACTAAGGCCCCATCTGTGTTCTCAGGTAGACATAAAAAGTCCCATGTCATGATCTTCCAATATCAGATTGAAAAATTTCAAATGTAACTACTTTGTTTAGAAAGGGTACGAGAAAGAAACCAGGGAATAATAGACCTCCAAGTCTAACGTCAGTGTGAGCAGGTTACTGGAATCTATTATCAGGGACAAAATGACTGAGCTGTTCACCCAGAACCCATACATATATGTAATGGTTAAACCATGTCTAACTGACATGGCTGAATTTTTTGGAGTCATAAGGGAGAGTCCATTGATGCTATTAACATGGACTCCCAGAAGACATTGCCACGAGATCATTATCAAAATTGAGATTGCATGGAATTAGGGACAATCTATTGACATGGGTAGGGAATTGATTAAGAGATAGGAAACAGACAGTAAGAATAATGGCTATATGCTCATATTGAGAATATGTTTCCAGTGGTATTGCTTTGATAAGGGAACAATAGCAAATTTGGAATTTAATGGGACTAAGTTAGGTGGCACTGTGTACATTCCCATCTCCATTAGGAGATAAAGTAATGACTTTAAGCAAACTCTGGTCAAACCATGTCTGGAATATTATGTTCTGTCCTGGGTACTGCACCCCAGGAAGGATGTAGTAGCCTTTTGGCTCTGGCATCATTCATGTGAATCTGCACTCAAGATGATTAGGCTATACAACTTTAAGGGGCGATTAGAAGATCAGCACATAAACACATCAATTATAACTCTTCAAGGATTTGATTTGCAATTCTTCAATCTAAAGGAACATCTACCAAACTTCACCTCAGTATTTAAGAAAGGATTGAGGGAGAAACATGGAGATTACTGAGCAGTCAGTTTGAGATTGTGAGGAAGTTACTGCAATTGATCATCAAGTACAGAAGGCTGGATTATCAATTGCCACGGTGGGGTGGAAACGAGTGAGGGTGCAATTTGAAATTTGCATTCCCTGAGGATGACACTGCATTTTCTGACTCTGGGATAGTTTACAATTTTCAGAACACCTGAAGGTGGGAGGGAAGGTGAACTGACATGCCTCTGATTAATGGCCCCTGGAGGAATAGAATTGGATATCCATGTTTGGAGATAACACTAAGTTAGGGAGCATGGTCAGTTCGATAGAAGGGCGATGAAATGAGAGTGGGTACTGTGACAACTGAAATTTTAAAGACTGAGATTTTTGCTGGGTAAGGGTGACAGGAATATGGAGCAAAGGCAAGTAAATGAAGTACAGGTATTGATAAGACATAATCTAATTGAAGAGTAGAACAGGCTTGAGGGGAGGTTTGCGCTCCATACATTCCCACCCCTCTCCCAATTACATTGGAACAGGAGGAGAAAGATTCCAGTTTATATTCTTTGAAGTTAATGTGTGAATAGCTCTCATTTAATCTAATGCTTTCCTTTTGAAATAACAGTTTGAAGGTGTGACAGGCCATTTTACTGCAGCCAAAGCAGGTGGGCAGCTTCACACAGATATCACCAGCTTTAACAAGTATGTTTCAACATTCGTGTTGCAATACAACAATTGAGAATGTCACTCAGTAAATGAAAGGTCATTACAATAAATCAGACCTAGTTCAAAATATCCACTGCCTGCCCTTATTCGCTCAGCTTCCAAGGTAGCCAGACTCAGGGCGAGATTCGCCACTCCCATCAGCGGCTGGCGTAATGGCAGGTGGGAGGAAAAATATTACGAGCGCCCAAAAGGTTAATGTCAGTGCGAAAACAGATTGCGGTCGTCTGCTCCAGACTCCAGTGGCACAACTTGGCACCACAAATGGGGATGATGTCATTAAGTGGGGTGCCATGTACCTTTAAGAGAATGCAGTTAGTTGATCATGTGATTGTATTTACCAATCGCTACACAGCATGGACTTCTTGGGTTAACTGGAAGTCTAGAGTTGGAGGTGATTGAAGAACCACATGTGGTGTTAGTGCCCTGTTCTTAGTTCCAAAAAATCACCAGTGTTTGTTCAGTCAATCGGTCTCTCTGCCTATATTGTTGCAATGTCTTAATATCAAGGGTGTAACTTGCGTTCGCTGGACAAAGTGACCCTGATAACCAAAAACATAAAACTGACGAGATGGATAAACTGGATCAACTGACGGCAATCGATGAAGCTGCAGTAAGCCAGCTACATGGCTTCACCACTACCTTGAAGCTGTTTGAAAACACAGCCTCCATAGTCATTGAGTATGCCACAGTTTGGGCATTGTAAACCATTCGACTCTGTTTCCGATGACTGGTCTCATTACGTCGAACTCCTAGTGTTCTTCGTTACCGCTAACGACATCACGAGGGACAACAAGAAGGCGGCGATTCTTTCGTCCTCATTCGGGAGCAAAACATACGGGCTGATCGACAGCTTCACATCACCTAACGCCCCCAATACAAAGACTTTCGACAAGTTAGTAAATATTCTAAAAAACCACCTGAAGCCAAAGCCCTCAGTCACTATGCAGCATTTTAAATTCAATTCAAGGAACAGGCTTCCAGGAGAGACAATCGCTGGCTATGTAGCTGCTTTAAGGGAATTAACGGAATATCGTGTGAGTTCAGAACTTCAATTAATAACATGTTGAGAGATAGATTGATATGCGGAATCAAAAGCGATTGCTATTTGAAACTAATTTAGACTTCAGTAAGGCATTAGAATTGGCAACAGCCATGCTAGAGACTCGGAGGCAATAAAAGATACACAAAATGGCGCCATCCATCTTGTAGAGTGGGAAGGGCCGGTAACAAAAGGCGCAAAAACGTTGGACTCCGCAGAAAGGCAGAAAACGCCCGCAATGTATGGACCATTAAAGAGCAACAGTACGATAGTGAAAACCCACCACATTAGTGAGAGAAATGCATCCAGGCAGCCTGCAGGTGATCAACAGTTCAGAAATATCAAATGCTTTTTCTGCCACTGCAATGGTCACATAATGTGGCACTGTCAAGATCGGCTGAGACAACATTTTAATAACAAAGGTAGAAATTGCCAAATCTATCTTGCTGAAGAACCAGAGGAAGCAGAATCTGACATCTATTCATCATACAACCTGAAAGTGGGTAGAGCTGAGCCAATCCAGGTGGTCATCAGAGTCAATGAACAGCCCATCAAGATGGAGATTGATACTGGGGCATCAATGTCTGTCATAGGAGAACATACGTTCAGATACTTGAATAAAGGAGTCCATCCTTTAAGGTTGGAAAGATCAGACACTAAATTAAAAACACGTACAGGCAAAAGAATAAGAGGGAAAGGGATATGTCAAGTCCTGGTGCAGTATGGGAATCAGTCTGCAAATTTACCCCTTGTAGTATTAGCTGGGGTGGGCCCCAGTTTAACTGATCGCAACTGGCTCAAAAAAATTAAATTGCATTGGGCTGAGATTTTTCAAATCAGAACGAGAAACCTAGAGGAATTGTTACAAATGTACGCTTCCATTTTCAGTGACGAGCTAGGAAGGATTTGTGGGCTATAAGCCAAAATCCATGTAGACCCTAATTCAACCCCCAGATTTATCAGAGCCAGACCAGCCCCTGATGCTCTATGGGACAAGGTTGAGACTGAGATAAACAGGCTGGAAAAGTTGGGTATCTTACAATCTGTGCAATTTTCCGAGTGGACGGCACCCATAGTACCCGTACTGAAGCCAGACTAAAGTGTTCGCTTATGCGGTGACTATAAGTTTACTGCCAAACTTGGTAGACACCTGATACCGAAGGTTGATGAATTATATTTGAAATTGGCAGGGGGCATCACATATTCAAAACTCGACATGAGCCAGGCCTACCAGCAGGTAGAGTTGGAAGAAGGCTCTAGGGAATTTGTGACCATCAATACACGTCGAGGATTGTATCAATATACTCGACTACCCTTTGGGGTCTTAGCAATGTGTGCTATTTTCCAGCGTACCATGGAAAATCTGCTTCAGGGACTGACCCATGTTGTCGTTTATCTGGATGATGTCTCAGTGGTATAGTGGTATTGTTGCTGGACTAGTGATCGAGAGACCCAGGGTAATGCTCTGGAGACCCGGGTGTGAATCCCACCACGGCAGATAGTGGAATTTTAATTCAATAAAAATCTGGAATTAAAAGTCTAATGATGACCATGAAACCATTGTTGATTGTTCTAAATACCCATCTGGTTCACTAATGTCCTTTAGGGAGGGAGATCTGCTGTCCTTACCTGGACTCCAGACCCAAAACGAATGCCCTCTTAAATGCCCTCTGAACTAGGGAAACTATGGATGGGGAATAAATGCTGGCCTGGCTAGTGACACCCACATCCCCATGAATGAATAAAAAAAAGTCACTGGACGAACTGATGAAGAACACTTAGCTAATTTGGAGGATGTGCTGAAATGCTTCTCACAAACAGGGGTGTGCTTGAAACGAGAGAAATGTAGTTTCCAAGCCAAAGAGGTAGTTTACTTTGGCCACAGGGACAACACACAGGGCCTGCATCCCATGGAAGAAAAGGGTCAAGGATATTCACGAGGCACCTGCACCAAGAAACACTACAGACCTAAAGGCCTTCTTAGGCATGATAAACTGCTATGGGCTATTTCTCCCAAATCCATCGACTGTACTGGCTCCATTATACGCATTGCTTAAGAAAATCCAAAATGGATTTGGCAAGCTCCGCACCAGGATGTGTTTCTGAAGGTAAAGCAATTGTTAAAATCATCAACTGGCCCACTTTGACCCAAAGAAAGAATTGATTTTAACTTGTGATACGTCCCCTTATGGAGTCGGGGCTGAACTTTTACATCGGATGGTGGATGGCTCCGAACGACCCATTGGTTATACATCTCGCTTGTTTGGTGCTGCAGAGCGACGATATTCTTAAATTGAGAAGGAGGATTTGTCTGTTGTGTTTGGTGTTCGGAAATTCCATCAATACCTCCACAGCTGCTGTTTTCACATTATCTCCGACCACAAACCTCTGCTGGGTTTGTTTGGAGAAGAAAAGGCAATACCCCCATCCCATCTGCTCACATCCAGAGGTGGGCACTGATATTGGCTGCTTACGAATACACTTTTATTCACCGATCAGGAAGCCTAAATGCACATGCTGATGCACTGAGCCTCCTTACCCTGCCACATAACAACGTGAAGGTTCCAATTCACCAGGAACTTGCCTGAGTACTAAATGTTTTGGATTCCTCCCCTGTCCAGGCCAAACAAATCCGTGAGTGGACAATCTGAGATCCACTTTTATCTCACGTCCGGGAGCAGGTCCTGAATGGATGGTCAGGCGAGTCAAAATCTGATGACATGAAGCCCTATTTCAATTGCAGATATGAGCTCACCTGCCAGGATGGCATATTGCTCTGGGGAGCAAGGGTTATCGTGCCCCCGAGAGGGCAAAGGCCATTACTGGCTGAATGACATAGTGCTCACCCTGGGATTAGTAGGATGAAGTTGCTCACGTGCAGCTACTTGTGGTGGCCATGGATGGACACAGACATTGAAACCCTAGTCAAAAGTTGTCTTCAATGCCAGCAGGTACAAAAGCTACCCCCCTTAGCTCCATTGTGCCCCTGGGAATGGCGGGATGATCATGGCTGCGCCTCTACATTGACTACGTGGGGCCCTCCTTGGGCATGATGTTCCTTTTACTTATAGACGCACACTCCAAGTGGATGGATGTCTATGAAGTCCGGTCACCCATGTCTGCTGCCACCTTAGACCATTTGCAACGGGGTTTTGCAGTGCACAGGTTACCAGAGATGCTCGTCTCAGACAACAGGACTGCATTTATCAGCAGGAGTTCCACAGGTTTACAACCCTCAATGGAATAATTCATATCAAAACCTTGCCTTCGCGCCCAGCCTCTAATGGTTTGGCTGAGCGGACAGTCCAAACTTTTAAGTCCGGGATGAAAAAGCTGGACGGGGATTCCATCAGCACCAGATTGTCACGGTTCCTGTTTACATACTGGATGACGCCACACATGACCACCGGCATTGCCCCCGCTGAATTACTAATGAAGAGACGTTTCCTCACCCATCTAACTCTTATCAGGCCGAATTTAGGAGGGTAGTTGGAGAGAAGCCAAGAGGCCCAGAAGACTAGCCGTGATGATCATAATCATGAAAGAAATTTCACGGTGGGAGAAACAGTTCTCGTGAAGAACTTTGGAGATGGGCCCAATTGGCTATTAGGCGAAGTGAGTGCCGTGACAGGACCTCTCTCCTATAATGTGTTGGTAAACGGGCGAATAATCAGACGACACGTGGATCACCTCCGAAAAAGAGAGACAGTCCCACAAGAAGGAATGCTGTCATCATGTGCCTTTGAGCCTGCGCAGCACGTGGAAGAAATGTCACACGATTTGGATATACCACTGGGGCATATTGGACCCGACAGGGTTGAAGACACCAACTTGCCTACTTCCACCAAAGAGCCTGCTGGACAGTTGACCCTTGAGGAGGGGGTCTCGGAAAAAGCCGCCGAGGCCGTTGAGTTATAACGCTTGGCACGTCCGAGGAAGCCTCCTGAGAGACTTGACTTGTAAATAGTTATTCATGCAAATAATCGAGATGTTGTGAAACTTGTCAATTGTACTTTCCAGTAAAAGGGGAAGGATGTGGTAAAGTGGAGTGCTACGTACCTTTAAGAGAATGTAGTTAGTTGACCATGTGACTGTATTGACCAATCGCTTTAAAGCGCAGGCTACTTGGGTAACTAAGTCTAGAGCTGGAGGTGATTGAAGAAGCACACATGGTGTTAGTGCTCTGTTCTTAGTTACAATAAACCACCAGTGTTTGTTCAGTTAATTGGTCTCTCTGCCTATATTGTTTCAAGCACCAGCTAATGTGTTAATATCAAGGGCGCAGCTAGCATTCGTCAGACAAAGCGAACCTGATAACTTCAAACATAAAAGAGGACTTGCCAGGTGATGAGATGGATGAGCTGCACATCTCCTCTGATGATGAGGAAGACATCAAGAGGGCTGAGGGCGACAAGGGCGAGGAAGCTGAGACTGCAGGGGAAGAGGCCATAGCACGGGCCAGACGAGGCAGGTTTGACCGTGAGGAGGTAACAGACAGCAGAGTCCAGGAAGATGATGACGAGATGCAATGATTAGGCTCTTGGGTCACTGGTCTCCATGCTGGGCCCACATTATCACCTGCATTGTTTTCATTCTCGGATTGAGTTGGATGGTTGAAATGAGAAGGACTAGTTACACATTGCGGTCATCATGTCCTCATCCTTTGAAGGATGGTGAACGCTTGGGAGCATGGTGCCTTGCTGAAATATGGTACTAACTACAGGAGGGCCTCCCGGCATCACACATCAGATGGTGCAGCCTCTTCAAGCACCTCTCCAGCATCCCAGTCACTACAGCAGCCTACAAGAGGCAGGAGTTGGAATGCAATCCTCAGTGTGCTGGTGGCTGCATGCCTTCTGTCTGACAAGGCACCTCAAGGAGAGAAATCTCCAGCCACAAGACAAGGCCTTCTGTGTGACTTTGATGGTGAAATGTGAGTTGAGATTTGGGTGAAGCCAGCCGAGGACGTTCTCGAAGCGCTCATGTCTGTTAACCACACCGAGCCCTCAGCATCACTTCAATCCTCATAACAATGACATCCAGCACTCTCAGTGAGGGGCAGGGGACTGCAGTCAGCCTGACCTTTCACTGGGCATGGCAGACCACAGGAGGACCACCTTCAGGTACCTGCCTGCCGCACAGGAACATGCCTCCTTTTCAACACAATCATTTTCCCCAGATGACCAACCCTAGCTCTGGCGATTACAACAATGCAGACAGACCATGGAGCCCTCAAGGTTCAGCATCATTGATAATAAAGGGCATATGTCAGCTGCACTCCATCCTCGCTCCAAGCCTATTTCCACCCCCAGCATTGCCATCCCATCGAGCTCACATACACGCATCGAGAGCAGGCTCAACAGTTCAAGTGACCCCAATACACCACCATCTGAAATTAGAATCACAGAGCCTGCTGAGGGTTTTGGTGATGTCCATGATAGCATTGTGGGTACGATGCAGACAACTCCAAAGTCGCTAACAGAAAACGCTGTAGCTTCGAGCACCAGGACAAAAATGCATCGGTGAAGGTCAGAGCTCAGGAACATTGAGATGAGATGGTGCACGTTAATATTGGGAAGCTGAGCAGATTATCACTCAGGGAGCTGACAATGCTGAAGGCAGGCTGTGCTCCTGCGTGCTCATGAGTGTGGCCTGAGAGAATGAACACCCTCACAGCTGACCAAGAGGTCATAGAGATCAAGGGAAGATTCCGTCTCTATGCACATCTCCATGTGTCCTTCGATACTACACCTTTACCTTTCCATAGTGCAGCTGAGTTAGGAGGTTCCTGTCTGTGTAAGATGGAGGCTCATGTAATGAACATCACTTGAACATGCTCTGCAGGTTGAAGAGATGCCTTGCACAAGCGCACTTTGCATTGAGGGTGATACTTCATTGATGTTGGGAATGAGCTGAGAGCCCACACTCACTGTTATGAGATGGCTGCACACAACATCGACCTGAGCCACATGATGCGACACCTGCAATGGAGGGAGGGAACATGGTGTGAGATCTGATTGACCACTACCCAGCTCCACATACAAAGGAGGCATACACAAGAGGAGATGTGGAATGGCTGCAATTCTATTTACATTGTTGGAAATTATATACATCTGGTGAACTATTGTGCTTGTAGTATTTCTTGATCTTCCTAACCCTACTGCTACATCTTGGTGCATCTGCGACATCCACAGCAGAGGTGGAGGCAGCCTGCTGACTGCTATGCTCTGTTTTCTGTGAGGACTTTGGTAGGCATCCTCTGGAGGGCTAAGACCTGGAGGGCCTCGGCCTGCTTTGGCTCTCCTGCTGTGGGACAGATGCACCCTCCTCGGCCTGTGGAGCTTCAGTTGATGGCGTCACAGGCAGAGAGGATTGGGATCCCCTGGGGTGTCCAGCTGCTGATCCTCCTCCCTATGGCCCCTGGCTGACTCCTTAAGGAGAAGAGGGAGTTGGAGTGAGATCGAGGTTCCCTGTCCTCCTCTCGTGTGGCCATTTCTGGATGTCACCAGTGCCACAGCGATGGAGTGCAACTCCTGCAGCAGCACAAGTGCTGCGTCCTGGACCAGGATCTCCATGGCAGCCGCCATGCTACCAGTGTTGACCTCAGTGCGCTGGCATGCAGGCACAATGACCTCAGACTGAACGTGGAGGACTCCTCCATCGTATGTTGCAATCTGCAGATTGTACCTGACAACCATTCCTGATATTCCTGTGTCTGTCTCTGCAGCTCCACCAACTGAGTTAGGACCGAGTCCCCAGGCTGGTCATCTAACTGGGACTCAGCAGAATCCTGCCTCCAGTGGTCCTCCGAGTGCCGGAGACCTTTGATGATCCTGCCTCCACCTGCTGTGGACCAGATTCAGTGCTGCGCTCACCAGTTTGTGACCTCAAGCCTGTTCTAGATCTAGGTCCCATTGAGGCATGCGTCTCTGCACTGGTGGAGGGCGAGCGCTGTGATGCATCTCCCAACAGCGTTTCACCTGGATCCTCATCCGGGATGTCCTCGGGGCTGGAGATGAGGGACTGGCTCCCGGTGTCCCTGGGGCATTTAATTGGCACCACAGCCAAAGAGAGTAGAGAGAATTAGTGCATGGCAGCGGACCCTAGACAGCTAGATTGCTTTTGAAGGAGGACGCAGCATTTTTTTTATTTGATTGAGTCCTGGGAGAAGCTCACCCAGGATCACTACACCTGGCACAAAGTCGATATAAAAGCTCCTCCGTGAAGTGTTCAGGGTGTCCTTATAGTGCTTCCTTTGACCGTTCTGAGAGCGCACCCCAGACTTGAGCTCTTCAGAGAAGATTCACTTTGGTAAGCGAGTGGCAGGAATTCTGGATACATGACCAGCCCAACTCAGCATCCTTATCATGTGCCCTGGCATGCGTCCTGATCACACCCTCGCTATCTGTCTTTATGCAGGACAAGCTCACCCACAATAAGAGGGAGAGGTCCCAGATCAGTGGTGGGACACCTGAGCTCAAGGCCCTCACTCCCTATGAGGAGTGTGCTGCTAAGCTGGCCGGAGTGGACGACAGCGAGGTTGGTGGCACAGGCTCAAGTGATGACCCTGCACCACCTCCCCCTTCAAAACATAACAATGCACTCAGAACTGATGGTTCAAAGATTGTTGTTGAGGAGGAACACTGCTCATCTCCAATGGCTCCACTTTGTTGTTTGTTTACCTCAAACAGAGACTGCTGGCAGTCCATGCTCATCCCGTTCCTGTCCAACAACCCCACCACCACCCACCACACCTCCCAGGACAGCTCTGAGGGCCACTACACCTACTCCAGACCAAACAGGAAGGCTGCTTCTGAGGCTTTGAACCTCCAACTTGCAGCATGCAGGAGCGTATCACTGATCTTAGGCTCATTTTCAGGCACAACTGGGAGAAGGAGGTCTCAAAGAAACAGGGCAGAGTGTGGCAGGGCAGTGAGAAGAGAATTTACATCAAAATACGTCCAGTTACAACATGGGAACCAGCCATTAAGCCCAACTTATCCTTGTTGGCATTTTCTGTCCACACGAACAAACTGTCCTAATCACAATTACCCGCCCAGTGAGCACATATCCCTTTGTCCATTTCTCCTTGATCCTGAGCATCACATTTCATACTGAAAGAACGACACTCGAATCACAGTTTTACCTGTAGTTGTCACGTCATTTAATCCGCCATTTTGGCTAACTTCTGACCACGTGTTATCTGACCTTGGGTGATCTGTATCGCATGTTGGGTCCTGGTGAAGGTCAGCCCAACTATCCGAATGCATTTTGTTATCATTATGACACCGAGCATGTTTATATTTAAATCAATGAGCAAGGCCATCCTGTATAGGGGCACATCATACGGTTCACACAAACCCTGTCTATTTCAGATCCATGCGGCATCATTCAACATGAGCTGTTATTCAGCCCAGTAAAGACACTTGCTCAATCCTTGTCTTTATTTACATTGATGGGCTTGGTGTCACATTGATTTAATGTCATGCCAAAGCCTGTCACCTCAGTTTTGGAGTCAGCTGTGATAATTGTAGTTTGTATCACTGAGTTTCCGATAGCAGGCCTGTATTTCGGAGCTCCAGCCCTCTCAGCATGCCAGCATCCAGTTCATGCCTCACTCCTCCATTTGATTGGCTCCTAATTACTGTACTTATTTCCATCTTGACTCCGATCCTGACTTTGTCTGTTTAACAACGACATTTAAAAGTGACAGAAAGTGCAGCTCTCTCAGGCTTTACTGCAATTGTCTTGTGCAGTATCCCAGCTGTGGGCAAATAATGTGAGGACAATGGGTCTCAGGTTAAAATATTGTTCCACTAAAATCTTTAGCATAAGGATCTGGCACACACAAGGTTAATGTGAGACTGAGTACAGTACCCCCCACACAGAAGGCACATGATCCAGACTCGGGGGTCATTGCAGTGTTGAGCAGAGATGTGTAAAGACCTAGATATGGAGATAGCTCCTTGCCAGTACCCTTTATACATGTAACTCTATTAACTACTGTATATAAGTAAAGGCTAGCTGTTAACCTACTGATGACTACACAGACTTCTTTAAGTGATACCATTCTTTAACCAACATCCTCCCAACAAAATGCTTCAAACATGTCCCTGATGGTCCACAAGACTATTTCTTCCTCCTTTTTACATCCAGAAGATTGTGCTCTGGGTTTTTCCTCTATAAAGATTCTGTTCAGAGACTGTCTCTCCTGCCCAGGGCTGTCTGGAATGAGGCTCAAACCCATAACTATCCGATAGAGTTGCAAATGCTACCTCTGGAACAAGGCTCATCCTTGAAACATATTGGTCTCTATAAAACACTGTACTATCTTCTATACACTGCACATACCCATAGTCTCTGGGAACTGGGACTAGATGTGCTGCTGTTCTGCAGCCTGATGTTAACTAAACTCATCCTGTGTCAAATGTCAACAGAGCCACGTCAGTGTTGACATCTGGATCTGTTTCTTTCCATTTTATTTCACCGAAGCTCTCCAATATTCTGATTAGCTTGATGGAGAGAAAAATTAAGCTGGTTCATTTTCTGTGAACTTAAAGATAAAACAGGAAGTTTCAAATGGCTGGGATAGATCATAACAAGGAAAAGTGGGTCTCCCCCTGAGTTCAATATTAATATCCAAAGCACAAGGAAAACAAACAAATATGTCCTTCTTTGGAATAGTGTATATATCAATTCTGTGAAGCAATTTTACATGCTTTGTTACATTAGGGGGATTATATAAATGCGAGTTGTTGTTGTTCACCAATTAGGGTTAATAGTCAAACACCAGGGATTGATTTATTACTGAATAAGCTTATCATTTTAATTATGTTTGTTAGCATTCAGTAATAAGTCTTCCAATGATGTCCGAGTAGATTTATTACTTCAATATTGGTGTTTGCTTCAATGTCACAGCGCATGAACTGGAGCCATAAGTGGTCAGGCAAGAAGGCTGGGTCTCTCTGGACCCATTAGGAACAATGTAGATAACAAAGAATCGAGGGTTCAGGTGCAGCTTCCATTAATCTGTCTTCAGAGGGGAGCACACAGTAAGTGTGCTTCCTGATCGTCAGTCTCCAGAGGGCTGCTTGTGTTGTAAATTCTCTGAAAAGAACTAATGTTCTTTGGCTCTCTTAGCATTTGATGACAACAGTGATCGTACACTATTTACAAAGATTGCTAAATTCCCCGAGCTCCTCATAGCTGCAATTCAAGTCTGGATCCAAATGATTTTTTTAAACTGTTTTGCTGCTCACCCCCTCCGCAGAATGATCAGCATGAGGAGGCTGGCTCGGATTTCCTCCCAGCCTCAGGGCACTGACTCTCCCTAGATTGATCAAACATCACCCACCCATGCGGTCACCCCCCCTGGGGGGGGAGTGTTCCTCACCTCACAACCTGAACGAGTGGCAATGTTTAATCTCTCATCCAGTGGAAGGAGAGGCTCAATTAGCTGCTTTTCCCATGGATCCCTCCTGTTGGTCCCAAAAACCCCACTCCTTCCCTGAAATCCAGCTGCAGTCCTCAAAATGTTGCTCCTCACTTCCAAATCTTATTTCGACCTTCAAAATCCAGCTTTAGCACCACGCCCCCCCCCCAAATCCATCTACTGTCCCCAAAATCCATCTACTGTCCCCAAAATCCAGCTACTGTCCCCAAAATCCAGCTACTGCCCCCCCAAAATCCAGCTACTGCCCCCCAAAATACAGCTACTGCCCCCAAAATCCAGCTACTACCCCCCAAAATCCAGCTATTGCCCCCCTATTGTGAAGTGGGTTGAGCTGATTGCTCAATAAGTTACATGGAAACAAGAAAAATAAAAACAGAAAATGCTGAAAAACTCAGCAGGTCTGGCAGCATCAGAGGAGAGAGAAAGAGTTAACGTTTTGAGTCACATAGACTTGAAACATTAACTCTTTCTCCACAGAAGCTGTCAGACCTGCTGAGTTTTTCCAAGAAATGTAATAGGTTTTGAGCAAGCGGAAGGGTAGGGGAGGCGGGGTGGGGGGGGTAGTGGGGGTGGGGGGGTGTTGGTGGAGAAGAACATAAGGGAAGGTATTGCTGAAAAGAGAGACATGTTGCTGAAGCTTTTCACCAGGACAAACACAAGAATGCCAAATTTCAAATGATGACCAATTTTTACTACAGGAGAAAAGGGTGCTGATTGGTTGGCAAGTTGACTCTAATTGGCCGATGTATTGCAATGGAGAAAGCCACGGGGAACTATAGGCTCCTCAAACTGCTGGGTAATTCAAAAAAAGGCACAAGGCTTGAACATATTCCTATTGTTTGCAGAAGACGGGTCCCTGCATGTGCATGTGTTTGGCTTCTAGCAAGCATAAATGAGCCATGTTATGAGCTCGACTGACTATCTTAAATTGGTTGTTAGTGTAGCTATTAGCGCATTTGGAATTGTTCAGTGAATGCTGTCCAATGGCAGAATCACATCTGATGGTAGACATAATCGTTTTGGGTTTTGCAACGCAGGCTGGACTCTGCTTATTACAATGAATGAAAGATTAAAAGCATCAACAACATATCTCTCTTTTCTGATATCTTTAATTCTGTAAAGGAGAAGGGAAGGTCTGTGATAGGGTGGAGGGCAGAAGAGATAACATGACAACGACTTGCTCAAAATCGATTGCATTTCTAACTTTCCTTCGTACTGATGAAAGATCATTGACCTGAAATGTGAGATTCTCTCTCCAAAGATGCTGCCAGACCTGCTGAGTATTTCCAGCATTTTGTTTTCATTTCAGATTTTCAGCATCTGCAGTATTTTGATTTTAAGAGGAACTGTGACCTGGAGGTAGAAATCCGAGACTGGGGCTTAGGTCCGACAACTCAGACCCTCCCAAATCCAAGTCCAGATGTTCACAAATCACTGAATAGTGGTCAGAAACAGAAGCTTAGGCTAATTTATCCCCCCCGCCCCCCCCCCCGATCCACCCCACCCCGCCCCATTCCATTGTCACCAAATTGAGGCCAATTATAGTACTCCTATCACAGCCTCCATTGGAAGCACGAAGCTTGAACTCTTTATTCACCATTCAACTTGAGGGCTGGCTACAGAGGGAAAATTAAGAAACTAATGCTCACCAAACTAACTAAAGCAACAGCTCAGAAAATACAGGGTTCCTCATCCCTTTCACCAGAATAAAACCAGAGCTGAAGTGCTACATTATGAGGACAGGTTACATAGATTAGGCTTGTTTGTATTCCCTTGAGTAAAGAAGATTAAAGGGCCATCTGATTGAGATGTTTACAGTCATTAAAGGAGTTTATAAAATGGATGCTAAAGAGCAATTTCCAATTGGGAGGGTAGTCATCAAAAACAAGGTGACATATCTTAAACAAAAACAGAATTACCTGGAAAAACTCAGCAGGTCTGGCAGCATCGGTGGAGAAGAAATAAGTTGACGTTTCGAGTCCTCACGACCCTTCGGCAGAACTGAAGTATAGTTAGGAGAGAGGTGAAATATAAGCTGGTTTAAGGTGGGGGGCGGGGGAGAGAGAAGTTGAGGGTGGGGTGGTTGTGGGGATAAGCAAGCAGTGATAGGAGCAGATAATCAAAGGATGTCACAGACAAAAGGATCAAAGAGGTGTTGAAGGTGGTGATATTATCTAAGAAAAGTGCTAATTAAGAATGGAAGGCAGGACACTCAAGGTACAGCTCTAGTGGGGGTGGGGTGGAAAGACTAACAAAGTTTTAGTTTTAGATTTAAAAATAATGGAAATAGGTGGGAAAAGAAGAATCTATATAAATTAATGAGAAAAAAAGGGCGAGGGGGAAGAAACGGGGTGGGGATGGTGGAGGGGGAGTTTAAGATCTAAAGTTGTTGAATTCAATATTCAGCCCGGAAGGCTGTAAAGTGCCTAGTCGGAAGATGAGGTGCTGTTCTTCCAGTTTGCGTTGGGCTTCACTGGAACAATGCAGCAAGCCAAGGACAGACATGTGGGCGAGAGAACAGGGTGGAGTGTTAAAATGGCAAGCGACAGGGAGGTTTGGGTCTTTCTTGCGGACAGACCGCAGGTGTTCTGCAAAGCGGTCGCCCAGTTTGCGTTTGGTCTCTCCAATGTAGAGGAGACCGCATTGGGAGCAACGAATGCAGTAGACTAAGTTAGGGGAAATGCAAGTGAAATGCTGCTTCACTTGAAAGGAATGTTTGGGCCCTTGGACGGTGAGGAGAGAGGAAGTGAAGGGGCAGGTGTTGAATCTTCTGCGTGGGCATGGGGAGGTGCCATAGGTGGGGGTTGAGGAGTAGGGGGTGATGGAGGAGTGGACCAGGGTGTCCTGGAGGGAACGATCCCTACGGAATGCCGCCAGGGGGGGTGAAGGGAAGATGTGTTTGGTGGTGGCATCATGCTGGAGTTGGCGGAAATGGTGGAGGATGATCCTTTGAATGCGGAGGCTGGTGGGGTGATAAGTGAGGACAAGGGGGACCCTATCATGTTTCTGGGAAGGAGGAGAAGGCGTGAGGGCGGATGCGCGGGATATGGGCCGGACACGGTTGAGGGCCCTGTCAACGACCGTGGGTGGAAAACCTCGGTTAAGGAAGAAGGAGGACATGTCAGAGGAGCTGTTTTTGAAGGTAGCGTCATCAGAACAGATGCGACGGAGGCGAATGAACTGAGAGAATGGGATGGAGTCCTTACAGGAAGCGGGGTGTGAGGAGCTGTAGTCGAGGTAGCTATGGGAGTCAGTAGGCTTTTAATGGATATTGGTGGACAGCCTATCATCAGAAATTGAGACAGAGAGGTCAAGGAAGGGAAGAGAAGTGTCAGAGAGGGACCATGTGAAAATGATGGAGGGGTGGAGATTGGAAGCAAAATTAATAAATTTTTCCAGGTCCCGACGAGAGCATGAAGCAGCACCGAAGTAATCATCGATGTACCGGAGAAAGAGTTGTGGGAGGGGGCCGGAGTAGGACTGGAACAAGGAATGTTCCACATACCCCATAAAGAGACAGGCATAGCTGGGGCCCATGCGGGTACCCATAGCCACACCTTTTATTTGGAGGAAGTGAGAGGAGTTAAAGGAGAAATTGTTCAGTGTGAGAACAAGTTCAGCCAGACGGAGGAGAGTAGTGGTGGATGGGGATTGTTCGGGCCTCTGTTCAAGGACGAAGCTAAGGGCCCTCAGACCATCCTGGTGGGGGATGGAGGTGTAGAGGGATTGGACATCCATGGTGAAGAGGAAGCGGTTGGGACCAGGGAACTGGAAATTGTTGATGTGACGTAAGGTGTCAGAGGAATCACGGATGTAGGTGGGAAGGGACTGGACAAGGAGAGAGAGAAGGGAGTCAAGATAACGAGAAATGAATTCCGTGGGGCAGGAACAGGCTGACACGATCGCTCTGCCAGGACAGTTCCGTTTGTGGATTTTGGGTAGGAGGTAGAAGCGGGCCGTCCGAGGTTGGGCGACTATCAAGTTTGAAGCTGTGGGAGGAAGATCTCCAGAGGAGATGAGGTCATTGACAGTCCTGGAAACAATGGCTTGATGTTCTGTGGTGGGGTCATGGTCCAGGGAGAGGTAGGAGGAAGTGTCTGCGAGTTGACGCTCAGCCTCCGCGAGGTAGAGGTCAGTGCGCCAGACAACAACAGTACCACCCTTGTCAGCGGGTTTGATGACAATGTTTATATCTTAAACTTGGAGCTGGGCCATTTAGTAGCAAGATAAGGAAGCACTTTTCAGACAGAATAGTGGAAATCTGAAACTCTCTCCCTCAAAAAACTACAGATGCTGAGGAATGTTCAGAGCTTTCAAAAGTGAGACTGATAAATTTTGTTGGGCAGAGATACTGAGGGATAAGTAGTAAAGGCAGATTAATGGGGTCCAGCCACAATATCACTGTGAAACATGCTCAAGGTGCTGAATGGCCCCTCTGGTTGATATGGTCCGTGAACTTTCTTATAATGGAACAACAAGACAACTGGTGCCCTATGAGTGTAAGAGTGTATGCTGTTTTCAGTCCATGGAATCCAGGACAGGTATCTCACTTTGTCAACTGGTTCCACCTTAAACAGGGTGAAGGAGTTCCTCAAACAGGGCTGGAGGTGATAAGGATCATTGATGAGACACAACCATTGGCCCCAGGCACAGTTTACCATTCTTCAGTGACTGCCCCTCACCCCATTCCCCCAACCCCCCCCACTCTCCTGCTGCAGGGTTGTGTGGGAAGCTTCAATCAGATAGAGAATTAGGGGTTCCCCAAGTTGGAATTGGTTAGACTTGGTGAATTTGCCAATGGGAATTCTCACACAGTAAAGTTACAGGACTAGTAATTCTGAGGTCTGGATTAAGATGCAGAGACATAAGTTCAAACCTGATTTCAGTTAATTTCATTGTTGCTCATCACAATGCCATGAAGACCGAAGTGTGCTCCCAGGCATTCTACAATCTCACTGGTAGTTGTTGTCTAACTCCCAGTAGTCTGAATAGTAGTTGACGGTGATAAGATAGTCAATTCCAATGAGAGTGAAGAGGTCTACTCCAAGCTTCGTCCATGGTCTCTCTGGGATGTTATGAGTGATGAGCAGCTCTTCACTTGCTTAGCTTGATGTTCATTAGAATCACTGCAATGGCTGATGTGGTCCTTGATCTTATTGCTCATGTTTGGCCAGTGGAGCACTTCTCTTGCTTCCTCACACTAGACTCGATTCCTTGATGACTTGCGTGAATGAGCTTCAGCATCTCTTTCCTCATCTCTTTTTGGATGATGACTCCAGTTCCTTTGTACAAGATGCCATCTTGGGCAGTCACTTCCTCTCTGTCTGCCCAATTCTTTTTTATAGCAACAGGTATGCTCTTGATAGTTTCAGGCCATCCTTTCACCACAACTTCCTGCAGCACTTGGAGAGTTGCATCTCATTGTGTAGTTATATGAGCAAGCCACTTGTATGTGAGCAAGACACCTGTATGTCAGATTCAATATCTCTGCTGGGCTGATGACTTCCAGAGCATGTTGTGCAGGTGCTTCTCATTGAATCTGGAAGATTTCACACTCTGCACAAGCATCAGCAACTTCCTTCAAAGGGAGTGCATTTCTCAACAGCGTGTCAGCAATGTACATCTGCTTCCCTTGCTTGTACTTCACTTCCAAATGGTATCTTTGCAAACAAAGCAAAATCCTTTGCAGACACTTCAGGGCAGACAGAAATGGTTTGAGAAAGATGCTTTGAAGTGGCTTGTGTACAGATTCTATTCTCACTTTCTCTCTCCCAAACAGGTACTGATTAAAATGCTCACAAACAAGCAATAGCCAGGCACTCTTTCTCAATCTGTGCATAGTGTCATTTAGTCTGCATTAATGCTCTGGATACAAATGCAACTGGTTGTCCTTGGTGCCTGAGGAATGTTTCAAGTCCTGTTTCACTGGCAGCACACTGCACAGTGATTTCCTGGTTGGCATCATAGTACCTCAGGGCTGGCATTGTTGTCACTAGTTGTTTGATGTGAGTAGAAGCTGCTTCTTGTTCTGTGTCCCAATACCACTGAACATCCTTTGCAGTGAGCTTGTATAAAGGCTCACACTCCAATGACAAATTGGGCAAGACCTTTGTTAGGTAGTTCACAAATCCAACAAATTGTTGCACTGCCTTCACACCTGTTGGCTGCTGCATCTCTGCTACAGCTCTCACCTTATCAGGATCAAGGACAGCTCCTTTCGCTGTCATCACCCATGTACTTGACTTCAGTCATCTTCAGTTACAGCTTTTTCTTATTCAGCTTCAGGTTTATCTGGCGAGCTCTCAGTAGCAGCCTCACTAGATTCTGATTGTGGTCAGCGATGGTTTTTTCCATCATATCTCCACATCCATAGATTAACAGATCATCCGCAATTGCTTCCACTCCTGGAGGATCACCGACCATCTCATGCTGTCTGCGTTGATACGGTCCTGGAGCATTGGAAATGCCGAACAGATGGTGCGCAACCATCTGTATCTCCCAGATGGCATCCAGAACATAGTCAGGAAACCTGCTGCTTTCATTCAACTTCGCTTGTCAGTACCCATCCTTTACATCTAGGACGGTAAAGAGGTTTGACTTGACAAGTTGAAGCAACATTTCTTCAATATTTAGCATGTGGTTGTCAGATCTCTTCAAAGCTTTATTGAGGTCCTTTGGTTCTATGCAAATTTTCAGCTTTCCAGCTTGTTTTACTGTGACCGTGCTGCTAATCCAATCTGTAGGAGTTGTCACTTTCTTGATTACTCCCAGCTTTTCAAGCTCCTCTATCTTGTCTTTCAGGCAGACTGGGATTGCGGCAGATGGTGAAGGAACCAACAAGAGGGAAAAATATACTTCACCTCATCCTCACCAACCTGCCTGCCGCAGATGCATCTGTCCATGACAGTATCAGTAGGAGTGACCACCGCACAGTCGTTGTGGAGACCAAGTCCCGCCTTCACATTGAGGATACCCTCCATCGTGTTGTGTGGCACTACTGCCATGCTAAATGGGATAGATTTCAAACAGATCTATCAACTCAAGACTGGGCATCCATGAGGCGCTGTGGGCCATCAGCAGCAGCAGAATTGTACTCGAACACAATTTGTAACCTCATGGCCCAGGATGTTACCCAATCTACCATTACCGTCAACCCTGGTTCAATGAAGAGTGCAGGAGGGCATGCCAGGAGCAGCACCAGACAAACCTAAAAATGAGGTGCCAACCTGGTGAAGCTATAACACAGGACTACTTGCATGCCAAACAGCATTAGCAGCAAGCTAAATGATTGCACAACCAACGGATCAGATCTAAGCTCTGCAGTCATGGAATCATAGAAAGTTTACGGTACAGAAAGAGGCCACTTGGCCCATTGTGTCTGCACCGGCCGAGAAATGAACCACCCAGCCTAATCCCATTTTGCAGTATTTGGTCCGTACCTCTGCAGGTTACAGCGCTTCAGGTGCATATCCAGGCACCTTTTACCTGAGTTGAGGGTTTCTGCCTCAACTACTCTTTCAGGCAGTCACAACACTCAATCCTCTGGGTGACATATTCTTTTCTCATCTCCCCTCTAATATGTCGAGCAATCACTTTAAAACTATGCCCCCTAGTCACTGACCTCCTACGAAAGTAAATAGGCTCTTCCCATCCACTCTATCCAGACCCCTCATGATTTGTTACATCTCAATCAAGTCTTGCCACAGCCTCCTCTGTACCAAAGGGAATGATCCCAGCTGATCCAACCTCTCCTCATAGCTGCAATTTTCCAGTCCTGGCAACGTCCTCGTAAATCTCCTCTGAACCCTCTCTAGTGTGATTACATCCCTTCTGTAATGAGGTGACCAGAACTGCACACAGTACTCAAGTTGTGGTCGAACTAATCCCCTGCCACATCCAGTCGTGAATGGTGGTGGATAACTAAACAACTCACTGGAAGAGGAGGTTCCACAAATATCCCCATCCTCAATGATGGAGGAGCCCAGCACATCAGTGCAAAAGATAAGACTGAAGCATTTGCAACAATCTTTGGAAGCCAGTGTCCAGTGGCGTACCACAGGGATCTGTGCTGGGTCCCCTATTATTTGTCATTTATATAAATGACATAGATGACTATGTGGGAGGCAGGAATAGTAAGTTTGCAGATGACAAAGATTGGCCGGGTGGCTAACAGTGAGGTTGAGTGTCTTGGGCTGCAGGGAGATATGCCTCACATCCTTTAAAAAGTACCTGGATGAGCACTTGGCATGTCATAACATTCAAGGCTGTGGGCCAAGTGCTGGTAAATGGGATTAGGTAGGTAGGTCAGGTGTTTTTCACGTGCCGGTGCAGACTCAATGGGCCGAAGGGTCTCTTCTGCACTGTGTGATTCTGTGATTCTGTGAATCTTCAGCCAGAAGTGCCAAGTGGATGCTCCATCTCGGCCTCCTCCAAAGGTCCCCAGCATTACAGATGCCAGGCTTCAGCCAATTCGATTCACTTCACGTGATATCAAGAAACGGCAGAAGGTACTGGATAGTGCAAAGGCTATGCCCTGACAATATTCTGGCAATAGTACTGAAGACTTGTCCTCCAGAACTTGCTGTGCCCCCAGCCAAGCTGTTCCAGTACAGAAACAACACTGGCATCTACCCAGCAATGTGGAAAATTGCCCAGGTATGTCCTGTATACAAAAGCAGAAAAAACCCAACCTGCCCAATTACCACCCCATCAAACTACTCTCGATCATCAGTAAAGTGATGGAATGGGTTATCAACAGTGCTATTAAGCAGCTCCTGCTTAGCAATATCCTGCTCACTGACGCTCAGTTTAGGTTCCGCCAAGGCCACTCAGCTCCTGACCTCATTACAGCCATGGTTCAAACATGGACAAAAGAGCTGAACTCCCGAGGTGAGGTGAGAGTGACTGACCCTGACATCAAGGCCGCATTTGACAGAGTGTGGCTTAAAGGAGCCCGAGCAAAGCTGGAGTCAATGGGAATCAAGGGGAAAACTCTCCGCTGGTTGGAGTCATACCGAGCACAAAGGAAGATGGTTGTGGTTCTTGAAGATCAATTATCTCGGTTCCAGAACATCGCTGCAAGAGTTCCTCAGGGTAGTATCCTAGGCCCAACCATCTTTAGCTGCTTCATCAATGACCTTCCTTCCATCATAAGGTCAGAAGTGGGGATGATCGCTGATGATTGCACAATGTTCAGCACCATTCGCAACTCTTCCGATATTGAAACAGTCCATGTCCAAATGCAGCAAGGCCTGGGCAATATCCAGGCTTGGGCTGGCAAGTGGCAAGTAACATTCATGCCACACAACTGTCAGGTAATGACCACCTCTGATGCTCAATGGCATTACAATCACTGAATGCCCCACTATCAACATCCTAGGGGTTACCATTGACCAGAAACTGAACTGAACTAGCCATATAAATACTGTGGCTACAAGAGCAGGTCAGAGGTTAGGAACCCTGTGGTGAGTAACTCACCTCCTGACTCCCCAAAGCCTGTCCACCATCTGCAAGTCACAAGCCAAGAATGTGATGGAATATTCTCCATTTGCCTGGATGAGTGCAGCTCCAACAACAGTCAAGAAGCTTAACACCACCCAGGACAAAGCAGCCGCTTGATTGTCAACATATCCACAAACATTTACTCCCTCCTCTGCCGACGCACAGTAGCAGCAGTGTGTACCATCTACAAGATGCACTGCAGAAACTCATCTAGGCTCCTTAGACAGCACCTTCCAAACCCATGACCTCTACCATCCAGAAGGACAAGGGCAGCAGACACATGGAGGGGAACTTCCAGATGGTGGTGTTACCAAGTCACTCACCATGACTTGGAAATATATCGCCATTACTTCACTGTCAGTGGGTCAAAATCCTGGAACTCCCTAACAGCACTGTGGGTGTACCTACACCACATGGTCTGCAATGGTTCAAGAAGGCAGCTCACCACCACCTTCTCAAGGGCAATTAGGGATGGGCAGTAAATGCTGGCCTAGCCAGCGAAGCCCACATCTCATGAATGAATAAAAAAAAAATACTTTCTCGATTACTCCATATCTATCCATGCTCCTCCATTGTGTCTATCAGACTGTACTTGAGAGCAGTTGGAATTCTCCTTGGAAGATACTGAATTGGTCTCAGACCCTCATCTCGTTCAAGCTGTCACCAGGAAAGACATCCAAGTCCTGTAAAAACATCTCTGTAGTTTGTCAGGATCTGTTCAGCAGTCAATGGCTTGGTGCCTTGTGAAACATTACAAAGATCTTCTGGTACGTGGAGGGTGACCAGTCTGAGCTTTTGACTTGTTTCAGTTGAGATGAGGGGGTTTTGCTTAGTGTCTACTATCTGGAACTGTGGCTCTTCTTTCTTCCCATTGCATCCGGCTCCCAGTTTAAATTGTCCTCTTGGGGTGAGCATCGCTCCATCACAGAGCCTCAGTTTTACCTTCAACGGCTTCATTTTTGGGTCACCATCTTGAGCAGCTTCACACTGGTCTGGGAAGTTCATGATGTTACACGTGGCACCAGTGTCTACCTGACACTTCACATTAACTTGACACTCTCCTTCTGCAGTCATCATTCCAATGGTCACAAACCATTTTTTACCTTGAGACATGGCAGTGCCACCCTGTTCTAGGGTGTAGAGTGATTCATCAAAATCATCATAGGACATCTTCCCAGCAACCATCTTGCTCAGCTTTCTTTCCTTCTTTCCAGCAAAACACGTGTGTGCAAAGTGATTCCGCTTCTTACAATTAGAGATCTGCTTTCCCCACACTGGACATATCTCCTTTTCTTTTCTGTGGTGTCCTCTGTAATATTTACACCTAGTAATCCAGCCTCGATCTTTCTGCTCGCCCCTCTGTAAGCCGTTGTTCCTTTACTCCATTGTTTTGTGCTTGGAAGGCCTGAACTGCCTCTCAGCATAGTGCAAAACTTTGTCAGTTCTCCAATCAATGCTCTTCATTTGATGATTGAACACTTCAGAGCTTCTGCACATGTCAATAGTTTTCTCGAGAGTAAGGCCTGAATTTTCATTCTCACATTGGGAGTAGAATGTCGAGAGAATTCCAAATGCCCCAGAAAAAGTTCAGAGGCAGCCACAGGAGCCAACCAATGTCCCTCCATCCACCCCACATGGCACTTCATATCCTCCATGCTAAACTATGCCTCTCCACTCACCCTCCATGGCCCTTCATACCCTCAATGCCAGTTATGCACCTCCGCACACCCCATGGCCCTTTATAGCCCCTATGTTAACTTTGTGCCAACTCATGTCAACCCATGCCTTTCACTCACCACCCTTTGTCCTTGCATTCTCCATGCCAACTCATCCAGTATCCACCATGGGCAGAGCTCAGGATTAATGCTAAAAATAAATAATGTTCTTAAGTCCTTATTGATGGATTCACTATTCAAAAAATATTCTCATTGATAAAATAACTACATTTAGCTTCCTTTAATACTTTTTAAGAACAAGTAGTTGTATTCATTGCATGACTTCAAAGACTTTAAAAGCACTTGGAGCTGTCAATCAAACTGTGAAGTGACAGGCACCCCACTGTGATAATGATAAGTTATGAAATCAGTCATGCAGCATTAATCCTATAATGACAGCACTAATCTTGTAATGGTAGCCCTCAGGCTTATGTCAATAGACAGAGTGAAATAGCAATCATTGTTTTTTTTCAACACTGCAAACAAATATTTAAAGGGTTTTAAATACCTTGATGACTTGACAGATCCCTTAACAATGCCAATGGGTTTATTCACTACTCATGCACATTCATGCCTATTTTAGCAATCTCAAGGGGCACTTGACCTTTCCCAAAAGGGCACCTTTTACTTCTCCCAAAGGGAACGTGGTCTATCCCAAAGGTGCTCCTGGACCATATGCAAAAGTGTACCTTACTCCTCCAAAAGGGCACCCTATCTCTCCAAAGAGTGCTGATACGTTTAGATCTTCTCCTACCAGGTCTAAAGTGCACAAGCCATATTTCCCACTTCCTCCTTGTGAAAATCAGATCAGACTAAAGGCAATTTGAATTTAACATGTGGACCACAGATATCCAAATTTCGACCTTCCCCACTACACCCCACTGCAAAAATGATGGAGGCCAGGTTCGATGGAGGGATTTCTGGAATCAGGCTTCCAGCACCATTTTCACAAAGATGGAGAGCGTGTCCATCTGTGTGAAAATTCAGGCCTAAGGTTCACTTCTTGTTTGCAAGTTTTCTGTCCGGTGATGTGTGGATTTTTACCAAATTCTGTAGTGGGCTGTATGGTATTTTACTGGTTTCTGTCCTGGGCTGTGTGGAATTTTACTGGATTCTGTACTGAGCTGTATGGAATTTTACTGGATTCTATACTGGGCTGTGTGGAATTTGAATGGTTTCTATACTGGGCTGTGTGGAATTTTACTGGATTCTGTACTGGGCTGTGTGGAATTTTACTGGATTCTGTACTGGGCTGTGTGGAATTTTACTGGATTCTGTACTGGGCTGTATGGAATTTTACTGGATTCTGTACTGGGCTGTATGGAATTTTACTGGATTCTATACTGGGCTGTGTGGAATTTGAATGGTTTCTATACTGGGCTGTGTGGAATTTTACTGGATTCTGTACTGGGCTGAGTGGAATTTGAATGGTTTCTATACTGGGATGTGTGAAATTTTACTAGATTCTGTACTGGGCTGTGTTGGATTTTACTGGATTCCATACTGGGCAGTGTGGAATTTTACTGGATTCTGTACTGGGCTGTGTGGAATTTGAATGGTTTCTATACTGGGATGTGTGGAATTTTACTGGATTCCGTGCTGGGCTTTGTCAAATTTGAATGGTTTCCGGACTGGGCTGTGTGGAAATTAACTGCATTCTGGACTGGGCAGTGTGGAATTTTAATTGTTTCTGTACCGGGCTGTGTGGAATTTTATTGGAATCTGTGTTGGGCTGTGTGGAATTTTAGTGGTTTCTAGTCTGGGATGTGTGGAATTTGAATGGTTTCTGTACTGGTCTGTGTGGAATTTTACTGCATTCTGTCCTGGGCTTTGTGGAATTTTGCTGAATTCTGTACTTTGCTGTGTGGAATTTTATTGGATTCTGTACTGGGCTGTGTGGAATTTAACTGGATTCTGTAATGGGCTGTGTGGAATTTAACTGGATTCTGTAATGGGCTGTGTGGAATTTTACTGTTTTCTCTACTGTTCTTTGTGGAATTTTACTGGTTTCTGTATTGGTCTTTGTAGAATTATATTTGATTCTGTAATTGGCTGTGTGGAATTTTACGAGTCTATGTATTGGGCTGTTTGGAATTTTACTGGTTTCTGCAATGGGCTTTGTATTATTTCCTTGGTTTCTTTCCTGAGCTATCTGGAATTTCACTGCATTATCTCTGGGTTTCTATACTGGGCTTTGTGGAATTTTACTGGATTCTGTTCTGTGCTATCTGGTATTTTACTGGTTTCGGTCCTGGGCTGTGTGGAATTTAACTGGATTCTGTATTGGGTTGTGTGGTATTTTACTGGATTCTGTACAGGGCTGTATGGTATTTTACTGGATTCTGTACAGGGCTGTGTGGAATTTTACTGGATTCCTTACAGGGCTGTGTGGAATTTTACTGGATTCCGTACAGGGCTGTGTGGAATTTTACTAGATTCTGTACTGGGCTGTGTGGAATTTTACTGGATTCTGTACTGGGCTGTGTGGAATTTTACTGGTTTCCGTACTGGGCAATGTGGATTTTTACTGGATTCCGTACTGGTCAATGTGGATTTTTACAGGAATCCATACTGGGCAATGTGGAATTTTACTGGATTCTGTACTTGGCTATGTGGAATTTTAGTGGATTCCGTACTGGGCTGTGTCGAATTTTACTGGTTTCTCTACTGGGCTTTGTGGAATTTTACTGGATTCTGTCCTGGGCTGTGTGGAATTTTACTGGATTCTGTCTTGGGCTGTGTGGAATTTTACTGGATGCTATTCTGGGCTATCTGGTATTTTACTGGATACTGTACTTGGCATTGTGGAATTTTACTGGATTCTGTGCTGGGCTCTGTGGAATTTTACAGGTTTCTGTACAGGGCTGTGTGGAATTTGAATGGTATCCATACTGGGCTGTGTGGAATTTTACTGGAATCTGTACTGGGCTGTGTGGAATTTTATTGGATTCTGTACTGGGCTGTGTGGAATTTTAATGGATTCTGTACTGGGCTGTGTTGAATTTTACTGGTTTCTGTACTGGTCTGTGTGGAATTTTACTGGATTCTGTACTGGGCTGTGTTGAATTTTACTGGATTCTGTACTGGTCTGTGAGGAATTTTTTTGGATTCTGTACTGGGCTGTGTGAAATTTTACTGGATTCTGTACTGGGCTGTGTGGAATTTAACTGGCTTCTGTACTGTCCTGTGTGGATTTTACTGGATTCGGTACTTTGCTGTGTGGAATTTTATTGGATTCTATAGTGGTTTGTATGGAATTTTACTGTTTTGTGCATTGGGCAGTGTGGAATTTAACTGGATTCTGTACTGGGCTGTGTTTAATTTTACTTGTTTCTCGACTGGGCTTTGTGGAATTTTACTGGTTTCTGGGCTGGGTATTGTGGAATTTTGCTGGATTCTGTATTGGGCTGTTTGGAATTTTAATGGGTTCTGTACATGACAGTGTCGAATGTTACTGTATTCTGTTTTGGGCTCTGTTGAATTTTACTGGATTCTGTACTGGGCTATGTGGGATTTTACTGGATTCTGTACTGGACTGTATGGAATTTTACTGGATTCTGTACATGACTATGTGGAATTTTACTGGATTCTGTGATGGGCTGTGTGAAATTTTACTGGTTTCTCTACTGGGCTGTGTGGAATTTTACTGGATTCTGTACTGGACTGTGTAGAATTTTACTTGTTTCTCTACTGGGCTTTGTGGAATTTTTCTGGATTCTGTGCTGTGCTGTGTAGAATTTTACAGGTTACTGTACTGGGCAGTTTGGAAATTAACTGGATTCTGTACTGGGCTGTGTAGAATTTTACAGGTTTCTGTACAGGGCTGTGTGGAATTTGAATGGTATCCATACTGGGCAGTGTGGAATTTTACTGGATTCTGTACTGGGCTGTGTGGAATTTTACTGGTTTCTGTACTGGGCAGTTTGGAAATTAACTGGATTCTGTACAGGGCTGATTGGAATTTTACTCGATTCTGACTGGGCAGTCTGGAATTTTACAGGTTTCTGTACAGGGCTGTGTGGAATTTTACTGGTTTCTGTACTTGGCTGTGTGGAATTTTATTCGATTCTGTACAGGGCTTTGTGGAATTTTACTGGTTTCCGTGCTGGGTAGTGTGGAATTTTGCTGGATTCTGTATTGGGCTATTTGGAATTGTAATAGGTTCTGTACTGGACAGCGTCGAATTTTACTGTATTCTGTTTTGGGCTGTGTGGGATTTTACTGGATTCTGTACTGGGCAGTGTTGAATTTTAATCATTTCTGTAATGGTCTGTGTGGAATTTTATTGGAATCTGTATTGGGCTGTGTGGAATTTTAGTGGTTCCTGGTCTGGGATGTGTGGAATTTGAATGGTTTCTGTACTGGTGTGGGATTTACTGGTTTGTGCATTGGGTTGTCTGTTATTTCACTGGTTTCTATACTGGGCTGTCTGGATATTTACTGCATTCTGTCCTGGGCTTTGTGGAATTTTACTGGATGCAGTACTGGGCTGTGTGGAATTTTTCTGTTTTCTGTACAGGGCTGTGTGGAATTTGAATGTTTTCTGTACTGGGCTGTGTGGAATTTTACTGGATTCTCTTCTGGGCTTTGTGGAATTTTACTGGTTTCCATATTAGGCTTTTTGGAATTTTACTTGATTCTGTAATTGGCTGTGTGGAATTTGACTGGTTTCTGCACCGGGCTGTGTGTTCTTTGACTGGTTTCTTTCCTGGGCTGTTTGGAATTTTACTGCATTCTGTATTGGGCTTTGTGGAATTTTACAGGATCCTGTACTGGGTGGTCTTGAATTTGGATGGTTTCTTTACTGGGCTGTGTGGTATTTTACTAGATTCTGCACTGGACTGTGTGGAATTTTATTGGATTCTGTATTGGGCTGTGTGGAATTTTACTGGATTCTCTTCTGGGCTTTGTGGAATTTTACTGGTTTCCATATTAGGCTTTTTGGAATTTTACTTGATTCTGTAATTGGCTGTGTGGAATTTGACTGGTTTCTGCACCGGGCTGTGTGTTCTTTGACTGGTTTCTTTCCTGGGCTGTTTGGAATTTTACTGCATTCTGTATTGGGCTTTGTGGAATTTTACAGGATCCTGTACTGGGTGGTCTTGAATTTGGATGGTTTCTTTACTGGGCTGTGTGGTATTTTACTAGATTCTGCACTGGACTGTGTGGAATTTTATTGGATTCTGTATTGGGCTGTGTGGAATTTTACTGGTTTCTCTACTGGGTTTTGTGGAATTTTACTGGCTTCTGTACTGATCCTGTGTGGAATTTTACTGGCTTCTGTACTGGTCCTGTGTGGAATTTTACTGGTTTCTGTACTGGGCTGTGTGGAATTTCACTGGATTCTGTACTGGGCTGTGTGGAATTTTACTGGATTCTGTACCAGGTTGTGTGGAATTTTACTGGCTTCTGTACTGGGCTGTGTGGAATTTAACTGGATTCTGTAATGGTCTGTGTGGAATTTAACAGGCTTCCGTACAGGGCTGTGTGGAATTTTACTGGATTCCGTACAGGGATGTGTGGAATTTTACTGGTTTCTCTACTGGGCTTTGTGGAATTTTAATGTTTTCCATACTGGGCTACGTTGAATTTTACTGGATTCTGTACTGGGCTTTGTGGAATTTTACTGGATTCTGTCTTGGGTTGTGTGGAATTTTACTGGATTCTGTCTTGGGCTGTGTGGAATTTTACTTGATGCTGTTCTGGGCTATCAGGTATTTTACTGGATTCTGTACTTGGCTTTGTGGAATTTTACTGGAATCTTTACTTGGCTATGTGGAATTTTAGTGGATTCTGTACTGGGATGTGTGGAATTTTACTGGTTTCCCTACTGGGCTTTGTGGAATTTTACTGGATTCTGTCCTGGGCTGTGTGGAATTTTACTGGATTCTGTCTTGGGCTGTGTGGAATTTTACTTGAGGCTGTTCTGGGGTATCTGGTAATTTACTGGATTCTGTACTTGGCTTTGTGGAATTTTACTGGATTCTGTACTGGGCTGTGTGGAATTTTACTGGATTCTGTACTGGGCTGTGTGGAATTTTACTGGTTTCTCTACTGGGCTTTGTGGAATTTTACTGGATTCTGTACTGGGCTGTGTGGAATTTTACAGGTTTCTGTACTGGGCAGTTTGGAAATTAACTGCATTCTGTACTGGGCAGTGTGGAATTTTTCTGGATTCTGTACTGGGCTGTGTGGAATTTTACTGGTTTCTGTACTGGGCAGTTTGGAAATTAACTGGATTCTGTACTGGGCTGAGTGGAATTTTACTGGTTTCTGTACTGGGCTGTGTGGAATTTTACAGGTTTCTGTACTGGGCAGTTTGGAAATTAACTGCATTCTGTACTGGGCAGTGTGGAATTTTTCTGCATTCTGTACTGGGCTGTGTGGAATTTTACTGGTTTCTGTACTGGGCAGTTTGGAAATTAACTGGATTCTGTACTGGGCTGAGTGGAATTTTACTGGTTTCTGTACTTTGCCGTGTGGAATTTTATTCGATTCTGTACTGGGCTCTGTGGAATTTTATTGGTTTCTCGACTGGGCTTTGTGGAGTTTTACTGGTTTCTGTGCTGGGTAGTGTGGAATTTTGCTGGATTCTGTATTGGGCTGTTTGAAATTTTAATGGGTTCTGTACTGGAAAGTGTCGAATTTTACTGTATTCTGTTTTGGGCTGTGTGGGATTTTACTGGATTCTGTACTGGGCAGTGTGGAATTTTAATCGTTTCTGTAATGGTCTGTGTGGAATTTTATTGGAATCTGTATTGGGCTGTGTGGAATTTTAGTTGTTCCTGGTCTGGGATGTGTGGAATTTGAATGGTTTCTGTACTGGTCTGTGTGGGATTTTACTGGTCTGTGCACTGGGTTGTCTGTTATTTCATTGGTTTCTATACTGGGCTGTCTGGATATTTACTGCATTCTGTCCTGGGCTTTGTGGAATTTGAATGGTTTCTCTACTGGGCTGTGTGGAATTTTACTGGTGTCTATACTGTTCTTTGTGGAATTTTACTGGTTTCTGTATTGGTCTTTTTTAGAATTTTACTTGATTCTGTAATTGGCTTTGGGGAATTTTACTGGTTTCTGCAACGGGCTGTATGGAATTTTACTGGATTCTGTACAGGGATGTGTGGAATTTTATTGGTTTCTGTACTGGGCTGTGGGGAATTTTACTGGATTCTGTACAGGGGTGTGTGGAATTTTATTGGATTCTATACTGGGCTGTGTGGAATTTTACTTAATTCTGTACTGGGCTGTGTGGAATTTAACTGGCTTCTGTAATGGGCTGTGTGGAATTTAACTGGATTCTGAACTGGTCTGTGTGGAATTTTACTGGATTCTGTACTGGGCTGTGTGGAATTTTACTGGATGCTGTACTGTCCTGTGTGGATTTTACTGGATTCGGTACTTTGCTGTGTGGAATTTTATTGGATTCTATAGTGGGTTGTGTGGAATTTTATTGTTTTCTGTATTGGGCAGTGTGGAATTTAACTGGATTCTGTACTGGGCTGTGTTTAATTTTACTTGTTTCTCGACTGGGCTTTGTGGAATTTTACTGGTTTCTGGGCTGGGTATTGTGGAATTTTGCTGGATTCTGTATTGGGCTGTTTGGAATTTTAATGGGTTCTGTACAGGACAGTGTCGAATGTTACTGTATTCTGTTTCGGGCTCTGTTGAATTTTACTGGATTCTGTACTGGGCTATGTGGGATTTTACTGGATTCTGTACTATGCTGTATGGAATTTTACTGGATTCTGTACACGGCTACGTGGACTTTTACTGGATTCTGTGGTGGGCTGTGTGAAATTTTACTGGTTTCTCTACTGGGCTGCGTGGTATTTTACTGGATTCTGTACTGGGCTGTGTGGAATTTTACAGGTTTCTCTACTGGGCTTCGTGGAATTTTACTGGATTCTGTGCTGGGCTGTGTAGAATTTTACAGTTTACAGTACTGGGCAATTTGGAAATTAACTGGATTCTGTACTGGGCTGTGTGGAATTTTACAGGTTTCTGTACAGGGCTGTGTGGAATTTGAATGTTATCCATACTGGGCAGTGTGGAATTTTTCTGGATTCTGTACTGGGCTGTGTGGAACTTTACTGGTTTCTGTACTGGGCAGTTTGGAAATTAACTGGATTATGTACTGGGCTGAGTAGAATTTTACTCGATTCTGCACCGGGCAGTCTGGAATTTTACAGGTTTCTGTACAGGGCTGTGTGGAATTTTACTGGTTTCTGTACTTGGCTGTGTGGAATTTTATTCGATTCTGTACAGGGCTTTGTGGAATTTTACTGGTTTCTCGACTGGGCTTTGTGGAATTTTACTGGTTTCTGTGTTGGGTAGTGTGGAATTTTGCTGGATTCTGTATTGGGCTATTTGGAATTGTAATAGGTTCTGTACTGGACAGTGTCGAATTTTACTGTATTCTGTTTTGGGCTGTGTGGGATTTTACTGGATTCTGTACTGGGCAGTGTTGAATTTTAATCATTTCTGTAATGGTCTGTGCGGAATTTTATTGGAATCTGTATTGGGCTGTGTGGAATTTTAGTGGTTCCTGGTCTGGGATGTGTGGAATTTGAATGGTTTCTGTACTGGTGTGGGATTTACTGGTTTGTGCAATGGGTTGCCTGTTATTTCACTGGTTTCTATACTGGGCTGTCTGGATATTTACTGCATTCTGTACTGGGCTGTGTGGAATTTTTCTGTTTTCTGTACAGGGCTGTGTGGAATTTGAATGTTTTCTGTACTGGGCTGTGTGGAATTTTACTGTTTTTCATAATGTGCTGTGTGGAATTTTACTGGATTCTCTACTGGGCTTTGTGGAATTTTACTGGTTTCCATATTAGGCTTTTTGGAATTTTACTTGATTCTGTAATTGGCTGTGTGGAATTTGACTGGTTTCTGCACCGGGCTGTGTGTTCTTTGACTGGTTTCTTTCCTGGGCTGTGTGGAATTTTACTGGATTCTGTGCTGGGCTGTGTGGAATTTAACTGGATTCTGTAATGGTCTGTGTGGAATTTAACAGGCTTCCGGACAGGGCTGTGTGGAATTTTACTGGATTCCGTACAAGGATGTGTGGAATTTTACTAGTTTCTCTACTGGGCTTTGTGGAATTTTAATGTATTCCATACTGGGCTATGTTGAATTTTACTGGATTCTGTACTGGGCTTTGTGGAATTTTATTGGATTCTGTCTTGGGCTGTGTGGAATTTTACTGGATGCTGTTCTGGGCTACCTGGTATTTTACTGGATTCTGTACTTGGCTATGTGGAATTTTAGTGCATTCTGTACTGGGCTGTGTCGAATTTTACTGGTTTCTCTACTGGGCTGTGTGGAATTTTACTGGATTCTGTCCTGGGCTGTGTGGAATTTTACTGGATTCTGTCTTGGGCAGTGTGGAATTTTACTGGATGCTATTCTGGGCTATCTGGTATTTTACTGGATTCTGTACTTGGCATTGTGGAATTTTACTGGATTCTGTGCTGGGCTCTGTGGAATTTTACAGGTTTCTGTACAGGGCTGTGTGGAATTTGAATGGTATCCATACTGGGCTGTGTGGAATTTTACTGGAATCTGTACTGGGCTGTGTGGAATTTTATTGGATTCTGTACTGGGCTGTGTGGAATTTTACTGGATTCTGTACTGGGCTATGTGGGACTTTACTGGATTCTGTACTGGACTGTATGGAATTTTACTGGATTCTGTAATGGGCTGTGTGAAATTTTACTGGTTTCTCTACTGGGCTGTGTGGTATTTTACTGGATTCTGTACTGGGCTGTGTGGAATTTTACAGGTTTCTCTACTGGGCTTCGTGGAATTTTACTGGATTCTGTGCTGGGCTGTGTAGAATTTTACAGTTTACAGTACTGGGCAATTTGGAAATTAACTGGATTCTGTACTGGGCTGTGTGGAATTTTACTGGATGCTGTTCTGGGCTACCTGGTATTTTACTGGATTCTGTACTTGGCTATGTGGAATTTTAGTGGATTCTGTACTGGGCTGTGTTGAATTTTACTGGTTTCTCTACTGGGCTGTGTGGAATTTTACTGGATTCTGTCCTGGGCTGTGTGGAATTTTACTGGATTCTGTCATGGGCTGTGTGGAATTTTACTGGATGCTATTCTGGGCTATCTGGTGTTTTACTGGATTCTGTACTTGGCATTGTGGAATTTTACTGGATTCTGTGCTGGGCTTTGTGGAATTTTACAGGTTTCTGTACAGGGCTGTGTGGAATTTGAATGGTATCCATACTGGGCTGTGTGGAATTTTACTGGAATCTGTACTGGGCTGTGTGGAATTTTATTGGATTCTGTACTGGGCTGTGTGGAATTTTACTGGATTCTGTACTGGGCTATGTGGGACTTTACTGGATTCTGTACTGGACTGTATGGAATTTTACTGGATTCTGTAATGGGCTGTGTGAAATTTTACTGGTTTCTCTACAGAGCTGTGTGGTATTTTACTGGATTCTGTACTGGGCTGTGTGGAATTTTACAGGTTTCTCCACTGGGTTTCGTGGAATTTTACTGGATTCTGTGCTGGGCTGTGTAGAATTTTACAGGTTTCTGTACTGGGTGGTCTTGAATTTGGATGGTTTCTTTACTGGGCTGAGTGGTATTTTACTAGATTCTGCACTGGACTGATTGGAATTTTATTGGATTCTGTATTGGGCTGTGTGGAATTTTACTGGTTTCTCTACTGGGTTTTGTGGAATTTTACTGGCTTCTGTACTGGTCCTGTGTAGAATTTTACCTGATTCTGTACTGGGCTCAGTGGAATTTTACTGGCTTCTGTACTGGGCTTTGTGGAATTTTAATGTTTTCCATACTGGGCTACGTTGAATTTTACTGGATTCTGTCTTGGGCTGTGTGGAATTTTACTGGATTCTGTCTTGGGCTGTGTGGAATTTTACTTGATGCTGTTCTGGGCTATCAGGTATTTTACTGGATTCTGTACTTGGCTTTGTGGAATTTTACTGGATTCTGTACTTGGCTATGTGGAATTTTAGTGGATTCTGTACTGGGATGTGTGGAATTTTACTGGTTTCTGTACTGGGCAGTTTGGAAATTAACTGCATTCTGTACTGGGCAGTGTGGAATTTTTCTGGATTCTGTACTGGGCTGTGTGGAATTTTACTGGTTTCTGTACTGGGCAGTTTGGAAATTAACTGGATTCTGTACTGGGCTGAGTGGAATTTTACTGGTTTCTGTCTTGGGCTGTGTGGAATTTTACTGGATTCTGTACTTGGCTATGTGGAATTTTAGTGGATTCTGTACTGGGATGTGTGGAATTTTACTGGTTTCTGTACTGGGCAGTTTGGAAATTAACTGCATTCTGTACTGGGCAGTGTGGAATTTTTCTGGATTCTGTACTGGGCTGTGTGGAATTTTACTGGTTTCTGTACTGGGCAGTTTGGAAATTAACTGGATTCTGTACTGGGCTGAGTGGAATTTTACTGGTTTCTGTACTTTGCCGTGTGAAATTTTATTCGATTCTGTACTGGACTCTGTGGAATTTTATTGGTTTCTCGACTGGGCTTTGTGGAGTTTTACTGGTTTCTGTGCTGGGTAGTGTGGAATTTTGCTGGATTCTGTATTGGGCTGTTTGAAATTTTAATGGGTTCTGTACTGGAAAGTGTCAAATTTTACTGTATTCTGTTTTGGGCTGTGTGGGATTATACTGGATTCTGTACTGGGCAGTGTGGAATTTTAATCGTTTCTGTAATGGTCTGTGTGGAATTTTATTGGAATCTGTATTGGGCTGTGTGGAATTTTAGTAGTTCCTGATCGGGATGTGTGGAATTTGAATGTTTTCTGTACTGGTCTGTGTGGTATTTTACTGGTCTGTGCACTGGGTTGTCTGTTATTTCACTGGTTTCTATACTGGGCTGTCTGGATATTTACTGCATTCTGTCCTGGGCTTTGTGGATTTTTACTGGATCCTGTACTGGGCTGTGTGGAATTTTACTAGATTCTGTACTGGACATTGTGGAATTTAATTGGATTCTGTATTGGTATGTGTGGAATTTGAATGGTTTCTCTACTGGGCTGTGTGGAATTTTACTGGATTCTGTACTGGGCTTTGTGGAATTTAACTGCATTCTGTAATGGGCGGTGTGCTATTTTACTGGTGTCTATACTGTTCTTTGTAGAATTTTACTGGTTTCTGTATTGGTCTTTTTTAGAATTTTACTTGATTCTGTAATTGGCTTTGGGGAATTTTACTGCTTTCTGCAACGGGCTGTATTGAATTTTACTGGATTCTGTACAGGGATGTGTGGAATTTTACAGGTTTCTGTGCAGGGCTGTGTGGAATTTGAATGGTATCAATACTGGGCTGTGTGGAATTTTACTGGAATCTGTACTTGACTGTGTGGAATTTTATTGGATTCTGTACTGGGCTGTGTGGAATTTTACTGGATTCTGTACTGGTCTGTGTTGAATTTTACTGGATTCTGTACTGGGCTGTGTTGAATTTTACTGGTTTCTGTACTGGTCTGTGTGGAATTTTTTTGGATTCTGTACTGGGCTGTGTGGAATTTACTGGATTCTGTACTGGGCTGTGTGGAATTTTTTTGGATTCTGTACTGGGCTGTGTGGAATTTAACTGGCTTCTGTAGTGGGCTGTGTGGAATTTAACTGGATTCCGAACTGGTCTGTGTGGAATTTTACAGGTTTCTGTACAGGGCTGTGTGGAATTTGAATGGTATCCATACTGGGCAGTGTAGAATTTTACTGCATTCTGTACTGGGCTGTGTGGAACTTTACTGGTTTCTGTACTGGGCAGTTTGGAAATTAACTGGATTCTGTACTGGGCTGAGTGAAATTTTACTCGATTCTGCACTGGGCAGTCTGGAATTTTACAGGTTTCTGTACAGGGCTGTGTGGAATTTTACTGGTTTCTGTACTTGGCTGTGTGGACTTTTATTCGATTCTGTACTGGGCTGTGTGGAATTTTACAGGTTTCTGTACTGGGCAGTTTGGAAATTAACTGCATTCTGTACTGGGCAGTGTGGAATTTTTCTGGATTCTGTACTGGGCTGTGTGGAATTTTACTGGTTTCTTTACTTTGCCGTGTGGAATTTTATTCGATTCTGTACTGGGCACTGTGGAATTTTATTGGTTTCTCGACTGGGCTTTGTGGAGTTTTTCTGGTTTCTGTGCTGGGTAGTGTCGAATTTTACTGTATTCTGTTTTGGGCTGTGTGGGATTTTACTGGATTCTGTACTGGGCAGTGTGGAATTTTAATCGTTTCTGTAATGGTCTGTGTGGAATTTTATTGGAATCTGTATTGGGCTGTGTGGAATTTTAGTAGTTCCTGGTCTGGGATGTGTGGAATTTGAATGGTTTCTGTACTGGTGTGGGATTTTACTGGTCTGTGCACTGGGTTGTCTGTTATTTCACTGGTTTCTATACTGGGCTGTCTGGATATTTACTGCATTCTGTCCTGGGCTTTGTGGATTTTTACTGGATCCTGTACTGGGCTGTGTGGAATTTTACTAGATTCTGTACTGGACATTGTGGAATTGAATTGGATTCTGTATTGGTATGTGTGGAATTTGAATGGTTTCTCTACTGGGCTGTGTGGAATTTTACTGGATTCTGTACTGTGCTGTGTGGAATTTTATTGGATTCTGTACTGGGCTTTGTGGAATTTTATTGGATTCTGTACTGTGCTGTGTGGAATTTTACTGGATTCTGTACTGTGCTGTGTGGAATTTTACTGGATTTTGTACTGGGCTGTGTTGAATTTTACTGGTTTCTGTACTGGTCTGTGTGGAATTTTTTTGGATTCTGTACTGGGCTGTGTGGAATTTTACAGGATTCTGTACAGGGCTGTGTTGAATTTTACTGGATTCTGTACTGGTCTGTGTGGAATTTTTTTGGATTCTGTACTGGGCTGTGTGAAATTTTACTGGATTCTGTACTGGGCTGTGTGGAATTTAACTGGCTTCTGTAATGGGCTGTGTGGAATTTAACTGGATTCTGAACTGGTCTGTGTGGAATTTTACTGGATTCTGTACTGGGCTGTGTGGAATTTTACTGGATGTTGTACTGTCCTGTGTGGATTTTACTGGATTCGGTACTTTGCTGTGTGGAATTTTATTGGATTCTATAGTGGGTTGTGTGGAATTTTACTGTTTTGTGTATTGGGCAGTGTGGAATTTAACTGGATTCTGTACTGGGCTGTGTTTAATTTTACTTGTTTCTCGACTGGGCTTTGTGGAATTTTACTGGTTTCTGGGCTGGGTATTGTGGAATTTTGCTGGATTCTGTATTGGGCTGTTTGGAATTTTAATGGGTTCTGTACATGACAGTGTCGAATGTTACTGTATTCTGTTTCGGGCTCTGTTGAATTTTACTGGATTCTGTCCTGGGCTTTGTGGAATTTTACTGGACCCAGTACTGGGCTGTGTGGAATTTTAATCATTTCTGTAATGGTCTGTGTGGAATTTTATTGGAATCTGTATTGGGCTGTGTGGAATTTTAGTGGTTCCTGGTCTGGGATGTGTGGAATTTGAATGGTTTCTGTACTGGTCTGTGTGGGATTTACTGGTTTGTGCAATGGGTTGCCTGTTATTTCACTGGTTTCTATACTGGGCTGTCTGGATATTTACTGCATTCTGTCCTGGGCTTTGTGGAATTTTACTGGATCCAGTACTGGGCTGTGTGGAATTTTTCTGGTTTCTGTACAGCGCTGTGTGGAATTTGAATGTTTTCTGTACTGGGCTGTGTGGAATTTTACTGTTTTTCATAATGTGCTGTGTGGAATTTTACTGGATTCTCTACTGGGCTTTGTGGAATTTTACTGGTTTTCATATTAGGCTTTTTGGAATTTTACTTGATTCTGTAATTGGCTGTGTGGAATTTGACTGGTTTCTGCACCGGGCTGTGTGTTCTTTGACTGGTTTCTTTCCTGGGCCGTTTGGAATTTTACTGCATTCTGTATTGGGCTTTGTGGACTTTTACAGGATTCTGTACTGGGTGGTCTTGAATTTGGATGGTTTCTTTACTGGGCTGTGTGGTATTTTACTAGATTCTGCACTGGACTGTTTGGAATTTTATTGGATTCTGTATTGGGCTGTGTGGAATTTTACTGGTTTCTCTACTGGGTTTTGTGGAATTTTACTGGCTTCTGTACTGGTCCTGTGTGGAATTTTACCTGATTCTGTACTGGGCTCAGTGGAATTTTACTGGTTTCTGTACTGGGCTGTGTGGAATTTTACTGGCTTCTGTACTGGGCTGTGTTGAATTTTACTGGCTTCTGTACTGGGCTCTGTGGAATTTAACTGGATTCCGTACAGGGATGTGTGCAATTTTACTGGTTTCTCTACTGGGCTTTGTGGAATTTTAATGTTTTCCATACTGGGCTTTGTGGAATTTTACTGGATTCTGTCTTGGGCTGTGTGGAATTTTACTTGATGCTGTTCTGGGCTATCAGGTATTTTACTGGATTCTGTACTTGGCTTTGTGGAATTTTACTGGATTCTGTACTTGGCTATGTGGAATTTTAGTGGATTCTGTACTGGGATGTGTGGAATTTTACCGGTTTCTCTACTGGGCTTTGTGGAATTTTACTCGATTCTGCACTGGGCTGTGTGGAATTTTACTGGATTCTGTACTGGGCTGTGTGGAATTTTACTGGTTTCTCTACTGGGCTTTGTGGAATTTTACTGGATTCTGTACTGGGCTGTGTGGAATTTTACAGGTTTCTGTACTTGGCAGTTTGGAAATTAACTGCATTCTGTACTGGGCAGTGTGGAATTTTTCTGGATTCTGTACTGGGCTGTGTGGAATTTTACTGGTTTCTGTACTGGGCAGTTTGGAAATTAACTGGATTCTGTACTGGGCTGAGTGGAATTTTACTGGTTTCTGTACTTTGCCGTGTGGAATTTTATTCGATTCTGTACTGGGCACTGTGGAATTTTATTGGTTTCTCGACTGGGCTTTGTGGAGTTTTACTGGTTTCTGTGCTGGGTAGTGTGGAATTTTGCTGGATTCAGTATTGGGATGTTTGAAATTTTAATGGGTTCTGTACTGGAAAGTGTCGAATTTTACTGTATTCTGTTTTGGGCTGTGTGGGATTTTACTGGATTCTGTACTGGGCAGTGTGGAATTTTAATCGTTTCTGTAATGGTCTGTGTGGAATTTTATTGGAATCTGTATTGGGCTGTGTGGAATTTTAGTAGTTCCTGGTCTGGGATGTGTGGAATTTGAATGGTTTCTGTACTGGTCTGTGTGGGATTTTACTGGTCTGTGCACTGGGTTGTCTGTTATTTCACTGGTTTCTATACTGGGCTGTCTGAATATTTACTGCATTCTGTCCTGGGCTTTGTGGATTTTTACTGGATCCTGTACTGGGCTGTGCGGAATTTTACTAGATTCTGTACTGGACAGTGTGGAATTTAATTGGATTCTGTATTGGTATGTGTGGAATTTGAATGGTTTCTCTACTGGGCTGTGTGGAATTTTACTGGATTCTGTACTGTGCTGTGTGGAATTTTATTGGATTCTGTACTGGGCTTTGTGGAATTTTATTGGATTCTGTACTGGGCTTTGTGGAATTTTACTGTATTCTGTGCTGTGCTGTGTGGAATTTTACTGGATTCTGTACTGGGCTGTGTTGAATTTTACTGGTTTCTGTACTGGTCTGTGTGGAATTTTTTTGGATTCTGTACTGGGCTGTGTGGAATTTTACTGGATTCTGTACTGGGCTGTGTTGAATTTTACTGGATTCTGTACTGGTCTGTGTGGAATTTTTTTGGATTCTGTACTGGGCTGTGTGAAATTTTACTGGATTCAGTACTGGGCTGTGTGGAATTTAACTGGATTCTGAACTGGTCTGTGTGGAATTTTACTGGATTCTGTACTGGGCTTTGTGGAATTTTACTGGATGCTGTACTGTCCTGTGTGGATTTTACTGGATTCGGTACTTTGCTGTGTGGAATTTTATTGGATTCTATAGTGGGTTGTGTGGAATTTTACTGTTTTGTGTATTGGGCAGTGTGGAATTTAACTGGATTCTGTACTGGGCTGTGTTTAATTTTACTTGTTTCTCGACTGGGCTTTGTGGAATTTTACTGGTTTCTGGGCTGGGTATTGTGGAATTTTGCTGGATTCTGTATTGGGCTGTTTGGAATTTTAATGGGTTCTGTACATGACAGTGTCGAATGTTACTGTATTCTGTTTCGGGCTCTGTTGAATTTTACTGGATTCTGTCCTGGGCTTTGTGGAATTTTACTGGACCCAGTACTGGGCTGTGTGGAATTTTAATCATTTCTGTAATGGTCTGTGTGGAATTTTATTGGAATCTGTATTGGGCTGTGTGGAATTTTAGTGGTTCCTGGTCTGGGATGTGTGGAATTTGAATGGTTTCTGTACTGGTCTGTGTGGGATTTACTGGTTTGTGCAATGGGTTGCCTGTTATTTCACTGGTTTCTATACTGGGCTGTCTGGATATTTACTGCATTCTGTCCTGGGCTTTGTGGAATTTTACTGGATCCAGTACTGGGCTGTGTGGAATTTTTCTGGTTTCTGTACAGCGCTGTGTGGAATTTGAATGTTTTCTGTACTGGGCTGTGTGGAATTTTACTGTTTTTCATAATGTGCTGTGTGGAATTTTACTGGATTCTCTACTGGGCTTTTTGGAATTTTACTTGATTCTGTAATTGGCTGTGTGGAATTTGACTGGTTTCTGCACCGGGCTGTGTGTTCTTTGACTGGTTTCTTTCCTGGGCTGTTTGGAATTTTACTGCATTCTGTCCAGGGCTTTGTGGAATTTTACTGGATTCTGTACTGGGTGGTCTTGAATTTGGATGGTTTCTTTACTGGGCTGTGTGGTATTTTACTAGATTCTGCACTGGACTGTGTGGAATTTTATTGGATTCTGTATTGGGCTGTGTGGTATTTTACAGGTTTCTCTACTGGGTTTTGTGGAATTTTACTGGCTTCTGTACTGGTCCTGTGTGGAATTTTACCCGATTCTGTACTGGGCTCAGTGGAATTTTACTGGCTTTTGTACTGGGCTGTGTGGAATTTTACTGGCTTCTGTACTGGGCTGTGTTGAATTTTACTGGCTTCTGTACTGGGCTGTGTGGAATTTAACTGGATTCTCTAATGGTCTGATTGGAATTTAACAGGCTTCCGTACAGGGCTGTGTGGAATTTTACTGGATTCCGTACAGGGATGTGTGGAATTTTACTGATTTCTCTACTGGGCTTTGTGGAATTTTAATGTTTTCCATACTGGGCTATGTTGAATTTTACTGGATTCTGTACTGGGCTTTGTGGAATTTTACTGGATTCTGTCTTGGGCTGTGTGGAATTTTACTTGATGCTGTTCTGGGCTATCTGGTATTTTACTGGATTCTGTACTTGGCTTTGTGGAATTTTAGTGGATTCTGTACTGGGCTTTGTGGAATTTTACTGGATTCTTTCCTGGGCTGTGTGGAATTTTACTGGATTCTGTCCCGGGCTGTGTGGAATTTTACTGGATTCTGTCTTGGTCTGTGTGGATTTTTACTGGATGCTGTTCTTGGCTATCTGGTATTTTACAGGTTTCTGTACAGTGCTTTGTGGAATTTGAACGGTATCCATACTGGGCTGTGTGGAATTTTTCTGGATTCTGTGCTGGGCTGTATGGAATTTTACTGGAATCTGTACAGGGCTGTGTTGAATTTTACTGGTTTCTGTACTGGGCTGTGTGGAATTTTTTTGGATTCTGTACTGGGCTGTGTGGAATTTACTGGATTCTGTACTGGCCTGTGTGGATTTTAACTGGATTCTGAACTGGTCTGTGTGGAATTTTACTGGATTCTGTACTGGGCTGTGTGGAATTTTACTGGATTCTGTACTGTCCTGTGTGGATTTTACTGGATTCGGCACTTTGCTTATTGGATTTTATAGTGGGTTTTGTGGAATTTTACTGTTTTCTGTATTGGGCAGTGTGGAATTTTACTGGATTCTATACTGGGCTGTGTTTAATTTTACTGGTTTCTCAACTGGGCTTTGTGGAATTTTACTGGTTTCTGGGCTGGGTATTTTGGAATTTTGCTGGATTCTGTATTGGGCTGTTTGGAATTTTAATGGGTTCTGTACCGGACAGTGTCGAATGTTACTATATTCTGTTTCGGGCTCTGTTGAATTTTACTGGATTCTGTACTAGGCTATGTGGGATTTTACTAGATTCTGTACTGGGCTGTTTGAAATTTTACTGGATTCTGTACATGGCTATGTGGAATTTTACTGGATTCTGTACTGGGCTATGTGGGATTTTACTGGATTCTGTACTGGGCTGTGTGGAATTTTACTGGATTCTCTACTTGGCTTTGTGGAATTTTACTGGATTCTTTACTTGGCTATGTGGAATTTTACTGGATTCCGTACTGGGCTGTGTGGAATTTTACTGGATTCTGTACTGGGCTGTGTGAAATTTTACTGGTTTCTCTACTGCGCTTTGTGTAATTTTACTGGATTCTGTACTGGGCTGAGTGGAATTTTACAGGGTTCTCTACTTGGCTTTGTGGAATTTTACTGGATGCTGTTCTGGGCTATCTGGTATTTTATTGGATTCTGTACTGGGCTGTGTGGAATTTTTCTGGATTCTGTGCTGGGCTGTGTGGAATTTTACAGGTTTCTGTACTGGGCAGTTTGGAAATTAATTGGATTCTGTACTGGGCAGTGTGGAATTTTTCTGGATTCTGTACTGGGCTGTGTGGAATTTTACTGGTTTCTGTACTTTGCTGTTTGGAATTTTATTGGAATCTGTATTGGGCTGTGTGGAATTTTAGTGGTTCCTGGTCTGGGATGTGTGGAATTTGAATGGTTTCTGTACTGGTCTGTGTGGGATTTTACTGGTTTGTGCACTGGGTTGTCTGTTATTTCACTGGTTTCTATACTGGGCTGTCTGGATATTTACTGCATTCTGTCCTGGGCTTTGTGGATTTTTACTGGATCCTGTACTGGGCTGTGTGGAATTTTACTAGATTCTGTACTGGACATTGTGGAATTTAATTGGATTCTGTATTGGGATGTGTGGAATTTGAATGGTTTCTCTACTGTGCTGTGCGGAATTTTACTGGATTCTGTACTGGGCTCTGTGGAATTTTACTGGATTCTGTACTGGGCTTTGTGGAATTTTTCCGGATTCTGTACTGGGCTGAGTGGATTTTTACTGGATTCTGTACTTGTCTGTGTGGAATTTTTCCGGACTCTGTACTGGGCTGTGTGGAATTTTACTGGATTCTGTACTGGGATGTGTGGAATTTTACTGGCTTCCGTTCTGGTCTGTGTGGAATTTTACTGGATTCTGTACTGGGCTGTGTGGAATTTTACTGGATTCTGTACTGTCCTGTGTGGATTTTACTGGATTCGGTACTTTGCCGTGTGGAATTTTATTGGATTCTCTACTGGGTTGTGTGGAATTTTACTGTTTTGTGTATTGGGCAGTGTGGAATTTAACTGGATTCTGTACTGGGCTGTGTTTAATTTTACTGGTTTCTCGACTGGGCTTTGTGGAATTTTACTGGTTTCTGGGCTGGGTATTGTGGAATTTTGCTGGGTTCTGTACTGGGCTGTTTGGAATTTTAATGAGTTCTCTACTGGACAGTGTCGAATGTTACTGTATTCTGTTTCGGGCTCTGTTGAATTTTATGGATTCTGTACTGGGCTATGTGGGATTTTACTGGATTCTGTACTGGGCTGTTTGGAATTTTATTTGATTCTGTACTGGGCTGTGTAGAATTTGAATGGTTTCTATACTGGGCCTTGTGGAATTGTACTCGATTCTGTGCTGGGCTTTGTCGAATTTGAATGGTTTCCGGACTGGGCTATTGAATTTTACTGGTTTCTCTACTGGGCTTTGTGGAATTTTACTAGATTCTGTAATGGGCTGTGTGGAATTTTACTGGATTCTGTACTGGGCTGTGTGGAATTTTACTGGATTCTGTATTGGGCTGTGTGGAATTCTACTGGTTTCTGTACAGGGCTATGTGGAATTTTACTGGATTCTGTACTGGGCTGTGTGGAATATAACTGGATTCTGTACTGGGCTGTGTGGCATTTAACTGGATTCTGTACTGGGCTGTGTGGAATTTAACTGGATTCTGTACTGTGCTGTGTGGAATTTTACTGGCTTCTGTACTGGGCTGTGTGGAATTTTACTGGATTCTGTACTGGCCTGTGTGTAATTTTACTGGATTCTGTACTGGGCTGTGTGGAATTTTACTGGTTTTGTAATGGGCTGTGTGGAATTTTACCCGTTTCTGTACTGGTCTGTGTGGAATTTTACTGGATTCTCTACTGGGCCATGTGGAATTTTACTGGATTCTGTACTGAGCTGTGTGGAATTTTACTGGGTTCTGTACTGGGCTGTGTGGAACTTAACTGGATTCTGTAGTGGTCTGTGTGGAATTTTATCGGATTCTGTACTGGGCTTTGTGGAATTTTACTGGACCCAGTACTGGGCTGTGTGGAATTTTTCTGGTTTCTGTACAGGGCTGTGTGGAATTTGAATGTTTTCTGTACTGGGCTGTGTGGAATTTTAATGTTTTCCATACTGGCTGTGTGGAATTTTACTGGATTCTCTACTGGGCTTTGTGGAATTTTACTGGTTTCCCTATTAGGCTTTTTGGAATTTTACTTGATTCTGTAATTGGCTGTGTGGAATTTGATTGGTTTCTGCTCTGGGCTGTGTGTTCTTTCACTGGTTTCTTTCCTGGGTTGTTTGAAATTTTACTGCATTCTGTCCAGGGCTTTGTGGAATTTTGCTGGATTCTGTACTGGGTGGTCTTGAATTTGGATGGTTTCTTTACTGGGCTGTGTGGTATTTTACTAGATTCTGCACTGGACAGTGTGGAATTTTATTGGATTCTGTATTGGGCTGTGTGGAATTTTACTGGTTTCTGTACTGGGCTTTATGGAATTTTACTGGAATCTGTACTGGGCTGTGTGGAATTTTATTGGATTCTGTAATGGGCTGTGTTGAATTTTACGGGTTTCAGTACTGGGCTTTGTGGAATTTTACTGGCTTCTGTACTGGTCCTGTGTGGAATTTTACCTGATTCTGTACTGGGCTGAGTGGAATTTTTCTGGTTTCTGTACTGGGCTGAGTGGAATTTTACTGGATTCTGTACTGGGCTGTGTGGAATTTAACTGGATTCTGTACTGGGCTGTGTGTAATTTTAGTGGATTCTGTACTGGTCTGTGTGGAATTTTACCGGATTCTATACTGGGCTGTGTGGAATTTTACTGGCTTCTGTACTGGTCTGTGTGGAATTTTACTGGCTTCTGTACTGGTCTGTGTGGAATCTTACTGTCTTCTGTACTGGTCTGTGTGGAATTTTACTGGCTTCTGTACTGGTCTGTGTGGAATTTTACTGGCTTCTGTACTGGTCTGTGTGGAATTTTACTGGCTTCTGTACTGGTCTGTGTGGAATTTTACTGGCTTCTGTACTGGTCTGTGTGGAATTTTACCAGATTCTATACTGGGCTGTGTGGAATTTTACTGGATTCTTTACTGGGCAGTGTTGGAAATTTACTGGATTATGTACTGGTCTGTGTGGAATTTTACCGGATTCTATACTGGGCTGTGTGGAATTTTACTGGCTTCTGTACTGGGCTGTGTGGAATTTTACTGGCTTCTGTACTGGGCTGTGTGGAAATTTACTGGATTCTGTATCTTCCTTTGTGGATTTTACTGGATTCTGTACTGGGCTGTGTTTAATTTTGCTGGTTTGTCGACTGGGCTTTGTGGAATTTTACTGGTTTCTGGGCTGGGTAATGTGGAATTTTGCTTGATTCTGTGTTGGGCTGTTTGGAATTTTAATGGGTTCTGTACAGGACAGTGTCGAATTTCACGGTATTCTGTTTCGGGCTTTGTTGAATTTTATTGGATTATGTACTGGGCTGTGTGGGATTTTACTGGATTCCGTACTGGGCTGTGTGGATTTTTAGTGACTTTTGTACTGGGCAGTGTGGATTTTAACTGGATTCTGTTCTGGTCTGTGTAGAAATTTACCGGATTCTGTGCTGGGCTGTGTGGACTTTTACTGGATTCTGTACTGGGCCGTGTGGAATTTTACTAGATTCTGTACTGGTGTGTGTGGAATTTTAATGGTTTCCATACTGGGCTGTGTGGCATTTAACTGGATTCTCTACTGGGCTTTGTGGAATTTTACTGGTTTCCATATTAGGCTTTTTGGAATTTTACTTGATTCTGTAATTGGCTGTGTGGAATTTGACTGGTTTCTGCACCGGGCTGTGTGTTCTTTCACTGGTTTCTTTCCTGGGCTGTTTGGAATTTTATTGCATTCTGTCCAGCGCTTTGTGGAATTTTACTGGATTCTGTACTGGGTGGTCTTGAATTTGGATGGTTTCTGTACTGGGCTGTGTTGTATTTTACTAGATTCTGCACTGGACAGTGAGGAATTTTATTGGATTCTGTATTGGGCTGTGTGGAATTTTACTGGTTTCTCTGCTGGGCTTTGTGGAATTTTACTGGAATCTGTACTGGGCTGTGTGGAATTTTATTGGATTCTGTATTGGGCTGTGTGGAATTTTACTGGTTTCTGTACTGGTCTATGTGGAATTTTACTGGATTCTGTACTGGTCTGTGTGGAATTTAACTGGATTCTGTACTGGTCTGTTTGGAATTTTACTGGATTCTGTACTGGTCTGTGTGGAATTTAACTGGATTCTGTACTGGGCTGTGTGGAATTTTACTGGTTTCTGTACTGGGCTCTGTGGAATTTTATTGGTTTCTGTACTGGGCTATGTGGAATTTTACAGGATTCTGCACTGGGCTGTGTTGAATTTTACTGGTTTCTCTTCTGGTCTGTGTGGAATTTTATTGAATTCTGTACTGGGCTGTGTGGAATATTACTGGATTCTGTACTGGGCTGTGTGGAATTTAACTGGATTCTGTACTGGGCTGTGTGGAATTTTACTGGTTTCTGTACTGGGCTGTGTGGAATTTTATTGGATTCTGTACTGGGCTGTGTGGAATTTTACAGGATTCTGCACTGGGCTGTGTTGAATTTTACTGGTTTCTCTTCTGGTCTGTGTGGAATTTTATTGAATTCTGTACTGGACTGTGTGGAATATTACTGGATTCTGTACTGGGCAGTGAGGAATTTTAATGGATTCTGTACTGGGCTATCTGGTATTTTACTGGTTTCTCTACTGGGGCAGTGTGGAATTTTACTCGATTCTCTACTGGGCTTTGTGGAATTTTACTGGATTCCATACTGGGCTGTGTGGAATTTAACTGGATTCTGTCCTGGGCTGTGTGGAATTTTACTGGATTCTGTACTTGGCTATCTGGAATTTTACTGGATTCTGTACTGGTCCGTGTGGAATTTTACTGAATTCTGTACTGGGCTGTGTGGAATTTTATTGGTTTCTGTACTGGACTGTGTGGAACTTAACTTGATTCAGTACTTTGCTGTGTGAAATTTTACTGGATTCTGTCCTGGGCTGTGTGGAATTTTACTAGATTCTGTCTTGGGCTGTGTGGAATTTTACTGGATTCTGTTCTGGGGTATGTGGAATTTTACTGGATTCGGTTCTTGGCTGTGTTTAATTTTAATGACTCATCAAGTGTGATGTTCTTAATATTAAGGGAAAGTCTTATTTTCAAAATTTTCCTTTTTTGTTTTCTCACAGAAAGCGTGACGGAAGTTAAAACAGACATCTACGTTACTAGCTTCGGGCCAGTGTCTGACACAGATATGGTGAGTGGGCGAGACGGTATATTGTGGGTTTCAGTTTCCTTTTGGACTGGGGATTGAGAAGATGGGTGTCTGCAAATCACTGGACAGAGTGAGGGGAGAATGACAAAATAGGGGCTGTTCATCCACCATCTTAAACATTCCCTCCCTCCACTACCAACGCACAGTAACAGCAGTGTTTACCATCTACAAGATGCACTGCAGGAATTCACCAAGCCTCCTTCGGCAGCACCTTCCAAACCACAGCCACTGCCATCTAGAAGGACAAGGGCTGCAGATACATGGGAACACCACCACCTGGAAGTTCCCCTCCGAGTCACTCACCATCCTGACTTGGAAATGTATCGCCGATCCTTCACAGTCGCTGGGTCAAAATCCTGGAACTCCCTCCCTAAAAGCACTGTGGGCGTACATGTAACACATGGACAGCAACGGTTCAAGAAGGCAGCTCACCATCACCTTCTCAAAGGCAAACAGGGATAATAAATGCTGGCTGAGCCAGTGACAGCCACATCCCATGAGTGAATAATGAACTGGTTTAGGAGCTGTTTTTTTAATGCTCAGGTTCAAGTTGGAGGTGATTTGCTCATTTTCATCACATGACTAGAATTCAAACATTATAAATGATTAAAAGCAATATAGAAATTGAGTGAGATGATTTCATGGTTATACCATTAAAATTTGCTCTGAAAAGAGAAGTTGTTACCTTAAAATAGCTCCTTAGAAGAACAGGTAGCCTCAACATTTCGGACAGTGTACTCTGCCTATCATCTAGAGGAATGACTGGAACAGGTTAGAGAGGTGGTTACATGTAGTGGAAGATGGGAATATGGGATCTTGCTCCCATCCTGAGTATGCTGTCTAAAATGTTGAGGCCTACTAGTTCTTCTAAGGAACTATTTTAAGGTAATAACTGCTCTTTTCATAGCAAATTTTACCTGGTGTGATGGTAAAATTGTCTTACTCAATATTACCACTCTCACCATGAAAAACTTCCATTTTTAACATAGAAATCATTACAGAATCTCAGACATTTATGGCCCATCATGTCTGTGTTGGCTGAAAGAGTTATTCAGTTTGATTCTACTTTCCAGCTTTTGATCCCTAGCAACGTGAGTTATAGCATTTCAAATATGTTTCAAAGTACTTTTTAACGTGTTGACGGTTTCTGCCTCCACCACCATTTCAGGCACTGAGTTCCACACTGTCTTCACCCTCTTGGAAAAAAATTACTCAAATTCTTCAGGCCTCGCAACGCTCTCGTAAATTTCCTCCATACCCTCTTTAGTGTGGTCACATCCTTCCTACAACATCGTGACCACAGCTGTAGTACTCTAGCAAATGCTTTATACAGTTCTAGGATCACCTCCCTCTACTCTTATATTCTATACTTCAACTACCAAAAAACATCTTGAGAGTCACCTTATCTATTCATCCTGTCATCTTAAGGGATCTGTGGACATGCACTCCAAGATCCCTCTGTTCCTCTACACCTCTCAGTATCCTACCATTTATTGATATTCTCTTTCCTTGTTTGCCCTCCCCAAATATATTATCTCACACTTCTCTGGATTGAAGTCCATTTGTCACGCTCTGTCCATCTGACCAGTCCTTTCATATTTTCCTGCAGTCCCCAGCTATTTTATTCATGATTGACCACATGGCCAATTTATGTATCTTCTGCAAACTTCTTAGAGCATGTCTCCTACATTTAGGTCTAAATCATCGATATATACCACAGACTGCAAAGGACCCAGTTCTGAGCCCTGCAGAACCCCACTAGAAACAGCCTGCTGTTTGTAAATACACCCGTCAACCATAACCTTTGCTTCCGGCTCTTGAGTCAACTTTGTACCCAACTTTCACTTTGCCTTGAATCCCTGAGTTTATAATTTTCTGACCACTCTGCCAGATGGGACCTTGTGAACAGCCTTGTTAAAATACATATAGACTACATCAAATACGCTGCCCTCATTGAATATCCTTGTTACTTCATCAAAAAATTCAATCAAGTTAGCCGACCAAGACCTTGCCTTAACAAATGCATGCTGACTGTTCATGATTAATCTGTGCCATATACCACGTACCACACAGGATGAGTAATGAGAAACAGACACACATTGCTGACTTCTACAGTCCATCAGCTGGCTATGTTTGCTATCAAGTCAACTCAGACTCTTAGGTCTGTCAATTTCATGCTGAGTTATTCTAGTGCTCTTTATGAATTGCAAGTGTTACATATGTTATCCTTCTACATACAAATGTGGCTGCCTTATTTTGTTATTCTGGGACAGCTTTTTGAACTGAGTTATATTTGTGGATTTTGTATTAAAATTAAGTAAAGCTTCACAGGGTTAAAAGAGAGGCCACAGACTGACAGAATGGAAAGATTGAAAGTGTTTCAATCACAGCGGGTCTAACTATTACAACCAGTGTTGTGCTATTATGTTATTAGATATTGGGCATTACAGGCAAACTCCAGGGCATAAGATCCTCAGACCACTTATTGAAGTTTACCCAAGAATATATCTGAGGCAGACTCAATATTTATAAATTGATAACATTGATGGCAGGTGATTGAAGCTTTCACAGTGTGAAGCACTGGGAAATAAGGGAATTAGAGCCTTGGATTGTACAGCACAAAGCACAGAATATTGGCGTTTGCAGGTTATGATAGTGACTTTGTACTTTGTCAATCTCTAGCTCAGATTCTGAACACCATATTATAGGAAGACCATTAGGGCACTAAGCTAGAAAAGTATATGGCTCACCTGCCTGGTAGCTGGCAGCTCAACAGCAAATACAAGGAGGGCTGCAGCACGGGAGCTTTTACATTCAGCTTTAGTCTCTCAGGCTATTAAACATTCCATGTAATGGTGATACCAGCATGCCAGAGCATGTGTGAGACCTGTTCCGCACAACATATCACATTTGCACATGCATATACTTGTATCCCAAGATCTTGCCATACGTGACATCTGATACAAGCCAATTCTGCTTCCAGGCTATCTCGTCAAAGGATAAGGGTGTCTGGAAGCCTTTGTTTATTTCCAGCTGCTGTCATGGACAGAATTTATGGTCTGAATTTTTCCCACATTGGGCGGGCTCGGCGGGAGCGATTGCGGAGCCGACTGCCACCTGCGATTGGCTTCGCATCGCCATTTTACGTGGGTGGGCCAATTAAGAGTAATATGCTGAGCGCTACCTGTGCGGGCAGGGGGAGGAGGGAGAGTTGGGGCCAGCACTCTTCCATGTCACATGAGATGGGACATGTTTTTATTTTCCAGAAAAGCTTTTTATTTAACTCGTCATCACACATCATTTTACACTCTGGTGTGTCGGGCCCACCCCTGCACGCTGACTGTGAAATCCTGGCCTTTCTCTGCCTATGATCAGTATGTTTGTATGTACAAGGTGAGTGTTTTCTTACCCTCAAAGTGAGTGTCCCAATTAAGTAATTGCAATGGCAAGCTTTGTGTATGTTTAGAAATATTTTTATAATCATCCACTTACCCCAAAATAATGTAATATTTCACTGACTTGTCTCACGTACACCCTCACCTATACAAGTATTAGATACAGATGAAGTTAATATACTGTTACAGCTTACACTTATCTCAATCTCTTTTGTGACAGGCCTGTAGCTTCTGAGATAAAGTTGGTGATTTAGTTGAAGTGAAGGTCTTGTAAAGTGAAGGATTTTCAGAAGCTGTGAGGTCTCTTAGAAATTTGACGACAAGAGATTGGTTCCCAGGTGAACTTTAACTGGAACAGTTTGGGGGAATCCTTGTATCTCTTTTGGGATCTCCCACTTTAAAGGTATTGACTGCTTGGGTGACTTGCAGTGAGTTTGTTGGTTTTTGGGGGACTCTCTGTCTACAAGCAGGTTCCTGCTGGTTTAAAAGATAGTCAACAAAATGGTTCCCTCATCATGTGACTTCCACAAGTTCAACGCCCTTTCTTTCAAACAAAGGGTGGTTTGTATGTTGGTTCTAATTATTCTGTGTTGTTGCTTGAGAGTCTGAGACAGCCACTGTCTTTATATTTGAGTGACCCATTCAATTGATAATATTCTTTGAATTAGTTTCATGAAAAGGCCTTGATTCAACATCAGTCTGGAATGTTCCTTTTGTTCCCTCTTGAGAGAAGGGAATGGTTTCAATCACCAAACAAAGTCAGGTGATCCTTGGGTGGCTATGTTTTGCAGCCTTTTGGTGGTCAGTTTTAAAATATAAAAAATAATTTGAAGTTCAGAATATATTGGGGCATGCCACTGCATAGATCCAATATCGCTGGCAGCATTGAGCAGGGCTCCTTTGAAAAATACAATTTGATTATCCCATTAAACACTTCAGGAGTGCTTGAAGATCAACTCGTATTATGTATCTCTTCAATTTCAATTGAAGGAACAAATAATCTCCAGACTTGGCAGTTTTCCTTTTAGACAGAAAGTCTGCAATAACTTTCGGGTGTAACTCCCAAATCTCTTCCCTACGCGTACTCAGGCTTGGAAGATAACTTTGAATGATGACCTTGAATGAATTATAGCCAAGCCCTAGAGGACGCTATGCTTTTGTCAAGCTTGTCACCATGCTGTGCTGTTTGATGATTCTTAACAGCCTGGGTCTCCTACTTGTACCAACAGCTTCCCAGTGAAGGTGGGGGGCTCATTAACTCTCCTGAGCCACTCTTATCTCAGAGACAAGCTCTCGATATTCCTTCATCACCATTGATGTGGTCGCAAGAACTATGGTTGCCTGTTCTTACAAAAAAAACCCAAGAAACAGAAAAACTACTGTTGAGAAACCTCTTCTTAAGGCCCAATCAGTTAATTGTTTAACATACATTTGTCAAATCCTGATTTCTTTCTGTTACTGTTAAATTTTTACTTTATTAAGAATGCCTGATGTATTTTCACTAAGCAACAGCTTTGACATTGCTGAAAGTAAATATATGATCAGGGTTAATCTTATCCCAGAAAAATAAAAATCAGCAGCCTGTGCAAGGGCTTAAATTGTTTGTGTTGCGATGGATTATTTTTGTGCCTGTGTGTATTTGTAAGTTTGTACCTGTTGGGAGGGGGTTTGCGGCTGGGGGTGTGACCCTTTGTTGACCGGAGATTGTAGCACTGTAACATTCCTAGCTTTGATATGTTTGATTCTACTCAGGAACAAGGGCAGCATCCTGCTGTGAGATGTTAATAGGCCAGTTCAAGGGACAGTGAACAACAGCTAGTGAACAATTAGATGGGTGCAGACAAAGAGACTCTATGCAGCTGAAATGCTGACGTTAGCTGTGTTGCTGAGGGGCTGGGGCTCGGAGAAGCCCCTTGCTGCTAGGAATTGGGGCTCAAGGAAGCCCTGAAGCAGCCACTGGTAGCAATGTGGCTGAGAAGCTGGGACCATGTCTAGGTTTAGATGCTGGAGAGACCAATGCAGGGGGTACAATCTCAGCGGGAGATCAGCTCAGCTGGAAAAGAGATCAAGCAAGCTGGACCTGGAAACAGATTTAAGAACGATCTAAAATAGTGTGCATTTTGGGTGAGGCTATAATCGTGGAACTCCGATAGAGTAGAGCTGCTGTCGGCCTATGGATGCCTGAAAGAGTGCACTTTGACAGCTGAGGATTCCCTCCCCGCCCCCCGCCCCCGCCCCCACCGCTGCACAGGAAGCGCATAGCATTTCCTATTGGGGATGCCGCTGGGCGGGCATTAATTGGCCCACCCACTCAAAATGGCGGCGAGCCCCGTTTTGGCGGCGGGGGTCAGCTGTTCGCCCGCCGCCAAGCCGGTGGGGCCCGCACGCCCACCAAGGGCAAAATTCTGCCCTTAAAGAAAGTTTGCTACCCAAAAAAGAACCAAACTCCATTTTAATTTCTTTCTCCAAAGTTTTTGTGTCTTTAACAGTGATCCTAAGAATTTAGTGAATTTGCTGCCATCAGTTTCCTTAAAATTAAAATTACACAATGATCCGAAAACAATTAAATTGTGGCAAATACATTTCAGCTCCAGCTTGACTTCCAGTTTTCCACAAATGAGCCATGAAGGCACAGCACTTTTACCAGCTTTTTTAAAGATTTGATAAGCTGTTAATCATTGGGAACATGGCACTTCCCATCAGGAAGATGGAGTTTCAGATTTCTCATCACATTTTTAAAGAAAGGTTTTCCTCTGAGCCTTGGATGTACAAATGCCTCACATTAAACAATTTAAAAAAAAAAATCATTTATTCCTGTTTAGTGGTTGAGAGGTGTCAAATGCTCCTTACATTATGTACTCTTTGGCATGTCTCTAGAATGTTGCTAGAAAGCTGATAGTAAATCCTCAGTTGATTCCTGCTTTTCACTCCTGTCAGTTTTGTTCTCCGCATGGTCAATCATAAGATGAAAGAGTGCTGGCATCTTCTTGTTGCCGATCGTATACCAGTACAACCAAATCCCTTGTACTGATCGGCCTGTTTAGGTTGGAAACTCAGCACGACTTCAGTTGGATTATTACACTCAATATTCAGTTTTGTTCCTGTTCCAATCTCAGGTCCATTATTGGAGATTGTCCGTGTAATTTATCATAATCAGAATTTCACTTTGACCATAATGAGAGTCTGGTTTCCACAATTCAATAGGTTAGTTAAGCTTAACAACTCTAATATAATTCAGACTAATAGCTTAAACAAACTGAATACAGAAGGGATAAAATTATACAAATGCTGCATACTTACAATAAAAGGAGTAAATTGCCATTTTTCTTCTTAGGCATTCTTTGGGTGCCTTTCCAAATGACTATAAGTACTAACACATAGCTGAAGAAAAATTTGGCTTTCTACCACTCTCACACAATAGGGGTATAAAACCTGCAGATTGAGAAAGGGCAGGGGAGCTCCCTATGGGAAACATTCATCAACACAGAGGCTTTGTTCTTTCATGGACAGAAATAGAACCTGTAGGTTTTGCTTGGAGCATTTTCTCAACATCTTATACTTGTGAATATAATATAATATACTAAATATAATAAAAATATATAATAAAGCATGCCAAGGCAATTCACAGGAGCTAAGTTTGACACCGAGTCATGTAAGGAAATATTGCAGCAAGTGACTGAAAGCTTGGCCAATGACGTTTGTTTTAAGCAGCATCTAGAAGGAGGTACAGAAATGGAGAAGTTTGGGGAGAGAATCCCAGAGCTTAAGGTCTCAGCAGCTGAAGACACAACCATCTATGGTGCTACGATTAAAATCGGGGACGCTCGAGAAGCCGGATTTAGAGGAACGCAGATATCTCAGAGGGATGTGGGACTGGGGAGATTATAGGGGCAAATTTTTCCTATGGCGGGCGGGCTGGGCGCGAGCAGGCGGGGATGGGCGCGCAGCTGATCACCGCCCGCGGTAGGGTACGCGCCACCATTTTTCATGGGCAGGCCAATTAAGGCCTGCCCAGCGTAACGCACGGCTCGTATTGCTCACTACCTGTGCAGACGGGGGGGAGAAGGGAGAGTCAGGGCCTGTGCTCTGTCACGCATGTGCACAAGAGAGTGCAGCAATCTCCCTGAGGCACGGAGCTGCCTCGGGGAGATTAAGTAGGTAATAAAACTTTGTAATAAATAAACCAAAAAATTATTTAAACATGTCCCCTCATGTGTCAGTGTCGCATGAGTTGGGACATGTTTGTGAAGTTGAGAAAATTTATTTATTTATTTTATAAAAGCTTCAAGAAACATCATCCCGCCTGTGGATGAGGTTTCCTGAAAAATGCGAAGGCCGCCAACCTTAACGTTGGGCCGGCAACGTTGATAACAACTTTAATTACTTTTTAAATGGCCTTAATAGGCACACAGCCGCCTCCGGCGCGCGCTTGCTGAATGAAATGTCGAAATGAGGCGCGATGACATCAGGACGCCCGCCCGACATCATCATGCGTCAATTTATGCATCAGCGTGTCGGACCCACCCCCGAACGCCAAAGGCAATATTCTGCCCATAGCGAGATAGGGAGGGATGAGGTGATGGAGAAATTTATGAACAAGGATGAAGATTTTAATATCAAGACATTGTTTGAACAGAGCCAAATGTAGGTCAGAGAGGGGATGGCTAATAGGAGGACAGGACTTGCTATGAGTTAGGATAAAGGCAGCAGAGTGTTGGATGAATTCCAGTTTACGGAGGGAAGAATGTGTATAGGCAGCGGGAGGGCATTAGTATCGTCCGGTCTCAGGTGGCAGGGGAATGAAGGAAAGTTTCTGAAGCAGCTGAGCTGAGGCAGATAATTATAAGCAGGTGGAAACAGGCAGTTTAGGGGTAGAGCAGACATGTGGTCAGAAGCGCATCTTGTGGTCAAATATGACAAAAATGTTACAAACGTTCTGCTCCAGCTTCAGAGATTTGACAGAGGGAGGCATAGAATCAATGGATTGGGAACACAGTATGGGGTAGGGACTGAAGGAAAAGGTTATCATCATCCAATTATTTAGTTCGATGAAATTTCCAGTAATTTGTTGGAAACGCAGACTGAGAGAGACAGTGGAAACGCAGACTGATAGACAAAGTGGAAAAGCAGGCTGAGAGAGACAGTGCAAACAAAAACTGAGAGAGTAAGTGGAAAAGGAGACAGAAAAAGACAGTAGAAAAGCAGACTGAGAGAGACATTGGAAAAGTAGTTTCATAGAGGCAGTGGAAAAGCAGTTTGATAGAGACAGTGGAAAAGCAGTTTGATAGAGACAGTGGAAAAGCAGTTTGATAGAGACAGTGGAAAAGCAGATTGATAGAGACAGTGGAAAAGCAGTTTGACAGAGACAGTGGAAAAGCAGATTGATAGAGACAGTGGAAAAGCAGATTGATAGAGACAGTGGAAAAGCAGTTTGACAGAGACAGTGGAAAAGCAGATTGACAGAGACAGTGGAAAAGCAGTTTGATAGAGACAGTGGAAAAGGAGTTTGATAAAAACAGTGGAAAAGCAGTATGATAGAGACAGTGGAAAAGCAGTTTGATTGAGACAGTGGAAAAGCAGATTGATAGAGACAGTGGAAAAGCAGTTTGATAGAGACAGTGGAAAAGCAGTTTGACAGAGACAGTGGAAAAGAAGTTTGATAGAGACAGTGGAAAAGCAGTTTGACAGAGACAGTGGAAAAGCAGATTGATAGAGACAGTGGAAAAGCAGTTTGATAGAGACAGTGGAAAAGCAGTTTGACAGAGACAGTGGAAAAGCAGTTTGACAGAGACAGTGGAAAAGCAGTTTGATCGAGACAGTGGAAAAGCAGTTTGACAGAGACAGTGGAAAAGCAGTTTGATAGAGACAGTGGAACAGCAGATTGATAGAGACAGTGGAAAAGCAGTTTGACAGAGACAGTGGAAAAGCAGTTTGATAGAGACAGCGGAAAAGCAGTTTAATAGAGGCATGGAAAAGCAGTTTGATAGAGACAGTGGGAGAGCAGTTTGATCGAGACAGTGGAAAAGCAGTTTGATAGAGACAGTGGAAAAGCAGTTTGAAAGATACAGTGGAAAAGCAGTTTGAAAGATACAGTGGAAAAGCAGTTTGATTGAGACAGTGGAAAAGCAGTTTGATAGAGACAGTGGAAAAGCAGTTTGATAGAGACAGCGGAAAAGCAGTTTGATAGATACAGTGGAAAAGCAGTTTGATAGAGACAGTGGAAAAGAAGTTTGAAAGATACAGTGGAAAAGCAGTTTGATAGAGACAGTGGGAAAGCAGTTTTATATAGACAGTGGAAAAGCAGTTTGAGACAGTGGAAAAGCAGTTTGATAGAGACAGTGGAAAAGCAGTTTGATAGAGACAGCGGAAAAGAAGTTTGATAGAGGCAGTGGAAAAGCAGTTTGATAGAGACAGTGGGAAAGCAGTTTGATAGAGACAGTGGAAAAGCAGTTTGATAGAGACAGTGGAAAATTAGTTTGAAAGATACAGTGGAAAAGCAGTTTGATAGAGACAGTGGAAAAGCAGTTTGATAGAGACAGCGGAAAAGCAGTTTGATAGATACAGTGGAAAAGCAGTTTGATAGAGACAGTGGAAAAGCAGTTTGATAGAGACAGTGGAAAGCAGTTGTATAGAGACAGTGGAAAAGCAGTTTGAAAGAAACAGTGGAAAAGCAGTTTGATAGAGACAGTGGAAAAGCAGTTTGATAGAGACAGTTTAAAAGCAGTTTGATAGAGACAGTGGAAAAGCAGTTTGATAGAGACAGTGGAAAAGCAGTTTGATTGAGACAGTGGAAAAGCAGTTTGATTGAGACAGTGGAAAAGCAGTTTGATAGAGACAGTGGAAAAGCATTTTGATAGAGACAGTGGAAAAGCAGTTTGATTGAGACAGTGGAAAAGCAGTTTGATTGAGACAGTGGAAAAGCAGTTTGAAAGATACCGTGGAAAAGCAGTTTGATAGAGACAGTGGAAAGGCAGTTTGATAGAGACAGTGGAAAAGCAGTTTGATTGAGACAGTGGAAAAGCAGTTTGATAGAGACAGTGGAAAAGCAGTTTGATTGAGACAGTGGAAAAGCAGTTTGATTGAGACTGTGGAAAAGCAGTTTGATTGAGACAGTGGAAAAGCAGTTTGATAGAGACAGTGGAAAAGCAGTTTGAAAGATACAGTGGAAAAGCAGTTTGATTGAGACAGTGGAAAAGCAGTTTGATAGAGACAGTGGAAAAGCAGTTTGATAGAGACAGTGGAAAAGCAGTTTGATTGAGACAGTGGAAAAGCAGTTTGATTGAGACAGCGGAAAAGCAGTTTGATTGAGACAGTGGAAAAGCAGTTTGATAGAGACAGTGGAAAAGCAGTTTGATAGAGACAGCGGAAAAGAAGTTTGATAGAGGCAGCGGAAAAGCAGTTTGATAGAGACAGTGGGAAAGCAGTTTGATAGAGACAGTGGAAAAGCAGTTTGATAGAGACAGTGGAAAAGTAGTTTGAAAGATACAGTGGAAAAGCAGTTTGATAGAGACAGTGGAAAAGCAGTTTGATAGAGACAGCGGAAAAGCAGTTTGATAGATACAGTGGAAAAGCAGTTTGATAGAGACAGTGGAAAAGCAGTTTGATAGAGACAGTGGAAAGCAGTTGTATAGAGACAGTGGAAAAGCAGTTTGAAAGATACAGTGGAAAAGCAGTTTGATAGAGACAGTGGAAAAGCAGTTTGATAGAGACAGTTTAAAAGCAGTTTGATAGAGACAGTGGAAAAGCAGTTTGATAGAGACAGTGGAAAAGCAGTTTGATTGAGACAGTGGAAAAGCAGTTTGATTGAGACAGTGGAAAAGCAGTTTGATAGAGACAGTGGAAAAGCAGTTTGATAGAGACAGTGGAAAAGCAGTTTGATTGAGACAGTGGAAAAGCAGTTTGATTGAGACAGTGGAAAAGCAGTTTGAAAGATACCGTGGAAAAGCAGTTTGATAGAGACAGTGGAAAAGCAGTTTGATAGAGACAGTGGAAAAGCAGTTTGATTGAGACAGTGGAAAAGCAGTTTGATAGAGACAGTGGAAAAGCAGTTTGATTGAGACAGTGGAAATGCAGTTTGATTGAGACTGTGGAAAAGCAGTTTGATTGAGACAGTGGAAAAGCAGTTTGATAGAGACAGTGGAAAAGCAGTTTGAAAGATACAGTGGAAAAGCAGTTTGATTGAGACAGTGGAAAAGCAGTTTGATAGAGACAGTGGAAAAGCAGTTTGATAGAGACAGTGGAAAAGCAGTTTGATAGAGACACTGGAAAAGCAGTTTGATTGAGACAGCGGAAAAGCAGTTTGATTGAGACAGTGGAAAAGCAGTTTGATAGAGACAGTGGAAAAGCAGTTTGATAGAGACAGCGGAAAAGCAGTTAGAGGCAGTGGAAAACCAGTTTGATAGAGACAGTGGGAAAGCAGTTTGATAGAGACAGTGGAAAAGCAGTTTGATAGAGACAGTGGAAAAGCAGTTTGATAGAGACAGTGGAAAAGCAGTTTGATTGAGACAGTGGAAAAGCAGTTTGATTGAGACAGTGGAAAAGCAGTTTGAAAGATACCGTGGAAAAGCAGTTTGATAGAGACAGTGGAAAGGCAGTTTGATAGAGACAGTGGAAAAGCAGTTTGATTGAGACAGTGGAAAAGCAGTTTGATAGAGACAGTGGAAAAGCAGTTTGATTGAGACAGTGGAAAAGCAGTTTGATTGAGACTGTGGAAAAGCAGTTTGATTGAGACAGTGGAAAAGCAGTTTGATAGAGACAGTGGAAAAGCAGTTTGAAAGATACAGTGGAAAAGCAGTTTGATTGAGACAGTGGAAAAGCAGTTTGATAGAGACAGTGGAAAAGCAGTTTGATAGAGACAGTGGAAAAGCAGTTTGATTGAGACAGTGGAAAAGCAGTTTGATTGAGACAGCGGAAAAGCAGTTTGATTGAGACAGTGGAAAAGCAGTTTGATAGAGACAGTGGAAAAGCAGTTTGATAGAGACAGCGGAAAAGAAGTTTGATAGAGGCAGCGGAAAAGCAGTTTGATAGAGACAGTGGGAAAGCAGTTTGATAGAGACAGTGGAAAAGCAGTTTGATAGAGACAGTGGAAAAGTAGTTTGAAAGATACAGTGGAAAAGCAGTTTGATAGAGACAGTGGAAAAGCAGTTTGATAGAGACAGCGGAAAAGCAGTTTGATAGATACAGTGGAAAAGCAGTTTGATAGAGACAGTGGAAAAGCAGTTTGATAGAGACAGTGGAAAGCAGTTGTATAGAGACAGTGGAAAAGCAGTTTGAAAGATACAGTGGAAAAGCAGTTTGATAGAGACAGTGGAAAAGCAGTTTGATAGAGACAGTTTAAAAGCAGTTTGATAGAGACAGTGGAAAAGCAGTTTGATAGAGACAGTGGAAAAGCAGTTTGATTGAGACAGTGGAAAAGCAGTTTGATTGAGACAGTGGAAAAGCAGTTTGATAGAGACAGTGGAAAAGCAGTTTGATAGAGACAGTGGAAAAGCAGTTTGATTGAGACAGTGGAAAAGCAGTTTGATTGAGACAGTGGAAAAGCAGTTTGAAAGATACCGTGGAAAAGCAGTTTGATAGAGACAGTGGAAAAGCAGTTTGATAGAGACAGTGGAAAAGCAGTTTGATTGAGACAGTGGAAAAGCAGTTTGATAGAGACAGTGGAAAAGCAGTTTGATTGAGACAGTGGAAATGCAGTTTGATTGAGACTGTGGAAAAGCAGTTTGATTGAGACAGTGGAAAAGCAGTTTGATAGAGACAGTGGAAAAGCAGTTTGAAAGATACAGTGGAAAAGCAGTTTGATTGAGACAGTGGAAAAGCAGTTTGATAGAGACAGTGGAAAAGCAGTTTGATAGAGACAGTGGAAAAGCAGTTTGATAGAGACACTGGAAAAGCAGTTTGATTGAGACAGCGGAAAAGCAGTTTGATTGAGACAGTGGAAAAGCAGTTTGATAGAGACAGTGGAAAAGCAGTTTGATAGAGACAGCGGAAAAGCAGTTAGAGGCAGTGGAAAACCAGTTTGATAGAGACAGTGGGAAAGCAGTTTGATAGAGACAGTGGAAAAGGAGTTTGAAAGATACAGTGGAAAAGCAGTTTGAAAGATACAGTGGAAAAGCAGTTTGAGACAGTGGAAAAGCAGTTTGATAGAGACATTGGAAAAGCAGTTTGATAGAGACAGCGGAAAAGCAGTTTGATAGATACAGCGGAAAAGCAGTTTGATAGAGACAGTGGAAAAGCAGTTTGATAGAGACAGTGGAAAGCAGTTTGATAGAGACAGTGGAAAAGCAGTTTGAAAGATACAGTGGAAAAGCAGTTTGATAGAGACAGTGGAAAAGCAGTTTGATAGAGACAGTTTAAAAGCAGTTTGATAGAGACAGTGGAAAAGCAGTTTGATAGAGACAGTGGAAAAGCAGTTTGATTGAGACAGTGGAAAAGCAGTTTGATTGAGACAGTGGAAAAGCAGTTTGATTGAGACAGTGGAAAAGCAGTTTGATAGAGACAGTGGAAAAGCAGTTTGAAAGATACAGTGGAAAAGCAGTTTGATTGAGACAGTGGAAAAGCAGTTTGATAGAGACAGTGGAAAAGCAGTTTGATAGAGACAGTGGAAAAGCAGTTTGATAGGGACAGTGGAAAAGCAGTTTGATAGAGACAGTGGAAAAACAGTTTGATTGAGACAGTGGAAAAGCAGTTTGATTGAGACTGTGGAAAAGCAGTTTGATTGAGACAGTGGAAAAACAGTTTGATTGAGACAGTGGAAAAGCAGTTTGATAGAGACAGTGTAAAAGCAGTTTGAAAGATACAGTGGAAAAGCAGTTTGATTGAGACAGTGGAAAAGCAGTTTGATTGAGACAGTGGAAAAGCAGTTTGATAGAGACAGTGGGAAAGAAGACTGATAGAGACAGTGGATTAGCAGGATGAGAGAGAATGGAAAACCAGTATGTAAAAGACAGTGGAGAATCAGTTTGATAGAGAAAGGGGAAAAGCAGTTTGATAGAGAGAGTGGAAAAGCCGCCTGATAGAGATGGAGGAAAAGCAGTTTTATGGAGACAGTGGAAAAGCAGTTTGATAGAGACATTGGGAAAGCAGTTTGATAGAGACAGTGGAAAAGCAGTTTGATAGGGACAGTGGGAAAGCAGACTGATAGAGACGGAGGAAAAGCAGTTTTATGGAGACAGTGGAAAAGCAGTTTGATAGAGACAGTGGGAAAGCAGTTTGATAGAGACAGTGGGAAAGCAGTTTGATAGAGACAGTGGGAAAGCAGTTTGATAGAGACAGTGGAAAAGCAGATTGATAGGGTCAGTGGAAAATCAGACTGATAGAGATAGTGGATTTACAGGCTGAGAGAGACAGTGGAAACGCAATTTGATAGAGACAGTGGAAAAGCAGTCTGTAAAAGACAGTGGAGAATCAGTTCGATAGAGGCGGCGCAAACGCAGTTCGACAGAGACAGCGGAAAAGCAGAGTGATAGAGACAGTGGAAAACAGAAAGACAGAGACAGTGGAAAAGCAGTTTGGAACAGGCAGTGTAAAAGCAGATTGACAGAGCCATTGGAAAAGCAGTTTGAAAGAGACAGTGGAAAAGCTGTTAGATAGAGACAGTGGAAAAGCAATTTGATAGAGACAGTGGAAAAGCAGTTTGATAGAGACAGTGGAAAAGCAGTTTGAAAGAGACAGTGGAAAAGCTGTTAGATAGAGACAGTGGAAAAGCAGTTTGATAGAGACAGTGTAAAAGCAGTTTGATAGAGACAGTGGAAAAGCAGTTTGAAAGAGACAGTGGAAAAGCTGTTAGATAGAGACAGTGGAAAAGCAGTTTGATAGAGACAGTGGAAAAGCTGTTAGATAGAGACAGTGGGAAAGCAGTTTGATAGAGACAGTGGAAAAGCAGTTTGATAGAGACAGTGGAAAAGCAGATTGACAGAGCCAATGGAAAAGCAGTTTGAAAGAGACAGTGGAAAAGCTGTTAGATAGAGACAGTGGAAAAGCAGTTTGATAGAGACAGTGGAAAAGAAGTTTGACAGAGACAGTGGAAAAGCAGTTTGATAGATGCAGTGGAAAAGCAGTTTGATAGAGACAGTGGAAAAGCAGTTTGATAGAGACAGTGGAAAAGCAGTTTGATACAGACAGTGGAAAAGCAGTTTGAAAGAGACAGTGGAAAAGCTGTTAGATAGAGACAGTGGAAAAGCTGTTAGATAGAGACAGTGGAAAAGCAGTTTGAAAGAGACAGTGGAAAAGCTGTTAGATAGAGACTGTGGAAAAGCAGTTTGATAGAGAGAGTGGAAAAGCAGTTTGACAGAGACAGTGGAAAAGCAGTTTGACAGAGAGAGTGGAAAAGCAGTTTGATAGAGAGAGTGGAAAAGCAGTTTGACAGAGACAGTGGAAAAGCAGTTTGATAGAGACAGTGGAAAAGCAGTTTGATAGAGACAGTTTAAAAGCAGTTTGATAGAGAGAGTGGAAAAGCAGTTTGATAGAGACAGTGGAAAAGCAGTTTGATAGAGACAGTGGAAAAGCAGTTTGATAGAGACAGTTTAAAAGCAGTTTGATAGAGACAGTGGAAAAGCAGTTTGATAGAGACAGTTTAAAAGCAGTTTGATAGAGAGAGTGGAAAAGCAGTTTGATAGAGACAGTGGAAAAGCAGTTTGATAGAGACAGTGGAAAAGCAGTTTGATAGAGACAGTTTAAAAGCAGTTTGACAGAGACAGTGGAAAAGCAGTTTGATAGAGACAGTGGAAAAGCAGTTTGATAGAGACAGTGGAAAAGCAGTTTGATAGAGACAGTTTAAAAGCAGTTTGATAGAGACAGTGGAAAAGCAGTTTGATAGAGACAGTTTAAAAGCAGTTTGATAGAGACAGTGGAAAAGCAGTTTGAAAGATACAGTGGAAAAGCAGTTTGATAGAGAGAGTGGAAAAGCAGTTTGATAGAGAAAGTGGAAAAGCAGTTTGATAGAGACAGAGGAAAAGCAGTTTGATAAGGACAGGGGAAAAGCAGTTTGATTGAGACAGTGGAAAAGCAGATTGATAAGGACAGGGGAAAAGCAGCTTGATAGAGACAGTGGAGAAACAGTTTCATAGAGATAGTGTGAAAGCAGACTGAGAGAGACAGTGGAAAATCAGTTCGATAGGGACAGCAGAAAAGCAGACCGTTAGAAACACATGTAAAGCAGATTAATAGAGAGAGTGGAAAAGCAGTTTGATAGAGACAGTGGAAAAGCAGTTTGATTGAGACAGTGGAAAAGCAGTTTGATAGAGACAGTGGAAAAGCAGTTTGATAGAGACAGTGGAAAAGCAGTTTGATAGAGACAGTGGAAAAGCAGTTTGATTGAGACAGTGGAAAAGCAGTTTGATTGAGACAGTGGAAAAGCAGTTTGATTGAGACAGTGGAAAAGCAGTTTGATTGAGACAGTGGAAAAGCAGTTTGACAGAGACAGTGGAAAAGCAGTTTGATAAAAACAGTGGAAAAGCAGATTGATAGAGACCGTGGAAAAGCAGTTTGATAGAGACAGTGGAAAAGCAGTTTGATAGAGACAGTGGAAAAGCAGATTGATAGAGAAAGTGGAAAAGCAGTTTGAAAGATACAGTGGAAAAGCAGTTTGAAAGATACAGTGGAAAAGCAGTTTGATAGAGACAGTGGAAAAGCAGTTTGATAGAGACAGTGGAAAAGCAGATTGATAGAGACAGTGGAAAAGCAGTTTGAAAGATACAGTGGAAAAGCAGTTTGATTGAGACAGTGGAAAAGCAGTTTGATTGAGACAGTGGAAAAGCAGTTTGATAGAGACAGTGGAAAAGCAGTTTGATAGAGACAGCGGAAAAGAAGTTTGATAGAGGCAGCGGAAAAGCAGTTTGATAGAGACAGTGGGAAAGCAGTTTGATAGAGACAGTGGAAAAGCAGTTTGATAGAGACAGTGGAAAAGTAGTTTGAAAGATACAGTGGAAAAGCAGTTTGATAGAGACAGTGGAAAATCAGTTTGATAGAGACAGCGGAAAAGCAGTTTGATAGATACAGTGGAAAAGCAGTTTGATAGAGACAGTGGAAAAGCAGTTTGATAGAGACAGTGGAAAGCAGTTGTATAGAGACAGTGGAAAAGCAGTTTGAAAGATACAGTGGAAAAGCAGTTTGATAGAGACAGTGGAAAAGCAGTTTGATAGAGACAGTTTAAAAGCAGTTTGATAGAGACAGTGGAAAAGCAGTTTGATAGAGACAGTGGAAAAGCAGTTTGATTGAGACAGTGGAAAAGCAGTTTGATTGAGACAGTGGAAAAGCAGTTTGATAGAGACAGTGGAAAAGCAGTTTGATAGAGACAGTGGAAAAGCAGTTTGATTGAGACAGTGGAAAAGCAGTTTGATTGAGACAGTGGAAAAGCAGTTTGAAAGATACAGTGGAAAAGCAGTTTGATAGAGACAGTGGAAAAGCAGTTTGATAGAGACAGTGGAAAAGCAGTTTGATTGAGACAGTGGAAAAGCAGTTTGATAGAGACAGTGGAAAAGCAGTTTGATTGAGACAGTGGAAATGCAGTTTGATTGAGACTGTGGAAAAGCAGTTTGATTGAGACAGTGGAAAAGCAGTTTGATAGAGACAGTGGAAAAGCAGTTTGAAAGATACAGTGGAAAAGCAGTTTGATTGAGACAGTGGAAAAGCAGTTTGATAGAGACAGTGGAAAAGCAGTTTGATAGAGACAGTGGAAAAGCAGTTTGATAGAGACACTGGAAAAGCAGTTTGATTGAGACAGTGGAAAAGCAGTTTGATTGAGACAGTGGAAAAGCAGTTTGATAGAGACAGTGGAAAAGCAGTTTGATAGAGACAGCGGAAAAGCAGTTAGAGGCAGTAGAAAACCAGTTTGATAGAGACAGTGGGAAAGCAGTTTGATAGAGACAGTGGAAAAGCAGTTTGATAGAGACAGTGGAAAAGGAGTTTGAAAGATACAGTGGAAAAGCAGTTTGAAAGATACAGTGGAAAAGCAGTTTGAGACAGTGGAAAAGCAGTTTGATAGAGACATTGGAAAAGCAGTTTGATAGAGACAGCGGAAAAGCAGTTTGATAGATACAGCGGAAAAGCAGTTTGATAGAGACAGTGGAAAAGCAGTTTGATAGAGACAGTGGAAAGCAGTTTGATAGAGACAGTGGAAAAGCAGTTTGAAAGATACAGTGGAAAAGCAGTTTGATAGAGACAGTGGAAAAGCAGTTTGATAGAGAGAGTTTAAAAGCAGTTTGATAGAGACAGTGGAAAAGCAGTTTGATAGAGACAGTGGAAAAGCAGTTTGATTGAGACAGTGGAAAAGCAGTTTGATTGAGACAGTGGAAAAGCAGTTTGATTGAGACAGTGGAAAAGCAGTTTGATAGAGACAGTGGAAAAGCAGTTTGAAAGATACAGTGGAAAAGCAGTTTGATTGAGACAGTGGAAAAGCAGTTTGATAGAGACAGTGGAAAAGCAGTTTGATAGCGACAGTGGAAAAGCAGTTTGATAGGGACAGTGGAAAAGCAGTTTGATAGAGACAGTGGAAAAACAGTTTGATTGAGACAGTGGAAATGCAGTTTGATTGAGACTGTGGAAAAGCAGTTTGATTGAGACAGTGGAAAAGCAGTTTGATAGAGACAGTGTAAAAGCAGTTTGAAAGATACAGTGGAAAAGCAGTTTGATTGAGACAGTGGAAAAGCAGTTTGATTGAGACAGTGGAAAAGCAGTTTGATAGAGACAGTGGAAAAGCAGTTTGATAGAGACAGCGGAAAAGAAGTTTGATAGAGGCAGCGGAAAAGCAGTTTGATAGAGACAGTGGGAAAGCAGTTTGATTGAGACAGTGGAAAAGCAGTTTGATAGAGACAGTGGAAAAGTAGTTTGAAAGATACAGTGGAAAAGCAGTTTGATAGAGACAGTGGAAAAACAGTTTGATAGAGACAGCGGAAAAGCAGTTTGATAGATACAGTGGAAAAGCAGTTTGATAGAGACAGTGGAAAAGCAGTTTGATAGAGACAGTGGAAAGCAGTTGTATAGAGACAGTGGAAAAGCAGTTTGAAAGATTCAGTGGAAAAGCAGTTTGATAGAGACAGTGGAAAAGCAGTTTGATAGAGACAGTTTAAAAGCAGTTTGATAGAGACAGTGGAAAAGCAGTTTGATAGAGACAGTGGAAAAGCAGTTTGATTGAGACAGTGGAAAAGCAGTTTGATTGAGACAGTGGAAAAGCAGTTTGATAGAGACAGTGGAAAAGCAGTTTGATAGAGACAGTGGAAAAGCAGTTTGATTGAGACAGTGGAAAAGCAGTTTGATTGAGACAGTGGAAAAGCAGTTTGAAAGATACCGTGGAAAAGCAGTTTGATAGAGACAGTGGAAAAGCAGTTTGATAGAGACAGTGGAAAAGCAGTTTGATTGAGACAGTGGAAAAGCAGTTTGATAGAGACAGTGGAAAAGCAGTTTGATTGAGACAGTGGAAATGCAGTTTGATTGAGACTGTGGAAAAGCAGTTTGATTGAGACAGTGGAAAAGCAGTTTGATAGAGACAGTGGAAAAGCAGTTTGAAAGATACAGTGGAAAAGCAGTTTGATTGAGACAGTGGAAAAGCAGTTTGATAGAGACAGTGGAAAAGCAGTTTGATAGAGACAGTGGAAAAGCAGTTTGATAGAGACACTGGAAAAGCAGTTTGATTGAGACAGCGGAAAAGCAGTTTGATTGAGACAGTGGAAAAGCAGTTTGATAGAGACAGTGGAAAAGCAGTTTGATAGAGACAGCGGAAAAGCAGTTAGAGGCAGTGGAAAACCAGTTTGATAGAGACAGTGGGAAAGCAGTTTGATAGAGACAGTGGAAAAGCAGTTTGATAGAGACAGTGGAAAAGCAGTTTGATAGAGACAGTGGAAAAGCAGTTTGATTGAGACAGTGGAAAAGCAGTTTGATTGAGACAGTGGAAAAGCAGTTTGAAAGATACCGTGGAAAAGCAGTTTGATAGAGACAGTGGAAAGGCAGTTTGATAGAGACAGTGGAAAAGCAGTTTGATTGAGACAGTGGAAAAGCAGTTTGATAGAGACAGTGGAAAAGCAGTTTGATTGAGACAGTGGAAAAGCAGTTTGATTGAGACTGTGGAAAAGCAGTTTGATTGAGACAGTGGAAAAGCAGTTTGATAGAGACAGTGGAAAAGCAGTTTGAAAGATACAGTGGAAAAGCAGTTTGATTGAGACAGTGGAAAAGCAGTTTGATAGAGACAGTGGAAAAGCAGTTTGATAGAGACAGTGGAAAAGCAGTTTGATTGAGACAGTGGAAAAGCAGTTTGATTGAGACAGCGGAAAAGCAGTTTGATTGAGACAGTGGAAAAGCAGTTTGATAGAGACAGTGGAAAAGCAGTTTGATAGAGACAGCGGAAAAGAAGTTTGATAGAGGCAGCGGAAAAGCAGTTTGATAGAGACAGTGGGAAAGCAGTTTGATAGAGACAGTGGAAAAGCAGTTTGATAGAGACAGTGGAAAAGTAGTTTGAAAGATACAGTGGAAAAGCAGTTTGATAGAGACAGTGGAAAAGCAGTTTGATAGAGACAGCGGAAAAGCAGTTTGATAGATACAGTGGAAAAGCAGTTTGATAGAGACAGTGGAAAAGCAGTTTGATAGAGACAGTGGAAAGCAGTTGTATAGAGACAGTGGAAAAGCAGTTTGAAAGATACAGTGGAAAAGCAGTTTGATAGAGACAGTGGAAAAGCAGTTTGATAGAGACAGTTTAAAAGCAGTTTGATAGAGACAGTGGAAAAGCAGTTTGATAGAGACAGTGGAAAAGCAGTTTGATTGAGACAGTGGAAAAGCAGTTTGATTGAGACAGTGGAAAAGCAGTTTGATAGAGACAGTGGAAAAGCAGTTTGATAGAGACAGTGGAAAAGCAGTTTGATTGAGACAGTGGAAAAGCAGTTTGATTGAGACAGTGGAAAAGCAGTTTGAAAGATACCGTGGAAAAGCAGTTTGATAGAGACAGTGGAAAAGCAGTTTGATAGAGACAGTGGAAAAGCAGTTTGATTGAGACAGTGGAAAAGCAGTTTGATAGAGACAGTGGAAAAGCAGTTTGATTGAGACAGTGGAAAAGCAGTTTGATAGAGACAGTGGAAAAGCAGTTTGATTGAGACAGTGGAAATGCAGTTTGATTGAGACTGTGGAAAAGCAGTTTGATTGAGACAGTGGAAAAGCAGTTTGATAGAGACAGTGGAAAAGCAGTTTGAAAGATACAGTGGAAAAGCAGTTTGATTGAGACAGTGGAAAAGCAGTTTGATAGAGACAGTGGAAAAGCAGTTTGATAGAGACAGTGGAAAAGCAGTTTGATAGAGACACTGGAAAAGCAGTTTGATTGAGACAGCGGAAAAGCAGTTTGATTGAGACAGTGGAAAAGCAGTTTGATAGAGACAGTGGAAAAGCAGTTTGATAGAGACAGCGGAAAAGCAGTTAGAGGCAGTGGAAAACCAGTTTGATAGAGACAGTGGGAAAGCAGTTTGATAGAGACAGTGGAAAAGGAGTTTGAAAGATACAGTGGAAAAGCAGTTTGAAAGATACAGTGGAAAAGCAGTTTGAGACAGTGGAAAAGCAGTTTGATAGAGACATTGGAAAAGCAGTTTGATAGAGACAGCGGAAAAGCAGTTTGATAGATACAGCGGAAAAGCAGTTTGATAGAGACAGTGGAAAAGCAGTTTGATAGAGACAGTGGAAAGCAGTTTGATAGAGACAGTGGAAAAGCAGTTTGAAAGATACAGTGGAAAAGCAGTTTGATAGAGACAGTGGAAAAGCAGTTTGATAGAGACAGTTTAAAAGCAGTTTGATAGAGACAGTGGAAAAGCAGTTTGATAGAGACAGTGGAAAAGCAGTTTGATTGAGACAGTGGAAAAGCAGTTTGATTGAGACAGTGGAAAAGCAGTTTGATTGAGACAGTGGAAAAGCAGTTTGATAGAGACAGTGGAAAAGCAGTTTGAAAGATACAGTGGAAAAGCAGTTTGATTGAGACAGTGGAAAAGCAGTTTGATAGAGACAGTGGAAAAGCAGTTTGATAGAGACAGTGGAAAAGCAGTTTGATAGGGACAGTGGAAAAGCAGTTTGATAGAGACAGTGGAAAAACAGTTTGATTGAGACAGTGGAAAAGCAGTTTGATTGAGACTGTGGAAAAGCAGTTTGATTGAGACAGTGGAAAAACAGTTTGATTGAGACAGTGGAAAAGCAGTTTGATAGAGACAGTGTAAAAGCAGTTTGAAAGATACAGTGGAAAAGCAGTTTGATTGAGACAGTGGAAAAGCAGTTTGATTGAGACAGTGGAAAAGCAGTTTGATAGAGACAGTGGGAAAGAAGACTGATAGAGACAGTGGATTAGCAGGATGAGAGAGAATGGAAAACCAGTATGTAAAAGACAGTGGAGAATCAGTTTGATAGAGAAAGGGGAAAAGCAGTTTGATAGAGAGAGTGGAAAAGCCGCCTGATAGAGATGGAGGAAAAGCAGTTTTATGGAGACAGTGGAAAAGCAGTTTGATAGAGACATTGGGAAAGCAGTTTGATAGAGACAGTGGAAAAGCAGTTTGATAGGGACAGTGGGAAAGCAGACTGATAGAGACGGAGGAAAAGCAGTTTTATGGAGACAGTGGAAAAGCAGTTTGATAGAGACAGTGGGAAAGCAGTTTGATAGAGACAGTGGGAAAGCAGTTTGATAGAGACAGTGGGAAAGCAGTTTGATAGAGACAGTGGAAAAGCAGATTGATAGGGTCAGTGGAAAATCAGACTGATAGAGATAGTGGATTTACAGGCTGAGAGAGACAGTGGAAACGCAATTTGATAGAGACAGTGGAAAAGCAGTCTGTAAAAGACAGTGGAGAATCAGTTCGATAGAGGCGGCGCAAACGCAGTTCGACAGAGACAGCGGAAAAGCAGAGTGATAGAGACAGTGGAAAACAGAAAGACAGAGACAGTGGAAAAGCAGTTTGGAACAGGCAGTGTAAAAGCAGATTGACAGAGCCATTGGAAAAGCAGTTTGAAAGAGACAGTGGAAAAGCTGTTAGATAGAGACAGTGGAAAAGCAATTTGATAGAGACAGTGGAAAAGCAGTTTGATAGAGACAGTGGAAAAGCAGTTTGAAAGAGACAGTGGAAAAGCTGTTAGATAGAGACAGTGGAAAAGCAGTTTGATAGAGACAGTGTAAAAGCAGTTTGATAGAGACAGTGGAAAAGCAGTTTGAAAGAGACAGTGGAAAAGCTGTTAGATAGAGACAGTGGAAAAGCAGTTTGATAGAGACAGTGGAAAAGCTGTTAGATAGAGACAGTGGGAAAGCAGTTTGATAGAGACAGTGGAAAAGCAGTTTGATAGAGACAGTGGAAAAGCAGATTGACAGAGCCAATGGAAAAGCAGTTTGAAAGAGACAGTGGAAAAGCTGTTAGATAGAGACAGTGGAAAAGCAGTTTGATAGAGACAGTGGAAAAGAAGTTTGACAGAGACAGTGGAAAAGCAGTTTGATAGATGCAGTGGAAAAGCAGTTTGATAGAGACAGTGGAAAAGCAGTTTGATAGAGACAGTGGAAAAGCAGTTTGATACAGACAGTGGAAAAGCAGTTTGAAAGAGACAGTGGAAAAGCTGTTAGATAGAGACAGTGGAAAAGCTGTTAGATAGAGACAGTGGAAAAGCAGTTTGACAGAGACAGTGGAAAAGCAGTTTGACAGAGAGAGTGGAAAAGCAGTTTGATAGAGAGAGTGGAAAAGCAGTTTGACAGAGACAGTGGAAAAGCAGTTTGATAGAGACAGTGGAAAAGCAGTTTGATAGAGACAGTTTAAAAGCAGTTTGATAGAGAGAGTGGAAAAGCAGTTTGATAGAGACAGTTTAAAAGCAGTTTGATAGAGACAGTGGAAAAGCAGTTTGATAGAGACAGTTTAAAAGCAGTTTGATAGAGACAGTGGAAAAGCAGTTTGAAAGATACAGTGGAAAAGCAGTTTGATAGAGAGAGTGGAAAAGCAGTTTGATAGAGAAAGTGGAAAAGCAGTTTGATAGAGACAGAGGAAAAGCAGTTTGATAAGGACAGGGGAAAAGCAGTTTGATTGAGACAGTGGAAAAGCAGATTGATAAGGACAGGGGAAAAGCAGCTTGATAGAGACAGTGGAGAAACAGTTTCATAGAGATAGTGTGAAAGCAGACTGAGAGAGACAGTGGAAAATCAGTTCGATAGGGACAGCAGAAAAGCAGACCGTTAGAAACACATGTAAAGCAGATTAATAGAGAGAGTGGAAAAGCAGTTTGATAGAGACAGTGGAAAAGCAGTTTGATTGAGACAGTGGAAAAGCAGTTTGATAGAGACAGTGGAAAAGCAGTTTGATAGAGACAGTGGAAAAGCAGTTTGATAGAGACAGTGGAAAAGCAGTTTGATTGAGACAGTGGAAAAGCAGTTTGATTGAGACAGTGGAAAAGCAGTTTGATTGAGACAGTGGAAAAGCAGTTTGATTGAGACAGTGGAAAAGCAGTTTGACAGAGACAGTGGAAAAGCAGTTTGATAAAAACAGTGGAAAAGCAGATTGATAGAGACCGTGGAAAAGCAGTTTGATAGAGACAGTGGAAAAGCAGTTTGATAGAGACAGTGGAAAAGCAGATTGATAGAGAAAGTGGAAAAGCAGTTTGAAAGATACAGTGGAAAAGCAGTTTGAAAGATACAGTGGAAAAGCAGTTTGATAGAGACAGTGGAAAAGCAGTTTGATAGAGACAGTGGAAAAGCAGATTGATAGAGACAGTGGAAAAGCAGTTTGAAAGATACAGTGGAAAAGCAGTTTGATTGAGACAGTGGAAAAGCAGTTTGATTGAGACAGTGGAAAAGCAGTTTGATAGAGACAGTGGAAAAGCAGTTTGATAGAGACAGCGGAAAAGAAGTTTGATAGAGGCAGCGGAAAAGCAGTTTGATAGAGACAGTGGGAAAGCAGTTTGATAGAGACAGTGGAAAAGCAGTTTGATAGAGACAGTGGAAAAGTAGTTTGAAAGATACAGTGGAAAAGCAGTTTGATAGAGACAGTGGAAAATCAGTTTGATAGAGACAGCGGAAAAGCAGTTTGATAGATACAGTGGAAAAGCAGTTTGATAGAGACAGTGGAAAAGCAGTTTGATAGAGACAGTGGAAAGCAGTTGTATAGAGACAGTGGAAAAGCAGTTTGAAAGATACAGTGGAAAAGCAGTTTGATAGAGACAGTGGAAAAGCAGTTTGATAGAGACAGTTTAAAAGCAGTTTGATAGAGACAGTGGAAAAGCAGTTTGATAGAGACAGTGGAAAAGCAGTTTGATTGAGACAGTGGAAAAGCAGTTTGATTGAGACAGTGGAAAAGCAGTTTGATAGAGACAGTGGAAAAGCAGTTTGATAGAGACAGTGGAAAAGCAGTTTGATTGAGACAGTGGAAAAGCAGTTTGATTGAGACAGTGGAAAAGCAGTTTGAAAGATACAGTGGAAAAGCAGTTTGATAGAGACAGTGGAAAAGCAGTTTGATAGAGACAGTGGAAAAGCAGTTTGATTGAGACAGTGGAAAAGCAGTTTGATAGAGACAGTGGAAAAGCAGTTTGATTGAGACAGTGGAAATGCAGTTTGATTGAGACTGTGGAAAAGCAGTTTGATTGAGACAGTGGAAAAGCAGTTTGATAGAGACAGTGGAAAAGCAGTTTGATTGAGACAGTGGAAAAGCAGTTTGATTGAGACAGTGGAAAAGCAGTTTGATAGAGACAGTGGAAAAGCAGTTTGATAGAGACAGTGGAAAAGCAGTTTGATTGAGACAGTGGAAAAGCAGTTTGATTGAGACAGTGGAAAAGCAGTTTGATTGAGACAGTGGAAAAGCAGTTTGATAGAGACAGTGGAAAAGCAGTTTGATAGAGACAGCGGAAAAGCAGTTAGAGGCAGTAGAAAACCAGTTTGATAGAGACAGTGGGAAAGCAGTTTGATAGAGACAGTGGAAAAGCAGTTTGATAGAGACAGTGGAAAAGGAGTTTGAAAGATACAGTGGAAAAGCAGTTTGAAAGATACAGTGGAAAAGCAGTTTGAGACAGTGGAAAAGCAGTTTGATAGAGACATTGGAAAAGCAGTTTGATAGAGACAGCGGAAAAGCAGTTTGATAGATACAGCGGAAAAGCAGTTTGATAGAGACAGTGGAAAAGCAGTTTGATAGAGACAGTGGAAAGCAGTTTGATAGAGACAGTGGAAAAGCAGTTTGAAAGATACAGTGGAAAAGCAGTTTGATAGAGACAGTGGAAAAGCAGTTTGATAGAGACAGTTTAAAAGCAGTTTGATAGAGACAGTGGAAAAGCAGTTTGATAGAGACAGTGGAAAAGCAGTTTGATTGAGACAGTGGAAAAGCAGTTTGATTGAGACAGTGGAAAAGCAGTTTGATTGAGACAGTGGAAAAGCAGTTTGATAGAGACAGTGGAAAAGCAGTTTGAAAGATACAGTGGAAAAGCAGTTTGATTGAGACAGTGGAAAAGCAGTTTGATAGAGACAGTGGAAAAGCAGTTTGATAGCGACAGTGGAAAAGCAGTTTGATAGGGACAGTGGAAAAGCAGTTTGATAGAGACAGTGGAAAAACAGTTTGATTGAGACAGTGGAAAAGCAGTTTGATTGAGACTGTGGAAAAGCAGTTTGATTGAGACAGTGGAAAAGCAGTTTGATAGAGACAGTGTAAAAGCAGTTTGAAAGATACAGTGGAAAAGCAGTTTGATTGAGACAGTGGAAAAGCAGTTTGATTGAGACAGTGGAAAAGCAGTTTGATAGAGACAGTGGGAAAGAAGACTGATAGAGACAGTGGATTAGCAGGATGAGAGAGAATGGAAAACCAGTATGTAAAAGACAGTGGAGAATCAGTTTGATAGAGAAAGGGGAAAAGCAGTTTGATAGAGAGAGTGGAAAAGCCGCCTGATAGAGATGGAGGAACAGCAGTTTTATGGAGACAGTGGAAAAGCAGTTTGATAGAGACATTGGGAAAGCAGTTTGATAGAGACAGTGGAAAAGCAGTTTGATAGGGACAGTGGGAAAGCAGACTGATAGAGACGGAGGAAAAGCAGTTTTATGGAGACAGTGGAAAAGCAGTTTGATAGAGACAGTGGGAAAGCAGTTTGATAGAGACAGTGGGAAAGCAGTTTGATAGAGACAATGGGAAAGCAGTTTGATAGAGACAGTGGAAAAGCAGATTGATAGGGTCAGTGGAAAATCAGACTGATAGAGATAGTGGATTTACAGGCTGAGAGAGACAGTGGAAACGCAATTTGATAGAGACAGTGGAAAAGCAGTCTGTAAAAGACAGTGGAGAATCAGTTCGATAGAGGCGGCGCAAACGCAGTTCGACAGAGACAGCGGAAAAGCAGAGTGATAGAGACAGTGGAAAACAGAAAGACAGAGACAGTGGAAAAGCAGTTTGGAACAGGCAGTGTAAAAGCAGATTGACAGAGCCATTGGAAAAGCAGTTTGAAAGAGACAGTGGAAAAGCTGTTAGATAGAGACAGTGGAAAAGCAATTTGATAGACACAGTGGAAAAGCAGTTTGATAGAGACAGTGGAAAAGCAGTTTGAAAGAGACAGTGGAAAAGCTGTTAGATAGAGACAGTGGAAAAGCAGTTTGATAGAGACAGTGGAAAAGCAGTTTGATAGAGACAGTGGAAAAGCAGTTTGAAAGAGACAGTGGAAAAGCTGTTAGATAGAGACAGTGGAAAAGCAGTTTGATAGAGACAGTGGAAAAGCTGTTAGATAGAGACAGTGGAAAAGCAGTTTGATAGAGACAGTGGAAAAGCAGTTTGATAGAGACAGTGGGAAAGCAGATTGACAGAGCCAATGGAAAAGCAGTTTGAAAGAGACAGTGGAAAAGCTGTTAAATAGAGACAGTGGAAAAGCAGTTTGATAGAGACAGTGGAAAAGAAGTTTGACAGAGACAGTGGAAAAGCAGTTTGATAGATGCAGTGGAAAAGCAGTTTGATAGAGACAGTGGAAAAGCAGTTTGATAGAGACAGTGGAAAAGCAGTTTGATACAGACAGTGGAAAAGCAGTTTGATTGAGACAGTGGAAAAGCAGTTTGACAGAGACAGTGGAAAAGCAGTTTGATAGAGACAGTGGAAAAGCAGTTTGATAGAGACAGTGGAAAAGCAGATTGATAGAGACAGTGGAAAAGCAGTTTGATAGAGACAGTGGAAAAGCAGTTTGATAGAGACAGTGGAAAAGCAGATTGATAGAGACAGTGGAAAAGCAGATTGATAGAGACAGTGGAAAAGCAGTTTGATAGAGACAGTGGAAAAGCAGTTTGATAGAGACCGTGGAAAAGCAGTTTGATAGAGACAGTGGAAAAGCAGTTTGATAGAGACAGTGGAAAAGCAGATTGATAGAGAAAGTGGAAAAGCAGTTTGAAAGATACAGTGGAAAAGCAGTTTGAAAGATACAGTGGAAAAGCAGTTTGATAGAGACAGTGGAAAAGCAGTTTGATAGAGACAGTGGAAAAGCAGATTGATAGGGACAGTGGAAAAGCAGTTTGAAAGATACAGTGGAAAAGCAGTTTGATTGAGACAGTGGAAAAGCAGTTTGATTGAGACAGTGGAAAAGCAGTTTGATAGAGACAGTGGAATAGCAGTTTGATAGAGACAGCGGAAAAGAAGTTTGATAGAGGCAGCGGAAAAGCAGTTTGATAGAGACAGTGGGAAAGCAGTTTGATAGAGACAGTGGAAAAGCAGTTTGATAGAGACAGTGGAAAAGTAGTTTGAAAGATACAGTGGAAAAGCAGTTTGATAGAGACAGTGGAAAATCAGTTTGATAGAGACAGCGGAAAAGCAGTTTGATAGATACAGTGGAAAAGCAGTTTGATAGAGACAGTGGAAAAGCAGTTTGATAGAGACAGTGGAAAGCAGTTGTATAGAGACAGTGGAAAAGCAGTTTGAAAGATACAGTGGAAAAGCAGTTTGATAGAGACAGTGGAAAAGCAGTTTGATAGAGACAGTTTAAAAGCAGTTTGATAGAGACAGTGGAAAAGCAGTTTGATAGAGACAGTGGAAAAGCAGTTTGATTGAGACAGTGGAAAAGCAGTTTGATTGAGACAGTGGAAAAGCAGTTTGATAGAGACAGTGGAAAAGCAGTTTGATAGAGACAGTGGAAAAGCAGTTTGATTGAGACAGTGGAAAAGCAGTTTGATTGAGACAGTGGAAAAGCAGTTTGAAAGATACAGTGGAAAAGCAGTTTGATAGAGACAGTGGAAAAGCAGTTTGATAGAGACAGTGGAAAAGCAGTTTGATTGAGACAGTGGAAAAGCAGTTTGATAGAGACAGTGGAAAAGCAGTTTGATTGAGACAGTGGAAATGCAGTTTGATTGAGACTGTGGAAAAGCAGTTTGATTGAGACAGTGGAAAAGCAGTTTGATAGAGACAGTGGAAAAGCAGTTTGAAAGATACAGTGGAAAAGCAGTTTGATTGAGACAGTGGAAAAGCAGTTTGATAGAGACAGTGGAAAAGCAGTTTGATAGAGACAGTGGAAAAGCAGTTTGATAGAGACACTGGAAAAGCAGTTTGATTGAGACAGTGGAAAAGCAGTTTGATTGAGACAGTGGAAAAGCAGTTTGATAGAGACAGTGGAAAAGCAGTTTGATAGAGACAGCGGAAAAGCAGTTAGAGGCAGTGGAAAACCAGTTTGATAGAGACAGTGGGAAAGCAGTTTGATAGAGACAGTGGAAAAGCAGTTTGATAGAGACAGTGGAAAAGGAGTTTGAAAGATACAGTGGAAAAGCAGTTTGAAAGATACAGTGGAAAAGCAGTTTGAGACAGTGGAAAAGCAGTTTGATAGAGACATTGGAAAAGCAGTTTGATAGAGAAAGCGGAAAAGCAGTTTGATAGATACAGCGGAAAAGCAGTTTGATAGAGACAGTGGAAAAGCAGTTTGATAGAGACAGTGGAAAGCAGTTTGATAGAGACAGTGGAAAAGCAGTTTGAAAGATACAGTGGAAAAGCAGTTTGATAGAGACAGTGGAAAAGCAGTTTGATAGAGACAGTTTAAAAGCAGTTTGATAGAGACAGTGGAAAAGCAGTTTGATAGAGACAGTGGAAAAGCAGTTTGATTGAGACAGTGGAAAAGCAGTTTGATTGAGACAGTGGAAAAGCAGTTTGATTGAGACAGTGGAAAAGCAGTTTGATAGAGACAGTGGAAAAGCAGTTTGAAAGATACAGTGGAAAAGCAGTTTGATTGAGACAATGGAAAAGCAGTTTGATAGAGACAGTGGAAAAGCAGTTTGATAGCGACAGTGGAAAAGCAGTTTGATAGGGACAGTGGAAAAGCAGTTTGATAGAGACAGTGGAAAAACAGTTTGATTGAGACAGTGGAAAAGCAGTTTGATTGAGACTGTGGAAAAGCAGTTTGATTGAGACAGTGGAAAAGCAGTTTGATAGAGACAGTGTAAAAGTAGTTTGAAAGATACAGTGGAAAAGCAGTTTGATTGAGACAGTGGAAAAGCAGTTTGATTGAGACAGTGGAAAAGCAGTTTGATAGAGACAGTGGGAAAGAAGACTGATAGAGACAGTGGATTAGCAGGATGAGAGAGAATGGAAAACCAGTATGTAAAAGACAGTGGAGAATCAGTTTGATAGAGAAAGGGGAAAAGCAGTTTGATAGAGAGAGTGGAAAAGCCGCCTGATAGAGATGGAGGAAAAGCAGTTTTATGGAGACAGTGGAAAAGCAGTTTGATAGAGACATTGGGAAAGCAGTTTGATAGAGACAGTGGAAAAGCAGTTTGATAGGGACAGTGGGAAAGCAGACTGATAGAGACGGAGGAAAAGCAGTTTTATGGAGACAGTGGAAAAGCAGTTTGATAGAGACAGTGGGAAAGCAGTTTGATAGAGACAGTGGGAAAGCAGTTTGATAGAGACAGTGGGAAAGCAGTTTGATAGAGACAGTGGAAAAGCAGATTGATAGGGTCAGTGGAAAATCAGACTGATAGAGATAGTGGATTTACAGGCTGAGAGAGACAGTGGAAACGCAATTTGATAGAGACAGTGGAAAAGCAGTCTGTAAAAGACAGTGGAGAATCAGTTCGATAGAGGCGGCGCAAACGCAGTTCGACAGAGACAGCGGAAAAGCAGAGTGATAGAGACAGTGGAAAACAGAAAGACAGAGACAGTGGAAAAGCAGTTTGGAACAGGCAGTGTAAAAGCAGATTGACAGAGCCATTGGAAAAGCAGTTTGAAAGAGACAGTGGAAAAGCTGTTAGATAGAGACAGTGGAAAAGCAATTTGATAGAGACAGTGGAAAAGCAGTTTGATAGAGACAGTGGAAAAGCAGTTTGAAAGAGACAGTGGAAAAGCTGTTAGATAGAGACAGTGGAAAAGCAGTTTGATAGAGACAGTGGAAAAGCAGTTTGATAAAGACAGTGGAAAAGCAGTTTGAAAGAGACAGTGGAAAAGCTGTTAGATAGAGACAGTGGAAAAGCAGTTTGATAGAGACAGTGGAAAAGCTGTTAGATAGAGACAGTGGGAAAGCAGTTTGATAGAGACAGTGGAAAAGCAGTTTGATAGAGACAGTGGAAAAGCAGATTGACAGAGCCAATGGAAAAGCAGTTTGAAAGAGACAGTGGAAAAGCTGTTAGATAGAGACAGTGGAAAAGCAGTTTGATAGAGACAGTGGAAAAGAAGTTTGACAGAGACAGTGGAAAAGCAGTTTGATAGATGCAGTGGAAAAGCAGTTTGATAGAGACAGTGGAAAAGCAGTTTGATAGAGACAGTGGAAAAGCAGTTTGATACAGACAGTGGAAAAGCAGTTTGAAAGAGACAGTGGAAAAGCTGTTAGATAGAGACAGTGGAAAAGCTGTTAGATAGAGACAGTGGAAAAGCAGTTTGATAGAGAGAGTGGAAAAGCAGTTTGACAGAGACAGTGGAAAAGCAGTTTGATAGAGACAGTGGAAAAGCAGTTTGACAGAGACAGTGGAAAAGCAGTTTGAAAGAGACAGTGGAAAAGCTGTTAGATAGAGACTGTGGAAAAGCAGTTTGATAGAGAGAGTGGAAAAGCAGTTTGACAGAGACAGTGGAAAAGCAGTTTGACAGAGACAGTGGAAAAGCAGTTTGATAGAGAGAGTGGAAAAGCAGTTTGACAGAGACAGTGGAAAAGCAGTTTGATAGAGACAGTGGAAAAGCAGTTTGATAGAGACAGTTTAAAAGCAGTTTGATAGAGAGAGTGGAAAAGCAGTTTGATAGAGAGAGTGGAAAAGCAGTTTGATAGAGAAAGTGGAAAGGCAGTTTGATAGAGACAGAGGAAAAGCAGTTTGATAAGGACAGGGGAAAAGCAGTTTGATTGAGACAGTGGAAAAGCAGATTGATAAGGACAGGGGAAAAGCAGCTTGATAGAGACAGTGGAGAAACAGTTTCATAGAGATAGTGTGAAAGCAGACTGAGAGAGACAGTGGAAAATCAGTTCGATAGGGACAGCAGAAAAGCAGACCGTTAGAAACACATGTAAAGCAGATTAATAGAGAGAGTGGAAAAGCAGTTTGATAGAGACAGTGGAAAAGCAGTTTGATAGAGACAGTGGAAAAGCAGTTTGATAGAGACAGTGGAAAAGCAGTTTGATAGAGACAGTGGAAAAGCAGTTTGATAGAGACAGTGGAAAAGCAGTTTGATTGAGACAGTGGAAAAGCAGTTTGATTGAGACAGTGGAAAAGCAGTTTGATTGAGACAGTGGAAAAGCAGTTTGATTGAGACAGTGGAAAAGCAGTTTGACAGAGACAGTGGAAAAGCAGTTTGATAAAAACAGTGGAAAAGCAGATTGATAGAGACCGTGGAAAAGCAGTTTGATAGAGACAGTGGAAAAGCAGTTTGATAGAGACAGTGGAAAAGCAGATTGATAGAGAAAGTGGAAAAGCAGTTTGAAAGATACAGTGGAAAAGCAGTTTGAAAGATACAGTGGAAAAGCAGTTTGATAGAGACAGTGGAAAAGCAGTTTGATAGAGACAGTGGAAAAGCAGATTGATAGAGACAGTGGAAAAGCAGTTTGAAAGATACAGTGGAAAAGCAGTTTGATAAAAAACAGTGGAAAAGCAGATTGATAGAGACCGTGGAAATGCAGTTTGATAGAGACAGTGGAAAAGCAGTTTGAAAGATACAGTGGAAAAGCAGTTTGATAAAAGCAGTGGAAAAGCAGATTGATAGAGACAGTGTAAAAGCAGTTTGATTGAGACAGTGGAAAAGCAGTTTGATTGAGACAGTGGAAAAGCAGTTTGATAGAGACAGTGGAAAAGCAGTTTGATAGAGACAGTGGAAAAGCAGTTTGACAGAGACAGTGGAAAAGCAGTTTGACAGAGACAGTGGAAAAGCAGTTTGACAGAGACAGTGGAAAAGCAGTTTGATAGAGAGAGTGGAAAAGCAGTTTGATAGAGACAGTGGAAAAGCAGTTTGATTGAGACAGTGGAAAAGCAGTTTGATAAAAACAGTGGAAAAGCAGATTGATAGAGACCGTGGAAAAGCAGTTTGATAGAGACAGTGGAAAAGCAGTTTGATAGAGACAGTGGAAAAGCAGATTGATAGAGACAGTGGAAAAGCAGTTTGAAAGATACAGTGGAAAAGCAGTTTGAAAGATACAGTGGAAAAGCAGTTTGATAGAGACAGTGGAAAAGCAGTTTGATAGAGACAGTGGAAAAGCAGATTGATAGAGACAGTGGAAAAGCAGTTTGAAAGATACAGTGGAAAAGCAGTTTGATAAAAACAGTGGAAAAGCAGATTGATGGAGACCTTGGAAAAGCAGTTTGATAGAGACAGTGGAAAAGCAGTTTGAAAGATACAGTGGAAAAGCAGTTTGATAAAAGCAGTGGAAAAGCAGATTGATAGAGACATTGGAAAAGCAGTTTGATTGAGACAGTGGAAAAGCAGTTTGATAGAGACAGTGGAAAAGCAGTTTTATAGAGACAGTGGAAAAGCAGTTTGATAGAGACAGTGGAAAAGCAGATTGATAGAGACAGTGGAAAAGCAGTTTGATTGAGACAGTGGAAAAGCAGTTTGAAAGATACAGTGGAAAAGCAGTTTGATTGAGACAGTGGAAAAGCAGTTTAAAAGATACAGTGGAAAAGCAGTTTGATTGAGACAGTGGAAAAGCAGTTTGAAAGATACAGTGGAAAAGCAGTTTGATTGAGACAGTGGAAAAGCAGTTTGATAGAGACAGTGGAAAAGCAGTTTGATAGAGACAGTGGAAAAGCAGTTTGATTGAGACAGTGGAAAAGCAGTTTGATAGAGACAGTGGAAAAGCAGTTTGATTGAGACAGTGGAAAAGCAGTTTGATAGAGACAGTGGAAAAGCAGTTTGATAGAGACAGTGGAAAAGCAGTTTGATAGAGACAGTGGAAAAGCAGTTTGATTGAGACAGTGGGAAAGCAGTTTGATTGAGACAGTGGAAAAGCAGTTTGAAAGATACAGTGGAAAAGCAGTTTGATAGAGACAGTGGAAAGGCAGTTTCAAAGATACAGTGGAAAAGCAGTTTGATAGAGACAGTGGAAAAGGAGTTTGATTGAGACAGTGGAAAAGCAGTTTGATAGAGACAGTGAAAACGGAGTTTGATAGTGACAGTGGAAAAGCAGTTTGATAGAGACAGTGGAAAAGCAGTTTGATTGAGACAGTGGAAAAGCAGTTTGATACAGACAGTGGAAAAGCAGTTTGATAGAGACAGTGGAAAAGGAGTTTGAAAGATACAGTGGAAAAGCAGTTTGAAAGATACAGTGGAAAAGCAGTTTGATTGAGACAGTGGAAAAGCAGTTTGATAGAGACAGTGGAAAAGCAGTTTGATAGGGATAGCGGAAAAGCAGTTTGAAAGATACAGTGGAAAAGCAGTTTGATAGAGACAGTGTGAAAGCAGTTTTATATAGACAGTGGAAAAGCAGTTTGATTGAGACAGTGGAAAAGCAGTTTGATAGAGACAGTGGAAAAGCAGTTTGATAGAGACTTCGGAAAAGCAGTTTGATAGAGACAGTGGGAAAGCAGTTTGATAGAGACAGTGGGAAAGCAGTTTGATCGAGACAGTGGAAAAGCAGTTTGATAGAGACAGTGGAAAAGCACTTTGAAAGATACAGTGGAAAAGCAGTTTGAAAGATACAGTGGAAAAGCAGTTTGATTGAGACATTGGAAAAGCAGTTTGATAGAGACAGTGGAAAAGCAGTTTGATAGAGACAGCGGAAAAGCAGTTTGATAGATACAGTGGAAAAGCAGTTTGATAGAGACAGTGGAAAAGCAGTTTGAAAGATACAGTGGAAATGCAGTTTGATAGAGACAGTTTAAAAGCAGTTTGGTAGAGACAGTGGAAAAGCAATTTGATAGAGACAGTGGAAAAGCAGTTTGATTGAGACAGTGGAAAAGCAGTTTGATTGAGACAGTGGAAAAGCAGTTTGAATGAGACAGTGGAAAAGCAGTTTGATTGAGACAGTGGAAAAGCAGTTTGAAAGATACCGTGGAAAAGCAGTTTGATAGAGACAGTGGAAAGGCAGTTTGATAGAGACAGTGGAAAAGCAGTTTGATTGAGACAGTGGAAAAGCAGTTTGATAGAGACAGTGGAAAAGCAGTTTGATTGAGACAGTGGAAAAGCAGTTTGATTGAGACTGTGGAAAAGCAGTTTGATTGAGACAGTGGAAAAGCAGTTTGATAGAGACAGTGGAAAAGCAGTTTGAAAGATACAGTGGAAAAGCAGTTTGATTGAGACAGTGGAAAAGCAGTTTGATAGAGACAGTGGAAAAGCAGTTTGATAGAGACAGTGGAAAAGCAGTTTGATTGAGACAGTGGAAAAGCAGTTTTATTGAGACAGTGGAAAAGCAGTTTGATTGAGACAGTGGAAAAGCAGTTTGATAGAGACAGTGGAAAGCAGTTTGATAGAGACAGTGGAAAAGCAGTTTGAATGATACAGTGGAAAAGCAGTTTGATAGAGACAGTGGAAAAGCAGTTTGATAGAGACAGTTTAAAAGCAGTTTGATAGAGACAGTGGAAAAGCAGTTTGATAGAGACAGTGGAAAAGCAGTTTGATAGAGACAGTGGAAAAGCAGTTTGATTGAGACAGTGGAAAAGTAGTTTGATAGAGACAGTGGAAAAGCAGTTTGATAGAGACAGTGGAAAAGCAGTTTGATTGAGACAGTGGAAAAGCAGTTTGATTGAGACAGTGGAAAAGCAGTTTGATTGAGACAGTGGAAAAGCAGTTTGATAGAGACAGTGGAAAAGCAGTTTGATTGAGACAGTGGAAAAGCAGTTAGATAGAGACAGTGGAAAAGCAGTTTGATTGAGACAGTGGAAAAGCAGTTTGATATAGACAGTGGAAATGCAGTTTGATAGAGACAGTGGAAAAGGAGTTTGATTGAGACAGTGGAAAAGCAGTTTGATAGAGACAGTGGAAAAGCAGTTTGATAGAGACAGTGGGAAAACAGTTTGATAGAGACAGTGGAAAAACAGTTTGATACAGACAGTGGAAAAGCAGTTTGATAGAGACAGTGGAAAAGCAGTTTGAAAGATACAGTGGAAAAGCAGTTTGATTGAGACAGTGGAAAAGCAGTTTGATTGAGACAGTGGAAAAGCAGTTTGATAGAGACAGTGGAAAAGCAGTTTGATAGAGACAGTGGAAAAGCAGTTTGATAGAGACAGTGGAAAAACAGTTTGATAGAGACAGTGGAAAAGCAGTTTGATAGAGACAGTGGAAAAGCAGTTTGATTGAGACAGTGGAAAAGCAGTTTGATAGAGACAGTGGAAAAGCAGTTTGATAGAGACAGTGGGAAAGCAGTTTTATATAGACAGTGGAAATGCAGGCTGACAGAGACAGTTGAAATGCTGACTGAGAGACAGTGGAAAAGCGGATTGATACAGGCAGTGGTGAAGCAGTTTAATAGAGACAGGGGAAAATCAGAATGGTAGGGACAGCAGAAAATGAAAACTGTTAGATTAGTGGAAGGGATTACTGAGAGAGACAATTCAACGGCAGACTGTGGTAAAGTATTTTGATAGAGACTGTGGAAAAGCAGATCGAGAGTTAAAATGGGAAGGTAGTTTGATAGAGACAGCGGAAAAGCATGTTTGATAGAGACAGTGTTAGATCAGTTTGATAGAGACAGTGGAAAAGCAGTTTGATAGAGACAGTGGAACAGCAGTTTTATTGAGACAGTGGAAAAGCAGTTTGACAGAGACAGTGGAAAAGCAGTTTGATAGAGACAGTGGAAAAGCAGTTTGACAGAGACAGTGGAAAAGCAGATTGATAGAGACAGTGGAAAAGCAGTTTGATAGAGACAGTGGAAAAGCAGTTTGACAGAGACAGTGGAAAAGCAGTTTGACAGAGACAGTGGAAAAGCAGTTTGATCGAGACAGTGGAAAAGCAGTTTGACAGAGACAGTGGAAAAGCAGTTTGATAGAGACAGTGGAACAGCAGATTGATAGAGACAGTGGAAAAGCAGTTTGACAGAGACAGTGGAAAAGCAGTTTGATAGAGACAGCGGAAAAGCAGTTTAATAGAGGCATGGAAAAGCAGTTTGATAGAGACAGTGGGAAAGCAGTTTGATCGAGACAGTGGAAAAGCAGTTTGATAGAGACAGTGGAAAAGCAGTTTGAAAGATACAGTGGAAAAGCAGTTTGAAAGATACAGTGGAAAAGCAGTTTGATTGAGACAGTGGAAAAGCAGTTTGATAGAGACAGTGGAAAAGCAGTTTGATAGAGACAGCGGAAAAGCAGTTTGATAGATACAGTGGAAAAGCAGTTTGATAGAGACAGTGGAAAAGCAGTTTGATAGAGACAGCGGAAAAGCAGTTTGATAGATACAGTGGAAAAGCAGTTTGATAGAGACAGTGGAAAAGCAGTTTGAAAGATACAGTGGAAATGCAGTTTGATAGAGACAGTTTAAAAGCAGTTTGGTAGAGACAGTGGAAAAGCAATTTGATAGAGACAGTGGAAAAGCAGTTTGATTGAGACAGTGGAAAAGCAGTTTGATTGAGACAGTGGAAAAGCAGTTTGAATGAGACAGTGGAAAAGCAGTTTGATTGAGACAGTGGAAAAGCAGTTTGAAAGATACCGTGGAAAAGCAGTTTGATAGAGACAGTGGAAAGGCAGTTTGATAGAGACAGTGGAAAAGCAGTTTGATTGAGACAGTGGAAAAGCAGTTTGATAGAGACAGTGGAAAAGCAGTTTGATTGAGACAGTGGAAAAGCAGTTTGATTGAGACTGTGGAAAAGCAGTTTGATTGAGACAGTGGAAAAGCAGTTTGATAGAGACAGTGGAAAAGCAGTTTGAAAGATACAGTGGAAAAGCAGTTTGATTGAGACAGTGGAAAAGCAGTTTGATAGAGACAGTGGAAAAGCAGTTTGATAGAGACAGTGGAAAAGCAGTTTGATTGAGACAGTGGAAAAGCAGTTTTATTGAGACAGTGGAAAAGCAGTTTGATTGAGACAGTGGAAAAGCAGTTTGATAGAGACAGTGGAAAGCAGTTTGATAGAGACAGTGGAAAAGCAGTTTGAATGATACAGTGGAAAAGCAGTTTGATAGAGACAGTGGAAAAGCAGTTTGATAGAGACAGCGGAAAAGCAGTTTGATAGAGACAGTGGAAAAGCAGTTTGATAGAGACAGCGGAAAAGCAGTTTGATAGATACAGTGGAAAAGCAGTTTGATAGAGACAGTGGAAAAGCAGTTTGATAGAGACAGCGGAAAAGCAGTTTGATAGATACAGTGGAAAAGCAGTTTGATAGAGACAGTGGAAAAGCAGTTTGAAAGATACAGTGGAAATGCAGTTTGATAGAGACAGTTTAAAAGCAGTTTGGTAGAGACAGTGGAAAAGCAATTTGATAGAGACAGTGGAAAAGCAGTTTGATTGAGACAGTGGAAAAGCAGTTTGATTGAGACAGTGGAAAAGCAGTTTGAATGAGACAGTGGAAAAGCAGTTTGATTGAGACAGTGGAAAAGCAGTTTGAAAGATACCGTGGAAAAGCAGTTTGATAGAGACAGTGGAAAAGCAGTTTGATAGAGACAGTGGAAAAGCAGTTTGATAGAGACAGTGGAAAAGCAGTTTGATAGAGACAGTGGAAAAGCAGTTTGATTGAGACAGTGGAAAAGCAGTTTTATTGAGACAGTGGAAAAGCAGTTTGATTGAGACAGTGGAAAAGCAGTTTGATAGAGACAGTGGAAAGCAGTTTGATAGAGACAGTGGAAAAGCAGTTTGAATGATACAGTGGAAAAGCAGTTTGATAGAGACAGTGGAAAAGCAGTTTGATAGAGACAGCGGAAAAGCAGTTTGATAGATACAGTGGAAAAGCAGTTTGATAGAGACAGTGGAAAAGCAGTTTGATAGAGACAGCGGAAAAGCAGTTTGATAGATACAGTGGAAAAGCAGTTTGATAGAGACAGTGGAAAAGCAGTTTGAAAGATACAGTGGAAATGCAGTTTGATAGAGACAGTTTAAAAGCAGTTTGGTAGAGACAGTGGAAAAGCAATTTGATAGAGACAGTGGAAAAGCAGTTTGATTGAGACAGTGGAAAAGCAGTTTGATTGAGACAGTGGAAAAGCAGTTTGAATGAGACAGTGGAAAAGCAGTTTGATTGAGACAGTGGAAAAGCAGTTTGAAAGATACCGTGGAAAAGCAGTTTGATAGAGACAGTGGAAAGGCAGTTTGATAGAGACAGTGGAAAAGCAGTTTGATTGAGACAGTGGAAAAGCAGTTTGATAGAGACAGTGGAAAAGCAGTTTGATTGAGACAGTGGAAAAGCAGTTTGATTGAGACTGTGGAAAAGCAGTTTGATTGAGACAGTGGAAAAGCAGTTTGATAGAGACAGTGGAAAAGCAGTTTGAAAGATACAGTGGAAAAGCAGTTTGATTGAGACAGTGGAAAAGCAGTTTGATAGAGACAGTGGAAAAGCAGTTTGATAGAGACAGTGGAAAAGCAGTTTGATTGAGACAGTGGAAAAGCAGTTTTATTGAGACAGTGGAAAAGCAGTTTGATTGAGACAGTGGAAAAGCAGTTTGATAGAGACAGTGGAAAGCAGTTTGATAGAGACAGTGGAAAAGCAGTTTGAATGATACAGTGGAAAAGCAGTTTGATAGAGACAGTGGAAAAGCAGTTTGATAGAGACAGTTTAAAAGCAGTTTGATAGAGACAGTGGAAAAGCAGTTTGATAGAGACAGTGGAAAAGCAGTTTGATAGAGACAGTGGAAAAGCAGTTTGATTGAGACAGTGGAAAAGTAGTTTGATAGAGACAGTGGAAAAGCAGTTTGATAGAGACAGTGGAAAAGCAGTTTGATTGAGACAGTGGAAAAGCAGTTTGATTGAGACAGTGGAAAAGCAGTTTGATTGAGACAGTGGAAAAGCAGTTTGATAGAGACAGTGGAAAAGCAGTTTGATTGAGACAGTGGAAAAGCAGTTAGATAGAGACAGTGGAAAAGCAGTTTGATTGAGACAGTGGAAAAGCAGTTTGATATAGACAGTGGAAATGCAGTTTGATAGAGACAGTGGAAAAGGAGTTTGATTGAGACAGTGGAAAAGCAGTTTGATAGAGACAGTGGAAAAGCAGTTTGATAGAGACAGTGGGAAAACAGTTTGATAGAGACAGTGGAAAAACAGTTTGATACAGACAGTGGAAAAGCAGTTTGATAGAGACAGTGGAAAAGCAGTTTGAAAGATACAGTGGAAAAGCAGTTTGATTGAGACAGTGGAAAAGCAGTTTGATTGAGACAGTGGAAAAGCAGTTTGATAGAGACAGTGGAAAAGCAGTTTGATAGAGACAGTGGAAAAGCAGTTTGATAGAGACAGTGGAAAAACAGTTTGATAGAGACAGTGGAAAAGCAGTTTGATAGAGACAGTGGAAAAGCAGTTTGATTGAGACAGTGGAAAAGCAGTTTGATAGAGACAGTGGAAAAGCAGTTTGATAGAGACAGTGGGAAAGCAGTTTTATATAGACAGTGGAAATGCAGGCTGACAGAGACAGTTGAAATGCTGACTGAGAGACAGTGGAAAAGCGGATTGATACAGGCAGTGGTGAAGCAGTTTAATAGAGACAGGGGAAAATCAGAATGGTAGGGACAGCAGAAAATGAAAACTGTTAGATTAGTGGAAGGGATTACTGAGAGAGACAATTCAACGGCAGACTGTGGTAAAGTATTTTGATAGAGACTGTGGAAAAGCAGATCGAGAGTTAAAATGGGAAGGTAGTTTGATAGAGACAGCGGAAAAGCATGTTTGATAGAGACAGTGTTAGATCAGTTTGATAGAGACAGTGGAAAAGCAGTTTGATAGAGACAGTGGAACAGCAGTTTTATTGAGACAGTGGAAAAGCAGTTTGACAGAGACAGTGGAAAAGCAGTTTGATAGAGACAGTGGAAAAGCAGTTTGACAGAGACAGTGGAAAAGCAGATTGATAGAGACAGTGGAAAAGCAGTTTGATAGAGACAGTGGAAAAGCAGTTTGACAGAGACAGTGGAAAAGCAGTTTGACAGAGACAGTGGAAAAGCAGTTTGATCGAGACAGTGGAAAAGCAGTTTGACAGAGACAGTGGAAAAGCAGTTTGATAGAGACAGTGGAACAGCAGATTGATAGAGACAGTGGAAAAGCAGTTTGACAGAGACAGTGGAAAAGCAGTTTGATAGAGACAGCGGAAAAGCAGTTTAATAGAGGCATGGAAAAGCAGTTTGATAGAGACAGTGGGAAAGCAGTTTGATCGAGACAGTGGAAAAGCAGTTTGATAGAGACAGTGGAAAAGCAGTTTGAAAGATACAGTGGAAAAGCAGTTTGAAAGATACAGTGGAAAAGCAGTTTGATTGAGACAGTGGAAAAGCAGTTTGATAGAGACAGTGGAAAAGCAGTTTGATAGAGACAGCGGAAAAGCAGTTTGATAGATACAGTGGAAAAGCAGTTTGATAGAGACAGTGGAAAAGAAGTTTGAAAGATACAGTGGAAAAGCAGTTTGATAGAGACAGTGGGAAAGCAGTTTTATATAGACAGTGGAAAAGCAGTTTGAGACAGTGGAAAAGCAGTTTGATAGAGACAGTGGAAAAGCAGTTTGATAGAGACAGCGGAAAAGAAGTTTGATAGAGGCAGTGGAAAAGCAGTTTGATAGAGACAGTGGGAAAGCAGTTTGATAGAGACAGTGGAAAAGCAGTTTGATAGAGACAGTGGAAAATTAGTTTGAAAGATACAGTGGAAAAGCAGTTTGATAGAGACAGTGGAAAAGCAGTTTGATAGAGACAGCGGAAAAGCAGTTTGATAGATACAGTGGAAAAGCAGTTTGATAGAGACAGTGGAAAAGCAGTTTGATAGAGACAGTGGAAAGCAGTTGTATAGAGACAGTGGAAAAGCAGTTTGAAAGAAACAGTGGAAAAGCAGTTTGATAGAGACAGTGGAAAAGCAGTTTGATAGAGACAGTTTAAAAGCAGTTTGATAGAGACAGTGGAAAAGCAGTTTGATAGAGACAGTGGAAAAGCAGTTTGATTGAGACAGTGGAAAAGCAGTTTGATTGAGACAGTGGAAAAGCAGTTTGATAGAGACAGTGGAAAAGCATTTTGATAGAGACAGTGGAAAAGCAGTTTGATTGAGACAGTGGAAAAGCAGTTTGATTGAGACAGTGGAAAAGCAGTTTGAAAGATACCGTGGAAAAGCAGTTTGATAGAGACAGTGGAAAGGCAGTTTGATAGAGACAGTGGAAAAGCAGTTTGATTGAGACAGTGGAAAAGCAGTTTGATAGAGACAGTGGAAAAGCAGTTTGATTGAGACAGTGGAAAAGCAGTTTGATTGAGACTGTGGAAAAGCAGTTTGATTGAGACAGTGGAAATGCAGTTTGATTGAGACTGTGGAAAAGCAGTTTGATTGAGACAGTGGAAAAGCAGTTTGATAGAGACAGTGGAAAAGCAGTTTGAAAGATACAGTGGAAAAGCAGTTTGATTGAGACAGTGGAAAAGCAGTTTGATAGAGACAGTGGAAAAGCAGTTTGATAGAGACAGTGGAAAAGCAGTTTGATAGAGACACTGGAAAAGCAGTTTGATTGAGACAGCGGAAAAGCAGTTTGATTGAGACAGTGGAAAGCAGTTTGATAGAGACAGTGGAAAAGCAGTTTGATAGAGACAGCGGAAAAGCAGTTAGAGGTAGTGGAAAACCAGTTTGATAGAGACAGTGGGAAAGCAGTTTGATAGAGACAGTGGAAAAGCAGTTTGATAGAGACAGTGGAAAAGCAGTTTGATAGAGACAGTGGAAAAGCAGTTTGATTGAGACAGTGGAAAAGCAGTTTGATTGAGACAGTGGAAAAACAGTTTGAAAGATACCGTGGAAAAGCAGTTTGATAGAGACAGTGGAAAGGCAGTTTGATAGAGACAGTGGAAAAGCAGTTTGATTGAGACAGTGGAAAAGCAGTTTGATAGAGACAGTGGAAAAGCAGTTTGATTGAGACAGTGGAAAAGCAGTTTGATTGAGACTGTGGAAAAGCAGTTTGATTGAGACAGTGGAAAAGCAGTTTGATAGAGACAGTGGAAAAGCAGTTTGATAGAGACAGTGGAAAAGAAATTTGAAAGATACAGTGGAAAAGCAGTTTGATAGAGACAGTGGGAAAGCAGTTTTATATAGACAGTGGAAAAGCAGTTTGAGACAGTGGAAAAGCAGTTTGATAGAGACAGTGGAAAAGCAGTTTGATAGAGACAGCGGAAAAGAAGTTTGATAGAGGCAGTGGAAAAGCAGTTTGATAGAGACAGTGGGAAAGCAGTTTGATAGAGACAGTGGAAAAGCAGTTTGATAGAGACAGTGGAAAATTAGTTTGAAAGATACAGTGGAAAAGCAGTTTGATAGAGACAGTGGAAAAGCAGTTTGATAGAGACAGCGGAAAAGCAGTTTGATAGATACAGTGGAAAAGCAGTTTGATAGAGACAGTGGAAAAGCAGTTTGATAGAGACAGTGGAAAGCAGTTGTATAGAGACAGTGGAAAAGCAGTTTGAAAGAAACAGTGGAAAAGCAGTTTGATAGAGACAGTGGAAAAGCAGTTTGATAGAGACAGTTTAAAAGCAGTTTGATAGAGACAGTGGAAAAGCAGTTTGATAGAGACAGTGGAAAAGCAGTTTGATTGAGACAGTGGAAAAGCAGTTTGATTGAGACAGTGGAAAAGCAGTTTGATAGAGACAGTGGAAAAGCATTTTGATAGAGACAGTGGAAAAGCAGTTTGATTGAGACAGTGGAAAAGCAGTTTGAAAGATACCGTGGCAAAGCAGTTTGATAGAGACAGTGGAAAGGCAGTTTGATAGAGACAGTGGAAAAGCAGTTTGATTGAGACAGTGGAAAAGCAGTTTGATAGAGACAGTGGAAAAGCAGTTTGATTGAGACAGTGGAAAAGCAGTTTGATTGAGACTGTGGAAAAGCAGTTTGATTGAGACAGTGGAAAAGCAGTTTGATAGAGACAGTGGAAAAGCAGTTTGAAAGATACAGTGGAAAAGCAGTTTGATTGAGACAGTGGAAAAGCAGTTTGATAGAGACAGTGGAAAAGCAGTTTGATAGAGACAGTGGAAAAGCAGTTTGATTGAGACAGTGGAAAAGCAGTTTGATTGAGACAGCGGAAAAGCAGTTTGATTGAGACAGTGGAAAAGCAGTTTGATAGAGACAGTGGAAAAGCAGTTTGATAGAGACAGCGGAAAAGAAGTTTGATAGAGGCAGTGGAAAAGCAGTTTGATAGAGACAGTGGGAAAGCAGTTTGATAGAGACAGTGGAAAAGCAGTTTGATAGAGACAGTGGAAAATTAGTTTGAAAGATACAGTGGAAAAGCAGTTTGATAGAGACAGTGGAAAAGCAGTTTGATAGAGACAGCGGAAAAGCAGTTTGATAGATACAGTGGAAAAGCAGTTTGATAGAGACAGTGGAAAAGCAGTTTGATAGAGACAGTGGAAAGCAGTTGTATAGAGACAGTGGAAAAGCAGTTTGAAAGAAACAGTGGAAAAGCAGTTTGATAGAGACAGTGGAAAAGCAGTTTGATTGAGACAGTGGAAAAGCAGTTTGATAGAGACAGTGGAAAAGCAGTTTGATTGAGACAGTGGAAAAGCAGTTTGATAGAGACAGTGGAAAAGCAGTTTGATAGAGACAGTGGGAAAGCAGTTTTATATAGACAGTGGAAATGCAGGCTGACAGAGACAGTTGAAATGCTGACTGAGAGACAGTGGAAAAGCGGATTGATACAGGCAGTGGTGAAGCAGTTTAATAGAGACAGGGGAAAATCAGAATGGTAGGGACAGCAGAAAATGAAAACTGTTAGATTAGTGGAAGGGATTACTGAGAGAGACAATTCAACGGCAGACTGTGGTAAAGTATTTTGATAGAGACTGTGGAAAAGCAGATCGAGAGTTAAAATGGGAAGGTAGTTTGATAGAGACAGCGGAAAAGCAGTTTGATTGAGACAGTGGAAAAGCAGTTTGATAGAGACAGTGGAAAAGCAGTTTGATAGAGACAGCGGAAAAGAAGTTTGATAGAGGCAGTGGAAAAGCAGTTTGATAGAGACAGTGGGAAAGCAGTTTGATAGAGACAGTGGAAAAGCAGTTTGATAGAGACAGTGGAAAATTAGTTTGAAAGATACAGTGGAAAAGCAGTTTGATAGAGACAGTGGAAAAGCAGTTTGATAGAGACAGCGGAAAAGCAGTTTGATAGATACAGTGGAAAAGCAGTTTGATAGAGACAGTGGAAAAGCAGTTTGATAGAGACAGTGGAAAGCAGTTGTATAGAGACAGTGGAAAAGCAGTTTGAAAGAAACAGTGGAAAAGCAGTTTGATAGAGACAGTGGAAAAGCAGTTTGATAGAGACAGTTTAAAAGCAGTTTGATAGAGACAGTGGAAAAGCAGTTTGATAGAGACAGTGGAAAAGCAGTTTGATTGAGACAGTGGAAAAGCAGTTTGATTGAGACAGTGGAAAAGCAGTTTGATAGAGACAGTGGAAAAGCATTTTGATAGAGACAGTGGAAAAGCAGTTTGATTGAGACAGTGGAAAAGCAGTTTGAAAGATACCGTGGCAAAGCAGTTTGATAGAGACAGTGGAAAGGCAGTTTGATAGAGACAGTGGAAAAGCAGTTTGATTGAGACAGTGGAAAAGCAGTTTGATAGAGACAGTGGAAAAGCAGTTTGATTGAGACAGTGGAAAAGCAGTTTGATTGAGACTGTGGAAAAGCAGTTTGATTGAGACAGTGGAAAAGCAGTTTGATAGAGACAGTGGAAAAGCAGTTTGAAAGATACAGTGGAAAAGCAGTTTGATTGAGACAGTGGAAAAGCAGTTTGATAGAGACAGTGGAAAAGCAGTTTGATAGAGACAGTGGAAAAGCAGTTTGATTGAGACAGTGGAAAAGCAGTTTGATTGAGACAGCGGAAAAGCAGTTTGATTGAGACAGTGGAAAAGCAGTTTGATAGAGACAGTGGAAAAGCAGTTTGATAGAGACAGCGGAAAAGAAGTTTGATAGAGGCAGCGGAAAAGCAGTTTGATAGAGACAGTGGGAAAGCAGTTTGATAGAGACAGTGGAAAAGCAGTTTGATAGAGACAGTGGAAAAGTAGTTTGAAAGATACAGTGGAAAAGCAGTTTGATAGAGACAGTGGAAAAGCAGTTTGATAGAGACAGCGGAAAAGCAGTTTGATAGATACAGTGGAAAAGCAGTTTGATAGAGACAGTGGAAAAGCAGTTTGATAGAGACAGTGGAAAGCAGTTGTATAGAGACAGTGGAAAAGCAGTTTGAAAGATACAGTGGAAAAGCAGTTTGATAGAGACAGTGGAAAAGCAGTTTGATAGAGACAGTTTAAAAGCAGTTTGATAGAGACAGTGGAAAAGCAGTTTGATAGAGACAGTGGAAAAGCAGTTTGATTGAGACAGTGGAAAAGCAGTTTGATTGAGACAGTGGAAAAGCAGTTTGATAGAGACAGTGGAAAAGCAGTTTGATAGAGACAGTGGAAAAGCAGTTTGATTGAGACAGTGGAAAAGCAGTTTGATTGAGACAGTGGAAAAGCAGTTTGAAAGATACCGTGGAAAAGCAGTTTGATAGAGACAGTGGAAAAGCAGTTTGATAGAGACAGTGGAAAAGCAGTTTGATTGAGACAGTGGAAAAGCAGTTTCATAGAGACAGTGGAAAAGCAGTTTGATTGAGACAGTGGAAATGCAGTTTGATTGAGACTGTGGAAAAGCAGTTTGATTGAGACAGTGGAAAAGCAGTTTGATAGAGACAGTGGAAAAGCAGTTTGAAAGATACAGTGGAAAAGCAGTTTGATTGAGACAGTGGAAAAGCAGTTTGATAGAGACAGTGGAAAAGCAGTTTGATAGAGACAGTGGAAAAGCAGTTTGATAGAGACACTGGAAAAGCAGTTTGATTGAGACAGCGGAAAAGCAGTTTGATTGAGACAGTGGAAAAGCAGTTTGATAGAGACAGTGGAAAAGCAGTTTGATAGAGACAGCGGAAAAGCAGTTAGAGGCAGTGGAAAACCAGTTTGATAGAGACAGTGGGAAAGCAGTTTGATAGAGACAGTGGAAAAGCAGTTTGATAGAGACAGTGGAAAAGCAGTTTGATAGAGACAGTGGAAAAGCAGTTTGATTGAGACAGTGGAAAAGCAGTTTGATTGAGACAGTGGAAAAGCAGTTTGAAAGATACCGTGGAAAAGCAGTTTGATAGAGACAGTGGAAAAGCAGTTTGATAGAGACACTGGAAAAGCAGTTTGATTGAGACAGCAGAAAAGCAGTTTGATTGAGACAGTGGAAAAGCAGTTTGATAGAGACAGTGGAAAAGCAGTTTGATAGAGACAGCGGAAAAGCAGTTAGAGGCAGTGGAAAACCAGTTTGATAGAGACAGTGGGAAAGCAGTTTGATAGAGACAGTGGAAAAGCAGTTTGATAGAGACAGTGGAAAAGCAGTTTGATAGAGACAGTGGAAAAGCAGTTTGATTGAGACAGTGGAAAAGCAGTTTGATTGAGACAGTGGAAAAGCAGTTTGAAAGATACCGTGGAAAAGCAGTTTGATAGAGACAGTGGAAAGGCAGTTTGATAGAGACAGTGGAAAAGCAGTTTGATTGAGACAGTGGAAAAGCAGTTTGATAGAGACAGTGGAAAAGCAGTTTGATTGAGACAGTGGAAAAGCAGTTTGATTGAGACAGTGGAAAAGCAGTTTGATTGAGACAGTGGAAAAGCAGTTTGATAGAGACAGTGGAAAAGCAGTTTGAAAGATACAGTGGAAAAGCAGTTTGATTGAGACAGTGGAAAAGCAGTTTGATAGAGACAGTGGAAAAGCAGTTTGATAGAGACATTGGAAATGCAGTTTGATTGAGACAGTGGAAAAGCAGTTTGATTGAGACAGCGGAAAAGCAGTTTGATTGAGACAGTGGAAAAGCAGTTTGATAGAGACAGTGGAAAAGCAGTTTGATAGAGACAGCGGAAAAGAAGTTTGATAGAGGCAGCGGAAAAGCAGTTTGATAGAGACAGTGGGAAAGCAGTTTGATAGAGACAGTGGGAAAGCAGTTTGATAGAGACAGTGGAAAAGTAGTTTGAAAGATACAGTGGAAAAGCAGTTTGATAGAGACAGTGGAAAAGCAGTTTGATAGAGACAGCGGAAAAGCAGTTTGATAGATACAGTGGAAAAGCAGTTTGATAGAGACAGTGGAAAAGCAGTTTGATAGAGACAGTGGAAAGCAGTTGTATAGAGACAGTGGAAAAGCAGTTTGAAAGATACAGTGGAATAGCAGTTTGATAGAGACAGTGGAAAAGCAGTTTGATAGAGACAGTTTAAAAGCAGTTTGATAGAGACAGTGGAAAAGCAGTTTGATAGAGACAGTGGAAAAGCAGTTTGATTGAGACAGTGGAAAAGCAGTTTGATTGAGACAGTGGAAAAGCAGTTTGATAGAGACAGTGGAAAAGCAGTTTGATAGAGACAGTGGAAAAGCAGTTTGATTGAGACAGTGGAAAAGCAGTTTGATTGAGACAGTGGAAAAGCAGTTTGAAAGATACCGTGGAAAAGCAGTTTGATAGAGACAGTGGAAAAGCAGTTTGATAGAGACAGTGGAAAAGCAGTTTGATTGAGACAGTGGAAAAGCAGTTTGATAGAGACAGTGGAAAAGCAGTTTGATTGAGACAGTGGAAATGCAGTTTGATTGAGACTGTGGAAAAGCAGTTTGATTGAGACAGTGGAAAAGCAGTTTGATAGAGACAGTGGAAAAGCAGTTTGAAAGATACAGTGGAAAAGCAGTTTGATTGAGACAGTGCAAAAGCAGTTTGATTGAGACAGTGGAAAAGCAGTTTGATAGAGACAGTGGAAAAGCAGTTTGATAGAGACACTGGAAAAGCAGTTTGATTGAGACAGCGGAAAAGCAGTTTGATTGAGACAGTGGAAAAGCAGTTTGATAGAGACAGTGGAAAAGCAGTTTGATAGAGACAGCGGAAAAGCAGTTAGAGGCAGTGGAAAACCAGTTTGATAGAGACAGTGGGAAAGCAGTTTGATAGAGACAGTGGAAAAGGAGTTTGAAAGATACAGTGGAAAAGCAGTTTGAAAGATACAGTGGAAAAGCAGTTTGAGACAGTGGAAAAGCAGTTTGATAGAGACATTGGAAAAGCAGTTTGATAGAGACAGCGGAAAAGTAGTTTGATAGATACAGCGGAAAAGCAGTTTGATAGAGACAGTGGAAAAGCAGTTTGATAGAGACAGTGGAAAGCAGTTTGATAGAGACAGTGGAAAAGCAGTTTGAAAGATACAGTGGAAAAGCAGTTTGATAGAGACAGTGGAAAAGCAGTTTGATAGAGACAGTTTAAAAGCAGTTTGATAGAGACAGTGGAAAAGCAGTTTGATAGAGACAGTGGAAAAGCAGTTTGATTGAGACAGTGGAAAAGCAGTTTGATTGAGACAGTGGAAAAGCAGTTTGATTGAGACAGTGGAAAAGCAGTTTGATAGAGACAGTGGAAAAGCAGTTTGAAAGATACAGTGGAAAAGCAGTTTGATTGAGACAGTGGAAAAGCAGTTTGATAGAGACAGTGGAAAAGCAGTTTGATAGAGACAGTGGAAAAGCAGTTTGATAGGGACAGTGGAAAAGCAGTTTGATAGAGACAGTGGAAAAACAGTTTGATTGAGACAGTGGAAAAGCAGTTTGATTGAGACTGTGGAAAAGCAGTTTGATTGAGACAGTGGAAAAGCAGTTTGATTGAGACAGTGGAAAAGCAGTTTGATAGAGACAGTGTAAAAGCAGTTTGAAAGATACAGTGGAAAAGCAGTTTGATTGAGACAGTGGAAAAGCAGTTTGATTGAGACAGTGGAAAAGCAGTTTGATAGAGACAGTGGGATAGAAGACTGATAGAGACAGTGGATTAGCAGGATGAGAGAGAATGGAAAACCAGTATGTAAAAGACAGTGGAGAATCAGTTTGATAGAGAAAGGGGAAAAGCAGTTTGATAGAGAGAGTGGAAAAGCCGCCTGATAGAGATGGAGGAAAAGCAGTTTTATGGAGAAAGTGGAAAAGCAGTTTGATAGAGACATTGGGAAAGCAGTTTGATAGAGACAGTGGAAAAGCAGTTTGATAGGGACAGTGGGAAAGCAGACTGATAGAGACGGAGGAAAAGCAGTTTTATGGAGACAGTGGAAAAGCAGTTTGATAGAGACAGTGGGAAAGCAGTTTGATAGAGACAGTGGGAAAGCAGTTTGATAGAGACAGTGGGAAAGCAGTTTGATAGAGACAGTGGAAAAGCAGATTGATAGGGTCAGTGGAAAATCAGACTGATAGAGATAGTGGATTTACAGGCTGAGAGAGACAGTGGAAACGCAATTTGATAGAGACAGTGGAAAAGCAGTCTGTAAAAGACAGTGGAGAATCAGTTCGATAGAGGCGGCGCAAACGCAGTTCGACAGAGACAGCGGAAAAGCAGAGTGATAGAGACAGTGGAAAACAGAAAGACAGAGACAGTGGAAAAGCAGTTTGGAACAGGCAGTGTAAAAGCAGATTGACAGAGCCATTGGAAAAGCAGTTTGAAAGAGACAGTGGAAAAGCAGTTTGATTGAGACAGTGGAAAAGCAGTTTGATAGAGACAGTGGAAAAGCAGTTTGATAGAGACAGTGGAAAAGCAGTTTGATTGAGACAGTGGAAAAGCAGTTTGATTGAGACAGTGGAAAAGCAGTTTGAAAGATACAGTGGAAAAGCAGTTTGATAGAGACAGTGGAAAAGCAGTTTGATAGAGACAGTGGAAAAGCAGTTTGATTGAGACAGTGGAAAAGCAGTTTGATAGAGACAGTGGAAAAGCAGTTTGATTGAGACAGTGGAAATGCAGTTTGATTGAGACTGTGGAAAAGCAGTTTGATTGAGACAGTGGAAAAGCAGTTTGATAGAGACAGTGGAAAAGCAGTTTGAAAGATACAGTGGAAAAGCAGTTTGATTGAGACAGTGGAAAAGCAGTTTGATAGAGACAGTGGAAAAGCAGTTTGATAGAGACAGTGGAAAAGCAGTTTGATAGAGACACTGGAAAAGCAGTTTGATTGAGACAGTGGAAAAGCAGTTTGATTGAGACAGTGGAAAAGCAGTTTGATAGAGACAGTGGAAAAGCAGTTTGATAGAGACAGCGGAAAAGCAGTTAGAGGCAGTGGAAAACCAGTTTGATAGAGACAGTGGGAAAGCAGTTTGATAGAGACAGTGGAAAAGCAGTTTGATAGAGACAGTGGAAAAGGAGTTTGAAAGATACAGTGGAAAAGCAGTTTGAAAGATACAGTGGAAAAGCAGTTTGAGACAGTGGAAAAGCAGTTTGATAGAGACATTGGAAAAGCAGTTTGATAGAGAAAGCGGAAAAGCAGTTTGATAGATACAGCGGAAAAGCAGTTTGATAGAGACAGTGGAAAAGCAGTTTGATAGAGACAGTGGAAAGCAGTTTGATAGAGACAGTGGAAAAGCAGTTTGAAAGATACAGTGGAAAAGCAGTTTGATAGAGACAGTGGAAAAGCAGTTTGATAGAGACAGTTTAAAAGCAGTTTGATAGAGACAGTGGAAAAGCAGTTTGATAGAGACAGTGGAAAAGCAGTTTGATTGAGACAGTGGAAAAGCAGTTTGATTGAGACAGTGGAAAAGCAGTTTGATTGAGACAGTGGAAAAGCAGTTTGATAGAGACAGTGGAAAAGCAGTTTGAAAGATACAGTGGAAAAGCAGTTTGATTGAGACAATGGAAAAGCAGTTTGATAGAGACAGTGGAAAAGCAGTTTGATAGCGACAGTGGAAAAGCAGTTTGATAGGGACAGTGGAAAAGCAGTTTGATAGAGACAGTGGAAAAACAGTTTGATTGAGACAGTGGAAAAGCAGTTTGATTGAGACTGTGGAAAAGCAGTTTGATTGAGACAGTGGAAAAGCAGTTTGATAGAGACAGTGTAAAAGTAGTTTGAAAGATACAGTGGAAAAGCAGTTTGATTGAGACAGTGGAAAAGCAGTTTGATTGAGACAGTGGAAAAGCAGTTTGATAGAGACAGTGGGAAAGAAGACTGATAGAGACAGTGGATTAGCAGGATGAGAGAGAATGGAAAACCAGTATGTAAAAGACAGTGGAGAATCAGTTTGATAGAGAAAGGGGAAAAGCAGTTTGATAGAGAGAGTGGAAAAGCCGCCTGATAGAGATGGAGGAAAAGCAGTTTTATGGAGACAGTGGAAAAGCAGTTTGATAGAGACATTGGGAAAGCAGTTTGATAGAGACAGTGGAAAAGCAGTTTGATAGGGACAGTGGGAAAGCAGACTGATAGAGACGGAGGAAAAGCAGTTTTATGGAGACAGTGGAAAAGCAGTTTGATAGAGACAGTGGGAAAGCAGTTTGATAGAGACAGTGGGAAAGCAGTTTGATAGAGACAGTGGGAAAGCAGTTTGATAGAGACAGTGGAAAAGCAGATTGATAGGGTCAGTGGAAAATCAGACTGATAGAGATAGTGGATTTACAGGCTGAGAGAGACAGTGGAAACGCAATTTGATAGAGACAGTGGAAAAGCAGTCTGTAAAAGACAGTGGAGAATCAGTTCGATAGAGGCGGCGCAAACGCAGTTCGACAGAGACAGCGGAAAAGCAGAGTGATAGAGACAGTGGAAAACAGAAAGACAGAGACAGTGGAAAAGCAGTTTGGAACAGGCAGTGTAAAAGCAGATTGACAGAGCCATTGGAAAAGCAGTTTGAAAGAGACAGTGGAAAAGCTGTTAGATAGAGACAGTGGAAAAGCAATTTGATAGAGACAGTGGAAAAGCAGTTTGATAGAGACAGTGGAAAAGCAGTTTGAAAGAGACAGTGGAAAAGCTGTTAGATAGAGACAGTGGAAAAGCAGTTTGATAGAGACAGTGTAAAAGCAGTTTGATAGAGACAGTGGAAAAGCAGTTTGAAAGAGACAGTGGAAAAGCTGTTAGATAGAGACAGTGGAAAAGCAGTTTGATAGAGACAGTGGAAAAGCAGTTTGATAGATGCAGTGGAAAAGCAGTTTGATAGAGACAGTGGAAAAGCAGTTTGATAGAGACAGTGGAAAAGCAGTTTGATACAGACAGTGGAAAAGCAGTTTGAAAGAGACAGTGGAAAAGCTGTTAGATAGAGACAGTGGAAAAGCTGTTAGATAGAGACAGTGGAAAAGCAGTTTGAAAGAGACAGTGGAAAAGCTGTTAGATAGAGACTGTGGAAAAGCAGTTTGATAGAGAGAGTGGAAAAGCAGTTTGACAGAGACAGTGGAAAAGCAGTTTGACAGAGACAGTGGAAAAGCAGTTTGACAGAGACAGTGGAAAAGCAGTTTGACAGAGAGAGTGGAAAAGCAGTTTGATAGAGAGAGTGGAAAAGCAGTTTGACAGAGACAGTGGAAAAGCAGTTTGATAGAGACAGTGGAAAAGCAGTTTGATAGAGACAGTTTAAAAGCAGTTTGATAGAGAGAGTGGAAAAGCAGTTTGATAGAGAAAGTGGAAAAGCAGTTTGATAGAGACAGAGGAAAAGCAGTTTGATAAGGACAGGGGAAAAGCAGTTTGATTGAGACAGTGGAAAAGCAGATTGATAAGGACAGGGGAAAAGCAGCTTGATAGAGACAGTGGAGAAACAGTTTCATAGAGATAGTGTGAAAGCAGACTGAGAGAGACAGTGGAAAATCAGTTCGATAGGGACAGCAGAAAAGCAGACCGTTAGAAACACATGTAAAGCAGATTAATAGAGAGAGTGGAAAAGCAGTTTGATAGAGACAGTGGAAAAGCAGTTTGATTGAGACAGTGGAAAAGCAGTTTGATAGAGACAGTGGAAAAGCAGTTTGATAGAGACAGTGGAAAAGCAGTTTGATAGAGACAGTGGAAAAGCAGTTTGATTGAGACAGTGGAAAAGCAGTTTGATTGAGACAGTGGAAAAGCAGTTTGATTGAGACAGTGGAAAAGCAGTTTGATTGAGACAGTGGAAAAGCAGTTTGACAGAGACAGTGGAAAAGCAGTTTGATAAAAACAGTGGAAAAGCAGATTGATAGAGACCGTGGAAAAGCAGTTTGATAGAGACAGTGGAAAAGCAGTTTGATAGAGACAGTGGAAAAGCAGATTGATAGAGAAAGTGGAAAAGCAGTTTGAAAGATACAGTGGAAAAGCAGTTTGAAAGATACAGTGGAAAAGCAGTTTGATAGAGACAGTGGAAAAGCAGTTTGATAGAGACAGTGGAAAAGCAGATTGATAGAGACAGTGGAAAAGCAGTTTGAAAGATACAGTGGAAAAGCAGTTTGATTGAGACAGTGGAAAAGCAGTTTGATTGAGACAGTGGAAAAGCAGTTTGATAGAGACAGTGGAAAAGCAGTTTGATAGAGACAGCGGAAAAGAAGTTTGATAGAGGCAGCGGAAAAGCAGTTTGATAGAGACAGTGGGAAAGCAGTTTGATAGAGACAGTGGAAAAGCAGTTTGATAGAGACAGTGGAAAAGTAGTTTGAAAGATACAGTGGAAAAGCAGTTTGATAGAGACAGTGGAAAATCAGTTTGATAGAGACAGCGGAAAAGCAGTTTGATAGATACAGTGGAAAAGCAGTTTGATAGAGACAGTGGAAAAGCAGTTTGATAGAGACAGTGGAAAGCAGTTGTATAGAGACAGTGGAAAAGCAGTTTGAAAGATACAGTGGAAAAGCAGTTTGATAGAGACAGTGGAAAAGCAGTTTGATAGAGACAGTTTAAAAGCAGTTTGATAGAGACAGTGGAAAAGCAGTTTGATAGAGACAGTGGAAAAGCAGTTTGATTGAGACAGTGGAAAAGCAGTTTGATTGAGACAGTGGAAAAGCAGTTTGATAGAGACAGTGGAAAAGCAGTTTGATAGAGACAGTGGAAAAGCAGTTTGATTGAGACAGTGGAAAAGCAGTTTGATTGAGACAGTGGAAAAGCAGTTTGAAAGATACAGTGGAAAAGCAGTTTGATAGAGACAGTGGAAAAGCAGTTTGATAGAGACAGTGGAAAAGCAGTTTGATTGAGACAGTGGAAAAGCAGTTTGATAGAGACAGTGGAAAAGCAGTTTGATTGAGACAGTGGAAATGCAGTTTGATTGAGACTGTGGAAAAGCAGTTTGATTGAGACAGTGGAAAAGCAGTTTGATAGAGACAGTGGAAAAGCAGTTTGAAAGATACAGTGGAAAAGCAGTTTGATTGAGACAGTGGAAAAGCAGTTTGATAGAGACAGTGGAAAAGCAGTTTGATAGAGACAGTGGAAAAGCAGTTTGATAGAGACACTGGAAAAGCAGTTTGATTGAGACAGTGGAAAAGCAGTTTGATTGAGACAGTGGAAAAGCAGTTTGATAGAGACAGTGGAAAAGCAGTTTGATAGAGACAGCGGAAAAGCAGTTAGAGGCAGTGGAAAACCAGTTTGATAGAGACAGTGGGAAAGCAGTTTGATAGAGACAGTGGAAAAGCAGTTTGATAGAGACAGTGGAAAAGGAGTTTGAAAGATACAGTGGAAAAGCAGTTTGAAAGATACAGTGGAAAAGCAGTTTGAGACAGTGGAAAAGCAGTTTGATAGAGACATTGGAAAAGCAGTTTGATAGAGACAGCGGAAAAGCAGTTTGATAGATACAGCGGAAAAGCAGTTTGATAGAGACAGTGGAAAAGCAGTTTGATAGAGACAGTGGAAAGCAGTTTGATAGAGACAGTGGAAAAGCAGTTTGAAAGATACAGTGGAAAAGCAGTTTGATAGAGACAGTGGAAAAGCAGTTTGATAGAGACAGTTTAAAAGCAGTTTGATAGAGACAGTCGAAAAGCAGTTTGATAGAGACAGTGGAAAAGCAGTTTGATTGAGACAGTGGAAAAGCAGATTGATTGAGACAGTGGAAAAGCAGTTTGATTGAGACAGTGGAAAAGCAGTTTGATAGAGACAGTGGAAAAGCAGTTTGAAAGATACAGTGGAAAAGCAGTTTGATTGAGACAGTGGAAAAGCAGTTTGATAGAGACAGTGGAAAAGCAGTTTGATAGCGACAGTGGAAAAGCAGTTTGATAGGGACAGTGGAAAAGCAGTTTGATAGAGACAGTGGAAAAACAGTTTGATTGAGACAGTGGAAAAGCAGTTTGATTGAGACTGTGGAAAAGCAGTTTGATTGAGACAGTGGAAAAGCAGTTTGATAGAGACAGTGTAAAAGCAGTTTGAAAGATACAGTGGAAAAGCAGTTTGATTGAGACAGTGGAAAAGCAGTTTGATTGAGACAGTGGAAAAGCAGTTTGATAGAGACAGTGGGAAAGAAGACTGATAGAGACAGTGGATTAGCAGGATGAGAGAGAATGGAAAACCAGTATGTAAAAGACAGTGGAGAATCAGTTTGATAGAGAAAGGGGAAAAGCAGTTTGATAGAGAGAGTGGAAAAGCCGCCTGATAGAGATGGAGGAAAAGCAGTTTTATGGAGACAGTGGAAAAGCAGTTTGATAGAGACATTGGGAAAGCAGTTTGATAGAGACAGTGGAAAAGCAGTTTGATAGGGACAGTGGGAAAGCAGACTGATAGAGACGGAGGAAAAGCAGTTTTATGGAGACAGTGGAAAAGCAGTTTGATAGAGACAGTGGGAAAGCAGTTTGATAGAGACAGTGGGAAAGCAGTTTGATAGAGACAATGGGAAAGCAGTTTGATAGAGACAGTGGAAAAGCAGATTGATAGGGTCAGTGGAAAATCAGACTGATAGAGATAGTGGATTTACAGGCTGAGAGAGACAGTGGAAACGCAATTTGATAGAGACAGTGGAAAAGCAGTCTGTAAAAGACAGTGGAGAATCAGTTCGATAGAGGCGGCGCAAACGCAGTTCGACAGAGACAGCGGAAAAGCAGAGTGATAGAGACAGTGGAAAACAGAAAGACAGAGACAGTGGAAAAGCAGTTTGGAACAGGCAGTGTAAAAGCAGATTGACAGAGCCATTGGAAAAGCAGTTTGATAGAGACAGTGGAAAAGAAGTTTGACAGAGACAGTGGAAAAGCAGTTTGATAGATGCAGTGGAAAAGCAGTTTGATAGAGACAGTGGAAAAGCAGTTTGATAGAGACAGTGGAAAAGCAGTTTGATACAGACAGTGGAAAAGCAGTTTGATTGAGACAGTGGAAAAGCAGTTTGTCAGAGACAGTGGAAAAGCAGTTTGATAAAAACAGTGGAAAAGCAGATTGATAGAGACCGTGGAAAAGCAGTTTGATAGAGACAGTGGAAAAGCAGTTTGATAGAGACAGTGGAAAAGCAGATTGATAGAGAAAGTGGAAAAGCAGTTTGAAAGATACAGTGGAAAAGCAGTTTGAAAGATACAGTGGAAAAGCAGTTTGATAGAGACAGTGGAAAAGCAGTTTGATAGAGACAGTGGAAAAGCAGATTGATAGAGACAGTGGAAAAGCAGTTTGAAAGATACAGTGGAAAAGCAGTTTGATTGAGACAGTGGAAAAGCAGTTTGATTGAGACAGTGGAAAAGCAGTTTGATAGAGACAGTGGAAAAGCAGTTTGATAGAGACAGCGGAAAAGAAGTTTGATAGAGGCAGCGGAAAAGCAGTTTGATAGAGACAGTGGGAAAGCAGTTTGATAGAGACAGTGGAAAAGCAGTTTGATAGAGACAGTGGAAAAGTAGTTTGAAAGATACAGTGGAAAAGCAGTTTGATAGAGACAGTGGAAAATCAGTTTGATAGAGACAGCGGAAAAGCAGTTTGATAGATACAGTGGAAAAGCAGTTTGATAGAGACAGTGGAAAAGCAGTTTGATAGAGACAGTGGAAAGCAGTTGTATAGAGACAGTGGAAAAGCAGTTTGAAAGATACAGTGGAAAAGCAGTTTGATAGAGACAGTGGAAAAGCAGTTTGATAGAGACAGTTTAAAAGCAGTTTGATAGAGACAGTGGAAAAGCAGTTTGATAGAGACAGTGGAAAAGCAGTTTGATTGAGACAGTGCAAAAGCAGTTTGATTGAGACAGTGGAAAAGCAGTTTGATAGAGACAGTGGAAAAGCAGTTTGATAGAGACAGTGGAAAAGCAGTTTGATTGAGACAGTGGAAAAGCAGTTTGATTGAGACAGTGGAAAAGCAGTTTGAAAGATACAGTGGAAAAGCAGTTTGATAGAGACAGTGGAAAAGCAGTTTGATAGAGACAGTGGAAAAGCAGTTTGATTGAGACAGTGGAAAAGCAGTTTGATAGAGACAGTGGAAAAGCAGTTTGATTGAGACAGTGGAAATGCAGTTTGATTGAGACTGTGGAAAAGCAGTTTGATTGAGACAGTGGAAAAGCAGTTTGATAGAGACAGTGGAAAAGCAGTTTGAAAGATACAGTGGAAAAGCAGTTTGATTGAGACAGTGGAAAAGCAGTTTGATAGAGACAGTGGAAAAGCAGTTTGATAGAGACAGTGGAAAAGCAGTTTGATAGAGACACTGGAAAAGCAGTTTGATTGAGACAGTGGAAAAGCAGTTTGATTGAGACAGTGGAAAAGCAGTTTGATAGAGACAGTGGAAAAGCAGTTTGATAGAGACAGCGGAAAAGCAGTTAGAGGCAGTGGAAAACCAGTTTGATAGAGACAGTGGGAAAGCAGTTTGATAGAGACAGTGGAAAAGCAGTTTGATAGAGACAGTGGAAAAGGAGTTTGAAAGATACAGTGGAAAAGCAGTTTGAAAGATACAGTGGAAAAGCAGTTTGAGACAGTGGAAAAGCAGTTTGATAGAGACATTGGAAAAGCAGTTTGATAGAGACAGCGGAAAAGCAGTTTGATAGATACAGCGGAAAAGCAGTTTGATAGAGACAGTGGAAAAGCAGTTTGATAGAGACAGTGGAAAGCAGTTTGATAGAGACAGTGGAAAAGCAGTTTGAAAGATACAGTGGAAAAGCAGTTTGATAGAGACAGTGGAAAAGCAGTTTGATAGAGACAGTTTAAAAGCAGTTTGATAGAGACAGTGGAAAAGCAGTTTGATAGAGACAGTGGAAAAGCAGTTTGATTGAGACAGTGGAAAAGCAGATTGATTGAGACAGTGGAAAAGCAGTTTGATTGAGACAGTGGAAAAGCAGTTTGATAGAGACAGTGGAAAAGCAGTTTGAAAGATACAGTGGAAAAGCAGTTTGATTGAGACAGTGGAAAAGCAGTTTGATAGAGACAGTGGAAAAGCAGTTTGATAGCGACAGTGGAAAAGCAGTTTGATAGGGACAGTGGAAAAGCAGTTTGATAGAGACAGTGGAAAAACAGTTTGATAGAGAGAGTGGAAAAGCAGTTTGATTGAGACTGTGGAAAAGCAGTTTGATTGAGACAGTGGAAAAGCAGTTTGATAGAGACAGTGTAAAAGCAGTTTGAAAGATACAGTGGAAAAGCAGTTTGATTGAGACAGTGGAAAAGCAGTTTGATTGAGACAGTGGAAAAGCAGTTTGATAGAGACAGTGGGAAAGAAGACTGATAGAGACAGTGGATTAGCAGGATGAGAGAGAATGGAAAACCAGTATGTAAAAGACAGTGGAGAATCAGTTTGATAGAGAAAGGGGAAAAGCAGTTTGATAGAGAGAGTGGAAAAGCCGCCTGATAGAGATGGAGGAAAAGCAGTTTTATGGAGACAGTGGAAAAGCAGTTTGATAGAGACATTGGGAAAGCAGTTTGATAGAGACAGTGGAAAAGCAGTTTGATAGGGACAGTGGGAAAGCAGACTGATAGAGACGGAGGAAAAGCAGTTTTATGGAGACAGTGGAAAAGCAGTTTGATAGAGACAGTGGGAAAGCAGTTTGATAGAGACAGTGGGAAAGCAGTTTGATAGAGACAATGGGAAAGCAGTTTGATAGAGACAGTGGAAAAGCAGATTGATAGGGTCAGTGGAAAATCAGACTGATAGAGATAGTGGATTTACAGGCTGAGAGAGACAGTGGAAACGCAATTTGATAGAGACAGTGGAAAAGCAGTCTGTAAAAGACAGTGGAGAATCAGTTCGATAGAGGCGGCGCAAACGCAGTTCGACAGAGACAGCGGAAAAGCAGAGTGATAGAGACAGTGGAAAACAGAAAGACAGAGACAGTGGAAAAGCAGTTTGGAACAGGCAGTGTAAAAGCAGATTGACAGAGCCATTGGAAAAGCAGTTTGATAGAGACAGTGGAAAAGAAGTTTGACAGAGACAGTGGAAAAGCAGTTTGATAGATGCAGTGGAAAAGCAGTTTGATAGAGACAGTGGAAAAGCAGTTTGATAGAGACAGTGGAAAAGCAGTTTGATACAGACAGTGGAAAAGCAGTTTGATTGAGACAGTGGAAAAGCAGTTTGTCAGAGACAGTGGAAAAGCAGTTTGATAAAAACAGTGGAAAAGCAGATTGATAGAGACCGTGGAAAAGCAGTTTGATAGAGACAGTGGAAAAGCAGTTTGATAGAGACAGTGGAAAAGCAGATTGATAGAGAAAGTGGAAAAGCAGTTTGAAAGATACAGTGGAAAAGCAGTTTGAAAGATACAGTGGAAAAGCAGTTTGATAGAGACAGTGGAAAAGCAGTTTGATAGAGACAGTGGAAAAGCAGATTGATAGAGACAGTGGAAAAGCAGTTTGAAAGATACAGTGGAAAAGCAGTTTGATTGAGACAGTGGAAAAGCAGTTTGATTGAGACAGTGGAAAAGCAGTTTGATAGAGACAGTGGAAAAGCAGTTTGATAGAGACAGCGGAAAAGAAGTTTGATAGAGGCAGCGGAAAAGCAGTTTGATAGAGACAGTGGGAAAGCAGTTTGATAGAGACAGTGGAAAAGCAGTTTGATAGAGACAGTGGAAAAGTAGTTTGAAAGATACAGTGGAAAAGCAGTTTGATAGAGACAGTGGAAAATCAGTTTGATAGAGACAGCGGAAAAGCAGTTTGATAGATACAGTGGAAAAGCAGTTTGATAGAGACAGTGGAAAAGCAGTTTGATAGAGACAGTGGAAAGCAGTTGTATAGAGACAGTGGAAAAGCAGTTTGAAAGATACAGTGGAAAAGCAGTTTGATAGAGACAGTGGAAAAGCAGTTTGATAGAGACAGTTTAAAAGCAGTTTGATAGAGACAGTGGAAAAGCAGTTTGATAGAGACAGTGGAAAAGCAGTTTGATTGAGACAGTGCAAAAGCAGTTTGATTGAGACAGTGGAAAAGCAGTTTGATAGAGACAGTGGAAAAGCAGTTTGATAGAGACAGTGGAAAAGCAGTTTGATTGAGACAGTGGAAAAGCAGTTTGATTGAGACAGTGGAAAAGCAGTTTGAAAGATACAGTGGAAAAGCAGTTTGATAGAGACAGTGGAAAAGCAGTTTGATAGAGACAGTGGAAAAGCAGTTTGATTGAGACAGTGGAAAAGCAGTTTGATAGAGACAGTGGAAAAGCAGTTTGATTGAGACAGTGGAAATGCAGTTTGATTGAGACTGTGGAAAAGCAGTTTGATTGAGACAGTGGAAAAGCAGTTTGATAGAGACAGTGGAAAAGCAGTTTGAAAGATACAGTGGAAAAGCAGTTTGATTGAGACAGTGGAAAAGCAGTTTGATAGAGACAGTGGAAAAGCAGTTTGATAGAGACAGTGGAAAAGCAGTTTGATAGAGACACTGGAAAAGCAGTTTGATTGAGACAGTGGAAAAGCAGTTTGATTGAGACAGTGGAAAAGCAGTTTGATAGAGACAGTGGAAAAGCAGTTTGATAGAGACAGCGGATAAGCAGTTAGAGGCAGTGGAAAACCAGTTTGATAGAGACAGTGGGAAAGCAGTTTGATAGAGACAGTGGAAAAGCAGTTTGATAGAGACAGTGGAAAAGGAGTTTGAAAGATACAGTGGAAAAGCAGTTTGAAAGATACAGTGGAAAAGCAGTTTGAGACAGTGGAAAAGCAGTTTGATAGAGACATTGGAAAAGCAGTTTGATAGAGACAGCGGAAAAGCAGTTTGATAGATACAGCGGAAAAGCAGTTTGATAGAGACAGTGGAAAAGCAGTTTGATAGAGACAGTGGAAAGCAGTTTGATAGAGACAGTGGAAAAGCAGTTTGAAAGATACAGTGGAAAAGCAGTTTGATAGAGACAGTGGAAAAGCAGTTTGATAGAGACAGTTTAAAAGCAGTTTGATAGAGACAGTGGAAAAGCAGTTTGATAGAGACAGTGGAAAAGCAGTTTGATTGAGACAGTGGAAAAGCAGTTTGATTGAGACAGTGGAAAAGCAGTTTGATTGAGACAGTGGAAAAGCAGTTTGATAGAGACAGTGGAAAAGCAGTTTGAAAGATACAGTGGAAAAGCAGTTTGATTGAGACAATGGAAAAGCAGTTTGATAGAGACAGTGGAAAAGCAGTTTGATAGCGACAGTGGAAAAGCAGTTTGATAGGGACAGTGGAAAAGCAGTTTGATAGAGACAGTGGAAAAACAGTTTGATTGAGACAGTGGAAAAGCAGTTTGATTGAGACTGTGGAAAAGCAGTTTGATTGAGACAGTGGAAAAGCAGTTTGATAGAGACAGTGTAAAAGTAGTTTGAAAGATACAGTGGAAAAGCAGTTTGATTGAGACAGTGAAAAAGCAGTTTGATTGAGACAGTGGAAAAGCCGTTTGATAGAGACAGTGGGAAAGAAGACTGATAGAGACAGTGGATTAGCAGGATGAGAGAGAATGGAAAACCAGTATGTAAAAGACAGTGGAGAATCAGTTTGATAGAGAAAGGGGAAAAGCAGTTTGATAGAGAGAGTGGAAAAGCCGCCTGATAGAGATGGAGGAAAAGCAGTTTTATGGAGACAGTGGAAAAGCAGTTTGATAGAGACATTGGGAAAGCAGTTTGATAGAGACAGTGGAAAAGCAGTTTGATAGGGACAGTGGGAAAGCAGACTGATAGAGACGGAGGAAAAGCAGTTTTATGGAGACAGTGGAAAAGCAGTTTGATAGAGACAGTGGGAAAGCAGTTTGATAGAGACAGTGGGAAAGCAGTTTGATAGAGACAGTGGGAAAGCAGTTTGATAGAGACAGTGGAAAAGCAGATTGATAGGGTCAGTGGAAAATCAGACTGATAGAGATAGTGGATTTACAGGCTGAGAGAGACAGTGGAAACGCAATTTGATAGAGACAGTGGAAAAGCAGTCTGTAAAAGACAGTGGAGAATCAGTTCGATAGAGGCGGCGCAAACGCAGTTCGACAGAGACAGCGGAAAAGCAGAGTGATAGAGACAGTGGAAAACAGAAAGATAGAGACAGTGGAAAAGCAGTTTGGAACAGGCAGTGTAAAAGCAGATTGACAGAGCCATTGGAAAAGCAGTTTGAAAGAGACAGTGGAAAAGCTGTTAGATAGAGACAGTGGAAAAGCAATTTGATAGAGACAGTGGAAAAGCAGTTTGATAGAGACAGTGGAAAAGCAGTTTGAAAGAGACAGTGGAAAAGCTGTTAGATAGAGACAGTGGAAAAGCAGTTTGATAGAGACAGTGGAAAAGCAGTTTGATAGAGACAGTGGAAAAGCAGTTTGAAAGAGACAGTGGAAAAGCTGTTAGATAGAGACAGTGGAAAAGCAGTTTGATAGAGACAGTGGAAAAGCTGTTAGATAGAGACAGTGGGAAAGCAGTTTGATAGAGACAGTGGAAAAGCAGTTTGATAGAGACAGTGGGAAAGCAGATTGACAGAGCCAATGGAAAAGCAGTTTGAAAGAGACAGTGGAAAAGCTGTTAGATAGAGACAGTGGAAAAGCAGTTTGATAGAGACAGTGGAAAAGAAGTTTGACAGAGACAGTGGAAAAGCAGTTTGATAGATGCAGTGGAAAAGCAGTTTGATAGAGACAGTGGAAAAGCAGTTTGATAGAGACAGTGGAAAAGCAGTTTGATACAGACAGTGGAAAAGCAGTTTGAAAGAGACAGTGGAAAAGCTGTTAGATAGAGACAGTGGAAAAGCTGTTAGATAGAGACAGTGGAAAAGCAGTTTGACAGAGAGAGTGGAAAAGCAGTTTGACAGAGACAGTGGAAAAGCAGTTTGATAGAGACAGTGGAAAAGCAGTTTGACAGAGACAGTGGAAAAGCAGTTTGAAAGAGACAGTGGAAAAGCTGTTAGATAGAGACTGTGGAAAAGCAGTTTGATAGAGAGAGTGGAAAAGCAGTTTGACAGAGACAGTGGAAAAGCAGTTTGACAGAGACAGTGGAAAAGCAGTTTGATAGAGACAGTGGAAAAGCAGTTTGACAGAGACAGTGGAAAAGCAGTTTGACAGAGACAGTGGAAAAGCAGTTTGATAGAGACAGTGGAAAAGCAGTTTGATAGAGACAGTTTAAAAGCAGTTTGATAGAGAGAGTGGAAAAGCAGTTTGATAGAGAAAGTGGAAAGGCAGTTTGATAGAGACAGAGGAAAAGCAGTTTGATAAGGACAGGGGAAAAGCAGTTTGATTGAGACAGTGGAAAAGCAGATTGATAAGGACAGGGGAAAAGCAGCTTGATAGAGACAGTGGAGAAACAGTTTCATAGAGATAGTGTGAAAGCAGACTGAGAGAGACAGTGGAAAATCAGTTCGATAGGGACAGCAGAAAAGCAGACCGTTAGAAACACATGTAAAGCAGATTAATAGAGAGAGTGGAAAAGCAGTTTGATAGAGACAGTGGAAAAGCAGTTTGATTGAGACAGTGGAAAAGCAGTTTGATAGAGACAGTGGAAAAGCAGTTTGATAGAGACAGTGGAAAAGCAGTTTGATAGAGACAATGGAAAAGCAGTTTGATTGAGACAGTGGAAAAGCAGTTTGATTGAGACAGTGGAAAAGCAGTTTGATTGAGACAGTGGAAAAGCAGTTTGATTGAGACAGTGGAAAAGCAGTTTGACAGAGACAGTGGAAAAGCAGTTTGATAAAAACAGTGGAAAAGCAGATTGATAGAGACCGTGGAAAAGCAGTTTGATAGAGACAGTGGAAAAGCAGTTTGATAGAGACAGTGGAAAAGCAGATTGATAGAGAAAGTGGAAAAGCAGTTTGAAAGATACAGTGGAAAAGCAGTTTGAAAGATACAGTGGAAAAGCAGTTTGATAGAGACAGTGGAAAAGCAGTTTGATAGAGACAGTGGAAAAGCAGATTGATAGAGACAGTGGAAAAGCAGTTTGAAAGATACAGTGGAAAAGCAGTTTGATAAAAAAACAGTGGAAAAGCAGATTGATAGAGACCGTGGAAATGCAGTTTGATAGAGACAGTGGAAAAGCAGTTTGAAAGATACAGTGGAAAAGCAGTTTGATAAAAGCAGTGGAAAAGCAGATTGATAGAGACAGTGTAAAAGCAGTTTGATTGAGACAGTGGAAAAGCAGTTTGATTGAGACAGTGGAAAAGCAGTTTGATAGAGACAGTGGAAAAGCAGTTTGATAGAGACAGTGGAAAAGCAGTTTGACAGAGACAGTGGAAAAGCAGTTTGACAGAGACAGTGGAAAAGCAGTTTGACAGAGACAGTGGAAAAGCAGTTTGATAGAGAGAGTGGAAAAGCAGTTTGATAGAGACAGTGGAAAAGCAGTTTGATTGAGACAGTGGAAAAGCAGTTTGATAAAAACAGTGGAAAAGCAGATTGATAGAGACCGTGGAAAAGCAGTTTGATAGAGACAGTGGAAAAGCAGTTTGATAGAGACAGTGGAAAAGCAGATTGATAGAGACAGTGGAAAAGCAGTTTGAAAGATACAGTGGAAAAGCAGTTTGAAAGATACAGTGGAAAAGCAGTTTGATAGAGACAGTGGAAAAGCAGTTTGATTGAGACAGTGGAAAAGCAGATTGATAAGGACAGGGGAAAAGCAGCTTGATAGAGACAGTGGAGAAACAGTTTCATAGAGATAGTGTGAAAGCAGACTGAGAGAGACAGTGGAAAATCAGTTCGATAGGGACAGCAGAAAAGCAGACCGTTAGAAACACATGTAAAGCAGATTAATAGAGAGAGTGGAAAAGCAGTTTGATAGAGACAGTGGAAAAGCAGTTTGATTGAGACAGTGGAAAAGCAGTTTGATAGAGACAGTGGAAAAGCAGTTTGATAGAGACAGTGGAAAAGCAGTTTGATAGAGACAGTGGAAAAGCAGTTTGATTGAGACAGTGGAAAAGCAGTTTGATTGAGACAGTGGAAAAGCAGTTTGATTGAGACAGTGGAAAAGCAGTTTGATTGAGACAGTGGAAAAGCAGTTTGACAGAGACAGTGGAAAAGCAGTTTGATAAAAACAGTGGAAAAGCAGATTGATAGAGACCGTGGAAAAGCAGTTTGATAGAGACAGTGGAAAAGCAGTTTGATAGAGACAGTGGAAAAGCAGATTGATAGAGAAAGTGGAAAAGCAGTTAGAAAGATACAGTGGAAAAGCAGATTGATAGAGACCGTGGAAATGCAGTTTGATAGAGACAGTGGAAAAGCAGTTTGAAAGATACAGTGGAAAAGCAGTTTGATAAAAGCAGTGGAAAAGCAGATTGATAGAGACAGTGTAAAAGCAGTTTGATTGAGACAGTGGAAAAGCAGTTTGATTGAGACAGTGGAAAAGCAGATTGATAGAGAAAGTGGAAAAGCAGTTAGAAAGATACAGTGGAAAAGCAGATTGATAGAGACCGTGGAAATGCAGTTTGATAGAGACAGTGGAAAAGCAGTTTGAAAGATACAGTGGAAAAGCAGTTTGATAAAAGCAGTGGAAAAGCAGATTGATAGAGACAGTGTAAAAGCAGTTTGATTGAGACAGTGGAAAAGCAGTTTGATTGAGACAGTGGAAAAGCAGTTTGATAGAGACAGTGGAAAAGCAGTTTGATAGAGACAGTGGAAAAGCAGTTTGACAGAGACAGTGGAAAAGCAGTTTGACAGAGACAGTGGAAAAGCAGTTTGACAGAGACAGTGGAAAAGCAGTTTGATAGAGAGAGTGGAAAAGCAGTTTGATAGAGACAGTGGAAAAGCAGTTTGATTGAGACAGTGGAAAAGCAGTTTGATAAAAACAGTGGAAAAGCAGATTGATAGAGACCGTGGAAAAGCAGTTTGATAGAGACAGTGGAAAAGCAGTTTGATAGAGACAGTGGAAAAGCAGATTGATAGAGACAGTGGAAAAGCAGTTTGAAAGATACAGTGGAAAAGCAGTTTGAAAGATACAGTGGAAAAGCAGTTTGATAGAGACAGTGGAAAAGCAGTTTGATAGAGACAGTGGAAAAGCAGATTGATAGAGACAGTGGAAAAGCAGTTTGAAAGATACAGTGGAAAAGCAGTTTGATAAAAACAGTGGAAAAGCAGATTGATAGAGACCTTGGAAAAGCAGTTTGATAGAGACAGTGGAAAAGCAGTTTGAAAGATACAGTGGAAAAGCAGTTTGATAAAAGCAGTGGAAAAGCAGATTGATAGAGACAGTGGAAAAGCAGTTTGATTGAGACAGTGGAAAAGCAGTTTGATAGAGACAGTGGAAAAGCAGTTTGATAGAGACAGTGGAAAAGCAGTTTGATAGAGACAGTGGAAAAGCAGATTGATAGAGACAGTGGAAAAGCAGTTTGATTGAGACAGTGGAAAAGCAGTTTGAAAGATACAGTGGAAAAGCAGTTTGATTGAGACAGTGGAAAAGCAGTTTAAAAGATACAGTGGAAAAGCAGTTTGATTGAGACAGTGGAAAAGCAGTTTGAAAGATACAGTGGAAAAGCAGTTTGATTGAGACAGTGGAAAAGCAGTTTGATAGAGACAGTGGAAAAGCAGTTTGATAGAGACAGTGGAAAAGCAGTTTGATTGAGACAGTGGAAAAGCAGTTTGATAGAGACAGTGGAAAAGCAGTTTGATTGAGACAGTGGAAAAGCAGTTTGATAGAGACAGTGGAAAAGCAGTTTGATAGAGACAGTGGAAAAGCAGTTTGATAGAGACAGTGGAAAAGCAGTTTGATTGAGACAGTGGGAAAGCAGTTTGATTGAGACAGTGGAAAAGCAGTTTGAAAGATACAGTGGAAAAGCAGTTTGATAGAGACAGTGGAAAGGCAGTTTCAAAGATACAGTGGAAAAGCAGTTTGATAGAGACAGTGGAAAAGGAGTTTGATTGAGACAGTGGAAAAGCAGTTTGATAGAGACAGTGAAAACGGAGTTTGATAGTGACAGTGGAAAAGCAGTTTGATAGAGACAGTGGAAAAGCAGTTTGATTGAGACAGTGGAAAAGCAGTTTGATACAGACAGTGGAAAAGCAGTTTGATAGAGACAGTGGAAAAGGAGTTTGAAAGATACAGTGGAAAAGCAGTTTGAAAGATACAGTGGAAAAGCAGTTTGATTGAGACAGTGGAAAAGCAGTTTGATAGAGACAGTGGAAAAGCAGTTTGATAGGGATAGCGGAAAAGCAGTTTGAAAGATACAGTGGAAAAGCAGTTTGATAGAGACAGTGTGAAAGCAGTTTTATATAGACAGTGGAAAAGCAGTTTGATTGAGACAGTGGAAAAGCAGTTTGATAGAGACAGTGGAAAAGCAGTTTGATAGAGACTTCGGAAAAGCAGTTTGATAGAGACAGTGGGAAAGCAGTTTGATAGAGACAGTGGGAAAGCAGTTTGATCGAGACAGTGGAAAAGCAGTTTGATAGAGACAGTGGAAAAGCACTTTGAAAGATACAGTGGAAAAGCAGTTTGAAAGATACAGTGGAAAAGCAGTTTGATTGAGACATTGGAAAAGCAGTTTGATAGAGACAGTGGAAAAGCAGTTTGATAGAGACAGCGGAAAAGCAGTTTGATAGATACAGTGGAAAAGCAGTTTGATAGAGACAGTGGAAAAGCAGTTTGAAAGATACAGTGGAAATGCAGTTTGATAGAGACAGTTTAAAAGCAGTTTGGTAGAGACAGTGGAAAAGCAGTTTGATAGAGACAGTGGAAAAGCAGTTTGATAGAGACAGTGGAAAAGCAGTTTGATTGAGACAGTGGAAAAGCAGTTTGAATGAGACAGTGGAAAAGCAGTTTGATTGAGACAGTGGAAAAGCAGTTTGAAAGATACCGTGGAAAAGCAGTTTGATAGAGACAGTGGAAAGGCAGTTTGATAGAGACAGTGGAAAAGCAGTTTGATTGAGACAGTGGAAAAGCAGTTTGATAGAGACAGTGGAAAAGCAGTTTGATTGAGACTGTGGAAAAGCAGTTTGATTGAGACAGTGGAAAAGCAGTTTGATAGAGACAGTGGAAAAGCAGTTTGAAAGATAGAGTGGAAAAGCAGTTTGATAGAGACAGTGGAAAAGCAGTTTGGTAGAGACAGTGGAAATGCAGTTTGATAGAGACAGTGGAAAAGCAGTTGGATTGAGACAGTGCAAAAGCAGTTTGATAGAGACAGTGGAAAAGCAGTTTGATAGAGACAGTGGAAAAGCAGTTTGATTGAGACAGTGCAAAAGCAGTTTGATTGAGACAGTTCAAAAGCAGTTTGATAGAGACAGTGGAAAAGCAGTTTGATAGAGACAGTGCAAAAGCAGTTTGATAGAGACAGTGGAAAAGCAGTTTGATTGAGACAGTGCAAAAGCAGTTTGATAGAGACAGTGGAAAAGCAGTTTGATAGAGACATTGCAAAAGCAGTTTGATAGAGACAGTGGAAAAGCAGTTTGATTGAGACAGTGCAAAAGCAGTTTGATAGAGACAGTGGAAAAGCAGACTGAGAGAAGTGGAAAAGCAGTTTGATACAGGCATGAGAAAATGAAAATTGTTAGATTTTTGGAAGGGATTACTGAGAGAGACAGTTCAATGGCAGACTGAGCATGACACTGGAAATGCAGACTGAGAGTGACAGTGGAAAAGTATTTTGATAGAGACAGTGGAAAAACAGATCGAGGGTAAAAATGGGAAGGTAGTTTGATAGGGATAGCGGAAAAACAGTTTGAAAGATACAGTGGAAAAGCAGTTTGATAGAGACAGTGGAAAAGCAGTTTGATAGAGACAGTGGAAAAGCAGTTTGATTGAGACAGTGGAAAAGCAGTTTGACAGAGACAGTGGAAAAGCAGTTTGATAGAGACAGTGGAAAAGCAGTTTGACAGAGACAGTGGAAAAACAGTTTGATAGAGACAGTGGAAAAGCAGTTTGATTGAGACAGTGGAAAAGCAGTTTCACAGAGACAGTGGAAAGCAGTTTGATAGAGACAGTGGAAAAGCAGTTTGATTGAGACAGTGGAAAAGCAGTTTGATAGAGACAGTGGGAAAGCAGTTTGATAGAGACAGTGGGAAAGCAGTTTGATAGAGACAGTGGGAAAGCAGTTTGATAGAGACAGTGGAAAAGCAGTTTGATAGAGACAGTGGAAAAGCAGTTTGATAGAGACAGTGGGAAAGCAGTTTGATAGAGACAGTGGAAAAGCAGTTTGATAGAGACAGTGGAAAAGCAGTTTGAAAGATACAGTGGAAAAGCAGTTTGAAAGATACAGTGGAAAACTAGTTTGATTGAGACAGTGGAAAAGTAGTTTGATTGAGACAGTGGATAAGCAGTTTGATAGAGACAGTGGAAAAGCAGTTTGAAAGAGACCGTGGAAAAGCAGTTTGATTGAGACAGTGGAAAAGCAGTTTGATTGAGACAGTGGAAAAGCAGTTTGATAGAGACAGTGGAAAAGCAGTTTGATAGAGACAGTGGAAAAGCAGTTTGAAAGATAAATTGGAAAAGCAGTTTGAAAGATACAGTGGAAAAGCAGTTTGATTGAGACAGTGGAAAAGCAGTTTGATTGAGACAGTGGAAAAGCAGTTTGAAAGATACAGTGGAAAAGCAGTTTGATTGAGACAGTGGAAAAGCAGTTTGATAGAGACAGTGGAAAAGCAGTTTGATAGAGACAGCAGAAAAGCAGTTTGATAGATACAGCGGAAAAGCAGTTTGATAGAGACAGTGGAAAAGCAGTTTGAAAGAGACAGTGGACAAGCAGTTTGAAAGATACAGTGGAAAAGCAGTTTGATAGAGACATAGGAAAAGCAGTTTGATAGATACAGTGTAAAAACAGTTTGATAGAGACAGTGGAAAAGCAGTTTGATTGAGACAGTGCAAAAGCAGTTTGATTGAGACAGTGCAAAAGCAGTTTGATTGAGACAGTGCAAAAGCAGTTTGATAGAGACAGTGGAAAAGCAGACTGAGAGAAGTGGAAAAGCAGTTTGATACAGGCATGAGAAAATGAAAATTGTTAGATTCGTGGAAGGGATTACTGAGAGAGACAGTTCAATGGCAGACTGAGCATGACACTGGAAATGCAGACTGAGAGTGTCAGTGGATAAGTATTTTGATAGAGACAGTGGAAAAACAGATCGAGAGTAAAAATGGGAAGGTAGTTTGATAGGGATAGCGGAAAAGCAGTTTGAAAGATACAGTGGAAAAGCAGTTTGATAGAGACAGTGGGAAAGCAGTTTTATATAGACAGTGGAAAAGCTGTTTGATAGAGACAGCGGAAAAGCAGTTTGATAGAGACAGTGGGAAAGCAGTTTTATATAGACAGTGGAAATGCAGGCTGAAAGAGACAGTTGAAATGCTGACTGAGAGACAGTGGAAAAGCAGATTGATAGAGACAGTGGAAATGCAGTTTGATTGAGACAGTGGAAAAGCAGTTTGACAGAGACAGTGGAAAAGCAGTTTGATAGAGACAGTGGAAAAGCAGTTTGACAGAGACAGTGGAAAAACAGTTTGATAGAGACAGTGGAAAAGCAGTTTGATTGAGACAGTGGAAAAGCAGTTTCACAGAGACAGTGGAAAGCAGTTTGATTGAGACAGTGGAAAAGCAGTTTGATTGAGACAGTGGAAAAGCAGTTTGATAGAGACAGTGGAAAAGCAGTTTGATTGAGACAGTGGAAAAGCAGTTTGATAGAGACAGTGGAAAAGCAGTTTGACAGAGACAGTGGAAAAGCAGTTTGATTGAGACAATGGAAAAGCAGTTTGATAGAGACAGTGGAAAAGCAGTTTGATTGAGACAGTGGAAAAGCAGTTTGATAGAGACAGTGGAAAAGCAGTTTGTCAGAGACAGTGCAAAAGCAGTTTGATAGAGACAGTGGAAAAGCAGTTTGATAGAGACAGTGGAAAAGCAGACTGAGAGAAGTGGAAATGCAGTTTGATACAGGCATGAGAAAATGAAAATTGTTAGATTCGTGGAAGGGATTATTGAGAGAGACAGTTCAATGGCAGACTGAGCACGACACTGGAAATGCAGACTGAGAGTGACAGTGGAAAAGTATTTTGATAGAGACAGTGGAAAAACAGATCGAGAGTAAAAATGGGAAGGTAGTTTGATAGGGATAGCGGAAAAGCAGTTTGAAAGATACAGTGGAAAAGCAGTTTGATAGAGACAGTGGGAAAGCAGTTTTATATAGACAGTGGAAAAGCAGTTTGATTGAGACAGCGGAAAAGCAGTTTGATAGAGACAGTGGAAAATCAGTTTGATCGAGACAGTGGAAAAGCAGTTTGGCAGAGACAGTGGAAAAGCAGTTTGATAGAGACAGTGGAAAAGCAGTTTGACAGAGACAGTGGAAAAGCAGTTTGATAGAGACAGTGGAAAAGCAGTTTTATAGAGACAGTGGAAAAGCAGCCTGAGAGAAGTGGAAAAGCAGTTTGGTAGAGACAGTGGAAAAGCAGTTTGATAGAGACAGTGGAAAAGCAGTTTGATAGAGACAGTGGAAAAGCAGTTTGATTGATACAGTGCAAAAGCAGTTTGATAGAGACAGTGGAAAAGCAGTTTGATTGAGACAGTGCAAAAGCAGTTTGATAGAGACAGTGGAAAAGCAGTTTGATAGAGACAGTGGAAAAGCAGTTTGATTGAGACAGTGCAAAAGCAGTTTGATTGAGACAGTGCAAATGCAGTTTGATAGAGACAGTGGAAAAGCAGTTTGATAGAGACAGTGCAAAAGCAGTTTGATAGAGACAGTGGAAAAGCAGTTTGATTGAGACAGTGCAAAAGCAGTTTGATAGAGACAGTGCAAAAGCAGTTTGATAGAGACAGTGGAAAAGCAGACTGAGAGAAGTGGAAAAGCAGTTTGATACAGGCATGAGAAATTGAAAATTGTTAGATTTTTGGAAGGGATTACTGAGAGAGACAGTTCAATGGCAGACTGAGCATGACACTGGAAATGCAGACTGAGAGTGACAGTGGAAAAGTATTTTGATAGAGACAGTGGAAAAACAGATCGAGAGTAAAAATGGGAAGGTAGTTTGATAGGGATAGCGGAAAAACAGTTGGAAAGATACAGTGGAAAAGCAGTTTGATAGAGACAGTTGGAAAGCAGTTTTATATAGACAGTGGAAAAGCCGTTTGATTGAGACAGTGGAAAAGCAGTTTGATAGAGACAGTGGAAAAGCAGTTTGATAGAGACAGTGGAAAAGCAGTTTGATAGAGACAGTGGGAAAGCAGTTTGATAGAGACAGTGGAAAAGCAGTTTGATAGAGACAGTGGAAAAGCAGTTTGATAGAGACAGTGGAAAAGCAGTTTGATTGAGACAGTGGAAAAGCAGTTTGATAGAGACAGTGGAAAAGCAGTTTGTCAGAGACAGTGCAAAAGCAGTTTGATAGAGACAGTGGAAAAGCAGTTTGATAGAGACAGTGGAAAAGCAGACTGAGAGAAGTGGAAATGCAGTTTGATACAGGCATGAGAAAATGAAAATTGTTAGATTCGTGGAAGGGATTATTGAGAGAGACAGTTCAATGGCAGACTGAGCACGACACTGGAAATGCAGACTGAGAGTGACAGTGGAGAAGTATTTTGATAGAGACAGTGGAAAAACAGATCGAGAGTAAAAATGGGAAGGTAGTTTGATAGGGATAGCGGAAAAGCAGTTTGAAAGATACAGTGGAAAAGCAGTTTGATAGAGACAGTGGGAAAGCAGTTTTATATAGACAGTGGAAAAGCAGTTTGACTGAGACAGCGGAAAAGCAGTTTGATAGAGACAGTGGAAAATCAGTTTGATCGAGACAGTGGAAAAGCAGTTTGACAGAGACAGTGGAAAAGCAGTTTGATAGAGACAGTGGAAAAGCAGTTTGACAGAGACAGTGGAAAAGCAGTTTGATAGAGACAGTGGAAAAGCAGTTTGACAGAGACAGTGGAAAAGCAGTTTGATAGAGACAGTGGAAAAGCAGTTTTATAGAGACAGTGGAAAAGCAGCCTGAGAGAAGTGGAAAAGCAGTTTGGTAGAGACAGTGGAAAAGCAGTTTGATAGAGACAGTGGAAAAGCAGTTTGATAGAGACAGTGGAAAAGCAGTTTGATTGATACAGTGCAAAAGCAGTTTGATAGAGACAGTGGAAAAGCAGTTTGATTGAGACAGTGCAAAAGCAGTTTGATAGAGACAGTGGAAAAGCAGTTTGATAGAGACAGTGGAAAAGCAGTTTGATTGAGACAGTGCAAAAGCAGTTTGATTGAGACAGTGCAAAAGCAGTTTGATAGAGACAGTGGAAAAGCAGTTTGATAGAGACAGTGCAAAAGCAGTTTGATAGAGACAGTGGAAAAGCAGTTTGATTGAGACAGTGCAAAAGCAGTTTGATAGAGACAGTGCAAAAGCAGTTTGATAGAGACAGTGGAAAAGCAGACTGAGAGAAGTGGAAAAGCAGTTTGATACAGGCATGAGAAATTGAAAATTGTTAGATTTTTGGAAGGGATTACTGAGAGAGACAGTTCAATGGCAGACTGACCATGACACTGGAAATGCAGACTGAGAGTGACAGTGGAAAAGTATTTTGATAGAGACAGTGGAAAAACAGATCGAGAGTAAAAATGGGAAGGTAGTTTGATAGGGATAGCGGAAAAACAGTTGGAAAGATACAGTGGAAAAGCAGTTTGATAGAGACAGTTGGAAAGCAGTTTTATATAGACAGTGGAAAAGCCGTTTGATTGAGACAGTGGAAAAGCAGTTTGATAGAGACAGTGGAAAAGCAATTTGATTTAGACAGTGGAAAAGCAGTTTGATAGAGACAGTGGGAAAGCAGTTTGATAGAGACAGTGGAAAAGCAGTTTGATAGAGACAGTGGAAAAGCAGTTTGATAGAGGCAGTGGGAAAGCAGTTTGATAGAGACAGTGGAAAACCAGTTTGATAGAGACAGTGGAAAAGCAGTTTGAAAGAGACAGTGGAAAAGCAGTTTGAAAGATACAGTGGAAAAGCAGTTTGATTGAGACAGTGGAAAAGTAGTTTGATTGAGACAGTGGAAAAGCAGTTTGATAGAGACAGTGGAAAAGCAGTTTGAAAGATACAGTGGAAAAGCAGTTTGATTGAGACAGTGGAAAAGCAGTTTGATAGAGACAGTGGAAAAGCAGTTTGATAGAGACAGTGGAAAAGCAGTTTGATAGAGACAGTGGAAAAGCAGTTTGAAAGATACAGTGGAAAAGCAGTTTGAAAGATACAGTGGAAAAGCAGTTTGATTGAGACAGTGGAAAAGCAGTTTGATTGAGACAGTAGAAAAGCAGTTTGAAAGATACAGTGGAAAAGCAGTTTGATTGAGACAGTGGAAAAGCAGTTTGATAGAGACAGTGGAAAAGCAGTTTGATAGAGACAGCGGGAAAGCAGTTTGATAGATACAGTGGAAAAGCAGTTTGATAGATACAGTGGAAAAGCAGTTTGATAGAGACAGTGGAAAAGCATTTTGATAGAGACAGTGGACAAGCAGTTTGAAAGATACAGTGGAAAAGCAGTTTGATAGAGACATTGGAAAAGCAGTTTGATAGATACAGTGGAAAAGCAGTTTGATAGAGACAGTGGAAAAGCAGTTTGATTGAGACAGTGCAAAAGCAGTTTGATTGAGACAGTGCAAAAGCAGTTTGATTGAGACAGTGCGAAAGCAGTTTGTTAGAGACAGTGGAAAAGCAGACTGAGAGAAGTGGAAAAGCAGTTTGATACAGGCATGAGAAAATGAAAATTGTTAGATTCGTGGAAGGGATTACTGAGAGAGACTGTTCAATGGCAGACTGAGCATGACACTGGAAATGCAGACTGAGAGTGACAGTGGAAAAGTATTTTGATAGAGACAGTGGAAAAACAGATCGAGAGTAAAAATGGGAAGGTAGTTTGATAGGGATAGCGGAAAAACAGTTTGAAAGATACAGTGGAAAAGCAGTTTGATAGAGACAGTGGGAAAGCAGTTTTATATAGACAGTGGAAAAGCTGTTTGATAGAGACAGTGGAAAAGCAGTTTGATAGAGACAGTGGGAAAGCAGTTTTATATAGACAGTGGAAATGCAGGCTGAAAGAGACAGTTGAAATGCTGACTGAGAGACAGTGGAAAAGCAGATTGATACAGGCAGTGGTGAAGCAGTTTAATAGAGACAGGGGAAAATCAGAATGGTAGGGACAGCAGAAAATGAAAACTGTTAGATTAGTGGAAGGGATTACTGAGAGAGACAATTCAACGGCAGACTGTGGTAAAGTATTTTGATAGAGACTGTGGAAAAACAGATCGAGAGTTAAAATGGGAAGGTAGTTTGATAGAGACAGCGGAAAAGCAGTTTGATTGAGACAGTGTAAAAGCAGTTTGATAGAGACAGTGGAAAAGCAGTTTGATAGAGACAGTGGAAAAGCAGTTTGATAGAGACAGTGGAAAAGCAGTTTGATAGAGACAGTGGAAAAGCAGTTTGATTGAGACAGTGGAAAAGCAGTTTGATTGAGACAGTGGAAAAGCAGTTTGATTGAGACAGTGGAAAAGCAGTTTGATAGAGACAGTGGAAAAGCAGTTTGACAGAGACAGTGGAAAAGCAGTTTGATTGAGACAATGGAAAAGCAGTTTGATAGAGACAGTGGAAAAGCAGTTTGATAGAGACAGTGGAAAACAGTTTGACAGAGACAGTGGAAAAGCAGTTTGACAGAGACAGTGGATAAGCAGTTTGATAGAGACAGTGGAAAATTATTTTGATAGAGACAGTGGAAAAACAGATTGAGAGTAAAAATGGGAAGGTAGTTTGATAGAGACAGTGGAAATGCAGTTTGATAGAGACAGTGGAAAAGCAGTTTGATAGAGACAGTGGAAAAGCAGTTTGATTGAGACAGTGGAAAAGCAGTTTGATAGAGACAGTGGAAAAGCAGTTTGATAGAGACAGTGGAAAAGCAGTTTGATTGAGACAGTGGAAAAGCAATTTGATTGAGACAGTGGAAAAGCAGTTTGATTGAGACAGTGGAAAAGCAGTTTGATTGAGACAGTGGAAAAGCAGTTTGATAGAGACAGTGGAAATGCAGTTTGATTGAGACAGTGGAAAAGCAGTTTGACAGATACAGTGTAAAAGCAGTTTGATAGAGACAGTGGAAAAGCAGTTTGATAGAGAGAGTGGAAAAGCAGTTTGATAGAGACAGTGGAAAAGCAGTTTGATAGAGACAGTGGAAAAGCAGTTTGATTGAGACAGTGGAAAAGCAGTTTGAAAGATACAGTGTAAAAGCAGTTTGATAGAGACAGTGGAAAAGCAGTTTGATAGAGACAGTGGAAAAGCAGTTTGATAGAGACAGTGGAAAAGCAGTTTGATAGAGATACTGGAAAAGCAGTTTGATTGAGACAGTGGAAAAGCAGTTTGATTGAGACAGTGGAAAAGCAGTTTGATTGAGACAGTGGAAAAGCAGTTTGATAGAGACAGTGGAAAAGCAGTTTGACAGAGACAGTGGAAAAGCAGTTTGATTGAGACAATGGAAAAGCAGTTTGATAGAGACAGTGGAAATGCAGTTGGATAGAGACAGTGGAAAACAGTTTGACGGAGACAGTGGAAAAGCAGTTTGAAAGATACAGTGTAAAAGCAGTTTGATAGAGACAGTGGAAAAGCAGTTTGATAGAGACGGTGGAAAAGCAGTTTGATAGAGACGGTGGAAAAGCAGTTTGATAGAGACAGTGGAAAAGCAGTTTGATAGAGACAGTGGAAAAGCAGTTTGATAGAGACAGTGGAAACGCAGTTTGATAGAGACAGTGGAAAAGCAGTTTGATAGAGACAGTGGGAAAGCAGTTTTATATAGACAGTGGAAAAGCTGTTTGATAGAGACAGTGGAAAAGCAGTTTGATAGAGACAGTGGGAAAGCAGTTTTATATTGACAGTGGAAATGCAGGCTGACAGAGACAGTTGAAATGCTGACTGAGAGACAGTGGAAAAGCGGATTGATACAGGCAGTGGTGAAGCAGTTTAATAGAGACAGGGGAAAATCAGAATGGTAGGGACAGCAGAAAATGAAAACTGTTAGATTAGTGGAAGGGATTACTGAGAGAGACAATTCAACGGCAGACTGTGGTAAAGTATTTTGATAGAGACTGTGGAAAAACAGATCGAGAGTTAAAATGGGAAGGTAGTTTGATAGAGACAGCGGAAAAGCAGTTTGATTGAGACAGTGTAAAAGCAGTTTGATAGAGACAGTGGAAAAGCAGTTTGATAGAGACAGTGGAAAAGCAGTTTGATAGAGACAGTGGAAAAGCAGTTTGATTGAGACAGTGGAAAAGCAGTTTGATTGAGACAGTGGAAAAGCAGTTTGATTGAGACAGTGGAAAAGCAGTTTGATAGAGACAGTGGAAAAGCAGTTTGACAGAGACAGTGGAAAAGCAGTTTGATTGAGACAATGGAAAAGCAGTTTGATAGAGACAGTGGAAAAGCAGTTTGATAGAGACAGTGGAAAACAGTTTGACAGAGACAGTGGAAAAGCAGTTTGACAGAGACAGTGGATAAGCAGTTTGATAGAGACAGTGGAAAATTATTTTGATAGAGACAGTGGAAAAACAGATCGAGAGTAAAAATGGGAAGGTAGTTTGATAGAGACAGTGGAAAAGCAGTTTGATAGAGACAGTGGAAAAGCAGTTTGATAGAGACAGTGGAAAAGCAGTTTGATTGAGACAGTGGAAAAGCAGTTTGATAGAGACAGTGGAAAAGCAGTTTGATAGAGACATTGGAAAAGCAGTTTGATTGAGACAGTGGAAAAGCAGTTTGATAGAGACAGTGGAAAAGCAGTCTGATAGAGACAGTGGAAACGCAGTTTGATAGAGACAGTGGAAAAGCAGTTTGATAGAGACAGTGGAAAAGCAGTTTGATAGAGACAGTGGAAAAGCAGTTTGATAGAGACAGTGGAAAAGCAGTTTGATTGAGACAGTGGAAAAGCAGTTTGATAGAGACAGTGGAAAAGCAGTTTGATTGAGACAGTGGAAAAGCAGTTTGATTGAGACAGTGGAAAAGCAGTTTGATAGAGACAGTGGAAAAGCAGTTTGATAGAGACAGTGGAAAAGCAGTTTGTTAGAGACAGTGGAAAAGCAGTTTGATAGAGACAGTGGAAAAGCAGTTTGATAGAGACAGTGGAAAAGCAGTTTGAAAGATACAGTGGAAAAGCAGTTTGATAGAGACAGTGGAAAAGCAGTTTGATAGAGACAGTGGAAAAGCAGTTTGATATAGACAGTGGAAAAGCAGTTTGATTGAGACAGTGCAAAAGCAGTTTGTTAGAGACAGTGGAAAAGCAGTTTGATAGAGACAGTGGAAAAGCAGTTTGATAGAGACAGTGCAAAAGCAGTTTGTTAGAGACAGTGGAAAAGCAGTTTGATAGAGACAGTGGAAAAGCAGTTTGAAAGAGACAGTGAAAATGAAGACACACAGAGACAGTTGGAAAAGCAGTCTGAGAGACACAGTGGAAAAGCAGACTGTTAGAGAGAGTGGAAAATCAGACTGATCAGGAAGGTGGATAAGCAGTTTGATAGAGACAGTGGAAGAGCAGACTGATCGATGCTTTATAAAAGTAGACTGTTCAAGACTGTAGAATGGCCGAGAGAGGCATTGGTGAGGTTGTGCTCAATTTGTCAGTGGATATATGAAAATTGGTGTGTTGTTTTCAAATGCCGTAGCAGAGAGGCTGCATGAGGGGAGAAGTTTGATATTCTTGGGATACTCCAGAGGTTATGATGCAGGATCGGGAAAAGAAACCATTGCAAGTGTTTCCCTGGCTATGATTAGATAGATATGAATGGAACCAGGCAAGTTCAGTCCTGCCAAGCTGGATGACAGTGGAGATTGGAAGAAGATGGTTGGTGAACCAAGTCTGCATACTGGTCGGGAAGGACGAGGAAGAATAGTTTAACTTTGTCACAATCACAGAGCATGTCATTTGTGACTGAGCAGTTTGAGTTCTGTGGCAGGGGTGAAATGCTGATTTGAGAATTTCAAACATGGAGTCCTGGAAAAGATGGGCAGGAATTAAGAGTTGATAACAGGTTCAAGGACTTTGAAGATGAAAGGGAGGTTGGAGAAAGGCTGTTTGCATGAACGGAGCGGTTTTTCAGGAGAGGGGAGTTTTGAAGGAAAGTGGGGGACAGTAGCTGAGAAAAGTATGAACAAATTCAGCTAAGAACAACTTTACTTTCTGGCACTCTGTAAGGTTTTAACCTCCCTCTTTTACATTCTAACTTTGGACAGAGGGATGGGGTATGTTGGCTGTGATTGGATGAGGAATGATTGCTGAGACATTGGTCAGTCTGAACAGAAATTAGTTTATTGGTTATGACAGAATTATATACAGGTATACAAGACTAGGTGTTATTCAGTCTAAGCCAGAAGCATTCTCCCTCGCAACTCTTGGTTTGTGTCTCTTACATCATCATATGGGCAGCACTGTTGCCACAGTCCTACACATTAACCCTTTCGTCCCTAATACTACATGGTGAACTGATGCAGAATACAGGTGGACAGTGGCATTGGGAAATCAGCCAACAGTTCCAGATTACTGAACCTGTCCCACCTAGTTCCAACCTGTGAATCATCTCACAAGCCAAGATTTGCCTGCACCTCGCTGCGTTTATCACAGTGTTGAGCACTGGATCAATACTGGGCAGGTTACAAATCACCTACAGATAATTAAGTCCTATTTCATATTGCACCCCTCATTGTAGGGACTTTGAATCATTGAAATGTTTCTCTACAGCTGACTGTCCAGTGCAATTTGTAAATTTGAAAGCAGAAGGTAACGTTTCTGTAAGTGTTCATCTAGTTTAGTGTCGGTGCAGACTCAATGGGCAAAGGGCCTCTTCTGTGCCCTGTGATTCTGTGAGAATTGTATCATGGGTGGGATCACCTGATGTAAGACAGCATTGATAAAAGTCAGAGAAATACAGTTCACCATCCTAAAAACTCCCTGACCAAATTTGTCAAAACTTTACCCCTTAAATAGATGAGCCAAATGTTAGGAAATGGATGTCTTTACTTATATATAATTCCTCAAGATATCACGGTGCAAAAAAATTTATTGATTTGGATAGGACTTAAGTATAAAACCAAAACTATTATTGTCATTAATTACATCAGTGGCGTGTTACTGTCTAGTCTACATCAGGGGCCTGTTACTCTCTAGTCTATATCAGGGGTATGTAACTGTCTAGTTTATATCAGGGGTCTGTTACTGCCTACTGTCCAGCAGGTGTGTGTCACTGTCTAGTCTACATCAGGGGTGTGTTACTCTCTAGTCTTTCTCTGGGGTTTGTTACTCCCTAGTCTATATGATGGATGTGTTAGTCTCTAATCTGCTTCAGTGATTTGTGACTGTCTAGTCTACATCAGGGGCCTGTTACTTTCTAACGAAATCAGAGGTGTGTTACTGCCTAGTCCATATGAGGGGTGTGTTACTGTCTTGTCTACATCAGGGGCGTATTACATTCCAGTTTATATCAGGTCTGTGTTACTGTCTAGTCTATATCAAGGCTGTGTTACTGTCTGGTCTAAATCATGGGTGTGTTACTGCCTGGTCTTGGGCTTGTAAATGTCTAGTCTACATAAGGGATGTGTTACCGTCTGGCCTACATTAGGGGCTTGTGTCTGTCTAGTAAACATAAGCTGTGTGTTACTGTGTAGTCTACATCAGGGGCATCTCACTGATCAGTCTACATCAAGGGTGTGTTACTGCCTAGCCTACATCAGGGGTGTGTTACTGTCTAGTCTGCTTCAGGGGTGTGTTACTGTCTTGTCTGCTTCAGGGGTGTGTTGATGTCTAGTCTATCTCAGGGGTGTGTTACTATCCAATCTACATCAAGAATGTGTTAATGTCTACAATACATAACGAGTGTGTTACTGTGTAGTCTACTTCAGGGGTGTGTTACTGTCTACTCTTCATCAGGGGTGTGGTACTGTCTAGTCTTCATCAGGGGTGTGTTACTGTTTAGCCTACATCAGGGGTGTGTTACTGTCTCGTCTTCATCAGGGGTGTGTTACTGTCTAGTCTTCATCAGGGGTGTGTTACTGTTTAGACTACATCAGATGTGTGTTACTGTCTAGTCTGCATCAGGGGTGTGTTACTGTCTAGTCTACATCAGGGGTGTGTTACTGTCTGGCCTACATTAGGGGCTTGTGACTGTCTAGTCTATATAAGCAGTGTGTTACTGCGTAGTCTACATCAGGGGCATCTCACTGATCAGTCTACATCAAGGGTGTGTTACTGCCTAGCCTACATCAGGGGTGTGTTACTGTCTAGTCTTCATCAAGGGTGTGTTACTGTCTAGTCAACATCAGGGGTGTGTTACTGTCTAGTCTTCATCAGGGGTTTGTTACTGCCTAGACTACATCAGATGTGTGTTACTGTCTAGTCTGCATCAGGGGTGTGTTACTGTCTAATCTACATAAGCTGTGTGTTACTGTGTAGTCTACATCAGGGGCATCTCACTGATCAGTCTACATCAAGGGTGTGTTACTGTCTAGTCTACATCAGGGGTGTGTTACTGTCTAGTCTTTATCAGGGGTGTGTTACTGTCTAGTCTCCATCAGGGGTGTTTTACTGCCTAGACTACATCAGATGTGTGTTACTGTCTAGTCTGCATCAGATGTGTGTTACTGTCTAGTGTGCATCAGGGGTGTGTTACTGTCTAGTCTACATCAGGAGTGTGTTAGTGTCTAGTCTACATCAGAGGTGTGTTACTGTCTATTCTATATCAGGGGTGTGTTATTGTATAGTGTACATCAGGTGTGTGTTACTGTCTAGTCTGCATCGGGGTGTGATGCTGTCTACATCAGGAGTGTGTTCGTGTCTAGTCTACATCATGTGTGTGTTCATGTCTAGTCTACATCAGGTGTGTGTTAATGTCCAATCTGCATCAGGAGTTTGTTACTTTCTCGTCTATATCAAGGCTGTGATAATGTATAGTGTGCATCAGGGGTGTCCTACTGTCTAGTCTACATCGGGGGTATGTTACTCTGTAGTGTACATCAGGGATTTGTTACTGTCTAGACTACATCTGGGGTCTCGTCCATATCAAGGGTCTAATACTCTCTAGTGTAGCTAAGGGGTCTGTTACCATGTAGTGAAATCAGGGAAGTGTTACTCCCTTGCCTACATCAGCGGTGTGTTACTGTCTAGTGTACATCAGGGGCCTGTTACTCTCTAGCCTATATCAGGAGTGTGTTACTGTCTAGTTTATATCAGGGGTCTGTTACTGCCTAGTGTCTATCAGGTGTGTGTCACTGCCTAGACCACATCAAGGGTGTCTTCCTGTCTAGTCATCTCTCTAGTGAAATCACGGGCATGTTACTGCCTGGTCAAAATGAGGGGTTTGTTACTGTCTGGTCTACATCAGGGGCGTATTACTTTCTAGTCAACATCAGGGGTGTGTTACTGTCTGGTCTACATCAAGGGCATATCACTGACTAGTCTTCAATAGGGGCGAGTTACTGTCTGGCCTACATAAGGAGCGTGTCCCTGTCTAGTCTACATAAGGTGTGCGTACTGTCTACTCTACATCAGGGATGTGTTACTGTCTAGTGCAGACCAGGTTGTCTTACTGTCTAGTCTACATCATGGGTGTGTTTCTGTCTAGTCTATGTCCAACTTACATCAGGGGCATGTTCCTGTCTAGTCTACATAAGCAGTATGTTACGATCTAGTCTACATCAGGGGCATCTCACTGACCAGTCTACATCAGGGCTATATTACTGTCTCGTCTATATCAGTGTATTACTGTTTAGTCTAAATCAGGGATGTGTTACTGTCTGGACTATATCACTGGTGTGTTACTGTCTGGAATATATCAGGGCTGTGTTACTGTCTAGTCTATATCAGGGGTGTGTTACTCTATAGTCTATATCTGGGGTTTGTTACACCCTAGTCTATATGATGGGTGTGTTAGTCTCTAATCTGCTTCAGTGGTTTGTGACTGTCTAGTCTACATCAGGGGCCTGTTACTGTCTAGTGAAATCAGAGGTGTGTTACTGCCTAGTCCATTTGAGGGGTGTGTTACTGTCTTGTCTACATCAGGGATGTATCACTTTCCAGTTTATTTCGGATCTGTGTTACTGTCTAGTCTATATCTAGCCTATGTTACTGTCTGGTCTAAATGACAAGTGTGTTACTGTCTGGCCTCCATTGGGGGCTTGTTTCTGTCTAGTCTACATCAGGGGCTTCTCACTGACCAGTCTACATCAGGGCTGTATTACTGTCTCGTCTATATGAGGAGTGTGTTACTGTACAGTGTACATCAGGGGTGTGTTACTGCCTAGTCTACATCAGGGGTGTGTTACTGCCTAGTCTACATCAGGTGTGTGTTACTGTTTAGTCTACATCAGGGGTGTGTTACTGTCCAGTTTACATTAGGGGTATGTTACTGTATTGCCTATATCAGGGGCTAGTTACTGACTAGCCTATATCAGGGCTGTGATACTGTGTAGTGCACGTCGGGGGTGCATTACTGAATAGTGTATATCACGTGTGTGTTACTCTCTCATCTATATCTGGAGTGTTTTACTGTCTAGACTATATCAGGGGTGTATTACTGTCTAGTCAATATCAGGTGTGTGATAGAGTATAGTGGACATCAGGAGTGCATTACTCTCCAGTGTACATCACGGGTGTGTTACTGTCTCATGTACATCAGGGGTTTATTACTGATTAGTCTACATCAGGGATGTGATACTGTATAGTGTACATCAGGGATGCGTTACTGTATAGTGTACATCATGGGTGTATTATTGTCTAATCTATATCAGGGGTGTGTTACTGATGTCTACATCAGGGATGTGTTAGTGTCTCACCTACATCAGTGGTGTGTTACTGCATAGTCTACATTAGGGGTGTGTTACTATCTAGTCTACATCAGGGGTGTGTTACTGTCTAGTCTATATGGGGGTTCTGTTACTGTCTGGTCTATAGCAGGTATGTGTCACTATCTAGTTTACATCAGAGGTGTATTACTGACTAGTCTTTATCAGTGGAGTGCTACTGTCTAGTCTACTGCAGGGGTGTGTTACTGTCTCGTCTACATCAGGGGCGTGTTACTCTCCATACTACATCTGGGTGTGTTCCTGTCTAGTCCATATGAGGGGCGTGTTACTGTCCAGTCAACATCAGGTGTGTGTTACTGTCTCGTCTACATTAGGGGCGTGTTACTGCCTAGTCTACATCAGGGGCGTGATACTGTCTCGTCTACATTAGGGGCGTGTTACTGTCTAGTCTACATTAGGGGCGTGTTACTGTCTAGTCTACATCAGGGACGTGTTACTGTGTAGTCTACATCAGGGGCGTGTTACTGTCTAGTCTACATCAGCTGTGTGTTTCTGTTTCGTCTATATCAGTGGTGTGTTACTGTCTCGTCTACATGAGGAGTGTGTTAATGTATAGTTTACATTAGGGGCGTGTTACTGCCAAGTCTTCATATGGGGTGTATTATTGTCTAATCTATATCAGGGGTATGTTACTGTCTAGTCTACATCGGGAATGTGTTACTGTCTAGTCTACATCAGGGGCGTGTTACTGTCTAGTCTACATCAGAGACGTGTTACTGTGTAGTCTACATCAGGGGCGTGTTACTGTCTAGTCTACATCAGGGACATGTTACTGTTTTGTCTACATCAGGGGCGTGTTACTGTCTAGTCTACATCAGCTGTGTGTTACTGTTTCGTCTATATCAGAGGTGTATTACTGTCCACTCTATATCAGTGGTGTGTTACTGTCTCATCCATGTGAGGAGTGTGTTAATGTATAATGTACATTAGGGGCGTGTTACTGCCAAGACTTCATCAGGGGTGTATTCTTGTCTAGTCTACATCAGGGGCGTGTTACTGTCTCGCCTACATCCTGTCTAATCTACATCAGGGGTGTGTTACTGTCTCGTCTATATCAGGGGCGTGTTACTGTCTAGTCTATTTCAGGGGCGTGTTACTGTCTTACCTACATCCTGTCTAGTCTACATCAGGGGTGTGTTACTGTCTCGTCTGCATCAGGGGCGTGTTACTGCCTTGTCTACCTCAGGGGTGTGTTTCTGTCTCGTCTATATCAGGTGTGTGTTACTGTCTAGTTTACGCCAGGTGCATGTTACTGTCTAGTCTACATCAGGGGTGTGTTACTGTCTAGTCTACATCAGGGACGTGTTACTGTGTAGTCTACATCAGGGGCGTGTTACTGTCTAGTCTACATCAGCTGTGTGTTTCTGTTTCGTCTATATCAGTGGTGTGTTACTGTCTCGTCTACATGAGGAGTGTGTTAATGTATAGTTTACATTAGGGGCGTGTTACTGTCAAGTCTTCATCAGGGGTGTAATATTGTCTAATCTATACCAGGGATATGTTACTGTCTGGTCTACATCAGGGGTGTGTTACTGTCTAGTTTATATGAGGGTTCTGTTACTGTCTGGTCTAGAGCAGGTATGTGTCACTATCTAGTTTACATCAGAGGTGTATTACTAACTAGTCTTTATCAGTGGAGTGCTACTGTCTAGTCTACTGCAGGGGTGTGTTACTGTCTTGTCTACATCAGGGGCGTGTTACTCTCCAGACTACATCTGGGGTGTGTTTCTGTCTAGTCCATATGAGGGGCATATTACTGTCCAGTCAACATCAGGTGTGTGTTACTGTCTAGTCTACATCAGGGGTGTGTTACTGTCTAGACTGCATCAGGGGTGTGTTACTGTCTAGTCTAAATCAGGGGCGTATTACTGTCTAATCTACATCAGGGGCGTGTTACTGTCTCGTCTACATCAGGGGCGTGTTAATGCCTAGTCTACATCAGGGGCGTGTTTCTGTCTCGTCTATATCCGGTGTGTGTTACTGTCTTGTCTACACCAGGGGCGTGTTACTGTCTCGTCTACATCAGGAGTGTGTTACTGTCTACTCTACATTAGGGGCGTGTTACTGTTTAGTCTACATCAGGGGCGTGTTACTGTCTAGTCTACATCAGCTGTGTGTTACTGTTTTGTCTATATCAGAGGTGTATTACTGTCCACTCTATATCAGTGGTGTGTTACTGTCTCATCCATGTGATGAGTGTGTTAATGTATAATGTACATTAGGGGCGTGTTACTGGCCAAGTCTTCATTAGGGGTGTATTCTTGTCTAGTCTACATCAGGGGAGTGTTACTACCTAGTCTACATCAGGGGCGTGTTACTGTCTAGTCTACATCAGGGGCGTGTTACTGTCTTACCTACATCCTGTCTAGTCTACATCAGGGGTGTGTTACTGTCTCGTCTACATCAGGGGTGTGTTACTGTCTCGTCTACATCAGGGGTGTGTTTCCGTCTCGTCTATATCAGGTGTGTGTTACTGTCTAGTCTACACCAGGTGCATGTTACTGTCTAGTCTACGTCAGGGGTGTGTTACTGTCTAGTCTACATCAGAGGCGTGTTACAGTCTAGTCTACATCAGAGGCATGTTACTGTCTAGTCTACATCAGCTGTATGTTTCTGTTTTGTCTGTATCAGTGGTGTGTTACTGTCTCGTCTACATGAGGAGTATGTTAATGTATAGTTTACATTAGGGGCGTGTTACTGCCAAGTCTTCATCAGGGGTGTATTATTGTCTAATCTATATCAGGGATGTGTTACTGTGTACTCTACATCAGGGGTGTGTTACTGTCTCGTCTACATCAGGGGCGTGTTACTCTCCAGACTACATCTGTGGTGTGTACCTGTCTAGTCCATATGAGGGGCATGTTACTGTCCAGTCAACATCAGGTGTGTGTTACTGTCTAGTCTACATATGGGGTGTGTTACTGTCTAGGTTACATCAGGGGTGTGTTTCTGTCTCGTCTATAACAGGTGTGTGTTACTATCTAGTCTACACCAGGGGCGTGTTACTGTCTAGTCTACATCAGGAGTGTGTTACTGTCTAGTCTACATCAGGGACGTATTACTGTTTTGTCTACATCAGGGGCGTGTTACTGTCTAGTCTACATCAGCTGTGTGTTACTGTTTCGTCTATATCAGAGGTGTATTACTGTCCACTCTATATCAGTGGTGGGTTACTGTCTCATCCATGTGAGGAGTGCGTTAATGTATAATGTACATTAGGGGCGTGTTACTGCCAAGTCTTCATCAGGGGTGTATTCTTGTCTAGTCTACATCAGTGGCGTGTTACTATCTAGTCTACATCAGGGATGTGTTACTGTCTCACCTACATCCTGTCTAGTCTATATCAGGGCTGTGTTTCTGTCTCGTCTATATCAGGGGTGTGTTACTGCCTGGTCTTCATTAGGGGCGTGTTACTGTCTAGTCTAAATCAGGGACGTGTTACTGACTAGTCTACATCAGGGGCGTTACTGTCTCGTCTACATCAGCTGTGTGTTTCTGTTTTGTCTATATCAGTGGTGTGTTACTGTCTCGTCTACATGAGGAGTGTGTTAATGTATAGTTTACATTAGGGGCGTGTTACTGCCAAGTCTTCATCAGGGGTGTATTATTGTCTAATCTATATCAGAGGTATGTTACTGTCTAGTCTACATCAGGGGTGTGTTACTGTCTCGTCTACATCAGGGGCGTGTTACTCTCCAGACTACATCTGGGGTGTGTTCCTGTCTAGTCCCTGTCTCGTCTACATCAGGGGTGTATTATTGTCTAATCTATATCAGGGGTGTGTTACTGTGTAGTCTACAGCAGGGGCGTGTTACTGTCTAGTCTACATCAGCTGTGTGTTTCTGTTTCGTCTATATCAGTGGTGTGTTACTGTCTCAGCTACATGAGGAGTGTGTTAATGTATAGTTTACATTAGGGGCGTGTTACTGTCCAGTCAACATCAGGTGTGTGTTACTGTCTAGTCTACATCAGGGGTGTGTTACTGTCTAGACTACATCAGGGGTGTGTTACTGTCTAGTCTACATCAGGGGCATGTTACTGTCCATCCCAAAACAGGGGCATGTTACTGTCCACTCTATATCAGGGGTGTGTTACTATCTCTTCTATATCAGTGTATTACTGTTTGGTTTATATCAGGGGTGTGTTACTGTCTGGACTATATCACGGGTGTGTTACTGTCTGGAATATATCAGGGCTGTGTTACTCTATAGTCTATATCTGGGGTTTGTTACACCCTAGATGGGTGTGTTAGTCTCTAATCTGCTTCAGTGGTTTGTGCCTGTCTAGTCTACATCAGGGGCCTGTTACTGTCTAGTGAAATCAGAGGTGTGTTACTGCCTAGTCCATTTGAGGGGTGTGTTACTGTCTTGTCTACATCAGGGGCGTATTACTTTCCAGTTTATTTCGGATCTGTGTTACTGTCTAGTCTATATCTAGCCTATGTTACTGTCTGGTCTAAATGATAAGTGTGTTACTGGGTGGCCTCCATTGGGGGCTTGTTTCTGTCTAGTCTACATCAGGGGCTTCTCACTGACCAGTCTACATCAGGGCTGTATTACTGTCTCGTCTATATCAGTGGTGTGTTACTGACCAGTCTACATCAGGGGTGTGTTACTGTCTAGTCTACATCAGCTGTGTGTTACTGTTTCGTCTATATCAGAGGTGCATTACTGTCCACTCTATATCAGTGGTGGGTTACTGTCTCATCCATGTGAGGAGTGTGTTAATGTATAATGTACATTAGGGGCGTGTTACTGCCAAGTCTTCATCAGTGGTGTATTCTTGTCTAGTCTACATCAGTGGCGTGTTACTATCTAGTCTACATCAGGGATGTGTTACTGTCTCACCTACATCCTGTCTAGTCTACATCAGGGCTGTGTTTCTGTCTCGTCTATATCAAGTGTGTGTTACTGCCTAGTCTTCATTAGGGGCGTGTTACTGTCTAGTCTAAATCAGGGGCGTGTTACTGTCTAGTCTACATCAGCTGTGTGTTTCTGTTTTGTCTATATCAGTGGTGTGTTATTGTCTCGTCTACATGAGGAGTGTGTTAATGTATAGTTTACATTAGGGGCGTGTTACTGCCAAGTCTTCATCAGGGGTATATTATTGTCTAATCTATATCAGGGGTGTGTTACTGTGTAGTCTACATCAGGGGTGTGTTACTGTCTAGTCTACGTCAGCTGTGTGTTTCTGTTTCATCTATATCAGTGGTGTGTTACTGTCTCGTCTACATGAGGAGTGTGTTAATGTATAGTTTACATTAGGGGCGTGTTACTGCCAAGTCTTCATCAGGGGTGTATTATTGTCTAATCTATATCAGAGGTATGTTACTGTCTAGTCTACATCAGGGGTGTGTTACTGACTAGTCTTTATCAGTGGAGTGCTTCTGTCTAGTCTACTCCAGGCGTGTGTTACTGTCTAGTCTACATCAGGGGTGTGTTACTGTCTCGTCTACATCAGGGGCGTGTTACTCTCCAGACTACATCTGGGGTGTGTTCCTGTCTAGTCCCTGTCTCGTCTACATCAGGGGTGTATTATTGTCTAATCTATATCAGGGTGTGTTACTGTGTAGTCTACAGCAGGGGCGTGTTACTGTCTAGTCTACATCAGCTGTGTGTTTCTGTTTCGTCTATATCAGTGGTGCGTTACTGTCTCGTCTACATGAGGAGTGTGTTAATGTATAGTTTGCATTAGGGGCGTGTTGCTGTCCAGTCAACATCAGGTGTGTGTTACTGTCTAGTCTACATCAGGGGTGTGTTACTGTCTAGACTACATCAGGGGTGTGTTACTGTCTAGTCTACATCAGGGGCATGTTACTGTCCATCCCAAAACAGGGGCATGTTACTGTCCACTCTATATCAGGGGTGTGTTACTATCTCTTCTATATCAGTGTATTACTGTTTGGTTTATATCAGGGGTGTGTTACTGTCTGGACTATATCACGGGTGTGTTACTGTCTGGAATATATCAGGGCTGTGTTACTCTATAGTCTATATCTGGGGTTTGTTACACCCTAGATGGGTGTGTTAGTCTCTAATCTGCTTCAGTGGTTTGTGCCTGTCTAGTCTACATCAGGGGCCTGTTACTGTCTAGTGAAATCAGAGGTGTGTTACTGCCTAGTCCATTTGAGGGGTGTGTTACTGTCTTGTCTACATCAGGGGCGTATTACTTTCCAGTTTATTTCGGATCTGTGTTACTGTCTAGTCTATATCTAGCCTATGTTACTGTCTGGTCTAAATGACAAGTGTGTTACTGGGTGGCCTCCATTGGGGGCTTGTTTCTGTCTAGTCTACATCAGGGGCTTCTCACTGACCAGTCTACATCAGGGCTGTATTACTGTCTCATCTATATCAGTGGTGTGTTACTGACCAGTCTACATCAGGGGTGTGTTACTGTATCGTCTATATGAGGAGTGTGTTATGTACAGTGTACATCAGGGGTATGTTACTGCCTAGACTACATCAGAGTTTTGTTACTGTCTAGTCTACACCAGGGGTGTGATAGTTTATAGTGTACATTAGGGGTGTGTTACTCTCCAGTGTACATCAGGGGCGTGTTACTGCCTAGTCTAAATCAGGGATGTGATACTGTATGTTGTACATCAGGGGTGCATTACTGTATAGTGTACATCATGGGTGTATTATTCTCTAGTCTATATCAGGGTTCTGTAAATGTCTGGTCTATATCAAGTGTGTGTCACTGTCTAGTCTACATCAGGTTTGTGATACTCTCTACTTTACAACAGAGGTGTGTTACTGTCCAATTTACATAGGGCATGTTAATGTCTAGTCTATAACATTGGTGTGTTACTGTCTCGTCTACATGATGAGTGTGTTCATGTATAATCTACATCAGGGACGTGTTACTGCCAAGTCTTCATCAGGGGTGTATTATTGTTTAGTCCATATCAGGGATATGTTACTGTCTAGACAATATCATGCGTATGTTACTGTCTAGTCTATATGAGGGTTCTGTTACTGTCTGGCCTATAGCAGTTGTGTTTCACTATCTAGTCTACATCAGAGGTATATTTCTTACTCATCTACATCAGGTGTGTGTTACTGTCTAGTCTACATCTGTGGTGTGTTACTGTCTCGTCTACATCAGGGGCGTGTTACTCTCTAGTCTACATCTGGGGTGTGTTCCTGTCTATCCCATATGAGGGGCGTGTTACTGTCCAGTCTACATCAGGTGTGTGTTACTGTCTAGCCTACAACAGTTGTGTATTACTGTCTAGACTACATCAGAGGTTTGTTACCGTCTAGTCTATAACAGGGGCATGTTACTATCTAGTCTACATCAGGGTTGTGTTACTGTCTAGTCTATATCAGGGGCGCGTTACTGTCTAGTTTATATCAGGGGTGTGTTACTGCCTAGTCTACATCAGGGGCATGTTACTGTCTAGTCTATATCAGGGGCATGTTACTGTCCAGTCTACATAAGGGACGTGTTACTGTCTAGCCTACAACAGGGATGTGTTAGTGTCCACTCTACATCAGGGCTGCGTTACTGTCTAGTGCAAATCAGGTTGTCTTATTGTCTAATCTACATCTAGATAATATAGACTAATATTGGGTGTGTTACTGTCTAGTCAATATCAGGAGTGTGTTACTGTCTAGTCTATATCAGAGGCGTGTTACTGTCTAGTCGACATCAGGGGTGTGTTCCTGTCTAGTCCACATCAGGTATGTATTACTGACTGGACTATATCAGAGGTGTGTTACTTTAAGAGGGCCTATGGAATACTTGTCTTTATTAGCCAATGCATAGAATATAAGAGCAGGGAGGTTAAGCTGGAACTATATGAAACGCTGGTTAGGCCACAGCTACAGCATGTAGTCTGGAATCCGAATTATAGGAAGGATATGATTGCAGTAGAGAGAGTGCATAGGAGATTTACCAGGATGTTGCCTGGGCTGGAGAGTTTTAGTTATGAGGAGAGATTGGATAGACTGGAGTTATTTTCCCAGGAGCAGAGGAGATTGAGGGGGGACATGATTGATGTGTATAAAATTATGAGGGGCATATATAGGGTAGACAGGAAGGAGCTTTTCCCCTTGATGGAGGGATCAATAACCAGGGAGCATAGATTTAAGGTAAGAGGCAGGAGGTTTAGAGGGGATGTGAGGAAGAGTTTTTTCACCCAGAGGGTGGTGGGAATCTGGAACTCACTGCCTGAAAGGGTGATAGAGGCAGAAACCCTCATAACATTTAAGAAGTATTCGAATGTACTCTTTCGAAACCATGGCATACAAGGCTGTGGGCCTAGTGCTGGAAAATGGAATTAGAATAGTTAGGTACTTGTTTGACTGGTGCAGACTCGATGGGCCGAATGGCCTTTTTCTGTGCTGGAGACCAGTATGAATCTATGGGGTGTGTTACGATCTACTCTACATCAAGGCTGTGTTATTGTCCAGTGCAAATTAGGGTTGTCTTACTGTCTAATCTACATCATGGGTATGTTGCTGTCTAGTATACATCAGGGGTGTATTACTGTCTTGTCTAAATCAGGAGTGTGTTACTGTCTCGACTATTTCAGTGGTGTGTTACTGTCTAGTTGACATCAGTTATGTGTTACTGTCTGGTCAACATCAGTGGTGTGTTACTGTCTAGTTGACATCAGGGGTGCGTTACTGTCTAGTCTACATCAGGGGCATATTACGCTCTAGTCTATGTCTGGGGTTTGTTACTCCCTAGTCTATATGATGGATATGTTAGTCTCTAATCTGCTTCAGTGGTTTGTGACTGTCTAGTCTACATCAGGGGCCTGTTACATTCTAGCGAAATCAGGAGTGTGTTACTGCCTGGTTCATATGAGGGGTGTGTTACTGTCTAGACTACATCAGGGGTGTGTTACTGTCTAGCCTACATCAGATCTGTGTTACTGTCTAGACAACATCAGGGGTATGTTACTGTCTAGTCTACATCAGGTGTGTGTTACTGTCTAGTCAACTTCAGAGGTGTCTTCCTGCACAGACCACATTAGGGCTGAGTTACAGTTTAGTCCCCATGAGGGGTCTGCTACTGCTTAGTCTACATCTGTGTTGCATTATTGCCTAGCCTGCATCAGTGTGTTTTACTGTCTGGTGACCCTCAGGGGCCTGTTACTGTCTGGTTTACATCATAAGAACATAAGAAATAGGAGCAAGAGTAGGCCATTCGGCCCCTCAGCCTGCCCTGCCATTCAATAAGATCATGGCTGATCTGCCCCAGTCCTCAACTCTTCTTTCATGCCAGCTCCTCATAGCCCTCAACTCCCCAATATTTCTAAAATGTATCTACCTCCTGTTTAAATACTTACAGTGATCTAACCTCCACAACTCTCTGGGGTGAAGAATCCCAGACATTCACTACCCTCTGAGAGAAGAAATTCCTTCACATCTCAGTTTTAAATGAGTGACCCCTTATTCTGTAACTATGCCCCCTGGTTCGAGATTCCTTCACTAGTGTAAACACCTTCTCAACATCTATCCTGTCAAGCTCCCTCAGATCTTGTATGTTTCAATCAGACGACCCCTCATTCTTCTAAACTCTAATGAAGAAAGGCATAAACTGCTTAGCCATTCTTGATAAGTCAAAACCCTCATCCCAGCAATCAGCCCTGTGAATCTCTTTTAAACTGCCTCTAATACCAGTATATCTTTTCTTAAATAACATCAGGGGCATGTTACTGCTTGATCTGCATCATAGTGTGTTACTATCTATTCTACATCAGGGGTTTGTTACTGCCTAGTCTACATCAGGGGTGTATTACTGCCTGGTGTACATATGGGCCATGTTACTATCTATTCTACATCAGGGGTGTGTTACTGCCTGGTGTACATATGGGCCATGTTACTGCCTAGTCTACATCAGGGGTGTGTTACTGCCTGGTGTACATATGGGCCATGTTACTGTCTATTGTACATCTGGAGTGTGTCACTATCCAGTGTATATCAGGGCTGTGTTACTGTCTAGTCACCATCACTGTGTTTTACTGTCTGGTGAACCTCAGGGATTTGTTACTGCTTTGCCTACATCATAGCAACATAGCAGATGAAATGGGAGCTGGAAAAGGCCATTCGGCCCCTCAAGCCTGCCCCGCCACTCAATTAAATCATGGCTGATCTGCCCCAGGTCTCAACTCCTCTTTCGCGCCAGCTCCTCATAGCCCTCAGTTCCCCAATATTTCAAAAATGTATCTACGTCCTTTTTAAATACTTTCAGTGATCTAGCCTCCACAACTCTCTGGGGTACAGAATTCCAAACATTCACTGGCCTCTGGGAGAAGAAATTCCTTTGCATCTCAGTTTTAAATCAGTGTTCCCTATGTCCCTTAGTTCGAGATTCCCCCACTAGTGTAAACATCTTCTCAACATCTATCCTTTCAAGCCCCCTGAGAACCTTGTGTGTTTCAATAAGATCACCCCTCATTCTTCTAAACTCTCGTGAATAAATGCCTAAACTGTTTAACCGTTCTTGATAAGTCAACCCCTTCATTCCAGGAATCAGCCCAGTGAATCTCTTTTAAACTGCCTCTAATGCCAGTGTATCCTTTCTTAAATAACATCAGGGGTGTGTTACTGTCTAGTCTACATCAGGGGTGTGTTACTGTCTAGTCTACATCAGGAGGGTGTTACTTTCTAGTGTAAATCAGGGGTGTGATACCGTCTAGTCTACATCAAGGGTGCGTTGCTGTCTAGTCCACATCATAAAAACATAAGAGGATAAGAAATAGGAGCAGGAGTAGGCCATCCAGCCCCTCAAACCTACCCCGCCATTCAATGAGATCATGGCTGATCTGCCCCAGGCCTGAACTCCTCTTTCATGCCATCTCCTCATAGCCCTCAACTCCCCGATATTTCAAAAATATATCTGCCTCCTTTTTAAATACTATCAGTGATCTAACCTCCACAACTCTCTGAGGTAGAGAATCCAGGTATTCACTACGCTGTAAGAGAAAAAATTCCTTGGCATCTCAGTTTTAAATGAGTGTCCCCTTATTCTGTAACTATGTCCCCTAGTTCGAGATTGCCCCACTAGTATAAACATCTTCTCAACATCTATCCCGTCAAGCCCCCTCAGAATCTTGTATGTTTCATTAAGATCATCCCTCATTCTTCTAAACTGTAATGAATAAAGGCCTAAACTGTTTAACCGTTCTTGATAAGTCAACCCCTTCATCCCAGGAATCAGCCCAGCAAAGCTCTTTTAAACTGCCTCTAATGCCAGTGTATCCTTTCTTAAATAACATCAGGGGTGTGTTACTGTCCATTCTACATTAGGGGTGTGTTACTGCCTAATCTACATCAGGGGTGTGTTACTGTCTAGTGAACAGCAGGCGCGTGTTACTATCTAGTCTACATTAATGGGGTTTTACTCTCTACTCTATATCAGGGGAGTGCAAGTGCCTAGTCTAAATCAGGAGTGTATTCCTGTCTGGTCTGCATCAGGGGTCAATTATTGTTTAGTCTACATTAGGAGCATATTAATGTCTGGTCTATATCAGGCGCATATTATTGTCTTCTCTAAATCAGAGGTGCCTTACTGTCTAGTCTACATCAGGGGTGTGTTACTGTCTGGTCTACATTAAGGGTGTGTTACTGTCTGGTCTACATCAGGTGTGTGTTACTGTCTAGTCTACGTCAGCGGTATGTTACTGTCTGGTCTACATCAGGGATGTGTTACTGTCTAGTCTAGATCTGGGGTGTGTTACTGTCTAGTCTGCATCAGGGGTATGTTACTGTCTAGTCTACATCAGGGATGTGTTACTCTCTAGTCCACATTAGGGGTGTGTTACTGTCTGGCCTACATCAGGGGTATGTTACTGTCTGGTCTACATCAGGGGTGTGTTACTGTCTGGTCTACATTAAGGGTGTGTTACTGTCTGGTCTGCATCAGGTGTGTGTTACTGTCTAGTCTACGTCAGCGGTATGTTACTGTCTGGTCTACATCAGGGATGTGTTACTGTCTAGTCTAGATCTGGGGTGTGTTACTGTCTAGTCTGCATCAGGGGCATGTTACTGTCTAGTCTACATCAGGGATGTGTTACTCTCTAGTCCACATTAGGGGTGTGTTACTGTCTGGCCTACATCAGGGGTGTGTTACTGTCTGGTCTACATCAGGGGTGTGTTACTGTCTGGTCTACATTAAGGGTGTGTTACTGTCTGGTCTACATTAAGGGTGTGTTACTGTCTGGTCTACATCAGGTGTGTGTTACTGTCTAGTCTACGTCAGCGGTATGTTACTGTCTGGTCTACATCAGGGATGTGTTACTGTCTAGTCTAGATCTGGGGTGTGTTACTGTCTAGTCTGCATCAGGGGCATGTTACTGTCTAGTCTACATCAGGGATGTGTTACTCTCTAGTCCACATTAGGGGTGTGTTACTGTCTGGCCTACATCAGGGGTGTGTTACTGTCTGGTCTACATCAGGGGTGTGTTACTGTCTGGTCTACATTAAGGGTGTGTTACTGTCTGGTCTACATCAGGTGCATGTTACTCTCTAGTCTACGTCAGCGGTATGTTACTGTCTGGTCTACATCAGGGATGTGTTACTGTCTAGTCTAGATCTGGGGTGTGTTACTGTCTAGTCTGCATCAGGGGCATGTTACTGTCTAGTCTACATCAGGGGTGTACTACTGTCTAGTCTACATCAGGAGTGCATTACTGTCTAATGTACATCAGGGGTATGTTACTGTCTAGCGTACATCAGGGGCGTGCTACTGCCTAAATCTACATCATGTCTGTGTTACTGTCTTGTCTATATCAGGGGTCTGTTACGTTCCAGTGTAAATAAGGGGCGAGATACTTTCTGGCCTATACCAGGGTAGTGTTACTGGCTACTCGACATCAGGGGTGTGTTACTGTCCAGTCTACATCTGTGTTGTGTTACTGTCTGGTCTACGTCAAGGGTATAGAATCATAGAAACTAGGAGCAGGAGTAGGCCATTCGGCCCTTCGAGTCTGCTCCACCATTCATTATATCATGGCAGATCATCCAACTCAATAGCTTGCTCCCGCTTTTTCCCCATATCCTTTTATCCCTTTCGCCCCAAGAGCTATATCTAACTCCTTCTTGAAAACATACAATGTTTTGGCCTCAACTACTTTCTGTAATAGCTAATACCACAGGCTCACCATTCTCTGGGTGAAGCAATTTCCCCTCATCTCAGCCCTAAATGGTCTACCCCATATCCTCAGACTGTGACCCCCCTGGTTCTGGACTCCCCCACCATCGGGAACATCCTTCCTGCATCTACCCTGTCTAGTCCTGTTAGGATTTTATAGGTTTCTATGAGATCTCCTCTCATTCTTCTGAACTCCAGCGAATATAATTCGAACCGACTCAATCTCTCCTCATATGTCAGTCCCGCCATCCCAGGAATCAGTCGGGTAAACCTTCGCTGCACTCCCTCTATAGCAAGAACATCCTTCCTCAGATAAGGAGACCAAAACTGCACACAATATTCCACCTGTGGTCTCATCAAGGCCCTGTGTAATTGCAGCAAGACATCCCTGCTCCTGTACTCAAATCCTCTTGCTATAAAGGCCAACATACCATTTGCCTTCTTTACCGCCTGCTGCACCTTCATGCTTACCTTGAGCGACTGGTGTACGAGGACACCCAGATCTTGTTGCACATTCCCCTCTCTCAATTTATAGCCATTCAGATAATAATCTGCCTTCCTGTTTTTGCTACCAAAGTGGATAACCTCACATTTATCCACATTATACTGCATCTGCCATGCATTTGCCCACTCACTCAGCAAGTCCAAATCACCTGAAGCATCTCTGCATCCTCCTCACAGCTCACCCTCCCACTCAGCTTTGTGTCATCTGCAAATTTGGAGATATTACATTTAGTTCCCTCATCTAAATCATTAATATATATTGTGAATCGCTGGGGTCCCTGCGGTACCCCACTAGTCACTGCCTGTCCATTTATTCCTACTCTTTGTTTCCTGACTGCCAACCAGTTTTCTGTCCATCTCAATACACTACCCCCAATCCCATGTGGTTTAGTTTTACATGCTAATTTCGTATGTAGGACTTTGTCGAAAGCCTTCTGAAAGTCCAAATAAACCACATCCACTGACTCCCCCTCACCAACTCTACTAGTTACATCCTCAAAAATTTCCAGTAGATTTGTCAAGCATGATTTCCCTTTCGTAAATCCATGCTGACTCTGTCCGATTCTGCCACTGTTTTCCAAGTGCTCAGCTATTAAATCTTTTATAATGGTCTCTAGGATTTTCCCCACTACCGACATCAGGCTGACTGGTGTATCATTCCCTGTTTTCTCTCGACCTCCCTTTTTAAATAGTGGGGTTACATTAACTACCCTCCAATCTGTAGGAACTGTTCCAGAGTCTATAGAATCTTGGAAGATGACCACCAATGCATCCACTATTTCTAGGGCCACTTCCTTAAGTACTCTGGGATGTAGATTATCAGGCCCTGGGGATTTATCGGCCTTCAATCCCATCAATTTCCCCAACACCATTTCCCTACTAATACTGATTTCCTTCAGTTCCTCCCTCTCACTAAACCTTGTGTTCCCCAACATTTCTGATATGTTATTTGTGTCCTCCTTTGTGAAGACAGAACCAAAGTATATATTTAGTTGGTCAGACATTTCTTTGTTCCCCATTAAAAAATTCCCCTGTTTCTGACTGTAAGGGACCCACATTTGTCTTCACCAATCTTTCTTTCTTCACATACCTATAGAAACTTTTACAGTCAGTTTTTATGTTCCCTGCAAACTTACTCTTGTACTCTATTTTCCCCGTCTTACTCAACCCCTTGGTCCTACTTTGCTGAATTCTAAACTGCTCCCAATCCTCAGGTCTGTTGTTTTTTCTGGAGAATTTGTGTGCCTCTTCCTTGGATCTAATACTGTCTCTAATTTCCCTTGTAAGCCATGTTTTGGCCACCTTTCCTATTTTACTTTTGCGCCAGACAGGAATAAACAATTGCTGCAGTTCATCCATGCCCTTTTTGAATGTTTGCCATTGCCTATCCACCGTCATCCCTTTAAGAAACATTTCCCAATCCATCATAGCCAACTCGCGCCTCATGCCATCGTAGATTCTTTTATTGAGATTCAGGACCCTAGTCACAGAATCACAGTGCAGGAGAGGCCCTTCGGCCCAGCGAGTCTGCACCGACATGTGAGAAACACCTGACCTACCTACCAAATCCCATTGATCAGCATTTGACCCATAGCCTTGAATGCTATGAAGTGCCAAGTGCTCATCCAGTTACTTTTTAAATGATGTGAGGCAACCCGCCTCCACCACCCTCCCAGGCAGTGTATTCCAGACCGTCACCACCCTCTGGGTAAAAAGGTTTTTTCTCACATCCCCCCTAAACCTCCTGCCCCTCACCTTGAACTTATGTCCCCTTGTGACTGATCCTTTAACTAAGGGGAACAGCTGCTCCCTATCCACCCTGTCCATGCCCCTCATAATCTTGTTCACCTCGATCAGGTCGCCCCTCAGTTTTCTCTGCTCCAACGAAAACAACACAAGTCTATCCAACCTCTCTTCATAACTTAAATGTTTCATCCCAGGCAACATCCTCATCACCCCCTCCAGTGCAATCACATCCTTCCAGCTGTGGCCTCACCAAGATTCTATACAACTCCAACATGACCTCCCTACTTTTGTAATCTATGCCTCGATTGATAAAGGCAAGTCCCATATGCCTTTTTCACCACCCCACTAACATGCCCCTCCGCCTTCAGAGATCTATGGACACACACACGCCAAGGTCCCTTTGTTCCTCAGAACTTCCTAGTGCCATGCCATTCATTGAATACTTCCTTGTCAAATTACTCCTTTCAAAGTGTATCACCTCACACTTTTCAGGGTTAAATTCCATCTGCCACTTATCTGCCCATTTGACCATCCCGTCTATATCTTCCTGTAGCCCAAGTCACTCAACCTCACTGTTAGCCACCCGGCCGATCTTTGTGTCATCCACAATCTTACTAATCCTACCCCCCACACAGTCATCTATGTCCTTTATATAAATGACAAATAATAGGGGACCGAGCACAGATCCCTGTGGTATGCCACTGGACACTGGCTTCCAGTCACTAAAGCTGTCATCACCCTCTGCCTCCTACAACTAAGCCAATTTTGAATCCACCTTATCAAATTACCCTGTATCCCAAGTGCATTTGCCTTCTTTATAAGTCTCCCATGTGGGACCTTGTCAAAGGATTTGCTGCAATTCATATAAACTACGTCAACTGCACTAGCCTTATCTACACACCTGGTCACCTCCTCAAATAATTCAGTCAAATTTGTCAGGCATGACCTCCCTCTCACAAAGCCATGCTGACTATCCCTGATCAAACCTTGCCACTCCAAGTGGAGATAGATATTCTCCTTTAGAACTTTCTCCAATAATTTCCCTACCACTGACGTGAGACTCACTGGCCTGTAGTTCCCTGGCTTATTTCTACAACTTCTTAAATAGCAGAACCACATTAGCTGTTCTCCAGTCCTCTGGCATCTCCCCCGTGGCCAGAGAGGAGTTAAAAATTTGGGTCAGAGCCCCTGCGATCGCCTCCCTTGCCTCCCCCAGCAGTCTGGGACACGAATCATCCGGACCTGGAGATTTGTCCACTTTTAAGCCTGCCAACACCTCCAATACCTTGTCACACCCTATATCAATTTGCTTAAGAACCTCGCAGTCTTTCTTCCCGAGTTTGATACCTTCATCCTCGTTCTCTTGGGTGAAGACGGATGTGAAGTATTCATTCAGCACTCTAGCGATGTCCTCTGACTTCACCCATCGATTGGCCCCTTGTTCCCTTATGGGCCCTGCTGTTTCCCTGGTTATCCTCTTCTCATTGATATACTTAAAGAATATCTTGGGTTTCTCCCTACTTTTGCCAGCCAGAGCTTTCTCATATCCCCTCTTTGCTCTCCTAATTGCTTTCTTAACTCCACCCTGCACTTTCTGTACTCCACTAATGCCTCTGCTGACTTGCTTCCCTTGTACCTGCTAAAAGCCTCTCTTTTCCTTCTCATTGTAACCTGAATATCTCTGGTCATCCATGGTTCTCTGGGCTTGGTACTCCTTCCTATCACCCTAGAGGGAACACATTGAACCAGTACCCTCCCCATTTCCTTTTCGAACACCACCCACTGTTCCTCTGTAGATTTCCCCACAAATAACTGTTCCCAGTCTACCTTGGCCAGATCCTGCCTTATTTTACTAAAATCTGCTCTCCCCACTCCAAAACATTTTTTTGCAACTTGTGGATTTCTTTGTCCATAACAAACTTAAACTGTACTATGTTGTGGTCGCTATCGCTAAATGCTCGCCCACTACCACCTCAGCCACCTGTCCGGCATCATTCCCCAGAATTAGGTCCAGCACTGCACTGTCCCTTGTTGGACCCTCTACATATTGACCTAAAAAATTCTCTTGTACAGTTTCAGAATCAACTGCATCACTCTCCTTCTTGATGAAGAATTCTATCATATTCTGGTCGCTCATCCCCCAGGGGCCTCGCACAACTAGATTGCCAATTATTTCTTTCTCATATGTTGCTCTCTGGTCTACATCAGGTGTGTGTTCCTGTCTAGTCTACATCAGAACAACATAACAGCATAAGAAATAGGAGCAGGAATAGGCCATTTGTCCCCTCAACCCCGCCATTCAATAAGATCATGGCTGATCTGCCCCAGGCGTCAACTCCTCTTTCGTGCCAGCTCCTCATAGCCCTCAGCTCCCCAATATTTCAAAAATCTATCTACCTCCTCTTTAAATACTTTCAGTGATCTAGCCTCCACAACTCTCTGTGGTAGAGATTTCCAGACATTCACTACGCTGTAAGAGAAAAAATTCCTTGGCATCTCAGTTTTAAATGAGTGTACCCTTATTCTGTAATTATGTCCCCTAGTTCGAGATTCCCCCACTAGAGTAAACATCTTCTCAACATCTACCCTGTCAAGCCACCTCAGAATCTTGTATGTTTCAATAAGTTCACCCCACGTTCTTCTAAGCTCTAATGTATAAAGGCCTAACCTTTTTAGCCATTCTTGATAAGTCAACCCCTTCATCCCAGGAATCAGCCCAGTGAATCTCTTTTAAACTGCCTCTAATGCCAGTGTGTACTTTCGTGAATAACATCAGGGGCATGTTACTGCCTGGTCTACATCGGGGGTGTGTTACTATCTGATCTACATCAGGGGTGTGTTACTGCCTAGTCTACATCAGGGGTCTGTTAATGTTTAGTCTACATCAGGGGTTTGTCACTGTCTCATCTACATCAGGGGTGTGTTACTGTCTAGTCTACATCAAGTGCCTGTTAAGGTCTAGTCTTCATCAGGTGTGTATTACTGTCTAGCCTATAACAGGGGTGTGTTACTGTCTAGTATACATCAAGAGTCTGTTAATGTCTAGTCTACATCAGGGGTGTGTTACTGTCTAGTCTACATCATAAGAAGATAAGAAATAGGAGCTGGAAAAGGCCATTTGGCCCCTCAAGCCTGCCCTGCCTTTCAATAAGATCATGGCTGATCTGCCCCAGGCCTCAACTCCTCTTTCATGCCAGCTCCTCATAGCCCTCAGCTCCCCGATATTTCAAAAATGTATCTACGTCCTCTTTAAATACTTTCAGTGATCCAGCCTCCACAAGTCCCTGGGGTGGAGAATTCCACACATTCACTACCCTCCGAGGGAAGAAATTCGTTCACATCTCAATTTTAAATGAGTGACCGCTTATTCTGTGACTATGTGCCCTAGTTTGAGATTGCCCCACTAGTGTGAAAATCTTCTTAACATCTATCTAGTGACACCCCCTCAGAATCTTGTACGTTTCAATAAGATGACCCCTCATTCTTCTAAACTCTAATGAATAAAGTCCTAAATTGTTTAGCCGTTCTTGATAAGTCAACCCCTTCATCCCAGGAATCAGCCCAGTGAATCTCTTTTAAACTGGCTCTAATGCCAGTGTTTCCTTTCTTAAATAACATCAGGGGCATATTACTTTCTAGTCTACATCAGGGGTTTTTTACTGTCTTTCCTACATCGAGGGTGTGTTACTGTTCCGTTCACTCCAATGGCATATTACTGCCTCATCTACATCAGGGGCGTTTTACTCTCTCGTCTCCATCAGGGTTGTGTTCCTGTCCAGTCTACATCATGGGGCTGTTGCTGTCTAGTCTATATCAGGGGTGTGTTACTCTCAAGTCTACATCAGGAGCGTGTTACTGTCTAGTTTACATCAGGGGTGTGTTAGTGTCTAGTCTACATCAGGGGTGTATTACTGTCTAGTCTACATCAGGGGCGTGTTATTGTGTAGTGTACATCAGGGGTGTGTTACTGTCTAGTCTACATCAGGTGTGTATTACTGTCTAGTCTACATCAGGGGTGTGTTATTGTCTAGTCTACATCTGGGGCGTGTTACTGTCTAATCTACATCAGTGCCTCTCTTTGTCTTGTCGTGATTGCTTAACTTGAGCTGTTTGGACGGAATACACATTAAGCTCATTAACCTCCTGTTAGGAAACCCGCAATGTCAGGAAAGATTGGATTGATTAATCCTTTGTTGAGAGATGTCACACAAGATGTCATGAGCTGACATTAGTTAATTAACTCTAAAATCATTCATGGCAACAGAAACTGTGGCTGGGGTTTTGCACTCTGTACCGCTGCTTGTCCCAGCGCTACGTAAGTCCTGAAGCCATAAGATGGTGCGGACAATGCTGCCTGCCAGTTCCAGCACTTTCGATTAGATGCCCAGTGCTGGGCAGGATGCTCATGCCCTGGTGTATTGGGAGAGTGAGGATTTGTTTGTGACTGTCAGCTACTCTGACTCACTGGATGCACATTTCACAAATTTGGTCTCTGCACAACCACTGAACATCTGTGTTAATCCCGCTCAACTGAACACGCAGACAGCATCACGCCCACTGCCCCCAGCACTCCGCTTCCCAACTTCAAGTGTTATTTATAGGGCCAGGCGCCCAGCTTGCAGGTGAGATGCCTTGGACATACTGCTGATGTGCCAAGTGAAAATGCTGGGTAATGTGTCTGGAGAGTTTTGGCAAACTGCTGCATCATTCACGGAGGCCAGAGAATCTGCTGACTCAGATCTGTGCAAGGGCAATGGGGGCAGTCACTGTAGTGCCTCTGGGTCTGCAACATGATCAGAAAATGGAGCAGATGCTGCAGAAAGAGCTTTGCGCACAGCGAGAAACAGGAGAGCTCTCCAATAAAGGCCCTACCCACCAAGAGCTTTTCAAACACTTTTCTTATTTCCACCTAACCCTGGAGCAGTGTCTGGCTCAGGTTCAACATGGAGGCTGTCCCTGAACTGTGCCAGCTCCTTCAATAGACCCCACATCAGAGGGAGGATGACACTGCTAGTGGCCATCAAAGTCACAGTGGCATTGAACTTCCAGGTGTCTGGATATTTCCAGGATGTTTTATCTGACATCTCCCAGTTTGTTATCTGTTGATGTCTCTGAGGGCTCACGGGGGTCACCTCTTCTATAAGATGGAACTGTGATGTCAACCATTCAATTAATATGCACAACGCATCATATCCGTTACTACCCACTATCCTGGCAGCAGCCACGATATCTTCATTCTGAGGCAATCTGCCATTCTTACTGTCTTCAGACTTCCATGGGGATCCAGAGGGTGACTGTTCGAGGATGTAGACTGGCACCTTAACAAATGGCTCATGACCCCCATCTGTCACCCAATCACGTGAGGAGTGCGGTCATATAATGAGAGCCATGGAGCCACCAAGAATGTCATGGAGCAGTCCATTGGTGTAAAGCTGGACCGCTTGGGGGTTTAGGGGGCCGTTTGGGGAGTATACAGCAGAATGGTGGTCTGCTGTACCCTCTACAATATCATGATCGTGAGGGCTCAGCCACTGCCACCAGCAATCCGGAGGACATTTTGGGCGGAGCAGGAAGAAGAGGAAGAGTCCGAGATGAAAAATCAGGGACCCCTTTTCACTGGAAAGGCTGTCTGAGAATGTCTGCTTAGACTGCCAGCCCCAAAGGAGACCTTCCTTTTCCTGCCAAAGATCCACCATTGCCCACAATTACATCCATCTGAAATGTCCCATCACACTGTCTCTTCGCCATTATCTTACAATAAAAGCCTCCGACCAAAACCTTATCACTGACGCCATTGTTCAGCAACACATACAGTTATACGTACAAAGTTAAACTGTTCACCCTTGTACATTCTCTTTGTGTCTGCATTGCGGGTGCCTTTGTGGAGTGCCCCTGCACTCTGCTACCCCAGCGGCTGCAGCATGCCTGACAGAAGGCTGCTGACTTTCACTGGGGGTGACTGCAGATGGCCTCAAGCAGTTCTGGATCTTGAGGACCTGGCTTCAGACCGCTTTGGTCTCGGTGCCAGCAGCTTAGTCTGGCTGGCTGACAGGCAACAGCAGGGGGACTGGCTGAATGACAGTGGTCGGAGCAGAAATTATGTCATCCTGAGAGAAGAGAGCAGGTGCATGCACCGCAGAGCCACTGTCATTCCCCAAGACAAAGCTTCAGCAATCCTCACAATCTGCTGGACGCAGACTGCTGGACTGCTGTGAGAACCTGCAGTGAGATCAGCAGCAAGAATGACAGCAACCTGAATCTGCAGAGCAGCAAACATGGATCCCATGACCTCTGTCTCAGCTTGTACTGCAGCAATGAGACATTGTCTCAGCTTGCCTTGCAATACAGGCAGAACCAGCCAATGACCAGCAGATGCTCCATCACAGGTGGATCTCAAGTGCTGACATGGAGTTGGTCACCACTTCTACATTGGAAAAGATGGGCTTTGCATGATTGGAGTCAGTCTCCTCCATGCTCCTTGACAACATCACAAGTCTATCTTGAAGGCCTGTCAATCCATGAAATATAGCATTGTTCATGCTCATCAGCATTCCATGTAGGCCCATGGAAATCTCCATCTGGGTCTGCTGCAGCAGGACTTGTCTGGACTTCGACCTAAACTGAGTATCACACAGACATCTTTTCACCCTTGGTCTGCCTGTAGCCCATTCCTGCCCAATAACTCACCACGTGCAGATTCCAACCCTAGAATAGCGTATGTCCTGTATATTCTGAATATACTCACCTATATTCTGTACAAAGTTTGTGCAGTGTCAGTATCTGAGGTGGTGACTGCAAGTATCAGATCAAGTGCTGGGGCTTCTTCAAGATGATGTTGCTCTCTCTCTTCCTCCTAAGGCTGGCCAGGCAGTAGTTCTTGGCTGTAAGAATACATAGAATCAGAATCGGGGTTCATATGAGGGAGAGGGTTAGGGAGGAAAGCAAGGGGTCCATGGTCACACTATTTGCAGTTTACACACTATGCCAGATAGAAAGCTGGGAATGAGGAGGGAGTTGTGTAGGGACAGAGGGCAGTAACATGTTATCCTGAATGCTCTCAGTAACACAATGCTACAGGTTCTGTCACAGCCAGCTCCATGACATGGTACGCCTCTGTGGGGCTTAGGGATGAGGGCATACCTGTCCCCAATGGTTCCATGCTGACCCTTTTTATTATGTACCACCTTGTCATCCAAGAGAGAGGGCAAAATGTCAGCAATTTTGTTGCAGTGTTTGGTGATTGACCTATCAGAGCTGAATAACTTGAGGGCATGTGGAGGCTGCAAGTGACAGCTGTGTAGCTGGTAGCATTGGTAGATGTGTGAGGGTGCTGTGCAGTATCTGAATGTTGAACATGCGTCTTGGGTTTTTGCAAGTGCTGCTGGATGAGTGAGGTGAGTGCACTGCATTGAGCAGCTGAGAGTTAGTTGGTGTGGTGGGTTGGAGATGTCATGTGAAGATGCATTCACTGACCTTAACAACCCACATGAGGTCATTAAACTTCTCCTGGCACTGCTGCCAGGTCCTCAGGCTGAGGCTCCCTGACCACCTGCTCCCACTCCCTACGGAGGTTGTTCCTTGAGGGTCTCCTGGCTACCTGCAAAAATATAGCATCACTCCGCTTGTCAGTTATGAGGAAAGGTTGAACAGGCTGGGCCTATACCCCTTGGAGCTTAGAAGAATGAGAGGTGATTCTATTTTATATAAGACTCCGAGGAGACTTAACAGGATAGATGCTGGGAGGATGTTTCCCCTCATGGGGAATGTAGAACTGGGGCACAGTTTCAAGATAAGGGGTCTCCCATTTAAAACTGAAATGGGGAAAAATGTATTCTCTCAGAGGGCTGTCAGTGTTTGGAATTCTCTACCCCAGAGAGCAGTGAAGGCTGGGTCACTCAATATATTCAAGCCCGAGTTAGACAGATTTTTGATCTACAAGGAAGTCAAGGGCTATGTGGGGCAGGCAGGAAAGTGGGATTCAGGCCACAATCAGATCAACCATGATCTTACTGAATGACAAAGCAGGCTTGAGGAGCCGAATGGCCAACTCCAACTCCTATTTCTTATGATCTTTTGAATCTCCATGACTAAACCCGAGTGCTGCCATTTGTGAACCGTGAAACCCTCTGCCCTAGTGCTCCATTTCCATTCTCACCACTGGCCACACTGACACACAGTAGCAGTCTCATTTCATTCACTGCCCTTTTAAAAGGGCAGACTGCCTTTAAGAGCTGGAGGCTAGCTGCAGCACCTGCTTGCCTTGCACAATGTTAGGTCCCCTTTTGTGTGCAGTCAGCCAGCAGCCAAGTCTGAGTTTCACGCACAAATCATGGATATGAAGAGGCAGCACAAAGATTGCATGCTGCCTGCCTTAATGGGAATGGGCGTGGGCAAATTGTGAGTCCACACTCTACACCAGAAAATGGGTACAAACCATTTTTTAGACATGAGTATATAAATAATTAGCAGATGTGTTTAATCAACAAAGCAAATAATTGAGATTATGAAGGCTGTTCCGCGCTATAATGTTCAATGTTAACTTTAATTTGAGATTCATCAATCTAGTTCACTGTCTGAGATTGATCTAAATTGGTGAGATTAATTTATGATTAAATTCATTATTGCTGACAGTATTAGATAGCAAGCCTATTGAATAGACTAGGGTCTATGGGCTGGTGGTTGTTGCAATATCATTTTAAGGAAATATGCAAATTATGTACACTTGTCATTGAGGAACCAGGGTGTAAAGCAACATGTGACCAGCAGTCAGTTAGCGCTGTGCAGTGCAGCAGTTGCTGCTATTGCTGTGAGTAATGGTGCTTCCTGAATCCTTGGAGTAGACCTGTTTGCTGAGCTAGCCTGTAACATGTGTGTATATATATATATATATATATATATATATATGTAGTCTTCAAATAAATTAAACCTGCTTATAGTTTGCGAATCCTGTGTGTGCAATTGGTGAGTTTGCCAGTAATGCCAGAAATGCACCGTGGTGGCAGCGTTATGAGTTTGAAGACCACAGGAGGAGCCACAGACAAGATCTGATGCAATACAGAGGCAGTATGTGCATTGAAGCCCTGGAACGCAGAGCCCCTCTACAGAAAGATCTTTTTGGAACCCTTCAACCGACATTGAAACTATAACCCACTGCATTATCCATGCAGGCAGTTCAGCTTCTGAAAAACCACAACCCTTGTCTTTATCATGGCACTTTCTGATGGACTGATCAATTGATTCTTGTGGCTGCTGTCTGTAAACCATCAGCTCCAATCAGTGTACTCTAAAGTTTACCTTCACAGAAAGCTATGCGGAGAAGTGAGTACCTGATTTGTGGGGTAGGTGAACGTGAGCAAAAAAGTTGGTTCAGGGTCATGCTGTGCAGTTGGTTTTAAATCAGGAAGGAAAACTGCAGGGCCATTCAGACATCTTTGGAAGGCCACAGGTGGCCTATCCAAATTTAAGCAAGGGATGGAATTATGATTTTTAGATTTATCTGTCACGGACCTTGACAAACAAGCAGTGAAAATCAAGGTAGCCATTAGAAATGAGGGATTGCACAGAGTCAATACTTTGGGTTTGTCTGAGGATGATCAGAAGGAGCCTGTTAAGCTGTGGAACATGCTGGAGGATCAGGGGAAAGCAAAAGCACCCACACACACTGATAGCCAAAGTCAATGTGGGAGCAAGTGCGAACATCTTACCAATCAGACTCCTGAAGGACATGTTTCTGGATCACTGGAAGTCAATGATACAACCTTTGACAATCTAACTGCACATAATGGCTCACTCATTCATTGCATAGGTACATTGACATTGAAATGCAGCTATGGCAAATCTGCATGGAAACCACAATTATTCTACCTGGTGCACATGAGCGGACCAATGATGGCTGGGATACTGGCATGTACGAACTCTTGTGACCATACATGAGATCACCAAGATACCAATCACAGTAGAAGAAACCAAGAATAATCGTATTGAGTCAGTCTGTGACCTACAGCAGATATAGCCAGACAGATTTGACACCATAGGGAACTTCAGCAGTAACATCTCAGAGCAGGTGCAATTTCATCGATCGACCCTCCTAGGAAGTGCAGAGAATGCATATAGGAGAAGCTTAAGAATGAGTTGGCTGACATGGAGCATATTGGCATTCTCTTTTGTGTGTGTCAGCACACTATCATGTGCATACTGAAAAAAGATGTCACAATCTGGGTGTGCTTAGACCCAAGATATTTAAATCTCACTATAAAGATTTCAACATTAGGAAAATTGAATCCCAAATTCACAGCAACAAAGTTTTTCTTTACTTTGGACACCAAACACGGATATTGGTCGGTTCACTTGGCAGAGGGATCTCAAGAAATCACTACTTTCAGGACATGATTCAGAAGATACTGCTTCCAGAGAATCCCCTTTAGTTTATCATCAGTCAGGATCTGTTCCCAGCAGCATATGGACAGAATTACTGAAAGTATTCCTGGATGAGTATTCATCGCTGATGATATTGCAGTGATGGGAAAAACCAAAGGAAATCATGACTGAAATCTCCACTCACTGATGGCAGCAGCTTGTTGTGAGGGACTCATCTTCAACAGCAGGAAATGCCAGGTGAATGTGGGTCAGATTAACTATTTCAGTTCTATCTATTCAAGTTCCAGGATCTGTCCTGACCCAGGTAAACTTGAGACATGCCTACTCCCCAGGACAAAGAGAACTGGCAGAGATGCCTCAGATTTTCCAACTTCTTAGCACCATACATAGCCGACTTTACCGATAGAGCATTGTCACTTAGAGAGCTGCTAGGGAAGGATGCTCCATATGTTTTGCAGAAGGACCATCAACTGATGCTCAAGGAACTTAAACAGGCATTGTCATGTGATAAAAGCCAAAACTGCTGGAAATCTCAGCAGGCTGTCAGCATCTGTGGAGGGAGAAACAGAGTTAACGATTCGAGTATGGCTCTTCTTCAGAGCTAAAGAGAGATAGAAATGTGATGGATTTTATACTGTTGGTGGGGGTGGGGTGGGGGTTGGTGGATCAGGTGGAGCAAAATAAAAGATCAGGAATAGGTGGGAACTCGGAGAAATTTGATAAAGATGGCAAGCACAAAAGGCAAAAGGGGTGTTAATGGTTGTGCTAAAGACTAAAGAAGGTGCTAATAGTGGTATAAAGGGAAGGTAGCATAATGTGTTAATAGCAGAACAAGGGTTAGCACTGTCTGGAAGCAAAAGATAAGAACAAGTTACAGACTGGCCCTGTGTGGGGAAGGGGTTGGGGAAAAAAATCAAAATAGAGTTCATGGTCTGAAGTTGTTGAACTCAATGTTAAGTCCGAAAGGCTGTAAAGTGCCTAATCGAAAGATGAGGTGCTGTTCCTCCAGTTTGCATTGGGCATCACTGGAACATTGCAGCAGGCCAAGGATGGACATGTGGGCATGAGAGCAGGATTGGGTGTTGAAATGGCAACTGACAGGAAGGTCTGTGTCATGCTTGTGCATAGATTGGAGGCGTGCTGCAAAGCAGTCACCCAGTCTGTGTTTGGTCTCCCCAATGTAGAAGAGACCACATTGGGAGCAGTGAATACAGTCGACCAAATTGAAGGAGGTGCAAGTGAAGCGCTGCTTCACCTGAAAGGAGTGTTTGGGGCCTTGGATGGTGAGGAGGGAGGAGGTAAAGGGGCAGGTTTTGCACCTTCTGTGGTTGTATGGGAAGGTACTGTGGGAAGGGGATGAGGAGTTGGGGGTGATGGAGGAGTGGACCAGGCTGTCCCGGAGGGAACGGTCCCTGCGGAATACCACCAGGGGGGTGAAGGGAAGATGTGTTTGGTGGTGGCATCATGCTGGATTTGGCAGAAATGGCGGAGGATGATCATTTGAATGAGGAGGCTGGTGGGGTGAAAAGTGAGGACAAGGGGGACCCTATCATGGTTCTGGGAGGGAGAGGAAGGGGTGAGGGCAGGGGTGCGGGAGATGGACACGGCTGAGGGCCCTGTTAACCACATTGGAGGGGAAATGAGACATGTGTTCTAAAATACAACAACCCAAGAAAGGAGATGGTCTTAGAGGTCGACTCACCTCAAAAAGGGTTATGAGCATGTATTAAGCAAGATGGAAAACTAATTGCATTTGGCTCTAGAAGTCTATCACAAGCACAATCTAATTATTTGAACACAGAGCGTGAGACGCTCATGCTGGTATTCAGTGTAAAAAGTTTCCATATTTGGTAAACAATTCATTGTGGAAACTGGCCACAAACCATTGCCATGCACCCAACCAGACTACAGCATCTTAAGAAAAATATAGGGGCCACGACTTTGAAATCCATTACAAACTGGGCATCAAAATAGTTTCTTCAGATACAATGAGCAGGTTCCTGAATCTGAAAAAAGCTGTGGATGTTTTGCTAGACTTACAGGAAGAAGCATAGATTTCGAAGTAGAAGGTGTACTCAAGGTCGATCTGATGAGTTCTGGTTAATCCAAATGCAACCAACTTCAGGTGGAAACAGCAAAAGATCCACGACTATAGACATTATGGAAAGTTGGCCTGATACGATACAAGGAGTGCCAGGCAACTGCACATGTCTGTGGCCTCAGAGAGATGAGTTGGTGTTTCAAGAGGCATTATTTCCAAGGGAAAATGGGTGCTTGTACCTGAAGTTCTTTGCAGGACATTGTCACCGTTACACCAGGGATATATGGACATAGAGCGAACAAGATGCCTGGTAAGATATACAGTGTATTGGCCAGGGATCACCAATCTGGAGAAGATAGTGAGGATGTGTGAACCATGCCAGAGTCACCAAACACAGCAACACAAAGAACCCCTACATTCTCACAGAGTTCCATCATACTCTTGGACCAGAATTTTACTTCTCGTGGGTGGGATGACATCGGGTGAGCATTCTGACATCATCCCACACGTGAACAATCTTCAGGTTGGCAGGCACACACGGGTGTTGGAGCTGCGCCCGCCAACAATTAAAGGGCCACTTAAGGCCATTAAAAGGGCAATTGATCCCGATTTGACATTGCCCGCACTCGTCACACAGGCAAACTGGGCAGGCGGGCAGCACGCTTTTAACTAAAGCTCATCCAAGGGTGGGATAAAACAGGCCAGCAGCATTGCCAGTGTGAGTAGTGAAGAGTTTAGGAGATAGTTTGCTGCTGGTTGCTTATTTGAACTCCACAACTCCATCTCTGTTCTGAGCTTCAATCTGGACAGCTTCATCACACTTCACAGCTACATTGTGAGCATTTCTAGGCTTCATTTCAGGACCCATTATTGCCTTCCAGGCCCCTGGAGGATTCAGACCATGTGAACTCTTCCAGGTATCAGACAGCCTTCTGTTACCCTGGTAATGGGGATTGTGGTCTCCACTAGAGACACCTCCTCTAGGGAGGAAGAGAGGGGCAGAAGGGAGAGGAGGCCAGTTGTCCCAAAGCAGCTTCCAGGGGAGGGACCTGTGGGAGGAGAGGCGCAGACACAAGGGGGGCAGGGCCAGTGGGAAGTCCAAGGCAGAAGGGGCCACAGAGGACGCCACTATCCTGCTGCCAGGGTTTACAGGCGGTGATGCAGCTACCTCAATATGTCTGAGTTGCAATGCCGAAGGAGGCTCTGCCTCTCCAGGGAGACCGTGACCTCCATCTGTCAGATGACTGGGCCTGAGATCAGATCTGACTGTGTGAGTGGACACCCCATGCCAGTGGCTCTGAAGGTCACAGTGCCTCTCAACTTCTATGCCTCCAGCTCTTTCCAGGGGTCAGCGGGGGAATCTGTGTGGCATCTCCCAATCAGCTGTCCACAGTTGCATCAAACTTGTGACAGAAGCTCTGTTCAGGCAGGTACTGAACTTTGTTCTTTACCAAACAGACGAGGCCAGCCAGACACAGCGAGCCAGAGGCTTTGCAGCGATTGCTGGCTTCCCCCGCATCCAGAGTGCTATAGACTGTACACATGTGGCCATCAAGGTGCCAGCGGGTAAGCCGGGTGCCTTCATCAACAGGAAGGGCTTCCACTCCATGAATGTGCAGATAGTATTTGACCACAGGATGCAGATTCTGCAAGTCTGTGAAAGGTACCCAGGCAGCTCCCAAGATGCTTACATCCTGAGACACTCCCAGGTACCAAGGCTGTTCACTGCTCCAGTCCGACAGGATGGATGGCTGCTGGGTGACAAGGGCTATCCATTGAAGAGGTGGCTCATGATGCCTCTCCGCCTCCCAAAAACAGAGGCTGAGCAGTGTTATAATAGGAGCCATGCCTTCACAAGGGCCATGGTAGAGAGAGACGTAGGCCTTCTGAAGATGCGCTTCTGATGCCTGGACCGTTCAGAGGGAGCACTACAATACCCCCCAGAGTGGCTGTCACTGATAGTGGTTGTATGGTGCGCTCTCCACAATCTGGCACTGGCAAGGGGGGACCCACTGAAGGAAGAGAATCTTGACGCAGCTCCACAGGCCACAGAGGATGAATCCATTAGTGAGTCAAAAGAGGAGCAGTGAGGAGAATGCTGAGGGCATGGAGGCAGATCTCTGTATCCTTCAGGGAGATAGGGACACCAGGGAGGCCTTAATGCAACGCTCCTTCAGCTAGGCTGCCAAAGATCAGCTTCCAGCTCATGCCAGGGCTGCCGCCTCCATCCCGGATGTCAGAAATGATGCTTTCATTTGAGCCCAAAGTCCATTCAGTGCCTGTGAAATAAGGTTTGGAGCCACTCACATCCAGGATTAGATACTGGCGTACCCTGCACCTACAAACCAAGCGAAGCACACTCAGGCCATTAAGGCAAAAGCAAAATTGATATCATGTTGACACTCACATCAAATGAACATTACCATATATGGTGTTAATGGTCACACCAGTAAACATGTTAACAAAACATGGCAGAGCAGAAGATCACCCGTGAACAGTCCATCTTGTGCCTTAAACTTTCATTTGCTAGTGCTGCGTCTTGGTGCCCCCCCTCACTGGCACTGGCATTGGAGGCAGCTGCTGACTCTGCTGTCCTGTTGGCTTTGATGACCCTGGCAGTTGTCCGCTGTGGAGACTGTGCTGGCCCCGCCTGGGAGAGAGTGGCCAGTGCCACGGCTGGCATCTCCCCAGTCGCCGCAGCCTCATCAGATGCCACAGTCACTGGCAGAGGGGTGGAGGAACTGCTGCCATCATCCAGAGCACCCTGAAAGGAGCCCGCAGAGATGACAGGTAACTCATGCACCGATGTGAGGTCGCTCTGAGTCTCCCTGCTCATTGTTGATGGACGGGCACCTAGCTGGGATACTGGGTGCCTCATCCATATCTTACACTGGCGCTGACCACTTTAGGTCAATGCCAGTGTGAGAGTTTGCAGGTCTGAGCACAACCCCAGGAACCCCCAATTCTGTCCCTGGAGCTGCCTCTCCATGAGAGTCACCACTCTCTCCATGGAGGAGACAGTGCGCTCAGCCATGAGGGTCAACACAGTGCTCATGCTCCGCATGGACTCCTCCACAACAGAGACCATGGTACATGTACCCTCATGTATCTCCGCCAGATCCTCCTACACACCCTGCTGGACATCCAGCATCTGTCGTCTAATGGACAACTCCAGAGGCTTATCATCTGGCTTTAATTCACAATTGTCCTGGTCTCCAGCAGTTCTCTAATCGCCGGCACTCTGCCTCCACTTGTTCCTCAAGCGAGTGTGAAGTGCCCTCACTGCTGTGCTCCGACATTCTAGCTGCCGATCTAATGCCTACCGAGGTGCTGGTATCTACACTGGTGCCTGGTTCAGAGAGGGGGTGTGACACAGGTGCACCTAAAGCCCAGTGGTCCTCTGGTGGCTCTCTGGCGTCCAGTGTTCGAGGGCAAGCTGGTGATTCTAGGGGAGAACGATGATATGTCATTAGTTAAAGTCACCACGCTGTCACTATGCATACCAGGCACCCTGGTGAGACAATGGAGATCTGCATCATGGTGCCCTTGTCTTTCAATGAGCAATGGGGACTCCGGGTTTGAGGCTCCCATCATCCAACACGCTCACCTCTGTGCACTGCACTCTTACCTTCATCTGACACCCCCACCGCTCCACGATTGGCTGACTGAGGTGGGTGGCGGCTCTCCAGCTCCAAGGCATCCATCTTGTACCTCATCAAAATGAGGAGGTTTGGGGGGCCTCCGCCTGTCTTAGTCCTTTCATTGGCATTATAGCTGACAGAGGAGCATTGATTTGTCCACTCTCTACCTGCAGCACCATTGCAGCCTGGCAAACCCCATCCCCTCTGGGACACCTGGCAGGGCACATCTGAGTCATGGCCCTCATCCTGCAAGGCAGTCATGCCAAGCAGCCAGGGCTCACCCCTTGGCCGTGATTGCTCTGCTTCCCAAGAGTGGGGATCTCTGCCACCTCAAGAACTGGTGCCCGGTCTTCCTCCTCAGCACGGGTTACAAGATCTTTGTCAGGGACATGTCTTCTCACCTTGGCACCGAGCTGGACCACATGATCCACCCTGACCAGTCCTACACCGTCCCGGGCTGTAACATCTTCGATAGTGTCCATCTGGTCCGGAACATCATCCACTTTTCCCAGAGGGCTGGTCTGTCGAGCGCCTTCCTGTCTCTTGATCAGGAGAAGGCATTCGACAGGGTGGATCACGAATATTTATTCGGGACTCTGTGAGCATTCGGGTTTGGGCCTCATTTCGTAACCCGGATCCGACTTCTGTACACCGCCGGGGAGTGTCTAGTTATGGTTAACGAGTCCCTGATGGAGCCCCTTCGCTTTGGGAGAGGGGAGTGCGTCAGGGCTGCCCCCTGTCTGGCCAGTTGTATTCTATTTGTGTGGACCCTTTCCTGCGCCTCTTGCGGAGGAGGTTGTCGGGATTGGTTCTGCGCGGGCCGGGCATCGGGGTGGTCCTTTCGGCTTACGCTGATGGCGTGCTCCTCATGTTTACCCACCCGGCTGACCTGCAGAGGATGCGCGAGTGCCAGGAGGTCTACTCTGCGACGTCCTCTGCCAGGATCAATTGGGGTAAATATTCTGGACTCCTGGTCGGTCAGTGGCGGATGGATCCCCTACCCGAGGAGCTCAGGCTTTTCACCTGGCGTAGGACCAGCCCCCTCTACCTGGGGGTCCATCTCTGCCCTGCTGAGGAATCTTGGCCGGTGAATTGGCAGGAGCTGGAGGCCAAAGTCACCACTCGCCTGAGGCGCTGGACAGGACTGCTCCGAATGCTGTCTTACCGGGTCGAGTTCTGGTCATAAACCAGCTGATTGCCGCCATGTTGTGGTACCGGCTGGTCACTTTGACCCCTCCCCTGGACTTTGTCACGAAAATCCAGAGAATGCTCGTCAACTTCTTCTGGAACAAAAGACTGCACTGGGTCGCTGCTGAGGTTCTGAGTCTCCCGTTTAGGGAGGGCGGTCAGATTCTGCTGTGCCTTCGCACACAGGTGGCGACTTTCCGCCTTCAGGCCCTGCGGCGATACCTTTACGTTGAGCCCCTCCGAGATGATTGCTCTGGTGACGTGTTTCCTCCACCAGGTGCACGGCCTGAATTATGACGTGCAGCTCCTGTTTATAGACCTGAGGGGCCTTCGTGCCTCTTTGCAGGCGTTGCCCATCTTTTACCAGGACCTGATCAAAGTCTGGAACATGGTCGCCTCGCGGCGCAGCTCTCCCCTGTCAGGAATAGTGGCTATCATCAGAGAGCCACTGCTCAGGAATCCACACCTCCATCCTTTTCAGTGGCTGGCGGAGAGAAGGGCTGTGGCTGCCGCGGTGACCAAGATCAGGGACATGCTGGGTGGCGGAGGAGTGGGCGGTATGCTTCCACAGGAGTTGGTGCATTGCGCGTCTGTGGGCGTCTGGCTCGTGGCTGATGCCATTCAAGACTTTAGGACGATCGTGCTCGGCCCTGATGTTATACTGGGTTTCAAGGTGGCCCAGGTATGTGGTGGTCTTCCGTCTGAGCGTTCCCCTGTTCAGATGGAATTTCACATTGGCCCCAATCCCTGAACCCTCCCTCGGGAGCCGGTGCCCCACAACCTGAGTCACGTCATGGAAATGCCCTCCGTGTCCTTTAGCACGGCGCGGAGGGATTTGCTGTATGGGCTGCTGCTGCACACCCATCACATCCTCGCCCTTGCCTGCCGCCCGGACACGCCCTGACGTGCCTTGTTGCCATCCGGCGTTGGAGGTCCCCAGTGGGGGGCCCTCTACGGAAGTGTCCTCCCCGTTTCCATCGGGGACCTGGGGTGGAGGGTGTCGCATGTAGCAGTTCCGTACAATTGTTGAATGTGTCGGTTCACCTGCCCTTTTTGTGGTCTTGTGGAGTTCGTGGACCATGTTTATATTGGGTGTTGTAGGCTGCACTCCCTTTTCAGTTATCTAAAAAACCTTTTGTTGATGTTTTGTTTGCACTTCAGTCCCACGCTCCTGATCTACGGGCACCCAGTGCGGAGGGGGCTGGGAGGGTGGAGGACCTCCTCGTGAACCTGCTCCTGGGCTTGGCCAAGTTGGCCATTAACAGGTCCAGGCAGCGGGCGATCGAGGGGGTTGTCCGACCTGATTGTTTGCCCCTCTTCCGCGGCTACATTCGCGGCCGGGTGTCCCTGGAGAGTGAGCACGCGGCATCTGCCGGCACCGTCGAGGCCTTCCATGCCCGGTGGGCACCGCGGGGACTGGGGTGTTTTATCGACCCACTTAACCACATTTTGATTTAATGTTTATAAGTTTCCTTTAAATTTTGTATTTTGTTTTTGCAGTTTCAGGGGCTGCTTTTTACTTTGTCCCTGATTTTGATAATTTAGTTTATTTGTTTGTAACACAAAAGAGTTTCACACCCCCCCCCCAAAGACAGACACCTCGGTGGGACCTAACTTTTGAGTATCCTCGGGATCATAATCTGGTGAGTACATCACACTTTCTAATTCACAGCAGACGGAGGCAGGGTCTTCCCAGGTCTCCGGCACTTGGAGGATGCTGGAGGCCAGAAATCTGCTGAGTCCGAGTCAGATGAGGAGCCTCTGGACTCAGACATACCTCAGCTACTGGAGCTGCAAAGGCAAGCTCTCTCTGAGAGCTCCATAGACTCGGTGTCTCCATAAAGCAGTTTGTGTCTTTCACAAATGCAATATAGTAGCATTCGTCGCTTCATTAAAGTGTTCTTTTCAAAAAGGTTCAATATATTTGTATGTCCAGCCGATGACATTATAAAATAATATTTTATATAACACATCTTCATAACACCTTCACTTCACAGGGAATGAAACGTGACTTGAAGATGTGTTTCATTACAAGGTGTCAAAAAATGATAATGAAAGAAAGAAACAAATGGACACCCGATCACTCTTTGGTTGGACGTAATACAGCTGTGCTTTTGAACAATCTTTGTACCCAGGTACTTCTGACCAAAGTGAAATGCTGGGCAGAAGTATTTGCTATCACAGTGATTCTCTGTGCAATGTGGGTGATTTTTAAACCGTCATAACAAACTCCACCAACATGGCCTGACATTCTGGGTTTTGAATTTTTCCACTCAAAGGAACCTTGACCAAGAGCACAGAAACCAAAGCTATGGTCCTGGCCTTGGCCGTGGTGAGAACACCCTGAGATTAACCGGGATTGCTCATCTAAAGAAAAAGAAAAAGCTTGTGTAACGACCCAGGCGATGGCCAAACAAGCCCCATCATTGGAGGCTAAATTGGCACCACAGGTACTTGATTCTGCCAGCTGGCTAGCCAGAGCCTTGTTTCGAATATTTGGATGACCAGTCAGAAATGATAAGCAGGTCTTCCCTGGTCGATGCCCAGCAAATTGACCAGGGGTTTAAAAAGTGAGTACAAACTGCTAAAACTGAAGCTGAAGCAGAGGGAGATCCAGATTGCTGCTATTTAACAATAGGGTGAACAAAGAACAAAGAAGAACAAAGAAAAGTACAGCACAGGAACAGACCCTTCGGCCCTCCAAGCCTGCGCCGATCATGTTCCCTGTCAAACTAAAACATTTTGCACTTCCAGGGTCCATATCCCTCTATTCCCACCCTATTCATGTATTTGTCAAGCTGCCTCTTAAACACCACTATTGTACCTGCTTCCACCACCTCCTCTGGCAGCGAATTCCAGACACTCATTACCCTCTGCATAAAAAACTTGCTTGAATTCAAAAGAGGGGGTGAAATGTTACACCTGGTCGGGAGAAGTTAAGAAACAATGTGTTTATTTTTCCTAGAGATTACTGGTAAAATTGCTATTATGATGGTCTTTTATTATTAGAAAAACATCGTGAAACAATGGGAATTCGCATTCAAAGGGAAAATGTGTATAAAGGAGAGAAGGTTGTGTGCAAGAGAAGGAATTCTAATATCTAACAAGTCTGAAAAGCTTCCAGCCTCTGTGCCCAAACTGCTTTTTGCAAGAACTGAAGTTAAGAAAACTCACTTTGAATTTGACTGTTCAGGGTATCGTGTTACTTTGCCTGGGTCTTTTAAACTCTATGGGCAGAAATTTACCCTAGGCGTGCGGGCTCAGCGAGGGTGGGCGGGGCGATCGGGAAGCCGACTGCGATAGGCAGCGCACCACGATTTCGCGCTGATGGGCTAATTAGGGTCTGCCAGGCGTGAAAGGCAGTTGTGTAATCTGCGAGAAGCGGCAGGCGGGGGCGGGGACATGATGTCCGCTGGGTCCAATGGTGATCCAGCAGTTTATTCAAAACCAACCCAGGCAGCCCCAGGAAGGCTGCCACTGAAAGACACTGAAGTTTCCATGGATCCCATTGCAGCGTTTCTCGGACGAGTGCCTCGCTGCCCTCCTGGAGGAGGTTGCAGCCAGGAGGGAAACCCTTGTCCCCAGGGACAGGAGGAGGAGGCCCCCAACCTCAACAAATAGGCCTGGGAGAAGGCGACATCCAGGGTCAGCAGCGACGACGTGGTGAGGCGCACATGGGTGCAGTGTTGGAAATGCTTCAACGATCTGCTTTAAATTTTTTCATGGTGTGATTAAAAACACCGGTTAATGTTCATTTCAGCTTTGTTTCACTTTCACAATTAAATGAGATGTTACTTTGTGCAATTGGTCTCTGTACGCTTCATTTGTTCTATAGGTGCAGGGTAGGCCATTATGTAATGATGGACAAGTGTCTCCTGAAACTTTATTGCACAGACACAGAGTGTATGTTGTTGGCCAAGGAAATGTTCCTGTCAGGTATCGAGTATGGAGCCTGCAGTCCTGGCATGTGGTGGTGGTTCTTATTTGGTAGCCTAGCTGAAGGAGTATTGGATCAAAGTGTCCCAGGTGTTCCTGCCTCCCTGGAGGTTGCCCGGGTCAGCGTCTATCCCCTCAGCGTTCTCCTGAGCGTGCTCGTCCTCGGACTCACTACTGGGCTCATCGTCTGTGGCCTGTGCAGCTGTGTCAGCATCTTCTTCCTCTACTGTGTCCCCCCTTTCCAGTGCCAGATTGTGGAGAGCACAGCAAGTAACCACTATCAGTGACACATGATCTCGGGGGTACTGGAGAGCACCCCCTGAATGGTCTGGGCATCAGAAGTGCATCTTGAGAGGACTGATGGTTCTCTCCACCTCAGCCCTTGTGGAGGTGTGGCTTCTATTGTACCGCTGCTCAGCTCCTGTTCTTGGGTGGCGGAGAGGCATCATGAACCACCACCTGAGGGGATAGCCCTTGTCACCCAGCAGCCATCCATCAAACCGGTCCGGAGCACTGAAGAGCCTCGGCACCTGGGAATGCCTGAGGGTGTAAGCATCATGGGAGCCACTGTGACCTTCAGAGCCACTGGCATGGGGTGTCCACCCACATAGTCGGAGCTGATCTCAGGGCCAATCATCTGACAGATGGAGGTCACTGTCTTCCTGGAGAGGCGGAGCCTCCTTCGGCATTGCACCTCAGACATATTGAGGTAGCTGCATTGCCGCCTGTAAACCCTGGCAGCAGGATAGTGGAGTCTTCTATGGCCCCTTCTGCCTTGGACTATCTGTTGGCCCTGCACCTCTTGTGCCTGCACCTCTCCTCCCACAGGTCCCTCCCCTGGAAGCTGCATTGGGACAACTGGCCTCCTCTCCCTTCTGCCCCTCTCTTCCTCCATAGAGGAGGTGTCTCTAGTGGAGACCACAATCCCCATTACCAGGGTAACAGAAGGCTGTCTGATACCTGGAAGGGTCCACATGGTCTGAATCTTCCAGGGGCCTGGAAGGCAACAATGGGTCCTGAAATGAAGCCTAGAAGTGCTCACAATGTAGCTGTGAAGTGTGATGAAGCTGTCCAGTTCATAAAAGCAACCAGCAGCAAGCTAGATCCAAAACCCCTCACTATTCACACAGGCAATGCCACTGACCCTTCCTTTCCTGCCCGTGGATGAACTTTTGCTAATTGTGGCCTGCCCGTTATGTCTGTGTGACGACACAAAAAATCGCATGCTTGAGCGGATCGGGCACGCGCCCACCTGCCAAGGGAAAAACTCTGTCCTCTGTGTTTTTACTGTTGCCTTAACAGAGGTGTAACTGGGGGTTAGATTAATCAAGGGAGCTAGGAGTTAACATAGTAGTAATTTGTAGCCCTATGTATGTGCTTAAAATTATTTCTTTTATTAATAAATGTTTAATTTAGTTTTGTAAAAACCCTCTAAGCCTCGGTGGCCACTTTTTTTTACTGAATTCAAAGCCCCGCATCTTGAAATAAGCACAAATTGCAAATAGTTGTAGCAGCTGCTTCAAGTTTCCCTCTGGGATTTGAGCAGCTTGACATTTATCATAACAGACAGACATAGTAATCGAGTTCCTTTGAAATATGGCGCATGCAGGACCTTAAGAACTGGATTTGCCAAGCAGAAGCAGAGGAATCTGCAGAAGCTGCTAATGGAGCAGTAAGGAATTTCTCTCCCTTTCTCTCTCTCTCTCTCTCAAGTTGAGAAAAGCCCAGCCATCACATTCTAAAAATTCAGCATGAGAGATAGTGAACGTCCATCAGAAAGAACCTCGGGAGAAAATCATTGATTTCTGGAAGACGGGTTATGGATTAAAAAAGGAAGTTGTCTCCAGCAAATGCAGTTACATGGACTTTTATTCCACTCTGGAATTGTAAAGAAACAAGCTAACTTAAAACGGATGCATGTGTTTGTGTGAAACCTTGTGATTGGCTCTTTATTGTTCCCTGCATAGATAGTAGAATATACATTTGGATTTGGAAAAGAAATTTAAAAACCTTTGTTGTGACCAACTGAGGAGATTGAATAGAGGGGAGCCAGTTCACTCCTCTTCACCTGGTCATAACAGCGGGACAAAAGGTTTCGGTCATACATCCTACCCAGGAACATGGTTCTCCACAAAAGCATCTAAAGTGTGCAGTGAGCCTTGATTCTATGAAGTTACAACACCGAATGGGGCGACATTAAGCAGCAACAGAAGCCAGCTAAAGGAATTGTGTAACACCCAGCACTCCAACTGCATCTTAAACACAACCAAAAATGAACTCGGAAAGTGAAATTGTGGATGATCACCATGAAAACAACCAACACTCCAATAACACAGGATGCCAATGCACCTACAAATCAAGTGATAAGCCTTGATCTCAGGAAGATTGTACCACCACGCGATCTGGGAGGATTGGTAAGTCACCTAAACATTATACAGGCTCTTAAATGTTGAACAGAGACCTTTTGTATAAATAGTTTTCAGAACCACCCTGTGCATTTTTTTTTACTTTTAATATATGTAATACTATCTTTGGGAAAAAAAGGGGATGTTGCACTATCATTTTAAGGGAATTTGCAAATGGTGTGCGCGTGTCATTCAGGAACCAGGATGTAAAGTATCATGTGACCAGCAGACCGTTAGTACAGCGTCGCTGTTGCTGTGAGTAATGGTGGTTGCTGAATCCTTAGAGTCAACCTGTTTGTTGAGCTGTTCTGTAACATGTATATATATTAGTTACAGTCTTCAAATAAATGAAGCTACTTATAGTTTACCAATCTTATGTGTGTGATTGGTGAGTTTGCCTCAAGAAATGCAACAGTAGTTAGCAATGGTCCCAGACATTACCTGACCTGCTCCTCATGAACTGTATGGTTGACTTGATTATTTGTTTTCCCCCTGGATGATGGCTCTGTTTTCTGGGATATCCGAATGATGAGCAGGGTTATCAATTCCACCTGGACATTCAGCACCCTGAGTAAACCAAGTTTACACACCAGGACTTGTATCTGGATTCTGGTGAAAGCTTCCCATTTTTCATCACAGAAAACCCATGTGGCTCAGTGACATCCTTAGGTCTGTTTTTCTTTAAGTGTATACCTGTACCATTTGAACTCTATAGTTTCTATTCCTTTGCCACCAATATATTTTGGCTTATTAAAAAATAATATTTTATGTACATCGGTTATAGATTATTAAAACAAGGGTAAAGTCAAAGAAGCAATGAAACTAAAAGCCTAAACTAACCTTGAAAGCTGAGATGTCTGAAAGCGTCTATCAAAATATCTTCTTTTATCCACATGATTTTCAAATAAATCCTTTTTATTCCACTAACCAATCTGAGATGCCGATGTGACAGAACAATTCACCTATTCAGGTATCAAACTCAAATAGCCATGTTAGTGTCACTCAGAATCAGGCCGTGATTCACACCCTTAACTCCAGTCAAACTAAGGACAAGTGTTTGTTATAAGGTATTACAAGTTTATCTTCTTTTGACCTATCTGTGCCTTTTGTGCTAGACTTCTCGCTGTCCTGTAAAAGTGATTTGTTTACACATGCATTCACAGTTCTAAGTAAGACTTAACGTTCCATCTGGCTCCATACTGCATACTGAGGGCACCTTTAAGGCAATTCTCAGGGCCCTTGTGCTTCATTTCATTTTCTCTCCAGCTCTGCTTAATCTTCCCCCATGACTTTAGGTTCTTGGTGATATTTTATTCCAACTGTGCTGTCACAGTATTGCAGGTAGAGTCTGCAATTCCTTTTTCCACTGTTAATTATTGCACAACAGTTTTTGCTTGTATCCTGGACAATAATTATCCCACAGCCGACGTCACCCTAAACAGTTTAACTTTTCCATCTCAGTGCAATGGAGATCTTGCCTACAAAAAATAGGGACTACATTTTTATAATTAGCCATAAAGCGCTTTGAAATGCTGAGAGGGTGTAAAATATGCAGCATCAATGCAAATTCCTTCTTTCCTTCATCTAGTCGCATTGCGTTGGAATCCAGACGTATTTTATAATCTGAATAAACATTCTTTCCCTGGGTTTCCAAAGCATGGTATTCCTCTCCTTCCACAGTCTTCCCCTCCTTGTACAATTGTATCCAGTGACTTTCTGCAATATTTCCTGCTAGTTTGAGAAACACTGTGTCAGAAGATACCTGTACCCCCTCCTCCATTCTCCACAAAACTGGCCACACTGCTGGGTGAGACGTTCTTGCTAAGTGCACTCATTTGCAACAACAATTTACATTTATAGAGCACCTTTAATGTAATAAACACCCCCAGGTGCTTCACAGGAGTATTCAAAAACAAAGTATCACACTGAGCTGCATAAGGAGGTATTTGATCAGATAACATAAGCTTGACCAAAGAGGTAGGTTTTAAGAAGTATCTTAAAGGAGGAAAGTGAGGTCGACAGATGGGGAGGTTTAGGGAGGGAATTCCAGAGCTTGGGGCCCAGGGAACTAAAAGCACAGCCACCAATGGTGTAGTAATTAAAATAGGCAGACACAAGAGGCCAGAATTAGATGAATGCAGATATTTCGGTGGGTTGGGTCATTGAGGAGATTACAAAGATAGGGAGGGGTGAGACCATGGAAGGATTTGAAAACAACAATGAGAATTTTAAAATCAAGATGTTCCTTGACCGGGAGCCAGTATAGATCATTCAGCACAGGAGTGTTGGGGAAACGAGATTTGGTGCAAGCTAGGGCTTGGGCAGCAGAGTTTTGGGTAATCTCAAGGTTACAGAGGGTAGAATGTAGGAGACCAGCAAGGAATGGGTTAGAGTAGTCAAGGGTTGAGGTAATTAAGGCATGAATGAGGGTTTCAGCAGCAGATGAGCTGAGGCTGGGGAAGTCGAGCGATGTTACAGAGAAGGCAGTCTTAATGATGGTTTCGAGGAGACTCCAAGCATGAAGCTGGAACTTTTGAGCACTAGAAACCAGATAAGTTAGTTTTTAAAGTTTTAAATGAGTTCTTTTTTAATTTAATGAGGAACTGACGATTGTACTCAGATCGAACTGGAAAATAGCTTTGTACATTTTTTAAAAGTAATTTTCAGTCATTTAAAATCAGCGTTCTGACAGGTGCTGGATTGGATTGTGGTTCAAATGCTTACCCTTTTTGGTATAAATCCATTTCCAAACACATCCACTCTTAAATATATCAAGAAGAATATTTTAAAAGCAAAATGTTATTAAAAATATGATGGTACATGATTGCACTGGTTATAGTTGATTTTTAATTCAGCAACATGCACTAGATCAAATCAAATTTCCAGAACAAATTAAATTCTGGGCACAACTTGTACCAGAAGCACCCATTGCAACCAAACTAGCAACTAGTCAATATTGTTTACAATAGCTTCCTTTCTGCTCCCCACTGAGACTGCCTCCTGCTCCACGGTTATCGTTCAGGCTATCCTCCCTGTAATCTGCATCCTTATCCTCAGGTAGCTGTTGAATGGGTCTTAGTGGTTGTGGAGCCTTTCCCTCTCCTAGGCTCCCTGCTGACTGACATTCACACTTTTTTTTTGTAAAAATATACTTTATTCATAAAATATCTTCAATCACATTCCAAACCATTTCAAAAACAACATTACAAGGGTACAATCCAGGTTAAACTTTTACAAAATGTATCACCAGGTGCATCAGTACAAACAATATTACAATCATTTACAGCCTTTCATTTTGATCTGTACAGCCCGAGGGGCTCTAAACAGTTCCCAGTCTCTCGGTGCGCTGTGGTAGAAAGGTCTTAGACAGCGACCCTTCCCCATTGCGCCTTTGCGGCAGCTGCCCCAAGCTTTAGTGCGTCCCTCAGCACGTAGTCCTGGACTTTGGATTGTGCCAGTCCGCAACAATCGGTCGGGGACAACTCTTTGTGCTGGAAGACCAACAAGTTTCGGGCAGACCAAAGCGCGTCTTTCACCGAGTTGATGATCCTCCAGCTGCAGTTGATGTTTGTCTCGGTGTGTGTCCCTGGGAACAGCCCGTAGAGCACAGAGTCCTGTGTCACAGAACTGCTCGGGATGAACCTCGACAGCAACCACTGCATCTCTCTCCAGACTTTCTTTGCAAAGGCACAATCCACAAGGAGGTGAACAACGGTCTCTTCCCCACCACAGCCACCTCGAGGGCAACGTGCAGAGGGGGTGAGCCTCCTGGCGTGTAGGAAGGATCTGACGGGGAGGGCCTTTCTCACCACCAGCCAAGCTACGTCTTGGTGCTCGTTGGAAAGTTCTGGCGATGAGGCATTCTGCCAAATGACTTTGACAGTCTGCTCGGGGAACCATCCCACAGGGTCCACCCTCTCCTTTTCCCTCAGGGCCTCTAGGACGTTACGTGCTGACCACTGCCTGATGGACTTGTGGTCAAAGGTGTTTTTCTGCATAAATTTTTCCACCAGGGACAGGTGGTACGGCACGGTCCAACTACTTGGAGCGTTCCGCGGCAGCGTGGCCAGACCCATCCTTCGCAACACCGGGGACAGGTAGAACCTCAGCACGTAGTGACACTTGGTGTTTGCGTACTGAGGGTCTACGCACCGCTTGATGCAGCCACACACAAAGGTGGCCATCAGTATGAGGGCGATGTTTTTCACACTCTTCCCCTACTTGCACCTGTACTTCCTCTGGTGTGTGATTGTGCTCTGATTTAAATTATCCTCAAATTCTTTGCCCTCTCCTTTATGTCAGAGTGTCCAATTGACTCTGCCTCTCGTAGTCTAGTACTGAAACACTTATCCATGCCTTTGTTACTTTGATTTAGACTTGACAACTCCAAAGTTTACTTGGCTGGCCTCCCATGTCATAGCCTCCATAACTTGAGTTTATTCAAAACTCTGCTGACTGGATCCTAATTTTAACCCATCACCTCTGTGCTCCCTGAATTACATTGGCTCCTGATCCAGCAATGCCTCAATTTTAAAATTCTCATCCTTGTTTTGAAATCCCTCCATGGCTTTGGCGCTCCCTATCTCTGTAATCTCCTCCAGACCTATAACCCTCCGAGATAGCTGCGTTCCTCCAATTCTGGCCTCTTGAGCATCCCTGATTTGAATCACTCCACCATTGGTAGTCACACCTTCAGTTACCCAGGCCCTGAGCTCTGGAATAACCCTCCTTACACCTCACCATCCCACTTTCCTTCTCTAAGACTCTCCTTAAAACTTATCCCTTTGACCAAGCTTTTCAGCATCCGACCTAATACCTCCTTAGGCAGCTCAGTGTCAAATTTAATTTTATAATTCTACTGTGAAGCACCTGGGGATGTTTTATCACTTTAAATGTGTTATGCAAATTGAAGTTGTTGTAAATTATGAGGCGTAATTAAAATCTAAAATTGTATTCCCTGGAATTTAGAAGGTTAAGGTGTGATTTTCATCAAGAGTCTGGCACTGGAGAGCATGGTTTACCAATTAGAGACTGACCTTTCAGAGGTGCAATTAGGAGACAAATTGTGCAAAGAGTGGGAGAGGTTTGGAACTCTTCCAGAAATGGCAGTTGATGCTAGATCAATTGTTAATTTTAAAACTGAGATTGATAGATTATTGTGATCCAGAAGTAGAAAGGGATTTGGGGCAGAAGCAGGTTACAGGTCAGCCATGGTCTTTTTAAATGGCAGAATGGGCTGAAGGGGCTAAATGCCTCCTCCTGTTCCTATGTAACTGTGGAAAAAGCTTATTTTGAGGGGATGAGAATGGGACTGGGGAAAGTAAATGGAAAAAAAAACATAAAAATAGATAAAATAGCAGTGAGAATGATTGAAAACTGATCAGTTGAATCCAGACAAAATATATTCCACTAAAAACAGAAACAAACAAACCATCCATGATGATTCACTATTGGTTAAAGGGATAAGGATAAAACGAAATGAGAGAAAAATGTTTAAACTAAATACATGGACAATAAAAGAAAAAATGACAAGAAGGAAATTCAGGCAGTTAGGAAAGAAATTCAAATATTGATGAGGGAAGCAAAGGAAAACTATGAAATTAAATAATCAAGCAACAGAGAAAGAAATAGTCAAGTATTCTACAGACACTTAAATAACAAATGCAAAACCAAAACAGCGATAAATAGGGTCGTTTAGGGATAAATATGATAAACACGTAGGACACAACAGAAAGATAGCAGAAACATAATTTACTTTGTCTCAGTATTTAGCAGGGAGTTAACAGGGAAGACACGATATTAGATGAAGAAATCAAAAAAGTAATAAAGTCATTTAAGGTGGAAATGGCCAAAATAATTCATAAACTCAATTAAACCCCTAATGTTTCTAGAACCATAACCCAGTTAGTTTACTGTCAATGATAGAAAAGATAATGGAACTCACTTACCTTTCCAGAACTGCTTTATCCAATTCAGGGTCGAGGGGAGTCGGAGCCTATCCTGACAGGCATTGGGCAGGTACACCCAGGACGGGATGCCAGTCCATCTCAGGGTACACACTCAGGGACAATTTACCGTAACCAATTCACCAAACCAGCACATCTTTGGTCAGTGGGAGGAAACTGGAGCACCTGGCGGAAACCCACACAGACATGGGGAGAAACATGCAAACTTCACACAGACACCCGAGGTTAGGCTTGAACCCAGGTCCCTGGAGCTGTGAGGCAGCAGCACTAACCACTGTGTCACCATGATAATAGAACTTTTACCAATATATCTAGAAATTAAAAATGTAATAAAGGATCATCAGCACAAATTCAATAAAGGAAGGTCATGCTTGACCAACCTTTGAAGCAACATAAGGATAGATAGGGGCAATGTAGTACATGTAATATATTTGGATTTTCAAAAGACCTTAGATAGGGAACTATATAGTAGACTCACAAGGTCAGAGCATGTGGAGAGAGGCAGAAGAATGAATTAACATCTAGTTACAAAACAGGAAATAAAAAGACGGTATTAAAGGTAGTTGCTGAAATGTTGGGAAGTGGTCATCATGCTCAGTGCTAAGTTCACCAATCATTTGGACTCAAGGATCTGATGTACAATTTCTAAATTTACAGGTAACATTAAATGGTTGGGTATAGTTAATGCTGAGGAAGACTGTGTTAAAATGCAAGAAGATATTAATAAACTTCTAGAATGGGTGTATAAATGGCAAATGAATTTCATACAAATAAGTGTGAGGTGGTGCTTTCTAGAAGGAAGAAAAGTGTCAAAATGGGATAGAGGAGCAGAGGAATCTCGGGGTACAGTTACACAAATCACTGAAAGTATTGGCACAGGACAATAAGGCCAAAGAAAACAAGCTAAACATTAGAGTTCATTCTAAAGGGATAACATTGAAAAGCAGCTAAATCATGTTAAACTTATCAAAAGTTGGTTAGATCACACTGTGCTGTGAATTGTTTTAGCCTCCATTTTATAAAAAGGATACAGAGGCACTGGAGAAAGTAAAGCAAATATTTAGAAGGATGATAGCAAAGCATAGAGATTGCAACTATCACCAGTGCTCATTATATGCCTGTTGCACATTCAGAGAGAATCTTCTGTTGACGTGATTTCCCATGTCTCTGAACTGTGCAGACATACTGTGGAGTGCCTTAGAGAATTCTTTCAGAGGGATTAACTTTCTGTTTATATGAAAACATGATTTTCTGTCAAAATAAATAAAGAATAAGATATCAGTTTGGAGTTGGCATAGGAAGCCAGGGATTCGGCAGGCAGGAGGATGATGTTCTGTTTGCCTGCCCCAGAGCCACAGATCTGCAACAGTGTGGGAAATTAGGAGCATGCCGTACCGAGCTTCTACTCCACGCACTGCTGCCTCAGTGCTTCACTAGATCTGTGGCATCAATGAGTTAGGCATTCAGCACATTTCACATACCCAAAGCATCAGCGGTTCTTGGCTTCGATGTTGTGAGAGCTCTCTCCTAGCTGAAGTCTTGCTTTTTACTGCTATGCATTGTGGATTGCTGTTGCTAATTAGCTTTTTGTCAAGGGTCTGTTTACTAACTATGGTCCTGTATGAAAGCCACTCTCAGGAGTGTTCCAGCAGTATATAGGGATATGACAAAGCCTTCTTAATAATGCAATGTTGTTCAGCCATGCCTCCTAACAGTGTCGTTTTTGCTTCCTTAACTGAATTGCAAGAGGAAGGAGAGGAGAGAGCACCGAATGTCAGCTTTAGTGATGGCCCCCAACCCCGAGTTCAGCAATATTAATGTATGGACGAACAGTGTTGCACTAACAGTGACTGCGCTAATGTGTCAGACTTAGTGCCATACTCCAGTGATTCTTTTGATTATCGCTTATCAACTTTAGTGCTCTCAAATGATCACAAACAGTGATCAGCAAGTGAATACATTTCTCAACATGTACCCAATGCAATGAGAGTTTACTGCAGTAGGGACCCTGTTCGTGCAGTAGGCAGCTTGGAGGGTGGGGAGGGGATATTGTTTAATCTTCAGAGTGACCACTTTCATGAAGAAAAACCTCTGGAATGAGGTACCTGACTACTATCATCATCCATGGGACCACCCCAGTACAAGGCAGTATCTTCAGCAGAGGAGGCTGAGAAAATCCAGTGCCTAGCACTAGAAAGGAAGTACCAATGTTTCAGGTCTGTGATCTTTCATCAGAACACAGACCTGAAATATTAACCCTGTTTCTCTCTCGCTACAGATGCTGCCAGACCGGCTGAGTATTTCCTGCAATGCAGTACTGAGTGAGTGCTGTGCTGTCAGAGGTATCATTGCTCAGATGACACGTTAAACTGAGTCTCTGACTACCCCTTCAGTTTGGTACTATTAGAAGAAATACAGGGGACTTTCCCTGATGTGTGGTCAATATTTATCCCTCAAATAATGCTTAACACAAATTATCTATTCATTATCAGACTGCTGTTTGTGGGAGTTTGTGCAAATTCGCTGCAGTGTTTCCTACATTACGACAGTGACCGCACTTCAAAAGACTTCACTGGCTGCAGAGTGCTTCGAGATGTCCTGAGGTTATGTTGGAGAACAGACTGTGTCCTAAACTAAGTGCTAAGGTCAGGAATTTGGTGCAAGTGGGGATTCAGTGCAGAGGAGGAAGGAGGTGCTACTTTTTAGGCCTGGATTTTCATCTTTAAGGTGGGTAGTGGGAGTTAGGATAATACCCGGTTCAGCCCACACACCTCAGGAGAAAGTGCCCACAAGGTCGGGGTTGGGGACTGGATAGGGAGTGGGTGAGGACTGGAGTCAGGCCAACTGACCAGAGAAAAGGTTCAGAGGGAGCCACAGAGGCTGCTGGGTGCAGAGGCGGGCTGTTTAAAAGGTTCACCTTGGTGCAATGTGACTTTGCCCTCCAGCCCTCGCCCTTCACACCACCCGCACACTCCCCAGGCCCCAGCCATGCCACCTCCTACCTCCCACTCACCCTTACGGTCCCTCATCCCCCCATGCCAAGCTATGGCACTTCCATGCCCCATTGACCCACTATCCACTGTATAGAAGCAATGAACCCTCGAGTGACAGTGGGATGTATTCAAAAAAAGCTTTTTAACAAAAATAGTGATTCATTGATAACTATACACTTTCTGAAAAAAAAACTCATTTTTACTATAGAGACACTTTAAGTATCAATAATAAAAACTGCAAGCGTTGAAACCTCTTAATATTGTGTAAATAAATATTGTGAACTTGACAAAAGAGATTAGAGAGCAAGAGCTGTCAATTAAAAAATGTTTTCTCTGGGATCACATGTTTCAAAAGGCTAATGGATGTCTGGGCTCTCAGTCAAGAATACATAATGGGATGGCACTCGGTGAATTGCTCATTGAAGAGCCAGTGCAGACATGATGGGTTGATTGACCTCTTTCTGCGCTGTCATAATTCTGTGGCTCTGTGATCCTGTGACTTCTCATTCTTCTAAACTTCAATGATTATAGCCCAACTTGCTCAATCTTTCCTCCCCTTAATCCCTGGAATCAGACTTGTGAACCCCCTCTCAACTGCTTCCAATGCAAGTATACACCCCCTTAAGTAAGGAGACCAAAACTGCACACACTACTCCAGGTGAAGTCTCACTGATGCCTTGTACAGTCAGAGCAAGACTTCCCTTCTTTTATATTCCATTCCCCTTGCAATAAAGGCCAACATTCCGCTTGCCTTCCTAATCACTTGCCGAACCAGCATACTAACATCTTGTGATTCGTGAGCCAGGATACCCTCTGTACCATAGCATTCTGCAGTCTCTCACAATAATTGTGGGTGACTTTAATATTCATGTAGGCTGGACAATCAAATTAGCAAAGGTAGTCTGGAAGATTAGTTTGTAGAATGCTTTTATGACAGCTTCCTTGAGCAATATGTTGTGGAATCAACTGGGGATAAAGCTATTTTAAATCTAGTATTGCGCAATGAGCCAGGTTTAATTAGTAGTGAAGTCATTGCAAAAGCCAATAGGAAATAGTGATCATAATACAATTGAATTCCACATAAAAATGACATATTCCAAACAGAAACACAAATCTTAAACTTAAACAAAAATAATAACTAGGGTCCAAGCGGAAAACTGGCTAATGTTGATTGGGTAAATAGACTAAAAGCTATGACAGTAAATAAACAGTGGGAAACAAAGAAACAATTGAAAATGTTGAACAAAAATATATTCCATTAAAAAACAAAAAGTCAGCAAGAAAGATCCATCTGTGGCGAACAAAGAAAGTTAAGGACAGTATTAGATTAAAAGAAGGGGTTTATAAAGATGCAAAGAATAGTAGTAAGTCTAAAGTTTGAGAGTGTTTTAAAAACCAGCAAAGGGCCACCAAGAAATTGATTAAAAAGGGAAAAAAGATTCAGTATGAGAGTAAACTAGCTAAAAATATAGAAACAGTTTGTAAGAACTTTATAAAATGGAGGAGAATAATGAATGCTGTTATGTTCCTGGACCAGATGCCCAAGTTTTTGGTAAGGCCCAGTTAGGGACCAGTAACTTGTTATTTAAAGTAGACAAAGTTTGAGATTCAAGACAATCATTAAGTAAATGAAGCCACACGATTTCATAGGTTTCGAACAAACAAAAATGAACTTTACTATACAAGGTCAGAAAAATAAATCAATTTACAATCTCTATCTTAGAACGTAATGTTCCAAGTTAATGTGAATTATGTGTGAATTAACAGGCAGAACTGTGGTCAAACACACCATACTGCACGATTAAGTGGCAGATGCAACCAAGACAGAGTCCACGGATTTCTGTGAGTCAACCAAACTCTCTGAAAGTCTGTTTCATTCACAAGGGATTCCAGTCTTCACCTTCGAAGACCTAACCTGGGAGTTCCCTTAAGAGTCACTTCAGCTTGGATGGCTTCAATAACGGTACACCTTGCAGGGTTTCAATCTCATATCCTGGGATTCTGTTCCCCTGCATACCTGAGTACTCACTCAAGCATCAACTCACAGGCACAATTTCAGCTCTTAGGATGCGTTGAGTGGAACACAACTGCTCCAAAGAGGTACCTTTGCCCCAACAGCCCGCAGCATGGAGTGCTGGAAGCACTCCATGCCATGGAGAGCCATGGAAGCATGGCTTCCCCAAAGCCCTCTTTGATCATCAGGGTTTCTCCTGAGCCCTCTTCACTTAAAGTCTGCTAACTGCAGCCCTTTTCCTGCTTGGAGCCTCTTTCTCTGCTCTTGTCTTTTTAACAGCACTGGGACCTCTCCCTGTCCTTGTCTCCTGTCTAGGACTCTGCTTTTAGGACCTCTCCCTGTCCCTTCTCCATCTGGGATCTCTTCCTGTCCCCTGCATGTGACACTTGTGTTCAATGGTACTCTGCTCCCGGTCACATGTCCCAGTTTTTGTCACCAACTTTCCTTAATGGACAGGCATGTTGGGCCCACAGAACTTACACTGCTGAATCACGCTTGTGCATCCCACTGCCGGTCTGTTCATGCACAGAAACTCCGAGGTCTGACGGGACTTGGAGTTCCCGGACCCCGCTCTCAATTCCAATGTAAGTCTGGCTTTCATAACAATGTACACATTGATCTCCATGAGGCGGAGATAGATGAAATTATCATGGGGAATGAAAAAATGGCAGAGACATTAAACAAATATTTTGTGTCTGTCTTTACAGTAGGAGACAAATTATATACCAGAAATAGAAATATACCAAGGGCCTCCTAAGTGTGAGGAACTTAAGATAATTAACAGTAGCAGTGAAAAAGTATTGGCGAAACCCAAGGGATTAAAAGCTGACATACTGGCAGGAGCTGATGGTCTGCATCTGAGGGTTCTAAAAGAAAGATGATGGGCATTTTGGTTACGATTTTTCAAAATGCCCTAGATTCTAGAAGTGTCCAAGAGGATTGAAAGGTAGCAAATGTGACTCATTATTCAAGAAAGGAGGGAGAGAGAAAATAGTGAATGGCAGGCTCGTTAGTTTGACATCTGACATCAGGTAAAGATTGGAATTTACTATGAAGGAAGTCTTAAGATTGCACTTAGAAAATCATAGTATGATCAGACAAAGTCAATATGGTTTTACAAAAGGGAAACCTTGTTTGACCAATTTATTAAGAGTTTTTTGAGGATAGACATAAAGAGGAACCAAATGTAATAAACTTGGATTAAAAACAAAACTGCTGGAAAAACTCAGCAGGTCTGGCAGCATTAATGGAGAGAGAAACAGAGATAACGATTTGAGTCCAGTATGACTCTTCTTTGGGTCAGACTTGGCCTCTTTCTGTGCCATAAACTTTCCATAATTACAAACATTAACTCTGTTTCTCTCCACAGATACTGCCAGACCTGCTGAGTTATCCCAGCGTTTTCTGTTTTTATTTCAGATCTATGTAGTAGACTTGGATTTGCAAAAGATATTTGATAAGATGCCACACAAATAATGTTCATAAGTTGGGAGTAATATGTTAGCATGGAAAATAAACAGGGTATTTTCATATTGGCAGGCACACGAGTGGTGTGTGTAAGGATCAATCCTTGGAAATCCGCTATTTACAATTTATATTCATGAACTACACTAAGAAACTGAGAGTAATGCATCTAAACTTACAAACATACAAATTAGGAGCAGGAGTAGGACACTTGGCCCCTCGAGCCTACTCTGCCATTCAATAAGATCATGGCTGATCTGAATGTAACCTCAACTCCACATTCCTGCCTACACCTGATAACTTTTCACCCCCTTGCTGATCAATAATCTATCTAGCTTTGCATTAGAAATATTCAAAAACTCTGCTTCCATCAACTTTTCAGGAAGATAGTTCCAAAGTCTCACTACCCTCTGAGAGAAAAAAAATCTCCTCATCTCTGTCTTAACTGGGTGGCCCCTTGTTTTTAAAACAGCGACCCCTACTTGCTGACTAACATGAAAAAAAGAGCTGAACTCCCGAGGTGAGGTGAGAGTGACTGCCCTTGACATCAAGGCAGCATTTGACCGAGTGTGGCATCAAGGAGCCCTAGCAAAACTGGAGTCAATGGAAATCAGGGAAAACTCTCTGCCAGTTGGATTCATACCTAGCATAAAGGAAGATGGTTATGATTGTTGGAGGTCAGTCATCTCAGCTCCAGGACATCACTGCAGGAGTTCCTCAGGGTAGTATCCTCGGCCCAAACATCTTCAGCTGCTTCACCAATGAGCTTCCTTCCATAAGGTCAGAAGTGGGGATATTCACTGATGATTATACAATGTTCAGCAACATTCGTGACTCCTCAGATACTGAAGCAGTCCATGTCAAAATGCAGCAAGACCTGGACAATATCCAGGTTTGGGCTGACAAGTGGCAAGTAACATTCATGCCACACAAGTGTCAGGCAATGACCATCTTCAACAAGAGGGAATTTAACTATCACCCCTTGATGTTCAATGGCATTACCATCACTGAATCCCCCTCTATCAACATCCTGCGGGTTACCATTGACCAGAAACTGAACTGGACCAGCCATATAAATACTAAGGCTACAAGAGCAGGTCAGAGGCTGGGAATTGTGTGACGAGTAAATCACCTCCTGACTCCCCAAAGCCTGTCCACCATCTACAAGGCACAGGTCAGGAGTGTGATGGAATACTCCCCACTTGCCTGGATGATTGCAGCTCCTATAACACTAAAGCGGTTCAACACCATCCAGGACAAAGCAGCCCACTTGATTGGCACTCCATCCACAAACATTCGCTCCCTCCGCCGACGCACAGTAGCAGCAGTGTGTACCATCTACAAGATGCACTGCAGGAATTAACCAAGACAGCACCTTCCAAATCCACGACCACTACCATCTAGAAGGACAAGGGCAGCAGACACATGGGATCACTGACACCTGGAAGTTCCCGGCCAAGTCACTCACCATCCTGACTTGGAAATATATCACCATTCCTTCACTGCCGTTGGGTCAAAATCCTGGAACTCCCTTCCTAACAGCACACTAGGTGTACCTACACTACATGGACTGCTGCGGTCCAAGAAGGCAGCTCACCACCACCTTCTCAAGGGCAACTAGAGATGGGTAGTAAATGCTGGCCTAGCCAGTGATGCCCACATCCCATGAATGAATAAAAAAAACAGAACTAGGTGGGAATGTAAGCTGTGGGGAGGACACAAAGAGACTTTAAAGAGATATAGACAAGTGAGTGGGAAACAAGGTGGCAGATGTAGTATAATGTGGGGAAGTGTGAGGTTATTCACTTTGGTTGTAAGAATAGAAAAAACAAATATTTTTTAAAAGATGTGAAACTTCTACAGTTTGATTTTGAGAGAGACTTGGGTATACTCATACAAAAACAGAAAATTGACATGCAAGTGCAGCAAGCAATTAGGAAGGCAACTAGCATGTTGGCCTTTATTGTATGGGGACTGGAAAAGGAGGTCTTGCTATACAGGGCTTTGATGAGAGCACATCTAGAATGCTGTGTGCAGTTTTGGTCTCCATATCTAAGGAAGTATTTATTTGCAACGGAGGTGGTACAGCGATGGTTCACTACATTGGTCTCTGGGACTAAAGGGTTGACCAATAATAAGAGGCTGAGTTAATTGAACCTATACTCTCTGATATTCAGAAGAATAAGAGATGATCTCAGTGAAACATATGAGATTCTTAAGTGTTACAACCGAATGGGAGGACTATGCAGTTTCTCTAGCCCCACTACTCCACAGTTCACACAATAAGCGTAAATATTTAACTCCTGCCAAAATTTTGCCCTCCTTTGGCTCCTGCTCTGCCAGCCTCCAGCCCTGCCATACTTAGCTCCCCGGCCTCCAGCCCTGCCATACTTTAGCTCCCCGGCCTCCAGCCCTGCCATACTTTAGCTCCCCGGCCTCCAGCCCTGCCGTACTTTACCTCCCCGGCCTCCAGCCCTGCCGTACTTTAGCTCCCCGGCCTCCAGCCCTGCCGTACTTTAGCTCCCCGGCCTCCAGTGCTGCCGTACTTTAGTTCCCCGGCCTCCAGCGCTGCCGTACTTTAGCTCCCGGGCCTCCAGCCCTGCCGTACTTTAGCTCCCCGGCCTCCAGCCCTGCCGTACTTTAGCTCCCCGGCCTCCAGCCCTGCCGTACTTTAGCTCCCCGGCCTCCAGCCCTGCCGTACTTTAGCTCCCCGGCCTCCAGCCCTGCCGTACTTTAGCTCCCCGGCCTCCAGCCCTGCCGTACTTTAGCTCCCCGGCCTCCAGCCCTGCCGTACTTTAGCTCCCCGGCCTCCAGCCCTGCCGTACTTTAGCTCCCCGGCCTCCAGCCCTGCCGTACTTTAGCTCCCCGGCCTCCAGCCCTGCCGTACTTTACCTCCCCAGGTTAGAGTCTAGCCTTACCTTCACTCCCCAGGCTCCAGACCCACTTTACCTTCACTCCCCGGGCTCCAGAAACACTTTATCTTCACTCCCCGGGCTATAGACCCACTTTACTTTCACTTCCCTGGGTCCAGCCCCGCTTTATCTTCACTTCCCTGGGTCCAGCCCCGCTTTACCTTCACTCTGCGGGCTCCAGTCCCACTTTACCTTCACTCTGCGGGCTCCAGCCCCCCTTTACCTTCACTCTGCGGGCTCCAGTCCCGCTTTACCTTCACTCTGCGGGCTCCAGTCCCGCTTTACGTTCACTCTGCGGGCTCCAGCCTCACTGCACCTTCACTCTGCGGGCTCCAGCCCCGCTTCACCTTCACTCTGCGGGCTCCAGCCTCACTGCACCTTCACTCTGCGGGCTCCAGCCCTGCTTCACCTTCACTCTGTGGGCTCCAGCCTCACTGCACCTTCACTCTGCGGGCTCCAGCCCCGCTTTACCTTCATTCTGCGGGCTCCAGCCTCACTGCACCTTCACTTCCCTTGGGCCCAGCAGCCCTCAGCACACTCGCCACCGCTGGTGTTTTCTGCTCCTCCAGTCAGAAACTGTATCTCTCCGAAACATGGGAAAGGAAGGCCAGTCTTTGGAGGGGCAACCCCTCGTAAAATGTTGAATTTCACTGACTTGCATTTTGAACTTACTGGCTTGTTTTACTAGCTTTTGAACAATGGCTCCCTGCGCCACATAGAGGGGCAGCCCACAGGTTGCCAGTTGAACAAGCCTGCTTTAATCATTGTTTTGAGAGTTTGATGGTGCCTCTCTAAAGCTCCCTGTGTTTGTGAATCATATGCCATGGACTTTAACTGTTTGATACCCAAACTACTCATTATGTTTTGAAAAACTTTAGCTGTAACATTGGAGCCTTGACTTGATGAGATCTCCGGTAAACTATATCAAGTAAAAAAAATGGGTTAACTTCTCTCCCATGACCGTAGCTGTAATTGTTCTCAAAGGGATGGCCTCTGGAAATTGAGTTGTCATATCCACAATAGTAAGGATATATAGATGTCCTGCTTTCAGTAACGGTCCCACACACTCTACTAACTACCTTCTAAATGGTTCCCAAAAACTGGTATGGGAATTAAGGGTGCCAGTTTGATTGTAGGTTGTGGTTTCCGCACCATCTGGTATGTATGGAACGTTTGACAAAACTGCACACATCCTTATAAAAATGTTGGTTTATCCACACCTGAGTTTTCCGAAACTCTACATGTGCTGTCGTAGGAATTTCATGTGCTATCCATATTATCTCTTTACGATATTGCGGCAGTACACACTATCTAATGAACAACCATCCACTCTGAAATAAAAACAGAAAATGCTGGAAAAACTCAGCAGGTCTGACAGCACCTGTGGAGAGAGAGACAGAGTTAACATTTTGAGTCTGTATGGCTCTTCTTCAGAACTGTCCACTTTTCGTCTGCAGGTCTGCGAGGAGGTCTCCACTTCCTCTTTGGAATTCCCTTTTCAACATATTAACATTCTGGAACTCGTTCAACTTCAGTTTGGGCTGATTGTGTTAGCTTACTTAACTCCGGATCAGCTTGTTGAGCCTCGATTAGAGAAGATTTACTAAACATCACTTTTGGATTGTCCAACTCTTTAAAGAAAGTTTGACTAACCAAATTTCTGTCTGTGGTAGCACTTTGATGACCCAAGAAGTGGCTAAGCAAAGTTCATTGTCGGAAGGCACAGAAGAAGGAAAAATTCCTGGTACCTTTTCCTGTAACTGCTCTGTCTCTTTAACCTTACTTGGGCTTTCTGTAATTATGGGAAGAGCTACTACCTTTGCTCCAGCTAAATCATTTCCCAGGGGTAAGTCAACTCCGTCGACAGGGAACTCCTGGACAACTCCTACTGTCACTGTCCCAGACATAATGTTACACTCCAAGTGCACCTGGTACAAAGGTATGGGTATATATTCCCTGCTAATTCCATTTATTAAAACTTTGGCTTTTAATGCACTCTCTGGTGGAAAAGTTATATCTTTCACCAGCAAAAGTGTTTGAGTGGCTCCCGTATCTCTTAAGTGAGACAGCTAAACCTATATCCCCCTATTTTGAGGGATAAGGGGTTGCTTTTCCTTTCGACAAAAATTCTTTATAACCCTCATGTCTCTTAGTTACCTCCACTCAGCTCACAACTTTAGTTAATTTTATAACTTGATCTGTTGTATTTTCAGTCAGGGCTCTTTTTTTTCTGAATTGCCCTTACTTAATCCAATAAGCCCCATGGATTTCCTATGCAACTTCCAGCAATCGGCACAAACATGTCCCACCTTGTTACACTGGAAACACTTATTCTTTGAAAATCATTTCCACTCTCAGCACCTTCCTTTCCAATCTGTGGAGGAGTTTCTTGGGAATTCCCAGCTGTTCCTTCTCTTCAATGGCAATTTGCCTTCCTTTCACCCTCTCACCTTCTACCCTTCTTGGGTTTGTGGGGGTGATGAGAAAAGTGTTTGGATTTATGGAGCACCTCATAATCATCAGCCATCTCTGCTGCCTGTCTAGTTGTTGTACCCCTCTGGTCTTCCATGTAGTTTCTACCGAGCGGAGGAAGTGAATTTTTAAATTGTTCTGGGGGAATTATGTCCCCTAGAGCTTCAAATGTGGCATCTACCTTTAATGCCATATCCAATGGTCAAAAATACTTTGCTTTCGCCTCTCAAATTCAACATATGTTTGCCCAGGCTGTTTTCTTATGTTTAGAAACTTTTGCCTGTGTGCCTCAGGGACCAACGCATATGCACTAAGAATAACCTTCTGTACTGCATCATAATTCACAGATACCTCTTCTAAAAGTGATGCATGATCCTCTGCCTATCAACATACTTTGCAGGAGCAGTGTACAGTTTTCTTTTGGCCACTCAATTTGCCTAGCTTTCTCAAGTGAAATGAAAAATGTCTCTACATCCCTTTTCTTAAACTTTAGAAGGGCTTGTACAAATGTAAACATCTCCCTACTGAGCTTTGGGTTGAGGGTAGTTTTCTCCTCATCAAACTTACCTCAGCACCTGAGGCCTCTTTGTTAAATTCCAGCCTTTTAAGCTGGTAGTTCTTTTAAGCTTCTTTCTCTCTCTCCTCCCTTGATAACTTCTCTGTCTGGATATCAAGCTTTTGCATTCTCATTTAACTTTCTTTTTCTTTCTCTTGTCTTTCTTATTCACGTTTTCTCAACTCTTTCTCTTTTTCCTCCAATTCAAGTTTTTTCAGTTCTTTTTCTCTTTCAGATTCAATCTTCTACTTTTCTCTGCCTCTTTCTACCTCAAACTGTTTCATTTGCAACTGAATCCTAGCTAACTCTAGTTGTGATGCACCAATTTCAGGTGCCTCTTCTTTTAATTCTAAATGCTGGGTAATTAATTTAATCATAACATCCTTATGAAACCCTTTTATTTCTACCATCACTTTATCAGCTAACTCTCTGTTTAGCCTTAGTCAAGGATTTCAAATAATCTACTATTACATCCTCTACTCCCAGAAAAGTTTTAGTAACTTCCAAAGCCATTTTGGTTTACTAATGTATAAGGAATCTGGTATCTGTTCTTTTATCTTTTACCAATTAGTATCCACATCCAATCAGCCATTGTCTGCATTTCAAAATCGCACAAGAGCCCCCAATCTTTGTTACGACTGGAATGGGAAGAGTGCACAGTTTCACTAGCCCCACTATTCTGCAGGGCACACCATAAGGGTAAATATTTAAATCACTCACCAAAATGGCCAATTGTTTACCTTCGCTACTGCTAGACCCAGAATGAAAGAGACTTTAACCAGGCTTCATTCAATAAACTCAGGATAATTGATTTATTACGAATCCAAACTTCTTCTTTTAAAACAAATTGCAAAACTGGTTAACATACAATTTATAAATAAAATTTAAAGCGGTTTACTCCTTTTAAAATCCCAACACACACACACACACACGCACACTTGACACTGTCAACCACTGGTGGTCACTGTGGTTGTCTGGAAGTCCTTTCCAAAGGATCTTTAGTGAAACACTGTCGTTATTTACTACTACTTGTCACAGCTTCGCAGGCTTTCAAATGATAGATGAGTTATACTGAGATGAGAATTTTCAGGCCGAGGGTGAGCACCCACTCTTGGCTGCAGGCGCTATAGGGAGAGAGAGAGGGGAGCAATCTTCCCTCACTTTGCTCCCAAGACACACACCGAGTTTAAAAATAAACATGCTCAGTCCGAACTTCTCCCAGGCCAGGTGTTTTCAGTCATTCCAGAACAAAGAAGCTCAGACTAAAGAAGTAGGATCTCAAATGGTTTAGCAAACTAATTCCAAGTGGGATAAAGGAAAATGGTTTGTACAAATCCTGCAGGGAGATAGCTGAAAGGGTGCGTTGGGACATATATAAGGAATTCTCGATGTGAGTTAAAGAGACAAAGAGGGAAAGGCAAAACACGGCAGCCAAGGCTGAATTTAAGGTTAAAAAACCTGCACCTGAAAGCTGATCTCAGAGGAATGTGGGATAGATACGTGAACACAGATTATGACCTTAAATTGCATTGGAGATGTAACACAAAAGGAGAAAGGTTGAAATGGGCGAAAGGTACTTTTAAGACAAATATCATAAAATTCTTCTTCATTCAGAGGATGATTAACACTTGGGATAAACTTACAGATTAAGCATCAAAGACAAAATCTCTTGAATCATCCAAGAATCAATGAGGAATGGGATCTTTCTGATGCAAAGGGGTTTACTGATCAATCTGAAAAGTACACAGAGCTAGAACTTCAAGGTTCACACTATACTGTCTCCCCACGATTTTCCTCTTAGATACTTCAGATTGTGAAGGCAGAGAAGAACAGCGAGGTCCCCCTCCCTTGACCTCTGTATACAGACACTTGCTACCATGTGTTCGTGCGTACCTCTGTGATTACAGATTGAGTATGGTTGGACAGCTCTGTTTGGATATATTCCCGGAGACTCCACCACATGACCTCCCATCTCCAAGGGCCTTATCCCAATGGTCCCATCAGCATAAAACCTCTCAGCACACTACCTTCCCAAACCAATGTGAAAATACTCAGCCTCACCTGATTTTTGACTGTCAGTCAAACAACCTCTGCCCTAGCTCCAATGGTTTTATCACTAATAAATTATTCAAAGGCAAACAACAATGTTTGGAATACCCCTATGATTTTCTCGCAGGTTCTGCTTGCAGCAGCCCCCAAGAGATGAATCTTTAATTGCTAAAGGTTTTGGGATAATGCTGGGAGACCAGGCTGTGGTGATGTCCTGAGTTAAACAGGGGCTAATACAAGGATTGCTAACTCTGGCGTAACATATTCCTGGAAGTTTGACCTGATATTGTGCCACCCAGTCACATGACATCCAATCATGTGCCACACAGTCACATGACACTGATTATGTGCCATCTGGTCACATAACATCTGCTCGCAGTCTGGAAATGTTATTTGCATTATTGCCTGCTCCTCAAAATTGCTCATGCATCCTACACAAGTAGATGATACATACAACAGGTAAAACTTGGATTATAGTTTAATCTGTTTCAGATTTCAGGAGTCGGAGGTTAATTAATGAGAATAATTACTTTGGGTTTAGCAGCTGAGATAATAGATCTTTCAAAATCAGACTAACAGCATTGTCACTTTGTCAGTCTGTGCAATTTCAAAGTTATGCTTATCTTTTTCCCAGTATTGAGAGCAGGATTAATATCACTCAGAATTACTTTGATAATTAAGTGGCCCTCAAACCAGTTGAGAATAAAAACTGAATATATTCTGAATGGCCATATTTTGGCTCATAAAGTCATGTATTTATTGACATTTTTCACAACCTCAGGACATCCTAAAGCAGCCAATAAAGCACTTTTAAAGTGTAGTCACTGTTGTAACATAGGAAACAGGGCAGCCAATTTATACGCAGAAAGCTCCAACAAATGTCAATATAATAATGACCAGATAAACTGTGCCATGAATGTTGGCTGTGGAATAATTTTTAGCCAGGATACTGGGAGAAGCTCCCCTTCTCTTCTTCAAATAGTGCCATGGGATATCCTACCCAAATTAGTGGGCATGTGGTATAATATTCTTAGTTTTATTGTGTTACCACAGAATATTTACAGCGTTTTATGAGGTAAGGAAAGTCTTAACTTTATTGGAACATCTCTTACTGTGAGCTACATCTCACCACAAAGGTCTACAAGAGACAGCGAGGTCATGTGACATTGAATCACATCCCGTGCTGTCTCATAAGCATATCACACAGTTAGCATTAAGCCCTCATGCTACTTCTCCCTCTAATATACAGCATCTCCCCCATGTCTCTGATTCTCCCCATTATACAACATGTTTCTCAAGTCTCTGACTTCCATTTCTTTTTTTATAGGGAAACCATTGTGGTGGTTTCACAAGTCTACCTGAATGGCTGTTGAGCTCCTTTGGAGGAGTTTGGGGACTTGAGTCCTGCTGGTTATCTCTCAGGCTCTGCTGAGCAGAAGGGAAATTAATAGATGAATCAGGTTCACCAGCCAGGTAATCATCTGGATTGGTAGATGAATGCAGCATTTCTGGTCTGTTTGGTTGTGTAGATAACTGGTTTGATTGTTTAGGAGGCTGCTTCTCTGTGAAACTAGTGCAATTCTGTTCTGTCTCATTGTATCAATTTGGATGAGGAAGGACTGTGGAGGTGTTCAACCACTTGTGCAGATAGAGTTTGGCTTTGGATCCAGGCTGGATCTCCTGGTTGGAAGTCTGATAAGGTTATATGGCTAGAACGATAATCATCCTCTTTCTCCCTCACCTATTCCAAGTCATCATCTTGTACACATTGTATGAGTATGTGTGTGAGAGTAGGAAGTTGATTTCTTAGTCTTCTTCCCATGAGGAGTTCACATGGAGCTAAACCATTTTGGATTGGAGCTGAACAACAGCTCAGAAGTCCAAGTTGGATGACATTGTTCTTCGCAATGTTTTCACTGTACTCTCTTTCAGCTTCACCATTGGCTTGAGGGTATCTTGGTGTATTGGTGATATGGACAAGCCCATATGATGTTGTGAACTCTTTAAAGCATTCATTTGTCAAACTGCAGTCCATTGTCCGAGAATCCAAGGTCTGGGATTCCATGTGCTACAAAAATCTCCTTCAGTGATGTAATCACTGCTTCAGAAGTGTGACCCTGCAGTTACTTGATTTCTGTTCATCTGGAGTGGTAATCTACTATGATCAGGAACATCTTGCCTCTGTGTTCAAATAGGTTCATCCCAAGACGTTTCCATGGTCTCTCAAGGAAGATGACAAAAGTTCTCTTGTCTCCTGATGATGAATATCATAAGTAATTCACTTTGATATCATCTCTTCGGATGACTTTGAGAAGCCTGGCCACTAAATAGAATATCTTGCCTTGGCTCCACATTTTCCAATGTCCAAATATCCTCAGTGCAATCGTTGTAGTAAATCGAGTCTCAGAACTCTTTGACAAATCTCCCATCATAATAAATAAATCATCAACTACACTGAACTGCCCTCTCTGTTCATAATCCTGCATGAGAATAGGATTGTGTGGCATGTATGGCCTTTGATGCAATACTCTCCGACCTGAGCACATTCTTCAACAGTTTTCTGTGCATCTCTGATTTCAGTCAGTTGCTGAGTTGTTGCTAGTAGAGTTGTGATTATTGTTGATGCAAAGGTTTCTACCTCTACACTGGGTTATGGGACAAAGCATCTACTGTAATCTTCTGTTTTCCCAGAACATACTCTGTCTTTGCATCAAACCTCATCATCCTCAGTCTGATTTGTTGTACTTGTGGAGGTATTTTTACCAACTCCTTAGAATTTCAGAGTGTCACTTAGGATTTGTGGCCTGTCTCTATCTTCAAGTGGAGACTAAGAACATAATCTGCAAAGTTTTCACAAGCCCATGCAACAGCTAATGCTTCTTTCTCTATCACTTCATATCTCTGTTCAGTCTCTGTCAATGAACGGGATGCATAATAAACTTTCCATCCATCTGTATCTGAAAGAGCACAGCTCCTAATCTTGTAAAAGATGTATCTGCAGCAATAATAGTGAGTAGCTCTGGGTCATAGTGAGCTAAAATATCAGGTAATATCTTCGTCTCTTTGATTTTTTCAAAAGTCCTTTGTTGTGCTTCCTCCCAGATCCATGTAATGTCTTGTAAAAGCTGACATAGTGGCTTATTGATGACAGCCAAGCTGGGCAAGAACTTTCTGATTTGGTTTACCATACCCATGAATCTCTAGAGCTCAGTTACATTCTGAGGAGCTGGAAACTTTCGATTACTCTTGTCTTCTGTGGATCAACTCTGACACCAGATGCATCCACAATATGCCCAAGGAACTTGACAGTCAGCTGTGAGAATTCATATTTGTTGTTGAGTGTAAGTCTTGCTTCCTGTAGGTGTTGTAGCTCACACTCTAGTGTCATGTTCTGTCTGAGTGGATCAATGGATCAGGACATCATCCATGTGACATAGGACTCCATCCAGTTCTACTAGGATATTTGACATTGTCTTCTGGAAGATTCCTGTTGTTGATGTGATACCAAAGGGCAATCTGTTTGAAACAAAACATCCCAAATGGTGTAATGAAGGTTGTGAGCAATTTAGCCTCTTCATTGATGGCAGTTGCCAAAACCTAGTATTAGTTTGTAGCTTTGTGAAGATTGAACTCTTTCCCAATTTTGCTAAGCTCTCGTCCACAGATGACATAGGGTGAACTTTCTGTTCAACTCCTTGTTCAGTTGTGTAAGATCTACACACATTCTGATCGATCATTGGGTTTTGGCATTGGGACCATCTCCGAGCACCAGCTTGATGGTTCTGTCACAGGTGAAATAACTCCTTGCTTCAACATAGAGTCAATTTCCTTCTTTACCATTGGTAAGAGTGGGTGAGGAACTTTTCTGGGTGTAAACAGACACAACGGTTTTATTTCAGGATGTAGAGTGATGTGGTACACTGTCTTCAGCTTTCACAGTCCTGAGAACAGCCATTGAAATTCAGCTCTGAAGTTTTTAGGCTGATCTTCTCAGCTTTCCAGTTCCTCTACTCTGCAAATCAGATGTAAGTCGATATAATCTTTCATGTTACAGAGTGAACAGCTCTGGTTCAGGGTCACATATCAGGTTTCAATGACTTTTCTCTCTCTATTTTGAAGGGCTACATTCAGTTGTCCCATGACCTTGAGTTCTATATCTCCTGACCTGTGTAGTTTTTGAATGATGGCTGGAGATAACTTTTCTCCAACCATGGTTCAGCATCAGGAGGAACTGAAACTGCTGCACTTGTGTCTAACTTAAAGTGAGTCTGGTTTCCCTCTACTAGGATATCAGCACTCCAGGATTTTGCACTTGGAGCTTGGATATCTCCAAGGAAAGGCATCTCAATATCATTGATATCTTCCATTTCATGGACCAGGCCACCTTTTGAAGGCTCCTCTTTTTGTTTATTCTGTGCAGGTTTCTTGCTGTGACACACAGCCTTTCTTTCTGCAAAAATGATATTCTGCCTCTTTGGCGGGACTATTTTCACTCCTGTGTTTTTTTCCCGTCACACCCATTACAGTTAGCTAGGGCAGTTGATGGACATTCTTCTTGCCTCCCCTGCTCTTGTACAGCCACCTCCCTGCTTTTAAATTTAACATGCTTACTGCTAGTCATTTGGTAGTACAGAACTTGAGTATTACTGGGAAAATAACGTTTTTTTGAAGTATTTTGCCTTGCATTCATCAGAACAATTCACAAGAAAATATTGGGGGAAACAACATATTTATACTGTATGAGAAAAGAGTGCTGATTGGTTGGCAAGTGGACTCTGATTGGTAGAGGCATTACCATGGAGAAATAAGTGACAGCCATTCATTGCTTCAATCCCCACTCTTGACCAATCAGAGTCAACCTGCCTGGTTTAAATTTCAAACAATGCTTGGCAGTTATGTGTCAGTCACCATTGATTGGCGCATTCTCCATAGCAACACCTCTACCAATCAGAATAAATAAAAACAGTTGGTTTGAGAAGCTGACAAACAAACTTACAGTAATTGCAATTCAAAGAGTGCCTTATACGTATTGTATAAAGTCACAGTTTGAAACTGAAGAATGGGTTATCTCTAAGTTTCTTGGTGGAGACAGGATATGTGCAGTTGTCTCAATAAGAGGTTTAAATTATTTATATGATTTCCCAGAACAAAGCAGAGGTATTGGAATTGGGGATAATTAGTTTATATTTCTATCTGTGGCTTCCTAGGTATGCCACGTTGCATTGGGATTGATTGCAGAGAGGCTTTTTTTTTATTGGTTTAGTGTTTTCTTTGTGATTTCTCATAGAAGCAGTCAGTCAACCTTGGAGCAACTTTGAAACAGGCAGTAAGATAATCTGCCAGCAGCTGTATAGGAGCTGTGGGCCACTAGTAAAGGGCTATCAGAAACCAGGGGTGTTTCTGATTTAGAGTCACTAAGCAGTGAGGCCCATGCTTGAGCTGAGGAGGCCACAATCGTGAGATGTAGTAGGACAGTTGGAGAATTGCCTAACTGGATGCTAGTGGAAAGACCCCAAGAAATCTTATACCATGGAGAATAGCAGAAACACTGAGGTAAATCAAAGTGAATTCCTAAGAGCTGTGGCACGCCTTGGATTGGTTCCATGAGAAGTGAAGGAATCCTCAAAATCTTGTGAATTATAGAGGAAGTCGGGTGGAAATGAAAGTAAAACACAAAGAAGTCTGTTGAGATTTTTGGGTTTAAATTATAAGTGAGTATGAAATAGTGTTCTTTGTACTCGCCTTGTTTAATTCTTATGAATGAGGTCATTTCAAACATGAAATCTTGTAACCTATTTCTTTCAGTTAATACCTGGAAGTTCAAATTTCATTTTTAAAAGTTACTAATCTCCACCAAGCATGACAACAGGTTTAGATAAATCAGACAAAGAAAAGCTGCTCCCATTAGCAGATGGTAGTAGGATTAGGAGGACACAGATTGAAGGTTTGGGGCAAGAGATGCAGGGGGAATGTGAGGAGGAACTTTTTTTATGCAGCATGTAGTCATGCCCTGGAACTTGCTGCCGCCGATGGTGGTGAAAGCAGAGACGATGAATGATTTTAAAATTGGATGGACAATTGAGCAAAATAAACTTCCAGGTCTCTGGTACCAGAGCAGTGGAATGGGATGATTGGATTGTTCTACAGCGTGCTAGCATTGACTGTATGGGCTTAATGGCCTCTTTCTTCACCAAAATGACTCTATGGGCAGGATTTTTCCCCCGTCCGGGGCGAAGTTGAAGGGCAGGTGCGCACAGGTGCGCTTCTGATTGGCACCCCCAATCGGGGGCACAGCACCATTTTACTTGGGCGGGCCAATTAAGGCCTGCCCAGCATGATGCCCGCATGGAAGCGCTATGCACTCCCTGTGCGGGTAGGGGGAGGGGGAAACCCCAAAATCAAGAGTCATCTCTTTTGCGCATACGCAGGAAGGAGCGCACTCATATCCCTGAGGCTAAGTGCAGCCTCAGGGAGATCGGCTGTACTGTCAAAAATATTAAAAATAGAAAAAAAAACCCTGACATGTCCCCTCATGTGATACTGTCACATGAGTTGGGACATGTCCATAATTTTTACAAAATCTTTAATACATTTTTAAAAAACCTACATGAAACCTTATCCTGCCCGTGGATGAGGTTTCATGCTTTTTCTATTGTCCGCCAGGGCTCCTGGCCTGTCCACCAACCTTAAGATTGGACAGGCAGGTCCAGTAGTTAGTTTAATTACTCTGTCAATGGCCTTAATTGGCCATTGACAGGTCGGCGGGTGCGCAGCTGATTTTGCTGAGCCCCTGCCTACCAGAAAGTTTAAATGGGGCGCGGTGACATCGGGGGTTCCGCCCGACATCACCGCGCATCATTTTACGCGTCGGCGAGTGGGCCCCGCCCCCCGCACCGATGGGAAAATCCTGCTCTACGATTCAATGTTCTCTAATATTTGCTGTTATGTTTCAGATTCCCATTTACTGAGCAACTTATGGCTCAAACTATCACATATTGCAACAAACATTACGCACCCATGCTTGAACATCCTCATCCATTACATTCTTGGCGAGAGGAGTTATTAATCCATTGTTTAAGCTGTATTTATAAATATAATTTGTACTAGTAGAGGTATGCAAACACCTGGTAGAGCCAGAAAGTGTTACACAAAATACATAATGTTTGAAAAACACTAATGTAGACCAAACTCACCATGCAGAAAGTGAAGTTAGTATTTGTATTAGCCTTTAAAAAATCAAATACGATCAGAATGACCAGATTAACAAACATTCCATTTCCCAAAGTGAAAAACATCCCGGGAATTTGTCCATCAAATGTTGATGACAGGAAAATACTTGGAAGTTTTGTGGGGATTTTTCTCGCCCACAGCGACTTGCCTCAAAGTCACTGAATGGAATATCAGAAGAGGTTTCAGGAAAAAGATTGTTGGCGTTATCGCTCAGTGCTTGGAACCACAATCTGACCTTCCCCCTATACTTTCTGCGTTGTTCATTGTAGCCATTTGCTGCCTCAGGAAAAAAACCTTTGCCTCCGTTTCTCCGGAGAGCAAATCTCAATGTTCCCTGTCAAATTTAAAATTCCTGTTCTTCATGTTTAACAAGGTCCTGTGATATTATAAATTTGTTCAATTAATTCAATTGATTTTTTTAATATGTAAGCTTTTAAACTAATTACTGATGCTCTGCAGAGTGCTCATTGAATCAATTAAAACAGTTCAGTGGGCAGAATATTACGCTCGGCATGCAGGAGTGTGCCCGACATGCCCAAGCGTAAAATACCTCGCGATACTTCCTTCGGCAGGTGTGCACCGGAGTCAGCTGCGTGACAGTGACAATTAAAAGGTCTATTAAAGCCATTAAGAAGCTAATTAAATTCAAATTTTCGTTGCCCGTCATACCTAATGGTTGCCAGCCAAGAGAAAAGGTCAAGCGGCCTTCGCACTTTTTAGGAAACCTCATCTACTGATGTTTCTGATGCTGAGGTTTCCTAAAGCAAATAAACATCAAATAAAAATTTTATTTTTGAATTAAAAACATTAAAAACCAGCTCAAGCAACTGAGTTACTTGAGGGGACAGGCTTTATGACATTTTTATTTTCTTTATTGTTTTTGGTTATATCTCTTCATTATGTAGCGCGCACTCGCGCACATGTATGAAGTTCACGCTCAGTCCACTCGACCTCCTCCCCCCGTCCGCACAGGCAGCGCAGAACGCTGCTGCTCCAGTTCCACTCTGGCCGGGCCCCGCATAAAATCACAGTGAAGTGCCAGTCACGGGTGGCTTCCCAACTGCCCCCGCCCGCCCCAGCCAAGCACCCCCGCCAAGGGCAAAATCCTGCTCAGTAAGTTCAGCTCCAAATTCGGGCAGTGTGAAATCTGTGATGAGAATTATTAAATAGAAAGATTAAATATGCTATATCCACTATAATTAAAATGAATTGTGAAAGCAATTTTGCATCTTTCAACCAATAATGACTGTTGCATATTTGAACAAAGAACGAAGAAAAGTACAGCACAGGAACAGGCCCTTCGGCCCTCCAAGCCTGTGCCGATCATATTGCCCGTCAACTAAAACATTTTGCACTTCCGGGGTCCGTATCCCTCTATTCCCATCCTATTCATGTTTTTGTCAAGCTGCCTCTTAAACACCACTATCGTACCTGCTTCCACCACCACCTCTGGCAGCGAATTCCAGACACTCACTACCCTCTGCGTAAAAACTTGCCCCACACAACTCCTCTATAGTTTTCTCCTCTCACCTTAAATCTATGTCCCCTAGTAATTGACTCTTCCACCCTGGGAAAAAGCTTCTGACTATCTACTCTGTCCATGCCACTCATAATTTTGTAAACTTCTATTAAGTCGCCCCTCAATCTCCGTCGCTCTAGTGAGAACAATCCGAGCTTCTCCAACCTCTCCTCATAGCTAATAACCTCCAGACCAGGCATCATCCTGGTAAACCTCCTCTGCACCCACTCCAACACCTCCATATCCTTCTGGTAATGTGGTGACCAGAATTGCACGCTATATTCCAAGTGTGGCCTAACCAAGGTTCTCTACAGCTGCAGCATGACTTCCTAGCTTTTATACTCAATACCCCTGCCAATGAAGGCAAGCATGCCATATGCCTTCCTGACTACCTTATCCACCTGCGTTGCCACTTTCAGTGACCTGTGGACCTGTACACCCAGATCCCTCTGCCCTTCGATGCACTTAAGGGTTCTGCCATTTACTGTATAATTCCTGCCTATATTAGACCTTCCAAAATGCATTACTTCGCATTTGTCCGGATTAAACTCCATCTGCCATTTCTCCGCCCAAGTCTCCAACTGATCTATATCCCGTTGTATCCTTTGACAATCCTCTTCACTATCTGCAACTCCTCCAACCTTAGTGTCGTCTGCAAACTTACTAATTAGCCCAGTTATATTTTCCTCTGAATCATTTATGTATACTACAAACAGAAAAGGTCCCAGCACTGATCCCTGCGGAACTCCACTAGTCACAGCTCTCCATTCAAAAAAGCACCCTTCCACTGCTACCCTCAGTCTTCTATGACCAAGCCAATTCTGTATTCATCTTGCCAGCTCACCTTTGATCCCGTGCGACTTTACCTTCTGTACCAGTCTGCCATGAGGGACTTTGTCAAAGGCCTTACTAAAATCCATGTATATAACATCCACTGCCCTTCCATCGTCGATCATCTTTGTCACTTCCTCGAAAAACTCGATCAAGTTAGTGAGACACAACCTCCCCTTCACAAAACCGTGCTGCCTCTCACTAATATGCACATTTGCTTCCAAATGGTAGTAAATCCTGTCACGAAGAATCTTCTCCAATAATTTCCCTACCACTGACGTAAGGCTCACCAGCCTGTAATTTCCTGGATTATTCCTGCTACCCTTCTTAAACAATGGAACAACATTGGCCATTCTCCAGTCCTCTGGGACCTCACCCGTAGCCAGTGAGGATACAAAGATTTCTGTCAAGGCCCCAGCAATCTCCTCCCTTGCCTCCCTCAGTACTCTGGGGTAGATCCCATCTGGCCCTGGGGACTTATCCACCTTAATATTCTTCAAGACGCCTAACACCTCCTCTTTTTTGATCTTAACATTATCCAGGCTATCTATACACTCTTCCCTAGACAAATCGACCTCTAAGTCCTTCTCTTTGGTGACTACTGATGATAAGTATTCATTTAGTAACTCTCCCATTTCTTCTGGCTCCACACACAGATTCCCACCTCTGTCCCTGAGTGGGCCTACCCTTTCCCTGGCTACCCTCTTGCTTTGTACATATGTATAAAAGGCCTTGGGATTTTCCTTAATCCTGGTTGCCAGTGACTTTTCATGACCCCTTTTAGCCCTCCTGACTCCTTGCTTAAGTTTCTTCCTACTTTCTTTATATTCTCCATGGGCTTCATCTGTTCCCAGCCTCCTAGCCCTTACGAATGCTTCCCTGTTCTTTTTGACTAATCTCACAATATCCTTCGTTATTCAAGGTTCCTGAAACTTGCCATACTTATCCTTCATCCTAGCAGGAACATGCCGGTCCTGAATTCTTATCAACTGACGTTTGAAAGCCCCCTACATGTCAGTTGTTGATTTGCCCTCAAACATCCGCCTCCAGTCTAGATTCCTCACTTCCTGCCTAATATTGTTATAATTAGCCTTCCCCCAATTAAGCACCTAACCTGAGGACTCCTGTTATCCTTATCTACCAGTACCTTGAAACTTACTGAATTATGGTCACTTTTCCCGAAATGCTCCCCTACTGAAACTTCGACCACCTGGCTGGGTTCATTCCCTAATACCAGGTCCAGTATTGCCCCTTCCCTAGTTGGACTAACTACATATTGTCTCAGGAAGCCCTCCTGGATGCACCTTACAAATTCTGCACCATCCAAACCCCTAGCACTAAGTGATTCCCAGTCAATATAGGGAAAGTTAAAATCACCCACCACAACAACCCTATTGCTTTTACATCTTTCCAAAATCTGCCTACATAACTGTTCCTCAATCTCCCGTCGGTAATTGGGGGGGCCAAAGTAGTAAACCCCCAACATTGTGACTGCACCCTTCCTATTCCAGAGCTCTACCCACATTGCCTCGCTGCATGAGCCCTTCGAGGTGTCCTCCTGTCGTACAGCTGTGATATTCCCCTTAACCAGCAGTGCAACTCCCCCTCCTCTTCTACATCCCTCTCTATTTGCTGAAGTTGTTATAAATATTTGCTGCAGCGATGGTGCAAACCTTGTCTCCTGTGGAAAGGACACTTTCTGCAGCTGGACATGGGCTTCCACTGAAATGTATAGGGCCTGTTCTAACACACCCTCCATTCTGGATAGGCACATCACCAGGAGGGCCCCGAATCACAGAATGGATCCAGTTTAAACCTTGTTGGGTGGAACGACATTTAGAGGAAGGACTCGATCATTTGCAATTAATTGGATATTAAACTAATAATTGTTGGGGGAGGTGGGGAAGCAAGGGCTCAGTCATAAACAGCAGTTAAAATAAGTTAAATCAGTGATAAAAGCATAGTTCAGGTCACAAGGAGTGATTTGGTACCTTGGATGAAAGGAATACTGAAATAACTAAAAGAAAAGCACTGGAAAATCTCAGCAAGCCTGGCAACAACTGTGGAGATAGAAACGGAGTTAACTTTTCGAATCCGTATGACTCTCCTTCAGAACTGGAGAGAGGCAGAAATGTGATAGGTTTCATACTGTTGAAAAAGGCGACAGTTCAGACGGAGAATAAAAGAGAAGATCAGGGATAGGTTAGAGGGGGGAGATTAAATTACAAAGATGTCATGGAACAAAGGCAAAGAGAGTGGAAATGATAGGAGTAAAGAAACAAAGCATTGGTCCAGAGTGCGTGCTAATGGCAGAATAAAGGTCATACGAACATACGAATTAGGAGCAGGAGTGGGCCACTCGGCCCCTCGAGCCTGCCCTGCATTCAATAAGGTCATGGCTGTTCTGTTTGTAACCTCAACCCCACATTCCTGCCTATCCCCAATAACCTTTCACCCCTTTGTTAATCAAGCAAGAATCTATGTAGCTCTGCCTTAAAAATATTCAAAGACTCTGGAACACTCTTCCTCAAAAGATGGTAGAACTTGACATGTCATAACATTCAAGACTATGGGCCAAGTGCTGGTAAATGGGATTAGGTAGGTAGGTCAGGTGTTTCTCACGTGTCGGTGCAGACTCGATGGACCGAAGGACCTCTCCTGCACTGTGATTCTGTGTGATTCAAAGGCTCATGGCCTTCTGAGAGAAAAAAATTCCCCTCAGCTCTGTCATAAATGGGTGACCCCTTATTTTTAAGCAGTGACCCCTCGATCTTGATTCTCCCACAAGAAGACACATCCTCTCCACATCCACCCTGTCAAGACCCCTCAGGGTCTTAAAGATTTCAATCAATTTGCCTCTTACTCTTCTAAACTCCAATGGATGCAAGTCCAACCTTTCCTCATAACACAACCTGCCCATTCCTGGTATTAGTCTTTGAACTTTTCTGAACTGCTTCTAACACATTTACATCTTTCCTTAAATAAGGAGACCAATACTGTGCACAATGCTCCAGATATGGTCTCACCAATGCCCTGAAGCACAACCTCCCTACTTTTGTATTCAATTCCCCCCACAATAAATTATAACATTCTATTAGCTTTCCTAATTACTTGCTGTACTTGCACACTAACCTTTTGTGATTCATGCACTAGGACACCCAGATCCCTCTGAATCTCAGAGCTCTGCAATCTCTCACCATTTAGATAATATGCTTCTCTTTTATTCTTCCTGCCAAAATGAACAATTTCACACTTGCCCACATTATACTGCATTTGCCAGACCTTTGTCCACTCACTTAACCTTTCTATGTCTCTTTGTAGCCTCCTTATGTCCTCTTCACAATTTACTTTCCTACCTACCTTTGTGTAATCAGCAAATTTAGCAACCATTCCTTCAGTTCCTTCATCCAAGTAATTTATATAAATTGTATAAGATTGAGACCCCAACACTGATCCCTGCGGCATACCATTTGTGTGCCAACCCTCCTGCCAACCAGAAAAAAACTCATTTATGCCAACTCTCTGTTTCCTGTTAGCTAGCCAATCTTCTATCCATGCCAATATGTTACCCTCTATGAACTTTCGTTTTCCACAATAGCCTTTGATGTGGCACTTTATCAAATGCCTTCTGGAAATCTAAGTATAGTACATCCACACTGGTTCCCCTTTATCCACAGCACATGTGATTCCTTCAAGGAACTCCAATAAATTGGTTAAACATGATTTCCTTTTTACAAAACCACATTGACTCTGCCCAATGATCTCGAGCTTATCCAAGTGCCCTGCTGTAACATCTTTAATAATAGCTTCTAACATTTTCCCTATGACAGATGTTAAGCTAACTGGCCTGGAGTTTCCTGCTTTCTGTGTCCCTCCCTTTTTGAATAATGAAGCTACATTTGCTATTTTCCAATATAATGGAGCCTTTCCGAATCTAGGGAATTTAGTAAAATTAAAACCAATGCATCAACTATGTAATTAGCCACTTCTTTCAAGACCTTAGGGTGAAGTCCATCTGGACCTGGGGATTTGTCAGCCCACAGTCCCAACATTTTGCTCAGTACCACTTCCCTGGTAATTGTAATTTTCCTGAGTTCCTCTCTCCCTTCCATTTCCTGATTTACAGCTATTTCTGGGGTGTTACTTGTGTACTCTATGATGAAGACTGAACCAAAATACCTGTTTAGTTCATCCCTACTCCCTGCTTTCCATTATCAATTCCCCAGACACGCTCTCTATAGGACCAAAGCTCACTTTGTTAACTCTTTTCTTATTTAAATATCTATAGAAAATCTTACTTTCTGTTTTTATGTTTCTGGCTAGCTTTCTCTCATACTCTAATTTTTCCCTCCTTTTTAATCTTTTAGCCATTCTTTGCTGTTCTTTATATTCTTTCCAATCTTCTGAACTGCCACCAGTCTCTGCGTAATTAGATGCTTTTTCTTTATGTTTGATTAACTTTTTTAGTTAATCACGGATGGTGGGCCCTCCCCTTGGAATTTTTCTTTCTCATTGGAATGTATCTATTCTGTGTATTCTGAAATATCCCTTTAAATGTCTGCCGCTGAACCTCTATGGGGTGGTCCTGGATTCTGGAAAGGTTCTGTCATTGGGAAATTGTTGGAATCCATTATTAAGGAAGTAGTAATGGGGCATTTGGAAAGTCAAACTGCAATCCATCAGAGTCAGCATGGTTTATGAAGAGTAAATCGTGTTTGACTAATTTGCTAGAGTTCTTTGAAGAAGTGACAACTAAAGTGGATAATAGGGATCCTGTAGATGTAATATTCCAGAAGACCTTTGTTAAGGTGCTGCATAAAAGATTAATACACAAGGTAAGATCACACGGAGTTAGGGGTAATATATTAGCTAGTTAGAGGATTGGCTAACCAACAGAAAGCAGAGAGTCGGGATAAATGGGTCTTTTTCTGGATGGCAAACTGTAACTATTGGGGTGCCATAGGGTTCGGTCCTTGGGCCCCAACTATTTACAATCTATATTAATGACTTGGAGTCAGGGATAGAAGGTAGTATGGCTAAATTTGCAGATAACACCAAAATAGGTGGGAAAGTAAGTTGCAATGAAGAAGTAGGAAATTTACAAATGGATATGGACAGGTTAGATGAATGGGCCAAAATTTGGCAGATAGAGTTTAACATGGATAAGTGTGAGGTTATCCATTTTGGTCGGAAGAATAAAAAGGCGATTTATTATTTAAATGCAGAGAAACTTCAGAATGCTTCAGTGCAGAGGGATCTGGGTGTCCTCATGCATGAATCGCTGAAAGCTAGTATGCAGGTACAGCAGATAATAAGGAAGGCAAATGGAATGTTGGCATTTATTGCTAAAGGAATAGAGTATAAAAATAGGGAAATGTTGTGGCAACTGTACAAGGCATTGGTGAGACCACACCTGGAGTACTGTGCACAGTTTTGGTCTCCTTACTTGAGGAAGGAAGTAGTTGCAATGGAGGCGGTTCAGAGGAGGTTCACTAGATTGATTCCAGAGATGCGGAGCTTGTCTTATGAGGAGAGATTGAACAGTTTAGGCCCATACTCGTTAGAGTTTAGAAGGAGGAGAGGAGACCTAACTGAGGTATATAAGATGCTAAAGGGGATAGACAAAGTAGACGTGGAGCGGATGTTTCCCCTTGTGGGGCATTCTAGAATGAGAGGCATAGTTTAAGGCTAAGGGGTGGTAGATTTAAATCAGAGATGAGGAGGAATTACTTTTCTCAAAGGGTCGTGAATCTGTGGAATTCACTACCTCAGAGTGCAGTGGATGCTGGGACGCTGAATAAATTTAAGGAGGATATAGACAGATTTTTAATTAGTAATGGGTTGAAAGGTTATGGGGAGAGGGTGGGAAATTGGAGTTGAGGCCGAAATGAGATCAGCCATGATCGTGATGAATGGCAGGGCAGGCTTGAGGGGCTGAATTGCCTACTCCTGCTCCTAGTTCTTATGTTCTTAATTGACTGGTTTGGATTTGTCCTGCATTTTGTAGACAGCACACACCTGAACAATTTTCCACATTGTCAGGTATTTGCCAGTATTGTAGCTGTATTGGCACAGCTTGGGTAGTTCAGGAGCAGAAGTCTTCAGTACTACTGGCAGCATGTTGTCACAATCTTTGCAGTATCCAGTACCTTCAGCCACTCCTTGATATCACGTGGAGTGAATTGAATTGGCTGATGACTGGCATCTATGATGCTGGGGACCCCCGGAGGAGGCTGAAGTGGATCATCCACTTGGTTCTTCTGACTGATTGATTGTTGCAAATATTTCAGGCTTGCCTTTTGCACTGATGTGCTGTGCTCCCCATCACTGAGGATGGGGATATTTGTGGAGTCTCCCCCTCCAGTGAGTTGTTTAATTGTCCACCACCATTCACACTGGATGTGGCAGGACTGCAGAGCTTAGATCTTGATCCATTGGTTGTGGGATCGCTTAGCTCTGTCTATCACTTGCTGCTTATGCTGTTTGGCCTGCAAGTAATCCTGATTTATAGCTTCACCAGGTGGAAACCTTATTTTTAGGTATGTTTGGTGCTGCTCCTGCCATGCCCTCCTGCACTCTTCATTGAACCAGGGTTGATCCCTTGGCTTGATGGTAATGGTAGAGTGGGGGACCTGCTGGGCCATGAGGTTACAGATTGTGTTTGAGTACAATTCTGCTGCTGATGGCCCACAACACCTCATCACAGAATCACAGAATTTTATCGGCCCAGGAGGAGGCCACTCGGCCCATCCTGTCTGTACCGACTCTCCAAATTAGCATTATGACCTAGTGCCATTGCCCTGTCTTTCCCCCATACCCCTGCACATTGTTTCTATTCAAATAATCATCCAACGCCCTCTTGAATGCCGGGATTGAATCTGCCTCCACCACATTTCCAGGCAGTGCATTCCAAACCCGAACCACTTGTGTGAGAAGTTTCTTTCTCACGTCATATTTGCTTCTTTTGCAAATCACTTTAAATCTGTGCCCTCTCGTTCTTGTTCCTTTTATGAGCAGGAACAGCTTCTCCCTATCTATTCTGTCCAGCCCCCTCATGAGTTTAAACATCTCTATTAAATCTCCTCTCAGCGCCTTCTCTCCAAGGAGAACAGCCCCAACCTCTCCAATCTATCTTCATAGCTGAAGTTTCTCATTCCTGGAACCATTCTTGTAAACCTCTTCTGCACTCTGTCCAATGTGTTCACATCCTTCCTATAATGTAGCGCCCAGAACTGTATACAATATTCCAGCATAGGTCTAACTAGGGTCTTATATAAATTCAGCATAACCTCCCTGCTCTTGTACTCTATGCCCCTATTAATAAAGCCCAGGATACTATATGCTTTATTAACTGCTCTCTCCACCTGTCCTGCCACCTTCAATGATCTATGTACATATACACCCAGGTATTTCTGCTCCTGCACCCACTTCAAAATCTCACCCCTTATTTTATACTGTGTGTCCATGTTCTTCCTACCAAAATGCATCACTGCACACTTCTCCACATTGAACTTCATCTGCTCCATATCTGCCCACTCCACCAACTTGTCTATGTCCTTTTGAAGTTCCACACTATCCTCCTCACAGTTTACAACACTCTCAAGCTTTGTATCATCTGCAAACGTTGAAATTGTCCCCTGCACACCAAGATCTAGATCATTTATATATATCAGGAAAAGCAAGGGTCCCAGTATCGACCCCTGGGGAACTGCACGACAAACCTTCCTCCAGCCTGAAAAATACCCATTGACCATTACTCTCTGCTTCCTATTTTTCAGATAATTTTGTATCCATGTTGCTCCTGTTCCTTTTATTCCATGAGCAATAACTTTTCTCTCAAGTCTGTTGTGTGGCTCTGTATCAAATGCCTTTTCAAAGTGCTTGTACACCATCTCAACAGCATTACCCTTATCAACCCTCTCTGTTACCTCTTCAAAAAACTCCAGCAAGTTAATTAAACATGATTTCCCCTTAATGGGGGAGGTGGTGGCGTGGTGGTATTGTCACTGACTAGTATTCCAGAGACCTGAGGTAATGTTCTGGGAGTTCAAATCCCACCATGGCAGATGATTAAATTCAAATTCATTAAAAATCTGGAATTAAAAGTCTGAGGGATTGTTGTAAAAACCCATCTGGTTCCCGTTAGGGAAGGAAATCTGCCATCCTTACATGGTCTGGCCTACATGGCTCCAGACCCACAGCAATTTTGCTGAACAAGGGTAATTAAGGATGGGCAATAAATGCTGGCCTAGTCAGTGGTGCCCACATCCCATGAGTGAATTAAGAAAAAAATCCATGCTGGCTGTTCCTTAACAACCCATATTTTTCCATGTGACTACTAATTCGATCCCAAATAATTGTTTCTAGAATCTTGCCCATGACTGGTCTGTAATTGCTGGGCTTATCCTTACAACCTTTTTGAACAAGGGCTTCTCTCCCCAGTCCTCTGGCACCTCTCCTGAGTCTAGGGAAGGCTGAAAGATCATGGCCAGTGCCCCTGCAATTTCCATTCTCACTTCCTTCAGCATCCTTGGATACATCTCATCCGGTCCCGGTGCCTTATCAACTTTCAATACCGACAGTCTATTCAACACTTCCTCCTTATCAATTTTGAACACTTCTAGTGACAGAGTTTCCTAGTCACCATGGCCTGGGTAGCATCTACCTCCTTGGTAAAGACAGATGCAAAGTTTTCGTTTAATACCTCAATCTTGGGCCCTTTCTCCATGTGTAAATTCCATTTTAGGTCCCTAATCGGCCCTACTCCTCCTTTTACCACCCTTTTGCTATTTATATGCCTATAGAAGACTTTGGGATTATGTTGGCTGCCAGTCTTTTCTCATAACCCCTCTTTGTTTCTCCAATTTGCTTTTTCACCTCCCCTCTGAACTTTCTGTATTCCTCTTGGTTCTCAATTGTATTTTCTACCTGACACCTGTCATAAGCACACTTTTTCTTCTTTATCTGAATTCCTATCTCCTTTTTCATTCAGGGAGCTCTGGATTTGTTTCCCTTTCGATGGAATATATCTTGACTGTGCCCAAACCAATTCTTTTTTGAAGGTAACTCATTGTTCAGCTATAGTTTTTCTCGCCAATCTTTCATCCCAGTCTCTCTGGTCCAGCTCCGCTCTGCCCCATTGAAGTTGGCTCTCGTCCAGTTAATTATTCTTACTCTGGATTGCCTATTGTCCTTTTCTACCATCATCCTAAAACATACAATACAATGATCACTGTCTCCTCAATGTTACCCCACTGACACTTGATCTATTTGGCCCACCTCATTTCCAAGAACCAGGTCCAACAGTGCATCTTTTCTTGTTGGATTGGACACATACTGCTGTAGAAAATTCTCCTGAACACAATCCAGGAACTTTTGCCCCTCTCCGTCCTTTATACCACCACTGTCCCACTCTACATTCGGGTAATTAAAGTCCCCCATTACAACTACTCGATACGGGAGGATTTTCCGGTCAGTGAGCTAAATGAGCTGCCCATCCAACCTTAAGGTTGGCGGGAAGGCGAAGAATCCAGGTGGCCTTCGCATTTATCAAAGCCCTCCCTCCTGCACCATCTTTCCAGCCATATGGTTACCCAGTTTTGAGTTGCTAGATCTGTTTGAAATCTATCCCATTTAGCATGGCGGTAGTGCCACACAACACGATGGAGGGTATCCTCAGTGTGAAGGCGGGACTTCGTCTCCACAATGACTGCGCGGTGGTCACTCCTACTGATATCGTCATGGACAGATGCATATGTGGCAGGCAGGTTGGTGAGGATGAGGTCAAGCATGTTTTTCCCTCTTGTTGGTTCCCTCACTGCCTGCCGCAGACCCAGTCTAGCAGCTATGTCATTCAGGACTCGGCCAGCTTGGTCAGTAGTGATGCTACCAAGCCACTCTCGGCGATGGACATTGAAATCCCCCACCCAGGGTATGCAAAATTTCTAATAGACAGTGAATTGTTAGCTGAGTAAATGAAACTGTTGCCAATGGGATTCAGTGAGTTGCTCTTTCAGAAAGGTAGCACAGGCGTGATGGGGCAAATGGCTTTCTCTCGTGCTGTAATCATCCTATGACTTTACGATTCTACGTGCAGGATTTTGAGGTTGTCGGGTGGGCGGGCCTGGGAATGGCTGAGAAACAGCCTGCAGCCCACAATCGGCCCTCGACCACGATTTCATGCTGGCCAATTAAAGCCTACCCAGCATGAGACGTGGCTCCGCACTGGTTGGGAAGGGTCGAGCAGGCGGGGGCCTGATGGCCTCTGGGTGCGATGGCAACCCGGCGGCCCAGGCAGCCCCAGAAAGGCAGCCACGGAAGGGAGTCTCCTCTGCACTCCCAAAGTTATGGAGTTGAGTGCGGCTGCATACGGAAGGCAGGAGAGCAGGTTGGGTGGACACTCGCCTCCCCGCTTTTCCGAGTGCCTTGCCATCCTTCTGGAGGAGGAGGCTGACAAGAGGGACACCATTGTCCCCAGAGATGGGAGAAGGAGACCACCGCACTTCACCAAGAGGGCATGGGAGGAGGTGGCAGTGCTGGTGAGCAGCCATAATGTGGTGCAGCGCACATGAGTGCAGTGCCGGAAGCACTTCAATGACCTGCTGCGCTCAGGAAGGGTGAGTTTCGTGTTGGCTTGGGTCAGTATGCAGAAGTGTTAAGTTGTGGCCCTCCCCCCCGTAGGGGTGCTAGAGTCTGAGCGCCAACTGTCAATGACATGAGAGCTGGCCAAGAGGGTGAGCCCTGGCTGCTTGGACTGAGTGCCTTGTGGTTCGAGGGCCACAAATCAGATTTGCCCTGCCAGGTGTTCCTCAGCTGGGGTTGGCCAGGCTGCAATGGTGCTGCAGGTAGAGAATGGACTAATAATGCTCCTCTGTCCTTTCAGCAGAAGACAGCCATAACCAGGCAGAGAGGGCATGTACAGGTGGAGGGCAGCTCAACCTCCTGCTGCTCAGCAGGTTCAAGTAAGACACCCTGGAGCTCGGATTGCTCCCCGTGCAACCAGGCATGGAGAGGCTGGGGTGTCAGACGAAGGTAAGAGTGCAGCGCACAGAGGTGAGAGTTTCGGATTGTGCAACCATTCTAGTGCAGTCTCTTCATTGATGGGTGCCTCGAACCAGGAGTCCCCATTGATCATTGGAAGACGAGAGCACCATGATGCAGATCTCCACTGTCTCACCAGGGTGCCTGGCATGCACAGTGACAGTGTGTTGACTTTAACTAATGACATATCATTCTTCTCCCTTTTAAGTTCACCAGTAGGAGTTCGCTCTGCAGACCCCGAAGGGCCACCCCTGATGCCAGAGGACCACCGAGCGTCTGTTGCACCTGCATCATACCCACTCTCTGAATCAGGCACCAGCGCAGATACCAGCACCTCGGTGGGCATTAGATCTTTGGCTAGTATCTCGTGCATGTTGGTGAGGGCACTTCACACTCGCTTGAGATGCAGGCAGAGGCAGAGAGTGCCCGGGCGCCGGCAGTCGGAGACCTGCTGGGGACCAGGAACATGCTCAGCTGAAGGCTGGTGTTGACCCTCTGGAGTTTTATATTAGGCGGCAGATGTTGGATGTCCAGCGGGTTGTGTGAGAGGATCTGGCGGAGATCCATGAGGGTATGCATGCTATAGTCTCTGTTTTGGAGGAGTCCATGCAGAGCATGAGCACTGTGTTGACCCTCATTGCTGAGCGCACTGCTTCCTCCATGGAACAGAATCAGAGGTTCCTGGGTTTGCGCTTGGACCTGCAAGCCCTCACACGGGCAATGACCTCAGGTGGTCAGTGCTACTATGGGATATGGATGAGGCACCCAGTATCCCAGCTAGGTGCCTGTCCATCAATGGCGAGCAGGGAGGTACAGTGCGACCTCACGTTGGCTCACAAGCTGCTTGTCATCTCTATGGGCTCCTCTCAGGGTGCTCTGGATGATGGTAGCAACTCCTCCGCCCCTCTGCCAGTGACTGTGGCATCCGATGAGGCTGCGGTGGCTGGGGAGATGCCAGGTATGGCACTGGCTGTTTCCTCCCAGACGGGGCCAGCACAGGCTCCACGGGCCAGAGGACGCTCGCCAAGGTCATCGAGGCCAACAGGACAGCAGTCAGCAGCTGTCTCCAATGCCGGTGTCAGTGGGGGGGAGGGGGGATGGGGTGGGTGTGGTGGGGGGGGTGCGCACAAGGACGTGGCATTTGCAAACTTAAGTTAAAGGCATCATGAGCACAAAAGGGACTGTTCACAGGCGATTTTTATGTTCATTTATATTTACTTTATCTGTACTGGTCTGAGAATGAAGACCAGAAAAGTTTATTTAACTAGTTTGGAATTGTCAAAATGAGGTAAATTTTGTTTTTGTCATCATGGCCTTAGAATGCTTCACCTTTTTGCTTTATTGGTGCAAGTTATGCCAGTATGTAATGCTGGACATAAGTGGCTCTGAACTTTATTGCACAGGCATTGAGTGTTCTTTGTGTTTAGATGAAAGTGTCATTTCTGACATCCGGTTTTGAAGGCTGCAGTCCTGGCTTGAGGCTGAAGCTGATCTTTGGCAGCCTAGCTGAAGGAGCGTTGGATCAAGGTGCCCCTGGTGTCCCTGCCTCCCTGGAGGTTACCGAGCCCTGGCTCCATGTCCTCAGCGTTCCCCTCAGCGTGCTCCTCTTCCGGCTCACTACTCTGACTCTGTGGCCTGTGCAGCTGCGTCAAGATCCTCTTCCTCCAGTGGGTCCCCCTTTGCCAGTTCCAGATTATGGAGACCGCAGCATGAAACTATCAGTGGCAGCTGCTCTGGGGGGTACTTTAGTGCTCCCCCTGAATGGTCCAGGCATCAGAAGCGCATCTTGAGAAGACCTATGATCCTCTCTATCACTGCCCTTGTGGACGCTCCTATTGCAAGACTGCTCTGCCTCTGTTTTTGGATGGCAGAGAGGTGTCATGAGCCACCTCTTCAACGGATAGCCGTTGTCACCCAGCAGCCATCCATCCAGTCAGGCTGGAGCACTGAAGAGCCCCGGCACCTGGGAGTGTCTCAGGATGTAAGTGTCATGGGAGCTGCCTGGGTACCTTGCACAGACTTGCAGAATCTGCATCCTGTGATCACACACTATCTGCACGTTCATGGAGTGGAGTCCCGTCCTGTTGACGAAGGCACCCAGCTCACCCGCTGGCACCTTGATGGCCACATGTGTGCAGTCGATTACACCCTGGACGCGGGGGAAGCCAGCAATCGCTGCAAAGCCTCTGGCTCACTCAGCCTGGCTGGCCTCGCCCTTACGGAAATGAAGGAAAGTTAATACCCGCCTGAACAGAGCGTCTGTCACCAGCTCGATGCAACTGTGGACAGCTGATTGGAAGACTCCACACAGATTCTCCCACTGAGCCCTGGAAAGAGCCAGAGACATAGAATTCGAGAGCTGCTGTGACCTTCAGAGCCATTGGCATAGGGTATCCACCCATACAGTTGGCGGTGATCTCAGGCTCAATCATCTGGCAACTGGAGGTCACTGTCTCCCTGGAGAGGCAGAGCCTCCTTCAGCATTGCACCTCGGACATATTGAGGTAGCTGCATTGCCGCCTGTAAATCCTGGCAGCAGGATAGTGGCGTCCTCTGTGACCCCTTCTGCCTTGGACTTCCTGCTGGCCCTGTGCCTCTTGTGCCTGCGCCTCTCCTCCCACAGATCTCTCCTGTGGAGGCTGCATTGGGACACCTGGCCTCCTCCCCCTTCTGCCCCTCACTTCCTCCTCAGCAGAGGTGCCACCAGTGGAGACAACAATCCCCATTACCAGGGTCACAGAAGGCTGTCTGATATCTGGAAGGGTCCCCATGATCTAAATCCTCCAGGGGCCTTGGAGACACCAAGGAGTCCTGAAATAAAGCCTGGAAATGCTAACAATGAAGTCCTGAACAGAGATGAAGCTGCCAATTGGACTGTTAATGGTCTTAAATGGCCTGTTCATTAATGGCGGGCGCGGCTCTGGCACCCACGCACGCCCACTGAGTGAAATATCGTGCAAGTGCACAATGACATTGGGATGCTTGCCTGATGTCATTGCACGCTATTTTACACCCAATCGGGTCGGGCACGTGCTAGCCCACAGGGTGTAAAATCCTGCCCTACGTTTCAGTGCAGATAGGCTGATGTAATTCATTTTGGAGCAGGAAGGAAGAGAGCCGTGTAATGTTTAACTGGTGAAAAGCTAGGAACAGTGGTGGTCCAAAGAGATTTATGTTTCCATTTGTGCACAGATCACTAAAATGTAATGGTTGAGTACAAAGAATAATGGAAAAGCCTAGTGGAATGTTAACCTTGAGGTTTAGATTATGAAGGAGAGGAAGTATAGTGACAGCTGTACAAACCCCTGATGGGGACACATCCAGAGTAATGTGTACAGTTCTGGGCACTGCACCTTAGAAAGGATATTCAATCTGAATGGAGTGGAACACAGATTCACCAGAATGTTACCATTTTTAGCTCGGCAGGTGGGCATGCACCTGACCCACTCGAGTGTGAAATGACGGGCATTGACGTCGGCCGAGCATCCTGACATCAACGTGCAGTCACGCAATAGTTCGGCTGGGGGGGTGCTCGCTGGAGTCGCCCACCGACAACTAAAAGGCCTGTTAAGGCCATTAAAGAATCAATTAAGTTACATTTATCGCCGCCTGTCCAACCTTATGGTTGACGGGCAGGCAAAAGGCCAAGCGGCTGTTGCATATTTTTGGAAACCTCATCCACGGGCGGCTGAGGTTTCCAAAAGCAAATAATAATATAAGTTTTAAAATGTAATTACTAACATGTCCCTGCTCATGTGGCAGAGTCACATGAGGGAATATGTTTCGTTACATTTTTCAATTCTTAATTAAAAAAAAATCTCTTCCTCTCCCTAAGGCAGCTGTGTGCCTCGGGGAGACTCTGAAGTACGAACTCGCGTGCGTGAGCGAAGGTCGCACTCACCCCACTCACACCTCGCCGCTCGCATGGGGCAGTGCTGAGCACTGCCACTCGCATTTCATGCTGGGCAGGCCTTAATTGACCCTCCAGTGTGAAACCACTGAACCACTGCACAGCCTCGATTGCGGGTGGCAGTCAGCTGCCCGATCGAGCCCACCCGACATGAGCTAAATTCTGATCCGAGGACAAATTACATACACTAGGCTTGTATTTCTTGTAATTTGATAGGTTAAAGGGTGAGCTCATTAAGGTTTTTTAAGGATTTTAACAGGAATTGATTGGATAGGTAGAGAAAACCTATTTCCACTTGTCTAGACCAAGGGAACATAACCTTCAAAATAGAGGCAGATCATGCAGCAGAGAAACTGAGAAACTTTCTTCAGTCAAAGGCTGGTAAGAGGTTGTCGCTCTCTCTCAAAAAGCAGTAGAGGTTAGTGGAATAAATAATTTTAAATCTGAGATTAATATAATTCTGCTGGGCAAGGGTATAAAATGATATGGAGCCTAGACGAGTAGACAGAGTTAAGATATAAATCAGCAGTGATCTCACTGCACAGCAGAAAATGCTTGGGGGCTGAACTACCTGCTCCTGTTCCTGTTGTTTCTCTGTTCCTATAATTATTAATATGTGATCCATAGCTGCAGCTCAGGCCTGCCTCGAGCCCCAAGAAATGGAAGTTCAGAGTGGCAAACAGTGAATCAGCTGGGCAGCCAACAGCAACACTCGGGAGATCAACAGCCCATTGCTGCAAAAAGCTGGAGGGTTAGACACTCCAATATCCCCTCTCGAAACTTCAAATGATTCATAGGGAGTCTGTTGATTGCAGAATATGGCCTTGCATATTTCAGCTCCTTTGGGATTGGAGAGAGCAAAACAGTTCAAAAAGCACAATAGTGAAAATCTGGATCTCTCACCCTCAGAAAGCTGTGGATCCAGGCAGCTGATTGATACTTTCAATACTGAGATGGCTATGGGTATCTTATGGAGTTCAGGTATAGAGCAACCATGCTATAAAGTATATGCAAACAGACTCAAGAGGCTGAATGTTCATGTCCTGTATGGCAGACTCAGGGCTGAATAACCTAGTATTTCTACGTAATAGGCTCAAGGGCTGAATGTCCTCTTTCTGTTCCTATTTGATGAGCTCAAGGGGCTGAATGCCCTCCGTCTGTTCCTGTGCAACAGACTTGAGGGGCTGAATGGCCTCCTCCTGTTACTATGAATATGCAGTGTAGATGAAACATAAATGCAGGAAGTGGATTTAGATTGTCCAACCTATTTTGCAGGGGCAAACGTGACTCAGTGAGGAACACTCTTGACTTCAAGGTATAACTGATTTGGGTGGAGTATGTTGTCTCTGAGGACTTTCATAAGCATTGTTGGCACACTGTGTATATTATCGATATTACTGTGTATATTATCGACATTACTGCGTATATTATTGACATTACTGCATATATTATCGACATTACAGCGTATATTACTGACATTACGGCATATATTATCGAAATTACTGCGTATATTATCGACATTACTGGGTATGTTATCAACATTACTGCATATATTATCAAAATTACTGCATATATTATTGACATTACTGCATATATTATTCACATTACTGTGTATATTATCGACATTACAGCATATATTATCGACATTACAGTGTATATTATCGATATTACTGCATAAATTATCGACATTACAGCGTATATTATTGACATTACTGTGTATATTATCGACATTACAGCGTATTTTATCAACATTACTGCATATATTATCGACATTACAGCGTATATTATTGACATTACGGCATATATTATCGACATTACTGTGTATATTATCGACATTACAGCATATATTATCGACATTACTGTGTATATTATTGACATTACTGTGTATATTATCGACATTACTGCATATATTATCGACACTACTATATTATCGACATTACAGCGTATATTATCAACATTACAGCATATATTATCAACATTACAGCGTATATTATTGACATTATGGCATATATTATCGATATTACAGTGTATATTATCGACATTACTGCATATATTATCGACGTTACTGTGTATATTATCGACATTACAGCGTATTTTATCAACATTATTGCATATATTATTGACATTACAGCGTATATTATTAACATTACGGCATATATTATCGACATTACAGTGTATATTATCGATATTACTGTGTATATTATCGACATCACAGCGTAAATTATTGACATTACTGCGTATATTATTGACATTACAGTGTATGTTATTGACATTACAGTGTATATTATCGACATTACTGCATATACTATTGACATTACTGTATATATTAGCGACATTAATGTGTATATTATTGACATTACTGAATATATTAGCGACATTAATGTGTATATTATCGACATTACAGTGTGTATTATTGACATTACTGTGTAAATTATCGACATTACTGCATATATTATCGACATTACAGCATATATTAGCGACACTACAGCATATATTATCGACATTTCTCTGTATATTAGTGACATTACAGTGTATATTATTGACATTACTGCGTAAATTATCGACATTACTGTGTATATTAGCAACATTAATGTGTATGTTATTGACATTACTGCATATATTATTGACATTACAGCATATATTATCGACGTTACTGTGTATATTATCGACCTTACTGCGTATATTATTGACATTACTGTGTATATTATTGACATTATCGTGTATATTATCAGCATTACGGTGTATACTATCGCCATTACGGTGTATACTATTGACATTACGGTGTATATTATCGACATTACTGTGTATATTATCAGCATTACAGTGTATACTATCGACATTACTGTGTATATTATCAGCATTACAGTGTATACTATCGACATTATGGTGTATATTATCAGCATTACAGTGTATACTATCGACATTATGGTGTATATTATTGACATTACTGTGTGTCTAATTGACATTACAGCATGTATTATTGACATTACTGCGTATATTATCGACATTAGAGTGTATATTATCGACATTACCGTGTATATTATCGACATTATCGTGTATATTATCAGCATTACGGTGTATACTATCGCCATTACGGTGTATACTATTGACATTACATTGTATATTATCAACATTACAGCGTATATTATTGACATTTCGGTGTATATAATCGACATTACTGCGTATATTATTGACATTACTGCGTATATTATCGACATTACAGCGTATATTACTGACATTACGGCATATATTATCGAAATTACTGCGTATATTATCAACATTACAGTGTATATTATCGACATTACTGCATAAATTATCGACATTACAGCGTATATTGTTGACATTACTGTGTATATTATCGACATTACAGCTTATTTTATCAACATTACTGCATATATTATCGACATTACAGCGTATATTATTGACATTACGGCATATATTATCGACATTACAGTGTATACTATCGACATTACTGTTTATATTATCGACATTACAGCATATATTATTGACATTACAGTGTATATTATCGACATTACTGTGTATTTTATTGACATTACTGCGTATTTTATCGACATTACTGCGTATATTATCAACATTACTGCATATATTATCAACATTACTATATTATCGACATTACAGCATATATTATCAACATTACAGCATATATTATTGACATTACTGTGTATATTATCGACATTACTGCATATGTTATTGACATTACTGTGTATATTACTGACATTATGGCATATGTTATCGAAAGTACTGCATATATTATCGACATTACTGTGTATATTATCGAAATTACTGCGTATATTATCGACATTACAGCGTATATTATTGACATTACTGCTTATATTGTCGACATTATTGTGTATATTATTGACATTATGGCATATATTATCGAAATTACTGCGTATATTATCGACATTACTGCATATATTACTGACATTACTGCGTATATTATTGACATTACTGTGTATGTTATCACATTACGGCATATATTATCAACATTACAGTGTATATTATCAGCATTACTGCATAAATTATCGACGTTACAGTGTATAATTTTGACATTACTGTGTATATTATCGATATTACAGCGTATTTTATCAACATTACTGCACATAATATCGACATTACAGCGTATATTATTGACATTACGGCATATATTATCGACATTACAGTGTATATTATCAACATTACTGTGTATATTATCGACATTACAGCGTATATTATCGACATTACTGTGTATATTACTGACATTACTGTGTATATTATCGACATTACTGCATATATTATCAACATTACTATATTATCGACATTACAGCGTATATTATCAACATTATAGCATATATTATTGACACTACTGCGTATATTATTGACATTACGGCATATATTATCGACATTACAGTGTATATTATTGACATTACAGCGTATTTTATCAACATTACTGCATATATTATTGACATTACAGCGTATATTATCAACATTATAGCATATATTATTGACACTACTGTGTATATTATTGACATTACGGCATATATTATCGACATTACAGTGTATATTATTGACATTACAGCGTATTTTATCAACATTACTGCATATATTATTGACATTACAGCGTATATTATTGACATTACAGCATATATTATCGACATTACAGTGTATATTATTGACATTACGGCATATATTATCGACATTACAGTGTATATTATCGACATTACTGTGTATATTATCGACATTACTATATTATCGACATTACTGTCTATATTATCGACATTACTGTGTATATTATCGACATTACTGTGTATATTATCGACATTACTGCATATATTATCGACATTACTGCGTATTTTATCGACATTACTGCATATATTATCGACATTACAGCGTATATTATTGACATTACGGCATATATTATCGACATTACAGCGTATATTATTGACATTACGGCATATATTATCGACATTACAGTGTATATTATCGACATTACTGTGTATATTATCGACATTACAGCGTATATTATCGACATTACTGTGTATATTATTGACATTACTGTGTATATTATCGACATTACTGCATATATTATCGACATTACTATATTATCGACATTAATGTGTATATTATCGACATTATTGCATATATTATCGACATTACTGTGTATATTATCAACATTACAGCGCATATTATCGACATTACTGCATATATTATTGACATTACTGCGTATATTATCGACATTACTGCATATATTATCGACATTACTGCGCATATTATCGACATTACTGCATATATTATTGACATTACTGTGTATATTATCGACATTACTGTGTATATTATCGACATTGCAGCGTACATTATCGACATTACTGCATATATTATCGAAATTACTGTTTATATTATCGACATTACTGCATATATTATCGAAATTACTGTGTATATTATCGACATTGTGTATATTATCGACATTACTGCATATATTATCGAAATTACTGTGTATATTATCGACATTACAGCGTAAACTATCGACATTACTGCATATATTATCGATATTACAATGTATATTATTGATATTACAGTGTATATTATCGACATTATGGCATATATTACCGACATTACTGTGTATATCAGTGATATTACTGTATTATCAACATTACATTGTATATTATCAATATTACAGTGTCTATTATCGAAATTACGGTGTATATAATCGACATTACTGTGTATATTAGCGACATTATTGTGTATTATCGACATTACAGCATATATTAGTGACATTACAGTGTATATTATCGACATTACTGTGTATATTAGCGACATTACAGTGTATATTATTGACATTACTGTGTATACTATCGACATTATGGCATATATTATCGAATTACTGTGTATATTAGTGACATTACAGTGTATATTATTGACATTACGGTGTATATTATCGACATTATGGCGTATATTATCGACATTACTGTGTATATTAGCGATATTACTGTGTATTATCGACATTACATTGTATATTATCAATCCTACAGCGTATATTATCGACATTACGGTGTATATAATCGACATTACTGTGTATATTAGCGACATTACTGTGTATTATCGACATTACAGCATATGTTAGTGACATTACAGTGTATATTATCGACATTACTGTGTATATTAGCGACATTACTGTGTATATTATTGACATTACTGTGTAAATTATCGACATTACTGTGTATATTAGCAACATTAATGTGTATGTTATTGACATTACTGCATATATTATTGACATTACAGCATATATTATCGATGTTACTGTGTATATTATCGACCTTACTGCATATATTATCGACCTTACTGTGTATATTATCGACATTATTGTGTATACTATTGACATTACGATGTATATTATCGACATTACTGTGTATGTTATCAACAGCACTGCTTATATGATAGGCATTTTTGATATTAGTTTATATTATCAATATTATAGTGTATATTATCGAAATTACAACAGATTTACTTATTTATGATTAAATTGATATCAATCACTATAGCAGGCTGGTCCAACCCGTGACCTGGGAATCCCCTGTATGTGGCCCCTGGAGCAATTGTTGAAAATGCCGGTAAGACAGGCCACTGCTCCTCCAATCACAGCCAGCTTCTCTTCTGTGTTTGCTGCTGATAGGCTCACTATTGAACCTATCAGCAGCAATCATGCTAGAGAAACTGGCTGTGATTAGAGGAGCAGTGAATTTGTGGAGACATAGAGAGACACTGGAGTGAATGAGGCCTCCGCTCACCACGCTTAGCCCTGACTCCTGGTGCTTTCCCCACCTCTTCTGCACTCTGTCATTCTCTGATTCTGTGATTCTGTGTGCGTGAGGACAGGTGAGTGCGTGAGGGGGGTGAGGCAGGTGGTGGGTACTGAGTGCATGAGAGGAGGGTGAGGAGAGTGAGGGGGTGAGTGTGTGAGGGGAGACGAGTGCATGAGGGGGGTTGAGTGCATGAGGGGGGTTGAGTGCATGAGGGGGTTGAGTGCATGAGGGGGGTGAGTGCGTGAGGGGGGAATAAGTGCATATGGGGGTGAGGGGGGCTGAGTGCTTAATGGGGGTGCGGGGGTGAATTCGTGAGGGGGTGAGTGGATGAGGGGGGTGAGTGAGTGAAGGGGGGATGTGCGCTTGAGGCGGGGATGAGTGCATGAGTGAGGTTGAGAGCGGGTGAGTGCATGCGGAGCCTTGGGGGGGTGAGCGCCTGAGGGGGCATGAGGGGGGAGTGAGGGCATGAGGGGGCATGAGGGGGGATGAGTGCGTGTGGAGGGCTGAGTGGAGGTGAGTGCATAGGGGTTGTGGGGGGTGAGGTGGTGAGTGCGTGAGGGAGTGTGAGGGGGTGAGTGCGTGAGGGGATTTGAGGGGGGAGAGTGCATGAGGCGGGGTGACAGGATGAGTTTGTGAAGCTGGGTGAGGGGGTGAGTGTGTGAGGGGGTGACTGTGTGAGGGGGAAAGGGGGCAGAGTACCTAGGGTGGGCTGAGGGGGCTGAGTGCACGAGGTGGGTGAGGGGGGTGAGGGAGGGTGAGTACGTGAGGGGGGTGGTGGAGGGGGGTGGGTGCATATGGGAGGTGAGGGGGTGAGTGTGTGTGTGTGTGTGTGAAGGCGTCAGTGGGGGTGAGTGCGTGAGGTGGGGTTAAGGGGGTGAGTGCGTGAGGCGGGATTGAGGTGGGAGAATGCCTGAGGGGGGGTGGGGGTGTGTGAAGGAGTGAGGGGGTGAGTTCGTGAGGGGGAAAGGGGGGTTGAGTACTTAGAGTGGGGTGAGGGTTGTTTGAGGGCGGGTAAGTGCATGAGGGGAGGTGGGGAGTGAGTGCATAAGGAGGTGTGAGTGGATGAGGGGGGTGAGTGCGTGAGGGTGGGTCAGCAGGTGAGGGGGTTGAGTGCAGTGGGGGGTGAGTGCGTGAGGGGGGTGACAGGGTTCTGAGTGAATGAGGGGGCTGAGTGGGTGTGAGTTCGGGGTGGGTGAGTGCGTGAGGGGAGGTGAGTGCGTGAGGGGAGGTGAGTGCGTGAGGGGAGATGAGTGCGTGAGGGGAGATGAGTGCGTGAGGGGGTTGGAAGGGAAGAATGCATGAGGGGAGGTGAGTGAGTGAGGGGAGGTGAGTGTGCGGGGGGAGGTGAGTGCGGAGGGGAGGTGAGAGAGAGAGTGAGAATGTTCCTAAATGCCAGAGAGAGAGTGGGAGCGGGGCTATAAACCAGAGAGAGAGAGTGAGTGAGAGTGTGGCTAAAAACCAGTGAGAGAGAGTGAGAGTGGGGCTAAAAACCAGAGAGAGAGAGAGTGAGAGTGTTGCTAAATAACAGAGAGAGAGTGGGAGCGGGGTTATAAACCAGAGAGAGAGAGTGGGAGAGTGGGGTTAAAAACCAATGAGAGAGAGTGAGAGTTGGGCTAAAAACCAGAGCGAGAGAGCAGGGCTAAAAACCAGAGAGGGAGAGTGAGAGTGGGGCTAAAAACCAGAAAGAGAGTGATAGTGGGGCTAAAAGCCAATGAGAGAGATTGAGAGTGGGACAAAAAAACCAGTGAGAGAGAGTGAGTGAGAGTGGGCCTAAAAATCAGAGAGAGAGAGAGTGAAAGAGTGGGGCTAAAAAGCAGTGAGAGAGAGTGAGAATGGGTCTAAAAACCAGAGAGAGAGTGATAGTGGGGCTAAAAACCAGAGAGAGAGTGATAGTGGGGCTAAAAGCCAATGAGAGAGATTGAGAGTGGGACAAAACAACCAGTGAGAGAGAGAGGGAGTGGGGCTAAAAACCAGAGAGAGAGAGAGTGAGAGTGGGGCTAAAAACCAGACAGAGAGAGAGAGTGAGAGTGGGGCTAAAATCCAGAGTGAGAGAGGGAGTGAGAGTGGGGCTAAAAACCAGAGAGAGAGTGAGTGAGAGTGGGTCTAAAATCCAGAGTGAGAGAGGGAGTGAGAGTGGGGCTAAAAGCCAATGAGAGAGATTGAGAGTGGGACAAAACAACCAGTGAGAGAGAGAGGGAGTGGGGCTAAAAACCAGAGAGAGAGAGAGTGAGAGTGGGGCTAAAAACCAGAGAGAGAGAGAGAGAGAGTGAGAGTGTGGCTAAAAACCAGAGAGAGAGAGAGTGAGAGTGGGGCTAAAATCCAGAGTGAGAGAGGGAGTGAGAGTGGGGCTAAAAACCAGAGAGAGAGTGAGTGAGAGTGGGTCTAAAATCCAGAGTGAGAGAGGGAGTGAGAGTGGGGCTAAAAGCCAATGAGAGAGATTGAGAGTGGGACAAAACAACCAGTGAGAGAGAGAGGGAGTGGGGCTAAAAACCAGAGAGAGAGAGAGTGAGAGTGGGGCTAAAAACCAGAGAGAGAGAGAGAGAGAGTGAGAGTGTGGCTAAAAACCAGAGAGAGAGAGAGTCAGAGAGTGGGGCTAAAAACCAATGAGAGTGAGTGAGAGTGGGGCTAAAAACCAGAGAGAGGGAGAGAGTGGGGCTAAAAACCAGAGAGAGAGAGTGAGAGTGGGGCTAAAAACCAGAGAGAGAGAGAGAGTGGGGTAAAAACCAAAGAGAGTGAGTGAGAGTGGGGCTAAAAACCGGAGAGAGAGAGTGAGAGTGGGGCTAAAACCCAGAGACAGAGAGAGAGAGAGTGAGAGTGGGGCTAAAAACCAGAGAGAGAGAGAGAGAGAGTGAGAGTGGGGCTAAAATCCAGAGTGAGAGAGGGAGTGAGAGTGGGGCTAAAAACCAGAGAGAGAGAGAGAGTGAGTGAGGGTGGGTCTAAAATCCAGAGTGAGAGAGGGAGTGAGAGTGGGGCTAAAAACCAGAGTGAGAGGGTGAGTGAGAGTGGGGCTAAAAACCAGAGAGAGGGAGAGAGAGTGAGAGTGGGGTTAAAAGCCACGGAGAGTGAGTGAGAGTGAGGCGAAAAACCAGTGAGAGTGAGAGAGAGTGAGAGTGCGGCTAAAAACCAGAGAGAGAGAGAGTGAGAGTGGGGCTAAAAACCAGAGAGAGAGAGGGGGGCTAAAAACCAATGAGAGTGAGTGAGAGTGGGGCTAAAAACCAGAGAGAGGGAGAGAGTGGGGCTAAAAACCAGAGAGTGAGAATGGGGCTACAAACCAATTAGAGAGATTGAGCATGGGGCTAAAAACCAGAGACAGAGAGAGAGTGAGAGTGGGGCTAAAAGCCAAGGAGAGTGAGTTAGTGAGAGTGGGGCTAAAAACCCGAGAGAGAGAGAGAGTGAGATTGGGGCTTAAAACCAGAGATAGATTGAGTGAGAGTGGGGCTAAAAACCAGAGAGAAAGTGAGAGTGAGAGTGGGGCTAAAAACCAGAGAGAAAGAGAGAGAGAGTGAGAGAGGGGCTAAAAACCAATGAGAGTGAGTGAGAGTGGGGCTAAAAACTAGAGAGAGGGAGAGAGTGGGGCTAAAAACCAGAGAGAGAGAGAGAGAGAGTGAGAGTGGGGCTAAAAACCAGAGAGAGAGAGAGAGTGGGGTAAAAACCAAAGAGAGTGAGTGAGAGTGGGGCTAAAAACCAGAGAGAGAGTGAAAGTGGGACTAAAACCCAGAGAGAGAGGGAGAGAGAGTGAGAGTGGGGTTAAAAGCCACGGAGAGTGAGTGAGAGTGAGGCAAAAAACCAGTGAGAGTGAGAGTGCGGCTAAAGACCAGAGAGAGAGAGTGAGAGTGGGGCTAAAAACCAGAGAGAGGGAGAGAGTGGGGCTAAAAACCAGAGAGAGAGAGAGAGAGAGTGAGAGTGGGGCTAAAAACCAGAGAGAGAGAGAGAGTGGGGTAAAAACCAAAGAGAGTGAGTGAGAGTGCGGCTAAAGACCAGAGAGAGAGAGTGAGAGTGGGGCTAAAAACCAGAGAGAGAGAGGGGGGCTAAAAACCAATGAGAGAGAGTGAAATTGGCGCTAAAAACCAATGAGAGTGAGTGAGAGTGAGTCTAAAAACCAGAGAGAGGGAGAGAGTGGGGCTAAAAACCAGAGAGTGAGAGAGAGTGAGAATGGGGCTACAAACCAATTAGAGAGATTGAGCGTGGGGCTAAAAACCAGAGAGAGAGAGTGAGTGAGAGTGGGGCTAAAAACCAGAGTGAGAGAGAGTGAGAATGGGGCTACAAACCAATTAGAGAGATTGAGCGTGGGGCTAAAAACCAGAGAGAGAGATTGAGAGAGTGGGGCTAAATACCAGAGAGAGCGAGTGAGTGAGAGTGGGGCTAAATACCAGAGTGAGAGTGTGTGAGAGTGGGGCTAAATACCAGAGAGAGCGAGTGAGTGAGAGTGGGGCTAAATACCAGAGTGAGAGAGTGTGAGAGTGGGGCTAAATACCAGAGTGAGAGAGTGTGAGAGTGGGGCTAAATACCAGAGAGAGAGAGAGAGGGAGAGTGGTGTTAAAACCAGAGAGAGAGTGAGAATGGGGCTACAAACCAATTAGAGAGATTGAGCGTGGGGCTAAAAACCAGAGACAGAGAGAGAGTGAGAGTGGGGCTAAAAGCCAAGGAGAGTGAGTTAGTGAGAGTGGGGCTAAAAACCCGAGAGAGAGAGAGAGAGAGTGATAGTGGGGCTAAAAACCAGAGAGAGTGAGAGTGGGGCTAAAAACCAGAGAGAGAGAGTGAGAGTAGGGCTAAAAACCAGAGAGAGAGAGAGAGTGAGAGTGGGGCTTAAAACCAGAGATAGATTGAGTGAGAGTGGGGCTAAAAACCAGAGAGAGTGTGTGAGAGTGGGTCTAAAAACCAGAGAGAGAGAGAGAGTGGGTCTAAAAACCAGAGAGAGAGAGAGAGTGAGAGTGGGGCTAAAAACCAGAGAGAGTGAGAGTGGTGCTAAAAACCAGAGAGAGAGTGAGAATGGGGCTACAAACCAATTAGAGAGATTGAGCATGGGGCTAAAAACCAGAGACAGAAAGAGAGTGAGAGTGGGGCTAAAAGCCAAGGAGAGTGAGTTAGTGAGAGTGGGGCTAAAAACCCGAGAGAGAGAGAGAGTGATAGTGGGGCTAAAAACCAGAGAGAGTGAGTGAGAGTGGGGCTAAAAACCAGAGAGAGAGTGTGAGAATGGGGCTAAAAACCAGAGAGAAAGTGAGAGTGAGAGTGGGGCTAAAAACCAGAGAGAGAGAGAGAGAGAGTGAGAGTGGGGCTAAAAACCAGAGAGAGAGAATGAGAGAGAGTGAGAGAGGGGCTAAAAACCAATGAGAGTGAGTGAGAGTGGGGCTAAAAACCAGAGAGAGAGTGATAGTGGGGCTAAAAGCCAATGAGAGAGATTGAGAGTGGGACAAAACAACCAGTGAGAGAGAGAGGGAGTGGGGCTAAAAAACAGAGAGAGAGAGAGTGTGAGTGGGGCTAAAAACCAGACAGAGAGAGAGAGAGTGAGAGTGGGGCTAAAATCCAGAGTGAGAGAGGGAGTGAGAGTGGGGCTAAAAACCAGAGAGAGAGTGAGTGAGAGTGGGTCTAAAATCCAGAGTGAGAGAGGGAGTGAGAGTGGGGCTAAAAGCCAATGAGAGAGATTGAGAGTGGGACAAAACAACCAGTGAGAGAGAGAGGGAGTGGGGCTAAAAACCAGAGAGAGAGAGAGTGAGAGTGGGGCTAAAAACCAGAGAGAGAGTGAGAGTGTGGCTAAAAACCAGAGAGAGAGAGAGTCAGAGAGTGGGGCTAAAAACCAATGAGAGTGAGAGAGTGAGAGTGGGGCTAAAAACCAGAGAGAGAGAGAGAGTGGGGTAAAAACCAAAGAGAGTGAGTGAGAGTGGGGCTAAAAACAGGAGAGAGAGAGTGAGAGTGGGGCTAAAACCCAGAGAGAGAGGGAGAGAGAGTGAGAGTGGGGTTAAAAGCCACGGAGAGTGAGTGAGAGTGAGGCGAAAAACCAGTGAGAGTGAGAGAGAGTGAGAGTGCGGCTAAAAACCAGAGAGAGTGAGAATGGGGCTAAAAACCAGAGAGAGAGAGGGGGGCTAAAAACCAATGAGAGTGAGTGAGAGTGGGGCTAAAAACCAGAGAGAGGGAGAGAGTGGGGCTAAAAACCAGAGAGTGAGAATGGGGCTACAAACCAATTAGAGAGATTGAGCGTGGGGCTAAAAACCAGAGAGAGAGAGTGAGTGAGAGTGGGGCTAAAAACCAGAGAGAGAGATTGAGAGAGTGGGGCTAAAAACCAGAGTGAGAGAGTGTGAGAGTGGGGCTAAATACCAGAGAGAGCAAATGAGTGAGAGTGGGGCTAAATACCAGAGTGAGAGAGTGTGAGAGTGGGGCTAAATACCAGAGTGAGAGAGTGTGAGAGTGGGGCTAAATACCAGAGAGAGAGAGAGAGTGAGAGTGGTGTTAAAACCAGAGAGAGAGTGAGAATGGGGCTACAAACCAATTAGAGAGATTGAGCGTGGGGCTAAAAACCAGAGACAGAGAGAGAGTGAGAGTGGGGCTAAAAGCCAAGGAGAGTGAGTTAGTGAGAGTGGGGCTAAAAACCCGAGAGAGAGAGAGAGAGAGAGAGTGATAGTGGGGCTAAAAACCAGAGAGAGTGAGAGTGGGGCTAAAAACCAGAGGGAGAGAGTGAGAGTAGGGCTAAAAACCAGAGAGAGAGAGAGAGTGAGAGTGGTGCTTAAAACCAGAGATAGATTGAGTGAGAGTGGGGCTAAAAACCAGAGAGAGAGTGTGAGAGTGGGTCTAAAAACCAGAGAGAGAGAGAGAGTGGGTCTAAAAACCAGAGAGAGAGAGAGAGTTAGAGTGGGGCTAAAAACCAGAGGGAGAGAGAGTGAGAGTGGTGCTAAAAACCAGAGAGAGAGTGAGAATGGGGCTACAAACCAATTAGAGAGATTGAGCATGGGGCTAAAAACCAGAGACAGAAAGAGAGTGAGAGTGGGGCTAAAAGCCAAGGAGAGTGAGTTAGTGAGAGTGGGGCTAAAAACCCGAGAGAGAGAGAGAGTGATAGTGGGGCTAAAAACCAGAGAGAGTGAGTGAGAGTGGGGCTAAAAACCAGAGAGAGAGAGAGAGAGAGTGAGAGTGGGGCTAAAAACCAGAGAGAGAGAGTGAGAGAGTGAGAGTGGGGCTAAAAACCAGAGATATGGAGAGATTGAGAGCTGTGCTAAAAACCAATGAGAGAGAGTCAGAGTGGGGCTAAAAACTAGTGAGAGAGAATGAGTGTGGGGCTAAAAACCAGAGAGAGAGTGAGTGAGAGTGGGGCTAAAAACCAGAGAGAGAGAGTGAGAGTGGGCTAAAAACCAGAGAGAGAGAATGAGAGTGGGGCTAAAAACCCGAGCCAGAGAGTGAGTGAGAGTGGGGCTAAAAACCTGAGAGAGAGAGAGAGATGGTATGGGGCTAAAAACCAGAGAGGGAGAGAGAGTGGGGCTAAAAACCAGTGAGAGAGAGAGAGAGAGTGGGGCTACAAACCAGCAAGAGAGAAAGTGGGCCTAAAAACCAGTAAGAGAGATAGAGTGGGGTTAAAAACAAGGGAGAGTGGGTGATTGTGGCTAAAAATCAGAGAGTGTGAGTGGTACTAAAAACCAGTTTTAGAAAGAGAGAGGGAGGAGCTGAAACCCAGCACGAGAGAGTGGGGCTAAAGACCAGTGAATGAGAGTGACAGTGGTGTAAAAAGTGTCAAGGGAGTGCAAGCAGGGCCTCTGAGAAGCCCACAGTTCACCTCGAGCTCAGGTCTTTCTCTATTACACAGTCTGTGGGTTCTGAGTAACATTCAGAAACAAAAACCCATATGTCACGTCACAGGAAAGTCATAAATTGGTAGGCTGCTGATTATTACTGCTCAATAACTGAGTCTAAACAACTGGCAGATCAAAATGTTAAAAATATTAATAATTAACAAGTGAATAGCTGACGAGTCTTTCTTTTAGTAAGGTGTTTTAAATATTCATAGGTTTTATCAGCATTAGTATGGTTTATTAATAGCAGTAAAGTTTATTAGCAGTAGCAAGGTTAACTAATAAATAGAGGGATGCCAGAGCGACACTGACCTTTGCAGAGCACATCCTATGCAATGTGGGAACTCCAGGATACTTCCGGTGTCCTAGACAACCATTTGAGTGGGAAGTATCGTCAGTTGCAACAGCTGGAGCTCCACGTTTCTGAACTTAAGCGGGGGCTGATGTGACTGCGATGCATCCATGAGACTGAGAGGTATCTGGATAGCTTGTTTATGGATGCGATCACCTCTCAGCTTAAGAATATGTTGGGAGAGATGTGATTGGTGACCACCAGACAGTCAAAAAGAAACAGGCAGGTAGTGCAGGAGTACCCCTAAGTGCATCCCACTCACCAACGTATTCAGTTCTGAATACTGATGAGAGCAAAGGTTCACCTGGGGAGAACAGCCAGAGCCAAGTCCAAGGCACCTCAGGTGGTTTAGCTCTACAGGGGCGTACATGGAAGACTGGAAGAACCATAGTAAGAGGTGATTCGATAGTTAGGGGAATAGATAGGCATACCTGTGACCGCAAATGTGATTCCAGGATGGTATGTTGCCTCCCTGGTCCCAGGGTCAAGGATGTCACTGAGTGGCTGAGGGGGGAGGGTGAACAGCCAGCAGTCATGGTCCACATTGGTACAAGTGACAAGGTAGAAAGAGGGATATGGTCCTCCAGTCACAATTTACAGAGCTAGGTAGGAAATTAGCTAGCAGGACCTCAAAAGTAGTAATCTCTGGATTACTCCCAGCCATGCACTAAGAGGATAAAGCAGATGGATGCATGGCTGGAAAATTGGTGCAGGAGGGAGGGCTTTAAATTCCTGGGACATTGCGGCTAGCTCGGGGAGGTGGGACCGCTATAGGCTGGGTGGGCTGCACCTAAATAGAGCTGAGACTGAGTTCCTTGTGGAGCGATTTGCTGGTGACATTGGGGAGGGTTAAAAGTAACTTGGCAAGAGTGTGGACACCAGGAGATAATATCAGAGAGGAATATCAAGGGGCACAGAATACTGAGAGAGATGGCTTGCACTAGAATAAGGAATACTAATTTAATAGGTGGGTTCAGAGTGAGGGAGAATGTAATAAAATCTAGATACAGCACATGTATGTGAATGCACTGAGTGTGATAAATAAGAGTAGTTTGTTACAGGTGCAGATTGCCATGTGGAAATATAATGTTGTTGCGATGACAGAGGGAAAAAAGGGGAGGGGTAGCAGCATTGATTAAGGAGAACTAGTGTTGCAGCACTGGAGGGAGAGGATTTCCCAGGGAGGTCAAGGACAGAATCTATTTGGCTAGAGCTAAGGAACAAAATGGATGCCATTGAAGGTGGCAGGACAGGTTGAGAGAGTGGTTAATGAAGCATACAGTATCCTCACCTTTATAAACAGAGGCATCGAGTACAAGAGCAAAAAAGTTATGTTGAACTTCTATAAGAAACTAGTTTGGCCTCAACTGGAGTATTGCTCCCAGTTCTGGGCACCACACTTTGTGAAAGATGTGAAGGCGTTGTAGAAAAGATTCACAAGAATGGTTCCATGGATGAGGAACTTCAGCTATGAGGATAGATTGGAGAAGTTGGGACTGTTTTCCTTGGAGAAGAGAAGGTTGAGTGGAGATTTGATGGAGGTGTTCAAAATCATGAGGGGTCTGGCCAGAGTAGATAAGGAGATAAAAACACTAGAGCTGTACCTTGAGTGTCCTGCTATTCATTCTTAATTAGCACATTCTCTTAGATAATATCACCACCTTCAACACCTCTTTGTTCCTTTGTCTGTGACATCTTTTGATCCTATCACTGCTTGCTTGTCCCTACAACCACCCCCCCCAAACTTCTCTCCCCGCCACCCCCCCCCATCTTAAACCAGCTTATATTTCACCCCTCTCCTAATATTACTCAGTTCTGTTGAAGGGTCATGAGGACTCGAAACGTCAACTCTTTTCTTCTCCGCCGATGCTGCCAGACCTGCTGGGTTTTTCCAGGTAATTCTGGTTTTGTTTTAGATGAAGAGAAACTGTTCCCAGTTGTGAAAGGATGGAGAATGAGAAGGCACAGATTTAAAGTATTTGGCTAAAGAAGCAAAAGTGATGTGAGAAAAATTGTTTTCACACAGCAAGTTGTTCAGGTCTGAAATGCACTACCTGAGCCTGTGGTGGAGGCAGGTTCAATTGAAGCATTCAAAAGGGAATTAGACTGTTACCTGAAAAAAAAATGTGCAGCGTTACTGGGAGAAGGGAGGAGAATAGCAACAAATAAATTGGTCATTCAGATAGCCAGTACCGACTTGATGGGCTGAATGGCCTCCTTCTGCACTGTACAATTCTGCATGGGTCAACAATAGTGAGAGAGGGGAAAGGTGATATTTTCCTCTTGCATTTTGTCCTCAAATGGTTTAACAGTATCTCTGGCGCAAGTACATGGCGTAGGGACAAACACAGGGAGAAGTGCTGGGCCAGGGTGATGGGCCAAGGTGATGGGCCAGAGGGCTGAGACAGGGGGGCTGAGACGGTGTGGGTGATACAGTGGGGGGTGAGATGGGGAGGGGCTGAAATGGCTGCGGGGGGGCTGTAATGGGGGGGCTGAGACGGGGGTGGCTGAGATGGTGGGGGGCTGAGACGGGGGGTTGAGACGGGGGTGAGACGGGGGGTTGCTGAGATGGGGATGGGGTGGCTGAGATGGGGGTGGCGCTGAGATGGGGGGGCTGAGACGGCGGGGGGCTAAGACGGGGGGGCTGAGATGGGGGTGAGATGGGGGGGTTGCTGAGATGGGGATTGGGTGGCTGAGGTGGGGGTGGCGCTGAGACGAGGGGGGCGCTGAGACGGGGGCGCTGAGACGGGGGCGCTGAGACGGGGGGGGCGCTGAGACGGGGGGGCGCTGAGACGGGGGGGGGGCGCTGAGACGGGGGGGGGGCACTGAGACGGGGGGGCTGAGACGGGGGTGGGTGTTGAGACGGGGGGTCTGTGACAGGGGGGGTGGTGAGACGGGGGTGGCTGAGACAGGGGGTTGCTGAGACTGGGGGGGGGTGGTGCTGAGCCGGGGGGTTCTGTGACGGGGGGGGTGCTGAGACGGGGGGTGCGCTGAGACGGGAGGGCTGAGACGGGGGTGGGGTGCTGAGATCGGGGGGGGGGTCTGTGACGGGGGGGCGCTGAGATGGGGAGGCTGAGACAGGGGTGGGGTGCTGAGACGGGGCGGGTGTCTGTGACGGGGGGTGCTGAGACGGGGGGGGATCTGTGACAGGGGTTGCTGAGACGGGGGGGCGCTGAGACGGGGGTGGGGGGGGCGCTGAGACGGGGGGCTGAGGTTGGGTCAGTGTAGTGATGTGATATCTCCTGCTCTACTGTTGTGTGATGCGTGTGATGTTTAACGGATATTAAAGTGGAGGAGATAGAAAATGTTGTTTCAATGTGTTTGAATGCCATGGCTCCCTGGTAACAGGATCCGAGTGCCACCTCGGCTATCAGGATGAACTTGTATTTTTAGATATGTTTTGCTCATTGATAAGGCCTCAGGCCTCCCTCCCTCCCCCACTCGCCTTGTAATCACTGCTTTGCTGTCATGACAACACTGCACATCATTTCTCAATTCTCGCATAGGGTCTCACAAAGTTTCCATGGTAACTTCCTCAGAAAATCACCTCTGTAAAGATAACTATAGCCTCGTACAGCATGCGATTAGAACACTCCCATTAAGACACAGCGAGATAACGGTACTAGCTGCTTCAGTTTGACTAAGCAGTGTTGATGGGGAAGAGGACAGCAGCTATCGAAAAATCCTGCTTAAAGACACATTCTGTACCACATCACAGCAGCTTCATGTTTTATTGATAAATTTTTTTCAATAAAATATTTCAACCCATAGAGGTTTACAGCAGAGAAGGATCCAGCTCTTTGTGAGTCTGCTGCATCTTTGGTAACTCTATCAAAACGTTTGCTAACGCCTCACATGCTCCCCATCCTGTATCAATCCTAATTTAATCCCACTGCCCCACTTTCCCCATAGCCCTGTATCAATCCCAATGTAATCCCATTGCCCCGCTCTCTCCCTGTATCCTTGTATCAATCCCAATTTAATATTACTTTCCGATACCCCGTACCCCGGATCAATCTGAAACAAACCACACTGTCCATCTTTCTCCCCATATCTCTGTATCAATCTCAAACTAGTCTCACTGTCCCTGTCTCGCCCCATAGACTTGTATCAATTCCAAACTAATCCCACTGCCCCACTTTCCCCATAGCCCTGTTTCACTCCCAAACTAATCCCGCTGCCCCACGTTCCCCATAGCCCTGTACCAATCCCAATTTAATCCCACTGCCTTGCTCTCTCCTAAAGCCCCATATAAATCCCAAACAAATCCCCCTGTCCTGCTCTCGCAAAGAGACCCATATCAAACCCCAAACTCATCCCACTGCCCCGGTCTCTCTCATATCCCTGTAACAATTCCAATCTAACCCCACTCTCCCACTCTCTCCCCATAGCCCTGTATCAATCCCAAACTCATCCCACTGCCCATTCCTCCCCACAGCCCTGTATCAATCCCAAACTAATCACGCTGCCCTCCCGCATAGCCCTGTATCAATCCCAAATAAATCCCACTGCCCTTCTCTCCCCATATTCCTGCATCAATCTAAAACTAATCCCACTGCCCGCTCTCTCCCCACAGCCCTGTATCAATCCCAAACTAATCTCACCACCCCGTTCCCTTCCAATAGCCCTCTATCAATTCTAAACTAATTCCACTGCCCCGCTCTCTCCCCATAGTCCTGTATAAATCCCAAACTAATCCCACTGCCCCTCTCTTTCCCCATTACCCTGCATCAATCCCAATTTAATCCCACTGTCCCACTCACTTCCCAGGACTCAGTATCAAACCAATTCTAATCCCACTGTCCAGTTCTCACTATAGCCCAGTAACAATCCCAATCTAATCCCACTATCACACTCTCTCCCCTTAGCCCTGTATTAATCCCAAACTCATCCCACTGCCCCAGTCTCTCTCATATCCCTGTATCAACCCCAATCTAACCCCAATTTCCCACTCTGTCTCCGTAGCCCTGTATCAATCCCAACCTAACCCCGCTGCCCCACCTTTCCCCCAGCTCGGTATCAATCCCAAACTAATAGCAATGCTCTGATCTCTCCCCGTACCTGTGTATCAATCCCAATCTCATCCCACTGCGTCACAGTTGCCCTAATATCCTGAACTGAACCCAATGCAGGATTGTGGGGTGACAGTGGGGCTGTGAGATTAGGTTGCAATTGTCAGAATTTTTGGCAGCACCTTCTCAACCCGCAACTACTACCATATAGAAGGACAAGGGCAGCAGATAGATGGGAGCACCACCACCTGGAAGTTCCCCTCCAAGCCACTCACCATCCTGACTTGGAAATATATCGCCGTTCCTTCACTGTCGCTGGGTCAAAATCCTGGTACTCCCTTCCTAACAGCTCTGTGTACCAATGGCACATGACAGTGGTTCAAGAAGGCAGCTCACCACCACCTTCTCAAAGGCATTTAGGGATGGGCAATAAATGCTGGCCCAGACAGTGACGCCCACATCCCACAAATGAATTAAAAAAAAACTAATTTCACTGACCCACTGTCCCATAGCCCTGTATGCATTCCAAACTTATAACATTGACACCCTATCTCCCCGTAGCTCTGTATCAACCTCAAACTAATCCTAATGCTGCACCCTCTCCCAGTAGCCCTTTATCGATCCCAATCTAATCCCACTGTCCCACTCTCCCCATAGACCTGTATCAATCCCAATCTAATCGCACTGTCCCGCACTCTCCACATTTCCCTGTATCAATCCCAAATTACTCTCTCTGCCCCACTCTCTATCCATATCCCTGTATCAATCCCAAACTACTCTCTCTACCCCACTCTCTCTCCATAGGGCTGTATCAATCCCAAACTACTCTCACTGCCCCACTCTCTCTCCACAGAGCTGTATCAATCTCAAACTACTCTCACTGCCCCACTCTCTCTCCACAGAGCTGTATCAATCTCAAACTACTCTCACTGCCCCACTCTCTCTCCACAGAGCTGTATCAATCTCAAACTACTCTCACTGCCCCACTCTCTCTCCACAGAGCTGTATCAATCCCAAACTACTCTCACTGCCCCACTCTCACTCCACAGAGCTGTATCAATCTCAAACTACTCTCACTGCCCCACTCTCACTCCACAGAGCTGTATCAATCTCAAACTACTCTCACTGCCCCACTCTCTCTCCATAGGGCTGTATCAATCTCAAACTACTCTCACTGCCCCACTCTCACTCCACAGAGCTGTATCAATCTCAAACTACTCTCACTGCCCCACTCTCACTCCATAGTGCTGTATCAATCTCAAACTACTCTCACTGCCCCACTCTCTCTCCATAGGGCTGTATCAATCTCAAACTACTCTCTCTGCCCCACTCTCACTCCACAGGGCTGTATCAATCTCAAACTACTCTCTCTGCCCCACTCTCTCTCCATAGGGCTGTATCAATCCCAAACTACTCTCCCTGCCGCACTCTCACTCCATAGGGCTGTATCAATCTCAAACTACTCTCACTGCCCCACTCTCTCTCCATAGGGCTGTATCAATCCCAAACTACTCTCACTGCCCCACTCTCACTCCACAGGGCTGTATCAATCTCAAACTACTCTCACTGCCCCACTCTCTCTCCATAGTGCTGTATCAATCTCAAACTACTCTCACTGCCCCACTCTCACTCCACAGGGCTGTATCAATCTCAAACTACTCTCTCTGCCCCACTCTCTCTCCATAGGGCTGTATCAATCCCAAACTACTCTCCCTGCCGCACTCTCACTCCATAGGGCTGTATCAATCTCAAACTACTCTCACTGCCCCACTCTCTCTCCATAGGGCTGTATCAATCCCAAACTACTCTCTCTGCCCCACTCTCACTCCATAGCACTGTATCAGTCTCAAACTACTCTCTCTCCATAGTGCTGTATGAATCTCAAACTAATCCAACTGCCCTGCTCTCTTCAGTTGAATGTCTCTGAAGGCTCTCCCTCAGCCACTCCCTGTTTCAGGAACCCACTGTATAAGCGCATTTCTCCTACTGCCACCCACCCTGTCTTTCTCACCTTGTAACAGTGTTAAAGTGATGCCTTCTGGACATTGACTTCCCAATCAGAAAATATACTCCTTTCCTTTTCACTCTATTAAAGACTTCTGTAGTTTGGAAACATTTATAAAGTTCTCAGGAAGCTTGTACAACGTTGGCTGATGGTTTGAAAATGTCAGTATATCATTTCTCATTAGCCCCAGCAAGGAGCAAAAGCCAATTAGTAAAATCTGTACCTCTCTCTTCCCATCCCCTGAACTCATGGGTAAATAGTGAGTGCCAGTAGACTGTTCCTCCATGGAAGAGTTTCACCTTTCATGGATCTTCTAGGCTTCTTCTTATGCAGTCTCTCGGGATCGAGGATGACTTGCTTCCATTCCGGTTTGATGGGTTCTGAGATGGCTGATAAGTCTAATGAGCGATCTGCAGACTCTGCCACATGTGGGACAGGCGGAATAGGTTGTTTGGAGGGTCAAGTAGAATGGGTTGTTTGGAGGTTGGTGCGCTCCCTCCGAGGCCTCAACTTCAACTCTGCAGGTTCCTGATGAAGTCTCTCGATGTGTTTGGTGCTATTCTGAAGAAACCTTCTCCATTTTGGTCAGTCAAAATCCAGGGACTCCTATGAGTTGGCTCCTCTGGGATGCTTTGAGGACATCCCTAAAGTGTTTCCGCTATCCTGCTGGGAGTCTCCTGCTCGATCAGCCTTCAATAAGTAGAGCAATTGCTTTTGGACCTGGTGTCATGTCTCACCCAGTTGGAAGTGACTGATATCTTGGTGCTGGGCGCGTTGGCTTGGGAGAGGATGTTTTTTTACCAAAACAAAAACAAAAATACCTGGAAAAGCTCAGCAGGTCTGACAGCATCTGCGGAGAGGAACACAGTTAAATTTTCGAGTCCGTATGACTCTTCAACAGAACTAAGGAAAAATAGATAAGAGATGAAATTTAAGCTGGTGTAAGGGGGGGTGGGACAAGTAGAGCTGGATAGAGGGCTAGTGATAGGTGGAGATAGCCAAAAGATGTCACAGACAAATGGACAAAAAGGTGTTGAAGGTGGTGATATTAAGAAATGTGATAATAAAGATACAGATAGCCCTAGTGGGGGTGGGGTGGGGTGGGGGAAGGGATCGAAATAGGCTAAAAGGTAGAGATAAAACATGGATGGAAATACATTTAAAAATAATGGAAATGGGTGGGAAAAGAAAAACCTATATAAATTATTGGAAAAAAGGGGGATCGGAAAGGGGGTGGGGATGGAGGGGAGAGTTCATGATCTAAAATTGTTGAACTCAATATTCAGTCCGGAAGGCTGTAAAGTGCCCAGTCGGAAGATGAGGTGCTGTTCCTCCAGTTTGCGTTGAGCTTCACTGGAACAATGCAGCAGGCCAAGGACGGACATGTGGGCATGAGAGCAGGGTAGAGTGTAGAAATGGCAAGCGACAGGGAGGTCTGGGTGATGCTTGCGGACAGACCGAAGGTGTTCCGCAAAGCCATCACCCAGTCTGTGTTTGGTCTCTCCAATGTAGAGGAAACCGCATTGGGAGCAGCGAATCTACAGCCTTCCGGACTGAATATTGAGTTCAACAATTTTCTCCCCTCCATCCCCCTTTCCGATACCCCTTTTTTCCAATAATTTGTATAGATTTTTCTTTTCCTACCTATTTCCATTATTTTAAATGTATTTCCATCCATCGTTCTATCTTTGCCTTTTAGCCTATTTCGATCCCTTCCCCCTACCCCACCCCCACTAGGGCTATCTGTACCTTTCTAATCACATTCCTTAGATAATATCACCAGCTTCAACACCTCTTTGTCCATTTGTCTATGACATCTTTTGGTTATCTCCACCTATCACTGGCCCTCTATCCAGCTCTACCTGTCCCACCCCCCCTTAAACCAGTTTATATTTCACCTCTTCTATTTTTCCTTAGTCCTGTTGAAGAGTCATATGGACTCGAATCGTTAACTGTGTTCCTCTCTGCAGATGCTGCCAGACCTGCTGAGTTTTTCCAGGTATTTTTGTTTTTGTTCTGTATTTCCAGCATCCGCAGTGTTTTGCTTTTATCTTTGTTTTTTACCATCTTTCTTGCCGCTGGATTTGGAGGATCTTGAAAAGGCCTCGCTGGTGATACTTCTCTAGTGCTTTGAGGTCGTGTTGTAGGTTTTCCAAGTCTCTGGAGTGTATAGGAGAGTAGGGATCACTGCTCCCCGGTAAACCATCACCTCAGTCTCAGGTTTGCGATCCTGATCCTCAAATCCTCTTTCCCACAGGGGCTGAAGGCTGAGCTGGTACATTAGAGGCGATGATGAATTCCATTGTCTATGTCTGCCTTCACCGAAAAGAGGCTCCCAAGATACGCAAAATAGTCCACATTTCCCAGGATCTGGATGAGGAGAGATGTTGTGCTGAGGGAGCTGGTTGGAGGAGGGCCTTTGTGTTCCAGGGCCTGAATTTCATGCTTGTCGTGCATGCCAAGTTGGTGGCCCCGGAAGCGGACGCAAAATGCGCATCTGCCCACGATCGGTCCCTGAAGGCAATTTCACGCAGGCTAGCCAATTAACAGCCAGCCTGTGTGAGACATGTGCTGAGGAAGCCTCAGGGCTGCCAAGGGGGGGCGGGAAGAGGGCGGGCGCCAACGAGTGAAGGTGCGGGTGGGCACTTCTAGCGAGCTCCCTGAAGACAGACAGCTGCTCCGGAGCTGCCTCAGGGAGCTGCAGACCTGGACAGATTAAATGACTAGAAAAAACTGCAGCACATTCAAGCACCTGACAGCAGAACTCAAAAAAACATCAGTCCCCAGGTATCTTTTGTATTATATTTCACCCTGGACATTTCATCCCGCCCTTGGATGAGGTTTTGTTAAAACCAGGCTGCCTGCCTGCCCGTTTTGCCTGTGTGACGAGCGCAAAATCACACAGGCAATGTAAAATCTGGACAATAGGGTTTTTACTGGCCTTAATTGGCCCTTTAATTGTTGCGGTTGTGGCTCCAACTCCCGCCGACCTCAGTGTGACATTGAGGCAGGCCCAGCGTCATTTTGCACAATTTCACATGCGTTCAGGTCAGGCATGTGCCTGTAAGATTCTGGCCCAGGTGTTTAGTGAAAGGCCCATTTTCTCATCTGCTTCTCATATGGAGAAGGAGTGGACAATGACCGGGAGCTCAGTTTTTGAGTGAGTGCGCACACAATTGTCATCTGCACACTGAAATGCAGTCACTAGTGTAATGCAGCAAACACAGCAGCCAAGTTGTGCACATCAAGATCCCACAAACTGTAATGTGATGATGACTGAGGTAATCGGTTGTTGTTTACCTTTTCTCCAGTGTAACCCCTCTACTTTTCACCAATCATTCTGGGGCCTTGAGTATAAAGAAAACAAACTACATAGGTAAAGATGGGTAAGTTGGTGAAGGTAGATTGGGGAACTAGATTAAAAGATATCACTTTTATGTGACCCAGATGACTGATGTTGAGGTGTTTTGGTTTTGGATTGAAGGTGGTGTGGGTTGAACATTTTCCCGTCTGCTGTGTAGATGATCTCCAGGCCTGTGGGTAATGTGCTGGGGGTGAGGTGCAGTATTACAGTGAGGAGAATGGAGGAGAGAGTTGGTGCAATGAGACAGCCTAGTTTGACCCCAGTTTTCACTGTGTCGTTGGTGGTTCGGTTCGTGAGGATCACAGATTGCGTGTCATCATGGAGCAGGCAGAGCATCATAAGATCACAGAATGGGGTTACAGCACAGAAGGAGGCTATTCTGCCTGTTGTGTCTGCACTGGCCCTCTGAAGGAGCAATTCACTTTGTAATACTCCTCTGCCTTTCTTTCCCATAGATCTAGAAAGTGAGCAAACAAACAATGGGCAAATAATTAAAGGCCTAATTAGCAGCCACTTTATGGTGCCGTTGGCATTTTGCCATCGATGGATCGAACCCCCACATCATGAGGAGGCCACCAGCTAAATTGAGGTGGTCTCCCAGGGGCAGCCCAGGGGAGATGGGTTTACGCAGCAAGTACAAAGTCATGGGAATTGCAGGCAGCCCCCAATGCCCCAAGAATATCTGTGGACGGGTTTCCCCTCCACGATCAGCCCTTTCTTAATTTTACATCATGTCTCTGCCCACCTGCTGTAGGCCGCTGGTTCCTGGCCTACCTCAGCAGTGGTTGCTGATGGTGCTGCTGAGCTGCCAGCCCTCTGATTGGGCTTGCAGCTCTGGTGGTGGGTGAGGGGGTGGGTGGGGTTGGCTACTGTCTTTAATAGGACAACTGGTCCAGCAGCAACCAATTGATTGGCAGCCGCCTATCAAATTCAGTGGGAAGTCCCAGCACTTGCCTGCGTACAGGGACAAGCATTTCCAGCAGACATCAGAACTTCCACACACATGGTAAAATCCTAGCCTGTCCTTTGATCCATCTTTAACTCCTCTTGTTAGACACGATTGGATCATTTTTTTCTGCGGGTGTTTTGGGCCACAGAGAAACGTTGCTTTGCTGCAAATCATATGTTAATTCTTTAAATGCTAACCATTGCCGTGACATCTTTTAATCTCGTTTCCCAATCTACCTTAGCCAGCTGGCTCAACATAGATACAAAATTTTCTTTCTTTGTATTTAAAGCCCCACAAAGACTGAAGAAGAGTAGAAGAATTACACTGGACAATAGACAAACAACCGCACTGAATTCAGATTACACCAGTCACTGCTGTTTGTGGGAACTTAACAAGCACAAATTGGTTGCTGTATTTCCTACACTCCAACAGTGACTACACTTCAAAGATAAAAACAAAATACTGCAGATGCTGGAAATCTGAAATAAAATAAAGTACTGGAAAAACTCAGCAGGTCTGGCAGCATCTGTGGAGAGAGGAACAGAGTTAACGTTTCCAGTTCAATATGACTTCTTCAGAAGATGCGTTATATTTTGACTCAAAATCTTAACTCTGTTTCTGTCTCTACAGGTGCTGCTACACTTTGAAAGTAAAGCACTTTGTGATCTCCTGAGGCTGTGCAATGTGTCACATCAAGTTAAGTCTTTGGTTCCAGTTGGGGCCACAAAGCAGCCTGGGAGTCACTACTGGTTATTGCTGGGAGCCTCGAGGCAAACATTTACTTTCTCATTCAGTTCATCTCAGTCAATATTGAGTGGGCAGAGCTTGGTTCTGCTCCTCCATCTCCCTCAGTGGGACTGAGGATGCATTTAAACACTGCACTTTTCATCCAGTCCACCAAGTTCTCAACATCTGAGTTCCCATTCGCCCTTGAATCCCCTGCGCTGATGTCAATGGCCACGGCTACAAGTATTCTGGCAGGAAACATCATATCATGTGATAAAAACAAGGAGAAGGTTACAGGTTCAGGCCCTGAGCCAGTCCCGCCTGACAGGAATGGGAGGTGTTGCTTGTGATAGGATCTAGACAAAGCCTCAAGGTCTCCCAGGGAAATGTTCATCAATCCATTCTGTTCAAATTGTGAGCTCAGTGCTCAGCTGAGACAACTCACCTTCACCTATCAATGGAATATTTACCCTGCGTTATAACTCACTGTCTGACTGAGAATACTTTATCTGATTACACTCCTGAGAAATCTGTTAGAACATTTCTTCTGTCTATAAGTTGTTAGTGGTGCCGGGTAGTGCTCAGATACAGCTTGCTATGTACGTTTTTTGAAAATCTTCATTCTTACAGTTCTGCCCCTTCCTCGCCCCTTATGCCAACTAATAGACACAGCTGTCCACCTTGACAATGTAACCATCCTGATCAATGGCAGGTTGCTCAACCATGAAAAGCAAGCAATCGCTGGACAGTAAATAAGAGCAGACTTTGACCCCATATCATCAGCCTGGTGGATATCACTGGGTAATGCATCAAACCTGAACCTTTTTGACCAGTGTAGCTCTGTACACGCTAGGCATTGCTGTTAACTCCTGAATCACTGGAAGCAGATAGTTGCCTGTATCTATATTCATAAAATTATAAAATTATGTGGAATATTCAGCATGGGAGCAGGTTATTCAACTCAGTCGGTCTATGTCAATGTTTACACTGCTCACCGATAATCAGGACTAGGACCAAATGAGATGAACCCAAGGATACTGAGGGAGTGGGAATGGAAATTACGGAAAAACTGGCCATAATTTTCTGATCTTCGTTAGATTCAGGGGTGGTACCAGAGGACTGGAGAATTGCAAACATTACACCCTAGTTCAAAAAAGGCTTAAAGATAAGCCCAGCAACTACAGGCCAGTCAGTTTAATCTCAGTGGTGGGAAGGTTTTAAGATTAAAATTTAGGACAAAATGAATAATCACATGGATAAATGCTGGTTAATTGAGGAAATCCAGCGGGAATTTGTTAAGGGCAAATTGTGTTTAACTAACTTGCTGGATATTCCTGAAAAAACAGACATGCTCTCAAAGCTTTTCATCTTGCACGCATCAGAAAAGCTCAACATTAAAGGGAAACAACATTTTATACTGCAAGAGAAGAGAATGCTGATTGGTTGGAAAGTGGACTCTGATTGGTGGAGGCATTGCCATGGAGAATGTAGCAGTGAACAGTTAACTGCCAAGCTTTTGTTCAAATTCAAACCAGACAGGTTGGTTGCTGGATTCTTTTGAAGAGATAATGGAAAGGGTTAATGAGGATAATGCTGGTGATGTGGTGTACATAGACTTCCAAAGGGGATTTGATAAAATGCCGCAAAACAGACTTGTGAGCAAAGTTCAAACTCATGGAATAAGAGGGGCGGTAAAATATGGAAATGAAGTTGGCTGAGTGACAGAAAACAGATTAGTTGTGAATGGATGTTTCTCAGATTGGTTTGAGAATCCGAGGACAACATATTTGGTGATTGGTAAAAGAAGCAATGATGACATGTGGAAAAACTTTTTTACATAGTGAGCTGTTCGGATCTGGAATACACAGCCCAAGAGTGTGGTAGAGGCAGATTCAATCATGGCTTTCAAATAGAATTGGATAATTATCTGAAGATAAAAATGTTCAGGACTACAGGGAAAAGCCAAGAGAGTGGCACGGAGTGAGTTGCTTTTGTAGAGAGCAGCACAGACATGAAGGGCCGAATAGCCTTCTTCTGTACCGTGACCATTCTCTGATTCGATGGGCAGAATTGTCCCAGATTTGCATGAAGTGTGGTAGCAGGCTTAAAAAAAGTAATTTTACCTGTTGGCCATAATGACGGGTTTTTGTGTCATATCGTCCCCTTCCCTGTGTGTCCCACCTCACTAATAATGCATTCCCGGGAAACACGCCAGATCGCTGGCTGGTCGGCCTCTGATTCGCCTGCCCCACTGTCACTTCAGGCCATCCACAATCCGGGTGCCCCTGCACAGGGCTCTCTCTCTCTAAGGGATCGGAAGCTGCTAGGAAATCATGGCTGCCAAAGGGAGGAAACATGCTGCCCCCAAATTTAGCGACGCCTCCCTCGGGCGCCAACTGGACACAGTGGAGGCCCAGACACAAAGTCCTCTACCCTTGTTCTGGGCGAAGACCAGCAAGCAATGTGAAAAATCCAGCATGGGAGGTGGTGGCAGCGATGACCAGCGCCAACACCCTGCAAAAGTGGACAGCCACCCAGTGTCAAAAGAGGATGAATGATCTCCGCCGATCCACCAGGGTAAGTCACTCTTCTCATCACTCTCAGCTCACACACTCACAAACCCATCACACATCCACAAGGATCTCACTCACTGCCAGTTCAAGGGACATCGCCATTCACTCTCTCACACACACCTTCATCTGCCCCGCAGATTGTGTCCTCATCCCGTCCATGGCACCACTCATCATCCACACACATGCCAGGCCTGGCATCTGGCCTGGCAGGTGTCCTACTTACACTCTCTCCATCTGTATTCGTGCAGGAGAAGGTGGCACACAACAAGAGGGAGAGCTCGCAGGCCAGTGGAGGAATGCCCAAAATCAAGATCCTCTCAGACTTTTAAAACACAGCCATCCAGCTGGCCGGCGATGATCGGGACCGGTCCTGTGCAGACGGTGAGGTCGGTGCTGTTCTATCAAGTGAGGATCCAGCAGTGCAACATCCATCAGGCAGCCATACTGTGAGTGATGTGTCCTCTTTCACAGGCCACTGCCATGCACTAATTATCTCCCCTTGCTTTCGCAGGCTCTTCTGGAAAGCAGCAAGAGGGTCCACAAACCAGGTCCTCGACTCAAATCCTGAAGACACTACAGAAGAAGAATCTGATGATGCCCTAATTGAAGACCCATCACAGCGCTCAAATTAGGGACAAATTAAAAAGCAGCCCCTTAAAGGAAAACTGCAAAAAGGACAAAATTTAAAGGAAACTTACAAACATTAAACCAAAATGTGATTAGGGGGTCAATAAAGCACCCCAGTCCCCGTGTTGCCCACCGGGCATGGGAGGCCTCGACAGTGCCGGCAGACGCCGCGTGCTCCCTCTCCAGGGACACCCGGCCGCGAACGTAGCCACGGAAGAGGGGCAGACAGTCGGGTCAGAAGACCCCTTCGATCGTCCGCTGCCTGGACCTGTTAATGTCTAACTTGGCCAAGCCGAGGAGCAGGTTCACAAGGAGGTCCTCCTGCTTCCCGCCCCCTCCGCACCGGGTGTCCGTAGATCAGGAGTGTGGGACTGAAGTGCAAACAAAACATCAGTAAAAGATTTTTTAAATAACTAAAAAGGAGTGCAGTCTACAACACCCAATATAAACATGGTCCATGGACTCCACAAGACCACAAACAGGACAGGTATCCTGGGAGACCGTGAACCGACACATCCTACGATTGTACGGAACTGCTGCGTGCAACACCCTCCACCCCAGGTCCCCAATGGAAAGTGGGAGGGCACCTCCGTAGAGGGCCCCCCAACAGGCACCTCTGCCGCCGGATGGCAACAAGGCACGCCAGGGCGTGTCCGGGCGGCAGGCGAGGGCAAGGAAGTGAAAGGTGTGCAGCAGCAGCCCGTACAAGAAATCCCTCCGCACCGTGCTAAAGGACACAGAGGGCATTTCCACGAGGCAACTCAGATTGTGGGGCACTGGCTCCAGAGGGAGGATTCGGAGCTTGGGGCCAATGTGGAATTCCATCTGAACAGAGGAACGCTCAGACGGAAGACCACCGCACACCTGGGCCACCTCGAGGCCCAATATAACGTCAGGGCCGAGCACGACCGTCCTGAGGTCTCGAATGGCATCGGCCGCGAGCTGGACACTCACAGACGCGCAATGCGCCAACTCCTGCGGGAGCATCCAGCCCACTCCTCCACCACCCAGCATGTCCCTGATCCTGGTCACCCTGGCAGCCACAGCCCTCCTCTCTGCCAGTCACTGAAAAGGACGGAGGAGTGGATTCCTGAGCAGCGGCTTTCTGACGATAGTCGCTATTCCTGATGGGGGAGAGCTGCGTCGCGAGGCGACCATGTTCCAGACTTTGATCAGGTCCTGGTAAAAGACGGGCAACGCCTGCAAGGAGCCACGAAGATCCCTCAGGTCTATAAACAGGAGCTGCACGTCATAATTCAGGCCGTGTACCTGGCGGAAGAAACACGTCGCCAGGGCAACCATCTCGGAGGGGGCTCAATGTAAAGGTATCACTGCAGGACCTGAAGGCGGAAAGTCGCCACCTGGGTGCATAGGCACAACAGAGTCTGACCGCCCTCCCTAAGCGGGAGACTCAGAACCTCAGCAGCGACCCAGTGCAGCCTTTTGTCCCAGAAGAAGTCACGAGCATTCTCTGGATTTTTGTGACAAAGTCCGGGGGAGGGGTCAAAGTGACCTGGCGGTACCACAACATGGCGGCAATCAGCTGGTTTATGACCAGAACTCGACCCCGGTAAGACAGCATTCGGAGCAGTCCTGTCCAGCACCGCAGGCGAGTGGTGACTTTGGCCTCCAGCTCCTGCCAATTCGCCGGCCAGGATTCCTCAGCAGGGCAGAGATGGACCCCCAGGTAGAGGAGGCTGGGCCTGCTCCAGGTGAAAGGCCTGAGCTTCTCGGATCCATCTGCCACTGACCGACCAGGAGTCTAGAACATTTACCCCAGTTGATCCTGGCAGAGGACGTGGCAGAGTAGACCTCCTGGCACTCGCGCATCCTCCGCAGGTCAGCCGGGTGGGTGAACATGAGGAGCATGTCATCAGCGTAAGCCGAAAGGACCACCCCGATGCCCGGCCCGCGCAGAACCAATCCCGACAACCTCCTCAGCAAGAGGTGCAGGAAAGTCTCCACGCAAATAGAATACAACTGGCCAGACAGGGGGCAGCCCTGACGTACCCCTCTCCCAAAGCGAAGGGGCTCCGTCAGGGACCCGTTAACCTTCACTAGACACTCCGCGGCCGTGTACAGAAGTCGGATCCGGGCGACAAAGTGCGTCCCGAAACCGACTGCTCGCAGAGTCCCGAGTAAATATTCGTGATCCACCCTGTCGAACGCCTTCTCCTGATCAAGGGACAGGAAGGCGCTCGACAGACCAGCCCTCTGGGAATAATGGACAATGTCCTGGACCAGATGGATGTTATCGAAGATGGTGCGGTCCGGGACGGTGTAGGACTGGTCAGTGTGGATCATGTGGTCCAGCTCAGTGCCAAGGTGAGAAGACATGGCCCTGGTGAAAATTTTATAATCCGTGCTGAGGAGGGAGACCTGGCACCAGTTTTAAGATGTCGGAGATCCCGCTTCGGCAGCAGGGCAATCACGGCCCTGCGCCACGAGAGCGGCATCTCCCCGGTCGCAATACTGTCCCCCAGGATCCCCTTGTAGTCGTTCCCCAGGACATCTCAGAACGCCCTGAAGGACTACGTTCAGCCCGTCTAGTCCCGGGGATTTGCCCCTGGAGAGGCTGGAGAGGCTGTCGAGGGCAGGAGTCAGCTCCCCCAGACTTATAGGGGAGTCAAGCTTTCCGGGCCTGAATAGAGCATCCTCGCTGGACACATCCCGAGGGAACAGGGTAGTGTAGTGGTCTCGGGCAATGGCCCTGATGCAAAGTGAAGTGCTGCGCCCCCCAGACGCACAATAAGGTGCAGCAACCGGCCTGGCACCAGCTCCTTGACCCCCAAGACCTCCGGCTGAAAATGTGGGGTCAATAAGGTAGCCAGCCCGCCAGAATTGGAGGTTAGGTGACTCATGCAGACACCCCCCCTCGCCACTCCAGGAGTAACGTAGCTTTGTCTCCCGGAACGGTCTGGGTTTCCTGCAGGAAGCACACCACATACTTCCCGTCCTGGAGAACTGAGAAGTTCTGGAACCTGCGCTGTGCGTCCCTACTGGCGTGGATGTTGAGGCTGGCTATGGTAGTCTTCATTGTCAGGAGTATGTGCTACCATCACCATGCCTATTGTAAGAAGGAGAGGACAATTTTAATCCTTCCTCTCCTTCAGAATCCCAGTGAGAAAGATGTGGACCCTCCTCTTAGTGTTCCGGTCCAGCCCAGGGGCTTGAGGGCCTCGCGGGTGGACCAGAACACGAGGAAAAGAATGCCACTGGTCCAGAGCCGACTGGACCCTGTCTCAGCGTCCACAATTACTCGCTAAAAAATCCTGGAGTTCCCGTAAAGGGATGAGGGGAAAATCAGTGGGGGGCACCAGGGGATCCACCACCTTACCCGACAACAACTCTAAGTCGTCCCGGGTACTCACCACCGAAACCTCGTCCTCCTCCAGGTCGTCTCCACCAGCTTCCAACCCCTCCCCCGCATTGAGTACGGGGGCTGGTTCGGAGCTGCCAGTCGGCTCCACCTCCACCTCGATCCCACACCCAGGATCAAGGCCAGAGGGGTCCTCTCTGGCCTCCTCTTGGGGATTAGGGTCAGAGGACGGTGGCAGCTCAGAACCCCGCTTTCCCCTCAGGCATCGGGTCGCCCGGTGAGTCCGGAGAAAGTTCCGGACCCAGGACGGAGACGCCCGGCGCTGAGGTTGGGAGGGAGCTGGAAGGCATTCCTCGCCACCGCCACCTGATGACACAGTTGTTGGGGCCATGAAGGGACTGCTGCAGTCTCCTGGTGGGCCGGATGTCACTTTGGGGGTACAAGGTGGGTCGGGGTGGGGCACCACCGCAAGGGTGATCCCCTCATCGTCCAGCGAGGGCCCAGGTCAGGGGATCGCAGCAAAGGGTCGGGGATTTTGGCTCCCCCCGCAGAGGCTGAGTGAGGACTTACAGGGCAGAGATGCCACCAACACTCCACTGGGGGAGGAGACATATCCGATCTCGCGAGTCATGAGCTCCTCCCCCTCCGAGGGGTGGTGTCTCTTCCAGGGCAGGCTGGGGGCTGGGGAGACCTCCATCTCCGAAGCCCCCTCCACCTCGTCCAGCCCCTCCGGACGCTCTGCCCTCTGGGGTTTGGGCAGGTCTATCCTTTTCAGGATGACCACCTGCTCGGGGTAACATGTCCAATCGCCACTGAACCCGCACATGAACGACGCCGGGCCCAGCACATGGCGCTGAGGCGCACAGGGGCCTGGGAGCACGCACAGACACGTCACTGGGGCCGGGTGATGGTTTTCTCCCCGAGCCGGTGCCCCTGGGTGTCTGGGGATCAGGGCTTTTTTGGGGAGTTTGAGGGGCTGTCTCCACCTGGCGGGTCTTCCGTTGCACCTTCTTCCAGTGCGGGGTCTCTCTCTCCCTGCCTCACCGGCAGCCGGGGTGGCGGTGGCTGCCGGCAGCACCACCCTTTACGGGGAGGAAGACGGAGTGGTGGCCGGGGGAGAGGAGGACCTGTGCCAGCCGTGGCCATCTGAGCGACAATGGCAGCCTTGGAGGCAGGGCAGTTCTTTCAGACGTGCCCCACCTCCTTGCAGGCATGGCACCGCACGCCATCTGCCGACCGGAAGACGCAGTCGGCAGCCCCCTCAAAGGTGACATCAAACCGCCCTCCGCGCCCTCCTCCCGGGCCAGGCGAACAAAGACCTGGCACCAGGAGGAGACTGGGCTCCCTGAGGCCGAGCGGGATCGGCACCACCCCGGACCTGACCTCCCCCAGTTGGTGAAGGTGGGGGAGGAGGAACTGACCGGGAATGAAAGGTGGGATGTTGGATAAGACTAGCCTCTCCACGGTGGCCTCGAGAGGATCCACCGCCTACAGTGAGCCCTTTGGCCAGAGCCTGGTGCACCGCCCGCTCGGACCTCAGGAAGAATACTGCCTTCCATATGTGCGCGAGGCTGCAACAATGGCCGAGGGGCTGACAACCCCGGCCTAACCCTTCACGCGCGCCTGTCATTTCGGGGTCAATATAATTCTTTACTCCCATGGCCCTGGTCAGGGGGTGGAACGGTGACAGGGCCGCGGGAACACCGGAGGCCATGGAAAGAGTCACTCCCACAAAGGTCTTCCTGGAGGCCCCGCCACCGGTGATGGCGCCGCCTCCACAGTTGCCCTGGAGGGTCCAGCCACCGGTGAGCCCACGGCAGCTATTGGGGGATGAGCCACACCCACCCAGAGCCCTGTCAGTGGCAGCATCAGCGTTTAGAGAGGGGAAGAGGGGGGAAAAGAAGGATTACCTTCTCCCTCCTGATTGTGTGTAAAGACAGAAAAGGAGGAGAGAGAGGGGAAAAAAAGGCAGGGAGACACAGAAGGGGAAAGGGTAATGGGTGCAGGGTGGGTGGGTGTCGCTGGGTGGAGTGGAGCAGGATGGTGAGGGCCTAGCTGTTCTTCCCGTAGGGGGTGGGTGATGTCTTCACCAGGCAGCTGGTACTGCCTGGCACACGGAAGCCTGGTCCGTCCCTGTTCACCAGGCAGCACCTGCAACATGGATTTGGGCACGGGCAGAGTGAGAAGCGGTGGGGGGAGGGGGGGGCGGGATGTTAAATGGACACACGCACGCACCCCTTCAGCAGACATCTTCCTCTCCCTACAAACACAGTCTTCACAGCCCCCACCAAACAACAGTCCAGACATCCACTGCAGATGGAATAAAAACAGTCATTGCCTCCCGGCCTCCCTGTCTTGCAGCACCTCCTCTAGGCCTCCTACAATTCTTCAGGCCTCAGGCCTCGCAGGCTTCAGGCCCCTGTAGCCTCGGCAACAAGAACCAGCAGTTGGCTTCTAGTGTCCCTTGGGCAGCAGTAAAACCAGAGCAGCTTGTAAAATCCAGAGGAGTACGCTGGAAAAAGCAATACCAGCAGCAGGGTGTACCTCTCCCAGCAGCAGCAGGGTGTACCTCTCCCAGTAGCAGCAGGGTGTACCTCTCCCAGCAGCAGCAGGGTGTACCTCTCCCATTAGCAGCAGGGTGTACCTCTCCCATTAGCAGCAGGGTGTACCTCTCCCAGCAGCAGCAGGGTGTACCTCTCCCAGTAGCAGCAGGGTGTACCTCTCCCAGCAGCAGCAGCAGCAGGGTGTACCTCTCCCAGTAGCAGCAGGGTGTACCTCTCCCAGCAGCAGCAGCAGCAGGGTGTACCTCTCCCAGCAGCAGCAGCAGTAGGGTGTACCTCTCCCAGTACCAGCAGCAGCAGGGTGTACCTCTCCCAGTAGCAGCAGGGTGTACCTCTCCCAGTACCAGCAGCAGCAGGGTGTACCTCTCCCAGCAGCAGCAGGGTGTACCTCTCCCAGTAGCAGCAGGGTGTACCTCTCCCAGTAGCAGCAGGGTGAACCTCTCCCAGCAGCAGCAGGGTGTACCTCTCCCAGCAGCAGCAGGGTGTACCTCTCCCAGCAGCAGCAGGGTGTACATCTCCCAGCAGCAGCAGCAGCAGCAGGGTGTACATCTCCCAGCAGCAGCAGCAGCAGGGTGTACCTCTCCCAGTAGCAGCAGTGTGTACCTCTCCCAGCAGCAGCAGGGTGTACCTCTCCCAGTAGCAGCAGGGTGTACCTCTCCCAGCAGCAGCAGGGTGTACCTCTCCCAGCAGCAGCAGCAGCAGGTGTACCTCTCCCAGTAGCAGCAGCAGGGTGTACCTCTCCCAGCAGCAGCAGCAGGGTGTACCTCTCCCAGCAGCAGCAGCAGCAGGGTGTACCTCTCCCAGCAGCAGCAGGGTGTACCTCTCCCAGCAGCAGCAGGGTGTACCTCTCCCAGCAGCAGCAGCAGGGTGTACCTCTCCAAGCAGCAGCAGCAGGGTGTACCTCTCCCAGCAGCAGCAGCAGGGTGTACCTCTCCCAGCAGCAGCAGCAGCAGGGTGTACCTCTCCCAGCAGCAGCAGGGTGTACCTCTCCCAGCAGCAGCAGGGTGTACCTCTCCAAGCAGCAGCAGCAGGGTGTACCTCTCCCAGCAGCAGCAGCAGGGTGTACCTCTCCCAGCAGCAGCAGCAGGGTGTACCTCTCCCAGCAGCAGCAGGGTGTACATCTCCCAGCAGCAGCAGGGTGTACCTCTCCCAGCAGCAGCAGCAGGGTGTACCTCTCCCAGCAGCAGCAGGGTGTACCTCTCCCAGCAGCAGCAGGGTGTACCTCTCCCAGCAGCAGCAGCAGCAGGGTGTACCTCTCCCAGCAGCAGCAGCAGCAGGGTGTACCTCTCCCAGTAGCAGCAGGGTGTACCTCTCCCAGCAGCAGCAGCAGCAGGGTGTACCTCTCCCAGCAGCAGCAGCAGTAGGGTGTACCTCTCCCAGTACCAGCAGCAGCAGGGTGTACCTCTCCCAGCAGCAGCAGGGTGTACCTCTCCCAGTAGCAGCAGGGTGTACCTCTCCCAGTACCAGCAGCAGCAGGGTGTACCTCTCCCAGCAGCAGCAGGGTGTACCTCTCCCAGTAGCAGCAGCAGCAGGGTGTACCTCTCCCAGCAGCAGCAGGGTGTACCTCTCCCAGCAGCAGTAGGGTGTACCTCTCCCAGTACCAGCAGCAGCAGGGTGTACCTCTCCCAGCAGCAGCAGGGTGTACCTCTCCCAGTAGCAGCAGGGTGTACCTCTCCCAGCAGCAGCAGGGTGTACCTCTCCCAGCAGCAGCAGGGTGTACCTCTCCCAGCAGCAGCAGGGTGTACCTCTCCCAGTAGCAGCAGGGTGTACCTCTCCCAGCAGCAGCAGGGTGTACCTCTCCCAGCAGCAGCAGGGTGTACCTCTCCCAGCAGCAGCAGGGTGTACATCTCCCAGCAGCAGCAGCAGCAGCAGGGTGTACATCTCCCAGCAGCAGCAGCAGCAGGGTGTACCTCTCCCAGTAGCAGCAGTGTGTACATCTCCCAGTAGCAGCAGCAGGGTGTACCTCTCCCAGTAGCAGCAGCAGCAGGGTGTACCTCTCCCAGTAGCAGCAGTGTGTACCTCTCCCAGCAGCAGCAGGGTGTACATCTCCCAGTAGCAGCAGGGTGTACCTCTCCCAGCAGCAGCAGCAGGGTGTACCTCTCCCAGCAGCAGCAGCAGAGTGTACCTCTCCCAGCAGCAGCAGCAGGGTGTACCTCTCCCAGCAGCAGCAGCAGGGTGTACCTCTCCCAGCAGCAGCAGCAGGGTGTACCTCTCCCAGCAGCAGCAGGGTGTACCTCTCCCAGCAGCAGCAGCAGGGTGTACCTCTCCAAGCAGCAGCAGAGTGTACCTCTCCCAGCAGCAGCAGCAGCAGGGTGTACCTCTCCCAGCAGCAGCAGGGTGTACCTCTCCCAGCAGCAGCAGGGTGTACATCTCCCAGTAGCAGCAGGGTGTACCTCTCCCAGCAGCAGCATCAGCAGGGTGTACCTCTCCCAGTAGCAGCAGCAGGGTGTACCTCTCCCAGTAGCAGCAGCAGGGTGTACCTCTCCCAGCAGCAGCAGCAGGGTGTACCTCTCTCAGCAGCAGCAGCAGGGTGTACCTCTCCCAGCAGCAGCAGCAGGGTGTACGTCTCCCGGTAGCAGCAGCAGGGTGTACCTCTCCCAGTAGCAGCAGCAGGGCGTACCTCTCCCAGTAGCAGCAGCAGCAGGGTGTACCTCTCCCAGTAGCAGCAGCAGGGTGTACCTCTCCCAGCAGCAGCAGCAGGGTGTACCTCTCCCTGCAGCAGCAGCAGGGTGTACCTCTCCCAGCAGCAGCAGCAGAGTGTACCTCTCCCAGCAGCAGCAGGGTGTACCTCTCCCTGCAGCAGCAGCAGGGTGTACCTCTCCCAGCAGCAGCAGCAGGGTGTACCTCTCCCAGCAGCAGCAGCAGGGTGTACCTCTCCCAGCAGCAGCAGGGTGTACCTCTCCCAGCAGCAGCAGGGTGTACCTCTCCCAGCAGCAGCAGGGTGTACCTCTCCCAGCAGCAGCAGAGTGTACCTCTCCCAGCAGCAGCAGGGTGTACCTCTCCCAGCAGCAGCAGCAGAGTGTACCTCTCCCAGCAGCAGCAGCAGGGTGTACCTCTCCCAGCAGCAGCAGCAGCAGGGTGTACCTCTCCCAGCATCAGCAGGGTGTACCTCTCCCAGCAGCAGCAGCAGGGTGTACCTCTCCCAGCAGCAGCAGCAGAGTGTACCTCTCCCTGCAGCAGCAGCAGGGTGTACCTCTCCCTGCAGCAGCAGCAGGGTGTACCTCTCCCAGCAGCAGCAGGGTGTACCTCTCCCAGCAGCAGCAGGGTGTACATCTCCCAGCAGCAGCAGCAGCAGCAGGGTGTACATCTCCCAGCAGCAGCAGCAGCAGGGTGTACCTCTCCCAGTAGCAGCAGTGTGTACCTCTCCCAGCAGCAGCAGGGTGTACCTCTCCCAGTAGCAGCAGGGTGTACCTCTCCCAGCAGCAGCAGGGTGTACCTCTCCCAGCAGCAGCAGCAGCAGGTGTACCTCTCCCAGTAGCAGCAGCAGGGTGTACCTCTCCCAGCAGCAGCAGCAGGGTGTACCTCTCCCAGCAGCAGCAGCAGCAGGGTGTACCTCTCCCAGCAGCAGCAGGGTGTACCTCTCCCAGCAGCAGCAGGGTGTACCTCTCCAAGCAGCAGCAGCAGGGTGTACCTCTCCCAGCAGCAGCAGCAGGGTGTACCTCTCCCAGCAGCAGCAGCAGCAGGGTGTACCTCTCCCAGCAGCAGCAGGGTGTACCTCTCCCAGCAGCAGCAGGGTGTACCTCTCCCTGCAGCAGCAGCAGGGTGTACCTCTCCAAGCAGCAGCAGCAGGGTGTACCTCTCCCAGCAGCAGCAGCAGGGTGTACCTCTCCCAGCAGCAGCAGGGTGTACCTCTCCCTGCAGCAGCAGCAGGGTGTACCTCTCCAAGCAGCAGCAGCAGGGTGTACCTCTCCCAGCAGCAGCAGCAGGGTGTACCTCTCCCAGCAGCAGCAGCAGGGTGTACCTCTCCCAGCAGCAGCAGGGTGTACATCTCCCAGCAGCAGCAGGGTGTACCTCTCCCAGCAGCAGCAGCAGGGTGTACCTCTCCCAGCAGCAGCAGGGTGTACCTCTCCCAGCAGCAGCAGGGTGTACCTCTCCCAGCAGCAGCAGCAGCAGGGTGTACCTCTCCCAGCAGCAGCAGCAGCAGGGTGTACCTCTCCCAGTAGCAGCAGGGTGTACCTCTCCCAGCAGCAGCAGCAGCAGGGTGTACCTCTCCCAGCAGCAGCAGCAGTAGGGTGTACCTCTCCCAGTACCAGCAGCAGCAGGGTGTACCTCTCCCAGCAGCAGCAGGGTGTACCTCTCCCAGTAGCAGCAGGGTGTACCTCTCCCAGTAGCAGCAGGGTGTACCTCTCCCAGCAGCAGCAGGGTGTACCTCTCCCAGCAGCAGCAGGGTGTACCTCTCCCAGCAGCAGCAGGGTGTACATCTCCCAGCAGCAGCAGCAGCAGCAGGGTGTACATCTCCCAGCAGCAGCAGCAGCAGGGTGTACCTCTCCCAGTAGCAGCAGTGTGTACATCTCCCAGTAGCAGCAGCAGGGTGTACCTCTCCCAGTAGCAGCAGCAGCAGGGTGTACCTCTCCCAGTAGCAGCAGTGTGTACCTCTCCCAGCAGCAGCAGGGTGTACATCTCCCAGTAGCAGCAGGGTGTACCTCTCCCAGCAGCAGCAGCAGGGTGTACCTCTCCCAGCAGCAGCAGCAGAGTGTACCTCTCCCAGCAGCAGCAGCAGGGTGTACCTCTCCCAGCAGCAGCAGCAGGGTGTACCTCTCCCAGCAGCAGCAGCAGGGTGTACCTCTCCCAGCAGCAGCAGGGTGTACCTCTCCCAGCAGCAGCAGCAGGGTGTACCTCTCCAAGCAGCAGCAGAGTGTACCTCTCCCAGCAGCAGCAGCAGCAGGGTGTACCTCTCCCAGCAGCAGCAGGGTGTACCTCTCCCAGCAGCAGCAGGGTGTACATCTCCCAGTAGCAGCAGGGTGTACCTCTCCCAGCAGCAGCAGCAGCAGGGTGTACCTCTCCCAGTAGCAGCAGCAGGGTGTACCTCTCCCAGTAGCAGCAGCAGGGTGTACCTCTCCCAGCAGCAGCAGCAGGGTGTACCTCTCTCAGCAGCAGCAGCAGGGTGTACCTCTCCCAGCAGCAGCAGCAGGGTGTACGTCTCCCGGTAGCAGCAGCAGGGTGTACCTCTCCCAGTAGCAGCAGCAGGGCGTACCTCTCCCAGTAGCAGCAGCAGCAGGGTGTACCTCTCCCAGTAGCAGCAGCAGGGTGTACCTCTCCCAGCAGCAGCAGCAGGGTGTACCTCTCCCTGCAGCAGCAGCAGGGTGTACCTCTCCCAGCAGCAGCAGCAGGGTGTACCTCTCCCAGTAGCAGCAGCAGCAGGGTGTACCTCTCCCAGTAGCAGCAGCAGGGTGTACCTCTCCCAGTAGCAGCAGCAGGGTGTACCTCTCCCAGCAGCAGCAGCAGAGTGTACCTCTCCCAGCAGCAGCAGGGTGTACCTCTCCCTGCAGCAGCAGCAGGGTGTACCTCTCCCAGCAGCAGCAGCAGGGTGTACCTCTCCCAGCAGCAGCAGCAGGGTGTACCTCTCCCAGCAGCAGCAGGGTGTACCTCTCCCAGCAGCAGCAGGGTGTACCTCTCCCAGCAGCAGCAGGGTGTACCTCTCCCAGCAGCAGCAGAGTGTACCTCTCCCAGCAGCAGCAGGGTGTACCTCTCCCAGCAGCAGCAGCAGAGTGTACCTCTCCCAGCAGCAGCAGCAGGGTGTACCTCTCCCAGCAGCAGCAGCAGCAGGGTGTACCTCTCCCAGCATCAGCAGGGTGTACCTCTCCCAGCAGCAGCAGCAGGGTGTACCTCTCCCAGCAGCAGCAGCAGAGTGTACCTCTCCCTGCAGCAGCAGCAGGGTGTACCTCTCCCAGTAGCAGCAGCAGAGTGTACCTCTCCCTGCAGCAGCAGCAGGGTGTACCTCTCCCAGCAGCAGCAGCAGGGTGTACCTCTCCCAGCAGCAGCAGCAGAGTGTACCTCTCCCAGCAGCAGCAGCAGGGTGTACCTCTCCCAGCAGCAGCAGGGTGTACCTCTCCCAGCAGCAGCAGCAGGGTGTACCTCTCCCAGCAGCAGCAGCAGGGTGTACCTCTCCCAGCAGCAGCAGCAGGGTGTACCTCTCCCAGCAGCAGCAGCAGGGTGTACCTCTCCCAGCAGCAGCAGCAGAGTGTACCTCTCCCTGCAGCAGCAGCAGGGTGTACCTCTCCCAGCAGCAGCAGCAGGGTGTACCTCTCCCAGTAGCAGCAGCAGCAGGGTGTACCTCTCCCAGCAGCAGCAGCAGGGTGTACCTCTCCCAGCAGCAGCAGGGTGTACCTCTCCCAGCAGCAGCAGGGTGTACCTCTCCCAGCAGCAGCAGGGTGTACATCTCCCAGCAGCAGCAGCAGCAGGGTGTACCTCTCCCAGTAGCAGCAGTGTGTACCTCTCCCAGCAGCAGCAGCAGGGTGTACCTCTCCCAGCAGCAGCAGCAGGGTGTACCTCTCCCAGCAGCAGCAGCAGGGTGTACCTCTCCCAGTAGCAGCAGCAGCAGGGTGTACCTCTCCCTGCAGCAGCAGCAGGGTGTACCTCTCCCAGCAGCAGCAGCAGGGTGTACCTCTCCCAGTAGCAGCAGCAGCAGAGTGTACCTCTCCCTGCAGCAGCAGCAGGGTGTACCTCTCCCAGCAGCAGCAGCAGGGTGTACCTCTCCCAGTAGCAGCAGCAGCAGGGTGTACCTCTCCCAGCAGCAGCAGCAGGGTGTACCTCTCCCAGCAGCAGCAGCAGGGTGTACCTCTCCCAGCAGCAGCAGCAGGGTGTACCTCTCCCAGCAGCAGCAGCAGGGTGTACCTCTCCCAGCAGCAGCAGGGTGTACCTCTCCCAGCAGCAGCAGGGTGTACATCTCCCAGCAGCAGCAGCAGCAGTGTGTACCTCTCCCAGCAGCAGCAGGGTGTACCTCTCCCAGCAGCAGCAGGGTGTACATCTCCCAGCAGCAGCAGCAGCAGGGTGTACATCTCCCAGCAGCAGCAGCAGCAGGGTGTACCTCTCCCAGTAGCAGCAGCAGCAGGGTGTACCTCTCCCAGCAGCAGCAGCAGGGTGTACCTCTCCCAGCAGCAGCAGGGTGTACCTCTCCCAGCAGCAGCAGGGTGTACCTCTCCCAGCAGCAGCAGGGTGTACATCTCCCAGCAGCAGCAGCAGCAGTGTGTACCTCTCCCAGCAGCAGCAGGGTGTACCTCTCCCAGCAGCAGCAGGGTGTACATCTCCCAGCAGCAGCAGCAGCAGTGTGTACCTCTCCCAGCAGCAGCAGGGTGTACCTCTCCCAGCAGCAGCAGCAGGGTGTACCTCTCCCAGCAGCAGCAGCAGGGTGTACCTCTCCCAGCAGCAGCAGCAGGGTGTACCTCTCCCAGCAGCAGCAGCAGGGTGTACCTCTCCCAGCAGCAGCAGCAGGGTGTACCTCTCCCAGCAGCAGCAGCAGGGTGTACCTCTCCCAGCAGCAGCAGCAGGGTGTACCTCTCCCAGCAGCAGCAGCAGGGTGTACCTCTCCCAGCAGCAGCAGCAGCAGCAGCCACAGCCAGCACACTGCAACACAGCAACAGCTCCCACTCCGGCAGGAACAAGCTGCCCCTGAGCCCTATCAAGGAGCACAGCCTGTGCATGGGTGTTAATCACTTGTACATACTGTTCACTATTGTTAATAAACTCTCAAGAATGTCTCCCTGCCTGTGGCTCCTTGTTCTGATGAGCAGTGTTCTTGTCATTCGGATGTGAAACCTTCCTGCACAAGATAAAGACAGGTGTCTCAGTCCAGGGCCTCTTCCCTGTGCTCTGTGCAGCCTTCAGACCAAAGCAATGATCCAGCCTCACACTCCCTGGAAACATTACTGATACCTGCACCTTGGCAGTGCTGGTCATTGCTGCCAGAATGTAGTGGGCAGGCGCCACAGAGCTCCATCATTCTCTCGATGTGCTCTCAGTGCCTTTATGGAGGGGCTGGCCCCCATCACACCAGCATCTGTAACCAGTAACACTGTACTCCTGAAGGGGTCAGGTGCTGAAGGTGGACAAAGGATCAGGTGCATTTAAATTTCACGGCTGTATCTCCATGATATGACCCTGATCATAGAGCGCAAACAAGCTGCCCTCGACCAGACAGGAGGCAGACATTCTCAGAGGCTATGTGAATATCTATGCACCTCTGGGGTCTGTATTGCTGTGGTCCACCAGACCTGTCGAGGCACTGGAACCTCTTTTTCAAAATGCCTATTGTTTGCTCCACCAAAGTCCAGGATGTGGCATGAGCCTTGGTGGACCTTCTCTCTGCTGCAGTCTGAGGCCACCGCACAGGTGTCATCAGTCACAGCCTCTCTGAGTAGCCCTTGTCCCGGAGGAACCAACCCTACAGCCTCTGTGGACCCTGAAAGACGTCAGGGATCTGAGACCTGCTGAGTATGTACGAGTCATACGTACTCGCTGGGAATCATGCGCAGACCTGCAGGATCCATTTGTAGTGCTCGCAGACCAGCTGAACATTCAGCGAGTGGAAGCCCTTGTGGTTGACGTAGTTGACCACTTGTTGCCACGGAGATCTGAGCGCCATGTGAGGACAGTTGATGACACCCTGCGTCTGTGGGAAACCTGAGATCTGGGCAAATCCCAGTGCTCTTGCTTCCTGGCTTTTCTGATCCTGGGCAAAATGCAGAAAGTTGTGTACCTACCTGAAGATGGTGTCTGTGACCTCCTAGATGCACTTGTGCATAGAAGCTTGCAAGATCACACACAGGTCACCTGTAGAAACCTAGAAGGAGCCACTGTCATAACAATTGAGTGCCGCAGTCACTTTCAGGACCACTGGCAGTGGATGCCCTTCATGTCCCCATGGCACCAAAACCTGCAGCAGGTGGCATATGTGACCGACCAGTTCCCTAAACATGTGCAGTCTTCAGCGACACTGGTTCTTAGTCGTCTGCAGGAATGACAAGCGCCATCTATAGACCCTGGGTCTAGCTAGGTGTCTACGAGTGACAGCTCTCTGTCGATCTTCAGCTGCTTGCACAGCAGGCCCTGCTATACCTTCATGTTGAGGGAGGCGCTCCTCCCTTCGCTAAGCCAGGGACCTCTGCTGCGCTCTTCCCCTTCTTCTCTACTCCCTGTAAGGCATGAGGCGTACTGCTAAATCACCAGGCTCCATGATCCTGATGTTCTCCTCCTGCAGGATTGAAGAGAGAGTTGCATGGGTTAGCATACGCGTCCTCAGGATCTCTCTTGGTTAAGTGTGAAGGCACATTCACACATGTCGGAGAATGCTGGCCACCACTTGGATGGCCAGTGTTTAGCGCACTTCATGGCTGTCCAAAACCCCACCCACCTCCGCCCCACTCCACCTGACCGATTGGCAGCAGCTTTGCCCATTGGACTGCATGATGTGCTCTCAGCTCAGGCATTCTCCTAACCCACACTGCAAGGCTGCACTGTTAGCTTGGACCATGAGGGATACTGGTCCAAAGCCTAATAAAGACATTGCAAGGGGCTGTGAGCACCTCCATCATTGACGGCTCCATGGCCAGCTTTCGCAAGGGGATTCCACAACTTGCCCAGTCGGCCAATTGCTCTGCTGCCCCTAAAACACACATTAATTTGCAGTCTGCGCCTGAAGGGTGAAAAGTTCTGGAGTGTTTGGTGGCACTTTCATGCTTTTGTGTTGCTTGAGTGGGCAGCAAAGCTTCAGAGGCCCGGCTCCAAGCGTGTCAATGAAGCTGCTGCTGAACGGCCTCAGCTGCAGAAGAATGCTCACTTTTGACAAGCTTCTCAAGTGCGTGGACACTCCCCCTCCCACCCCCCCACCTTCCCCACCCAACTCCTCACCCCGGCAAGTAATTGTGCACTTCCTTCAGTCTGTGTTGCCTTTACCTCCAATCCCCCACTCCACCACCCTGGCCTGACCCACACTGGAGCTCTTGCCCCAGCACTGCATTGAAAGCCAGCTGAAAAAGTGACTTGCCTGTGCCCCCCCCACCCCTGAATGAGCGGAGCCTCTTCCTTGATGTCCCCCGGGCGATCCTCACGAGAGCTGTGCAAGGTTGTGTACACTCCACCCCCGAGTTCCTCTCGAAGTTCAGCTCGCCAGGTGCAAACCTTTTAAAGGCAGTGTGAAGCCGCCGTTCTGAAGTCACGCCGATGTGGGCGGTAAATTTGACGTGGGGGGATGGTTCTGGCAAGCAGGGCTCCTAATTAGGTGCAAACGTATTAAAATGATGTTCCTGACGTCCGGCGGTGGGAAACACGGCCCATCATTGACGGGTGGAACGGACGATCACAAACTGGTTTCACAAAGGGGTCCGGATGATTCCGCCCTATGTCTCTATCAGCATAACCCTCCGTTCCCCTCCCCATCATGTCCTCGTCTAATTTACCCTTAAATTAATTGAGAATATTCAGTTTGACAGTTTTTGGTTGACGGAACAAGTTAAACTTTTATAGCCCAGAAAACCAATGGGACAGAAGGAAACACAGTGGATATTAAATGGCTTCTGAAAGGCATTTGATACAGAGCCACATAACAGATTTGTGAGCAAAGTTGAATCTTATGGAATAAAAGGGGCAGTAGTGTCAGGGTTTGGAGACCTCACACTTTATATTTTTATCAAGTATATTATATACATCCTCATGGCTGATTTCTACCTTTTAAAATGGCTGAAGCTATGTCTGTCTTGACCCTGAACAAAAGAGCTATTTGACAGTTTCAAAGAAGTTTACGCCTTGTTGTCTCTGAAGAGACCGAAACACCCTGTGGACAGCAGAGACCAACTTTAAAGAGCACTACACAAAGACTCTCTGCATTTCAGAAGCCAGGCTGCCAACTGGAGTCTACTGGTCTGCTGGGCCAAAAAGCCCTGAAATCTTCCTTTCAATTCTTAATGATTGGGACATTTAGCAACATCAGAGACCCAGAGGAGGAATACACGTCCTTTGTCAAAGGTGGTGTGGAGAGATGGGAGTCACGTGACATGAACCACTAGCTGGGAGAAACAGTTATACTGTCTTGCTATACTGCAAAGCTCAGTCTGACATGTTCCACTGCCAAGCAGCAGCACAGAAAAGGGGCTCTGTCCGGGTGTGAATACGTGGCTGCATCTATAATGTTTCTACAGGAACTTCTGTGCTATTGCCTACAAGACTGGTCCATCTCTGTGTGCTTGCCTCATTGTGGAAGTCAGCTGTACTGGAAAACTGAATTATCCAGCATCAGGTCAGCCTGAATCTGCCATTGGACTTTAATTATGGACTCTGGATTCATGTGAAACAATCATTCTTTTCTTTGTGGTCTTTGCCCTGTAAATCTTTCTTTCTCTTTTATTGTATGAGTGAAAAGGAGACAGCGTTGCCACCCTCCTCCCGTGTTTGAGTATGTGCAAATAAAGTAAATTTCTGAATTCATCCTATCACAAATTTTCTGTGGGTTTATTAATAGAAATTGGATCACAACAAAACCGAGGAGTTGGGAAACATGCCACCACTTATAAAGGAGGAAGAAAACCCAACACCTTTCTGTTTATGGACGGGTGGTGAGAAGAGAAATCAGGGCTGTTTAAATTAACACCCCTCCTGGGGCCTGGATTTTTCATTCGGTGGGCACCCGTGTTAGGCAGGTCCAGAAGCAGACGGGAAATGGGCCTCTGGCCGCAATCGGCCCCGCCCGCGATTTCAGGCTGGCTGGCAAATTAACGTCCAACCACCACGAAACACGCGCTGAGAAGTGCTCGGCGCTGCTGGGGTGGGGGCAGGAAGAGGGCAAGCGCTTAGCTAACTGAGCGTGCGGTGAGCGCTTCGAGTGAACTCCCTGCAGGCAGACAGCTGCAGACCTCCACAGACTAAAGGAAACGACAGCAATGCTGCAAAATATGTCCATGTAGCACAATCAAGCTCCTGAAAGCCTAACTCATAAAAAAACTAGTCCCCAGATATCTCTTTCTGTTTTATTTCCCCATGGAGATTTCATCCTGCCCTGGGTCGAGGTTTGAATAAAAATGTGAAGGCTGCTCGGGAGAATGGCCCATCCGCCAACCATAATTGTAACTCTTTCGAGTTATCAACAGATCTCATGTAACTCTTTCGAGTACATTCACAGTTCTTGGTTTCTGGGAGTGGGACATGAACCCACGACCTTCTGATTCAAAGGCGAGGGTGCTATGAACTGAGCCATAGCTGACACCTCTATGAACTGAGCCACAGCTGACACCTCGAGTTTATGTACAATACTCTTTCGAGTTATCAACAGTCACAGATTGCAACTCTTTTCGAGTACAATCACAGTTGCAACCAATCATAATTGTAGACGGGCCATGTCAAATCGCTGTTAATTGCATTGTTAACGGGCTTAATTGTTGGCGGGTCGGGAGGCTCACTATTTCACATCTGTTTGGGCCGGGTGTGGGCCCGCCCGCCAGCGAGACATAAAATTCTGGCCATGGATACAATATTCGCTGAGTGACAGAAACAGAAAGTGGAGGTTAATGGATGTTTTTCAGGCTGGAGGAAGGTTTGTAGTGGAGTTCCCCAGGATTCAGCGTTGGGACCCTTGCTCTCCCTGATATAGATTAATGACCTAGACCTAGATTTAGGGCACAGTTTCAAAATTTGCAGATGATTTGCCGGGGAGAGTGGGGGAAGGGTGCTGGATTTAAGAGGCCAGGGCTCGGGAGGTGGGGACGGTGATGCTTAAAGAGGGGGTATGATCTTGGGCAGGAATGTTGCCTCCAAGTGCCCAGTAATTGGCTACTTAGAGGCCACAATAGCCCTAAGGGCAAGCAGCCTGCCTGACACCTACACCACCCACTCTAATATGGAACATAGGTTGGAGGTCAAATATGCTGGTTGGGGTGGGGGCTGGTAGGGGGCATAAATTCATCCCTGGGCTTCCTAAATTGGGGTCTACAGAATGAAGGTAAGGGAGTTACAGTGATCTTGTATAAAACAGCGGATCAGCTTAACTAGAGCATTGCATCCAGCTCTGGGCAACACACTTTAGGAAGGATGTGAAGGCATTAGAGAGAGCGCAGAAAAGATTTACAAAAATACTACTATATATAAACGACTTCAGGTAGGAGAAGTTAGGACTGTTTTCCTTGGAGAACAGAAGGTTGAGAGTAGATTTAATAGAGATATTCAAAATCATCAAGAGGTCTGGACAGAGTAGATAGGGTGGAACTGTTCCCATTCGGGGAAGGATTGAAAACCAGAATCACAGAATTTTAACAGCACAAAAGGAGGCCATTCAGCCCATCATGTTTTCACTGGCTCTCCAAATGGAGACCTTTTGGCACCAAAGGGCAGAGATTTAAGGTGATTGGTAAAAGAAGCAATGACAACATGAGGAGAATCTTTTTTTATGGAGTGAGTGATTAGGATCTGGAAAGTGCTGCCTGTGAGTGTTGTGTTGGCAGGTTCAATCAGAGCTTTCGAAAGGGAATTAGACTGTTACCTGAAGAGAAAAGAAATTGTAGGGCTAAGAGGAAAAGGCAGATGAGTAGAAGTAGCTGAGCTGCCCTTGCAGTGAGCTGACACAGACACAATGGGCCAAATGGCCTCTGTCTGTGCTGTAATCATTCCAATATTCTATATCACAGTACAAACTGAAGCTTAATCAGTGGCACTGATACAAATATTGTTGGTGAACAGAATTCATTCTTTGCTTGGCAACATTGATGAAAGGGTTTGGTGCACTGGGAAGTGATGATAGGTACAGGTATAGGGACAAGCTGAGAAAACAAACTGTGCTCCTAACCATCTCCTTGTTTTTCCTGAATACAGGAGTACACCGTTGACGTGTTTTTCCGACAGAGTTGGAAGGACGAACGGCTCAAATTTAAAGGGCCCATGCGCATATTGCCACTAAACAACCTTCTTGCCAGCAAGATCTGGACTCCAGACACCTTCTTTCACAATGGAAAGAAGTCAGTGGCACACAACATGACCACTCCAAACAAACTGCTGAGGCTGGTGGACAACGGGACCTTGCTCTACACCATGAGGTAAAGAATCGTCCATTATTCCTGTCATTTAAACTCAAATCACTCGTTATTCAAACTATCGATTCCTAATTTCCAGTGGCCATATCAGGGCTGCTTACATCCTACTGCAAACTCCACTTCTTACCAAGAATTCCAAAACACTGATTAGTTGTCATCAGTTCATTTTAGTTGTATTTATTTGTGGGATGCGAGTGGCTCAGATGTTTAGTGTCTTGAGAAGGTACTGGGGGTGAGCCATCTTGAACGACTGGTACCATTTTTTGATCCAACTGTGTGCCTGGCTGAGCCATTTCGAAGGTCATTTAAGAGTCACCACATTGCTGTGGGCCTGGAGTCACAAGTAGGCCAGACCAGGTAAGGATGGCAGATTTCCTCCCCTAAAGGACATTAGTGAACCAGACGGGTTTTTACAACAATCTTACAACTTTATGGTCACCTGCACTGTGACCAACTTTTATTTGCAGATTTTTCAAATTGAATTTGAATTCTCAGTTTGCTGGGTATCTAGTCCAGAAAGGTAACCAGCACCCACTCGAACAGCACTCGAATCTATTACTATTTATCGCCTTACTCCTTTGCTCAGCACTGCTGAAGACAGCACCCTGTGCTGGATCCAGACCCACTGACGTGGGCCTCCAACAGTCAGTAATGTTAGTACTTGTACCATTGTCTTCTGTTGTAACACAATTTTAAGTAACTGAGAAAAGCCTGGTAAAGGTTGGTCTCACCAACAGAAACCAGTCAGCTATTTATCCATGGGGGAACATTCTCAAATGAACCTCATTCTATCCACTGCGCATTACGGGTAAATGTCACTGTGTATTTTAAAACTCTTGTCCTTGTTTTAAAATCCCTCCATGACCACACACCTCCCTATTTCGATAACCTCATCCAGACATACAGTCCTTTGAGCTCTCTCCAAGTCTGGCATCTTGTGCATTTCCCATCACTCCACCATTGGTGGCTGTATCTTTAGCTGCCTGTGTGTTCATGCGTGTTTGTTCCCATGTGTTTACATGCGTGTGTATAGGTGTCCTGGGTTTTGTCTAATGGCTGAGGAGCTGGTGACAACCCTACATTGCCCCTTTTCAGGAAGGTTCGCTGCTTAAAGTGCCAGTCAGGTACCTGACAGGCCAGTGACGGGCCTTCCCTGGAATCAAGGAATGGTTATCCCGCCCCCTAAGAGCTGCCAGCCAATCAAAGGCCAACAGCTGTGCATTGCTGGGCAGCACTGGGGAGGCAGTGACTGCTGCTGGTAATGCTCCCATCGAGGCCCAGGGTCACCAAGGGAACCAGGCTACAGGAAAGTGTTGGTGGGAAGTGGGGTTCTGGGATGGAGGTTGTGTGATGGGCAGGGGTCTTCGTCAGCTAGGACAGGAGCGTGGCTCTTCGCAGGTCCCTCGATCAGGCACAGAGTGATTTTGAATGAAAGACACCTCCACCCCCTCCAGAATGGCTTCAAAGAAACCCAATAGTGTTTGTGACCAGGCATTTACAACGGTGTGTTTGTAACTAAGTTTATACATGTACCTGTTGGAACCACGTGTGTACATGTGTGCTTGTGACTGTGGTTATACATAGGCATATGTGTTCATATGTGTTTATGCCCATGTGATTGAATGTGTTTGTAACCATATTTGTGTATTTGAAACAGGGGGTAAATTTGTGTGTGTGTTTGAAACTGGGGGTACGTGTGTGTGTGTGTTTGAAACTGGGGGTAAATGTGTGTGTGTGTTTTAAACTGGGGGTACATGTGTGTGTGTTTTAAACTGGGGGTACATGTGTGTGTTTGAAACTGGGGGTACATGTGTGTGTGTGTTTGAAACTGGGGGTAAATGTGTGTGTGTGTGTGTGTGTGAGAAACGGGGTACGTGTGTGTGTATGTGTGTGTGTGTGAAACAGGGGGTACGTGTGTGTGTGTGTGTGAAACAGGGGGTGTGTGTGTGTGTGTGTGAAACAGGGGGTACGTGTGTGTGTGTGTGTGTGAAACAGGGGGTACGTGTGTGAGAAACAGGGAGTACGTGTGTGTGTGTGTGTGAAACGGGGTACGTGTGTGTGTATGTGCGTGTGTGTGAAACAGGGGGTATGTGTGTGTGTGTGTGAAACAGGGTATGTGTGTGTGTGTGAAACAGGGGGTACGTGTGTGTGTGTGTGAAACAGGGGGTACATGTGCGTGTGTGTGTGAAACTGGGGGTATGTGTGTGTGTGTGTGTGAAACGGGGTACGTGTGTGTGTGTGTGTGTCTGAGTGTGTGAAACTGGGGGTACGTGTCAGTGTGTGTGAAACATGGGGTACATGTGCCTGTGTGTGTGAAACAGGGGGTACATGTGCATGTGTGTGTGAAACAGGGGGTACATGTGTGTGTGTGTATCTGTGTGTGTGAAACTGGGGGTACGTGTGTGTGTGTGTGTGTGTGTGTGTGTGAAACAGGGGGTACATGTGAGTGTGTGTGTGAGAAACAGGGGGTATGTGTGTGTGTGAAACTGGGGATACGTGTGTGTGTGTTTGAGAAACGGGGGGTACGTGTATCTGTGTGTGTGTGTCAATCTGGGGGTATATGTGTGTGTGTGAAACGGAGTATATATGTGTGTGTGTGTGTGTGTGTGTGTCTATGTGTGTGAAACTGGGGGTACGTGCATGTGTGTGTGTGTGTGTGAAACAGGGGGTACGTGTGTGTATCTGTGTGTGTGAAACTGGGGGTACGTGTGTGTGTGTGTGTGTGTGAAACAGGGGGTACATGTGAGTGTGTGTGTGAAAAACAGGGTGTACGTGTACGTGTATGTGTGTGTGAGAAACGGGGTACGTGTGTGTCTGTGTGTATCTGAGTGTATGGAACGGGGGTACGTGTGTGTGTGTGTGTGAAACAGGGGGTACATGGGCAGAATTTTACTGTCAATGTGCGGGCGTGCGCCTGACATGCTCGAGCGTAAAATGTTGTGCGCTGTCCTCGGGTGAGCATCCAGACATCATCATGCACTCGCGCGATAATTTGGTCGGCAGGTGCATGTGGTGGTCTGAGCCGCACCTGCCATTCATTAAGAGGCCAGTTAAGGCCCTTAAGAACCCAACTGATGCTGATTTATTATAGCCAGTGCGATCTTGCGCTCGTCGTATGGGCAAAACCGGCAGGTGGCCAGCCAACAATTTGCAAAACCTCATCCACTGGCGCGATAAAAAGGGTCAGCAGCAGTGCCAGTCTGAGCAGTGAGGAGCTTGGTAGATAGTTTGCAGTTGGTGGCTTACTGGTACTTGGCAGCTTCATCTCTGTTCGGGGTTTCATTCTTAGCATTTCCAGGCTTCATTTCAGGACTCATTGGTGTCTCCAAGGCCCCTAGAGGATTCAGGCCATGTGAACCCTTCCAGGTATCAGACCGACCTTCCCTTACCCTGGTAATGGGGATTATTGTCTCTGCGAGAGGCACCTCCTCTGAGGAGGAAGAGAGGGGCAGAAGGGAGAGGAGGCAAGGTGTCCCTCTGCAGCTTCCAGGGAAGGGACCTGTGGGAGGACAGGCACAGACACAGGGCCAGCAGGAAGTCCAAGGTGGAAAGGGCCACAGAGGACACCATTATCCTGCTGCCAAGGTTACAGGCGGTGATGCAGCTACCTCAATATGTACGAGGTGCAATGCTGAAGGAGGATCTGCCTCTCCAGCGAGACCGTGACCTCCATTTGACAGATGAATGGGCCTGAGATCAGCTCCAACAGTATGGGTGGACACCCCATGCCAGTGGCGCTGAAGGTCACAGTGGCTCTCAGCTTCTATGCCTCCGGCACTTTCCAGGGTCAGTGGGAGAGTCTGTGTGGAGTCTCCCAATCAGCTGTCCACAGTTGCATCGAGCTGGTGACAGACGCTCTGTTCAGGTGGGTATTAACTTTCCTTCATTTCCATAAGGGCGAGGCCAGCCAGGCTGAGCGAGCCAGAGGCTTTACAGCGATTGCTGAGTTCCCTCGCATCCAGGGTGCAATCGACTGCACACATGTGGCCATCAAGGCGCCAGTGGGTGCACCCGGTGCCTTCGTCAGCAGGAAGGGCTTCCACTCCATGAATGTGCAGATAGTATGTGACCACAGGATGCAGATTCTGCAAGTCTGTGCAAGGTACCCAGGCAGCTCCCATGACGCTTACATCCTGAGACACTCCCAGTTAGAACCATAGAACCATAGAAAAGTCACAGCACAGAAGGAGGCCATTCGGCCCATCTTGTCCATGCCAGCCTGAGGACACCCAGGTGACCTTTCTAATCCCACCTTCCTGCACCCGGCCCATAGCCCTGCAGCTTACAGCACTTAAGGTGCAGATCCAGGTACTTTTTAAAAGAGTTTAGAGTTTCTGCCTCTACCACCAACTTGAGCAGTGAATTCCAAACACCCACTACCCTCTGCATAAAAAAGTTCTTCCTCATGTCCCGCCTTCTGCCACTTATCTTGAATCTATGTCCCCCTGGTTCTAGAATTCTCCACCAAGGGAAACAATTTTATCCTGTCCACTCTACCTATTCCCCTCATAATTTTGTACACCTCAATCAAGTCACCTCTCAGCCTTCTTTGTTCTAAGGAAAATAACCCCAACCTATCCAATCTCTCCACATAACTACACTTTTCTAACCCTGGCAACATTCTTGTAAACCTCCTCTGCACTCTCTCCAGAGCTATTACGTCTTTCCTATATGTGGTGACTAGAACTGCACACAATACTCCTGTTGTGGCCTCACCAGTGTTTTATACAATTCCAACATTATACCCTTACTTTTATATTCTATACCTCTGCCAATGAAGGAGAGTGTTCCATATACCTTCTTTACTACCCTGTCTACTTGAACTGCTGCCTTCAGGGACCTGTGTATATGCCAAAATCTCTCACTTCATCTACCCCCCTTCGTATATTCCCATTTATTGTTAATCCCTGTAACTGTTTGACCTCCCTAAATGTAGGACCTCACACTTCTCTATGTTAAAATCTATCTACCACTTTATCACCCACTCCACCAACCCATCTATATCATTTTGGAGATTATGGCTATCCTCTACACTATCCACTACTCGGACAATCTTTGTATCATCTGCAAATTTCCCAATCGTGCCCCCCACGTTCACAACCAAATCGTTAATATATAACTCAAACAGCAAGGGTCCCAACACTGAGCCCTGTGGAACACCACTTGAGACAACTTTCCATTCGCAAGGGCATCCATCGACCATTACCTTTTGTTGCCTGTTACAAAGCCAACCTTTTATCCAGTTTGCCACATTACCCTGAATCCCATGGGCTTTTACTTTCCTGACCAATCTGCCATGTGAGACCTTGTCAAATGCCTTGCTAAAATCCATGTACACAACATCCACTGCACTACCTTCATCAACCCTTCTTGTCACTTCCTCAAAGAATTCAATCAAATTTGTGAGGCAAGACCTTCCTTTAACAAATCCATGCTGACCATCCCTGACTAGTCCATGCCTTTCCACATGACAGTTAATCCTATCTCTCAGGATTGGTTCTACTAATTTGCTCACCACCGATGTAAGACTAACTGGCCTATAATTATTTGGCATTTCCTTTGATCCCTTTTTAAACAATAGAACTACGTTTGCGTTTCTCCAGTCCTCCGGCACCTCCCCTGTATCTAGTAAAGATTGGAAAATCATCCTCAGAGCATCTGCTATTTCCTCCCTGACTTCCTTCAGCAGCCTCGGAAACAATCCATCTGGCCCTGGTGACTTATCAACTTTCAAGGATTTCCACCCTTCGAGTACTTCCTCTCTCTTTATGACTATCCCGTCCAATATCTCGCAGTGTTCCTCCTGGACTACTGTATCTACATCCTCCCTTTCCTTTGTAAACACGGAGACAAAATATTCATTCAAAACCCTTCCCACAGCCTCTGCATCTACACACAAGTTTCCATCTTCATCTCTGATAGGTCCCACTTTTTCCTTAACTAACCTTTTAGCATTAATGTATTGGTAAAACATCTTTGGGTTATCTTTAACTTTACTTGCTAATCTTTTTTCATGTCCTCTCTTTGTTTTCCTTATTTCCTTTCTTACTTCATCCCTGCGCTTCCTATATTCGTCTAGGCTATCTGCAGTGCTTAGTTCTTTGTGCCGATCGTACGCTTTCTTTATCTGTTTGATCCGAAGAGCCAAGGCTGTTCACTGTTCCAGCCCAACTGGATGGATGGCTGTTGGGTAACAAGGGCTATCCATTGAAAGGCGGTTTGTGATGCCTCTCCACCATGTAAGAACAGAGGCTGAGCAGCGGTACAATAGGAGCCAATCCTCCACAAGGGCGGAGATAGAAAGAACCATCAGTTTTCTCAAGATGCACTCCTGATGCCTGGACCGTTCAGGGGGAACACTACAATACCCCTCAGAGCGGCTGTCACTGATAGTGGTCACATGCTGTGCTCTCCATAATCTGGCACTGGCAAGGGAGGACCCATTGGAGGTAGAGGATCTTGATGCAGCTCCACAGGCCACAGAGGACGAACCCAGTAGTGAGTCAAAAGAGGAACACAGTGAGGAGAATGCTGAGGGTGTGGAAGCAGACCTCGATAACCTCCAGGGAGGCAGGGGCCCCTTGATCCAATGCTCCTTCAGCTAGGCTGCCAAATTAGCGCTACCACCTCATGCCAGGGCTGCTGCCTCCATCCTGGATCTCAGAAATGACCCTGTCCTTTGCCCCCAAGATACACTCAGTGCCTGTGCAGTAAAGTTTTGAGCCACCCACGTCCTGCATTACATATTGGTGTACCCTGCACCTACAAAAGAAACATACCCAGGCCATTAAGGCAAAAGCAAATGTAATATAACGTTGGCACTCACAGATTATTAACATAACAATGTCAGGCGTTGATGGTCACACCATTAAAAAAAGGAAAAAAAAATGGAGAACAAAAGATCACCCGTGACCAGCCCCTCTTGTGCTTATGGTGCTTTAAACTTAAGATTTTGGGTGCTACGTCTCGGTTCCCCCCACCCTCCCTCCCTCCACCCGCTGGCACCGGCATTGGAGACAGCTGATGACTGCTGTCCTGTTGGCCTTGATGATCTTGGCGAGCGTCCTCTGGCCTGTGGAGCCTGTGCTGGCCCCGCCTGGAAGGGAGTGGCCAGTGCCATGGCTGGCATCTCCCCAGTCACCGCAGCCTCATCGGATGCCATCGTCACTGGCAGAGGGACGGAGGAGCTGCTTCCATCATCCGGAGCGCCCTGAGAGGAGCCCACAGAGATGACAGGCAGCTTGTGCGCCAATGTGAAAGCGCTCTGGGCCTCCCTGCTCACCATTGATGGACGGGCACCTAGCTGGGATACTGGGTGCCTCATCCATCTCCCATACGGACACTGACCATCTGAGGTCATTGCCTGTATGAGGGTTTGCGAGTCCGCGCACAACCCCAGGAACCTTTGATTCTGTCCCTGGACCTGCCTGTCCATGAGAGTCACCACTACCTCCATGGAGGAGGCAGTGCGCTCGGCCATGAGGGTCAACGCAGTTCTCACGCTCCACATGGTCTCCTCCACAATACAGACCATGGCACGCATTCCTTCATGTATCTCCACCAGACCCTCCCGCACACCCTGCTGGACATCCAACATCTGCTGCCTCAGGGACGACTCCATAGGCTCATCAGCCACTGACTGAGCATGTTCTTGGTTCCCAGCAGTCCTCCGACTGCCGGCGCCCTGGGCACTCTCTGCCTCTGCCTGCACTTCAAGCGAGTGTGAAGTGTCCTCACCGCTGTGTACCGACATTCTAGTCGAGGATTTAATGCCCACCGAGGTGCTGGTATCTGCGCTGGTGCCTGGTTCAGAGAGCGGGTGTGATGCTTCTGGAGCCTGGTGGTCCTCTGGTTTCAGTATCTCCTGGAGGTCCTGAGATTGGCTGCTTGGTGGCAGGTCTAAGGGAGAAGAAGGACATGTCATTAGTTTAAGTGCATGTCAGGCATCCTGGTGAGACAATGGAGATCTGGATCATGGTGCCATCATCTTTCAATGATCAATGGGGAATCGACCCCGAAGGCTCCCGTCAATGATGAGACTACGCAAGAATGCTTGCACCACCCGAAACTCTCACCTCTGGGCACTGCACTCTTAAATTCATCTGACGCCCCAGCCTCACCACAGCCGGTTGACTGAAGTACATGGCACCTCTCCAGCTCCAAGTCTTCCTGCTCGGACCGGGAGAGAATGAAGAGGTGTGGGGGTCCTCCGCCAGTCCGTGACCTCTCATTGTTGTTATGGGATGTCTTCTCCTGAAAGAACAGAGGAGCATTGATTAGTCGTAGAGCTTTAGAGTCATAGAGGTCTACAGCACTGAAAAAAGGTCCTTCAGCCCATCGAGTCTGCGCCGGTCAAACAAGTACCTAACTATTCTAATCCCATTTTGCAGCATGAGGCCCATAGCCTTGTATGCCATGGCATCACAAGTGCACATCTAAATACTTCGTAAATGTTATGAGGGTTTCTGCCTCTACCACCCTTTCAGGCAGTGAGTTCCAAATACCTACCACCCTCTTGGAGAAAAAATTCTTCCTCACATCCCCTCTAAACCTCCTGCCCCTTACCTTAAATCTATGCCCCTGGTTGTTGATCCCTCCACTAAGGGGAAAAGTTCCTTCCTGTTTACCCAATCTATGCCCCTCATAATTTTCTACACCTCAGTCATGTTCCCCCCTTAATCTCCTCTGCTTCAGAGAAAATAACCCCAGTCTATCCAATCGCTCCTCATAACTAAAGCTCTCCAGCCCAGGCAACATCCTGGTAAATCTCCTCTGCACTCTCTCTACTGTAATCACATCCTTCCTACAATGTGGATTCCAGAACTGCACGCAATACTCTAGCTGTGGCCTAAATAGTGTTTTATACAGTTCCAGCATAACCTCCCTGCCCTTATATTCTATGCCTCAGCTAATAAAAGCAAGTATCCCATGTGCCTTCTTAACCACCTTATCTACCTGTCCCGCTACCTTAAGGGACCAGTGGACATGCACACCAAGGTCCCTCTGATTCTCGGTACTTCCCACGGCCCGACCATATATCGTGTATTCCCGTGCCTTGTTTGTCCCGCCCAAGCGCATCGCCTCACACTTATCTGGATTAAATTCCATTTGTCACTGATCAGCCCATCTGACCAGCCCGTCTATATCCTCCTGTAATCTAAGGCTATCCTCCTCACTATTTACCACCCCACCAATTTTCGTTTCATCCACAAACTTACTGATCAACCCTCCTACATTCAAGCCTAAATCGTTTATATGTACCACAAACAGCAAGGGACCCAACACCGATCCCTGTGGAACCCCACTGGACACAGGCATCCAGTCACAAAAACACCCATCGACCATCACCCTCTGCTTCCTGCCACTCAGCCAATTCTGGATCCAGTTTGCCAAATTACCTTGGATCCCATGGGCTCTTACCTTTGTTATCAGTGTCCCATGTGGGACCTTATCAAAAGCCTTGCTGAAGTCCAAGCAGACTACGTCAAATGTATGATTAGTCCACTCTCTACCTGCAGCACCATTGCAGCCCGGCCAACCCCAAATGAGGATCACCTGGCAGGGCACATCTGAGTCATGGCCTTGGAGCCACAAGGCACTCAGTCCGAACAGCCAGGGCTCAGCCCCCTGGACAGCTCATTAACAGTTGGTATTCAGACTCTAACACACCAGAGATCCACCGGGGGAAGGCCAGCCCAAAACACTTCAACACACTGACCCATGCAAATGGCACTCACCCTTCCTAAGCATAGCTGGTCATTAAATTTCTTGCGGCACTGGACCCCGGTCTGCTACACAACGTCGTGGCTGCTGACCAGCACTGCCACCTTTTCCCATGCTCTTTTTGTTAAGTGCAGTGGCCTCCTCCTTCCATGCCTCGGGACAGGGATGTCCCTCCTGACAGCCACCTCCTCCAGGAGAACTGCACGGCACTCATCCGAAAACTGGGGGGGCCGGTGCCCAGCCGACCTCACGTCCCGCCTGGCGTCTACATCCTCGTTTGCGACCATGTCTTTGGACCAGTTCCAAAGTGGGCAGCCTCCCTGGGTCTGCCTGCGCCATTTTTGGACTGGCCGCCATTGGACCCAGCGGCCAACAGGCCCCCGCCCCACCCCTTCTCGGACACTCTGCAGCCAGCGTTCACGCTCGGTGGGCCTTAATTAACCCGCCAGTGTGAAACCGCGGTCACGGCCTGCTCATGGGTGGTGGTCCGTTTCACAGCTGTTCCCACTCACCCTGCTGATCCCGACCAATGACCGGAAAATCCTGGTTCATGTGTGTGTTTGAAACTGGGGGTACACGTGTGTGTTTGAAAATGGGGGTACGCACGCGTGTTTGAAAATGGGGGTACACGTGTGTGTTTGAAAATGGGGGTACACGTGTGTGTTTGAAACTGGGGGTACATGTGTGTGTTTGAAACTGGGGGTACACGTGTGTGTTTGAAAATGGGGGTACACTCGTGTGTTTGAAACTGGGGGTACACGTGTGTGTTTGAAAATGGGGGTACACGCGTGTGTTTGAAACTGGGGGTACACGTGTGTGTTTGAAACTGGGGGTACACGTGTGTGTTTGAAACTGGGGGTACACGTGTGTGTTTGAAACTGGGGGTACATGTGGTGTGTTTGAAACTGGGGGTACATACATGTGTTTACAACCATAGGTGGAACTTTCTACCCTCTCTCCTGGCATCTAGTCAGGCAGGAGGGTGACGGGTGAGCACCCCAATGCCTTCCCGGCTCCACCTCGATCAAGTCCAGGGCAGGATGGTCTGCTTTTGAACTTCTCGCCCTGCCATCAATTGAGGTCCTAAAACGAACAATTAATGACCACTTAAGGGCCTGATCCCGCTGCCGCTGGTATTAACCCAGCTGCAGGTGGAGCTGTTACCTCACAGGGAGTGTGACAAGTAAAACTGTGTGAGCTGCTCATCATCTCCTCGGGGTGGGGGCACTCATTCAAAGGCACTCAGTGCCTGATCAAGGGACTAGGCATCGGGAAGAGGAGGTGAACACTGAGAGTCACCCGCTGCCCTTGCTGCTTACTTCTTGACACGTGTCTACACCGCTGACCCTGCGGCCCCCACCTTGTGAATCCCCACCCAGCATGGGGTCTGCTTGCTGCATGATCCTGGGCCTCGGTGGATGCCTTTCAACTCTTCCCTGGTGATGCTGATGAGCAAAAGAACTGCTGGTCTCTGATTGGCTAGTGACAGCTATTGGTGGGCGGGGCCTCAGCCCCAGCCACTGGTCTCTCAACGACCTGATGAACTAGTGGTTTGGAGGGTCTGCCCCAATGCAGGCAACATGGGTCTTTTCCAGCCAGGGGGTAGGATCCCCATCACTGCTGCAAAATTACACTCGATGTAATGTATGTTTGTGATCATGTGTGTGCATGTCTGCGATTTTAATCATACCTTTGTGTTCATGGGATGTGAGGGTTGCTGGCTAAGCCAGAATTTATTGCCCATCCCTAATTGTCCTTGAGAAGGTGGTGGTGAGCTGCCTTCTTGAGCCGCTGCAGTCCATGTGGTGTAGGTACACCCACAGTGCTGTTAGGGAAGGAGTTCCAGGATTTTGACTCAGCGACAGTGAAGGAATGGCGATATAGATGGTAGCCGTCGTGAGTTTGGAAGGTGCTGCCTAAGGTGCCTTGATGAGTTTCTGCCGTGCATCTTGTAGATGGTACACACTGCTCCTAATGTGCGTTGGTGATGGAAGGAGTGAATGTTTGTGGATGTGGTGCCAATCAAGTGGGCTGCTTTGTCCTGGACAGTATCAAGCTTCCTGAGTGTTGTGGGAGCTGCACTCATCCAGGCAAGTGGAGTGCATTCCATCACACTCCTGACTTGTGCCTTGTAGATGATGGACAGGCTTTGGGGAGTCAGGAGGTGAGTTACCCGTCGCAGGATTCCAAGCTTCTGACCTGCTCTTGTAGCCACAGTATTTATATGCTTAGTCCGGTTCAGTTTCTGGTCAATGGTCACCCCCAGGATGTTGACAGTGGGGGATTCAGTGATGGTAATGCCATTGAACATCAAGGGGTGATGGTTGGATTCTCTCTTGTTGGAGATGGTCATTGCCTGAGACTTGTGTGGCCTGAATGTCACTTGCCACTTGCCAGCCCAAGCTTGGATATTGTCCAGGCCTTGCTGCATTTGGAGATGGATTGGACATGGTTAGAAACATAGATATAAACACTTTAGTCACACACAGATAGAAACACATACAGATATAAACATGGTTTCTTTCACACACAGACAAACGGCAGAATTTAATGCCCCCCCCACCCCACCTTAGAAGCGCATTTAGAGGCGGGGGGTGGTTTAAATGGGTGGGAGGGTGCAGGATGAGGACCCCCGTCGCCTCCCCACCTCTTCATAATTAAGTCTGGGACGGGAAAGCTTGGGGGGGCCTTCCTGCTAGGACACCTGAGGCCACTAGGTGGGCAATGAATGCCTACCTAAGGGCCTCATCCTACCATTGCTGGTGTTCAACCAGTGAAGGGCTGTGGGCTTGCCATGCAGGAAGTAGTCGTATTGTTGCTGGACTAGTAATCCAGAGACCCAGGGTGATGCTCTGGGGACCTGGGTTCAAACCCCACCACAGCAGATGGTGGAATTTCAATTCAATAAAAATCTGGAATTAAAAGTCAAATGATGACCATGAAACCATTGTCGATTGTTCTAAATACCCATCTGGTTCACTAATGTCCTTTATGGAAGGAAATCTGTCATCCTTACCTGGTCTGGCCTACATGTGACCCCAGACCCACAGCAATGTGGTTGACTCTTACATGTCCCCTGAAATGGCCTAGCAAGCCATTCAGTTGTATCAAACTGCTACAAAGTCTAAAAAAAGGAATGAAACCGGATGGACCACCCAACATCGACCTAGTCACCGGTAACGACAATGACAAACTCAGCCCTGTCGATCCTGCAAAGTCCTCCTTACTAACATCTGGGGGCCTGACATAGTCGTCCTCACAGAATCATACCTTACAGATAATGTCCCAGATACCACCGTTACCATCACCATCCCTGGGTATGTCCTGTCCCACTGGCAGGGCACACCCAGCAGAGGCGGTGGCACAGTGGTATACAGTCGGGAGGGAGTTGCCCTGGGAGTCCTCAACATCAACTCTGGACCCCTGAAGTCTCATGGCATCAGGTCAAACATGGGCAAGGCAACCTCCTGCTGATTATCAAGTACCGCTGATGAATCAGTGCTCCTCCATGTTGAACACCACTTGGAGGAAGCACTGAGGATGGAAAGGGTGCAGAATGTACTCTGGATGGGGGATTTCAATGTCCATCACCAAGAGTGGCTCAGTAGCACCACTACTGACCGAGCTGGCTGAGTCCTAAATGACATAGCTGCTAGACTGGGTCTGCGGCAGGTGGTGAGGGAACCAACAAGAAGGAAAAACATACTTAACTTCATCCTCACCAACCTGCCTGCCGCAGGTACATCTGTCCATGACAGTATCGGTGGGAGTGACCACCACACAGTCATTGTGGAGACCAAGTCCCGCCTTCACATTGAGGATACCCTCCATCGTGTTGTGTGGCACTACCACCATGCTAAATGGGATAGATTTTGAACAGACCTAGCAACTCAAGACTGGGCACCCATGAGGCACTGTGGGCCATCAGCAGCAGCAGAATTGTACTCGAACACATGGCCCAACATATCCCCCACTCGAACCTCATGGCCCAACATATCCCCCACTCTACCATTACCATCAAGCCAGGGGATCAACCCTGGTTCAATGAAGAGTGCAGGAGGGCATGCCAGGAGCAGCACCAGACATCGCTAAAAATGAGGTGTCAACCTGGTGAAGCTATAACACAGGTCTACTTTTGTGCCAAACAGCATAAGCAGCAAGTGATAGACAGGGCTAAGTGACCACACAACCAACAGATCAGATATAAGCTCTGCAGTCCTGCCACATCCAATCATGAATGGTGCACATCAGTGCAAAAGATAAGGCTGAAGTATTTGCTACAATCTTTAGCCAGAAGTGCCGAGTGAATGATCCATCTTGGCCTCCTCCGGAGGTCCCCAGCATCACAGATGCCAGTCTTCAGCCAATTCGATTCACTCCAGATAATATTAAGAAATGGCTGAAGGCACTGGATACTGCAAAGGTTGTGAGCCCTGACAATATTCCCGCAATTGTACTGAAGACTTGTGCTCCAGAACTTGCCACATCCCTAGCCAAGCTGTTCCAGTGCAGCTACAACACTGGCATCTACCCGGCTCTGTGGAAAATTGCCCAGACATGCCCTGTACACAAAAAGCAGGGCAAATCCAACCCGGCCAGTCCCATCAGTCTACTCTCGATCATCAGTAAAGCAATGGAAGGGGTCATCAACAGTGCTATCAAGCAGCACTTGCTTAGCAATAACCTGCTCACTGATGCCCAGTTTGGGTTCCACCAGGGCCACACAGCTCCTGACTTCATTACAGCCTTGGTTCAAACATGGTCAAAAGAGCTGAACTCCAGAGGTGAGGTGGGAGTGACTGCTCTTGGCATCAAGGCCACATTTGACTGAATGTGGCATCAAGGAGCCCTAGCAAAACTGGAGTCAATGGGAATCAGGGGGAAAACACTCTGCTGGTTGGAGTCATACCTGGCACAAAGGAAGATGGTTGTGGTTGTTGGACGTCAATCATCTCAGCCCCAGGACATCACTGCAGGAGTTCCTCAGGGTAGTATCCTAGGCCCAACCATCTTCAGTTGCTTCATCAATGACCTTCCATCATAAGGTCAGAAGTGGGGATGTTCGCTGATGATTGCACAATGTTCAGCACCATTCACAACTCCTCAGATACTGAAGCAGTGCATGTCCAAATGCAGCAAGACCTGGACAATATCCAGGCTTGGGCTGACAAGTTGCAAGTAACATTCAGGCCACACAAGTGCCAGGCAATGACCTTCTCCAACAAGAGAGAACCTAACCATCGCCCCTTGACATTCAATGGCTTCACCATTACAGAATTCCCCAGCGGTTCAAGAAGGCAGCTCACCACCACCTTCTCGAGGGCAATTAGGGTTGGGCAATAAATACTGGCCCAGCCAACCAAGCCCACATCCCGTGAATGAATAATAAAAAAAACCCTATTACAGCCTAATAGAAGGTGTCACTCACTCAAAGGCACTAAGTGCCTCATAGGAGTGCCCAGCATTCGGAAGGTGGGATGCTCGCTGAGTGCCAACCCCAGCCCTTTCCTTTGACCTACGCCTCTCCCCACTCCGTCTCAGCGACCCATACCTGAGATACCTATTCTGTCCGCACTTGCTTTTCTCCAGGGATCTAATGGCGATCCCTGGTGAGGTGTATTACCGGTAGCAGCCACTACTCCCAGTGGCGCTGCTAGTAACAGAGAGCTCCCAGCCTCTGATTGGCCTGCAGGGCAGCTCTTGGGGGGGCGTGCAGCAATTAAAGTCCCTCCATGGAGCCAGGAGCCCTGGTGACAGCATTCCCACTGCCAATTACTCTGTCACCTACAAGACGCACTGCAGAAACTCATTAAGGCTCCTTAGACATCAGCTTCCAAACCCACAACCTCTACCGTCTAGAAGGACAAGGGCAGCACATCCATGGGAACACCACCGCCTGCAAATTCTCCTCCAAACCACATATCACCATTTCTTCACCGTTGCTGGGTCAAAATCCTGGAACTCCCTCCCTAACAGCACTGTGGGTGTACCTACACCACAGGGACTGCAGCGGTTCAAGAAGACAGCTCACCACCACCTTCTTAAGGGCAGTTAGGGGTGGGCAATAAATGCTGGCCTAGCCAGCAATGCCCACATCCCATAAATGAATAAAAAACTTACATATCTGTGTTTGCAACTGTGTGCACATGTGTTTGCAATCATGTTTGTGCACATGCTTAAATGTAACAGTGCACATGTGTGTTTGCAACTCATTGTGTACATGGCTTTTTAAATGTGGAGTACATATGTGATTTTGTAACTTTCTGAATGTGTTTGTAAATGTGCGTTTACACATGTGTATTTATCATATGTCGATGTGCATGTTCGTAATTTTGCCCCTTCATTTCTATGTTTGTAACTATGCATGTATATGTATTTTGTAACTGGGTGCATGGTGTTTTTTTTTCAACTGTGTCTTACATATGTGTTTGTAACTGTCTGTGCCTGTGACTGTTTGTATACAGGTATTTGTTTATAACCAGATATGCTTTTATAACCATGGTTGTGCTTGTAACCATGTTTATACATGAATATATTTATGACTGTGTGTATTCATCCATGCATTTGTTCTGTGTCTGCTTGTAACCATGTGTTTACATGCCTGTGTTTGTAACCATGTATGCCCTTGTATGTGTATGCATATTTTGTGTTTACAACTGTTTGTATACACAAGCATTCGTAACCATGTGTACGTGTGTTTGTAAACATGTGTTCATGTGCATGTTTGTAACAGTGTGTTTATCTGTTTGTGTTTGCAACCATGACTATACATGACTGTGTGTGAGTCTCTAACCATGTGAGTACATGTATGTTTGTAACCATGTTTGTACAGGTGTTTGTTCCCAACTGTGTCCGTGTATGTGTATTTTTCTAACTCTGTGTATTTGTAAATGTGTCATTACATATGTGTATTTGTGATTATGTATTTACACATGTATCTTCATAATCATGTTTATACATGAAGATATTTGTGACTGTGTATGTTCATGTTTGTGTTTATTCCTGCCTCTGTATATGTGTCTGTTTGTAATCATGTTTTTACATGTCTCTATTTGTAACTGTGTATTTACATGTGTTTGTTTGTAATTATGTCTATGTGTGTGTGTCTGTTTGTAACAGTGTCTGTACAGGATATTGTCTGAAAGCATCTGTGTCCATGTGCCTGTGTGTTTCTACTAGGCATTTACAGTAGTGTGTGTTTGTAATTGTTTACACATCTGTGTGTTTTTAGTTGTGTGTGTATTCATCTGTGCTACATGTGCTAGTTTGTAACCATGTGCCTACATGTGCGATTGCATGTCTGCTTTTGTGACGGCAAGCAGTGGAAACCTATTTTTGAAGCATTAGCATGTCTAAGTGCTCATTACAACACATGCTCACCAGATTAAATTGTGCCCTTGCGATTTAAGACTGGTTAAGCGTGGTGTGCAGCAGGTGAGGTCATCTTCCTGATAGATTTGGAATGAGTAGGAGCTGCTTTTCTTGTGTGGGGATCTTTGTCGGACCAGGGAGTGAAAGCTGAGCTGTTGCATTGAGCATGGCTGGAAGCAGCCCAGGGAGGTCGGGGCATGTCTGAGTGAGGAAGGGAAGCTGGGTTATGGCAGCCCTAAGAAGAGTCATGGGGAACAGATGAGGGAGCTAGGTGACAGAGGGAAGGTCAATCTCTACGAAAAGCAGCACACAAATGATAGGGGGGATATTAAGAGTGATTGAGGGCAGGTCAATGATGAGACTGGAAGAGTCGAGGGTAACTGAGGGGAGGGCAAGGGTGATAGATGGAGGGTCAAAGGTGATGGCTGGTGGGTGGAGGGTGACAGGGGCAGGTCCAGGGTGCTGGGTGGGCATGGGGGACATCATGTTGCTGACTGGGCATTGCGGGGAGTGGTGTGGGGGTCAGCTCTAGGTTGAGAGTTGATCATTGGGTGATGGTGGGTGGCTCGAAAGTCACAGAAAGCAGTGAATGGGTGATGGAGGGAAGCTTATAGGTGAGTGAGGCAGGGTGCAGGGCGATGGCTTACAGCTGTAGAGTCCAGGTGTGGCAGGGAGGGAGGAGGTGGCAGAAGTTCAAAATTCTCCTCTCAGGCAGGCAGAATGATGCTGCTGGCTTGCAGGGACTGGATGCCTGTCTAGGTGCCTTTCAAATATGGCACCCAGACCTTCAACAGCCATGAAGTAACAGTGGTGCTGGTGACTTTCTGCCCACCTCCAATGCATAATTGGCCAGGCCCCTCAGCTGGCAATAAGGAATTGGCTGTCCACATGTGATTGCACACAGGCAGTGTAACATCTCCTAGCTGAAGCCCTGCTCACTCCCACTCCTGTCATCAGCACACTCAATGCCAGCACAAGCTTCTGCCCCATATGTGTGTACATGTAAATGTGTGTGTTTGTAACTATGTTTATATGCATATTTGTGACTTTGTGCGTTTGTTCCCATGTGTTTATTGGTGTGTTCTTGTATTCATGTGATTAGATATCTATGTGTTTACATATCTCTATGTGTAATCATGGGTGTACATTGCCTTTGTAACAATGTTTGCATGTGTGTTTGTAACCATTTGTGCGCATGTGCTTGTTGGTAACTGTGTTTATGTCAGTGTTTGCAAACTCGTCTTTACAGGTCTGCACATGTAACTGTGTATGTACATGTGCATGTTTGCCATTGCGTATACATACATGTTTGCAATCATCTTTATACATATGAAGGTTTGTAACAGTGTGTAAGGATGTGTGCTTTAACCGTGTAAGTAGATGTGTGTCTTTTTGTAATGGTGTGTGTGTATGTGCATGTCTGTAACTATGTCTATACATGTGTGTTTGTAACCATGTGTGCACACGTGTATTTGTAACCATTTTTATACAGGTGCAGGTTTGTGGCCATATGTGTACATGTGCTTGTTTGTAACTGTGTTTACTCATGCACATATTTGTTACCCTGAGTGTTTGCCTGTGTGTTTTCTCCCATGTGTTGGGGTGTGCTTTTAACTATGTGATTATATGTCAATGTTTTTAACCATGGGCAGGATCTTCCGGTCGGTGAGTGGGGGAGGGGCCCGCTCACCGACACGTAAAATGATGCAGGATGATATCGAGTGGAACTCCTGACGTCACCCTGTGTTATCTCCATTTTCAGTTGGTGGAGACGCAGCCAAGTCAGCTGTGCACCCTCCGACCTGTCAATGGCCAATTGAGACAACTGAGAAACTAATTAAAGTCATTAATGGACCTGCCCGTCCAACCTTAGGGTTGGCGGGCAGGCTGGGAGCCCTGGCGGGCTTCTGAAAAAGCATAAAACTTCATCCACAGGCGGGATGAGGTTTCATAAGGGTATTTAAATTTTTATCAAATCTTTCAATAAAAGTTATGGACATGCTCCAACTCATGTGACAGTGTCACATGAGGGGACATGTCAGGGAAATCTTTCTATTATTTGCTTAACAATTTTTAATTTGGAGCCGATCTCCCTGAGACAGCACTTAGCCTCAGGGAGATCAGTGCGCTTTTTCGCGCACATGCGCTAAAGAGTGCACTCCTGGCTGAGGGAATACCCCCCCGCCCGCACAGGGAGCGCGTCGCGCTTCCTGGTGGACATCACGCTGGGTGGGCCTTAATTGGCCCGCCCACATAAAATGGTGGTGCGCCCCCATCGGAGGCGCCAATCAGAGGCGCGCCTGCCTACACCCACTCCCGCATGTCCCCCCAGAACGGGGGGAAAGCTTTTCCCCATGTGTTTACATTTCTGTGCGTAATCAGGTGTGTACATGTGTGTGCTTATAATAGTTTGTATGTGTATTTTTGTAACCATGCATGTACATGTGTGCTTATAGCCATGTTTATGCTTGTGACCACATGAATACGTGTATGTTTGTAAATGCCTGTTTATAATGTATGTGTTTTAACCACCTGTATATGTTTGTTTTTATACTTGTGCTTCTACATGCGTTTGTTTGCAACAGTGTGTAGTACACGTGTGTGTGTGTGTGTGTTTATAACTATTTGTTTGTAACTGTGCCTGCGTACCCTATGTGCAATGTTAATCAATGGGCACAGTTGTTACCACGGGCTGAATCTTCGGCTCGGCGAGTGGAGGCGGGGCCCACTTGCTGACGTGTAAAATGACGGGCATCCCGACGTCACCGCGCATCATTTAGATTTTCAGTTCGGTGGGCACGCAGTGGAGCGGCTGTGCATCCGCCGACCTGTCAAAGGCCTATTAAGGACATTAATTTACTAATTAACCCTATAGGGAAAGCTGCCCGTCCAACCTTAAGGTTGGCGGACAGGAGAAGAGCCCAGGCGGCCTTTGCCCTTTTAATGGAACCTCATCCGCGGGCGGGATGAGGTTTCATGAAGGGTTTATAAATTAAATAAATCTTTTCATTAAAGTTCATTCACATGTGTCACATGAAGGGACATGTTTTAATTTTTTTCCCTTTATTAAAATTTTTAAAACTTAAAGCTTATCTCCCTGAGGCAGCTCTGTGCCTCAGGAAGATTTCTGCCCTCTTTCTCACGTGTCGGTGCAGACTCAATGGGCCGAAGGCCTCTCCTGCACTGTGTGATTCTGTGATTTTGCGCGCATGTGGGAAAGGGGAGGGCTGCTCCCAGAGGGGTTGTGTGGTGGTGGGGGTGGGGGCGGGTGGGCACGGATCCGATCGGCGCACGAAAGAGCACAGAAATCTCCCTGAGGCACAGAGGTACTTCAGGGAGATAAGTTTTTAAGTTTCAAAAATTTTAATAAAAAAATAACTGAAGACATGTCCCCTCATGTGACAGTGTCACATGAGCTGGGACATGTCAATGAATTTTAATTTTAAAAGTTATTCAATTTATAAACCCTTCATGAAACCTCATCCCGCCAACTTTAAGGTTGGACGGGCAGCTTTCTCAATAGGCTTAATTAGGTAATTAATGGCCTTAACAGGCCTTTGACAGTTTGGTGGGTGCACAGCCGAGTCAGCTGCTCACCTGCCAAATTGAAAATCTAAATGACGCGTAGTGACGCTGGGGCACACGCCTGATATCACCCCGTGTCATTTTACACCTCGGTGAGTGGGCCCCACTCCCGCTCGCCGAGCCACAGATTCAGCCCCATGTGTTTATACATGCCTATATTTGTGACTGTGTGTTCTTCTGTGTGTTTGTCCCTGTTACTATCAGGTGAGGAGGGGTAGACTGGCTTCCCTATTTTCCCACTCCTCGTTTGACAGCAGCTTTGTTTTTAAAAGCACTCAGTTGCCAATTGAGTGAGTGTTTAACTGTTTAAGTACTGTGACTGTAAAAGACACAGACAGGTTTCCTCGTGAGCTTTTGAAAAAAAAGGTAGTCTTTATTGTACTTGACACCCAATCTAAGTAAAATAATAAAAACCCTCTGACCCTCATACACACATGCATTCATGGGTTTACACACAAATGAGCATGTACACACAAACACACACACAAACTCCCCCACACCCACCCACCCACCCACACCCACCCACCCACACAAAAACACACACACACACATACACCCCCACCCACACACTCACATAAGTTACAAAGTGGGAGGACAGGTAAAGTAGTTTTAAAAGTCGAATAAATGTCAGTGGTATACAGATCTTGCATACTTGGTGATTGGATGGTTTCAGATTGGGCTCGGTGGTCTCTGGGTTCGGTGTCCAGATGATATAAAGATTATGTTGGTCAGTTTATCTTTTCTTCTGGAGACAGAAGCTGCTGCTTTGATTCATAAAACCCTGCCTGTGGCATGTGGATTGATAAACAACAGGCAGCACTCGGAGTTGCAGGATTGTGTTCTCTGCTGCTTGTGTCCTGTGGCCTGGAAAAAGTGTTTAGCTGAAAAAAGGTGACATGTCAAAGCTTTTTTTTCAATACTCAAGCTCTGTACTAGAAAGCATTTTCTGGGTTGGGTCATCACATGTTCCCCTGTCACCAACTGACCAGTTACCCAAACATGGTCAAATGCAGAGTTCCTATCTCAGCCAGAGTCCATTGTCAAAAATGATTATGTCTAATGCTTGTTCCCCATCTAGTTGAATACATGGGTGATTGCCTGGATGTTTTGTGAATAGGTCAGGAGATGGTCCATTCACAATCTCCCAAGGTGATGGGGTTTTCCAGGTGGGTTGACTCCATTTTAATGGCTTTGGAATTTGTAAGGTGCAGTCATGCAAATCTTAGAAGCTGCTGTTTTGGGTCACTTTTTAAAACAATGTTTCATCTTTTTAAAACACAACCAGTGGTTTTCAACCCAATAAATACATGAAGTCAGCAATGCTTTATAACAGTTCCCATGTGCATATATGCTTGGAACCATGTGATTACATGCCTGTGTTTTTAACCATGTGATTACATGCCTGTGTGTGCAACCATTTGTGTACATTTACGTATTTGTTACCTTTTATTTACATATGTGTTTGTAACTTGTGTGTTTGTGTGCTATGTTAACCATGTGTGTACATACATTTGAAACTGTGTTTACATGTGAGCATATTTTGTGGCCATCTATATTCATCTGTATGACTGTCTCCTCATGTTTATATATGTGCTTGGACATGTGATTACATGTCTATTTTTGAAACAGTCTGTTTCCATGTGTGTATGTTTCCATTAATGTGTGTATATATGTGTGTGTTTGTAACTGCGTGTGTACCTGTGTGTACTTGTAACCATGTATTTGTGACCTTGTTTATACATGTGTGCGTGTAACCACATCTGTACATGTGTGCAGTGAGGAAAGAGCTCCAGTTCTGGTATTTAAAGAAAAACCAAGAGTGGACTGAAGGAGGGAGTGTGAAACAATAGTACCTGAGAGCTGAGGTCTAGAGATATTCATTCCAATTAATATTTTAAACTAGGTACTAACTAGATTCTAAAAAAAGGGTAGAGATTCTTTTTTAGGTAATGGATGGCCAGCCATGTGTGAACTTCAGGACACTTCAGGTGTTCTGGGCGACCATGTGTGTGCAAAGTGTCTCCAGCTGCTCCAGCTCATGCTCAGGGTTTCTGAGCTCAAAGGGTAGCTGGAGTCACTCAGGAGCATCAGGGAGGATGAGAAGTTTCAGGAGCTGGTCACCCCGCAGGCAGTGAGAGGCCAGGATAGTGGTTGGTGGTCACCGGGATGAGTAGAAAGAAGCAGGAAGTACAGGAGTCTTCAGGGTGTGTGTCACTGTCAAACCAGTACTCAGCATTGGAGACTGTTGGGTGTGATGACTCCTTGAAGGACTGCAGTCCAGACCATGGTACCAATGGGAAAGAGAATGTACAGAACTGAACAGCAAAGAGTAGAAATGCAGTCATGGTAGGAGATTCCATAGTTAGGGGCACAGATAGACATTCCTATAACCGTCATTGTGAATCCTGCCTGGTGTGTTACCTTCCTGATGCCAGAGTAAAGGTAGCCACAAAGAGGGTGCAGAATATTCTGCAGCGGGAAGGGAATGTTCCAGACATTGTGGTATACATTGGTACCAATGTTTACCTTTGGAGCCAGTTAATAAGCAGCTTCAGCAACTTTTATAAGCAGGCTGAGATATCAGGCTTTTTTGCTCAACAAAGAGAATCCTTGATTTTTGATAATGTACAATCTTTCATTTCCAGCTGGCCTTGAACGTTTAACTTGGTTCCCTGGACCTTGGAATTGAATAGAGGACGATTATAGTGTCACTTTATTCAGCCATGAAACTCTGTCAGATAACACTGAGACACCAGCTCCTGTCTCTGAATTCGGTCCGATGCCCAATTAAATCAATGTCAGCACTCCATTACTGGTTTTTATTTTGCTGTATTTCCCCAAGGAAGATGCTTTCCTGGTTGTCGAGGTCATGAATTTCTTGAACGGAGGTTCCTTTAACAGATTTCTCCTTCTGTCTGGTAAATATAGATTTCCGGGAATGCCAGACCATTTTAAAATGGCCTAACTTGCCACACCCACGGCACTGAGCAATTTGGGTGGGGCATTCTTCACGTCTGTGGACCTTTCTACCGCCACAGCAGGGACATTGGAAAATGTCCATTGGTGCCTTTTCAGGGCGTTGCCTTGGCGGCTGCCGTGTGATACTTTCAGTTTTACAACTCACAAATTGAACGACTTTATTGGGCTGTTCTTGGGAAATTCCCCTCACATCTCTGACAAAAGCCTTACTCTGCCTCCTCTCTTCAGCCTGCCTGGCCAGTTGCATAGCTTTGCTTAAATTTAAATCTTCCCGAGATTGTAAGAAGCCAGAGAGTTTCTCATCTAAAACATCAATGACTATTCCACCTCTGAGCAGGTCATCTTTTAGTGTTCCATAATCACCAACTTGTGGCTAGGCGGCACAGTAATTGATTAATGGGTCAATCCCTTCCCCCTGTGTTTGACTGCGCTGATTAAGTTTCTCCCTCTCAATGACAATATTTTTATGAAGATTGAAATATGCATCAAAGGCTCTGATGACATCCTCTTAGGAGGCTGTGTCTTCGTTCACCCGCCTGTCTGGTCAGCATGTCACCTGCTATGCTGCCAACTGAGTATAACAAAGTGCTAACTTGACCTTTGTTCTCTTTACTCACAAGACCTGAGGGGTTGTGATACTGGGTAAAACATCTCTGCCAATGTTGCCATTGCTCAGCCTGTCTGGGGCTCTCTATATTTTGAAAGTATCTGGTAGGGGCGAAGTAGTAGTCATTTCTCACCCTGGTTTGAGGATACCTTTTCTCTTGCTGCTTGTATTGCCCATTGCTGGGCTGCTCTCATTATTTTGTCATTTTCAGTGTGGTTGCTGGGTTGGCCTTGAAGTCCTTCACCTGTTGAGCTGCACTGTTGCTGGGTTTCACTTGAGACTTTTCCCACCATTTTCTACTGTTTCTCTGCGGGTCACTGCTGCCACCATCTGTTATCATGGTTTTATCTCAGGATTTGTTAGCTTCTTACTCTGGAAGACATCTTGCTGGGGACAATAGTCTTTTGTGCAAAATATTTATTTACGTGCTAACTATTTCTGAAGGTTGAATAAGACCATAATATAGCTAGAGTTACTCACTGAGATGCTGCTCACTCATCTCGTCTCTTAGTGAGTGACATCACTGTGGCATTGCTCCTTACGAGCATGCTCAGTAGCTATCATTAGAGTTAACCCTTTACTCTAACTGAGCACCAGAATATAGAATTAGAAAAGCGAAATAAGGTGCATAAAGTGAGTGTTGGACAGTACTAGAGATAGCAGTAGTTCCATATTAGATAGAAACTGACAAAGAAGGACCATAAGGAATACAAAGACAGTAAATGCACAAAATGTGGTGAATAAGGTTGGTGAGATACAAGCGCAAATAGCCATGTGGGAATATGATGTTGTGACAATAACAGAAATGTGGCTTAAAATGGTGAGGACTAGACACTTAATATGCACAGATACAAAGTGTTCAGAAAAGATGGAGAAGGAAAAAGAGAGGCTGTACTGGTTAGGGAAGACATTGCACTGTTGGAAACAGAGGATGTTCTTGTGAGGACAATAATAGAATCCATTTGGTTAGAGTTGAGAAGAAAAAAGGGGATAATCACACTGCTGTGATTATTCTTTAGACCCCGAACAGTGAAGGAGAGATAGGGGAATGGGCAGTAACATCATGGAGATCTGCAAGAATGGAGAGTGGCAATATTGGAAGATTTTAATTATTCAGATATCAGTAGGTATAATATAAGAGTAAAGGGAAAGAAAGGGGAGGAATTTCTGAAATGTGTTCAGGAGAACTTTCTTGACCAGTATGCTTTTGGTCCATCCAGGAAGGAGATGTTTTTAGGTCTGATGCTGGGAAAAGAGGTGGCTTAAGTGGACCATGTATCTGTGGGGGAGCATTTGGGTAAGAGTGATCATTGTATCATACGGTTTAGATTAGTCATGGAGAAGAGCAAGGAACAATCTAGAGTAGAACTTCTAAATTGGAAGAGGACTAATTTCAGTGCAACGAGAAGGGATCTTGCCAGTGTAAAATGGAACTGGAGACTGATAGGAAAAGCTCTGATGGAACAATGGGTGATCTTTAAGGAGGAGATGCTTTAGGTACACGCTAGGTGCATTCCAGGTAATAAGAGGCAGAGTGGTTTCTACTAGGGACATAAGGGTGATATATTCTTTAAGGTGCAGGACAAGATTGGAATACTTAATGAGTACTTTGTATTGGTGTTTACTAAGGAAGAGGAATCTGACAAAATATCGGTAGAAACGGAGACAGTACCGCTAATGGATAGGGTGACAATTGAGAGGGAGGTGGCACTGGAGAGACTGGCTATGCTTACAGTAGTCCAGATGGCTTGTAGCCCAGTTTGCTAAAGGAATTGTGAGGGTTGGGGGTGGGGGGGAGGGGGGGCATCGTGGAACTGCTTTCCTTAATCTATTAATAAATATCGGGGAAGGTGTCAGGGAATTGGTGAGTGACAAATGTGACACTGTTGTTCAAGACAGGGTGTAAGGGCACTTGCAGTAGCTTGTCTGGTCAGTTTGACATCAGTGCTTTAGAAAGAGTAATCAGAGAAATAATTAACAGGCACTTGTAGAGATTTAAGTTGAATCAAGAGAGCCAGCATGGATTTGTAAAATCATGCCTGACTAATTTAATTGGATTTTTTTGATGAAGTAACAGAAAAAGATGATGAAGGGAATTTTGTATATTTGGATTTCAAGAATATGTTTACAGCCTGTAAACATGTGTGTACAACTATGCTTATATGCCTGGCTCTGCAATCATATCTTTACAAGTATGTGTCAGGAATCATGGACAGAATTTAATGGTGGTGGCAGTGGGCCCATCCACTGGATAGAGAGCTAGTGGCAACCCCATTACAGCCATTCCGCACCCCCCCAACCACCACCGCCACAACCACATTTAACACCAACCAGGCACTTACCTAGCGGGCAACAGGAGGATTTTCCTGCCTCCGAGAGCTGCTGGCCAATCAGAGCCTGGCAGCTCTTCAGCCCTGGCAATGCCACCAGGTGCGGTAGCCACTATTGGTACTGCGAGAGGCCCAGGCTGAAGATTGTCACTGGAAACTTGGAGGAAAGGTAGTTAAAGAGTGATCACCAGGTGCAGTTAGAGAGGGCCAAGTGAGGGGGTGTGAAGGGAAGGGAGTCAGCTTCAAGGGCTGGTGGATATCTTCCAGTGACGACCAGACAAGGTTCCTAAGTGGCCTCAACCCTTCCCACCCTGGATGGGATACAAGATCAGTTTGGACAAGTTTTACTGGTACACTTCATTTCCAAGTTTTTCTGGTTTTTCCTTTCAGGTTAATCGGGGAGGTGGGGATGGGGCGGGGGTGTGAGTGCGGGAGATTCGGGAAGGTGATGGACTCTCCATCTTGTGCTTTTCCACCCCATTAGACGGCCCTCCCTGCTTCCAAGCCTGACTCCATGGTGACCATTCAATGCTGCCCCATGTGTGCATGTGTGTGTTTGTAATGGTGTGTGTATGTCTTTGGGTGTGTGGATGGAATCATCTCAGATTTGCATTAAGTGTGGTAGTGGGCGGGAAAAAGGACATTTTACTCACCGGCCACAATGGTGGCTTTTCACGCCATATCGTCCCAACCCTGCCTCATTAATGATGCATCCTGGGAAACATGCCCGCCATGCCCTGACCTCGCCACTTTCCTCACGTCGGGTGCCATATTTAAAGTGCAGCCACGCGCACACCTCTCAGTGCTTCCAGCCCAGAGCTGCTGCACAGAAGACATGGTCCGGAAAGGCAAGAAGACTGCAGCCCCTCAGTTTAATGATGTGTCTCTCGAGCGCCTTTTGGATGCAGTGGAGGCCCGCCGTGACGTCCTGTACCCACGCTTTGGCCGCAGGAGGGGCATCAACATCACCAATCCAGAGTGGGAGGTGGTGGCAGCGGTGGTCAGCACCAATGCCCTTCAAAAGAGGACAGCCACCCAGTGCCGAAAGAGGATGAATGATCTCCTCCATTCTGCCAGCGTAAGTCACTCTTCTTATCACTCTCAACTCATACACTTTCAAACCCATCACACATCCACAGGAACTTTTCCGTCACTCCAGCAACAACGTCTGCCAGTGTTGGGGCCGGAAAATCCTGCCCAGAGAGTCAAAGAGAGAGGGAGAATGGGAGAAAGCATGATGGTTAGGACCAGCCTTTGATGCAGAACACAGATTTAGCCTGCTTTAAATGATAATCGATGACTGCATAGAGATTACTGTGGGAGTATGTTCTGTGCTTTATTTTTGACAAACTAAAGGATTTCATCCAGTTCAACTGATGTCACAGAATGCTTAGGAACTGGCACCGTGATTGGATACCCATCACACAGTGCAGGTGCCACACACAACTTCTTCAGTGCTCCCCTCCTCACAGGATGTTTTAATGCTGAGATATAGAAGGGAAATAGAAAGCTCAGCAGCTGCTGCAGGGTTCCATAGTGATGTACTCCACAGCGCACACTGGGTTGGTCACCTGGACATCCAAGGCAACTCTTGTCCCTCTGCCTAACTCACCCTTGTGTATTAACAACCCAGCTTACCCCCGAAGGTCAGGATATTACAATCAGGTGAGGAGGGGGCCAAGGGGCTCCCTTCTTTTCACTCTCCTCGTTTAACTGCAACAGTTTTTGATTTGAGAAGGATATACTTGTCAATTTAACCCTTCAATGGACTGTTACCTCACTCTGGTCTAAGCAGGTACTGGCTTCCAATGCAGACATTTTCAGTACTCCAGCACTGCAAAGCAGAAGAAAACCTGTCCTGATGTTTTTAAATTATTGATAGGGATCAGTTTGGTTTCCCACTTCCAATTTCTCATTTGTTTCTGGGTTCAATAACAGACACATCCCTCAAATATCTGTACAATCAGGTGAGGAAGGCTCCAATGGCTCCTCTGTTTTCCCTCTCCTAATTTGACTGCAACAGGTTTATTTTTCTTTGAAGAGGATATTCACCACTTCAATGATTACTTAGCTGTATGCTCTAATCATGGAAGATCCAATTGGACAAGTTTTCTTGAGTTTAACAAAGAAAGAGATTAGTTTTATTATACTGAAACCAATCTAAGTAACACACTACTGAACGGGGAAGGGTAATTTGGCCAAATTAGAGTCCATAAAAAGTAAAAGGAGTATACAGCCTGTAGTTTGGTAACTGGGCTGGCTTCAGGCTGAATTCGATGGCCTCGATGCTTCCAATTTAAAGATGTAGACGACCGAGTTGGTTGCGCTTCTGGAGACAGTAGCGCTGGGTTGAAGTTTTTTAAGAAATCCGTGTTTGCAACAGGAGCATCCCTGGGTGGCCACAGTCAGCAAACAGGGCTCAAAGATTGTCAGGTGTGTTGGAGAGAGAGGGGGGCAGGAGGGACCTCACTCAGGTCTTCTCTCTCAATATCTCAGCTGCTTGTCCTCCACTCTACAGAGAAAACTGGTGCTTAAACAAACAAAAGGTTGGCTTGTCATGTGATCTCCTCTCTCCAGCAGCCAAGGGTGTCCAAATAAGATAATTGTCAGTGTATTCCCAGATCATGCCTTGGAAGCTCTCTTAGCTTCAGCTCCAAGAGATGAGGCTTAATGATTCATCTCTAACAGTTGAACACCTCTGGGGATTGGCTAAATGCCTTGCTTAATTGGACAGGAGATGTGAGTCCTTCACATTCCCCTGAGGTCATTGTCTTTGATGGGTTTTGCAGGCATGCAATCTCCATTTCAAGGAATTGGGAATTAGTATGCACAGAAATGCAAATGAAGGTAGCCATCTTTGGCTGCAAGTTCAAGTCATCTTTAGTCTCTGTGTTTCAAAGAGTCTCTGTTTTTAAAAATTCAGTTTGGGCTTCCAGCTGGTGGATTAAAAATCATTATTTGACATAAAAAAGCACATTTTCATGACAGACTAAAAGAGAAGAGTATTCACTCAGCACCACGGCAGAAAGCAGAATTGTGAGAAGGTGAGGTTGGAAAAGAGAACAGGCAGAAATGGAATATAGAATCAGGCAGAGAGTATCAACAGGGAAAGAGAAAGAGCAGGAGAGAAGCAGGAGATTTAAAGGGTGGAATACAGAGTCAAGGCATACTTATAAAGAGAACATGAAATAAAAAGAGGCAGTGAATACACAGGGATTCAAGTACCTAGGACAGCATTCACCTTGGAGGGGTTGGCGGGTTGGGAGAAAGATCAGGGATCATGGTACAGGAGGACAAGAGAAAGAGACACAAAGGGAAGATGAAAGAGGGAAAGGGCAGGGGAAGGGTAGAGAGTGGAAGAGGAAGATGATAGAGAATAGGGGAGGGGCACTAGTGAGGGTCTGCGGGCAGGAGAAGAAGGGGGAAAAGGAAGAAGACAGAAGTGGCTGAGGCCAAGAAATACTACCTGTGGGCGATGGGAGTGAGGGTGGGAATAATGCCAGCTGGGGTCCAAGAATGGCGGGGCCGTGGGGTCAAAGAGTGATTGGGTGATGGTGCAACAACTTTAAACCTGTCTTCAGCAGTGAGGGGATATGTGATGCCTCCTATCTGCCAAAGTAATCAGTGGCAGCTAGGCATCAATCGAGGTCAGACATGGGTCTGGTCAATGAAGAGACTGCAGTCATGGAATTCTGAGGGAAAGGTTTGATTACAAAGAGGGAATAGACTCCCAGGTGCCTCACTGGCAATATTCAGAGTGGGGTGTGGGCAAAATGGGCAGACATTAACCTGCTGTTTGAAGTAAATAAGACAGTGAGTGCCCCATTCACAAACGATGGCTTCCAATCTGATCGTTACTGTGGCAACATTGACATGGAAATTGCCATGTACAGTGACACCTGCAGGTGTGTCTGGTACTGCAACACAGATGAACACTCAGAAGGACTTACATTTCCATTGTGCCTTACCTAGCTCCAAGACGTCCTGAAATACCTCACATTTATTTGAAGTGTTATCTGGCTGGTCAAAACCCTACACTTCCTGTCAGATTCCTGACTGGAGCAGGTGGGATCTGAACAAGGCCCAGTGTTTAGCTGCAGAGGTTGAGATCTCACGTGATGCTTGAACTCAGCTACTGAAATGCAGTTTAACTCAGTTTTCAAATCCCCCCATGGCCTCACCCCTCCCTTCCTTTTTTAACTCCCCCAGCTCTTCAATCACTTCCACCTCCGCCCCCCCCCCCACAAAGCCTCTGCCTCAGATCATCTCTAAATCCCAGCATTAGCAGACATGCTTTAAGCTGTCTAGCTTCTAAGTTCAAATTCTTGCCATCCCCACCTTGCCACTTCTTTTTAAAACTCCTGACCCTTGACCTAACTGCCTGTCTTAATCTCTCGTTTTTTTTGGTTTGATGTTTCTTTCTATTCCTGTGAAGCTTGTAGATTTTTTTTAATATAAAAAGCACTATATAATTTGCAGTTATTGCTGTGGCAACTGTGTGACCTGTGTTAGGATCAATGAGCATGTGAAGTAGAGCTCACAGCCTCTATCTCAGTATTCTTGTCCCCCTCCTATTTCTCATTGACATGCTGTTCCTCAGCAACATTATCCGAAAGCACAGCATCAATTTCCATATGTACGTTAACTACCAGCAACCTCTACCCTCACCACCACAACTCTTGGCTCACCCACTGTCTCTAAATTACCAGACTGCTCGTGCAACACCCAAGACTGGATGAGCAGACATTTTCTCCAGTTAAGCATTGTGAAGACTGCAGCCGTTGGGCTGAATTTTCTGCTCAGCATCGGGAAATGAGAGTCAGGGTGTTTCCTGATGTTGCATTCCAAACTTCTGAAAGTTAACCCATTCACACTTTCCTCCCAAGGAGGTAAGATGGACCCACCGCATCCCAAAGCAGGCCCAAGGTGACAATGGGAACAGCCGGATGCCTATACGGGTGAGTTAGACGGTCTTCCTCCCATTGCTGGGACATTGGCTCAATTGTATTCATGGTTGTTAGGGCCCTAGCCTTCATCCATCACCCCTACACTCACATGTCCCCTCCAAACCTCAGATGCCTTTCCATACCCCCGAATTCTCCTTGAGCCTATGCCGTTTCCATGCCCTGCTGCCCTGTACACACCCCTCATGCATCCTCCATACTCACTCTTCAACTACCCATAAGGTATAGAACCAATGAGCCACCTAATAACACTGGCAAGCCTTTGAAATGCTCATCAAATTGTCAAAATAAACAATCAAATATTCAACGTCCCCAGGAAAAAAATTGCTCCTCTTACAATCAAAAGCAGCCATTCATACTCCCTTGAAAAGGCCTTTAATCCTCTTAACCCCTCATAAACTTATCCAAATAAGCATGCATTCAGAAGCAACTTCAACAAAAGATAAACCTATTACAAGCTCATAAATCTGTCAATCAAAGAAAGCTAGCAGTCCCTTTTTTCCTAATTTTTAAAAACTTATTCTTTCATGGGACATGGGCGTCACTGACAAGGCCAGCATTTGTTGCCCATCTCTAATTGCCCTTGAACTGAATGGCTTACTAGGCCATCTCAGAGGGCAGTTAAGAGTCAATCACATTACTGTGGGTCTGGAGCCACAAGAAGGCCAGACAATGTAAGGATGGCAAATGTCCTTCCTTAGAGGACATTAGTGAACCAGGTGGGTTTTTATGACAATCAATGATAGTTTCATGGTCACCATTACTGAGATGAGCGTTATACTGCAGATTTTTATTAAATAAATTTGAATTCCATCACCTTTCATGCCTAGACCGCCGACACTACCACTATACCACTATCTCCCCCCATCTCTCCACCATCGGTGGCCATGTTTTCAGCTGCCTCAGCCCTAATCGCCTCCCTAAATGTCTCCATCTCTATATCTCTCTTTCCTCCTTTGAGATGCTCTGTAAAACATACCTTGTTGACCAAGCTTTTGGTCACCTATCCTAATGTCTCCTTGTCCAGCTTGGTGACAAATTTTGTTCATGCAGCTACACTAGAGACACTATGAATACAACTTGTTATTGCCAGTAAACCTCTGTGACACTCCTTAATAAATTCCTGGACTGAATGTTAAGTGTTCTCTCACCTCTGATCACTATTCTGTCCACACTCTCTTCCTCTCTCTGTGATCAGAACCCTATGTTAGTGTCCTTCTGAGTATTCCTGTCATGTTCATCCATCATATTGGATGAAATGTTAAACCCGATTGAACTATGATCTAACTGTATTGGTCAATGATCTGGCCTTTTTTGAATAATGATCTGACCTTATTGGATGATGATCTACTCCTATTGGACTACAACCTGTCCCTATTGGACAATAATCTGATACTATCGGACAATGACCTGCCGACGTTGGACAATGATCTGACCCTATCAGACAATGATCTGACCCTATCAAACTATGATCTGACCCTATCAAACTATGATCTGACCCTATCAGACTACGATCTGACCCTATCAAACTATGATCTGACCCTAAGATAAAAGCAAAAAACTGCGGATGCTAGAAATCCAAAACAAAAACAAAAATACCTGGAAAAACTCAGCAGGTCTGGCAGCATCTGCGGAGAGGAACACAGTTAACGTTTCGAGTCCGAATGACCCTTCAACAGAACTAAGTAAAAATAGAAGAGAGGTGAAACATAAGCTGGTTTAAGGGGGGGTGGGACAAGTAGAGCTGGATAGAGGGCCAGTGATAGGTGGAGATAACCAAAAGATGTCACAGACAAAAGGACGAAGATGTGTTGAAAGTGGTGATATTAACTAAGGAATGTGTTAATTAAGGGTAGAAAGCAGGACAAGCAAGGTACAGATAGCCCTAGTGGGGGTGGGGTGGGGTGAAGGAATCAAAAAGGGCGAAAAGATAGAGATAAAACAATGGATGGAAATACATTTAAAAATAATGGAAATAGGTGGGAAAAGAAAAATCTATATAAATTATTTGGAAAAAAAGGGGGGTATCGGAAAGGGGGCGGGGATGGAGGGGAGAGTTCATGATCTAAAATTGTTGAACTCAATATTCAGTCCGGAAGGCTGTAGATTCGCTGCTCCCAATGCGGTTTCCTCTACATTGGAGAGACCAAACGCAGACTGGGTGATTGCTTTGCAGAACACCTTCGGTCTGTCCGCAAGCATGACCCAGACCTCCCTGTCACTTGCCATTTCTACACTCTACCCTGCTCTCATGCCCACATGTCCATCCTTGGCCTGCTGCATTGTTCCAGTGAAGCTCAACGCAAACTGGAGGAACAGCACCTCATCTTCCAACTAGGCACTTTACAGCCTTCCAGACTGAATATTGAGTTCAACAATTTTAGATCATGAACTCTCTCCTCCATCCCCACCCCCTTTCCGATCCCCCCCTTTTTTCCCAATAATTTATATAGATTTTTCTTTTCCCACCTATTTCCATTATTTTTAAATGTATTTCCATCCATTGTTTTATCTTTACCTTTTAGCCTTTTTCGATGCCTTCACCCCACCCCCACTAGGGCTGTCTGTACCTTGCTTGTCCTGCTTTCTACCCTTAATTAACACATTCCTTAGATAATATCACCACCTTCAACACTTCTTTGTCCTTTTGTCTGTGACATCTTTTGTTTATCTCCACCTATCACTGGCCCTCTATCCAGCTCTACTTGTCTGACCCCCCCTTAAACCAGCTTATAGTTTACCTTTCTTCTATTTTTACTTAGTTCTGTTGAAGGGTCATTCGGACTCGAAACGTTAACTGTGCTCCTCCCCGCAGATGCTGCCAGACCCGCTGAGTTTTTCCAGGTATTTTTGTTATTGTTTTATGATCTGACAATATCAGACTATGATTTGAGCCTATCGGACTATGATGTTCCCCTATTGGATGATGATCTACCCTGATTGGACAATGATCTAACCCATTGGATGATGATCTGAACTTATTGGGCACTAATCTGCCTGTATTGGAGAATGATGTAGCCTGTTGGTCAATCATTTGCCTCTTTTGGACAGTGATCTAAACACTAACTGGAGTTTTCCCTGTTGTAATCATGGTTTTATTTAGTGTGTAATGTACCTTTAAAAATAATACTTGTTATGAAAGATCACAGGATCTATAGTAACCAATAGGAGAGTAATGGCTCCTTCAGCAGTCAGTGTAGAGATAGAGTTGGATTTGAAAGCACACGTGTAGTTGCTGCTGAGTCTATTGTAATAAGCTTAAAGTTTCCAACCAAGAAGTGTCTGCAGTTTAACTAATAGTACAACTTGGCCACCCTAAAACACCCTCCTTAGCTCCAGGGAAGCTGAAGCAAATTCTAAAGCTTCTGTCTCCTTTATGCTTGAACAAACAGAGCAGAGCAGGGCTGTATTCTGGAACTCTTTAGATAATTCCCCAGATCAGCTTCAGCCAGTGACAAATTGCAGTTTCACGGATTGTGAATTCAGCGAGAGTAGAGCCAGTGGTTTGTGACTGACACAAGAGGACAAAGCTGAAACAGAGTTAAAGCAAAATCATATCCTCAGGCATTTCATCAGTCAGCAGTTTCCTTGGTTATTTATAGGAGAAAATCTGCTTCAAGTAGTAAAACGAGAGGACTTTTGGGGACATTACGTATCAGAGCGAGTTACTTCGTACTCTCTCCCCCTCCCCTGAAGGTGCTGACTCTCTCTCCCCCTCCCCTGCAGGTGCTGACTCTCTCTCCCCCTCCCCTGCAGGTGCTGACTCTCTCTCCCCCTCCCCTGCAGGTGCTGACTCTCTCTCCCCCTCCCCTGAAGGCGCTGCCTCTCTCTCCCCCTCCCCTGAAGGTGCTGTCTCTCTCTCCCTCCTCTGAAGGCGCTGACTCTCTCTCCCCCTCCTCTGAAGGCGCTGCCTCTCTCTCCCCCTCCCCTGAAGGTGCTGACTCTCTTTCCCCCTCTCCTGAAGGTGCTAACTCTCTCCCTCCCCCTCCCCTGAAGGTGCTGTCTCTCTCCCCCTCATCCGAAGGTGCTGATTCTCTCTCCCCCTCTCCTGAAGGTGCTGATTCTCTCTCCCCCTCTCCTGAAGGTGCTGATTCTCTCTCCCCCTCCCCTGAAGGTGCTGACTCTCTCTCCCCCTCCCCTGAAGGTGCTGATTCTCTCTTCCCCTCCCCTGAAGTTGCTGACTCTCCTGTACCCCCACCCAACAACCACCACCTGCCCCCGTCTCCTGTCCCCCCACCCATGTCTACCCCAGAAAGCCAGTGGTGAAGGACACAGTTTGATGAGCTTTTATTTATTTAAATGTGCATAAATCCTGCACCCGCTAACCCAGTAAACACACTTTTAAGCTTTCCTATTTACAAGAGCCCAAATGAGTGCTGAGTTAATGCGCACTGTCTGCCTACAATAAATTATCATTAATATATAAACAACAGATTCTCACTTTTATCTTTAAATACAAATTGCCATGCATGTGTACAGACAAAACCCTCAATATTTTGTGTAAACACTCCATTGTGTGACACCCCTTCTCTCGGACCCCTACCAGTTTTTCTTCATAGACGCATTTTGTTTTGTTAAACATTTGCTGAGTTGCATTCACCAATTTCACTTTAAAGATTTTCTTTCTCTCCAGCATTCGTTTCAAGCCAGTAAGATCAATACATGACTTGGCTTCAATGAGGTAGTTGGCATGGAGCTAAAGGTGTCTTATTTTTTATTTACCTGTCTAAAAGGCTTAGTATTTCTATGCAAATATACAATAAGAACATGAAAGTTATTATAGTTAAAATAATGGAAAAATAGATAGGGAACTGGACTTGGGAATGAATGTGTGAGAATATGAATATTGTTGTCATGAATACCACAGCTGAGGGCTCTTTTGACAATGGCCTTTATGAAAGGAATCGGTCAGTGATTGACAAAATGGTACGTACAATTTTGACTGACAGATTACTGTGAATCAAATCAGGATCACGGTGAATCAGACCGGGATCATTGTGAATCAGACCAGGATTACGGTGAAGCAGGCTGGGATCACAGTGAAGGATCTCTGTGAGCAGACAAGGATCACTGCGAAGCAGTCCAGGGTCACTGCGGAGCAGACCGGGGTCACCGCAGGGCAGTCCGGGGTCACCGCGGGGCAGTCCGGGGTCACTGTGGAACAGACCGGGGTAACTGCGAAGCAGTCCAGGGTCACTGCGGAGTAGACCGGGGTCACCGCGGGGCAGTCCGGGGTCACCGTGGAACAGACCGGGGGCAGACCGGGGTCACCGCGGGGCAGTCCGGGGTCACTGAAGTAAGAGAGAAAAAGAAATTAATCTGTGATGTCACAGGAAGACCATGAGTGAGGGGCACCTACAGCTGGTTCTTGGAAACGAGCTGGGCCAAGTGGACCAAGTATCAGGAGGGAAATATTTAGGGGACAGTGATCATTGCGTCATTTGATTTTGCTTGGCTATGGGAAAGGGCAAGGAGGAATCCAGGATAAAAATAATTAACTGAAGGAAAGAATAGTTAACTAGGGTAAGAGTGGATCAGGCCAAGATAAATTTAAATCCAAGATTAGCAGGAAAACTGTAATTGAGCAACATATTTCTAAAAACAGATAATTCAAGTACAGTGAATGCATTTCCCCAGAAGGGAGAAAGGTAGGTAGGGTAAAAAAATCTAGAGCTCCCTGGATGACAAAAAAATAATAGAGATAATGATGAGGAAGAAAAAGTGTGCTTCAGACAGGGGGATAAAACAATTGAGAATCAAGTTGAATCTAGAAGTTTAAGAGGGGAGGTGAAAAACCAAATAAGAGAAGCAAAGAGAGAGTATGAAAAGAGACTGGCAGCTAACAGAAAAAAAGAATCAAAATGTCTTCTATAGGCATATAAATAGCAAAAAGGGTGGTAAAAGGAGGAGTCGGGCCAATTAAGGTCCATAAAAAGGGATTTACATATGGAGGCAGTGGGCATGACTGAGGTACTAAATGAATACTTTGCATGTGTCTTTACCAAGGAAGAATATGCTGGCCAGTTCATGGTGAATAAAATTGATAATGAGGGGATATTAGATAGGTTATCTGCATTTAATGTTGATAGGGCACCAGAACCGGATGAGATGCATCCAAGGATACTGAGAGAAGTGAGAGTGAAAATTGCTGAGGCACTGGCCATAATTTTCCAGTCTTCCTTAGAATCAGAGGTGATTCCAGAGGACTGGAAATTGCAAATGTTGCCCCCTTGTTCAAAAAGGGGGTAAGAATAAACCCAGCAGCTACAGGCCAGTCAGTTTAATCTCAGTGGTGGGAAAGATTTTAGAAATGATAATTCAGGACAAACAGTCACTTGGACAAATGTGGATTAATTGAGGAAAGTCAGAACAGATTTGTTAAAGGCAAATTGGGTTAACTAACTCGATTGAGTTTTTTTTGATGAGGGAACAGAGAGTATTGATGGGGATAATGTGGTTTATGTGGTATGTATGAATTTCCAAATGGCATTTGATAAGTTGCCACATATCAGGCTTGTCAGCATAGTTAAAGCTCATGAAATAAAAGGGACAGCGGCAGTATGGATACAAAGCTGCCTGAGTGATGGAAACAGAGAAAGAGTTGTTTTTGGACTGGAGGAAGGTATGTGATTTGAGGTGAATGACAAATGAGCCAAATGTGATGTGAGGAGAAACCTTTTTACGGAGTGAGTGCTTAGAATCTGATATGCATTGCCTGAGAGTGGATGCAGATCCAATTATGGCTTTCAAAAGAGAATTGGATAATTATTTGAAGAGGGAAAAATGCAGGACTATGGGAAAAGGTGAGAGAGTAGCATGAGTTGAACTCTTGTAAGAAGCTGGTAACTAATGCTAATTAGTTCTGTAACTAGTGCTGTAACTGTTCTACCATTCGATATTTTAAGGGCAAATAAAACAATTCAAAAGTTAAATCTGGAAAATGGTGTATCTAAATTCCCATTCTTAGTAAACTGAAGAACCTGAATCTGGTTATATTTAGAGATACTTCATATGCTGAACTTCCTGATGGGTATTCTAGTGCAGCTGGTTTCATAATGTTTCTCATGGATGAGTGGGAAATGTTTTCCTTTAGCTTGGAAGCCAAGAAAATAAATAGGGTTGTTTAAAGTACTTTGGCTGCTGAAACACATGCTGTTGTGGAGATGGTGGATATGGGATTCTATTTGAAAAATATTTGAAGTAATATTCTGCACCTTGGAGGTACTGAAGATTTAATGTTATATGTATAATTGTTCATTGTGATATAATCTATATTCTATGAAAAGTGTGAATGAGAAAAGCTGACCAATGACCCCTGCCACCTTGAAGCAAATGCTGGCGAGGAAGGAAATCTCTAAAATTAAATTAAATTCAATAATCCAATTGTTTTGTATTATGACCGATGCAGTTGGTAAAGATGAATTATTTAAAAATCATTTGGAGGCTTACAGCTGCTTTTGATCTCACATTGCCTTTGCGCCACACACACAAAACTGCTGAAGTTATACCTAGCACTGCTCATTGAATGAAAATTCTCATTGTATCACCAGCCTTGTTGAACTCCACCTTTTAACAATAAAACCCCTTTCATAGTACCAGTTTTATTAGTAATATAAACATATTGCTTGGTATCTGCTGGATAGATAGTTTTCATCCTACTTCTTGAATACTTTATTCAAAAAATGCAAACGCACGCTATCTCTCTTACATCTCAAAACTAGTACACAGCAAAGCACCCAGACTAGCTGGTTTTAATCCAATTAAGACACACCCACAGACTAAACCTCTATTTTAAAAGAAAAATATTTTCCAATAATATTATATACATTAATAGCTTCATGACATCTCCCCCCTTATCGGAAAATGAACCATCATAATTCTAAAAGACAGATTCATTTTAATAACCCATCTCACACTATCTCCTATACTCATCACACTATTACATTATCAGGTGCATGCATTAACATAACAATATATATACACAAAGTCCTAGGTATCAACAGAAATCGCTCCAGTTCAGTGTCCAAGCTTTTTTAAAGAATGTCTCATTTTCCTTTAAGCTTTAAACTTTTGATAACACATCTGCGAACAGATTTTCTCTTCCAGCAATATATTTTTAATCCATAGATTAAATGGTTGGAGTAGTAGACTCCACCTGAAAAGCCTTGCACTTTTGTCTCAAAATTTGCCCAAAAACCTCAAAGGATTATGGTCAGAATAAACAATTGTTTCTGATGAATTGTTTGCAACATAAGTTTCAAAATGCTGCAATGCTAACACCAAACCCAAGGTCTCTTTTTCAATTGTTGAATATCTTCTCTGTTGTACATTCAGCTTCTGTGAAAAATACCCTATCAGTTTTTAATTCCAGTTTCACCTTCTTGTAACAGTACAGCCCCAATGCCTATATCGCTTACATCAATGGCCAACTTGAATTGCTTGGCATAATTGGGTGCTGCCAAAACTGGTGTCGTAGTTAATACAGTTTTCAAACTCTCAAATGCCATCTGACACTCCAGTGTCCATTGAAACTTCTTGTTTTTTTTTAATAATTCAGTCAGTGGAGCAGCCACTTGGCTAAAATTTGGTACAAATTTCCAGTAAAACCCACTCATGCCCAGAGATCTCAAAACTTCTCATTTTGTTGTAGGCATTGGGAAATCCACAAGAGCTTTGACTTTCGCATTTCTTGGAGCCACTTTACCATGTCCAATGGTATGGCCTAGACACGTAACTTGCGCTTTTGCAAATTCACTTTTAGCTAAGTTCATCACCAAATTAACTTTTGGCAGTTGAGTAAATAATTCTTCCAGATGCTGTAAATACCCCTTCCACATCTGACTGAAAATGATTAGGTCATCAATATAAACAGCACAATTGCTTAGACCTGCAATTACTTTGTTTGTCAGTATTTGAAATGCTGTAGGTGCATTCTTCATACCAAATGGCATGACTTTAAACTGATATAGTCCACTTGGCGTTACGAAAGCTGACATCTCGTTTGCTCTCTCCGACAATGGTACCTGCCAATATCCTTTTAGCAAGTCAATCTTTGTGATAAATTTTGATTGCCCACCTTCTTAATGAGATCCTCCAACCGTGGTATAGGATATGAATCTGTTGTTGTCTCTGCATTCACCTTTCGATCGTCCACACAGTCTTTGTGTTCCATCCAGTTTCGGTACCAGTGCAACAGGCGAACTCCAGTTACTGCAACTAGACTCAATTATATCATTTTAAAGCATTTGTGATAAAGTATTTAAAATATTAAAGTTAAAGTATTTGTGATAATTTTGCCGGATTTAATCTGTAAGGGTGTTGTCTTCTTGAAGATGGTATTCCTAAACATACATCATGTATAGATAAATGTGTATTTCCCAACTTAATTCCACAAATAGGTCTACTGCATTCATTGCTCCCAATGCGGTTTCCTCTACATTGGAGAGAAAAAACGCAGACTGGGTGACCGCTTTGCAGAACACCTTCGGTCTGTCCGCAAGCATTACCCAGACCTCCCTGTCGCTTGCCATTTCAACACTCCACCCTGCTCTCATGCCCACATGTCCGTTCTTGGCTTGCTGCATTGTGCCAGTGAAGCTCAACGCAAACTGGAGGAACAGGACCCCATCTTCCGACTAGGCACTTTACAGCCTTCCGGACTGAATATTGAGTTCAACAATTTTAGATCATGAACTCTCTCCTCCATCCCCACCCCCTTTCCGATTTTCCCCCTCCTTTTTGTTTTTTCCAATAATTTATATAGATTTTTCTTTTCCCACCTACTTCCATTATTTTTAAGTGTATTTCCATCCATTGTTTTATCTCTACCTTTTAGCCTTTTTCAATCCCTTCCCCCCACCCCACCCCAACTAGGGCTATCTGTACCTTGCTCGTCCTGCTTTCTACCCTTAATTAGCACATTCCTTTAGATAATATCACCATCTTCAACACCTCTTTGTCCTTTTGTCTGTGACATCTTTTGGTTATCTCCACCTATCACTGGCCCTCTATCCAGCTCTTCTTGTCCCCCCCGCACCCCCCCACCAACCCTTAAACCAGCTTATATTTCATCTCTCTTCTATTTTTACTTAGTTCTGTTGAAGGGTCATTCGGACTCGAAATGTTAACTGTGCTCCTCTCCGCAGATGCTGCCAGACCTGCTGAGTTTTTCCAGGTATTTTTGTTTTTGTTCCACAAATAGGTTTGTGTGACTGCAACAGCTTTTCCAAATCACTTTGACACTTGCTTGGAAGGTAACTCAATATTTCATTTAAATTTTCAAACACCCCGTCCAATTTTATTAGAGGAAAATTAATTTCAGAGTCCTGCATTTCTACCTCTTTCTCATCATCCACAGTCACTCATACCTCTTATTGTTCCTCTTCCCTGTCAAAGTACTTTTTAAGCATATTTACATGGCACACCCTCTGCTTCTTTCTTCTATCTGGAGCATTTATTAAATAATTTACTTCACTAAATTTCCTTTCAATCCTTTGAGGCCCACTAAATCCTGCATTTAATGAATCACCTGCTACAGGTAACAAAACTAACACTTTCTCCCCAGAAACAAAACTGTGGATTTTACCCTTCTTATCTGCTTTCACTTTCATCACTTGCTATGATATCTATAAATGTTTCCTAGCCAACTCATATGCTCTGTTCAATCTTTCCCTGAAATTTGATACATAACCCAGGAGAGTAGTTTCTGAATTTTGACCCACCAATTTCTCCTGAATCAATTTCAGTGGTCCCCTTACCTCATGACCATTAACTAGTTCAAAAGGGCTAAAACCAGTCAATGCATTAGGAGCTTCTCTAATAGCAAATAACAAAAATGGAATTCCCATATCTCAACCCTGTGCGTAATTCTGACAGTATGCCCTTTTCATATGTCATCTTTCCCAAGCTCCTTGTGACTCTGGATGATAAACTATTAACTGTTTTATCCCCAAACTGTTCATTAAGAACAAAGAACAAAGAAAAGTACAGCAAAGGAACAGGCCCTTTGGCCCTCCAAGCCTGTGCCGATCATATTGCCCATATACTAAAACATTTTGCACTTCCGGGGTCCGTATCCCTCTATTCCCATCCTATTCATGTATTTGTCAAGCTGCTTCTTAAACACTATCTTACCTGCTTCCACTACCTCCTCTGGCAGTGAATTCCAGACACTCACTACCCTCTGCGTAAAAAACTTGTCCCGCAAATCTCCTATATAGTTTTCTCCCCTCACCTTAAATCTATGTCCCCTAGTAATTGACTCTTCCACCCTGGGAAAAAGCTTCTGACTATCTACTCTGTCCATGCCACTCATAATTTTGTAAACTTCTATCAAGTCGCCCCTCAATCTCCGTCGCTCTAGTGAGAACAATCCGAGTTTCTCCAACATCTCCTCATAGCTAATAACCTCCAGACCAGGCAGTATCCTGGTAAACCTCCTCTACACCCTCTCCAATGCCTCCATATCCTTCTGGTAATGTGGTGACCAGAATTGCACCAATATTCCAAGTGTGGCCTAACCAAGGTTCTATACAGCTGCAGCATGACTTCCCAGCTTTTATACTCAATACCCCTGCCAGTGGAGTCATGCATGCCATATGCCTTCCTGACTACCTTATCCATCTGCGTTGCCACTTTCAGTGACCTGTGGACCTGTACACCCAGATCCCTCTGCCTGTTAATGCACTAAAGGGTTCTGCCATTTACTGTATAATTCCTGCCTGTATTAGACCTTCCAAAATGCATTAACTCGCATTTGTCCGGATTAAACTCCATCTGCCATTTCTCCGCCCAAGTCTCCAACTGATCTATATCCCGTTGTATCCTTTGACAATCCTTTTCACTATCTGCAACTCCTCCAACCTTAGTGTTGTCTGCAAACTTACTAATTAGCCCAGTTACATTTTCCCCAAAATCATTTATGTATACTACAAACAGCAAAGGTTCCAGCGCTGATCCTGCAGAACTCCACTAGTCACAGCTCTCCATTCAGAAAAGCACCCTTCCACTGCTACCCACTGTCTTCTATGGCCAAGCCAATTCTGTGTCCATCTTGCCAGCTCACCTCTGATCCCGTGCGACTTTACCTTCTGTACCAGTATGCTTAAACTTTTTACTTCCTTAAATTAAATTAAATTTAATAAATTAAATTAATAAAAAAATAAATTAAATAAATAAAATTTAAAAATTAAATAAAGAATTACTTCCTTAAACAACTGTGACATGAAATTTGACCCCGATCTGATTGTATTTCTTTAGGTAAACCATATTGTGCGAAAAATTTAATTAACTCCTCCGCAATCTTCTTAGTTGTAATATTTCTTAAAGGTATCGCTTCAGGAAACCGAGCAGACATATCCATTATTGTCAGTAAGTACTGATTTCCACTTTTAGTCTTAGGGAGGGATCCTACACAATCAATCATGACCCTAGTAAAAGGTTCTTTAAATGCTGGTATTGGGATTAAATGCATTGGATTAATCACTGCTTGTGGTTTTCCTGTTATTTGACATGTATAACAGGTTCTACAGAATTTGACTACATCCCTATGCTATCCTGGCCAAAAAAAAAACCTCTGTATATTTTCCTGTGTTTTCCTAATTTCTAAATATCCCCCCATTGGAATTTCATGAGCAATCCTCAGGATATCATTTCTGTACCCTAATGGGATAACAATTTGCTGCACCTCTCTCTGGCTTCCATTTGCTGGGACATGATCCGACTGCCATTTTTTCAGCAGAATAGCTTCCTGAATTGAAATATTGGAATATATTTTGCTTCAGTTTTGGAATAAGCTTTCTGATATAACTGTTTTGATTGCAAATCATTTTTCTGTAACTCCATTAACTTCTTTGAGTTAAACACTTCAACTGAACTGTCCTACATTCCTTCCTTCTGAATAATATTATCAAAAATGGTGCCAGTTAATTGGATTTCAACACCTTCTTCTTACCTTTAAACTGCCTGTCTGTCTTGTTTACCTTGTTCTTCCCTATGAGCCTTTGATGTTATTATAACACGATCCAGAAACAATCCAGGATGTTCCTTCTGTAACATCTCTGTTGAAAACACTTCTACAGGCTGCTCAACTACCCTAGGCATCAACCACATTTGCAATCCAGCTATATCATTACCCAGAATAAATTTAACCCCTGCAATGGGCAAGTTTTCCAACACTCCAACTATAACTTCATCTGCCTTCCATTGCTCCTTAAATTTACCTTCTACAATGGAATAGATTTAGCATCTCCATGAACCCCACTTTGTATCTTCTCCTGCAATACTCCCTTTGAACAACAAATATCACTATCCCACAACATTAAGGATTGACTAGCCCCTTATCTCTTAAAATTTAAACATCTTTACCTATGCCACCCTGTACACGTGGAAAAACTTTCCCTTCACACACCAAGCCTTTAAACATTTCTGCAACCTGCTCCTCAGAATCCTTTTGAGTAAACTGTGAACACATTCCCACTTCTTTACCTTTTACTGATTCTCCCTGTTTCACCTGTACACAAACCATTGGCTTCCCCTGTGCCTGAACCTCAGAACCCACAGTACTTTTACTTCCAAAGCTTTTCCGTACCCCTACAATTCCTACAGATTTTTCCTGCAACCTCCAACACAGTGACTTTGTGTGCCCCACTTTATTACAATGAAAACTCCTCAATTTTTGAATGTCATTTCTACCTTCAGCACCTTCCTTTTTATTCTGAGAAAAAAACTTCCTGGGAACTTCCAGCTACTCCTTCTCTTCCCTGACTGTCTACCTTCCTTTCATCTTCCCACTTTTTATCCTTTTCCAATCTGAAAGGGTGACAGAAAAAAGGTTTAGCTCTATGAACTACCTCATAATCATTAGCTATCTCTGCTGCTTGTCTTACAGAATCAACCCTCTGTTCCTCCACATAAGTTCTCACTACCGAAGGGATTGAATCTTTAAATTGTTCCAAAAGAATTACTTCTCTAAGAGCTGCATAGGCTGTCTCTGTTTTTAACGCCCGTATCCACCGGTCAAAATTACTTTGTTTTACTCTTTCAAACTCAATATAAGTTTGCCCAGGCTGTTTTCTCATATTCCTAAATTTTTTCCTTTTTGCTTCAGGAACCAATTCATATGCACTCATAACAGCTTTTCGCACCACATCATAATTCACCGACATTCCTTTTAAAGCGAAGCATATACCTTAAGCGCCCCACCTAACAACGTAGACTGTAATAATAATGTCCAGTTTTCCTGTGGCCATTTCATCTGTTTAGCTAGCTTCTCAAATTAAATAAAGGATGCTTCAATATCTTTTTCCTCAAACTTTGGCTCAAACTTTGGAAGAGCATGTACAAATTTAAACATAACCCAATTGGGTTCTAGAGATAAATCCTTCCTCACCTATTGACATCTCTTTTCTAACTGCCAACATTTTCGGTTGATATTCTCTCTCTCTTTCCATTTCCTCCTTTTCCATCTTCGCAATTTCTAACTCCCTTTTAAAAGCCATTTCTCTGTCCTTTGCTTCTAATTCAAGACTTTTTATTTGCTACTGAATTCTCACTACCCACAGCTGTGACTCACTAGTGTCAGGTTTCACTTCCAACTGTAGATGCTGTGCTATACTTTTAGCTATACCTAATTTCCTAGAGCCCACAGGTAACCACAATTTTAACATATCTGCCAACTCTGTTAACTTATTCTTGGTTAATTTCTCCAACCCAATCAGAGTTATCTCTTCTATTCCCAGACAAGACTTAGCAATTGCCAAAGCCACTTTGCTGTCTCACCACTTCTAAAATACCTCACCAACTCCAGATTTCAAAGTGCCTCTCATATGTGAAACCTTAAGATTCAGCAATTCCTAACCAATCAAGGAATTAGAAATATAATTTATCCCAGCAAGAGCCCCCTGTTTTAACCGATGCAGTTGGTAAAGCGGAGTTATTTAAAAATCCTAGAGGGAAACTTTAAACAACTGTCATAACCTATAATTTTAAGTGTTACATTTGAGATGTGACTCTAAATTCAGAAATCAGACCATCAGTTCTCGAGGTTTTACATTAAACTAAATGAAACATTTTATTAATTTACACAGGTTAAAATATATATACACATGGCTACAAATTACTATCATAAATTTTAGCAAATTCCCTAACTAATCCCCATTAAGGCAACAGCAACCCATAGACTTAACCAGACACCAGGGAAAGCATGTTTACCTTACAAATCCAAAATGAGGTTCTTTTCACTTTGGTTCCTGTGGAGACAGTTGGAGGCTTACAGCTGCTGTTGATCTCACAATGCCTCAGTGCCACATACATGAAACTGCTGAAGTTATACCTAGCACTGCTCATTGAATGTATATTCTAATTGTATCACCAACCTCTTTGAACTCCACCTCTCCTAACAATAAAACCCCTTTCATAGTACTAATTTTATTAGTAATTTAAACATTTGCTTGGTCTCTGCTAGCTAGGTGCCAGATTTCACCACTCTTCTTGAAGGCTGCATTCAAAAAATGCAAATGCACTCAACCTCTCATACATCTCAAAACTAGTACATACCAAAACCAGACTAGCTAGCGTTAATCCAATTGAGACACACCTATAGACTAAACCTCTATTTTAAAAGAAAAATATTTTACAATAATATTACATACATTAATAGCTTCATGACATCTTGCTAAAAGTAGTGCATGTATGAAGGAATTTTGGAGATACTAAAGAGGTGACTCACTATGTAATGATTTCTATCGAATGTGACAGTATCTAACTTATTTTAGTAATTTTAATTTGTTATATTGTTGCACCATAATCTAGCTCCATAATTTATAAGTTTTAGAATGTAACTTTTAGTGTTAAAGTTTAACTGTAGAAAATAGGGGCACCTGATTTAGAATCTAATAAGCAACCTTGAATTAAATGCAATTCAAACAAGCTTGGAATTTGTTACAGTTAGAAGGTTGGAGCCATGTTGACTTAAGAAGTCAGAACTAGAAAGGTAAGTTCATAAATAGCAGGCCTAATCTTCATAATGGTAAGTCTGGGAAGTATTGTCCTGCCTTGGTTAGAATTATAGGGCACAATTTTTAGGTTGGCATGCAAGCGTGCGCCCGACCTGATCAGATGTGAAATTATGCATAATAATGTTGGGTGAGCGTCCCAACATCATCCCGCGCTCACGCGATATTTCGGTCAGCGGGCAAGCATGAGAGTTAGAAGCACGCCTGCTGACAATTAAAGTTGTTAAGGTTCCAATTGTCCTAGATTTTTCTTGGTCCATCCAACCTTACAGTTGGCGGATGGGCAAATCGGCCAGGTGGACTTTGCAGGTGACCTAGGGCAGGATGAGGTTTCCGTTATTAAATATCAAAAAAAAGAAAATGTATGGGCAGAATTTTCATCATATATATGTTCAGGTGACTGATTCTGATGCCTGGGCATTTTTTTCCAGATTTTAAAATCTTTATTTAATTGTTTTGAAGCCTTCACCTCCCTGAGGCAACTCTCTGCCTTCAGCGAGCTTTCATTCAGTGCTTGCCCACGCATACGCCAGCGCCCACCCTCCTCCCACCCCCACCCTGGCAGCGCTGAGCATTTCAGCATGTTCTTCACGCTGGCTGGCCATTAATTTGTCAGCCAGACTGAAGACAGGCGGCGGTTCATTCCCCAGCCACTCCCGGGCCTGTTGATTGTGCCTGAATTCCAACCCAAAAAATCTTGCCCATAGGTTATTCAAATGCTTTCCCAGAATCAAGGAAAACTTTGGAATTAAAAAATAGTTAAATCTGCATTTCTACCTGGGACAGGCTGTGTGTGTCACATTGCCATAGAGATAGTGATTCAGAGTGGAGCCTTGGTTAAATGGCTCTCTAGTTTAATTTATTTATGTGTTTCTACTGACTCTGCATTAATGCATCTGACTAAAGCATCTCGTTGGGTTGAGAGACCGAACAGGAGGTGATAGTCTGTTAGGCCTGCATTTCAAACAGAGAACGCGTTTGGGGTTGTATATTGGTTTGGAAAACTTAGTCATGGAAAAAGAGCTGGAAAATTTACTCTAATTTACAGCTGATGGAAGAGATTTACAGTGGTCCTCACAGAGAATTGTGGCAGAAAGTAGTCAGCAGATTTAGCTTGGGAAGCTGCTGGAAGGCAGATGCATATCTGTCCCACCAATGAGATTAAACTGACTGGCCTGTAGTTGCTGGGCTTATCCTTACACCCTTTTTGAACAAGGGAGCAACATTTGCAATTCTTCAGTCCTCTGGAGCTTAGGCACCCACAGTCGTGAGGGTCGCGTAGCCTAAAAGCGAATGGAAGGACCCCATAGAATCTTATCTCAGAGGAATAGCTGGAATACTAAAGGAGAATTAAAGTAAATCCCAGAGGTCTGTGGCATACCATTGAGTTGGTCCCAGAAAAAGTGAATGAAACTTCAAGATTTTGTAAGATGAGGGAACTCTTAGGACAGGCCTGAGGTGGGGGTGAGGGGTGGTGTGGGGAGAGGTGGTGGGGTGTAGGGGAGGTAAAAAGTAGAACTGAATTCATAACATAAGTCTGTATAAGCTATAGTTTTTAGTTGCCAGTGCTTGCTTTGTTTTGTTCCGATCCCACCTGATATTTCTGCTAGATAAGCCTGATCCCAGAGTGGAGCCCGGCTTGACTGATCCTAACTTTTAACTTTTAGGTAAGTGTAGAGTAGCTACTGAACTGAGTCACTGAAGTCAGATGAAGAATTTTTAACAAAATAATAAAGCATTTATTAAACAAGAAAAGGTGAATTATATTACAATACTCCTTCAACCACAACTATACCTTTACAGGTATATTTGTAAGGATAACACAAGTTACAAAAACTATCTTATACTCTAATGTTCACAGTGTGTACACAGTCCATGTAAACCAATAGGCACTCTGTGGTCAGACATCACACCCTGAAACCAAGTGACAGATGCCACCTCAAACAGATGCTATGAGTCTCTCATCAGCTCCCCCAGACACTTGTCACACTGTGAGCCAACCAGTCTCACTGAATTCCACCTTTCTCATGAGGCTTTCCCATCTCCACTCTCCAAGAACCTTCTTTGGAATTTTCTCCCAAACTGAGTCTGGGAAGAGTGTCCTCTGCAGTTACCATCGCCAGGAATCAGTCTGGGAAGAGTGCCCTCTGCAGTCACCGTCGCCAGGAAGCAGTCTGGGAAGAGCGTCCTCTGCAGTCACCATCACCGGGAAGCAGGCTGGGAAGAGCGTCCTCTGCAGTCACCATCACCGGGAAGCAGGCTGGGAAGAGTGCCCTCTGCAGTCACCGTTGCCAGGAAGCAATCTGGGAAGAGCATCCTCTGCAGTCACCATCGCCGTGAAACAGTCTGGGAAGAGCATCCTCTGCAGTCACCGTTGCCGTGAAGCAGTCTGGGAAGAGCATTCTCTGCAGTCACCGTTGCCGTGAAGCAGTCTGGGAAGAGTGTCCTCTGCAGTCACTGTCATCGAGTGAAAAAAACAAAGAGTGACATCATGGGAAAACCGTAAGTTCATTGGGTGGTAAGTAACTGCTAGTTTGAACTACCTATTCAAAGTTGATTTCAGATTAAAGGTGACTACTGGGGCCCAGGATCGGAGGCCTAACACTTCAGCTTCAACTCAGCAGAGAGAGCACGTGCCAGTTGATTTTAAAAAGTGTATTTTGAATCTCTATTCTAACTTGCTTTCGGATTAAAGGTAAATAGGAGAAATATTTTACAGATTGATAAACTAAAGACCAGTAGGAAATTTAAAAACAAATTGAAAAACTAATTAAATAAATTAGGGATGCAGTGCCAGGCGATGTGTTGTAGCTGCATGATGTGGGAGCTGGTGGACCCCATTGTGGTTTCTAGTGACCACATCTGTAGCAAATGTTGGTTGCTCGAGGAACTCCGGCTCAGAGTTGATGAGCTGGAGTCTGAGCTTCAGGCACTGCAACACATCAGGGATGGGGAGAGTAACCTGGACGTTGTGTTTCAGGAGACAGCCACACCCCTTAGATTAACTACCTTAAATTTGGCCAGTGGTCAGGGACAGGAGGGTGTGACTATGAGTGAGGCAGGTAGAGGGATCCAGGAAGTAGCACTGCAGGAGCCTCAGCCCTTGCCCTTATCCAACAGGTTCGAGACTCTTGCTCCCTATGTGGACGAGAGCGGGGACTGTAGGGAGGATGAGCAAACTGATCATAGCACCATGGTACAGGGAGCCATTCAAGTGGGGGGAGAAAAGAGAAATGTAGTTGTAATTGGGGATAGTATAGTTAGGGGAATAGATACTGTTCTCTGTAGCCAGGATCGAGAGTCCCAAAGGCTGTGTTGCCTACCTGGTGCCAGGATTAAGGATACCTCATCTGGGCTGCAGAGGAACTTGGAGTGGGAGGGGAAAGATCCAGTTGTCATGGTCCACGTAGGTACCAATGATATAGGTAGAATGAGGAAAGAGGTTCTGCTGAGGGAATACGAGCAGCAAGGGATTAAATTAAAACGCAGAACCAAAACGATAATAATCTCCGGATTACTACCTGAGCCACGAGCTAATTAGCACAGAGTCAATAAGATTAAAGAGGTAAGTGCGTGGCTCAAAGATTGGTATGAGAGAAATGGGTTCAAATTCATGGAACATTGGCACCAGTATTGGGGAAAGAGGGAGCTATTCCGTTCAGATGGGCTCCACTTGAATCATGCTGGGACCAGTGTCCTGGCGAATCGCATAACTAGGGTCGTAGATAGGGCTTTAAACTAAATAGTTGGGGGGAGGGCTCAGTTGCATGGAAATATTAAAAAATCAAAGTTTAAGGAGAGGGTAAGAGTGTGGGTTAGTGACGAGGCCGATTGCTATCAAAAGTGAAAGGAAGGGACAGAGTGTGTGAACGCCACATTGCACCAAAGAATTATATAAGAGCAGGGAAAATTGACAGTAGGGCAAACTTAAAGGCTTTGTATCTGAATGCACGTAGCATTCGGAATAAAACTAATGAGTTAACAGCGTAAATAGAAATAAATAGGTATGATTTGGTGGCAATTACTGAGACGTGGTTACAGGGAGAACAGTTTGGGAGTTGAATATCCCAGGGTACTCAGTGTTTCGGAAAGATAGGCAGGAAAGAAAAGGAAGCAGTGTAGCTTTGTTAGTAAAGGAAGAGATCAGTGTTAGAGTGAGGAATGACATAGGCACTGGAGAGCAAGGTGTAGAGTCAGAAATAGCAAGGGAAAGAAGTCCCTGGTGGGAGTAATCTATAGGTCCCCAAACAGTAGTTCAGCAGTAGGGCACAGTATAAACCAGGAAATACTGGGAGCATGTAAGAAAGGCACGGCAATAATCATGGGTGATTTTAATATGCATATAGACTGGACTAATCAAATTGGCAAGGGTAGCTTAAGGGGAGAGTTCATAGAGTATATTAGATTGTTTCTTGGTGCAATATATTGTGGAACTAAACAGGGAGCAGGCTATTCTGAATTTGGTTTTGTGTAATGAGATGGGATTAATTAATGATCTCATAGTAAAAGATCCTCTAGGGAAGAGTGATCATAGCATGCTAGAATTTCAAGTTCAGTTTGAGAGTGAGAAACTTGAGTCCCACACTAGTGTTCTGGAGTTAAACAAAGGTAACTACATAGGCAATGAGGGGGATTTGGTCCTAATGGACTGGGCAGGATGACTACAAGGTAGGACAGTTGATGAACAGTGGCAGATAGTTAAGGAGGTATTCAATTCCTCCCAAGTAAAATATATTCCAAAGAGGAACAAAGATGGTAAGAGGGGGAAAAAGTATCCATGGCTGAGCAAGGAAGTTAAAGATAACACAAAGGCAAAAACTAAGGCATACCAAATTGCAAAGATCAGTGGCAGGCTGGAAGACTGGGAAACTTTTAAAGATCAGCAAATGGTTACTAAAAAAATAATAAAAAGAGCAAAGGTAAATTATGAAAGAAAACTAGCGCAAAATGTAAAAACTGATAGCAAAAGCTTCTACAAGTATATAAAAGGAAAGAGAGTAGCTAAAGTGAATGTTGGTCCCTTGTAGGATGAGACTGGGGAGTTAATAGTGGGGAACGCAGAAATGGCAGAGAAGCTTAATCAATATTTTGCCTCAGTTTTCATGGTGGAAGACACTAGTACCACCCCAATAGTAACAGATAGTGCAGAGGGTATATTGAAGGAGGAACTTAGAACAATCACCATCATGAGAGAAAAAGTACTGAGCAAACTATTGGGATTAAAGGGTGACAAGTCCCCAGGACCTGATGGCCTATATCCCAGGGTCTTAAAGGAAGTGGCAGTGTAGATAGTGGATGCATTGGCGATAATATTCCAAAATTCCCTGGATTCTGGAAAGGTTCCAGTGGATTGGAAAAATGCTAATATAATGCCCTTGTTCAAAAAGGGGGGAGGCAGAAAGTAGGAAACTATAGACCAATTAGTTTAACGTCTGTCATTGGGAAATTGTTGGAATCCATTATTAAGGAAGTAGTAATGGGGCATTTGGAAAGTCAAAATGAAATCCATCAGAGTCAGCATGGTTTTATGAAGAGTAAATTGTGTTTGATTAATTTACTAGAGTTCTTTGAAGATATGACAAGCAAAGTGGATAATGGGGGTCCTGTAGATGTAATATATCTGGACTTGCAGAAGGCCTTTGATAAGGTGCCGCACAAAAGATTAATACACAAGGTAAGATTACACGGAGTTAGGGGTAATATATTAGCTTGGATAAAGGATTGGCTAACCAACAGAAAGCAGAGAGTCGGGATAAATGGGTCTTTTTCTGGATGGCAAGCTGTAATTAGTGGGGTGCCACAGGGTTCGGTCCTTGGCCCCAACTATTTACAATCTATATTAATGACTTGGATTCAGGGATAGAAGGTACTATAGCTAACTTTGCAGATGATACCAAAATAGGTGGGAAAGTAAGTTGCAATGAAGAAGTAAGAAATTTACAAATGGATATGGACAGGTTAGGTGAATGGGCCAAAATTTGGCAGATGGAGTTTCATGTGGATTAGTGTGAGATTATCCATTTTGGTTGGAAGAATAAAAAGGCGACTTTTTATTTAAATGGAAAGAACCTTCAGAATGCTTCAGTGCAGAGGGATCTGGGTGTCCTTGTGCATGAATCGCTGAAAGCTAGAATGCAGGTACAGCAGGTAATAAGGAAGGCAAATGGAATGTTGGCATTTATTACTAAAGGAATAGAGTATAAAAATAGGGAAATGTTGTGGCAACTGTACAAGGCATTGGTGAGACCGCACCTGGAGTACTGTGCACAGTTTTGGTCCCCTTACTTGAGGAAGGAAATAGTTGCAATGGAGGCGGTTCAGAGGAGGTTCACTAGATTGATTCCAGAGATGCAGGGCTTGTCTTATGAGGAGTGATTGAGCAGTTTAGGCCTATACTCGCTAGAGTTTAGAAGGATGAGAGGAGATCTAATTGAGGTATACAAGATGCTAAAGGGGATAGACAAAGTAGACGTGGAGCGGATGTTTCCCCTTCTGGGGCATTCTAGAATGAGAGGCCATGGTTTTAGGCTAAGGGGTGGTAGATTTAAATCAGAGATGAGGAGGAATTACTTTTCTCAAAGGGTTGTGAATCTGTGGAATTCACTACCTCAGAGTGCATTGGATGCCGGGATGCTGAATAAATTTAAGGAGGAGATAGACAGATTTTTAAGTAGTAATGGGTTGATAGATTATGGGGAGAGGGCGGGAAATTGGAGTTGAGGCTGCAATGAGATCAGCCATGATCGTAATGAATGGTGGGGCAGGCTTGAGGGACTGAATTGCCTACTCCTGCTCCTAGTTCTTATGTTCTTATGTTGTTATGTTTTTAAGTTCTCTCAGACGCCTTCCATTACTGTCCGCCTCAGTCCGACATCCTCCTCACCCAGTCCGACATCCCCCTCACCCAATCCGACACCCACCTCACCCAGTCCGACACCCTCCTCACCCAGTCCGACACCCTCCTCACCCAGTCCGACATCCTCCTCGCCCAGTCCGACACCCTCCTCGCCCAGTCCGACACCCTCCTCGCACAGTCTGACACCCTCCTCACCCAGTCCGACACCCTCCTCGCCCAGTCCGACACCCTCCTCACCCAGTCCGACACCCTCCTCACCCAGTCCGACACCCTCCTCACCCAGTCCGACATCAAACTCACCCAGTCCGACACCCTCCTCACCCAGTCCGACATCCTCCTCACCCAGTCCGACACCCTCCTCACCCAGTCCAACATCAAACTCACCCAGTCCGACACCCTCCTCACCCAGTCCGACATCCTCCTCACCCAGTCCGACACCCTCCTCACCCAGTCTGACACCCTCCTCACCCAGTCCGACACCCTCCTCACCCAGTCCAACATCAAACTCACCCAGTCCGACACCCTCCTCACCCAGTCCGACACCCTCCTCACCCAGTCCGACACCCTCCTCACCCAGTCCGACACCCTCCTCACCCAGTCCGACATCAAACTCACCCAGTCCGACATCCTCCTCACCCAGTCCGACATCAAACTCACCCAGTCCGACACCCTCCTCGCCCAGTCCGACACCCTCCTCGCCCAGTCCGATACCCTCCTCGCCCAGTCCGACACCCTCCTCGCCCAGTCCGACACCCTCCTCACCCAGTCCGACATCCTCCTCACCCAGTCCGACACCCTCCTCGCCCAGTCCGACACCCTCCTCACCCAGTCCAACATCAAACTCACCCAGTTCGACACCCTCCTCACCCAGTCCGACATCCTCCTCACCCAGTCCGACATCCTCCTCACCCAGTCCGACACCCTCCTCACCCAGTCCGACACCCTCCTCACCCAGTCCGACATCCCCCTCACCCAATCCGACACCCTCCTCACCCAGTCCGACACCCTCCTCACCCAGTCCGACACCCTCCTCACCCAGTCCGACATCCTCCTCACCCAGTCCGACACCCTCCTCACCCAGTCCGACACCCTCCTTACCCAATCCGACACCCTCCTCACCCAGTCCGACATCAACTCACCCAGTCCGACATCCTCCTCACCCATCCTAACAAAAAACTCACCCAGTCCAACACCCTCCACACCAAGTCCGCCACCGTCCTCGTCCAGTCCGACACCCTCCTCGTCCAGTCCGACACCCTCCTCACCCAGTCCGACACACTCCTCACCAGTCCGAAATCCCCCTCGCTCAATCTGACACCCACCTCGCCCAGTCCAACATCAACCTCACCCCGTCCAACACCCCCCTCACCCAGTCCAACTTCTAACTAAATTTTCCCAGGCTCACGTTCCAGTGCACCTTTGATTTTGCTCCATTTTGAATTTGGATTCTTCTAAATCTTTTTTTCACTGAATTAAGACTTTTCTGCAAGAATTGTTTGGAATTTACTTTTCGCTTACTTAGGTATAGCCTCCCCCACTTCTGTTACCTCCCCATTTGACTGTTCCGATGCTCTCCAGATTGGCCCCTCATCTATCACCCTCCCTGATCTTCAAGTCTCCAACCATCTGCTAGGCACATCGTAATTCACCCCAAGTCTCATTCACCCATCACGCCCTGTGCTCACTGATCATCCTTAGTGCTTGGCCCAACAATGCTTTGATTTAATTTTTCACATCCCACAGCCTTGTACCTTCCTGTCTCTGTTCGCTCCTTAAGTTTTTCAACGCTCAGAGATATCTGTGCTCCTTCAACTTTGACCTTTTCAGCATTCCCAATTTTTTGCACTCCTCCATTGGTGCGCATGCCTTCAGCTCCTTAGCCCTAACCTCTGGAATTCTGCCTCTAAACTTTTCCATGTGTCTGACGCTCTCTCATCAACTTGTGATCGTAATTCAGTTAGATTTAGTGTTGGCGTGGAAAAGAGTAAAGATAAACCAAGAGTTTAAAGTTTTAAACTGTAGAGAAGCCAAGCTGAACTTGACTAAGCTGAATTGTGCTGTGTCTAATGTGGATTGAAAACAGCTACTTGAATATAAATGGGTGTCAGATCAGTGGGAGGCATTCGAGGAGGAGATAGAGAATGTTCAGAACAAATATGTTCCCAAGAAGAAAAAGGGTGGGGCTCCAAACCCTAGACCCTTCATCGGTTACCAAAGAGCAGTACAAGGCAAAAAAGGGAAGCTTATGTCAGATACGGAGAGTTATGGTACTGCAGAAATGTGAGAGACATTTAGAAAGTGCGGGGGTAAGATCAAAAAGGAAAGTATGAAAGAAAAGAGAGAGCATGAAAAAGTATTGTCAGGTAAAATCAAGAAAAATCCAAAGATGTTTTGTAATTGTACAAGTAGCAAAAGGATGACTGAGGAAAGAGTAGGACCCATTAGAGGGCAGAGAGGTAGGTGGAGCACAAGATGTTCTTAATGAATATTTTACATCCGTTTTCATAAAAGAGGAGAACAGATCAGACATGGTCATAAAGAAGATTGTGAAACATTGAATGGGCTCAGCATAGTGAGGGACGAACTATTAAACTGTTACCCATCCATAAAAGAGGATAAAATGAAACCCAAGCTGCTAATAGAAGCAAAGGAAGAAATAGTGAAGGATACACTGAGTAATTACGGGCTAGTCAACCTTACCTCGGTGCTGGGTTAATTCTTGGAAAAAATTCTGAGAGACAGTATAAATCATGGGTTAGAAAGACATGGGGCGGAATATGCACTAAATGCAGTTGCGGGCGGGTAAAGCAACGTTTTACCTGCCGGCCGCAGTGGCAGGTTTTCACGCTGCATTGTCCCAAACCCACCATATTAGTGTTGCATTCCTGGGAAACACGCCATTTCCATGGCTTCCAGGCTCTGATTCACCCGCTACACCATCACCTCACTGCTTCATCACTCCAGGTGCCACGCACACACATCTCAGTGCCTCCAGTCCATGACTACTGAGGGGAAGATGACCACAAAATACAAAAAGACTGCAGCCCCCAATTTTAGTGACGTGCCACTGGAACACCTTTTGGACACTGTGAAGTCCTGCCACGATGTCCTCTTCCCCTGCTCTGCCCGCAGGATGGGCAGCATGTGACCAATCAGGCTTGGGAGGCAGTGGCAGGGTTGAGGTGAGAGTGGCTGCCTTTGATATCAAGTGTGGCATCAAGGAGCCCTAGCAAAATGGGATTCAGGGGAAAACTCTCCACTGGTTGGATTCATACCAAGCACAAAGGACGATGGTTGTGGTTGTTGGAGGTCAGTCATCTCAGTCTGAGAACATCACTGCAGGAGTTCCTCAGAGTAGTGTCCTAGGCCCAGCCACCTTCAGCTGCTTCATCAATGACTTCCTTCCATTATAAGGTCAGAAGTGTGGATGTTCGTTGGTAATTGCACAATGTTCAGCACTATTCGCGGCAACTCAGATACTGAAGCAATCCATGTCCAAATGCAGCAAGACCTGGACTGTTTCCAGTGGGGTCCCACAGAGTTCAGTACTGGGTTCCTTGACTGACTTACATCAATAATTTAGGTACGATTAAGAAGTTTACAGATGATGCTAAAAATGGCCATTTGGCTGATAGTGAGGAGGGAAGCTGCGGACTGCAGGAAGCTATCAATGGACTGGTCACGTGGGCAGAAAAGTGCCAAATGGAATTCAACCCAGAGAAGTGTGAGGTAATGCCTTTGTGGAGGTCATACAAGGTAAGGAAGATGAGAATAAATGGTGGGATATGGAGAAGTGTAGAGGATCAGAGGGATTTTTAAGTGCATGGCCACAGACTCCTGAAGGTAGCAGAATGCATGTGGCACCCTTTTATTGGTTGAAGCATAGAATATGAGAGCAGGGAGATTATGCTGGAACTGTATAAAATACTAAGGTAAAAGCAAAATACAGATGCTGGAAACCTCATCAGGACCTGCTGAGTTTTTCCAGCATTTTCTGTTTTTATATAAAATACTAGCTAGCTTGCAACGAGAGTACTGCATACGAACATACAAACTAGGAGCAGGACTAGGTCACTCAGCACTTTGTGCCTGCTAAGGTATTCAATAAGATCATGGCTGGTCTGATTTTAACCTCAACTCCATATCCTGCCTCCCCCCAGAGCCGTCCCTAGGGTATGGCAAATCGGGGCAATCGCCCCTGGCCCTGCGCTTTGGGGGGGGTTCCCCACACTTCAACATCATGGTGCCGGGTGTAAAGCGTGGGGCGGGCTCAGCACCATCCATCACCCTTGAAGACGGCAGCGCTCACCTTGGCAGAGCAGATTTTATTCCAACTCTCGTTCACTACGGAGGAGCAAGGTGAACCACTCCGAACTAGTTAGCATTCTTAAAACGGGCATATGGTATCCGACTGCGGGGTAAGTCACTCATTTGCTTGTTTATTTTTGGCCCAGTGCAATTGAAACCCTGCACTTCTCATTTTATTTTTCTTCCAGTGTGCAGCTGCGACAAACATTTGCTTAACATTGGAAGATGGGCAGTCATTTTTTTTACAAGTCAAAATATTTTCCTGCTGCGTGTTTGTAATTTTCTTTTTAAAGCTGAACGTAGTGAATGTCCTCACTCTGACATTTGGGCGGGAATTTTCCAGCCCCCCCACCACCACCTGTGGCAGGGTTGGCGAGCTATTGAAATCTCCATTTACGTTGGCAGGACCAGAAGATCCCGGCGAAGGGCCAGAAAATTCCAGCCTTAAAGTTTCCTCCGGTTGGGGTGTGTTAGTAATAATGTTCTAACGGAATCCCTTCGAGATCATGGATTTCTCCTTAACAAAAAGAGAGCCAACAATTGTGTTCAGCCTTGGAAGTGAGGTGTAGTCTTACGTGCGACACAGTTATCACAGTCAGTGGTGCAGTACGTACTTGTAACCGAGTGCTCAGGAGCTGGGACGCATTTACATCTTTCTTTAATTAAGGAGACCAATACTGTGCACAGTACTCCAGATGTGGTCTAACCAATGCCCTATGTAACTGAAGCATAACCTCCCCTTCTTTTGCACAGTTCCTTTCGCAATAGATGATAACATTCTATTAGCCTTGCTAATTACTTTCTGCACCTACATACTAACCTTTTTCAATTCATGCACTAGGACACCCAGATCCCTCTGAATCTCAGAGCTCTGCAATCTCTCACCATTTAGATAATATGCTTCTCTTTTATCCTTCCTGCCAAAATGGACGACCTCACATTTTCCCACATTATATTCAATTTGTTAGATCTTTGCCCACTCACTTAACCTATCTATATCCTTTTGTAGCCTCTTTATGTCCTTTTCACAACTTACTTTCCTACCTATCTTTATGTCATCAACAAATGTAGCCACCATTCCTTCAACTCCTTCACCAAGTCTTTCATATAAATTGTAAAGGGTTGCGGCCCCAGCACTGATCCCTGTGACAAATCACTCATCATCACATCCTGCCAACAGAAAATGGGCCATTTATGCCTACTCTCTGTTTCCTGTTCACAAACCAACCTTCTATCCATGTCAATATGTTACCCACTGCACCATGCGCTTTTATTTTCCAGAATAACCTTTGATGAGGCACCTTATTAAATGCCTTCTGGAAATCTAAGTGCAGTGCATTCCCTTTATCCACAGCACTTGTTACTTCTTCAAAGAATTCCAATAAATTGGTTGAACCTGATTTCCCTTTCAAAAACCAAGTTGAATGTATCTATTCTGTGTATTCTGAAATATCCCCTTTAATGTCTTCCACTGCATCTCTATTAACCTATCCCTTAACCTAAATTGCCTGTTCACTTTTGCTAGCTCTGCTTTCAGGCCCTTGTAATTGCCCTCATTTAAGTTTAAAATATTAGTCTTCGACCCACTCTTCTCTCCCTCGACCTGAATGTAAAATTCAATCATATTATTATCACTGCAACCTAGGGGTGCCTTCATTATGAGGTAATTAATTAAATCTATCTTGTTGCACAATACCTGGTCTCGTATAACCTGCTCCCTGATTGGCTCCACAAGGTGCTGATCTAAGAAATTATCCCAAAACATTCTATGAACTTGGCATCTACACTACTTTTGCCCATCTGATTATTTCAGTCTAAATGTAGATTAAAATCTCCAGTGATAATCACCGTACCTATTTCTTTTTTGATACCCCATCCCATCGTGTGATTACTTTCGGTGACTTGTCCACCACTCCCATAAGTGATTTCTTGCCTTTATCACTCTTCATCTCTACCCAAACCACTTCTATATCCTGGTTTCCTGAACTCAGGTCATCCTTCTCTATTGTGCTAATGTTATCTTTAATTAACAGAGCCACCCCACCACCTTTTTCTAACTTCCTTTTTTCCTATAAATCACACATCCTTCAGTATTCAGGTCCCAATCTATGCCATCCTGCAGCATGTCTGTGTAATGGATATCAGATTGTACTTATTTATGTCTACTCGCACTATCTTTTCATCTCTTTTGTTTTGAATGCTACATGCATTCAGAAACAGAGCCTTAAATTTTATCCTTTTATTAATTTTGTAATCTCTAGCCTTCCTTTCTTTGATATACCACATCTTCCCATATTTGATCCCTTGCCCCCACTATCTAGTATAAAACCCTTTCTACTTCCCTAGTTATGCGATTCATACTCATCCCAGCACGGTTCAGGTGCAGACCACCCCAACAGTACAGCTCCCACTTTCCCCAATACTGATGCCAGTGCCCCAGGAACCGAACCATTTCACTCACTCCAGTCTTTGTGCCATGCATTCATCTCTCTAATCTTAATTGCCCTATGCCAATTTGCATGTGGCTCAGATAATAAGCCTGAGATTATTACCTTTGAGGTTCTGCTTCTTAATTTGGTACCGAGCTCATACTGACTAAGCAGAACCTCCTTCCTTGACCTGCCTATGTCATTGGTTCCTCTCCAGCCCTGAGCAAATGTCCCGAACCTTGGCAGTGGACAAGCAACACAGCTGTCAGGACTGTCTCTCTTTGCTACAGAGAACAGTGTCAATCCCCCTCACTACACTGTCCCCTATTACCACTACATTTCATTTTCCTCGCCCCACATGAACAGCTTCCTGTACCACAGTGCCATGGCCAGTCTGCTCATCCACACTATAAACCCTGCTTTTGTCCACACAGTTTGCAAGCACCTCTTACTTGTTCTGCTCACCACATTACAGGAAGGACATGTTCACACTAGTGAAGATACAGAGAACATTTATGATGCTATTGCCAGGAATGGAGAATTAAGCTATGCAGAAAGATTAGATAGGCTTCCTTTGTTTCCATTGAAACAGGGACGTTTGAGGGGAGATTTAATTGAGGTGTATAAATTACGAGGGACCCAGATAGAGTGGATAAGAAGGGCTTATTTTCTTTAACACAGAGTTCAATAACCCAGGCATAGTTTTAAAATAATTGGCAAAACGATTAGAGGGAAGTTGAGGAGAAATATTTTCACCCAGAGGCTGGTTTTGGGGGGGAGGTGGTGGCCTGGGACACGCTACTCACTGCTTGGAAGGGTGGTAGAGACACAAATCATTATTGTATTTAAAAAGAACTTTAATATGGCGATGATTTTACATGCAGTAACTTGTCTCTTCTGCTGTTTCTGCAGGCTGACAATTAATGCCGAGTGTCCAATGCACCTGGAGGACTTCCCCATGGATACCCACGCCTGCCCACTGAAATTTGGCAGTTGTAAGTCTGGGTTGTCAACTGGTCTATCAATTCACTTATTGTTCAATCTCAGATATAACTGAGCCGCTGCCTGGAGACTGGTTTGCGTAACAAGATAGATGCTGCTCTTCTCCACTTGATCCCCCTCCCCCCGGACAAAACCCTCCTGAAACAAAGATTGCTCCAAACCTCCACCAATGCACCAGTGGTGGAATGGGGAAGCCTGTGGGGAAAGTCCCACTGTTTGTTCCCATTTTTCTGACTTGGCAGATTAAAGGAATAGGGTGGATGTCTCATTCTGTGTATTCTGTCAATTTGCAACAAGTTAGGACTGAGATATCGCTTTGCTACCAGTGGGAGGGGGCAGCTGCAGTCCCTATTTTACGCATATTGTCCAGGGGAACAGAGCAAACTGTCAGGTTATGCACAAAGTCTTGAAGCCGGTTAATTGTTTCAACAGATGCCTACACTAAGTCTGAGGTGCTATACGTCTGGACTCATGGAAAAACAAGATCGGTAGTTGTTGCTGAGGATGGATCCCGATTGAACCAATATGATCTGCTGGGACAGACTGTTGGTACAGAGATTATTCAATCTAACACAGGTAGGTGATTTAAGATGCCATCAATAATTAGTTCAATAGGCCTCATTCGGTTAACTTGCTAAAAGCCAGGCAAGCAAAGTTATCTCAAGATAAGCCAATCATGACAACTAGATTCTGGACTCTCCCACGTCAAACCTGCTACCACACATCCTCAATGTCTTGCTGCAGAGTGGACTGAACTCGACAGTAAGAATCTCTTCCCCCTGCAGATTAACTATCTCGTCCACTGGACATTAACAATCTCCCCCCACTGGATATTAACAATCTCCCCCCACTGGATATTAACAATCTCCTCCCCCTGGATATTAACAATCTCCCCCCACTGGATATTAACAATCTCCCCCCACTGGACATTAACAATCTCCTCCCCCTGGACATTAACAATCTCCCCCCGCTGGACATTCACAATCTCCTCCCCCTGCAGATTAACAATCTCCTCCCCCTGGACATTAACAATCTCCCACCCCGGACATTAACAATCTCCCCCCACTGGACATTAACAATCTCCCCCCCCGGTCATTAACAATCTCCCCCGCCCCCCGGACATTAACAATCTCCTCCCACTGGACATTAACAATCTCCTCCCACTGGACATTAACAATCTCCTCCCCCTGGACATTAACAATCTCCTCCCACTGGACATTAACAATCTCCTCCCCCTGGACATTAACAATCTCCTCCCCCTGGACATTAACAATCTCCTCCCACTGGACATTAACAATCTCCTCCCCCTGGACATTAACAATCTCCCCCCACGGACATTAACAATCTCCCCCCACGGACATTAACAATCTCCCCCCACTGGACATTAACAATCTCCCCCCCCCGGACATTAACAATCTCCCCCCACTGGACATTAACAATCTCCTCCCCCTGGACATTAACAATCTCCTCCCCCTGGACATTAACAATCTCCCCCCACGGACATTAACAATCTCCGCCCACTGCATATTAACCATCTCCTTCCCCTGGACATTAACAATCTCCTCCCACTGGATATTAACAATCTCCTCCCACTGGACATTAACAATCTCCCCCCACTGGATATTAACAATCTCCCCCCACTGGATATTAACAATCTCCTCCCACTGGATATTAACAATCTCCTCCCACTGGACATTAACAATCTCCCCCCACTGGACATTAACAATCTCCCCCCACTGGACATTAACAATCTCCTCCCCCTGGATATTAACAGCCTTCTCCCACTGGACATTAACAATCTCCCCCCACTGGACATTAACCATCTCCTCCCCCTGGATATTAAGTCTCCTCCCACTGGACATTAACCATCTCCTCCACTAGACATGCTCTCCCTGTTCCTCCTCACCTCGTCACAAAACACAGCACCAATTGCCCGTCTTTTAATGCTGCTCAAGTGAGCAATGTCACTACTGCTTTAAGTAGCTGCTTTGTCACATTCTTGGTCCTTGCCAGAGTCTTTCTCCCTTTGCAATCCCACTGTGTGCACTTTATAAATAGGAGAAAGCCTTTAGTGCTGGTAAACTCTGGTACTTTTGATATTTCTGATTATATAATGTTTTGTTTACTCTGAACATTTTGACCTGTAGTACTTGGTCACATTTCACTGATATTGTGAAAGTTCCATATTTGTGACCCTGTGATTTCATTCAAGATTACATTGGGTTGGTAGGTGAAGGAAAAGGAGGTGAAGGGACTCTGGAGCACTGCAGATAAATGTGGTTAGGACTATTTATATTGCATGAAGAGTAAACACCAACAAGACTGGATGGACCAAATTGCCTGTCTCCATGTTGTATCTTCTGTTTGGCCAGAATTTAACATTTTGGGATCAGGCATGTGCTTGACTTGACCCAATGTAAAATATCGTCAAATGATGTCAGGCATGCTTCCCAACGTCATTGCGCATGCGCTCAATTTCACGGTTGGCGGGTGCATTTGCAAATCGGATTCACGCCAGCCATCAAAACGTGTGGGCGGAACTCACATTTTCATCATTTCCTCATCCACGAGCTGGGTAAAAGGCCCCCGGAGCAGCGGCACGCTCTCTGTCATTGTCGGTCCTTTGCTGTGTGAGTACAGACTTGTCCCAGAGTTTCTTGGCATCTCTGATTGTCAAGCCGGCCTTTTAGCTTCTCAGGTCCTCATCTTTCCTGGAGGGGGAGGTGGAGGTGGTGGCATAGTGGTATTTTCACTGGGCCAGTAATCCAGAGACCCAGGGTATTGTTCTTGGGACCTAGGTTCAAATCCTGCCATGGTAGATGGGGAATTTGAATTCAATAAAAATCTGGAATTAAAATTCTGATTGTTGAAAAAACCCAACTGGTCCACTAATGTCCTTTAGGGAAGGAAATCCACTGTCCTTACCTGAATGTCGCTGACTCTTAAAATGCTCTCTAAACAAGGGCAATTAGGGATGGGCAATAAATGCTAGTCAGCAAAGTCAACATCCCATGAACGAATAAAAAAAATTCTTCTCTGGAAGTTTCACCTGAGTATTGGAGTACAGTGGCCCTTCATTTTCATCTAATGGGAATAGTGCAAACAGCTGCTGGAACCTCCTCTGAAGAGGAAGAGAGGGGCAGGAGGGGAAGGGGGCCAGGTGGGCATGGGAAGCGTCCCAGAGACAGACCTTTAAGAGGAGAGGCACGGGCTCAGTTGGTGCAAGGCGGGAGGGCATGCCGAAGCTGCCACTGCCCAGCAGCTAGAGTGTTCAGGAAGCACTCCAGCTACCTCCAGATGTCCGAGGTCCAGTGCTGTAGAAGGCTCCACCTCTTCAGGGACACAGTGACAGCAATATGTCACATGATAGGTCCGGAAATCACCTCTAACTGCATGGGTGGACACCCCATGCCAGTAGCTTTGAAGGTCACAGTGGCCCTCAGCTTCTATGCCTCCGGTTATTTTCAGGGCTCAGTGGGGGATCTGTGGGGTTTTTATTAATCAGCTGCACACAGTTGTATCAAGCTCATGACTGGTGCTATCTTTAGACACGTCCACACATTCATCCACTCCCGGACAGATGAGGCGAGCCAGGCAGAGACAGCATGAAGCTTCGCTGTGATGTCTGGGTTCCCCTGTATCCAGGGTGTAATAGATTGTAATTACGTGGCCATCGAGGCCCAACAGGTGACCCTGGAGCTTTCATAAAAAGGAAGGGGCTCCACTCAATGAATGTTCAGTTCATCTGTGACCACAGGAAACAGATTCTGCAAGTTTGTACCTGTTACCCTGGGAGCTCACATGATGCTTACATCTTGCGGCACTCGCAGGTACCAAGGCTGCTCGTGGCTCCTGCACAAGTGTGGATGGATGGCTCCTGGGTGACAAGGGCTATCCCTTGAAGAGGTGGCTGATGACCCCACCCAGTCAGCCAGGAACAGAAGCCGAGGAGAGGTAAACAGGAGCCATGCCTCCACAAGGTGGTGGTGGAGAGGACCATCGGGCTGCTGAAGATGCGTTTTAGATGCCAGGACTGGTCAGGGGGAGCATTGCAGTATCTTCCAGAACGTGTCTCCCACATACTCATTGCATGCTGCGCCCTGAACAACCTGGCACTGGCAAGGGGGAACCCACTGGAGGCTGAGGAAAGCGAGGCAGCTCCACAGGCCACGAAGGATGACTCAAGTGATGGCTCAGAGGAAGGGCCTGGGGAGGCACAGGGTGAGGACCTCAAGGCAGAGGAAAGGAACCCTCGTGGAGGCAGGGACACCAGGGATGCTTTGATCCAGCAAACCTTCTGCTAGGCATCCAAGGCATTGATGCCTCGTCAAGACAATGGCATTGTCTCCTTTGCTAACAATCAATAAATGAGAACCCAACCCAGTATGCCAGCACCACACAGCGCCATACTTTTACAAGCCTGTGCTGCATCTGGCATCGATTCAAACCATCCAAACAACTCAGCCATTTAATTCAAATAAATGTTTCTGTTACTTCACATGAATAAACAAAGTGTCCATCCCAAACACAAGAGTCAAAATAACTAATACAAATAATGGCACCCGTGACATGCCCTTGTTGTGCTCAAGGTGCCTTCAACTTATGTCTGTGGGTGCTGCATCTTGGTGCCCCTGTCTCGCTGTCAGTGGCACCGCAGCTGAGGAGCCCAGAGGCAGGAAGGGAATGCGGACTGCCAGGCAGTCCAAGAGAATTAGGTTGGTAGTGCGGGAGTCTTCTGGGGTCCTGTTCACCAATTGGTTTTCCATTTTGGATACCAGTGAGGGCATTGGCTCTGACTGCACTCCTCTGAGGAACCAAGTTTGTGGCACGATGGGCAGCTCTGCTGTACAGGAGGGGAGAAAGAAAAGGGGAAGAGCAGCAGTAATAGGGGATTCGTTAGTTAGGGGAGCAGGCAGGCGATTCTGTGACCATTGACGTGACTCCAGGATGGTATGTTTCCCCCCCTGGTTCCAGGATCAAGAATGTCATGGAACGGCTGCAGGACATTCTTCTGGGGCAGGATGATCAGCCAGAGGTCGTGCTCCATGTTGGTACCAATGACTTAGGAAAGGGGATGAGATCCTGAAAGCAAACTTTAGGGAGCTAGGAAAGAGATTAAAAAGCAGGACCTCTAAAGCAGTAATCTCAGGATTACTCCCAATCCCACATACAAGCGAGTATAGAATAAGGAGAATTGAGCAATTGAACACATGGCTGGAAAGCTGGTGTAGGAGGGAGGGCATCAGATTTCTGAGGCATTGGGATTGGTTCTGGGGAAGGTGGGACCTGTACAAGAAGGACAATCTATACCTGAAGAGGACTGAGACAAATACCCTCGCAGGGAGATTTACTCGTGCTGTTAGGGTTGGGGGGGTGGGGGGAGGGTGGGGGGGGTTTAAACGAGCTTGGCAGGGGGATGGGAACCTGAGGGCAAATTCAGAGCAGGGAATGGGAGATGGAGAATTACTGAGTGACTCTGAAAGACAGAATCAGCACAGGTTAAAAGGTGTACAGCACAGGAATTTGGCAGTGTTAAAAGGTATATAAGTAAATGTAAGGAGCATAATAAAAGCCAATGAGCTGAGGGCGAAGATATACACATGGCAGCGTAACATCATCGCTATAATGGAAACTTGGCTTAAGGAGGGGCAAAATAGCAGCTCAGCATCCCTGGATATAGAGTTTTCAGGCAGGATAAGGAGGGGGTTAAAAAAAGATGGGGTGCAGTATTATTGGTTAAAGAATCAATTACAGCTATGAGGAGGGATGATATATTAAATGAAGCATCATATGAGGCCATATGGGTTGAGTTCAGAAATAAAAAAGAGGCAGCCACACAGCTAGGAATGTACTATAGACCCCCAAATAGTGGAAGGGAGTTAGAAGAGCAAATGTGCAGGCAGATTTCTGAGTGCAAAAACAATGGGGCAGTGATTGTTGGAGACTTCAGCTACCCTAATATTAGTTAGGATATGAACAGTGTGAAGATCACAGAGGGAGCAAAATTCTTCAACTTGATTCAAGGGAACATTTTTAGCCAGTACATAACAAGCCCAACGAAAGGGGCACAATTCTAGATCTAGTCTTGGGAAATGAAGATGGGCAAGTGGATAAAGTAGCAGTCTGGGACCATTTTGGAGATAGTGACCATAATGCATTTAAATTTAGCATCATTATGGAAAAGGACAAAGATAGAACAGGAGTAAAAGTTCTAAATTGGGGAAAGACAAATTTTACAATTTTACAAAACTGGTGAGAACCATACCTAGTACAAAGGAAGATGGTTGTGGTTGTTGGAGGTCAGTCATCTCAGCTCCAGGACATCACTGCAGGAGTTCCTCAGGGTAGTGTCCTTGGCCCAACCATCTTCAGCTGCTTCATCAATGACCTTCCTTCCATCATAAGGTCAGAAGTGAGGATGTTCGCTGATGATTGCACAATGTTCAGCACTATTCGAGACTCCTCAGATACTGAAGCAGTCCATGTCCAAATGCAGCAAGACCTGGACAATATCCAGGCTTGGGCTGACAAGTGGCAAGTAACATTTGCACCACACAAGTGTCAGGCAATGACCGCCTCCAACAAGTGAGAATCCAACCATCGCCCCTTGATGTTCAATGGCATTATCATCACTGAATCCCCCGCTATCAACACCCTGGGGGTTACCATTGACCAGAGACTGAACTGGACTAGCAATATAAATACTGTGGCTACAAGAGGAGGTCAGAGGCTAGGAATCGTGCGATGAGTAACTCACCTCTTGACTCCCCATAGCCTGTCCACCATCTACAAGGCACAAGTCAGGAGTGTGGTGGAATACTCCCCACTTACCTGGATGAGTACAGCTCCTACAACACTAAAGAAGCTTGACACTGTCCAGGACAAAGCAGCCCACTTGATTGGCACCACATCCACAAACATTAACTCCTTCCACCACCGACGCACAGTAGCAGCAGTGTGTACCATCTACAAGATGCACTGCAGGAATTCACCAACGCTCCTTAGACAGCACCTTCCAAACCCACGACCACTACCAAGTACCTTACAAACCCACGACCACTACCAACTAGAAGGACAAAGTCAGCAGATCGATGGGAAAACCACTACCTGGAAGTTCCCCTCCAAGTCACTCACCATCCTGACTTGGAAATATATCGCTGTTCCTTTACTGTCGCTGGGTCAAAATCCTGGACCTCCCTCCCTAACAACACTGTGGGTGTACATACACCACATGGGCTGCAGCAGTTCAAGAAGGCAGCTCATCACCACCTTCTCAAGGGCAACTAGGGATGGACAATAAATGCTGGTCCAGCCAGTGAAGCCCACATCTCATGAATGGATAAAAAAAAAAGTGGAACGGATACAGTTATTAGAAGGAAAAACTGTCAAATCAGTGGGAGGCATTCAAAAGCGAGATTCTACGGGCACGGTGTAGACATATCCCCATGAGAAAAAGGATGATACTGCCAAATCTAGAGCCTTTCGGTTATCCAGAAGCATACAGACCAAGGTAAAGCAGAAAAAGAAAGCTTATGACAGTCACACAAGACTTAATACCTTAGAAAGCCTAGAGGAGTATAAAAAATACAAGGGTGAAGTAAAAATGGAAATTAGGAAACCAAAGAGAGGATATGAAAAAATATTGGCAGATAAAATCAAAGAAAACCCAAAGCTGTTTCACCAGTGCATTAAGAGCAAGAGAAAAACTAAGGCAAGGGTAGGGCCTATCAGAGATGTGCATGGTGACTTGTGTGCTGATGCAGAAGATGTGGACAGGGTTCTCAATGAGTACTTTGTCTCTGTCTTCACTAAGGAGAGCGATGATACAAATATTCTAGTTAAAGAGGAGGAGCGTGAAATATTAGATACAATAAGCATAAGGAGAGAGGAAGTACTGGAGGAACTGACATCCTTGAAGCTGGATAAATAAGCAGGGCCAGATGGATTGTATCCCAGGCTGTTGATGGAAGCCAGAGAGGAAATAGTGGATGCTCCTGAGGATCATTTTACAATCTTCACTAGATACAGGCGAGGTCCCAGAGAATTGGAAGTCTGCAAACGTTGTAGCATTATTTAAAAAGGGTGCGAGGGATAGGTCAGAAAATTATAGACCTGTCAATCTGATTTTGATGGTGGGTAAATTATTTGAATCAATTCTGAGAGACAGGATAAACTGTCACTTAGAAAGGCACGGGTTGATCTGGGATAATCAGAGTGGTTTTATTAGGGGAAGATTGTGTCTTACTAACTTAATAGAATTTTTGGAGGAAGTAATGAGGAGGATTGATGAGGGCAGTGTAGTGGATGTTGTCTACATGGATTTCAGTAAGAATTCACTGCCTAAGTTGGTGGTTGAGGCTGAAATGCTCAGTCCATTTAAAAGGTACCTGGATCGGCATCTCTATGGACCAGGTGCTGGAAAGTGGGATTAAAACGAGCGGCTAGTTTCTTTTTTATTTTTTTGGCCGGCACAGACATGATGGACTGAATGGCCTCTTTCTGCACCGTAACTTTTCAATGGTTCTATGGGGGGAGCCTGTTGACTCTGCTGTCTTGGGGGACCTGATGACCTTGGCAGTGGTCCTCTGGCCGCCGGAGCCTGAGCAGTCTCTGCCTGGGAGGGTGCGTCCAGCCCCACAGCTGGGCACTCCTTAGTCATCACGGCATCATCAGATGCAGTGGCTACTGGCAGAGGAGTGGAGGAGCTGGTGCCCTCATCCAGAGCGCCCTGGGAGAAGCCCATAGAGATGCCAGGCAGCTCGTCCACCAGCATGAGGTGCATTTGCACCTCCCTACTCACCATTGATAGTCGGGCACCCAGCAGGGAGACTAGGTGCCTCATCCATCTCTCACACTGGCAGTAACCTCCTGGGGTCACTGCCTCTGTGAGGACTCGCAGGCCTGAGTGCAACTGCAGGAACCCCTGAGTCTGCTCCTGAAGCTGCCTGTCCATGAGAGTCGCCACTCTCTCAATGGAGGAGGCTGTGTGCTCGGTGTTAAGGGTCAACACAGAAATCAGGCTCCACATGGACTCCTCCATGACGGAGACCATGGCGCGCAGACCCTCATGGATCTCCACCCGATCTCCTCACGCATCCCACTGGACATCCAGCATCTGCTGCCTGATGGACGACTCCAGAGTCTTGTCAACTGCCTCGGACGTAGCATGGCCCTGGTCTCCAGCTGTGCTCCCGCTGTCAGCTCCCTGGGACCTCTCTGCCTCTGGCAACTCCTCATGCCAGTGTGATGTGCCCTCACCGCTGTGCATTACCCGCGGAGCCGAATAACTAATGCCCACTGACGTGTGAGTATCTGCACTGGTGCCTGGTTCAGAGAGATGGTGTGACGCTGGTGCAGGTGCGATGTCTTCCTCAGAGCTGAATGGGGGTGGTCCTCGGGGTCACCGGTGGCTCCTGCGGATGGTGCATCTGCGGGAAGGAAGCAAAAGATCAGTAAATTCAATCATCATGGTCGCTGTGCATGCTAGACGGGCTGAGGAGACAGTGGAGACCTGCTGCATGGTGCCATCTGTATTGGAGCTTCACTGGGCTTTCTGGCTACGACAGTTCAGTTTCTGATGAGAGGAGCCCGATAGGTTTCCAGTACCCACCCCACACACACCTGTCACCTGCACTCTTACCTTCACCCAAGACCCCCACCTCACCGCGACTGGAGGAGCGAGCTGGCCGGTGACATTCCAGCTCCAGTGCATCGCTTTCATACTTTGTGAGGATGCACAGATTTGGAACTCCTCCACCCGTTCCGCGGCGCTCAGCAGTGTTATGATTGCTCTTCCCCTGACAGGGAAAAATAGCCTCATTATTGCTCCGTCTCCCTGAAGGCCCTTTCCAGTTCCGTCCCCCCCACCCTGCCACCCCTTCCCTCCCACCTGGGCATTCAGTGGGCCGTGTCACAGTGGCACATCTCGCCCTGCAATGCGCTGAGGCCAATCTTACTGAAATCCCAGCCTTGGCAAGGCTTCAGTGCCAGTTGGCAAACATAATCTTAGACCCCTGAACGTTCTGAGAAACAGGGACTTGACTAAAGTTCTCTGCACAGGTCCTGCCGTTTCTGCATTTACCCTTGCTGACCGCAGCAGATCATTGAACCTTATGCGGCACTGAAGCCACGTGTGGCACACCACATTGTGCCCGTTGACCTGGGCAGTGACCTCTGTCCAGGCCTTCTTGGCCAGATGGGACGGCCTTCTCTTGCCGTCCCTGGGCATTAGATATACCGCCTGGCACTGACCTCCCCGACCAGCACTCCCAGTCGCTTATCAGGGAACCAGGGCATAAAGTTTGACTTACCCTCCCGCCTTCCACGACCACCAGGTGCTAAGGCCATGACTGCACACCAGGGCACTTCTTGGATTGCTTCAAAACAGCTCCCCCAGCCTCCCCCACAACTCCTGCAGCCTTCAGGGAGCTGCCTGTTCTGTTTTTGAACACCCCGCCGGGTCCCCGTTGGACCCAGCGCCCGATGCGTTCCCACCCTCACACACGGAAAAACCAAATGGAGGTCGCGTTTCAAGTTGGGCAGGCCTTAATTGGCCACCCAGCGGTAAGATCGCACTCACAATGCGATTTGGGTCAGGAGCAGAGTTTACATCCGCTTCCAGCCTTGCCAACTTCGGGCACACCCGGAGGGTAGATCTCAGGCCTATATTTCTATGACACTTTTCTGATCCTGCCTAAGAGAAAAGGATTAGAAGAAATTTGTCTGGTTTTGTTTCCTGGGCAGACAGGCCATTGTTCCTTCCTGTGCAAGACAGCTCCAACTCACTCTCCGCTTCATGTTTTGGCTGGGCCATGATTGATGGATTGACCCAAAGCTGCTTTTATATCATTGGTTTCATTCAAATAAACTCATTTGCCTCTGATTACTGAGCACTGCTTCCTTCATCAACATTGCATGCCAAATCCCATCAATGACCTCCAGAACATCCAACCATCGAACATATACAACCATTGAGAATGAAGGAAAGGCTTAATATCAAGTTCCTGATATATCCAGTCAGTCCCAGATTTTAATCTGTTGCTAACAGAGGATAAATATACCAGGACTTCAGTGAATGATGTTAGAATCAATCTGAGCTGAGTAGCTGAAAGTCAGAAGGCTCAAGGGCACTCACCGATTCCAGCTCAGAGATGATGAAGGTGCATTCAAACATAGATATTTAAAATTATATAAACAGACTCCATTTGCTTATCAAAAGGGAAATATAGAAACCATAAAGATCTGCCGAGTGTTTGAATACCAGTGATGTCCTCTGTGTGACTTGGCAATTGGAAAATTGGTTTTATTCCCAATTTATTTCTTGGAATTTTTCTTTCTCATTGGAATGTATCTATTCTGAGTATTTGAAACATCCCTTTAAATGTCTGCCACTGCATCCCTAATGAAATATCCCTTAACTTAATTTGCCAGTTCACTTTAGCTAGCGCTGCTTTCATGTCTTGGAATTGCCCTTATTTAAGTTTAAATTAGCAGTCTTCTCTCCCTCAGACTGAATGTAAAATTCAATCATTTTATGATCATTGCTACCTAGGGGTGCCTTCACTATGCAGTCATTTATTAATCCTATCTCGTTGCTCAATACCAGGTCTAGTATAACCTGCTCTCTGGTTGGCTACAGAACGTGCTGTTCTAAGAACTATCCTGGAAACAATCTGTGAACTCCTAACCTAGGCTACCTTTGCCCATCTGATTTTTCCAGTGTACGTAGATTAAAACCCCCATGATTATCACCGTACCTTCCTGACAAGCTCACATTATTTCTTCCTTTTTACCCCATCCTACCATCTGGTTACTGTTAGGGGTCTGTACACCACTCCCGCAAGTAACTCCTTGCCTTTTCTCATCTATAGCCATCTATATCCCTGTTTCCTGAACTTAGGTCATCCCTCTACATTGTACTAATGGAGGTATATTTCCAAGTCAGGATGGTGAGTGATTTGGAGGGGAACTTCCAGGTGGTGGTGTTCCCATGTGTCTGCTGCCCTTGTCCTTCGAGGTGAGAGTGGTTGTGGGTTTGGAAGGTGCTGTCTAAGGAGCCTTGGTGAATTCCTGCAGTTGTCAGAGATTAATCACACCGAGGCATCATTTCATACATAGAAACCCTATTTATTACTTGTGCACAAGGGATAGCAATACAGCGAGAGCTATTGTACTGTCTCAAAGCAGAATATACAAACACTCGCTTAAAAGCATTTTACAGCCAATCAGTAAATTTTGCACATCTCAATCCGCTTATTTGCATACATGAACTGACCAATCCATGTTTTAGTTAATTTCCATTCCCATCACAACAGACATTGTGGTTATGCAAATGCTTATCACAACTTTAATTACATTCAGCCTGAGAAAGAACAACATGGAATATCTCAGGGCTCATCCTACACAGTGTTCAGACAAGATGGTATTGTTCTTCAAGGTTGCAGTATTTTTCTCTTAGGCCTAAGCATTTAATTTAATTTCTCCATTGAACCTTTCAGTACTAAGTGGGTTCCCTATTTGTCTAGGCCACCACACTTCCCCCCTTTTGTCCTACAATGACAATCCACCACCCTTAGCCAAGTTCTATGTACCCTAGCCGCTGGGCTTCATCCTCAGTGGAATCCTGATTCCTGTGGAGAGGGAGGGAATAGTTAACTGGCATGCACACCAGCAAGGTAGGCACAGGAACCCAATGGCAACTCACCCACCTGAGTACTACCCTTGGCATAATTTCTCCTGACGCATAGCCAGGCCTCCCCCTTAACAACCACAAAGGTGGGCTCCCGTCTCCAAATGGGCGTTTGCTGAATAAGGGCCCCTGTATTACCTAGAGACCATGCGGAATCTGAGGGGAAAGCCTCAGAAAATGCATCTGAGGAGGAGGTGTTAATAGGAAAATGAATACAAATCCAACATTTAGTCCGATTAACTTGCGAGGCTACCCCCTGCATTCATTGAACTGCAGAATTGGTAGTCCATGCCGCCACAAGGACCACGCAGGACAGGATCCAAATCAAAATCAGCATTCTGACAGCTCAGTTAAAGTTCTTGCACAAGCACTTCCGTCTAAGGTCAGCGTCCGCTTGATGTGCAATGCGTGGATCCACAAGGGTCGTCCTTCAACCTTCACGGCCGTATGGGTGGTGAGCAGGACTTGGAAAGGCCCCTCACATCGAAGTTCCAATCAGTTCTTTCTCCTGAAGGTCTTTACTAGGATTAGGTCCCCGGGCTGGTATTGATGGCAATCTTCAATGGTGGGCTTTTTCTGAGCTTCTACTACCTGTATATGCAAGCTCTTGAGAGAATTAGTGAGCACTATACAGTATGTAATCATTCCCTCATCCAAGCATGGATGTTCATTTCCCTAGCAGACAAAGGTGGGGCCACTGGGAGGCACATAGGACGTCCCATTACAACTTCATAAGGAGAGAGGGAGGTGATACGGTTAGGGTGAGAGCGCATAGTCATGAGTGCCAAGGGTAGAGCTTCAAGCCATTTCAAACTGGTTTCTTCACATAATTTAGCTAGTTTGTTTCTCAGAATACCATTTTGTCTTTCCACTGCTCCAGTAGACTGGGGGTGGTATGGGCAGGAAAGGTGATGGTTGCATTGTAAGGCCCTCAACGGTTCCTTTATCACTTTAGCGGTAAAATGAGGCCCATTAACACTCGATAAAATCTCTGGTATCCCAAATCTGGGTATGTATTCACGTAACAACAATTTTGCAACAATAACAGCATCATTTCGTCGGATGGGATACGCCTCCACCCATCGCGAGAACAAACATACGATAACTGAAACATAATTATATCCCATACATTTAGGCATTTGTATGAAGACCATTTGTAGGTGTAAAAATGGGCCCCATGGCTGGGGTCCCGTACCAGCAGTCACTGTGGGCGTCTTGCCTGGGTTATGTCATTGACATAGATATGACAGGTATTACTAATACAATGCCTATTAGCATATTACTATTCACTATACATCCAACATTCATTCTATATACACGTGTTAAACCTCTGAGCTGGCAACCGGTCAAGTCATGATTCTTGTCCATAGGTGCTGCATACATCATTTCTGCACGCTTCGTCTGAAATATTTTTCCCTACTTCAATTAATTTATTGATAGTCCCCGCATGACTTTCGAGCACGGTAGCCAGGCTTTGGATTAACCAATGATGTCCCTATATTGAATATCGTAGAGGCATCATTTATCAGGCTGCACTTAACGCGGTTCCCTCCCAAACCTGATCACATCTCACCATTGAACTGAACTGCTTCAGTCATCAATTGGCGCGTCAGAGCCGTATAGAGTGCTTGGGTATGGGTTGAGCACCACTGGGGCAGAACGACACCGGACACACTCAAGACTACGGGTACCAGCTCATGGTGTACATTATCATACAAAACTTCTGATTAACCAGTACCAAACCATTCGTTGGTCCTGGATGCATAGTCGGACAAGATGGGTCAGTCGGTGTGGTTTGAGGGTCTTCAATTATCTCTACTCGGACTGTGAAAGTAGAGGTGGGAGGTGGCTGGGTAGTGGTGGACCTCCCATGCCCGATCTGAAGCAAACCCTTACTACAATTTGAATGCACTTGTTTCTCCTACTGTTACATTTATCATTCCCTGTTGCGTGTCGCATTCGGCACTGTCCATGCTGTAGCAAAGTTCCTCCTGCGGTGCGGGATGAGCAGTGATGATCTCCAACCTTGTTGCCAGTACTGATACGCCCACGACCAGGATTGTAGATCTGTGGAGACATTAACATTGGTTCTCGTTCTCATATCTACAAGTGCGCATGTATCACCTGTCATAATTACCTCGCAGGTCCATGCCTGTTCGCTCCGAGCTCACCCTGACCATCACCTTATTCCCCACTTGGGGGGGTTCGTTGTTGCTTCTTGGATTTGCCTGTTTCCATATCCTTAATCATCTGTTAGTCTCTAACTTCCTCTCTCAACTCATGTAATTGCCTACTTAATTCCCTCACATTGCCCTGTATTTTTCCTTTCTGTGGCCCTACACCTCCTACTATAATACCTTCAGGTAATTGCATGGCCCTTCCTGTTATAATTTCAAATGGGGTGAACCTGTCGGTCCTGCTTCGGGTAGCCCACAGCGCATTAGAATATTGGGCTGTTCCCTGTCTCTTGATTGATGTTTTTTTTAAAGTTCAGTTCATCCTTTCCACTATCCCTGGACTCTGTGGGTGGTAAGGAATATGGAATTTCTGTTTATTCTCCATAAGATTACACACTTCTTTAATGACTCTCCCTGTGAAATTAGTTCCTTGATCTGAATCCATCTGGGTAGGCACCCCGACTCCTTCCAGTTTACTCCCTCCTGCTGCTGTCTCATGTCAGACCTCAATTCCTTAAACAACTCTACAATGCACCTTCTTACCCTATCTTTCAATGGCTCAGTATCTTCACTTCCAGTGATTGTTCTCTCTGGGAACCACTTAACTCTGCCTGTCATCAAGGTGTTAATCCTGTGGTCTTACTTTTTGTAGCTCACAGGCACATTGATATAATCAGTAATACATCAACTTAGCCTTTTTCCAGCTTTCCCTTTACCTGTATCCACCTTGTTGTTGTTAAGTATTATTTCTCCTTACATTTCAATTCCTGAACTACAGATTCCACATAGTTTTACCTCTAAGTTTTCTTTCCTGACCATGATCATCGTAAGGTTCTCTTGAGTTCAGTTTCTCTATTGTCTTGATTGTTTAAAATGTTTCCTTACTCTTTAGGCCATATTAACTATTCCATTTCAATGGGGATCTCTGTTTCTAGATCTTTGCTTATCTCCCCCTGAGCAGTTCCAATGCCTCAGTTGATGGCCAGATTATCTAATTCATTTCCCTTAAAACATTTTGTACATTATGTCCTCTTTCCCTAACTCTTTCTCCTACTTGCCTCATACCATTTTACACTTGCAACAGCTACCATCTTATCTTGTTTAGGTTGCCTGGAGAGACTTTACAGTCCAATAAAGTATTCTCATAACAGTTTTAAAACAGAAATCAGGTATTGACATGTTTTGCTTCCTTTTCTTCTTCTCAAATATTTTATTGTCTTAAAAGTAACCCACTAAATTGTGTCTGACCCTTTTCTTTAGAATTATCCCAGATTCATTAACTCGGCCAAAAATTGGATTTCTGCCAAACTTTGCCAAGGTCTTGAGCTTAGCTTCATATTTTGGGAACACACTTACAAATATAAAAACTTGCAGCATTTGAATTAGTGCCAATTGTTGTCAAACCTTTTAAAATGAAAATTGCCTTTTGAGAACTTTATCAAGAACCAAACCTCAAATTTTTAAACTTTGTAAGAACTGTAATTTACACTATCAAAATTAAAACAACCTCTTTTTCATGTGTAACGATTTGTATCCAAGTTATAATTTCCCTACGTTTATCGACACATTCTTTATCTTAGATAGCATCCTAGTGATTCAAAAGTAACCTGTTAAATTACACTGCACTTTACATCTCAAGATTGTCCCAAATTCAAATAACAGTGCTCTTGGAAAGCAGATTTCTTTTAATATTTAATTCATCTCCTCATAAGAAACCCCTTTTTACCCATTGGAACCATCTAGACCTTGTGTTTATGTCTTTTAGTTTTCCTAGCATCCTTCTGAATTTCAAGTAATTTTTTTTTCTCAGAATTTTAGAATACTAACTCGTATGTATTAATCCCAATCAGCTTGGAAGCTGATGATGAGGGTTATTCCCTACTAGTCTGCAAGGGAGTGGTACGAGGGTTGGTTCATCTCAAACAAAGGCAAGCCCTGTTTTATCTTTACACTACCTTCAAATTATGATTTTTGCCAGAAATCTCAACTCAAACCTTATACTCAAAACTTTGGAATGTTTGAATAAACTTTTCCTTTAATCTAATATGGAGTTTTCAACTCTAAAGTGCTCAACTACACACACAAAAGACAATTCAGGGAAGAACAACTACACACACAAAAGACAATTCAGGGAAGAACAACTACACACACAAAAGACAATTCAGGGAAGAAAACACATTAAAGCTCACATACAAATGCTTCATTGCACACAAACAAACACATATATAAAGGTATGTATCGATACTCCTATAATATTGAACTTAACTCTAAACGAAGCTTCGAGTAGCAGTGGGCGGAATAAAGGGATCTTGAAGGCTCCACCTATAGGGACCTTCAAACTGACGAAAGCTCACATTTTCTCTGCTGCTCCTTGTCAATTGCTCATTAACCCCCTAGGGGTACCCTCTCTCTCTCTCTCTCTTCAGCACAAACAGCTCTTGTAACTTAGATCAATTTATTTTTTTTTTTAAAGTTACCGAAAATTCAGTAGCGGACTATCTACCTGTCTTAAAACATATTATAAGCTCAGTTCTGTCCCGATTAAAAGTTCCAGCTGGTGGGAAGCTTAACTTGGGTCCATTTTACCCAATCAGAAACATGTTGGACACTTTCAGACCCATAATGGACATACATATAAGCATTTGGGGTTCCCTTTAAAGGGGGAACCTGGGGTTTCTTTGATGCCATATTTCCCATTTTTACTTAATAATATACACAAAAAAAACCACAGAAATTACTTACTTTTCACCTCCAGGGGACTCGAACCCCTGGGTATACTACTACTACTATCTTTCACCAACAGGGGACTCGAACCCCTGGATATACTACTACTATTTTTCACCTCCAGGGGACTCGAACCCCTGGGTATACTACTACTAACTTTTTCACCTCCAGGGGAATCGAACCCCTGGGTATACTACTACTAACTTTTTCACCTCCAGGGGACTCAAACCCCTGGATATACTACTACTAACTTTTCCACCTCCAGGGGACTCGAACCCCTGGGAATACTACTACTATTTTTCACCTCCAGGGGACTCGAACCCCTGGATATACTACTACTAACTTTTTCACCTCCAGGGGACTCGAACCCCTGGGAATACTACTACTATTTTTCACCTCCAGGGGACTCGAACCCCTGGGAATACTACTACTAAGTTTTTCACCTCCAGGGGACTCGAACCCCTGGGAATACTACTACTATTTTTCACCTCCAGGGGACTCGAACCCCTGGGTATACTACTACTAAGTTTTTCACCTCCAGGGGACTCGAACCCCTGGGAATACTACTACTAACTTTTTCACCTCCAGGGGACTCGAACCCCTGGGAATACTACTACTATTTTTCACCTCCAGGGGACTCGAACCCCTGGGAATACTACTACTATTTTTCACCTCCAGGGGACTCGAACCCCTGGGAATACTACTACTATTTTTCACCTCCAGGGGACTCGAACCCCTGGGTATACTACTACTAACTTTTCCACCTCCAGGGGACTCGAACCCCTGGGAATACTACTACTATTTTTCACCTCCAGGGGACTCGAACCCCTGGATATACTACTACTAACTTTTTCACCTCCAGGGGACTCGAACCCCTGGGAATACTACTACTATTTTTCACCTCCAGGGGACTCGAACCCCTGGGAATACTACTACTATTTTTCACCTCCAGGGGACTCGAACCCCTGGGTATACTACTACTAACTTTTCCACCTCCAGGGGACTCGAACCCCTGGGAATACTACTACTATTTTTCACCTCCAGGGGACTCGAACCCCTGGATATACTACTACTAACTTTTTCACCTCCAGGGGACTCGAACCCCTGGGAATACTACTACTATTTTTCACCTCCAGGGGACTCGAACCCCTGGATATACTACTACTAAGTTTTTCACCTCCAGGGGACTCGAACCCCTGGGAATACTACTACTATTTTTCACCTCCAGGGGACTCGAACCCCTGGGAATACTACTACTAAGTTTTTCACCTCCAGGGGACTCGAACCCCTGGGAATACTACTACTATTTTTCACCTCCAGGGGACTCGAACCCCTGGGAATACTACTACTATTTTTCACCTCCAGGGGACTCGAACCCCTGGGAATACTACTACTAACTTTTTCACCTCCAGGGGACTCGAACCCCTGGGAATACTACTACTATTTTTCACCTCCAGGGGACTCGAACCCCTGGGTATACTACTACTAAGTTTTTCACCTCCAGGGGACTCGAACCCCTGGGAATACTACTACTATTTTTCACCTCCAGGGGACTCGAACCCCTGGGAATACTACTACTATTTTTCACCTCCAGGGGACTCGAACCCCTGGGAATACTACTACTATTTTCCACCTCCAGGGGACTCAAACCCCTGGGAATACTACTACTATTTTTCACCTCCAGGGGACTCGAACCCCTGGGTATACTACTACTAAGTTTTTCACCTCCAGGGGACTCGAACCCCTGGGAATACTACTACTAACTTTTTCACCTCCAGGGGACTCGAACCCCTGGGAATACTACTACTATTTTTCACCTCCAGGGGACTCGAACCCCTGGGAATACTACTACTATTTTTCACCTCCAGGGGACTCGAACCCCTGGGAATACTACTACTATTTTTCACCTCCAGGGGACTCGAACCCCTGGATATACTACTACTAAGTTTTTCACCTCCAGGGGACTCGAACCCCTGGGAATACTACTACTATTTTTCACCTCCAGGGGACTCGAACCCCTGGATATACTACTACTAAGTTTTTCACCTCCAGGGGACTCGAACCCCTGGGAATACTACTACTATTTTTCACCTCCAGGGGACTCGAACCCCTGGGAATACTACTACTATTTTTCACCTCCAGGGGACTCGAACCCCTGGGAATACTACTACTATTTTCCACCTCCAGGGGACTCGAACCCCTGGGTATACTACTACTAACTTTTCCACCTCCAGGGGACTCAAACCCCTGGGAATACTACTACTAACTTTTTCACCTCCAGGGGACTCGAACCCCTGGGAATACTACTACTATTTTTCACCTCCAGGGGACTCGAACCCCTGGGAATACTACTACTATTTTTCACCTCCAGGGGACTCGAACCCCTGGGAATACTACTACTATTTTTCACCTCCAGGGGACTCGAACCCCTGGATATACTACTACTAACTTTTTCACCTCCAGGGGACTCGAACCCCTGGGTATACTACTACTATTTTTCACCTCCAGGGGACTCGAACCCCTGGGAATACTACTACTATTTTTCACCTCCAGGGGACTCGAACCCCTGGGAATACTACTACTATTTTTCACCTCCAGGGGACTCGAACCCCTGGGAATACTACTACTATTTTTCACCTCCAGGGGACTCGAACCCCTGGGAATACTACTACTAACTTTTTCACCTCCAGGGGACTCGAACCCCTGGGAATACTACTACTATTTTTCACCTCCAGGGGACTCGAACCCCTGGGTATACTACTACTAAGTTTTTCACCTCCAGGGGACTCGAACCCCTGGGAATACTACTACTATTTTTCACCTCCAGGGGACTCGAACCCCTGGGAATACTACTACTATTTTTCACCTCCAGGGGACTCGAACCCCTGGGCATACTACTACTAACTTTTTCACCTCCAGGGTACTCGAACCCCTGGGAATACTACTACTATTTTTCACCTCCAGGGGACTCGAACCCCTGGGCATCCTACTACTAAGTTTTTCACCTCCAGGGGACTTGAACCCCTGGGAATACTACTACTGAGTACACTAAATTACTGGCCAGACTAATCTCCTAAATTCTTAAATAGATGACTTACCCTAAGAGTCAGCCACAGGCAGGCGGAGGCAGATCGTAGGTCAACGAACCCCAGAAGCCCAAATGGGGCTGCCGCGGACTGAGGAGTCCTTGAACCGCGAGGTCCTAATGCTGGCTCTCCATGACTCAACCCCAGGGGTTAGTCATCTCGGTGGAACCTCCAGAAGCTGTCGGAGATTAATCACACCGAGGCATCATTTCGTACGTAGAAACCCCATTTATTACTTGTGCACAAGGGAGAGCAATACAGCGAGAGCTATTGTACTATCTCAAAGCAGAATATACAAACACTTGCTTAAAAGCATTTTACAGCCAATCAGTAAATTTTGCACATCTCAATCCGCTTATTTGCATACATTAACTGACCAACCCATGTTTTAGTTAATTTCCATTCCCATCACAACAGACATTGTGGTTATGCAAATGCTTATCACAACTTTAATTACATTCAGCCTGAGAAAGAACAACATGGAATGTCTCAGGGCTCATCCTACACAGTGTTCAGACAAGATGGTATTGTTCTTCAAGGTTGCAGTATTTTTCTCTTAGGCCTAAGCATTTAATTTAATTTCTCCATTAACCCTTTCAGTACTAAGTGGGTTCCCTATTTGTCTAGGCCACCACACAGTGCATCTTGTAGATGGTACACGCTGCTGCTACTGTGCGTCGGTTGTGGAGGGAGTGAATGTTTGTGGATTTTTTTTAACTCATGCACGGGATGGGCCAGCATTTATTGCCCATCCCTAATTGCCCTTGAGAAGGTGGTGGTGAGCTGTTGCCTTGAACCGCTGCAGTCCATGTGGTATAGGTACACCCATAGTGCTGTTAGAAAGGGGGTTCCAGGATTTTGACCCAGCGAGTGAAGGAACGGTGATATATTTCCAAGTCAGGATGGTGTGTGACTTGGAGGGAAACTTCCAGGTGGTGGTGTTCCCACCTATGTGCTGCCCTTGTCCTTCTAGATGGTAGTGGTCATAGGTTTGGAAGGGTCTGGTGCCAATCAAGCGGACTGCTTTGTCCTGGATGGTCTCAAACTTCTTGAGTGTTGTGGGAGCTGCACTCATTCAGGCAAGTAGGGAGTATTCCATTACACTCCTGACCTGTGCCTTGTAGATGGTGGACAGGCTTTGGGGCGCCAGGAGGTGAGTTACTCACTGCAGGATTCCCAGCCTCTGATCTGTTCTTGTAGCCACAGTATTTATATGGTTAGTCCAGTTCAGTTTCTGGTCAATGGTAACCCCCCCCAGGATGTTGATAGTGGGGATTCAGTGATGGTAATGCCATTGAATGTCAAGGGGTGATGGTTGGATTTTCTCTTGTTGGAGGCTACCTGGTCCTGGGGATTTGATGGATTTTAGTCCTTTAACTTTTTCCATTACTTTTTTCTGTGCTGTAATTAATTATATTATTTTTCTCTGTGAAGCAAATAGTCATTTGGTAGTACAGAACTTGAGTATCACTGAAAAAAAGAGAATTTTTGTCAAAGATTTTTGTTTTGCACTCTTCAGGACAATTCGCAAGAAAATGCCAATGTCAGGGGAAACAACATATTTTTACTGTATGAGAAGAGAGTGCTGACTGGTTGGCAAGTGGACTCTGATTGGCAGAGGTGTTGCTATGGAAAATGCACCAGTTGATGGGACTGACAGTTAGCTGCCAAGCATTGTTTGACATTTAAATCAGGAAGCTTGACTGATTGGTCAAAACATTGCTCTGTGGAATGAACCAGTGAATGGCTGTTACTTACTTTGTTTAGCTGAAACAGGAGCTATGTGTGTACAAAAAAAGGGCCCTGTGTATTAATATATGTAGCTTCAAGTACATACAAAAGCACCACACTGTGAGCCTGACTGGCAATCTTAAATTGGTTGTCAGTGTAATTCTTAGCACATCGAGGATTATTTTGTAAAGGTCGTTCAATTGTGGAATCACATCTATAGTTGAACACTGTGTTTTGAGTTTTGCAAGCACAGGCTGGTTGGGTTTGGCCTGTATCTTGCCCATTGTGAACAGTGTCTGGGACATGCTGTTTGATACGATCCGCCAGTCTTTGGGATGTATGGCCTACATACCTAGCATTACACTGGCATGAAATTCATATACCACATTACTCATTCGTGTGATAGGCAGAATGTCTTTTTGGCTTGATGGCAGCGTCCTGTTAGTGATGAACACCTTCTGTGTTGTTACTGCATAGTAGCAACGTGAAACAGCTAGCTTCACCTGTTGCTCAAATATCCGCGATACCTTGCCCTTCCAGGGTAAACTGAGGTAGACTGGGCACTTTTCAGAGCTGGAAGTGACGGCCTTAGGCCCGTTCATGAGTTTGTGTGATACACAGCGTGAAATGATCTGATCAGAGTAGCCATTATCCCACAGGATGCCTTTGATGTGCCCTATTTCAGCATCAAGCTTGCATGGTGAACAAATGGTTCGGGCCCTATTTACAAGGTTGCTGATAAGCCCAATCTTATAGCGTGTGGAACTGTAAGAATCCCAACGTGTGTATTGACCAGTGAAGGTAGGCTTGCAGTAGGCTGTGGTAGAGAATCCCCTGGCAGATTTCTCAACTAGAAAGTCAAGGAAAGGGAATTCATTTGACTGCTCCATTTCAAAGGTGAATTTGAGTGCAAGATGGAGCCCATTAAGACATGTAAGGGAATTATTACATACAGCTGTGGATTTATACATAGCAAATGTATCATCCACATATCAGAAATATGTGTTTGCAAAACTCAAAACACGGTGTCCAACATTTGATGTCATTCTGTGCTTGGACAACATTTTCTAAATAATCCTCGATGTGCTAAGAATTACACTGACAACCAATTTAAGATTGTCAGCCGGGTTCACAGTGTGGTGCATTTGCAGGTCCTGGAAGCTACATATATTAATACACAGGGTCCTGTTCTTTGCAGACAAAAAGAACATGTACACACATTGCGCCTGTTTCAGCTAAACAAAATAAGTGACAGCCATTCACTGCTTCATTCCCCATGGCAATGTCTTAACCAATCAGAGTCTAGCTTCCTGGTTTGAATTTAAAACAATGCTTGGCTGTTAACTGTCAATCACCATCAACTGGTGCATTCTCCATGGCAATGCATCTATCAACCAGTGCCCACTTGCCAATCAATCAGTACTCTCTTCTCATACAGTATAAATATGTTTCCCTGACATTGGCATTTTCTTGCGAATTGTCCTGATGAGTGCAAGACAAAAATCTTTGATAAAAAATGTTTCTTTCTTCAGCAATACTTTCCTCTTCATTTTTAGCACCTAGGTTAATGTCTATTTCTGGTAAGCAACTTGTGTCTTCTACTATGAACCCATACAGAAAATATTTGTTCTCTGCCATTTCCTCATCTTCATGATAATTTCTTCTGTCTCTGCTTATAAGGAAGTATTGTTTATTTTAACTAATCTCTTCCTTTTAATATATTTTTTTTACTCATTCATAGGGTGTGGATGTTACTGACTAGGCCAGCATTTATTACCCATCCCTAACTGCCCTTGTTCAGACAGCTGTTAAGAGTCAACCACATTGCTGTGGGTCCGGAATCACATGTAGGCCAGACCAGGTAAAGGCGCAGATTTCCTTTCCTAAAGGACATTCGTGAACCAGATGGAGTTTTACAACAATTGACAGTAGTTTCATAGTTATCATTAGACTTTTATTGGATTCAAATTCCACCATCTGCTGTGTCAGGATTTGAACCCAGGTTCTCAGAGCATTACCCTGGGTCTCTGGATTATTAGCGTAGCAACAATATCACTCTGCCATCACCTCCCCTTATGTTTTTCTACAAGCACTTACAATCTGTTTTATGTCTTGGATTTGTTCACTCTCATATTCTATTTTTCCCCTTTTTACAGACTTTTTGGTGGCCCTTTGCTGGTTTCTAAAACACTGCCAATCCTCAGGCTTGCACTTCTTTACAACATTATAAATCTCTTATTTTAACTTCCTGAGTGAGCCATGGATAGATTTTTCTTGCTGTGTTTTTGTTTTTCAATGGAATGTATTTTTGTTGAACATTTTGAACTGTTTCTTTCAATGTAATTTATCACTATAACTTTTAGTCTATTTACCTAATCAGCCTTAGCCTGTTCTCCCCTCATTCCTATGGTTGCTTTTCAGATTAACCTTCCTCTAATCTGAAAAGCAACCACTTATCACTACTCTGTTTCCCGTCACTCAGCCAATTTCTTATCCAATTGTCTACTTTCCCTTTCATTCCATGACGTAGAATTTTGCCCACAAGTCTGTTGTGTGGCACTGTATCAAATGCCTTTTGAAAATCCATATACACCACATCAACAGTGTCCCCTTTATCAGTCTTTTCTGTTGCCTCCTCAAAAAACTCCAGCAAGTTAGTTAAACATGATTTTTCCTTAATGAATCCATGCTGGCTTTCCTTAATTATCCTGCACTTGTCTAAGTGACTATTGATTTTATCTTGTACTATAGTTTCCAGAAGTTGCCCTACCACTGAGGTCAAACTGACTGGTCTGTAGTTGCCAGCTTTATTCTTGCACCTCTTTTTGAACAGGGGGTAACATTTTCAATTCTCCAGTCCTCTGGCACCTCCCCTGTGTCTAAGGAAGACTGGAAGATTATCATTAATGTCTTTGCAGTTTCCATTCTCACTTCCCTCAGTACTCTTGGATGCATCTCATCTGGTCCTGGCATCTTATCTATTTTAAGATGGCCTTTCTAACACCTCCTGCCTCTCGATTGTAAGTTATTTTCGTGTACCAGTTACCTCCTCTCTGACCTCGGCCTGGGTAGCATCATCTTCCTTTGTAAAGACAGATGCAAGTTACTTGTTCAACACCTCTGCTATTTCTTCTGCCTCCATGTCCAAATCTCCTCTTTATCCCTAATTGGCCCTACTCTTTCTTTTATTAGCCTTTTATTATTTACATGCTTATAGAAGACCTTGGGATTCCCTTTTATTTTTGCTGCCAGTCTCTTTTCATGCTCTCTCCTTGTTTTTCTTATTAGTTTTTTCATTTCCCCTCTGGTCCTTCTATATTCAGCCTGATTCTCCATTGCATTTTCCACATGGCACCTGTTGTACGCATACTTCTTCCTTTTCATTTTCACCTCTATATCTCTCATCATCCAGGGTGCTCTGGATTTATTTGTCCTAACTTTCTCCTTCAAGGGAATATACCTTGACATTGCCTGCAATACATTTTCTTTGAAGGTGGCCCATTGTTCAGCCGCTGTCTTTTCTGCCAACATTTGATTCCAACTCATTTGACTCAGATGCATTCTCATCCCATTGAGTTTGGCTTTCCCCCAATTAATTATCCCTGGTCTGGATTGTTCTCTGTCCTTTTCCATGATTAACCTAAACCTTATGATACAATGGTCACTGTCCCCTAGAGGCTCTCCCACTGATATTTGGTCCACTTGGGTCAACTCATTCCCCGGAACCAGGTCCAAACATGAATGTACTCTCGTAGGACCAGAAACATACTGCTGTAGAAAATTATCTTGAACTCATTTTGTACTATTCCTATCCCAGTCTATATTTGGATAATTGAAGTCGCCCATTATGATTAGTCTATAACTCTTGCATCGCTACGTAATTTCTTTGCAAATTTGTTTCCTCACATCCCTTCCACTAGTTGCTGATCTATATACTACACCAGTCAATATTATTGCACTTTTCCCACTCCTTACCTATTGTCAGAGAAATTCTTCCCTTGATCCCTCGGGAACATCCTCTCTCTCCAGCACTGTAATGCCATCTTTAATCAACATTGCCATGACCAGAGCCCCTGCTCCACCTCCACTGCCTTTTCTTCCTCTCCTGTCTCTACTAAACACCTTGTACCTAGCAATATTTAACACCCAGTCCTGCCCTTCTTTGAACCAGGTCTCTGTTATTGCAATACCATAATTCCATTTGTCAACCTGTGTCTGCATTTCACCAATCTTATTAATCACACTCCATGCACATTACCCCTGATTGATGCTTTTTTACTTTCCCCCTTATTCTGGTCCCATTTAATAGCACGTTTACAGAGGTGGTCACACAGCAGCTGAATGGACTTGAGGAAGGAAAGGAATGGGTGACCACCAGGCAGTCCAAGAGAAACAGGCAGGTAGTTCAGGAATCCCCTGGGTCCCGCTCGCAAATTGGTATTCCATTTTTGAGGCTGATGAGGGCGCTGGTTCCTCCAGGGAGTGCAGACAGAGCCAAGCTTCTAGCACCACAAGCAGCCTGTCTGTACAGGAGGGGAGGAAGGGAGGAAGAGCAATGGTAATAGGGGATTCTATAGTCAGAGGAACAGATAGGTGCTACTGTGGCCATCAACGTGACTCCAGGATGGTGTGTTACCTCCCTGGTGCCAGGGTCCAGGATGACACTGAACGGTTGCAGGGCATCCTGAAGGGGGAGGGTGATAAGGCAGAGGTCATGGTACACGTTGGTACCAATGACATAGGTAGAAAGAGGGATGAGGTCTTGCATCAAGAATTCAGAGAGTTAGGCAGTTGACTAAAAAGCAGGACCTCTCGGGTTGTAATCTCTGGATTACTCCCACTGCCACATGCTAGTGAAGAGAGAAATAGGAGAACAGCACAGATGAATACGTGGCTTAAGAGTTGGTGCAGGAAGGAGGGTTTTGGATTCCTGGATCACTGGGACCATTTCTGGGGAAGGTGGGACCTGTACAAGTGGAACGGTCTACATCTGAACCAGAGCGGGACTAACATCCTTGCAGGCGGGTTTGCTAGTGCTGTTGGGAGGAGTTTAAACTAATTTGGCAGGGGGAGGGGACACAGAATGTTAGTAGAATAGGGACACATCACAATACAGTAAAATGATCAAGTCAGAGGGAGTACAGTTGCATTAAGTTTCAAGGGAGTAAGGCAAGGCTGGATGGCCTCTACTTTAATACCAGGAGTATTACAGGTAAAACGGATGCGTTAAGGGTGAGGATTGATACGTGGAATTGTGATATAGTAGCCATCACAGAAACATGGTTGAGGGAGGGGCAGGATTGGCAGCTCAACATTCCAGGATATAGAATCATCAGGGGAGACAGGAGAGGGGGTAAAAGAGGAGCAGGCATTGCATTATTAGTTAAGGAGTCAGTTACTGCAGTAAGGAGAGATGATATCTTGGAGGGGGCATCGAATGAAGCTTTGTGGGTAGAGTTTAAGAATAAAAAAGGGGAAGCCACATTGTTAGGTGTTTATTATAGACCCCCAGATAGTCAGCGGGAAATTGAGGAGCAAATATATGCACAATTTGCGGAGGTGTGTAAAAACAATAACAATAGGGTAATTATATTAGGTGATTTCGACTTTATCAAGATTAATTGGGATAGACATAGTGTGAAGGGCTTGGATGGAGTGGATTTCTTGAAACATGTACAGGAAAACTTTTTAGGTCAATATGTAGAGGGCCCAATAAGGGATGGCGCAGTGCTGGACCTAATTCTGGGGAATGAAGCCGGACAGGTGGCTGAGGTGGTGGTGGGGGAGCATTTTAATGATAGCGACCACAACATGGTACAATTTAAGCTTGTTATGGACAAAGAAATAGACAAGTTGCAAAAAAATGTTTTGGATTGGGGGAGAGTGGATTTTAATAAAATAAGGCAGGATCTAGCCAAGGTGGACTGGGAAAAGCTATTTGTGGGGAAATCTACAGAAGAGCATTGGGGGCATTCTAAAAGGAAATGGGAGGGTACAGGCTCAACATGTTCCCCCTAGGGTGATAGGAAGGAATAACAAGCCCAGAGAACCATGGATGACCAGAGATATTCAGGATACGATGAGAAGGAAAAGATAGGCTTTTAGCAGGTATAAGGGGAGCAAATCAACGGAGGCATTAGTGGAGTACAGAAAGTGCAGGGTGGAGCTTAAGAAAGCAATTAGGAGAGCAAAGAGGGAATATGAGAAAGCTCTGGCTGGTAAAAGTAGGGAAAATCCCAAGATATTCTATAAGTATATCAATGGGAAGAGGATAACCAGGGAAAGAATAGGGCCCATTAGGGACCAAGGGGGCAATCAATGGGTGGAGCCAGAGGACATCAGTAGAGTTTTGAAAGAATCCTTCACATCCATCTTCACCCAAGAGAATGAGGATGAAGGTATGGAACTCGGGAAGAGAGACTGCGAGGCTCTTGAGCAAATTGATATAGGGAGTGACAAGGTATTGGAGGTGTTGGCAGACTTAAAAGTGGACAAATCTCTAGGTCCGCATGATTTGTGTCCCAGACTGCTGACAGAGGCAAGGGAGGAGATCACAGGGACTCTGACCCAAATTTTTAATTCCTCTCTGGCCATGGGGGAGGTGCCAGAGGAATGGAGAACAGCTAATGTGGTTCCGCTATTTAAGGAGGGTTGTAGAGATAAGCCAGGGAACTACAGACCAGTGAGTCTCACGTCAGTGGTAGGGAAACTTGGAGAAAATTCTGAAGGAGAGAATCTATCTTTACTTGGAGAGGCAAGGTTTGATCAGGGATAGTCAGCATGGCTTTGTCAGAGGAAGGTCATGCCTAACAAATTTGATTGAATTATTTGAGGGGGTGACCAGGTGTGTAGATGAGGGTAGTGTAGTTGATGTAATTTATATGGATTTCAGCAAAGCCTTTGACAAGGTCCCACATGGGAGACTTATAAATAAGGCAAATGCACATGGGATACAAGGTAATTTGGTAAGGTGGATTCAAAATTGGCTTAGTTGTAGGAGACAGAGGGTGATAACAGAAGGATGCTTTAGTGACTGGAAGCCAGTGTCCAGTGGCGTACCACAGGGATCTGTGCTGGGTCCCCTATTATTTGTGATTTATGTAAATGACAGAGATGACTATGTGAGGGGTAGGATTAGTAAGTTTGCAGATGACACAAAGAATGGCCAGGTGGTTAACAGCGAGGCTGAGTGTCTTGGGCGACAGGAAGATATAGACGGGATGGTCAAATGGGCAGATAAGTGGCAGATGGAATTTAACCCTGAAAAAAGTGTGAGGTGATACACTTTGGAAGGAGTAATTTGATAAGGAAGTATTCAATGAACAGCATGACACTAGGAAGTTCTGAGGAACAAAGGGGCCTTGGCCATAGATCTCTGAAGGCGGAGGGGCATGTTAGTGGGGTGGTGAAAAAGGCATATGGGACACTTGCCTTTATCAATCGAGGCATAGATTACAAAAGCAGGGAGGTCATGTTGGAGTTGTATAGAACCTTGGTGAGGCCACAGCTGGAGTACTGTGTGCAGTTCTGGTCGCCACATAATAGGAAGGATGTGATTACACTGGAGGGGGTGCAGAGGAGATTCACCAGAATGTTGCCTGGGATGAAACATTTAAGTTATGAAGAGAGGTTGGATGGACTTGGGTTGTTTTCGTTGGAGCAGAGAAGACTGAGGGGCAACCTGATCGAGGTGTACAAGATTATGAGGGGCATGGACAGGGTGGATAGGGAGCAGCTGTACCCCTTAGTTGAAGGGTCAATCACGAGGGGATACAAGTTCAAGGTGAGGGGCAGGAGGTTTAGTGGGGATGTGAGGAAAAACTTTTTTACCTGGAGGGTGATGACGGTCTGGAATGCGCTGCCTGGGAGGTTGGTGGAGGCAGGTTGCCTCACATCCCTTAAAAAGTGCCTGGATGAGCACTTGGCACATCATAACATTCAAGGCTCTGGGCCAAGTGCAGGTAAATGGGATTAGGTAAGTAGGTCACGTGTTTCTCATGTGTCGGTGCAGACTCGATGGGCCAAAGGGCCGCTTCTGCACTGTGTGATTCTGTGATTCTTTAACAAACTCCCCAAGTATTCTATCCACCTTGATGCAACTCTCTGATATATCCTCTTTATCAGTTAATACTTTACTGCTTCCCAGCTTTTCAATTCTGCTCTCTGAATTTCCCCCCAGGTTCCCATCCCCCTGCCAATCTAGTTTAAACCCTCCCCAAAAGCACTAGCAAACCTCCTCGCGAGGACACTAGCCCCAGTCCTTCTTGTACAGGTCCCAACTGCCCCAGAACTGATCCCAATGCCTTGGAAATCTAAAACCCTCCCTCCTACTCCATTTCTCCAGCCATGTGTTGAACTGCTCAATCTTCCTATTCTTATGCTCACTAGCACGTGGCACTGAGAGTAACCCTGAGATTACTGCTCTTGAGGTCCTGTTTTTAAACTCCCTTCTTAACTCCCTAAAATCTGCTTTCAGGACCTCATCTCTTTCCCTCCCTCAGTCATTGGTCCCAATGTGGACCATGACCTCTGGCTGTTCACCCTCCCCCAAGAGAATGTCCTGTAGTCGCTCTGTGACATCCTCGATCCTGGCACCAGGGAGGCAACATACCACCCTGGAGTCATGTCTACGGCCACAGAAACGCCTGTCTGCCCTCCAAACTGTGGAATCCCCTATGACAATAGCACTTCCACTGTTTCTCCCCCACTCCTGTGCAGCTGAGCCACCTGTGGTGCCACGGTCTTGGCTCTGGCTACAGTCCTCTGAGGAACCATCTCGCTCACCAGTATCCAAAATGGAAAAGTGGTTAGAGAGTGAGATAGCCTCAGGGGCTTCCTGCCTGTTTCTCTTAGATACTCTGACGGGCCCCCATTCCCTCTCTGCCTGTGTACTTCTTAGCTGCAGTGTGACCACCTCTCTAAACATAGTATCCATGTAATCCTCAGCCTTGCAGATGCACCACAGAGACTCCAGCCGCTGCTCAAGCTCCACAACTTGGAGCTCAAGTTTCTGCAGCTGGTGACACCTCCTGCAGATGTAGTCACTGAGGGCACTTTGTGCCTGCATGACTTCCCACATCCTGCAGGATGTACATTCCACATGATTGAGCTGACATGACATAGCATATGCTTTATATAGAGTTTTTACTATAGTATTAACTTATTTATTTTAATTATTGTCTTAATTTAGAATAATTCCTGTATATACTACAATTTACTGTGTTTATCTCAGTCTATCGCCCCTTCTCGTACTCTTTTAACTCTGTGGCTCTGCTCTCAGTCTCGCCCCTTCTCACGCTCTTTTTACTCTCCGACTCCGCTCTCAGTCGCACTTCTTCTCGTGCTCTTTTAACTCTCTGGCTCCACTCTCTTTACTATGACATTACTAATTAACATTGCTTCATTACACAATGCTAGGCCTAAGATAGAATTACCCCTAGTCAGTTCCACAACATATTCCTCCAAGAAACTGTCACAAAAACATTCTACAAACTCATCTTCTAGACCACTTTTGCCAATTTGATTGTCCAAACCTATATGAAAATTAAAGTTTCCCACAATTGTTACATTCCCTTTCTTCGAAGCTCCAATAGTTTCTTGTTTAATGCTCTGCCCAACAGTATAACTACTGTTAAGGGGTTTATAAACTACTCCCAGCACTGTTTTCTGATTCTCACTATTCCTAATTTCGACCCATACTGATTCTACTTCATGATCCTCTGAGGCCAGATCCTTTCTCACTAATATCCTTATGTCAACCTTTACTATCAGGGTTGTCCTCCTCCTTTACCATTCTGTCTGTCTTTCAGAAATATTGTTAACCCTAGAATATTTATTTCCCAACCTTGATCACCTTGTAACCATGTCTCTGTAATAGTGATTAAATCTAAATCAATCACCTCTTTTTGTGCCCAAAATTCATCTATCTCATTGCAGATGCTTTGTGTATTCAGATAAAGGACCTTAAATTTCATTTTTTTTACTCCTATTGCCTGAAATGACCTTATTCACAGATATACAATTTTAGTTAAACTCTCTGTCCCTTCCTGTTCCATTCTGCTTGTTTTTCCAACATCACTATACTGTCCCAATACCTCAACCTTTGTCTTTGGATTTCTAAATCTTCCTTCACCCGAACCTTTCCTTCCACCACCCCCGCCCCATTAGTTTAAAGCCCTGTCCACAGCCCTAGTTACATGATTGGCCAGGACACTGATCCCAGCCCAGTTTAAGTGCAGTCTATCCCAACAGAATAGCTCATTCTTCCCTAACCACTGATGCTCGTGCCCCATGAATCGAAACCCACTCTTCAAGCCCCACATTTAATTTTCTAATCTGCTTGAACCTATGCCAATTGGCTCATGGCTCAGAAAACAGTCCAAAGATCCAAAATTTTAAGAATATTGCCTGAAAGTTCATGATGTACTGATGCATGTCATGCCTCTACTGCATGGGGGAAGAAAATGGCATCAATGATGAGATTTTTTTTACATGGCTTCCTTGCAAAGCAAGAGAAAAATGTACACACACACCCTCACACACACTCAGACAGTCACACGCAGTAATCTGATACTGTTACAGTTACAGTGTCTTGTCACATCCCCCTTTTCTTAGAAAACCCAGTCACGTTTTATCTGGTGACTGTTTATTAATACAAGGTTTCAGGAATGGTGACTCTGCTGGACATACGGTTCTCAATACAGTTAGCAATTGGGGAAAGTTCAGTCTCCATGCTGGCTCCTAGGGAGGGGTTAGGTTTCACAAGGCTGAATTCTGTTTGGAAGTTGTAATATGTAAACTATCCTGATTATTTTGTTGCCATAAGACCATAAGACCATAAGACATAGGAGCAGAAATTAGGCCATTCGGCCCATCGAGTCTGCTCCGCCATTCAATCATGGCTGATAAGTTTCTCAACCCCATTCTCCCGCCTTCTCCCTCTAACCTTTGATCCCCTTACCAATCAAGAACCTATCTATCTCGGTCTTAAATACACTCAATGACCTGGCCTCCACAGCCTTCTGTGGCAATGAATTCCATAGATTCACCGCTCTCTGGCTAAAGAAGTTTCTCCTCATCTCTGTTCTAAAAAGTCTTCCCTTTACTCTGAGGCTGTGCCGTCAGATCCTAGTCTCTCCTACTAATGGAAACATCTTCCCCATGTCCACTCTATCCAGGACTTTCAGCATTCTGTAAGTTTCAATCAGAAACCCCCTCATCCTTCTGAACTCCATCAAGTATAGACCCAGAGTCCTCAAACGTTCCTCATATGTTAAGCCTTTCATTCCTGGGATCATTCTCGTGAACATCCTCTGGACCCTCTCCAGCGCCAGCACATCTTTCCTGAGATACGGGGCCCAAAATTGCTCACAATATTCTAAATGTGGTCTGACCAGAGCCTTATAAAGCCTCAGCAGTACATCCCTGCTTTGATATTCTAGTCCTCTCGAAATAAATGCCAACATTACATTTGCCTTCCTAACTACCGACTCAACCTGCAAGTTAACCTTAAGAGAATCCTGGACTAGGACTCCCAAGTCCCTTTGCATTCCAGATTTCTGAATTCTCTCCCCATTTAGAAAATAGTCTATGCCTCTATTCTTCCTACCAAAGTGCATCACCTCACACTTCCCCACGTTGTATTCCATCTGCCACTTCTTTGCCCATTCTCCTAACCTGTCCAAATCCTTCTGCAGCCTCCCCACCTCCTCAATACTACTTGTCCTTCCACCTATCTTTGTATCATCTGCAAACTTAGCCAGGATGCCCTCAGTTCCTTCATCTAGATCATTAATGTATTAAGTGAAAAGTTGTGGTCCCAACACTGAGCCCTGCGGAACTCCACTAGTCACCGGCCGCCATCCTGAGAAGGACCCCCTTATCCCCACTCTCTGCCTCCTGCCAGACAGCCAATCTTCTATCCATGCTAGTACCTTGCCTCTAACACCATGGGCTCTTATCTTACTGAGCAGCCTCCTGTGCGGCACCTTGTCAAAGGCCTTCTGGAAGTCCAAGTAGATAACATCCATTGGCTCTCTGTCTAACCTACTCGTTACCTCCTCAAAGAATTCTAACAGATTTGTCAGGCATGACCTCCCCTTGTTGAAACCATGCTGACTTTGCCCTATTTTACCATGCACTTCCAAGTATTCTGAAATCTCAACCTTAATAATGGTTGTGTTGTCTGTACAGCTCTTAACCCTTTCATGAATGTTTCCACAACCCATAAGTTTAATCATTTAGACTCTGGTCCACTGATGATTCATATTTCTAGGCCGGTGGTGTGGATTGTATTGTTTCTAGATGCCATGTGTGGTGCCTGGTCTCTCCCTTGGCACCTTATCAACAGTTGCCTGGGAAATTGAACTGCTGGGTTCAGGTGGATTTAAGTTTTGAACCTGATCCTGTGATGTTTCTGTGGTTAATTCTGTGTTAGCTGCACTTGCACTTCCCTTGTGGCTTTCACAAGTGTAGTTTGCAGAAAGAGATATTGACTTTCCAATTCCTGTTACCTTGGGGTTGGATTGGTCCCCAGTTTTTCTCATGTCCTTTGGGACACTAGTGCACACCTGGAGCTGGCCAGCTTCAGCTGCACTGCCCTGCGTCTCTTTGACTGGATGAGGTATCTCCCTCACCGCCTGTCTGCTGGTTTGAGATATGTCTCTGTCCCTGTTTAACTCCTGAAAGAAGATGTCTGCTAACCAGACCTCTGGTTCAGCCCTTTCGCTCTTTTTAAATTCCATGAGCCCTTCCTTGGCCTCTTTAAACTTTACTGGCCTCGTTTTGGCCCCTTTAATGTTTATGGGTCCCACCTTGAGCCTTTTTAAAATCTCAGTAGGCCCTTTCCTGGCCTGTGGAAAGTCCTCTGGCTTTCTTTCTATTTCACTAATCCTTATTGGCTCAATTGCCCCCTGTAGGGTGTTAGGGACTTCTTCAGCTCTCTGCAGTTGAACAGGATTTTTCTGGTTCCCTTCTGACTCCCTAGCCCCCTGGGCTGTACTTGACCTTCTGGGCACAGTACCTCTGGGATCCACCAAGCCATTCCCCAACGATACGTCTACTCCCCCTATTGGTAAGCCCGGCACAACTCTGACCATCACTGCACTGGTGACCCACTTCCTCTGTAGGTGAATTTTTATTAAAGAAATCTTTAAACATGTACCAGTAAGCCCTTTTACTAGTACTGTGGTGTTTGCCCTGCTTCTGGGCAGTAACTCAGCTGCCCTCACTGCAAGCAGTTTCTGAAAGCACCCTGTATCTCTAAAAATAGTTATTTCTTTTCTTGGAGCTTATGGTTCAAAAGGAATCATTTTCCATTTGTGCAAGAAACCTTGGCAGGAATTTTGTCCTACCCCAATCCCATTTGTGTTGGGGCTCGATGCTTTCAAAACTATAGTCACAGTTCTGGCCACAGCACCCTCTGTTGGTTTCTTAGCAAACCAAGAGCTTTCTTTTATTTCCCCAGACTTTCCCTGCTGGATCCAGCAGGGCTTAGTTCTGCTGGTTAACTTTCCAGGTTTTTTCTTTTTAAAGTTGGGGAATGATCTCCAATGTCTTCTCTATCCTCCTTTTCTCTGGAGTCTATTTTCATCCCATCTATCTCCTCCTTTCTCTCCCTTGTTGTTAAGAGTTGCTAGATCCAAATTTTCTTTGAAAACGAGGTTTATGGGTTAATTCATAGTTGTCAGCTGTGATGGATGCATATCTAACTTTGGAGGCTCTTTGCTCCTCTATATGCGTTTTAAGGCTGCAGGGAAAACTCCTCTTGCAGCATTATTTCTCTTAAGCCTTCATAAGTCAATCTTTAGGGCTTCAGCCCATATGTTAAGCTAGCTGTTTTGACTCTAGAATTCAAGGACATTCTGTGTTGCTTTTGTAAGGGAGTTCCGGAATTGTTGGCAGTATGCCTCCAGTATGAGCTCATAGGCACCAAGTATAGCAGCCTTCATCTGATCATAACTGTTGAAGCTGTCAGCAGGCAGCATGGAATAAACTTCACACATCTTTCTTACTGGCACACCTTGTATCAGGAGAGTCCAAAACCCTGCCGGCCCTTGTAATTGAGCTGCCAATTTTTCAAAGCTGTAAAAAAAGTTTTCACATCCTCTCCTTGGGGACAAATCAAAATACATTAGGAAACTAAAATTTCTCTGAGTTAAGGGCATTTAAATTACCACTAGGTAAAGTTAGGTTCTCCCCAACTGCTGCAATCTATCGCAGTTCCCTATCTTTCAGTGCCTGAAAATCTTTCTCAAGCTTTCCAGTCTGGAAAGCACGCTCTCCTGTCTCTCTTGGAATTCCTATTCCCCTTTCCTTCTGGGGTTCTCCCTTTTCCCTGTCCTTGCCTGAAACTCTAACTCTATCCCCCGCTCTGCCAGGCATCATTTGGCAAAGGTAATCTGGTCTGTTTCAGGTCCTGTTTCTTCTACCTGTTCTGAATCGGGAGTGAGGCCGAGATGCTCGGATAGCATCTTTAGTACCTCAGATTCTGTGGTTTATTTTGTTTTTAAGTTCTACCTATTTAGCTATGACTTTTAGATGTTCTATGTTTAGGGACGCTAACTTTTGCCAAGCTAAGTCCTCCACTTGCAGAAACACATTCACATCGAAAGTAGTCGTCTTATTTTCCATTGTTCGTACTCACAAAGCTTACTGTTGTAACCCCTTTGTTTCTTGTTTCAACAATTTTGGCTTTATGTTACTTTTCCCTCTACTTCCAATACCCTTAATGTCAGATTGGCTCATTTGCAATGGATCTGATCCCAGACTGCAACATCCAATTTGGCATGGACAGAATTTATCTATTTTCTTACCTACAGTGATCACTGCAATTTTTATGTGTATTTTCTTACCTTCAGAGTGATTGTGCCAATTTAAATAATTTGAGCAGAAAGCTATTATAATATTATATAAGTGTGTTTAAAAATAAAGGTTATTTATTACCCACGCTTTCCCCGGAGGTTTAAAATGTCTCACTCGCTTCACACACACACTATCACCCACACAAAGATGAGATACATATGAAGAAAAAAGCAATACAATTACTATCTATAATTGTTTCAGTCTCTCTTTCATGGCAGGCCTGAAGTTTCTTAGATGAGCTGATGGCATTAATTGAAGTAAAGGTCTTGTGAGTAGAGATTTCTCAGTAAGCTGTGAGGCTTCTTTTAAGTTGAATTTCCTGGTGATTTGTTCTTAAGTGAACTTGAAGTTGGAACAGCCTGGGGAGAGTCCTTCTCCCAATCTCAAGGTATTGCTATTTATTACCTTGGCTGCTTAGTTTACTCGCAGCTGGCTCAATGGCTTTTCTGGTGGACTTTGATGGATTTCTCCTGCTGCAAGCAGCTTTTGTTGTTTGAAAAACAGACAGATTACATGCCTGTGTTTATCATGTGACTTGTACAAGTTCAAAATCCTTTGTCCAAAGCAAGGTGATGTGTTGGTTACACATCATAGGCAAGACTTTTACCTTATTGGGCGGGTGGACCCGGGAGCGGCTGCAAAACTGACCGCCGCCCACGATTGGGCTTCAAAAAGCGTGAAAGGTGCACTCAGAGCCTCAGCACTGCCGGGGCGGGGGCGGGAGGAGCATGAGCGCTGAAGTGTGTACATACGCGTGGGTGCGCTCAGTGAAAGCTCCCTGAAGGCAGCACGCCTCAGATAGCTGAAGATTTTTAACATTACAAAGGAAGAGTTGAAAAATAAGGAAAACATGTCCCCTCATATGTCTCTGTCACATGAGCGGGGACATGTTAAAAATGAGTTTTAAAAGTTTTTTTTTAAAATCAGTGGTCGAAACCTCATCTCACCCGTGGATGAGGTTTCGCAAAAAATGCAAAGGCCGCTTAGCCTATTCACCCATCAACAGAACAGTTGGATGGGCAGTGAAAAATTTGATTTAATTAATTGATTAAGGGCCTTAATAGATCTCTTAATTGTCGGTGGGTGCGCTGCCGCCTTTCACACATGCCTGCCGAGGGAAATATGAGAGTGTGCAATGACGTTGGGGTGCTCGCCCGATGCCATCGTGCACTATTTTTACTCCTGTTCAGGTCAGGCACGTGCCCACCCGATGAGGGAAAAATTCTGGCCCATGTGTTGCCATTTGGCACTTTGAAATTCATCCTGTCTAGTTTAGATGAGAATCTATCATCATACAATGGAAGCTCAATGGGACCCATTTCACATTTGTCAAACGCACATTGAGTTTCTATGTTCCTTTTGTCCATGGCGAAACAGAAAGATGAGTCAGTTAGAGTGTATATGGCTCTGTTGTTGATGGTCTGCCCGTAAACAAAGGGATGTGTGCATTTCCCAGCTGGCTATAAATGCCCAGACTCAATTAGGTGTTTGCTTGAGACTCAGGACTGTCTGGAGCTCAGAGTCCCAAACATCATGTGATTTTCCACGGCCAATTTAACAGACCATTTGTGCCAAAAAATGTAAACGTATTGTCTGAAAGTTCATGATATACTGGAGCATGACATTTGTTCCCCTGACTCGCAGTCACTCCCTCCTGTCCCTGACCATTGAGCAACTCTAAAGCTCTGCCTAACCTAAGGGATTTGACTGCCTCTTGGAACAAAGAGTCCAGATAACTTTTCACATCCCTGATGTCCCGCAATGTTGACAACTCAGACTCCAGCTCAGCAATTTTGAGCTGAAGTTGCCTGAGCGGCACTTTCTGCAGATATGTTTGTCTGGGATTGCAGGGCATTCCACAGATCCCCACAGTCACGGCACATCGCCAGCCCTGCCATGTCTGTCTGACATTATTGATTTAATGAGTTAATTAGTCGTTACCTTACACAGCTGAAGCAATAGAACATTACATTCTCCTAGCTTGGAAAAAAAGCAAGAAGACTCACCAGCTACTGGAAGCAAAAAACAGATGGAAAAACAAACAGCTCACTCCCCCCACCCCGCACCAAATTCCTATGTGAACTAAATTCCTGATTTTGCATTCATTCTAGGTCGCACTCAGGTGTACTCTCCTTTCCATATGCCTCCTACTCAGGAGGAATGCAACACATCTCCAGCCCATCATTTGTACCATTCAGTCTCCAACAAGCCTTGCTGGACAAAGATTATAGCAGGGGCCTCAGATCGATGTCTGCTCCTCTCCAACCCAGGAGCACTCTGGCCTAGTACAAGAGAAAGGAGCCTGCATTTATATAGCCGCTTTCACAGCCTCAGGTGTCCTAAAGCATTGTACAGACAATAAAGCCTATCTTAAAAAGTGTAGTCACAGTTGTAATGTATGGAACATAGCAACCAATATGCACACACCACATTCTCACAAACAGAAATGCAATATCACCTGCTTTTGGTAATTCTGCTGAAGGATAAATGTTGTCCAGGGCACACGGGAGAACATCCATATTTTTCTTCAAATAACATACATGCCAAATCTCACAATTTGATTGAGAGACATGATTTCTCAATCAGATTCAGCTTCACTCATAATCTACAGGAGAGCATTGAAAACTTAGGATTTTTAGTAGTTCTTCTCCCGATGCACACCCAGGTTGTGATTTTATGTGTGCATCAGATTGGTCGCACATGATTCTAGACTCTGGAGGGTCAACTACAGAAGAAACAGATCTGGGGTCTGTTGCAGCACATTGCTTTGTTGAGTGAGACGGAAGCTGCCTTCCTGCCTGACCTGAAGACTGAATCCTGTGGACTTTGTGTGTGGAGACTGGGGCCTGAAGTTGCAGTGTTGTGCTGGTTGCGTTGTTGCATGGATCTTGGTACTTAGTTTGTGCTGTGCCTTGTAGCTAACTTTAATAGCAATTTGTAGTGTTATAGATTGCTGCTTTAATCATTAACCTTAATAGTAATTGAAGCCAATCTTCTTAAACTGTGGATTGGTTGCTGTTTTAATTACAGTAGTATTTTGTGAGTTCATATTCGTCTCAATAGCAATCTATATTTTTTCATGGAATGTGGGCATCACTGGCAATGCCAGCATTTCTTGCCCATCCCTAATTTCCTTTTGAGGGCAGTTTAGAGTCAACCACATTGCTGTGGATCTGGAGTCATACATTGGCCAGCATATTTCCTTCCCTAAAGGGGCAACAATCATTGATAGTGGTCATGGTCACTATTACAGAGACTAACTTTTAATCCAGATTTCTTTTTGGTTCATTAATTGAATTTATTAATTTTGCCATGGTGGGATTAGAACCCATGCCCCCAGATCATTAGTTTGGGCCTCTGGATTACTAATCCAGTGGCATTACCACAATGCCAACATCCCATAAAATTGCTCGTAACGACGAGTGCAGTTGGTGAGTTGTTTGCTTGCAACTTGTAGTGCTACACATGAGCCGATAGTGGATTGATTGCTGCTTTAATCACCGTTGCGATTTATGGCTTCCTCATAGTTGCATGATTGTGATTTAGGCTCCAGGCACAGGCAAGGCAGGGCAATGTACTTCAGCAGGGCTCCACTTCCAGTTTCCTCTGCAGTCAGTTACCCAGAGTCTGGGCAAATGTGCAGGCACAGCCAATCGAGTGCAGAGAACTGAAGTGCCTTACAGAGTAGTCACTCCGGCCAGCCTTAGAAAGTTTTTGGCTGTAGAACTGTCAATCCAAATAGACTATTCCCCAGAAATGTGCCTCATTCACCAACTGCACAACTAGAGATGCCAGGCTGTAAACATGGCTGCCTGACTTTTGAGACAGAATTGATAACAGGTAAGTTTTTTTTACATACGAACATACAAACATATGAATTGGGAGTAGGACTAGGCCTAAAAATTTTAAAACATTTTTTTGCAAAGCATTTTCAGATGCAGTAATAAAAACAAAATGCTGGCACACATTCTCTGCTTTTATTTCATATTTGCAGCAGCTGCAATCACACACATTAAATATAATTTTTGTAAAGAGCTCTGACCTTTTTGAGATTAAGTAAGCCAATAATGAGGTTTATAAACTAACTGTCAATCTAATTTGGTTAATGTTAGAAAAAAAAGCAACTAATTTTTATATCAAAGGTCTTGAGTTTTAAGAGTTTGGGCCTCTTGATTTATGAGATGGTGGGGCTGACAAGTCAGGAAAAGTGGTATGGGATCTTTTGCATCCATCCAACAGGGCAGGCCAAGGCTTGCTTTAACTTCTCATCTAAAATACGGCACCTTTAGCAGTGCAGCACTTCCTCAGTACTGCAATGGAGTGTCAGCCTTCATTATTTGTTCAAGTCTTTGGACTGGAGCTTGAATCCACAATCTTCCGTTTCAGAATTAGTGCGCTCCCATTGAGCCATGCCTAACACCCAATTGTGATACCTCACCAGCTACCAAGTCTGATAGGAGTCAACACAGGACTTACCAGGAATGAAGCAGTGGATCTTCCTGGTTCAGCCCAGTTGGGGTATTTAACATCTAATCAATATGGTGTGTTGTTCTAATGCCTTCATCCAAGACTATTCCTCAAATGCATGGCCCTGTATGTATACAGTGATTCATTCTGGAACCTGATAGCTTATGCTTTGGGAGTAGGGTGTTACTATTTAGCCTTTGAATTAGGACAGTCACAGTTTGATTGAGCAGTTTAGAAATTTCTAAAATTAAAGCAGTATTAACCTCTCTTAACTGCTCATTCACTCATTTGCTGTTTTGGGAATTTTGCATCATTTCTCTATAGAGCAATAATGACCACACTCAAAAGTATTTATCTAACCATGAAGCATTTTGGAACATTTTGAGGCCATGTAGAGTGCTGTTTAGATGCAACTTACACTACGACCAATAGGCTACCAAATGGATGCAGATTTGCAGGAAGTCCCGATGATCATCCAAAACTCTGCTGCCCGGGCCTTACTCATGCCACCCCTGTGTTCACTGAGCTACGTTAGCTCCCGAGTAAGCAACGGTGCAACTTTGAAATTTCCCATTTGGCCATCTGCCCGAATATCATCTGATGTGATTTGGCCTCCATTTGTTCTTCATAATGTTCCTGTGAAGCACCTTGGGACATTTCATTACATTAGAAGGTTCTGTATAAGCACAGTTGTTATGAGAATATTTATATGGAGTCCCCATGAACATATATGGGGAAATCTTCATGAATGATAATATTTATTGATGTCACAGTGTAAACCCATCACAGGCAATAGGCCTGTCACTGAATGTCAGTGTCACAGTTTATGTAATATCCTGAGATGATAGCTTAATGCATGTCCAACACAAGTAATCCAGCTGTTGATGGATGATGTTACTATCTTTGCCTAATTCTTTGCCTTCCATGTCCCTTCAGGTGAATACATTGTCATGACAACCCACTTCCATCTAAAGAGGAAGATTGGTTACTTTGTGATCCAGACATACCTGCCTTGCATCATGACTGTGATTCTGTCCCAGGTGTCCTTCTGGCTGAATAGGGAATCTGTCCCTGCACGCACTGTGTTTGGTGAGTTTCCATCTGTATACTGTAGGTAACATCCAATCACTTCTCTTTATTTCACCGCAGCCCTGCCTGGTATACTATCATCTACACACCCCCTGCAACACCAACCCTCCACACCGCCCCCCCCGCCCCCCCCCTTCCCTGATAAACTTTAGATCATCCAGTAGTGTTATGCAGGTTCATCATCCTTCTTTTGTATTCTATGCCTCGGTTTATAAATTATGAATTCTATTATGATCCTCTTCACAGTTCCTCCTCACAGTTCCTCCAAGTTTTGTGGCATCTGCAAATGTTGAAGTTCTGGCCTGTACATGCAAGTCTAGGCCATTAAAATAGACCAATAAAAACAGAAGTCCTTGTAGTATTAGGGTGATCATGGTTGAAAGGGTTAATTTATGGGACTGTGGAAATAGTACCACCCACATGACCAAGAGTCAAGAGAGGGACTGCTTATGGCTTAGACTGACTAACACCTGGTCTTGTATATCTGTATATAGTTCTGTTATATACCATAAACTAGTTACTGTTCAGACATACCAATGGCTCAGCAATTGTTCCTTAGCCAGTCACAACCAATATACAACAATCCTAAAACCAACCCTTGGGGAACACCACTTCTCCCAGTCCAAAAAAACAACCATTTGCCACTACAATCTGTTTCCTGTCATTCAGCTGATGTTGTAGCCATGCCAACAATGTCCTTTTTATTCCATGGTCTTCAACTTTGTTGACAAGCTTATTTTGTGGCTCTACATAAATAGCCTTTTGGAACTCCACACACACATCAATTGCTTTACCCTTATCAATCCCTCATCAAAAAGCTCAATCAAGTTAGTTAAGCATGATTTTCCTTTAACAAATTCATGCTGGTTTTCCTTAATTTATTCACACTTGTCCAAGTGACATACGAACATATGAATTAGGAGCAGGAGTAGGCCATTTGGCCTCTTTAACCTCCTCTGCCATTCAATAAGATCATGGCTGATCTGATAGTGACCTCAACTCCGCATTCCTGCCTATCTCCAATAACCTTTCACCCCCTTGCTTATCAAGAATATATCTAGTTCTGCCTTAAAAATATTCAAAGACTCTGCTTCCACTCTCTTTTGAGGAAGAGAGTTCCAAAGACTCATGACCCTCTGAGAGTAAAAAATCCTCCTCATATCTGTCTTCAATGGTTGACTCCTTATTTTTAAACTGTGGCCTCTAATTCTAGATTCTCCCATCCATCCTTTCCATATCCACTCTGTCATAACCTCTCAGGATATTATATGTTTCAATCAAGTCACCTCTTACTCTTCTAAACTCCAGCAGATACAAACCTAACCTGTCCAACCATTCCTCATAAGACAACTCACCCATTCCTGGTATTAGTCAAGTAAACCTTCTCTGAACTGCTTCCAATGCATTTACATCCTTCCTTAAATAAGGAGACCAGTACTGTACACAATACTCCAGATGTGGTCTCACCAATGCCCTGTATAACTGAAGCATAACCTCCTGAGTATTAATTTAGTCCTGGATTATTGTTTCTAAAAGCTTTCCCACCACTGAGGTTAAACTGACTGGCCTGTTGTTGCTGGGTTTATTCTCATACCCGTTTTTGAATAAGTGTGTAACATTTGCAATTCTCCAGTTCTTTGAACCATCCATGTATCTAAGGAAGACAGGACAATTATGGCCAGTGTCTCTGCAATTTTCACCTTTGCTTCTCTCAACATTCTCAGATACATTCCTGGTAATTTAACGACCTTAAGTACAGCCAGCCTTTCTCATATCTCCTTTTTATCATATTTTAGCTGAGCCATTATCTCAATTACCTCCTCCTTCACGATGACTTTGGCAGCAGCTTCTTGGTAAAGACAGATACAAAGTACTCATTAAGTACACACCCATGCCCATTGGCTCCATGCGCCAGCCGACTTTTTGGTTCTGCTCCACTTTTATAACCATTTTACTGTTTATGTGCACATAGAAGACTTTTGGATTCCCCATTATGTTATTTTCCAATCTCTTCTCATACTCCCTCTTTGCTTCCCATTTCCTTTCTCACTTCACCTCCGAATCTTCCAGATTTAGCCTGGTTCTCACTTGTATTGTCCACCTGACATCTGTCATATATACCCCCTTTCTGCTTCATCTTACTTTTTAACTCTTTCCCCATCCAGAGAATTCTAGCCTTGTTTGTCCTGCCTTTCCCCCTCTTGGAAATGTACCATGACTGTACCTGAACTATCCTCTTCAATTACAGTTTTGCCTGTTAATATTTCATTCTAGTTTTCACAGGACAGGCTTTTTCTCAACTCATTGAAATTGACCCTCCAATTAATTATTTTTTACTCGAGATTGCTCCTTGACTTTTTCTATAGCCAACTTAAACCTTATTATGTCATGATCATTGTCCCTATTGACACTTGATCCACCTCATTCCCAAAAGCAGATCCAGCAATGCCTGCTTCCTCATTAGATCAGAAACTTACTGATGTAGAAAATTCTCCTGAACACAATTCAGAAACTTTTTCTCCCTCTCTGCACTGTACACTGTTGCTATCTCATCACATATTAGGAGAATTAAAGTCCCCCATTATCACTACTATAGTTGTGGCTCTGTAACGCCCTTGCAAATTTGATCCTCTGTATCTTCCCCACTAATTGGTGACCGAAGAATACACCCACTGGTGTAATGGCACTTTTATTGTTTCTTAAATCTAACCAAATGGATTCTATCCTTGGATGATTTCGAACATCCTCTCTCCCCAAAAGTGTAATATTCTCTTTAATGATTATTGTCACCCCTTGCCCTTTCTTTCTCTATCTTTAGTGAACAGGAATTTTGTATCCAGTAATATTCGGTGCCCAGTCCTGCCCTTTTTTCAGTCAGATTGCTGTTATCACCATAACATGGTTGACTTTTGCAGCCTCCTGGAACAAGCCCTGGTGGCCATGGCTGACCAGTGGCTGTCAAAGTCACCACCACCCTCAATATCTTGAGTTCTAGCTCCTTCCAGGGATCTGCCAATGACATTTGCAGGATTTTGCGGTTGTCCTGCCCACAAATGCATCACACGAGTGCCAGGTGCCATGTTTGCTAGGGTAAGCAGTTATGTCCACTTTGCTACCGATGATGCCAGTCAGGTTGAGCAGACTATTGGATTTGCATTTCTGGCTGGCTTCCCATAGTTGCCGGGCATCGCCAGACTTCCTAGAGTATCCATGATCCGTAAAGGCTTTCACCCCATCAATGTACAGCTGATCTCCAATGAGGAAAAGGCGTTCATCCAGGGGCGTGCATGATTCTGAGGCAGCTGCCACAATGATTTCATCCTGCGGTAGCCCACCTTTCATGAATTCTTTGGGCCTTGTAACATACTTACTGGCTGGCTGCTTGGAGACAAGGACTACCTACATAAAAACAAGTCTGATGACACCCCTAGGAGCCCAAGCAATGAGGCCCAAGAACAGCCCAATGAAAGCCATATGACAACGAGATGTGTCATTGGCTAATAATCGGTGTGCTGAAGAAGTGCTCAGCTACCTTGACTAATCTAAAGGAACCCTTCTATACATAGCAGGCAGCCCCTCCAGAACCATCTTGGTGGGCAACACAAGGCACACATAGTACAGCAGTGAGGACTGGATCTTCAGGAGGATCACAGTTCTTTTTAGAGGATGAGGAGGAAGAGCAACAGGAACAAGAGAGAATGTGATGTGGCCCTTGCACGTGCTGTCCGAGACACCCTCATTATGGTGAGATTGAGTTAGGTCGCACCATCTCGCAGCCACTTTCTAAACCCACTTGGCCTCGTTCTTCCCCCACCACAAAGCAGTCCTGCAATCAATAAAGCATCCCTTTTACAGAAGCCCACTATTCAGCTTTTAATTCTGCCTGACCATTCATCATCAGTGAAAACACCAGGATCCAAGCAAAAACATGCCAGATGGGTGCCAACAAATAATATTTAGCTGGCTTACAAAATTAAACTGAAACCTAACAATCTAATATTGTGTTACACTCCCATGTGCATGCCCTTGTACAATGACAAGTCTTTACTCTTCCTTTTTCTGATATTCTTCTTGTGATTTCAGCAGAGGCAGAGACAGGCTGCTCCCACCCCTCCCACGGGCCCTCCACAGGGCCCTCAACCGTGTCCGGCCCATCTCCCGCGCATCCGCCCTCACGCCTTCTCCTCCCTCCCAGAAACATGATAGGGTCCCCCTTGTCCTCACTTATCACCCCACCAGCCTCCGCATTCAAAGGATCATCCTCCGCCATTTCCGCCAACTCCAGCATGATGCCACCACCAAACACATCTTCCCTTCAGCCCCCCTGGCGGCATTCCGTAGGGATCGTTCCCTCCGGGACACCCTGGTCCACTCCTCCATCACCCCCTACTCCTCAACCCCCACCTATGGCACCTCCCCATGCCCACGCAGAAGATGCAACACCTGCCCCTTCACTTCCTCTCTCCTCACCGTCCAAGGGCCCAAACACTCCTTTCAAGTGAAGCAGCATTTCACTTGCATTTCACCTAACTTAGTCTACTGCATTTGTTGCTCCCAATGCGGTCTCCTCTACATTGGAGAGACCAAATGTAAACTGGGCGACCGCTTTGCAGAACACCTGTGTCTTTGGCTTGCTGCTTTGTTCCAGTGAAGCCCAATGCAAACTGGAGGAACAGCACCTCATCTTCCGACTAGGCACTTTACAGCCTTCCGGACTGAATATTGAATTCAACAACTTTAGATCTTGAACCCCCTCCTCCATCCCCACCCCCTTTCCATTTCTTCCCACTCCCTTTTGTTTTTTTCAATAATTTATATAGGTTTCTCTTTTCCCACCTATTTCCATAATTTTTATATCTATACCTTTAATGCCCTGTCAGTCTTTCCACCCCATCCCCACTAGAGCTGTACCTTGAGTGTCCTGCCATCCATTCTTAATTAGCACATTCATTTAGATAATATCACCACCTTCAACACCTCTTTGTTCCTTTGTCTGTGACAGCTTTTGATTATCTGCTCCTATCACTGCTTGCTTGTCCCTACAACCACCACCCCCCGCAACTTCTCTCCCCCTACCCCCCCCACCTTAAACCAGCTTATATTTCACCCCTCTCCTAATATCACTCAGTTCTGTTGAAGGGTCATGAGGACTCGAAACGTCAACTCTTTGCTGCCGATGCTGCCAGACCTGCTGAGTTTTTCCAGGTAATTCTGTTTTTGTTTTGGATTTCCAGCATCCGCAGTAGTTCTTTGTTTTTGCTCCCACCCCTCCTCTGGCCTATGTCCTCTGGGTTTTGGATCCCGAGAGGGTCCCACCAAAGATTGCTCCAGTTGCACCTGTGTAGGGGCAGACTCAGTGGTTGGGGCATAAAATAACCTGTTGGATACTGACGGGAGGGAAGGCAGTGAGAAGTGGAAAGACTTTGTGCAGAGCTTCCACTTCCGTTTCTCATTTCACCATCTTCCCTCCCATGGCCCTCGCACACTTTCCTGCTAGCACTGAGCTGGTGAGCAGTTGTTGCTCATCTGTGCTGGCTGAGCAGCCAAGACTAGGTTTTCATTAGTCCTATTTAAGATGGCATTTAGGGAATGCAAGCATTCATTTGTGAAGAGCTGCATTTACTCACGGTGATTGTCGTGTTTGGTGCTTTGTGTAGGCGGCTGCTCTTTCCATGAACAAAGACATCATTGTGACAATATATCACTCATTGCTTGAGATGGACTCCTCCAATCACTTTGCAAGCATGCATGGTGTGGCTGGAGTGCCTGGTAGCATGTCGTACACTGTCTGCTGCCACTGCAAATGCCTCCTCTTCATCAACAGCCTCTGAGGTTCAGCATCTGTGTCCAGCTGAGCAGTGACTGGAGGATATTGTGCTCCTCAATGCAAACTCTGCACTGCCCTCACAAGCTCGACCATCTGCTCTCACTCACAGGTGCTGTATGAGACACCAGGGGAAAACCCAACTCTCTGTGTGAGTGCCCCGGCTGAAGTGTCAGTACCTGAGCTGGTGCATGATCTGCATGAAGCCTGTGACCCTCAGAGGGACTGAGCTCCTCTGACGAGTCATCATTGTCCCCATGGACCACCATTTGCAGGATGCTTAAAGACCCTGTGGGAGATGGAAGAGATGAAAAATTATTAATGTGTCAGTTATAATTTAAGTTTAATTCTGTCATCAGGATGTCCCAATCTCCCTGTCTTTCCATCTCCACTGGCCAGCCAGGTTGAGACTCAGTTATCTCCTACTCTGCAGCTGTCAGTGTTGAGATGACTAGAGGGTCACCTTCAGTTCTCTGCCTCCCCCTCATATTCTGTGCCCTGCGAGGAGGGAAACAAGGTGACTATGATGGAGAGGTGTGACATTGACACTCACCCTCATCTGAATGCAGCGGTGCATGGACAGGCGGGATGTGAGGAGGTGCACAGACAGAGCCTGATGGCTGCATCTGCATTAAGTTGGTGTGTGGAACGATGTGCTGGAGCAGGTTGGGTTTAGAAGCACAACGAGGATGTGGTTAAATAAGCCACTGTGCTCACCTTCCCTGCTCTGACTAGGTCATTAAACCACTATCAGAACTGTACCAAGAGCGTGGCACCACACGCCGACTGCTCACCTCCTCGGCAATCTCTGGCGACACATTCTTGTCTCTGAAGCAGACTTTATCCCTTTGGCAGGGAAGAATATCACCCTGTGGACCAGTACAGATCACACCATCAGCTTGGGAGGCATGTGCAAATTGAGGCATGACCTGGCCGCATTGGAACTCCCGAGACAAACTGTTCATGCCTTGCTCTCATGGAGCCTATTGGGCATCTAACCCTGATGTTATGCCTACATCATCATTAACATCACTGTCTAACTAACATAACCATTAACCCTTTACATCTCCCCCCAAGTAAAATCTCAAAACGACTAAATTATTTTATTAAACTATTTACATTCCCACAACCTCCCCCCAAAGTTGTAACCTGACAGTTTGAGCCTGACTGGTGCTCCTTGATCTCATCTTGAGTATTCTTGGTTGAGAGTGCTGGTCTACGCTCGGTTTCTGGACTCAAGCGTCATTTCTTGAAGTGTTATCTGCAGAGTCCGTCTCATCGTTCCCATTATGGTAATACTGGAATGATTGTCTCCTTGTGGCTTCTAGCAGTATCAGAGTCTTTCTGTTCCTTCCTGAACCCCAAGTGATGTTTATACAAGGTATTATCATGTCTGCTGAGTTTGTTCAATGACTGTACTGCTTGGCTGATGATCTCTTATCCACATCTTTTGCCCAGGTACGAACATGGATAGTGTTTTCGCTCTATGTCAGTGATTATACAAACTGACTGTTCCTCTTTGCCTGTTTGTTCATGATACCTTACTCGGTTGTGACCTTGTAAGGTGATGTTGGGTCTGAGGTGATGTTGCAATAAAGAAATTTGGGTCTTTGGTCTTCTACCCATCACTAGTTCTGCTGGCAATCGCTTAATGGTGTTGCCCTGTAATTGAGTAAAGCTAACTTGAGGTCATTGTTCTTTTTCAGTGACATTTTCATGGTTTTTTCCCCTTCACTATTCACCTGCAGATAGTTTGGCAAACTGGTCACATGCTGAAATCCATATTCCATTGTGAATTGTCAGAAATGTTCATTCATAAACTGCGGACCGTTGTCCAAGTCTACCTCGGCCAGAATGCCATAGGTGGAGTATGTTTCAAAGTTTTTATTAGGGCTTCTGCGAATGTGGTATTCAGTTCACTGATTTCCAACCAGTGAGAGTCATAGTCGATGACTATAAGGTAGAACTTTCCTCCAAAGCCAAACAGATCAATTTCTAGCCTTTGCCAAGGTCTGGATGGAAATGTTGATGGTAGTAATAGTTCTTTTGGTTTTTGGCTGTTGGTGGCACAAGTATGGCACATTGAAATAAGTTCTTCTATGGATTTCAAAATTCTCGGCCACCATTGTACCTGTGCTCTGTATTTGGTAATGCCCAAATGATCACCGTGGAGTTTTTGGAGAATGTCTTCTCTCATCACTGTCAGGATTACTTATCTTCCCTCCATCATAAGGTTAGAAGTGGGGATGTTTGCTGATGATTGCACAATGTTCAGCACCATTCATGACTCCTCAGATACTGAAGCAGTCCATGTCCAAATGCAGCAAGACCTGGACAATATCCAGGCTTTGGCTGGCAAGTGGTAAGTAACATTCATGCCACACAAGTGCCAGGCAATGACCATGTCCAAGACAGAATTCAACCATCGCCCCTTGATGTTCAATGGCATTACCACCACTGGATCCTCCACTATTAACATCCTGGGGGTTACCATTGACCAGAAACTGAACTGAACTAGCCATATAAACACTGTGGCTACAAGAGCAGGTCAGAAGCTGGGAATCTTGTGACGAGTAACTCCCCAAAGCCTGCCCACCATCCACAAGGCAGAAGTCAGGAGTGTGATGGAATACTCTCCACTTGCCTGGATGAGTGCAGCTCCAAAAACACTCAAGAAGCTTGACATCATCCAGGACAAAGCAGCCCGCTTGATTGGCACCGCATCCACAAACATTCACTCCCTCCACCACCGACGCACAGTAGCAGCAGTGTGTACCATCTACAAGATGCACTGTAGGAATTCACCAAGGCTCCTTGGGAAGCACCTATCAAACCCACGACTGCTACCACCCAGAAGGACAAGAGCAGCAGATCCATGGGAGCATCGCCACCTGGAAGTTCCCCTCCAAGCCACTCACCATCCTGACTTGGAAATATATCGCCGTTCCTTCACTGTCGCTGGGTTAAAATCCTGGAACTCCCTCCCTAACAGCAGTATGGGTGTGCCTACACCACATGGACTGCAGCTGTTCAAGAAGGCAGCTCACCATCACCTTCTCAAGGGCAATTAGGGAAGGGCAATAAATGCTGGCCCAGCCAGCGATGCCCATATCACGGAAATGATTTTTTAAAAAACTGTCATTGAAGATTAGAAGGCCAATAATAATCATCAGATCTTTCTGTTGTTCATTGTATTGTCTTCACAACCTGATTGCTTGGGACATATTCAGGCCATTTGCCTTGGCAGTATGCTCTGACCTGACAACATTCTGTGCCCTTTAGCTGGGCTGGCGCTAGTAGGGTCCTTGTTATTGATGAAGGATATGCTTTCACCTCTGAGATGAGTGTCAAATGATGTTCTGTAGCCTGGTTGCCTGTAGCTCGCGACAGTGTGTCGGCGGTTGTCTGACTTCTCCTCAGCACATATTCTGTTGTAGAATCAGACTGCATGAGTCGTAGCTGGAATCACTGTATCCTTGGTGACATCTTAGCAATTTTCTTGCCGTTCAGGAGAGTAACCAGAGGTTTATGGTCTATCTCAATCCTGAACTGTTAGCCCATTAAGTGATCAGAAATTTTTTCTCAGGCTCATGTCGCCGCTAGTACTTACTTTTTGATTGTTGCATAAAGTTTTTCAGCCCCTGTAATAATCTAGACGCATGATAAACTGTATTTTATTTCCTGCTATCCTTAACAGAACTGCCCCAAGCCCTGTCATAATCTGCAAGCATGTCCGAAGGAGCAGGTCTTTAATCTTGTCAAAGGCATTCTTCTGCTTGTCTGCCCAATACCACTGCTGACCCTTTCTCACGGGTCCCGTAAAATTTCGTTAATGGCAGACAGATTTAGGATGACTTTCTCCACCTGGTTCACCAGGCCTAAACATCTTTGTCTGTCAGCAACACACCTTTAATCACTTTGGTCTTTTGGGGTCTATTGTTATCCCCCTTTGGTGTATAATGTAGCCTAAAAATCTGATAGTTGATTTCTGAAACTCCTCATTCTTTTCATTCAGAGTGAGGCCAGCTTGTTCAAGCACTTTTAAAACCTGCCAGACTCAATGATCATGCTCTTTTTTTGGTAGCACCATGGATGAGCAGATTGTCCATGTGGCAAATAATTCTTTCTTGGCCTTCAAGGATGTTGGTCATGGTGTGTTGAAAGATTTCTGGTGCAGAGGATATGCCAAAGGGAAGTTGATTGAAACAAAAGCCACTGAAGGGAATGATAAACATCGTCAACAAACTTGATTCTTGGTCAAGGGTAATCTGCCAAAAATCACTGTTTGACTCTAGCTTTGTAAAAACAACACCTTTGGACAACTCTGCCAAACTGTCATCAACAGAAGACACCGGGTGTATCTCTCTTTGAATGGCGTTAATTAGTTGTGTCAGGTCAACACAGAACCTGATTTCGCCATGAGGTTTAGGGACTGTCACTATATCTGAGCACCATTGTGTCGGCACTGTAACAGGTGAGATCACTCCTTGATGCAGCATCCTGTCAGTTTGCTCTTTGACTTTCTTGATCAGTGGATGTGGTACCCTCCTAGGGTAAATAAGCAGATACGTTTGGCATCTGGCTGTAGGGTGATGTGATACTCACTTTTGTGCTTTCCCAGTCACCAGAACAACCTAGGAAATTCATTCCTAAATATGGCTCCACTGTCATCTTGTGTTACCTCACTGACCCTTTGTAGAAGACCAAGTCCTGAACATGCTGCCCTACTGAACAGCGGACGTTGCTGTTTCTGTAAGATATAAAGAGTTTCATTTTCTTTATCTTTATGTCTAAGGGTTGTAGTGATCTGACTCTGCTTTGATGTCTGTGCCTCCTGGCTCCTGAAGCTTTATTTTTGATGATTGGATCTCGACATCATTCAGCTAGTCCAATTTGTCTGATAAGACTGTGACCCCAGCCCCAGTGCCAATTTAAATTCTGTTCTCTATCCTTTGACTTTCAGCTCTACAGACCAGAGCTGCTTATTGGGATCCAGCTTTCTTCACTTAAAAATTGTGTTTCAGATCTGCAGAATTACATAAAATATATGGTCTTGCCACAGAGAATGCATTTGGCTGCCCCTGTGGGGAATGCTCTGCATCGATGCTGCTTTCAGGCGCTGCATCTGGAACATTTTAACGCAGTTGGAAGGGTTCTTCCCACCCTCCAGCAGTTTTTGTGGGCTTTTCGGTTGGCGGGGCTCCCGACCTTGGGCCTTCACACTGGATCGACCGCTCTCAAGATTCAATGTCTCCCCCAAAGTACACCCTGATTCTGAGGTCACAGCTCCACCTGCCTTGCAAACCATTCAGCCTTCTCCAATGTTAAACCCTCCTCGGTTTGCAGGAAGCCTGACAGTGTGTCATCGAGCTAGCAGCCTATGATGTGGTCACAAATTAACTGATGCTTTAAAACATCATGGCCGCAACTACTGGCCTGTCGATACAAGCCATTAATACATTAGTCAATGGATTCACCCAGCCTTGGTCAACTTTGGTTGAATTTCACTACCCAGGGACTCTTACAATTCATAAATCCTGAACGATTCGTACCTGTGTGCAACCCCTCATTGACTGCAGAGCTAGCTCATTCGAGGCCCTGGCTGAAAACACAAGTGTGGAACCCATAAAATGATGCTGAGGAGAGGTACAATGTTGCCCATGACTCAACAAGGGTAACAATAGAGCAGGCAATAGGGCTGCTAAAAATGAGCTTCTGCTGCTTGGACCACTCAAGTGGAGAGCTTCAGTACTCACCTGAAATTATTGGCCAGGATTATTATGGTCTGCTGTGCCCTGCAGAGCATCATCCAGCAAAGTGGGGGAGGTGTGCAGAGAGTGGGGGCTGGCCATTTGCAAAGGGGGAGATGGAGGAGTCAGGTGTCTGCTCTGACGAGGAGGAAGGGGAAAGCCAATGCAGCTGTTGAGGGAGTAGATGTTGCAGATGCAGTGGTAAAAGCCAGGACAATGGTGTGATCTGGCAGGCAGGCCCGTGACAACCTTATTGTCAAGCGATTCCAACTGTGTTAGGTACTGATATATCTCCACTACACCGTGGGCTCGAATCCTCTGTTCACTGAGAGGTTGGGGTTCCCGAGTGGGCGGAGGCGTTTTGTTTCATTTCATTGTCTTATGTTATGGTGGCAGCATTAAATATTGCATTTGCATGTTAAAACTGCTGGTGTAGTGCCCCTGTGTACAGGCCAATCTGAAATGAAACACATCGCTCTGGTACAAAAATGTACAAAAATAACAATACTGCAGAGTCAGTGCCAGCAGCAGGGTCAGGACACTAACTGTATAATACTGTCCATTCCCTCAGGCACCAGGGTACTATCTGTATAACACTGCCCGTTGCCTCTGGCACCCAGGACACTATCTGTATAATACTGCCGGTTCCCTCAGGCACCCAGGACACTATATGAAAAACGCTGCCCATTCCCTCAGGCACCCAGGACACTATATGAAAAACGCTGCCCATTCCCTCAGGCACCCAGGACACTATATGAAAAACGCTGCCCGTTCCCTCAGGCACCCAGGACGCAATCTGCATAACACTATCCATTTCCTCAGGCACACAGGACACTATGTGTATTACACTGGCCTTTCCCTCAGGCACCCAGGACACTATGTGTATAACACTGCCCGTTCCCTCAGGCAGCCAGGACCCTCTCTGTGTAACAATAATCATTCCATCAGGCACCCAGGACACTATCTGTATAACACTGCCCATTCCCTCAGGTACCCAGGACACTATCTGTATAACACTGACCATTCCCTCAGGCACCCAGGACACTATCTGTATAACACTGACCATTCCCTCATGCACCCAGGACACTAACTGTATAACACTGCCCATTCCTTCAGACACCCAGAACACTATCTGTATAACACTGCCCATTCCCTCAGACACACAGGACAATATTTGTATAACGCTGTCCATTCCCTCAGGCACCCAGTACACTATCGGTATTGCACTGCCCATTTCCTCAGGCACGCAGGACACTATCTGTATAAAACTGTCCATTACCTCAGACACCCAGGACACTATATATAATACTGCCCATTCCCTCAGGGATCCAGGACAATATCTGTATAACAGTGCCCGATCCCTCAGGCACCCAGGACACTATCTGTATAACACGGCCGATAGCCTCAGGCACAAGGACACTATCTGTATAATACTGCCCGTTCCCTCAGGGAACAAGGAAACTCTTTGTATAACACTGACCATTCCCCCAGGCACCCAGGACACGAAATGAAAAACATTGCCGTTCCCCCAGGCCCTCAGGACACTATCAGTATAACACTGCACATTCCCTCAGGAACCCAGGACACTATCTGCATAACAATGTCCATTCGCACAGGCACCCAGGACACTATTTGTATTACACTGCCCTATCCCTCAGGCACCCAGGACACGATAAGTACAACACTGCCCGATCACTCAAGCACCAAGGACACTCTCTTTATAATACTGACAGTTCCCACAGGCACCCAGGACACTATCTGCATAACACTGCCCATTCCGTCAAGCACCCAGGACACTCCCTATATAAATTTGCCCATTCCCTGAGGAACACAGGACACTACCTGTATAACACTGCTCATTCTCTCAGACACACAGGACATTATCTGCATAACACTACCCATTCCCTCAGGCACCCAGGATACTATCTGCAGAATAATGTCCATTCCCTCAGGCACCAGGACAATATCTGTATAACACTGCCCATTCCCTCAAGCGCCCCGGAAACTATCTGTACAACACTGCCCATTCCCTCAGACACCCTTGACACTATCGGTATAACACTGCCCCTTCCCTCAGATACCAGGACACAAGCGTGATAACACTGCCCATTCCCTCAGAAGCACAGGACACTATCTGCATAACATCAAACCATTCCCTCAGGCACCCAGAAACTATCTGTATAATACTGCCCATTCCCTCAGGCACCCAGGACACTATCAGTATAAAACTGCCCGTTCCCTCAGGCAACAAGAACACTATCTGTATAACACTGCCCATTCCCTCGGGCACCAAGAACTATCTGCAAAACACTGCCCATTGCCTCAGATACCAGGACACAATCAGTATTACACTGCCCGTTCCCTCAGGCACCCAGGACACTATCTGTATAATACTGCCCATTTCCTCAGGCACCCAGGAGAATCTCTGTATCACACTGCCCGTTCCCCCGGTCACCCAGGGCAATATATGTATAACACTGCCCGTTCCCTCAGACACCAGGTCACGATATGTATAACTCTGCCCATTCCCGCAGACACACAGGACACTATCTTCAAAACACTGCCCATTCCCACAGGCACCCAGGACACTATCTGAATAACACTGCCCAGACCCTCGCACCCAGGAGACTATCTGTGTAATACTGCCCATTTCCTCCGGCACTAGGGCACTATCTGTATAACACTGCCCATTCCCCCAAGCACCCAGGACACTATATGAAAAACAACGCCCGTTCCCTCAAGCACCCAGGACACTATCTGTATTACACTGCCCTTTCCCTCAGGCACCCAGGACACTATCTGATTAACATTGCCCATTCCCTCAGGCACCCAGGACAAAATCAGTATTACACTGCCGCTTCCCTCAGGCACCCAGGACACTATCAGTATAACTCTGCCCATTGACTCAGGCACCAGGACACTATCTGTGTAACACTGCCCATTCCCTCGGGCAACCAGGACACTATCTGTATAAAACTGCCCATTCCCTCAGGCACCAGGAACTATCTGCAAAACACTGCCCATTGCCTCAGATACCAGGACACAATCAGTATTACACTGCCCGTTCCCTCAGGCACCCAGGACACTATCTGTATAACACTGCCCATTCCCTCAGGCACCCAGGACACTATCTGTATAACATCGCCCATTCCCGCAGGCACCCAGGACACGATATGAAAAACACTGCCCGTTTCCTCAGGCCCACAGGACACTATCAGTATAACACTGCGCATTCCCTCAGGCACCCAGGACACAATCAGTGCTACGCTGCCCGTTACTTCAGGCACCCAGGACACTATCTGCATAACACTGTCCATTCCCTCAGGCACCCAGGACGCTATCTGCATAACATTGTCCACTCGCTCAGGCACCCAGGGCACTATTTCTGTTACACTGCCCTATTCCAGAGGCACCCAGGACACGATCTGTATAATACTGCCTGTTCCCTCAAGCATTCAGGACGCTCTCTGTATTACACTACCAATTCCCTCAAGCACCCAGGACACCATCTGTATAACACTGGCCATTGCCTCAAGCACCCAGGACACTATCTGTATAACACGGCCCATTCACTCAGACACCAGGACACCATTTGTGTAACACTGCCCGTTCCCTCAGGCACGCACGACACTATCTGTACATCACTGACCGTTCCCTCAGGCACCCAAGATACTCTCTGTATTACACTACCCATTCCCTCAGACACCCAGGACAATATCAGTATAATACTGTGCATTCCCTCAGGAACCCAGGAAACTATCTTTGTAACACTGTATTATGCTGCCCATTCCCTCAGGCACCCAGGACACAATCAGTGTTACACTGCCCATTCCCTCAGGCACCCAGAACACAATCAGTGTTACGCTGCCCGTTCCCTCAGGCACCCAGAACACTACCTGTATAACACTGCCCATTCTCTCAGACACACAGAACATTATCAGTATAACACTACCCGTTCCCTCAGGCACCCAGGACACTATCTGCATAATAATGTCCATTCCCCCAGGCACCCGTAAAATATCTGCATAATAATGCCCATTCTCTCAGACACACAGGACATTATCTGTATACCACTGCCCATTGATTCAGGCAACAGGACACTATCGGTTTAGCACTGCCCCTTCCCTCAGATACCCGAACACAATCATGATAACACTGCACATTCCCTCAGAAACACAGGACACTATCTGCATAACATGAAAGCATTCCCTCAGGCACCCAGAAACTTTCTGTCTAATACTGCCCATTCCCTCAGGCAGCAAGGACACTATCAGTCCAAAACTGCCCATTCCCTCAGGCAACAAGAACACTATCTGTATAATACTGCCCATTCCCTCAGGCACCCAGGACACTATCTGTATAACACTGCCTGTTCCCTCAGGCACGCAGGACACTATCTGTATAACACTGCCCATTTCCTCATGCACCCAGGACACTATCTGTATATCACTGCCCATTCCCTCAGGCACACAGGACACTATCTGTGTAACACTGCACATTCCCTCAGGCATCCAGGACACTATCTGTACAACACTGCCCATTGCCTCAGATATCAGGATACAATCATTATAACACTGCCTATTCCCTCAGAAACACAGGACACTACCTGTATAAAATCGCCCATTCCCTCAGGCACCCAGGAACTATCTCTATATCACTGCCCATTACCTCAGACTCCCAGGACACTATTTGTATAGCACTGCCCGTTCCCTCAGGCACCCAGGACAGTATCTGTATAACACTTTCCATTCCCTCAGGCACCAGGACAGTATCTGTATAACACTCTCCATTCCCTCAGGCACTAGGACACTATCTGTATGAGACTGTCCATTCCCTCAGGCACCCAGGACACTACCTGTATAATACTGCCCATTCCCTCAGGCACCCAGGACACGATCAGGACAACACTGCCCGTTCCTTCAGGAACCCAGGACATTATCTGTATAACACTGCCCATTCCCTCAGGCACCGAGTACACTATCTGTATAATACTGCTCGTTCCCTCAGGCACCCATGACAATCTCTGTATAATGCTTCCTTCAGACATCCAGGAAACTATCTGTATAATACTGTGCGTTCACTCAGGCACCCAATCTCTGTATAATGTTCCTCCAGACATCCAGGAAACTATCTGTAAAATACTGTCCGTTCACTCAGGCACCCAGGACACTATCTGTATAACAATGCCCATGCTCTCAGACACACTTGACACTATCTGTATAACACTGCCCATTCCCTCAGGCACGCAGGACACTATCTGTATAACTCTCCCAATTGCCTCATTCACCCAGGACACTATCTGTATAACACTGCCCATTCCCTCAGGCACCCTTGACACTATCTGTATAACACTGCCCATTTCCTCAGGACCTCTGCACACTATCAGTATAACACTGCCCATTCCCTCAGGCACCCAGGACAATATCTGCATAACAACGTCCATTCGCTCAGGCACACAGGACCCTATTTCTATTACACTGCCCTATCCCTCAGGCACCCAGGACCCTCTCGGTATAACACTACCCATTCCCTCAGGCACCCAGGACACCATCTGTATAACACTGCCCATTCCCTCAGGCACCCTGGACACTATCTGTATAACACTGCACGATCCCTCAGGCACCCAGGACACTATCTGTAAAACACTGCCAATTGCTTCATGCACCCAGGACACTATCTGTATAACACTGCCCATTCCCTCAGACACACAGGACAATATCTGTATAACACTGTCCATTCACTCAGGCACCCAGGACAATATCTGTATAACACTGCCCATTACCTCAGATACCAGGACACAATCAATATATCACTGCCCATTCCCTCAGAAACACAGGACACTACCTGTATAACACCGCCCATTCCCTCAGGCACCCAGGAACTGTCTGTATAACACTGCCCATTCCCTCAGACTCCCAGGGCACAATCAGTATTACACTGCACATTCCTTCAGGCTCCCAGGACACTATCTGTATGACACTGCCGATTACATCAGATATCAGGACACAATCATTATATCACTGCTCATTCCCTCAGAAACACAGGACACTATCTGTATAACACCGCCCATTCCCTCAGGCACCCAGGACACTATTTGTATAGCACTGCCCGTTCCCTCAGGCACCCAGGACATTATCAGTAAAACACTAAGATAAAAACAAAAAGCTAAAAGCTACTGCGGATGCTGGAAATCCAAAACAAAAACAGAATTACCTGGAAAAACTCAGCAGGTCTGGCAGCATCGGCGGAGAAGAAATCAGTTAACGTTTCGAGCCTTCATGGCCCTTCGGCAGAACTGAAGCATAGTTAGAAGAAGGGAGAAATATAAATTGGTTTAAGGTAGGTGGGGTGGAGGGGGGTGTGGAGAGACACATTGAGGGTGTGGTGATTGTGCAGATGAGCAGATAATCAAAAGATGTCACAGACAAAAGGGTCAAAGAGGTGTCGACGGTGGTGACATTTGTCTGAGAAAAGTGCTAATTAAGAATGGAAGACAGGATATTCAAAGTACAGCTCTAGTGGGGGTGGGGTGGAAAGACTAACAAGGTTTTAGTTTAGATATAAAAATAATGGAAATAGGTGGGGAAAGAAGAATCTATATAAATTATTGAAAAAAAAGGAGGGGGGGAAGAAACGGGGTGGGGATGGGGGGAGGGGGAGTTTAAGATCTAAAGTTGTTGAATTCAATATTCAGCCCGGAAGGCTGTAAAGTGCCTGTCTCTTTATGGGGTATGTGGAACATTCCTTGTTCCAGTCCTACTCCGGCCCCCTCCCACAACTCTTTCTCCGGTACATCGATGATTACTTCGGTGCTGCTTCATGCTCTCGTCGGGACCTGGAAAAATTTATTAATTTTGCTTCCAATCTCCACCCCTCCATCATCTTCACATGGTCCATCTCTGACACTTCTCTTCCCTTCCTTGACCTCTCTGTCTCAATTTCTGATGATAGACTGTCCACCAATATCCATTACAAGCCTACCGACTCCCACAGCTACCTCGACTACAGTTCCTCACACCCCGCTTCTTGTAAAGACTCCATCCCATTCTCTCAGTTCCTTTGCCTCCGTCGCATCTGTTCTGATGACGCTACCTTCAAAAACAGCTCCTCTGACATGTCCTCCTTCTTCCTTAACCGAGGTTTTCCATCCACGGTCGTTGACAGGGCCCTCAACCGTGTCCGGCCCATATCCCGCGCATCCTCCCTCACGCCTTCTCCTCCTTCCCAGAAACATGATAGGGTCCCCCTTGTCCTCACTTATCACCCCACCAGCCTCCGCATTCAAAGGATCATCCTCCGCCATTTCCGCCAACTCCAGCATGATGCCACCACCAAACACATCTTCCCTTCACCCCCCCTGACGGCATTCCGTAGGGATCGTTCCTTCCGGGCCACCCTGGCCCACTCCTCCATCACCCCCTACTCCTCAACCCCCACTTATGGCACCTCCCCATGCCCACGCAGAAGATGCAACACCTGCCCCTTCACTTCCTCTCTCCTCACCGTCCAAGGGCCCAAACACTCCTTTCAAGTGAAGCAGCATTTCACTTGCATTTCCCCTAACTTAGTCTACTGCATTTGTTGCTCCCAGTGCGGTCTCCTCTACATTGGAGAGACCAAACGCAAACTGTGCGACCGCTTTGCAGAACACCTGCGGTCTGTCTGCAAGAAAGACCCAAACCTCCCTGTCGCTTGCCATTTTAACACTCCACCCTGTTCTCTTGCCCACATGTCTGTCCTTGGCTTGCTGCATTGTTCCAGTGAAGCCCACCGCAAACTGGAGGAACAGCACCTCATCTTCCGACTAGGCACTTTACAGCCTTCTGGGCTGAATATTGAATTCAACAACTTTAGATCTTAAACTCCCCCTCCCCCCATCCCCACCCCGTTTCTTCCCCCCCTCCTTTTTTTCTCAATAATTTATATAGATTCTTCTTTCCCCACCTATTTCCATTATTTTTAAATCTAAACTAAAACCTTGTTAGTCTTTCCACCCCACCCCGACTAGAGCTGTACTTTGAATATCCTGTCTTCCATTCTTAATTAGCACTTTTCTCAGACAAATGTCACCACCTTCAACACCTCTTTGACCCTTTTGTCTGTGACATCTTTTGATTATCTGCTCATCTCCACAATCACCACACCCTCAATGTGTCTCTCCACCCCTCCCCCCCCCCACCACCCACCTTAAACCAATTTATATTTCTCCCTTCTTCTAACTATGCTTCAGTTCTGCCGAAGGGCCATGATGGCTCTAAACGTTAACTGATTTCTTCTCCGCCGATGCTGCCAGACCTGCTGAGTTTTTCCAGGTAATTCTGTTTTTGTATCAGTAAAACACTGCCCGTTCCCTCAGGCACCCAACACTGTCTGTATAACACTGCCCATTCGCTCAGGCCCCCAGGACACCATCTGTGTAACACTGACTGTTCCCTCAGGTACCCAGGACACCATCTATGTAACACTCCCCATTTCCTCAGGCACCAGGGCACTATCTGTATAACACTGCCCATTCCCCCAAGCACACAGGTTACTATATGAAAAACAACGCCCGTTCCCTCAGGTAACCAGGACACAATCAGTATTACACTGCCCCTTTCCTCACGCACCCAGCACACTATCTGTATAAAACTGCCCATTCCCTCAGGCCGCCTGGACACTATCTGTATAGCTCTGCCAATTGCCTCATGCATCCAGGACAGTTTCTGTATAACACTGCCTGTTCCCTCAGGCACGAGGATACTATCTGTATAACACTCTCCATTCCCTCAGGCACCAGGGCACTATCTGCATAAGACTGCCATTCCCTCAGGCACCCAGGACACTACCTGTATAACACTGCCCGTTCCCTCAGGCACCCAGGATACTATATGAAAAACAACGCCCGTTCCCTCAAGCACCCAGGACACTATCTGTATTACACTGCCCTTTCCCTCAGGCACCCAGGTCACGATCAGGACAACACTGCCCGTTCCTTCAGGAACCCAGGACACTATCTGTATAATAATGCCCGTTCCCTCAGGCACCCATGACAATCTCTGTATAATGCTACCCATTCCATTAGGCACCCAGGACACTATCTGTATAACACTGCCCATTCTCTCAGGCAACCAGGACACCATCTGTGTAACACTGTGCGTTCCCTCAGGTACCCACGACAATATCGATATAACGCTGTCCATTCCCTCAGGACCCAGGACACTATCGGTATTACACTGCCCATACCCTCAGACACCCAGGACACCATTTGTATAACACTGTCCATTCCCCCAGGCACCCAGGACACTATCGGTATTACACTGTCCATACCCTCAGACACCCAGGACACCATTTGTATAACACTGTCCATTCCCCCAGGCACCCAGGGCACTATCTGTATAACAGCGCCCATTCCCTCAGGCACGCAGGACAAGATATGAAAAAAACTTCCCGTTCCCTCAGGCCCTCAGGACACTATCAGTATAACACTGCTCATTCCCTCAGGCACCCAGGACACCATCTGTATAACACTGCCCATGCCCTCAGGCACTCAGGACACTATCTGTATATCACTGCCTGTTCCCTCAGGACCTCAGAACACTATCAGTATAACACTGCGCATTCCCTCTGGCACCCAGGACAATATCTGCATAAAAATGTCCATTTGCTCAGGCACACAGGACCCTATTTCTATTACACTGCCCTATTCCTCAGGCACCCAGGACCCTCTCTGTATAACACTACCCATTCCTTCAGGCACCCAGGACACCATCTGTATAACACTGCCCATTCCCTCAGGCACCCTGGACACTATCTGTATAACGCGGCCCGTTCCCTCAGGCACGCAGGACACTATCTGTATAACACTGCCCGTTCCCTCATGCACCCAGGACACTATCTGTATAACACGGCCCATTCACTCAGGCACCCAGGACACTATCTGTATAACACTGCCCATTCCCTCAGAAACACAGGACACTACCTGTATAATACCGCCCATTCCCCCAGGCACCCAGGAACTATCTGTATAACACTGACCGTTCCCTCAGGCACCCAGGACACTATCTGTATAAGTCTGCCCATTGATTCAGGTATCAGGACACTATCTGTGTAACACTGCACATTCCTTCAGGCATCCAGGACACTATCTGTATAACACTGCCCATTACATCAGATACCAGGACACAATCATTATATCACTGCCCATTCCCTCAGAAACACAGGACACTACCTGTATACCACCGCCCATTCCCTCAGGCACCCAGGAACTACCTGTGTAACACTGCCCATTCCCTCAGGCACCCAGGAAATATCTGTATAACACTGCACATTCCCTCAGACTCCCAGGACAATATTTGTATAGCACTGCCCGTTCCCTCAGGAACCCAGGACATTATCAGTAAAACACTGCCCGTTCCCTCAGGCACCCAACACTGTCTGTATAACATTGCCCATTCCCTCAGGCACCCAGGACACCATCTGTGTAACAATGTCCATTCCCTCAGGTACCCAGGACACCATCTGTGTAACACTCCCCATTTCCTCAGGCACCAGGGCACTATCTGTATAACACTGCCCATTCCCCCAAGCTCCCAGGTTACTATATGAAAAACAACGCCCCTTCCCTCACGCTCCCAGCACACTATCGGTATAAAACTGCCCATTCCCTCAGGCCCCCTGGACACTATCTGTATAACACTGCCCATTCCCTCATGCACCCAGGACACTATCTGTATAACACTGCCCATTCCCTCAGGCACCCTTGACACTATCTGTATAACACTGCCCGTTCCCTCAGGCACCCAGGACACTATCTGTATAACACTGTCCATTCCCTCATGCACCCAGGAGACTATCTGTATAAAACTGCCCATTCCCTCAGAAACACAGGACACTACCTGTATAACGATGTCCATTCACTCAGGCACCCAGGACACTGTCGTTATTTCACTGCCCGTTCCCTCAGGCACCTAGGACGCTATCTGTATAACTCTGCGCATTGAGTCAAGCACCAGGACACCATCTGTGTAACCCTGCCCATTCCCTCAGGTACCCAGGACACCATCTGTGTAACACTGCCCGTCCCCTCAGGTAACGAGTACACTATCTTTTTAACACTGCCTATTCCCTCAGGTGCCCAGGACACTATCTGTATAACACACTCCATTCCCTCAGGCACCCAGGACACTATCTGTATAACACTGCCTGTTCCCTCAGGCACCCAGGACCCTCTCTGTATAACAATACCCATTTGCTCAGGCAACCAGGACACTATCTGTATAACACGCTCATTCACTCAGACACCAGGACACAATTTGTATAACACTGCCCGTTCCCTCAGGCACGCAAGACACTATCTGTACATCACTGACCGTTCCCTCAGGCACCCAAGACACTCTCTATATTTCACTACCCATTCCCTCAGACACCCAGGATAATATCAGTATAATACTGTCCATTCCCTCAGGAACCCAGGACACTATCTGTGTAACACTGTGCTTTCCCTCAGGCACCCAGGACACTCTTTGTATCACACTGCCCATTCCCCCAGGCACTCAGGACACTATCTGTATAACACTGCCCATTCCCTCAGGCACCCAGGACAGCATCTGTATAACACTGCCCGTTCCCTCTGGCACCCAGGACACTATCTGTCTAATACAGCCCATTCCCTCAGGCACCCAGGACACTATCTGTATAATAATGTCCATTCCCTCAGGCACCAGGACAATATCTATATAATACTGCCCATTGATTCAGGTACCAGGACACTATCTGTGTAGCACTGCCCATTGGCTCAGGTCCCCAGGACAATATCTGAATGGACAACGCTGTCCATTCCGTCAGGCACCCAGGATACTATCGGTATTACGCTGCCCATTCCCACAGGCACCCAGGACACCATCTGTGTAACACTGTGCGTTCCCTCTGGTACCCAGGAGAATACCTGTATAACGCTGCCCATTCCCTCAGGCACCCAGGACAATACCTGAAAAACGCTGTCCATTCCCACAGACTCCCTGGAAACTATTTGTATAGCACTGCCCATTCCCTCAGGCACCCAGGGCATTATCAGTATAACAATGCCCGTTCATTCAGGCACCCAGGACACTCTCTGTGTAATATTGCTCATTTCCTCAGGCACCCAGGACACCATCTGTATAACACTGTCCATTCCCTCAGACTCCCTGGACACTATTTGTATAGCACTGTCCGTTCCCTCAGGCACCCAGGACATTATCAGTATAACACTGCCCATTACCTCAGGCACCCAGGACACTATCTGCATAACACTGCCCATTCACTCAGACACCAGGACACTATCTGTATAACACTGCCCATTCCCCCTGGCACCCAGTACACTATCTGTATAATAATGTCCATTTCCTCAGGCACCAGGACAATATCTGTGTATAACTGCCCATTCCCTCAGGGCCCGTGGAAACTACCTGTACAACACTGCCCATTCCCTCAGGGCCCCTGGAAACTACCTGTACAACACTGCCCATTCCCTCAGGGCCCCTGGAAACTACCTGTACAACACTGCCCATTCCCTCAGGGCCCCTGGAAACTACCTGTACAACACTGCCCATTCACTCGGGTACCCAGGACACTATCGGATTAACACTGCCCCTTCCCTCAGATACCAGGACACCACCTGTATAATACTGCCCATTCCCTCAGGCACCCAGGACGCTATCTGTATAACACTGCGCATTTCCTCAGGCACCCAGGACACTGTCAGTATAACACTGCCCATTCCCTCAGCGAGCCAACACTGTCTCTATAACACTGCTCATTCCCTCAGGCACCCAGAAAAACATCTGTGTAACACTGACTGTTCCCTCAGGTACCCAGGACACCATCTGTGTACTACTTCCCCTTCCCTCAGGTAACGAGTACACTATCAGTTTAACACTGCCCATTCCCTCAGGCGCCCAGGACACTATCTGTATAACACTCTCCATTCCCTCAGGCACCCAGGACACTACCTATATAATACTTTCCGTTCCCTCAAGCACCCAGGACGCTCCCTGTATAACACTGCCCATTCCCCCAAGCACCCAGGATACCATGTAAAAATCAACGCCCGTTCCCTCAAGCACCCAGGACACGATCATTACAAGACTGGCCGTTCCCTCATGCTCTGTATAATACTGCCCATTCCCTCAGGCACCCATGACAATCTCTGTATAACGCTACCCATTCCATCATGCACCCAGGACACTATCTGTATAACACTGCCCATTCCCTCAGGCACCCAGGACACTATATGTATAACACTGCCCGTTCTCTCAGGCACCCAGGACACCATCTGTGTAACACTGTCCATTCCCTCTGGTACCCAGGACAATACCTGTATAACGCTGTCCATTCCCTCAGGCACCCAGGACATTATCGATATTACACTGCCCATTCCCTCAGACACCCAGGACAATATCAGTATAATACTGTGCATTCCCTGAGGAACCCAGGACACCATCTGTGTAACGCTAACCGTTCCATTAGGCACACAGGACACAATCAGTGTTACACTGCCCGTTCCCTCAGGCGCCCAGGACACTACCTGTATAACACTGCCCATTCTCTCAGACACACAGGACATTATCTGTATAACACTACCCATTCCCTCAGGCACCCAGGACACTATCGGTATAACACTGCCCGACCCTCAGATACCAGGACACAATCATGATGACACTGCCCATTCCCTCAGAAATACAGGACACTATCTGTATAACATCAAAGCATTCCCTCAGACTCCCAGAAGTTATCTCTACAAAACTGCCCATTCCCTCAGGCACCCAAGACCCTCTCTTTATAGCACTACCCATTCCATCAAGCACCCAGGATAATATCTGTATAACACTGCCCATTCTATCAGGCACCCAGGACACCATTTGTGTAACACTGCCCGTTTGCTCAGGTACCCAGGACAATATCTGTATTACACTGCCTGTTCGCACAGGCACCCAGGACACCATCTGTATAACACTGCCCATTCCCTCAGGCACCCTGGACACTATCTGTATAACACGGCCCGTTCCCTCAGGCACGCAGGACACTATCTGTATAACACTGCCTGTTCCCTCAGGCACCCAGGACCCTCTCTGTATAACAATACCCATTCGCTCAGGCAACCAGGACACTATCTGTATAACACTGCCCATTCACTCAGACACCAGGACACCATTTGTATAACACTGCCCGTTCCCTCAGGCACGCAAGACACTATCTGTACATCACTGACCGTTCCCTCAGGCACCCAAGACACTCTCTGTATTTCACTACCCAATCCCTCAGACAATCAGGACAATATCAGTATAATACTGTGCATTCCCTCAGGAACCCAGGACACTATCTGTGTAACACTGTGCTTTCCCTCAGGCACCCAGGACACTCTTTGTATCACACTGCCCATTCCCCCAGGCACCCAGGACACTATCTGTATAACACTGCCCATTCCCTCAGGCACCCAGGACAGCATCTGTATAACACTGCCTGTTCCCTCTGGCACCCAGGACACTATCTGTCTAATACAGCCCATTCCCTCAGGCACCCAGGACACTATCTGTATAATAATGTCCATTCCCTCAGGCACCAGGACAATATCTATATAATACTGCCCATTGATTCAGGTACCAGGACACTATCTGTGTAGCACTGCCCATTGGCTCAGGTCCCCAGGACAATATCTGCATAACGCTGTCCATTCCGTCAGGCACCCAGGATACTATCGGTATTACGCTGCCCATTCCCACAGGCACCCAGGACACCATCTGTGTAACACTGTGCGTTCCCTCTGGTACCCAGGAGAATACCTGTATAACGCTGCCCATTCCCTCAGGCACCCAGGACAATACCTGAAAAATGCTGTCCATTCCCTCAGACACCCAGAACAATATCAGTATAATTCTGTGCATTCCCTCAGGAACCCAGGACACCATCTGTATAACACTGCCCATTCCCTCAGACTCCCTCGACACTATTTGTATAGCACTGCCCGTTCCCTCAGGCACCCAGGACATTATCAGTATAACACTGCCCGTTCATTCAGGCACCCAGGACACTCTCTGTATAATATTGCTCATTCCCTCAGGCACCCAGGACACAATCTGTATAACACTGCCCATTCCCTCAGACTCCCTGGACACTATTTGTATAGCACTGCCCGTTCCCTCAGGCACCCAGGACATTGTCAGTATAACACTGCCCGTTCATTCAGGCACCCAGTACATTATCTGCATAACACTGCCCATTCACTCAGACACCAGGACAGTATCTGTATAACACTGCCCATTCCCTCTGGCACCCAGTACACTATCTGTATAATAATGTCCATTTCCTCAGGCACCAGGACAATATCTGTGTATAACTGCCCATTCCCTCAGGGCCCCTGGAAACTACCTGTACAACACTGCCCATTCCCTCAGGGCCCCTGGAAACTACCTGTACAACACTGCCCATTCCCTCAGGGCCCCTGGAAACTACCTGTACAACACTGCCCATTCCCTCAGGGCCCCTGGAAACTACCTGTACAACACTGCCCATTCACTCAGGTACCCAAGACACTATCGGATTAACACTGCCCCTTCCCTCAGATACCAGGACACCACCTGTATAATACTGCCCGTTCCCTCAGGCACCCAGGACACTATCTGTATAACACTGCGCATTTCCTCAGGCACCCAGGACACTGTCAGTATAACACTGCCCATTCCCTCAGTGAGGCAACACTGTCTCTATAACACTGCTCATTCCCTCAGGCACCCAGAAAAACATCTGTGTAACACTGACCGTTCCCTCAGGTACCCAGGACACCATCTGTGTACTACTTCCCCTTCCCTCAGGTAACGAGTACACTATCAGTTTAACACTGCCCATTCCCTCAGGCGCCCAGGACACTATCTGTATAACACTCTCCATTCCCTCAAGCACCCAGGACACTACCTATATAATACTTCCCGTTCCCTCAAGCACCCAGGACACTCCATGTATAACACTGCCCGTTCCCCCAAGCACCCAGGATACCATATGAAAAACAACGCCTGTTCCCTCAAGCACCCAGGACACTATCTGTATTACACTGCCCTTTCCCTCAGGCACTCAGGACACGATCAGTACAAGACTGGCCGTTCCCTCATGCACCCAGGACACTGTCTGTATAATACTGCCCATTCCCTCAGGCACCCATGACAATCTCTGTATAACGCTACCCATTCCATCAGGCACCCAGGACACTATCTGTATAACACTGCCCATTCCCTGAGGCACCCAGGACACTATCTGTATAACACTGCCCATTCCCTCAGACTCCCTGGACACTATTTGTATAGCACTGTCCGTTCCCTCAGGCACCCAGGACATTATCAGTATAACACTGCCCGTTACCTCAGGCACCCAGGACACTATCTGCATAACACTGCCCATTCACTCAGACACCAGGACACTATCTGTATAACACTGCCCATTCCCCCTGGCACCCAGTACACTATCTGTATAATAATGTCCATTTCCTCAGGCACCAGGACAATATCTGTGTATAACTGCCCATTCCCTCAGGGCCCGTGGAAACTACCTGTACAACACTGCCCATTCCCTCAGGGCCCCTGGAAACTACCTGTACAACACTGCCCATTCCCTCAGGGCCCCTGGAAACTACCTGTACAACACTGCCCATTCCCTCAGGGCCCCTGGAAACTACCTGTACAACACTGCCCATTCACTCAGGTACCCAGGACACTATCGGATTAACACTGCCCCTTCCCTCAGATACCAGGACACCACCTGTATAATACTGCCCATTCCCTCAGGCACCCAGGACGCTATCTGTATAACACTGCGCATTTCCTCAGGCACCCAGGACACTGTCAGTATAACACTGCCCATTCCCTCAGCGAGCCAACACTGTCTCTATAACACTGCTCATTCCCTCAGGCACCCAGAAAAACATCTGTGTAACACTGACCGTTCCCTCAGGTACCCAGGACACCATCTGTGTACTACTTCCCCTTCCCTCAGGTAACGAGTACACTATCAGTTTAACACTGCCCATTCCCTCAGGCGCCCAGGACACTATCTGTATAACACTCTCCATTCCCTCAGGCACCCAGGACACTACCTATATAATACTTTCCGTTCCCTCAAGCACCCAGGACGCTCCCTGTATAACACTGCCCATTCCCCCAAGCACCCAGGATACCATGTAAAAATCAACGCCCGTTCCCTCAAGCACCCAGGACACGATCATTACAAGACTGGCCGTTCCCTCATGCTCTGTATAATACTGCCCATTCCCTCAGGCACCCATGACAATCTCTGTATAACGCTACCCATTCCATCATGCACCCAGGACACTATCTGTATAACACTGCCCATTCCCTCAGGCACCCAGGACACTATATGTATAACACTGCCCGTTCTCTCAGGCACCCAGGACACCATCTGTGTAACACTGTCCATTCCCTCTGGTACCCAGGACAATACCTGTATAACGCTGTCCATTCCCTCAGGCACCCAGGACATTATCGATATTACACTGCCCATTCCCTCAGACACCCAGGACAATATCAGTATAATACTGTGCTTTCCCTGAGGAACCCAGGACACCATCTGTATAACGTTACCCGTTCCCTTAGGCACACAGGACACAATCAGTGTTTCACTGCCCGTTCCCTCAGGCGCCCAGGACACTACCTGTATAACACTGCCCATTCCCTGAGGCACCCAGGACACTATCTGTATAACACTGCCCATTCCCTCAGACTCCCTGGACACTATTTGTATAGCACTGCCCATTCCCTCAGGCACCCAGGGCATTATCAGTATAACAATGCCCGTTCATTCAGGCACCCAGGACACTCTCTGTGTAATATTGCTCATTTCCTCAGGCACCCAGGACACCATCTGTATAACACTGTCCATTCCCTCAGACTCCCTGGACACTATTTGTATAGCACTGTCCGTTCCCTCAGGCACCCAGGACATTATCAGTATAACACTGCCCGTTACCTCAGGCACCCAGGACACTATCTGCATAACACTGCCCATTCACTCAGACACCAGGACACTATCTGTATAACTCTGCCCATTCCCTCTGGCACCCAGTACACTATCTGTATAATAATGTCCATTTCCTCAGGCACCAGGACAATATCTGTGTATAACTGCCCATTCCCTCAGGGCCCGTGGAAACTACCTGTACAACACTGCCCATTCCCTCAGGGCCCCTGGAAACTACCTGTACAACACTGCCCATTCCCTCAGGGCCCCTGGAAACTACCTGTACAACACTGCCCATTCCCTCAGGGCCCCTGGAAACTACCTGTACAACACTGCCCATTCACTCGGGTACCCAGGACACTATCGGATTAACACTGCCCCTTCCCTCAGATACCAGGACACCACCTGTATAACACTGCGCATTTCCTCAGGCACCCAGGACACTGTCAGTATAACACTGCCCATTCCCTCAGCGAGCCAACACTGTCTCTATAACACTGCTCATTCCCTCAGGCACCCAGAAAAACATCTGTGTAACACTGACCGTTCCCTCAGGTACCCAGGACACCATCTGTGTACTACTTCCCCTTCCCTCAGGTAACGAGTACACTATCAGTTTAACACTGCCCATTCCCTCAGGCGCCCAGGACACTATCTGTATAACACTCTCCATTCCCTCAGGCACCCAGGACACGATCATTACAAGACTGGCCGTTCCCTCATGCTCTGTATAATACTGCCCATTCCCTCAGACACCCATGACAATCTCTGTATAACGCTACCCATTCCATCATGCACCCAGGACACTATCTGTAGAACACAACCCATTCCCTCAGGCAACCAGGACACTATCTGTATAAAAATTTCCATTCCCTCAGGCACCCAGGATACTATCTGTATAGCACTGCCCATTTCCTCAGATACCCAAGACAATATCTGTATAACACTACCCATTCACTCAGGCACCAAGCACACTATAAGTATAACACTGCCCATTCTCTCGGTCACCCAGGACACTATCTGTATTACACTGCCCTTCCATCAGGCACCCAGGACACTATCTGAAAAATACTGCCCGTTTCCTCGGGATAAAGGACACTATCTGTATAACACTGCCCATTCCCTCAGGCACCCAGGACACTATCTGTATAACACTCCCCGTTCCTTTAGGAACCTGGACACTGTTTGTGTAAGATTGCCTGTTCCCTCATGCATCCAGGACACAATCTGTGTAACACTGCCCATTCCCTCAGGCACCCAGGACACTATCTGTATAACATTGCCCATTCCCTCAGACACCAGGACACGATCTGTATAGCACTGCCCATTCCTTCAGATACCCAAGACAATATCTGTATAACACTACCCATTCCCTCAGGCACCAAGCACAATATAAGTATAACAGTGCCCATTCCCTCAGGCAACCAGGACGCTATCTGTATAAAACTTTCCATTCCCTCAGGCACCCAGGATACTATCTGTACAACACTGCCCATTCCTTCAGATACCCAAGACAATATCTGTATAACACTACCCATTCCCTCAGGCACCAAGCACACTATAAATATAACACTGCCCATTCTCTCGGTCACCCAGGACACTATCTGTATTACACTGCCCTTCCATCAGGCACCCAGGACACTATCTGAAAAATACTGCCCGTTTCCTCAGGATAAAGGACACTATCTGTATAACACTGCCCATTCCCTCAGGCACGACAGACACTATCTGTATTACACTGTCATTTCCGTCAGGCACCCAGGACACTATCAGTATAACTCTACCCGTTACATCAGGCACCCCGGACACTATCTGTATAACACTGCCCATGCCCTCAGGCACCCAGCACACTGTTTCACACTACCGATTCCTTCAGGCACCCAGGACACTGTCTGTGTAAGACAGCCCGTTCCCTCAAGCACCCAGGACACCATCTGTGGTACACTGCCCGTACCCTCAGGCCCCCAGGAGACTATGTATATAACACTGCCCATTCCCTCAGGCACCCAGGACACTATCTGTTTAAATCTGCCCATTCTTTCAAGCATCCAGGACACTATTTGTATAACACTGCACATTCCCTCAGGCAGACAGGAAACTATCTGTATAACACTGTGCCTTCCCTCAGGCACCCAAGGCACTATCAGTAAAATACTGCCCATCCCTCAGAGACACAGGACACTAGCTGTATACCATTGTCCATTCCCTCAGGCACCCAGGACACTATCTGTATTACACTGCACATGCCATCAGACACCAGGACAAGATCTGTATAACACTGCCCATTCCCTCAGGCACCCAAGACACTATCTGTATTATACTGCCCATTCCCCCAGACACACAGGACACTATCTGTATAACACTGCCTGTTCCCTCAGGGAGCCAACACTATCTGTATAACACTGCCCATTCCCTCAGGCACCCAGAACAACATCTGTGTAACACTGACCGTTCCCTCAGGTTCCCAGGACACCATCTGTGTAACACTGCCCGTTCCCTCAGGTAACAAGTACAGTATCTTTTTAACACTGCCCATTCCATCAGGCACCCAAGGCACTATCAGTAAAATACTGCCCATCCCTCAGAGACACAAGACACTATCTGTATACCATTGTCCATTCCCTCAGGTACCCAGGACACTATCTTGAATACACTGCCCGTTCCCTCAGGCACCCAGGATACTATATGAAAAACAACGCCCGTTCCCTCAAGCACCCAGGACACTATCTGTATTACACTGCCCTTTCCCTCAGGCACCCAGGACACGATCAGTACAAGACTGCCCATTCCCTCAGGAACCCAGGACACTATCTGTATTACACTGCCCTTTCCCTCAGGCACCCAGGACACGATCAGTACAAGACTGCCCGTTCCCTCAGGAACCCAGGACACTATCTGTATAATACTGCCCATTCCCTCAGGCACCCATGACAATCTCTGTATAACGCTACCCATTCCATCAGGCACCCAGGACACCATCTGTATATCACAGCCCATTCCCTCAGGCACCCAGGACACCATCTGTATAACGCTGTCCATTCACTCAGGCACCCATGACACTATCGGTATTCCCCTGCCCATTCCCTCAGACACCCAGGACACCATTTGTATAATATTGTCTGTTCCCTCAGGCACCCAGGACACAATCTGTATAATATTGCCCTTCCCTCAGTTACCCAGGACACTACCTGTAGAGCACTGCCCATTCCCTCAGACACAAAAGACAATATCTATATAAAACTTCCCATTCCATCAGGCACTAAGGACACTATAAGTATAACACTGCCCATTCCCTCAGACACCAGGATAAGATCTGTATAACACTGCCCATTCCCCCAGACACACAGGACACCAACTGTATAAAACTTTCCATTCCCCCAGGCACCCAGGACACTATCTGTAAAAAACTTACCATTCCCTCAGGCACCCAGGACACTATCTGTCTAATACTGCCCATTCCCTCTGGCTCCCAGGGCACTATCAGTATAGTGCTGCACATTCCCTCAGACACCAAAGACAATATCTGTATAACACTACCCATTTCCTCAGGCACCCAGGACACTAATTGCATAGCACTGTCCATTCCCTCAGACAGCCAGTACACTATCTGTATTACACTGCCCGTTCCATCTGGTACCCAGGACACTATCTGTAGAACACAACCCATTCCCTCAGGCTCTCAGGAGACTATGTATATAATACTGCCCGTTACCTCAGACACCTTGGTCACTAACTGTATAACACTGCCCATTCCCTCAGGCACCACGGACACTATCTGTATTACACTGCTCGTCCCCTCAGACACCCAGGACAATATCAGTTTAATACTGTGCATTCCATCAGGAACCCAGGACACCATCTGTGTAACATTGCCCATTCCCTCTGGCACCCAGGACACTATCTGCATTACACTACCCGTTCCCTCAGGCACCCAGGACACTACCTGTATAACACTGCCCATTCTCTCAGACACACAGGACATTATCTCTATAACACTACCCGTTCCCTCAGGCACCCAGGACACTATCAATATAACATTGCCCGTTCCCTCAGACACCCAGGACACTATCAGTATAACATTGCCCATTCCCTCAGGCACCCAGGACACTAACTGTATAATAATGTCCATTCCCTCGGGCACCAGGACAATATCTGTATTACACTGCCCGTTCCCTCATGCACCCAAGACACAATCAGTATTAAACTGCCCGTTCCCTCAGACTCCCAGGACACTATTTGTATAGCACTGCCCGTTCCCTCAGGCACCCAGGACATTATCATTTTTACACTGCCCGTTCATTCAGGCACCCGGGACACTCACTGTATAATACTGCCCATTCCCTCAGGCACCCAGGAGAATCTCTGTATCACACTACCTCTTCCCCCACGCACCCAGGTCACGATTTGTATAACTCTGCCCATTTCCGCAGACACACAGGACACCATCTTCATAACACTGCCCATTCCCTCAGGCACCCAGGAGACTATCTGTATAACACTGCCCATACCCTCAGGCACCCAGGAGACTATCTGTATAACACAGTCCATTCCCTCAGGCACCCAGGACACTATCTGTATAACACTGCGCATTTCCTCAGGCACCCAGGATAGTATCAGTTTAAAACTGCCCGTTCCCTCAGGCACCCAGAACAACATCTGTGTAACACTGACCATTCCCTCAGGTACCCAGGACACCATCTGTGTAACACTGCCCGTTCCCTCAGGTAACGAGTACACTATATTTTTAACATTGCCAATTCCCTCAGGTGCCCAGGACACTATCTGTATAACACACACCATTCCGTCAGGCACCAGGGCACTACCTGTATAACACTGCCCATTCCCCCAAGCACCCAGGATACTATATGAAAAACAACGCCCATTCCCTCAAGCAGCCAGGACACTATCTGTATTACACTGCCCTTTCCCTCAGTCAACCAGGACACGATCAGTACAAGACTGCCCTTTCCCTCAGGAACCCAGGACACTATCAGTATAACACTGCCCATTCCCTCACGCACCCAGGATACTATCTGAATAACACTGTCCATTCCCTCAGGCACCCAGGACACTATCAGTATAACACTGCCCATTCCCTCACGCACCCAGGATACTATCTGAATAACACTGTCCATTCCCTCAGGCACCCAGGACACTATCTGTATAACACTGCCCGTTCCCTCAGGCACCCAGAAGAACATCTGTGTAACACTGACCGTTCCTTCAGGTACCCAGGACACCATCTGTGTCACACTGCCCGTTCCCTCAGGTAACGAGTACACTATCTTTTTAACACTGCCCTTTCCCTCAGTTGCCCAGGGACTGTATAACACTCTCCGTTCCCTCAGGCACCAGGACACTCCCTGTATAACACTGCCCATTCCCCCAAGCACCCAGGATACCATATGAAAATCATCACCCGTTCCCTCAAGCACCCAGGACACGATCAGGACAACACTGCCTGTTCCCTCCGGTACCCAGGACACTATCTGTATAATACTGCCCGTTCCCTCAGGCACCCATGACAATCTCTGTATAACGCTACCCATTCCATCAGGCACCCAGGACACTTTCTGTATAACGCTACCCATTCCATCAGGCACCCAGGACACTATCTGTATAACACTGCCCATTCCCTCAGGCACCCATGACACTATCGGTATTCCCCTGCCCATTCCTTCAGACACGCAGGACACCATTTGTATAATACTGTCTGTTCCCTCAGGCACCCAGGACACAATCTGTATAATATTGCCCTTCCCTCAGTTACCCAGGACACTGCCTGTATAGCACTGCCCCTTCCCTCAGACACAAAAGACAATATCTATATAAAACTACCCATTCCATCAGGCATTAAGGACACTATAAGTATAACACTGCCCATTCCCTTAGGCACCCAAGACACTATCTGTTTCATACTGTGCATTCCTCAGGCACCCAGGGCACTATCAGTATAATACTGCCCATTCCCTCAGACACCCAGGACACTATCTGTATTACACTGTGCATTCCCTCAGGCACCCAAGGCACTATCAGTATAATACTGCCCATCACTCAGAGACACAGGACACTATCTGTATACCATTGGAGATTCCCTCAGACAATCAGGACACTATCTTTATAACACTGCCCATTCCCTCAGGCACCCAGGACACTATCCGTAAAAAACTTTGCATTCCCTCAGGCACTCAGGACACTTTCTGTATTACACTGCCCATTCCCTCAGACACCAGGATAAGATCTGTATAACACTGCCCATTCCCCCAGACACACAGGACACCAACTGTATAAAACTTTCCATTCCCCCAGGCACCCAGGACACTATCTGTAAAAAAACTTTCCATTCCCTCAGGCACCCAGGACACTATCTGTCTAATACTGCCCGTACCCTCTGGCTCCCAGGGCACTATCAGTATAGCGCTGCACATTCCCTCAGACACCAAAGACAATATCTGTATAACACCACCCATTTCCTCAGGCACCCAGGACACTAATTGCATAGCACTGTCCATTCCCTCAGACAGCCAGTACACTATCTGTATTACACTGCCCGTTCCATCTGGTACCCAGGACACTATCAGTAGAACACAATCCATTCCCTCAGGCTCTCAGGAGACTATGTATATAATACTGCCCATTACCTCAGACACCTTGGTCACTAACTGTATAACACTGCCCATTCCCTCAGGCACCACGGACACTATCTGTATTACACTGCTCGTTCCCTCAGACACCCAGGACAATATCAGTATAATACTGTGCATTCCATCAGGAACCCAGGACACCATCTGTGTAACATTGCCCATTCCCTCTGGCACCCAGGACACTATCTGCATTACACTACCCGTTCCCTCAGGCACCCAGGACACTACCTATATAACACTGCCCATTCTCTCAGACACACAGGACATTATCTCTGTAACACTACCCGTTCCCTCAGGCACCCAGGACACTATCAGTATAACATTGCCCATTCCCTCAGGCACCCAGGACACTAACTGTATAATAATGTCCATTCCCTCGGGCACCTGGACAATATCTGTATTACACTGCCCGTTCCCTCATGCACCCAAGACACAATCAGTATTAAGCTGCCCGTTCCCTTAGGCACCCAGGACGCTGTCTGTATAACTTTGCCCGTTGACTCAGGCACCAGGACACTACCTGTGTAATACTGCCCATTCCCTCAGGCACCAAGAACTATCTGTACAACACTGCCCATTGCCTCAGATACCAGGACACAATCATTATATCACTGCCCATTCCCTCAGAGACACAGGACACTACCTGTATAACACCGCCCATTCCCTCATGCACCAGGACACTATCTGTACAACACTGCCCATTGCCTCAGATACCAGGACACAATCATTATATCACTGCCCATTCCCTCAGAGACACAGGACACTACCTGTATAACACCGCCCATTCCCTCAGGCACCCAGGAACTATCTGTATAACACTGCCCATTCCCTCAGACTCCCAGGACACTATTTGTATATCACTGCCCGTTCCCTCAGGCACCCAGGGCATTATCATTTTTACACTGCCCGTTCATTCTGGCACCCAGGACACTCACTGTATAATACTGCCCATTCCCTCAGGCACCCAGGAGAATCTCTGTATCACACTACCTCTTCCCCCAGGCACCCAGGTCACGATTTGTCACCCAGGATAGTATCAGTTTAAAACTGCCCGTTCCCTCAGGCACCCAGAACAACATCTGTGTAACACTGACCATTCCCTCAGGTGCCCAGGACACCATCTATGTAACACTGCCCATTCCCTCAGGTACCCAGGACACCATCTGTGTAACACTGCCCGTTCCCTCAGGTAACGAGTACACTATATTTTTAACATTGCCAATTCCCTCAGGTGCCCAGGACACTATCTGTATAACACACACCATTTCGTCAGGCACCAGGGCACTATCTGTATAACACTACCCATTCCCTCAGGCACCCAGGACACTATCTGCATTACACTGCCCTTTCCCTCAGGCACCCAGGATACTATATGAAAAACAACGCCCATTCCCTCAAGCACCCAGGACACTATCTGTATTACACTGCCCTTTCCCTCAGGCACCCAGGACACGATCAGTACAAGACTGCCCGTTCCCTCAGGAACCCAGGACACTATCTGTATAATACTGCCCGTTCCCTCAGGCACCCATGACAATCTCTGTATAACGCTACCCATTCCATCAGGCACCCAGGACACTATCTGTATAACACTGCACATTCTCTCAGACACAGAGGACATTATCTGTATAACACTACCCGTTCCCTCAGGCACCTAGGACACTATCTGTATATCACTGCACATTCTCTCAGGCACCCAGGACACTATCGGTATTACACTGCCCATTCCCTCATGCACCCAGGACACAATCATTATTAAACTGCCCGTTCCCTCAGGCACCCAGGACACTATCTGTATAACTCTGCCCATTGACTCAGGCACCAGGACACTATCTGTGTAACACTGCCCATTCCCTCAGGCACCCAGAACTATCTGTATAACACTGCCCATTGCCTCTGATAACTGGACACAATCATTATATCACTGCCCATTCCCTCAGAAACACAGAACACTACCTGTATAAAACCCCCATTCCCTCAGGCACCCAGGAACGATCTGTATAGCACTGCCCATTCCCTCAGACTCCCAGGACACTATTTGTATAGCACTACCCGTTCCCTCAGGCACCCAGGACATTATCATTTTTACACTGCCCGTTCATTCAGGCACCCGGGAAACTCTCTGTATAATACTGCCCATTCCCTCAGGCACCCAGGAGAATCTCTGTATCACACTACCCATTCCCCTGGGCACCCAGGGCACTACTGTATAACATTGCCCGTTGCCTCAGACACCAGGTCACGAATTGTATAATTCTACCCATTCCCGCAGACACACAGGACATCATCTTCATAACACTGCCCAATCCCTCAGGCACCCAGGATACTATCTTAATTACACTGCCCATACACTCAGGCACCCAGGATGTTATCTGTATAACACTGTCCATTCCCTCATGCACCCAGCACACTATCTGTATAAAATTGTCCATTCCCTCAGGCACCCAGGACACTATCTGTATAACACTGTGCTTTTCCTCAGGTACGCAGCACACTATCTGTATAACATTGTCCATTCCCTCAGGCACCCAGGACACCATCTGTGTAACACTGTGCATTCCCTCAGGTACCCAGGATAATATCTGTATAACGCTGTCCATTCCCTCAGACACCCAGGACACTATCTGTATAACACTGCGCATTTCCTCAGGCACCGAGGACACTATCAGTATAACAGTGGCCGTTCCCTCAGGGAGCCAACGCTATCTTTGTAACACTGCCCATTCCCTCAGGTAACGAGCACACTATCTTTTTAACATTGTCCATTCCCTCAGGCGCCCAGGACACTATCTGTATAACACTCTCCATTCCCTCAGGCACCAGGGCACTATCTGTATAACACTGCCCATTCCCCCAAGCACCCAGGATACTATCTGTATTACACTGCCCTTTCCCTCAGGAACCTAGGACATTATCTGTATAATACTGACCGTTCCCTCAGGCACTCATGACAATCTCTGTATAACGCTACCCATTTCATCAGGCACCCAGGACACTTTCTGTATAACACTGCCCATTACCTCAGGTACCCACGGCACTATCTGTATAACACTGCCCATTCCCTCAGGAACCCAGGACACCATCTGTGTAACACTGCCCATTCCCTCAGGTACCCAGGGCACTAACTGTATAATACTGCCCATTCTCTCAGAAACACAGGACATTATCTGTATAACACTGCCCATTCCCTCACGCACCCAGGCTACTATCTGAATAACACTGCCCATTCCCTCACGCACCCAGGCTACTATCTGAATAACACTGTCCATTCCCTCAGGCACCCAGGACACTATCTGTATAACACTGCCCGTTCCCTCAGGCACCCAGAACAACATCTTTGTAACACTGACCGTTCCTTCAGGTACCCAGGACACCATCTGTGTCACACTGCCCGTTCCCTCAGGTAACGAGTACACTATCTTTTTAACACTGCCCATTCCCTCAGTCGCCCAGGGACTGTATAACACTCTCCGTTCCCTCAGGCACCAGGACACTCCCTGTATAACACTGCCCGTTCCCCCAAGCACCCAGGATACCATATGAAAAACAACGCCCGTTCCCTCAAGCACCCAGGACACGATCAGGACAACACTGCCCATTCCCTCCGGAAGCCTGGACACTATCTCTATAATACTGCCCGTTCCCTGAGGCACCCATGACAACCTCTGTATAACGCTACCCATTCCATCAGGCACCCAGGACACTTTCTGTATAACGCTACCCATTCCATCAGGCACCCAGGACGCTATCTGTATAACACTGCCCATTGCGTCAGGCACCCAGGACACCATCTGTATATCACTGCCCATTCCCTCAGGTAACGAGCACACTATCTTTTTAACATTGTCCATTCCCTCGGGCGCCCAGGACACTATCTGTATAACACTCTCCATTCCCTCAGGCACCAGGGCACTATCTGTATAACACTGTCCATTCCCCCAAGCACCCAGGATACTATCTGTATTACACTGCCCTTTCCCTCAGGAACCTAGGACATTATCTGTATAATACTGACCGTTCCCTCAGGCACTCATGACAATCTCTGTATAACGCTACCCATTTCATCAGGCATCCAAGACACTATCTGTATAACACTGCCCATTACCTCAGTTACCCACGGCACTATCTGTATAACACTGCCCATTCCCTCAGGAACCCAGGACACCGTCTGTGTAACACTGCCCATTCCCTCAGGTACCCAGGGCACTAACTGTATTACACTGCCCATTCCCTCAGGCACACAGAACACTACCTGTATAATACTGCCCATTCTCTCAGATACACAGGACATTATCTGTATAACACTACCCGTTCCCTCAGGCACCCAGGACACTATCAGTATAACACTGCCCATTCCCTCACGCACCCAGGATACTATCTGAATAACACTGTCCATTCCCTCAGGCACCCAGGACACTATCAGTATAACACTGCCCGTTCCCTCAGGCACCCAGAACAACATCTGTGTAACACTGACCGTTCCTTCAGGTACCCAGGACACCATCTGTGTCACACTGCCCGTTCCCTCAGGTAACGAGTACACTATCTTTTTAACACTGCCCATTCCCTCAGTCGCCCAGGGACTGTATAACACTCTCCATTCCCTCAGGCACCAGGACACTATCTGTATAACACTGCCCATTCCCCCAAGCACCCAGGATACCATATGAAAAACAGCACCCGTTCCCTCAAGCACCCAGGACACGATCAGGACAACACTGCCCGTTCCCTCTGGAACCCAGGACACTATCTGTATAATACTGCCCGTTCCCTGAGGCACCCATGACAACCTCTGTATAACGCTACCCATTCCATCAGGCACCCAGGACACTTTCTGTATAACGCTACCCATTCCATCAGGCACCCAGGATACTATCTGTATAACACTGCCCATTCCCTCAGGCACCCAGGACACCATCTGTATATCACTGCCCATTCCCTCAGGCACCCAGGACACTATCAGTATAACATTGCCCGTTCCCTCAGACACCCAGGACACTATCAGTATAACATTGCCCATTCCCTCAGGCACCCAGGACACTAACTGTATAATAATGTCCATTCCCTCGGGCACCGGGACAATATCTGTATTACACTGCCCGTTCCCTCATGCACCCAAAACACAATCAGTATTAAGCTGCCCGTTCCCTCAGGCACCCAGGACGCTATCTGTATAACTCTGCCCGTTGACTCAGGCACCAGGACACTACCTGTGTAATACTGCCCATTCCCTCAGGCACCAAGAACTATCTGTATAACACTGCCCATTGCCTCAGATACCAGGACACAATCATTATATCACTGCCCATTCCCTCAGAGACACAGGACACTACCTGTATAACACCGCCCATTCCCTCAGGCACCCAGGAACTATCTGTATAACACTGCCCATTCCCTCAGACTCCCAGGACACTTTTGTATAGCACTGCCCGTTCCCTCAGGCACCCAGGACATTATCATTTTTACACTGCCCGTTCATTCAGGCACCCGGGACACTCACTGTATAATACTGCCCATTCCCTCAGGCACCCAGGAGAATCTCTGTATCACACTACCTCTTCCCCCAGGCACCCAGGTCACGATTTGTATAACTCTGCCCATTTCCGCAGACACACAGGACACCATCTTCATAACACTGCCCATACCCTCAGGCACCCAGGAGACTATCTGTATAACACAGTCCATTCCCTCAGGCACCCAGGACACTATCTGTATAACACTGCGCATTTCCTCAGGCACCCAGGATAGTAGCAGTTTAAAACTGCCCGTTCCCTCAGGGAGCCAACACTATCTGTATAACACTGCCCATTCCCTCAGGCACCCAGAACAACATCTGTGTAACACTGACCATTCCCTCAGGTGCCCAGGACACCATCTATGTAACACTGCCCATTCCCTCAGGTGCCCAGGACACTATCTGTATAACACACTCCATTCTCTCAGGCACCATGGCACTATCTGTATAACACTGCCCATTCCCTCAGGCACCCAGGACACTCCCTGTATAACACTGCCCATTCCCCCAAGCACCCAGGATACCATATGAAAAACAACACCCGTTCCCTCAAGCACGCAGGACACTATCTGTATTACACTGCCCTTTCCGTCAGGCACCCAGGACACGATCAGGACAACACAGCCCGTTCCCTCAGGAACCCAGGACACTATCTGTATTACACTGCCCTTTCCCTCAGGCACCCATGACAATCTCTGTATAACGCTACCCATTCCATCAGGCACCCAGGACACTATCGGTATTACACTGCCCATACCCTCAGACACCCAGGACACCATTCATATAATACTGTCCGTTCCCTCAGGCACCCAGGACACAATCTGTGTAATATTGCGCTTCCCTCAGTTACCCAGGACACTATCTGTTTAACACTGCCCATTCCTTCAGGCACCCAGGACACTGTTTGTGTAAGCTTGCCTGTTCCCTCAAGCACCCAGGACACAATCGGTGTAACACTGTCCTTTCCTTCATGCACCCAGGACACTATCTGTATAACACTGCCCATCCCTCAGACACACAGGACACTATCTGTATTACACTGCCCGTTCCCTCAGTCACCCAGGACACTATCAGTATAACATTGCCCATTCCCTCAGGTAACCAGAACGCTCCCTGTATTAAACTGCACGTTCCCTCAGGCACCCAGGACACTATCTGTATATCACTACCCCTTCCCTCAGGCACCCAGGACACTATCTGTATAATACTTCCCATTCCCTCAGGCACCCAGGACACTCTCTGTATAACACTACCCATTCCCTCAGGCATCCCGGACACTATCTGTATAACACTGTAAATTCCCTCGGGCACCCAGAACACTCTCTGTTTTACACTGCCTGTTCCCCCAGGCACCCCGGACACTATCTGTATAACACAGCACATTCCCTCAGACGCAGAGGACACTATCTGTATAACACTGCCCACTCCCTCAGACACACAGGACACTTTTGTTATTACAGTGTTCATTCCCTCTTCTACCCAGGATGCTATCTGTATTACACTGCCCGTTCCCTCAGGCACCCAGGACACTCTCTGTATTACACTGCCCATTCCCTCAGGCATGCAGGACACTATCTGTATTACACTGCCCATTCCCTCAGAGACACAGGACACTATCTGTATAACACTGCCCGTTCCCTCAGGCACCCAGGATACTATCAGTATAACACTGCACGTTCTCTCAGGCACCCAGGACGCTATCTGTATAACACTGCCCGTTCCCATAGGCACCCAATACGCTATCTGTGTCACACTGCTCATTTCCTCAGGCACATGGTTGGAAAATCATGCCGATCCTGGGATTAGCAAAGCCCTAAGCCTGCTACATTGGAAGCCACATGCACTGTTACTATGGCTGTGATACACTCCTGTCTGACAAACGCATCAAATGGGGGCTGCACCTTCCAAAGAACAAATCCCCTGAGCATTGATGACCAAATGAACACTACCCGATGAGTTTCCATATGCATTCCAAGCCTCAACTTGACAAATGATATCCAAAGTTGAACCCTACAATTGTCGGGATACTCAGAGATGTCACTATCAATGATGTGACTCGATAAGTGATCTATCCATTGGCCCACATCATCTGAGACTGATGAGGCATGAACTGCAATGGTCTGAAAGGCACATGAGCATTGCAGCAGCTAGCAGCATAATGAAAATACAGCACACGCAAATAAAGTGAAATTAAACATATACTTACAAGTGTGCTTCACAAACAGTTCTTGGACAGCTGTGCCACCCTTGTGCCCTTCCAATTTATTTATCCTTCTTTTCCTATTGCTACATCTCATTGCTGCCCCAACATCCACAGTTGAGGTGGAGGCAGCCTGTGGGCTTCTATATCCATTGCCTGAGATGACCTTGGCGGATGTCCTCTGTTGGCCCCAGGTCTAGAGGGCTCCAGCCTGCTGAGGGTCTCCGGCACAGATGCAGGTGTACCATCCTCTGCCTTACCTGCTGAAGAAGCTCTCTGGCAGAGAGGGTGTGAAGAGGCGGGGCACTCTTGGAGGCTTGTGGGATGAAGTCCCTTGGGGGTGTCTGGCTTGTTTTCCTCCACCATGTGGATGCCCGATAGCACTTTCCTGACTCAGAGGGGCACCTGGGAGGAGGTCAAGGTGTCACAACCCCCTCTTGCCTAGCCACTGCTGCACTGCGCCTAGGATGAGAGTGTTGGAGTGCAGGGCCAAATGCATACTCAGCAACCACCGTGGGTTCTGCCTGACCAGGTCCTCCATCGTGGCTGCCACCCTTCCCATGGAGGCAGCCAAGCACTCACATGCCGAAGCCATGACCTCAGACAGAACTTGGACGGACTCCTCCAGCCTTCGGTCCTGTCTGCGCGTGCCCTCTGACATCTCTGCCTGATGCTCCCCTGCCTGTCTCTGCATCTCCAACATGTCTCTTAGAGCCCAATCCACAGGCTCATCATCTGTATGGGGCTGAACAGGGCCCTGGTCTCCAGCAGTCCCATGAGTGTCAGAGACCTTGGTTGTCGCTTTCTCCGCCAGCTGTGGATCCATGTCAGTCATGTGCCCACCAGATTGTGACCCCGAGCCTACTCTAGAATGAGTATCCAATGAGGTGAATGTTTCTGTGCTGGAAGAGGGTGTAGGTGAATGCTGTCATGCCGCTTGCTCTGAGGCAGCCTCAGAGGTGGAGCTGGAGCTGGGGGAAGGCTGTCTCCCCTTTTGGTTCTTTGACTGGCTGCGGGTACCTGCAGTGGAGAACAAAAGGAATTAGCTGATGTTTATGCACAATCCCTTTTCTGATCGAGTTTCAGGTAGTCATTTTGTTGTTCAGAACTTGAGTATTGCTGAGAAAAGAGACGTGCTGTTGAAGCTTTTTGTCTTGCACTCTTCAGGACAGATTTACAAGAGTACCAAATCTGAAAGGGGACAATAACGTATACCGCATGAGAAGAGAAAGCGGATTGGTTGTTAAGTGGACTCTGATTGGCAGATATGCTGCAATGGAAATGCACCAGGGAACAGTCAACTGTTAAGCCATTGTTTAAATTTAAATCCCTGCTTGGTTAAGGCATTGCCATGGGGAATGAACCAGGGAATGGCTGCCCACCTGCCAAAATTTTGGTTAGTTGAAAGAGGTGCAATGCATGGACATGTTTTCTCTGTTTACAAAGGACAGAGCCCTGTGTGTGAATACATGTAGCTTCTAGCACACGTCAGTGAACCACACTGTGGGCCTGACTGATGATCTTAAATTGGTTGCCAGTGTGATCCTTAGCAAATCACATCTGATGTTAGACATTATGTTCTGAGCTTGCCAAGCGCAGGTTGGTTGGGTATGGTCAGTACTCTGCCTATTACCAACAGGCAAAGGGACATGCTGTTTGATACGATCCACCAGTCTCTGGGATGTACGGCCTACATTGCTGGCATCACACAGGCGCTGAAATTCATATACCACATTATTCATTTGTGTGATAGACGGAATGTCTTTTTGGCTTGATGGCAGTATCCTGTTAGTGATGAATACCACTCGTGTGGCTACTACATAGTAGCAGTGTGAGACAGCTAGCTTCATCTGTTGCTCAAATTTCCAAGACATCTTATTCTTCCAGGATAATCTTCGTTGACTGGGCATTTTTCAGGACCAAACGTGGTGGCCTTAGGACCATTCACGAGTATATACGATACACAGTGAGCAATTCTCTGATCAGGGTGGCCATTATCCCTAGGAAAGCTTTGATGCCCTATTTCAGCATCAAGCTTGCACAGCGAGCAAATAGCTCAGGTCCTATTTATGAAGTTTCTACTGCAAGCCCACCTTGAACCAGAGGGTTGTGGGTTCATGTCCCACTCCCGGAAACCAAGAACTGTGATTGTACTCGAAAGAGTTGCAATCTGTGACTGTTGATAACTCGAAAGAGTTTCACTGGTCAATATACACGTGTATATGTTTCAGATGTCACTCCTGTGTGCCCATTTATGAACACCAGGCAGGAAGAATCCTCACTGAATGGCTGTGACACTCTGCTCTCTCTCCATCCACACATGCTCGGCCCCCGTCCGCGGCCTCTTCCTCAAACGGGTTGAGGATCATTATTTCTGGGCCACCCCCTCTACAACCTTGCATTCGTGACAATTATTAGCTCTTTTCCCCTGCAGAAACCAGAATGAATGAGTGTCATGCCAATTGGTGCATAGCCACTTTATGAGCATGCATGCTTATGACAGCTCCTGAGTCTTCTCCAATAAGCGTTTGACACCACACTGTCCTGCAACTGGTACGACTTTCACAGCATCAAGTGGCCCCCACACAATCAGTCAGCAACTCCTAACTGCTGCTGAGGCCTTCAAACCAAACTCTTATCTGACAGTTCTCTGCTCCCACATTTACACTGTCTGATGCCCCTGCGAATGTCACTTTTCAGTGACTACGCAGTGCCACTTACCCTGGCCAAGTTCAGCAGATCATTGTTACGACCCCAGCTGTTGTTAATGCTGGGCATGTCAGATCCCAGAGTGAAACCTGGCTTCATAAGTCCTAACTTTTCTTTTGAAACAGTGGAAGAAAGTCACTGAACAAATTCATAGGAGTCAGCTGATGAACTTTTTTCTTGTTGAATAAATGTTGTATTCTTTGCGTTAAATAAACTATGTTACACCAGGCAAAAAGGTTGGAAAGATCTCAATGCAAACACAAGAAAATGATTCACATGCTGATTATTCCTTCGCTCCAGCTATATCTTTCTGACACATACAAATTCAGTATGATAAAACAATTTATCTTTGTTACAGCACAGCAGATGATAAATGCTAAGCTGCTCAAATTCCAAAGGGAAACTTAAAACAACTGCCACAACTGTTTTGTAATTTGTATATTTATTTTGAGATGTGTGCCTTGAATTCAGTAATAATAGTCTTAGAGGGTTTTTACAAAACTAAATTAAATATTTATTAATAAAAGAAATAATTTTAAGCAAATACATAGACCTACAAATTACTACTATGATAACTCCTAGCTCCCCTAATTAATCTAACTCCCAGTTACACCTCCGTTAAGGCAACCATGCCTCCATGCCCAGTAAGAAAATATATGTTTTAACAGACCCAGGCAAAGAAACACAAAATTCCCTGGACAGGGATGTTCAAAGTGAGTTTTCTTAACTTTAGTTCTTGCAGACAGCAATTTGGGTTCAGCAGCTGGAGGGTTTTCAGATCTTAGAATGCCTTCCTCTTACAGATATCCTCATCTCCTTTATACATGTTTCTCCATTTTTAATGTAAATCCCATTGTTTCAATATGTCTTTGGGCTTTACCTTTCTAATAACAAAAGTCTTTCAGAGTAGCAATGTTATCAGTAAGCTTTGGGAAAAATAAACACACTGTTTGGCTTCTTCTAGCAAAGTGTAACATTTCACCCTCTCTTGGAAACTTACGACTACTATAGTTTATCTCAAAGTGCAAAATTTCCTTTCACACCTCACATTATAAAACTTCGACCATGTTTACTTATTTAGCGTTTCAGAGCTAGCTTCTCTTCTGACACATCAAAGCATTCAGAGCAGCTGTCGTTAATTCAGTTAAGTCCCACACACGCACACACACTATCCAGACCCCATTATTCCTACTTTACAATAAATCCCAATAACATTATAAAAATTATTATATTTTCATGACAATCTTATATTCTAACATTCAGGGTAAGGATGAGGTACATGTGAATTAACAGGCAACCTGTGGCCAGACACACCACAGTCCAAAGTAAATGACAGATGCAACCCAAGCAGCTTCCATGGATTCCTGAAAAACCCACCCAGACATTCGTCACACTGTGAGCCAACTAGTTTCACTGGGTTTTCAATCTTCACATTTGAAGATCTCACCTTAGAATTCTCTTCATATGTTGTTCCTCTTGGACAGCTTCAACAAGGATCCACCTCCAGGGTTTCGATCTCGCCTTCTGAGATTCCTTTCCTCTGGATCTCTGCGTACACTCAAACTTCACCGTCCAAGTGCTTTTTCAAACCTTTGGCCGTGCCAAGCAGAACGCCACTACTCCAAAGGCTGGCAGCACAGAGTCATCAGCCTTAGGCTTCTGCCTTGGATCTCCTGGGCTTCTCCCGAGGCCACTTTGCTTCAAGTCTGCTCCCTGCAGCTCTGTCTTTAATTTGGATCCAATTTCTCTGCTCCTTACTTTTAATTTTACTTAACTTAACTTTACTCTTTCTAATCTCTGCCTTTGTTCCTGTCGGGGATTTTCTTCTGGGACCTCTTTCTGTCCCATTCTTTGGTTTGGGACCTTCTCCCTGTTCCCCTCTCTGTGTCCTGCTCCCTCAGACACCTTCCTTTTAATGGCTCTCCTGGCCAGGTTACCTGACCTGCAGTTTTGCGCCATTTCACTTCTTTGCTTCCTCCTTCTTCTGCAGAGGTGCACAGAGCCAGTTCCCAGCCTGAAGACAGTAAAATATACCAACTGTGCATGTGCGGCCATCTCCCGGCTGGCGCATGCACGAAAGGCCCGAACGACGTTAAAAAAACCCGAACTGCTGTTTTAAAAATCAAGGTAAGTATTCACATTTTGTCACACCATTGGCCTTTTCCCTACACTGCAACCAGTTTGTTTGTGGGCCCCACTGATGCTAACCTGTGCTGAGACCTCTGCCCAGGCCTCCGGGTGCCATCCCTGGGAAATAGGACCTCGTGCCTTTCTCGGACAAGCTGGAGGAGAACTTGCAGCGAGGCATCGCTGAACCATGGGGCCGTTCTTTTTCTCTTCTGAGACGTGTTGGGGAGAAGATCCAAAGGTTTGGTTGAATTCTTGGCATCCATTCAGATAGACAGATGCTGCCGGTTCACAGGGAATGCATGCCTGACCCGGTGCCTTTTAAATATGGCACTTGGACCCTCGACCCTGTGAGATAACAGCAGGGGCACTGACTTCCTGCCCATACCCACGCCGCTCCCCCCACCCCCCCCACCCAGCTGTATTATTTGCCAAGCTCATTGACCATGCGTAGCTGATTGGCTGCCGTGTGGTTATGCATGGCCAGCCGGCCAGCCCCTGAGTGGAAGTGCTGCTCACTTCCTGCCCCGCTGCCAACAACCTTGCCTCTACCAGAAGGTTCCACCCATATTACTGCCCAGATTCACTGAACTCAGTTTCATAATTTTTCAGGCTGGGATTTAAGCTGGTAACTCCAACCTTCCAATGTGATTATCACAGAGATGAACAGAGTTTTTTCAAAGCTACACCTGAAATCTGGGTCTCGAATTGGAAGAGGAGATATGTCACATTAAGATGTTTGAATTTGATGTACGTTACATATAAGGAGCACCGAGAATATTTTTACCCACTCTTCACTGGACAAAATAGCCTGAAGACGTTGTGAGCTTAAGTCCCACTGTGGTAAATGATATAATTGAATTCAATGAATCTGATCTTTAAGAACTCAGCCTATGTAAGACTCACGTCGTATGGAGCAGCAGTTTATCACTGGTGAAAAATAAGGCCCAGAAGGACAGATAGATGGTTGAGCTGTTGGGTCAGCCTGCAGCCTGCTACAATTGTTTTTAACAGTTCGTACTGATCCAAAAATGGTCTGTTTCTGGGCTCAACACAACCTGGGTTGAGGAAGCCAATTTCCTCAAGCTTCTATCCAACTGACCAATTGATTGAGTAGATTCACAGAGGCAACTGTCAGGCAAATCCCACCCGCCTCTGGGTTAATCACAGCAAAGTCCAGGGAGATTAATGTTTAAGTCTTCAAGGTTCCACGACAATCTGGGATGATTAGAAATCCTAAATCATGAGCCAGCTTCTAAGAGCTGATTGGCAGCAATTCATATGGCTCAAGAGCACTTATATAAAATCTTTATCCTAGAAAAAGATGCTTCACAGGGGTAGAATCTAAAAAACCTCATCTCAATCCTAAATGATCGGCTCCTTAACCTGAGACTGTGCCCCCATGTTCTAGATTTCCCGGCCTGGGGTAACAATCTCTCAGCCTCTACCCTATCAAACCCCTTCAGAATCTTATAGGTTTCAATGAGATCACCTCTTATTCTTCTAACCTCCAGAGAATATAGACCCAATTTACTCAGTTTCTCATCATAGGACAGCCCCCTCACCCCAGGGACCAATCTAGTGAACCTTCGCTGTACGGCCTCCAATGCAAGTATATCCTTCTCTAAATGTGGGGACCATAAATACACACAGACAGTTTGGAAATACAAGTGCAAATAAGGCAGCTGGGACCAGGGATCTTAGCATATTATAAAGAAAGCTTGGAGCACAGAGACAAAGGCTCAGAAAAGGCCTGAAGCTTAATAAACACCTAAAAATGTGGTCTCAGCTAAATGTATAAAGTATATATGTGTGCATATTACATAAGAACAGGTCAAGGTTGTATTATAGTATTCGAATAGAACCAGCTCCCCCTTAAGGCAGGTATTCTTGAGGTTCAGAGCCATGCAGTCACGGGCGGGATGAAGGGTGGGAGCTGGTCACCCCAGGATTTGTGCTGTTCTCTTGGGCCAGACAATGTTCTCAAAGCAGTCAGATCTTGGGAACCAGGTTGTAATATTTATACATCATTTAATATAAATGAAAGACCAAATTAGTCACTGTAATGAAGCTTGTTATTATAAAAAATACTCATACATGAATCATACATGGAGGTATTGCCACCAGATCCTATGTCATCACAGTAATCACTCAGAAATCCATGACTATAATATAATATGAATTAAACAGGTAGTGAGTTTCATGGAATGATTTTATCTTGCAGGAGTCACCACAGTGCTAACAATGACCACACTGAGTATCAGTGCCAGGAACTCCTTGCCCAAGGTGGCATATGCGACAGCCATGGACTGGTTTATTGCCGTCTGTTACGCATTTGTGTTCTCAGCGCTGATTGAGTTTGCGACTGTGAACTACTTCACCAAGCGGAGTTGGCCGTGGGATGGCAGGAAAGCTATGGAAGCTCAGGAGATGAAGGTGAGTTTCACAGCACTCCATTTAACTGCCCTTGCACCTCAGCTGGTTTATGTAAAATAATGTGAGGGGCCCTGAGAGAGTGGATGGGAAAGGCATATTTACTTTAGCAGAGAGGGCAGTGACTGGTGGTGGGTGGGGTGCATAGGTTTAAAGCGATTGGTAGAAAGATTTGAGGTGAAGATGATGAAGAATCTTTTCACCCAGAGATTTTGGAGGTCTGGTACTCACTACCTGAAAGTTTAGTGGAGGCAGAAACCCTCAACTCATTTAAAAGGTGTCTGGATATGCACCTCAAGTGCCCTAACCTGCAGGGCTACTGACCAAATGCTGGAAAGTGGGTTTGGGCTGGGTGGCTTGTTTTTTAGCCGGCACAGACACGATGGGCCAAGTGGCCTCTTTCTGGGCCATAAACGTTCTAGGACTACTATGATTCTAAGAACGTTTATGGCCCTGGTCTATTCATTTCCCAGCTCACCTCCCATTGAAGTTTACCTCCAGAAATTGCATTTGTAGCTCTCAGTTGAACTTGCTTATGTTGCAACATTGAACAGAAGGGTTAAGTCAGTGAACTGCTGGTGGAGACCACTGACTGAGTAACCAGCCTAGCAGGAATGTGCTATATAGCTTTGGGCCTTTGGTTGTATTTTTTGGGCCCAGAATCAGTGCTGCACAGGGTGGTTGTGTTCCCTCAGCAAGAGACCCCAAGTCCAGACCAATATTGGGCCTTGAGCCTCATTAACATTTTGTGCTCGAGCCTGATGCACCTCCATAAACAGCTGGTCCACTCGAGGAGCACAGATGTTGTGCCACTTGCCTCACCAACAGCTGTCCAAAGGAACTCCTGATGGATTGAGGGTGGGGGTTTGAAGCCAGCAATGTTTTGGCTGTGTGATTGTGATTCCTGTGGACTCCTGGTCCTGTCCCTCCTGACTCTATAGGAACACGTACTTTAAATGTTGCTTCTGTTAGAAATTGCTACTTAGGCTGTTCAAGAACGCTGAATGGGGAAGGCACGATGCCTGGCCTGTCATCACCATCACAGCTCTGTGTGGGGACCGGAAACAGATTTTTTGACACTGATTTATATAGGAAAGATATTAAAAGAGATAAATAATGAAGATATGCTGCTTAGATTAAGTTTATATTCCCTTGAATGTAAGAGACCCTCAAATTGAGATGATAAAAGGGGTTGACAGAATAGATGGAGGGAGTCTATTTCTCTGGTAGGGAGAGTCCAGAACAAGAGGACATAACCTACAAAATTAGAGCTCAGACATTCAGGGATGATGTCAGGAGCACTCCTTCTCATTAAAGTTCGTCAAAATCTGGAAACATCTTCCCAAAAGCCATTGAGGCTGGAGACTGATTGAAATTTTTTAAACAGTGGTTGAAACAATTTTTTTGAGTTCAGATATTAAGGGATATAGAACCAAGTTGAAGTTAGAATACCAGGTCAGCCACAAACTAATTGGATGATGGAACAGGTTCAATGGGCTGAATGGTCTCCTCCTGTGTATGGTAAGGTGCGACTGCTAATCTGGCAATTTAGTGCAGAGCGGGAAGGGGGAGCCGCTTTTTATATCATTGTTTCAGCCTCCAGAAGATGGTGAGTGTTCAAGGCTTTAATTAGGTGAGCAGATAGATGAGAGTTTGGTAAGTTTTTTTATCCTTTAAACATGGCAATAGTTCAAACAGATGCTGGGGGACATAAGTATTACATTAAATTTATAAATTAACTAGTTAAACTACTTGGTATAAATGCAGACAGCAACTGAGTGATATTTCTAAACTTGAAACCTAATTAGTTGAATAAAACACAATAAAAATGGCGGAGCATGTGATGTGTTGCAGCTGTAGCATGTGGGGCTGGTGGACACCAGTGTGATCCACAGCAACCACAACCACAGTATGTATCTGCAGCTCGAGGAATTTCAGCTCAGAGTTGCTGAGCTGGAGTCTGATCATTGGACACTGCGATGCATCAGAGACGGGGAGAGTTACCTGGACACTTTGATCCAGGAGGCACTCACATCCCTTTAGTAAGGCACTTCAGATTTGTTCAATGGTCAGGGACAGGAGGGTGTGACTATGAGAGAGGCAGACATGGAGATCAAGAAGGTAGCAATGGAGGACCCTCAGCACTTATCCAACAGGTTCAAGGCTCTTGCAACTTCTGTGGACGAGAGCAGAGATTGCAGGGAGGATGAGCAGACTGACCATAGTACCATGATGCAGGAAGCCAGTCAAGTAGTGGGAGATGTTAAAAGGAATCATGTTGTAATAGAGGATAGTATAATTTTTAAAAATTCATTCACGGGATTTGGGCTTGAGAAGGTGGTGGTGAGCTGCCTTCTTGAATCACTGCAGTCCATGTGGTATAGGTACATCCACAGTGCTGTTAGAGAAGGAGTTCCAGGATTTTGACCCAGCAACAGTGAAGGAACGTTGATATATTTCCAAGTCAGGATGATGAGCGACTTGGAATGGAACTTCCAAGTGGTGGTGTTCCCATGTGTCTGCTGCCCTTGTCCTTCTAGATGGTTGGGGCCGTGGGTTTGGAAGAGGAGCCTTGGTGAATTCTTGCAGTGCATCTTGTAGATGGCACACACTGCTGCTACTGTGCGTCAGTGGTGGAGGGAGTGAATGTTTGTGGATGTGGTGCCAAACAAGCGGACTGCTTTGTCCTGGACTGTGTCAAGCTTCTTGAGTGTTGTAGGAGCTGCACTCATCCAGACAAGTGGAGAGTATTCCATCACACTCCTGACTTGTGCCTTGTAGATGTTGGACAGGCTTTGGGGAGTCAGGAGGTGAGTTACTTGCCATAGGATTCCTAGCTTCTGACCTGCTCTTGTAGCCACAGTATTTATATGGTTAATCCAGTTCAGTTTTTGGTCAGTGGTAACCCCCAGGATGTTGATAGTGGAGGATTCAGTGATGGTAATGACATTGAATGTCAAGGGACAATGGTTAGATTCTCTCTTGTTGGAGATGATCATTGCCTGGCACTTGTGTGGCTCGAATGTTACTTGCCACATGTCAGCCCAAGCCTGGATATTGTCCAGGTCTTGCTGCATTTGGGCATGGGCTGCTTCAGTATCTGAGGAGTCGCGAATGGTGCTGAACATTGTGCAATCATCAGCAAACATCCCCACTTCTGACCTTATGATGGAGGGAAGGTCATTGATGAAGCAGCTGAAGATGGTTGGGCTGAGGACATTACCCTGAGGAACTCCTGCAGTGATGTCCTGGAACCGAGATAATTGACCTTCAAGAACCACAACCATCTTCCTTTGTGCTAGGTATGACTCCAACCAGTGGAGAGTTTTCCCCCTGATTCCCATTGACTCCAGTTTTGCTAGGGCTCCTTGATGCCACACTTGGTCAAATGCTGCCTTGATGTCAAGGACAGTCACTCTCACCTCACCTTGGGAGTTCAGCTCTTTTTCCATGTTTGAACCATGGCTGTAATGAGGTCAGGAGCTGAGTGGCCCTGGCAGAACCCAAACTGGGGGTCAGTGAGCAGGCTATTGCTAAGCAAGTGCTGCTTGATAGCACTGTCAATGACCCATTCCATTACTTTACTGATGATCGAGAGTAGGCTGATGAGGTGGTAATAGGCCAGTTCGGATTTGTTCTGCTTTTTGTGTACAGGACATACCTGGGCAATTTTCCACATTGCCAGATAGATGCCAGTGTTGTAGCTGTACTGGAACAGCTTGGCTAGGGGTGCAGCAAGTTCTGGAGCACAAGTCTTCAGTATTGTTGCTGGAATATTGTCAGGGCCCATTTCCTTTGCAGTATCCAGTGCCTTCAGCCATTTCTTGATATCATGAGGAGTTAATAGAATTGACTGAAGACTGGCCTCTTTGATGCTGTGGGCCTACAGAGGAATTTGAGATGGATCATCCACTTGGCACTTCTGGCTGAAGATTGTAGCAAATGCTTCAGCCTTATCTTTTGCACTGATGTGCTGGACTCCTTCATCATTGAGGGTGGGGATATTTGTGGAGCCTCCTCCTCCAGTGAGTTGTTTAATTGTCCACCACCATTCATGACTGGATTTGGCAGGACTGCAGAGCTTAGATCTGATCCGTTGGCTGTGGGATCGCTTAACTCTGTTTACCACTCGCTGTGTATGCTGTTTGGCATGCAACTAGTCCTGTTTTATAGCTTCACCAGGTTGATACCTGGCGCTGCTCCTGGCATGCCCTCCTGCATTCTTCATTGAACCAGGGTTGATCCCCTGCCTTGATGGTAATGGTAAAGTGGGGGATATGCCAGGCCATGAGGTTACAGATTGTGTTCGACCACAATTCTGCTGCTGATGGATGCCCAGTCTTGAGTTGCTAGATCTGTTTGAAATCTCTCCCGTTTAGCATGGTGGTAGTGCCACACAACACGATGGAAGGTATCCTCAATGTGAAGACAGGACTTCGTCTCCACAAGGACTGTGCGGAGGTCACTCCTACCAATACTGTCATGGACAGATATACCTGTGGCAGGCAGGGTGGTGAGGATGAGGTCAAGGATGTTTTTCCCTCTTGTTGGTTCTCTCACCACCTGCTGCAGACCTAATCTAGCAGCTATGTCATTCAGGACTCAGCCAGCTTGGTCAGTATAGTTGCTACTGCGTCAGTCTGGGTGGGGGACTTCAATGTCCATCACCAAGAGTACATTCTGCATCCTTGACACCCTGAATGCTTCCCAAGTGGTGTTCAATATGGAAGAGCACTGATTCATCAGCTGAGGGAGGGCGGTATGTGGTAATCAGCAGGAGGTTTCCTTGCCCATTTTTGGGCTGATGCCATGACACTTCATGAGGTCCGGAGTTGATGTTGAGGGCTCCTAGGGCAACTCCCTCCCGACTGTATACTACTGTGCCGCCACCTCTGCTGGGTCTGTCTTGCTGGTGGGACAGGACATACCCAGGGATGGTGATGGTGGTGTCTGGGACATTATCTGTAAGATATGACTCCATGAGGATGGCTATGTCAGGCTGTTGCTTGACTCGCCTGTGAGACAGCTCTCCCAATTGGCACTAGTTAGTGAGGAGGATTTTGCAGGGTCGACAAGGCTGTGTTTGCCATTGTTGTCTTCGGTGCCTAGGTCGATGCCGGATGCTTTTTTGTGACTTTGTAGTGGTTTGATCACAACTGAGTGGCTTGCTAGGCCATTTCAGAGTCAACTACATTGCTGTGGGTCTGGAGTCACATGTAGACCAGACCAGGTAAGGCCGATGGGTTTCCTTCCCTATAGGACATTAGTGACCCAGATGGATTTTAACAACAATTGACAATGGTTTCATGGTCATCATCAGACTTTTAATTCCAGATATTTATTGAATTCAAATTCCACCATCTGCGGGAAGGTGGCAAGATTCGAACCTGGATCCACAGATCCTTACCCTGGATCTCTAGATTACTAGTCCAGCAACAAAACTACTGTGCCATCACCTCCCCCTTGAGGTAGACATGGTTCTCTGCACCTGAGAGAGTGAATCCCAAAGGTTGTGTTGCCTGCTTGGTGTCAGGGTTAACAACATCTCCTCAGGGCTGGACAGGAACTTGTAGTGGGAGGGGAAGGATCCTGTTGTCATAGTCCATGTTGGGTACCAACGACATGGGTAAGACCTGGAAAGAGGTTCTGATGAGGGGGAATAAGTAGCTAGGGGGACTAAAATAAAAAGCAGAACCAAATATGTAATAATTTCTGGATTACTACCTGAGTCACGAGCAAATTGGCATTGGGTAAATAAGATTAGAGAGTTGAATAAGTATCTCAAAGATTGGTGTGGGAGAAATGGGTTTTGATTCATGGGGCACTGGCACCAATATTGGAGAAAGAGGGGTCTGTATCTTTGGGACACCCTTCACCTGAACAGCGCTGGGGCCAGTGTCCTGGTGAATCACATAACTAGGGCAGTAGAGAGGGGTTTAAACTAAATAGTGGAGGGGAGGGTTCATATGAGGGGAGATTTGGAACGTTAAAGAGAAAGAATAAGGCAATAGTACAGGGTAACACTGCAGGTAATGATAACCAGATAGTGACAGGAAGGGACAGAATGTACAAACATAAGAATGCAGCAGCAAATAAGGTCAGAGTAGGGAAAACGGTTAAAAAGACAGAATTAAATGCACTTTATCTGAATGCACACAACATTCAAAACAAGGTTGGATGAGTTGATCGTACAGACAGAATTAAATGAGTATGATATGAATATAATATGATAGCCATTACAGAGAGGCTATTGAAACACATCCTCTAATGCTTCATCAAAGCTCAATCTAATATTATGGTAACTCGATCAAAGCCAATGCCTCTATTACCCTCCCTTCTTGTCAATGTGTGTCACACTTTTCATCATTCCTTCAGCTTGCTCAAAGAGATGGTTCTCATTGAAACATGACATTCATTCCCCTCCAGTTCAGCAGGTACTAAAGAGACCCACCCTTCCCCTATTTGTTCAGGGGAAATTATAGGCACACAGGGTATTGCCATAAAATGATAGCTGCTAACACGATGGGCAATGACATTTGTCGCCAGCCCCCCACCATCTGGCCCTCATACCTCCCCCCCTACCAGCATGACCTTATTTCCTCCCTCACCAGTCTGAACCTCATTCCCCCATCCTCAATCTGACTTTCATCCCCCCGCCATGTCTGACCCTCATCCCCCCACCATGTCTGACCCTCATCCCCCCACCATGTCTGACCCTCATCCCCCCGCCATGTCTGACCCTCATTCTCATCGTCCCGCCATGTCTGACCCTCATCCCCCCGCCATGTCTGACCCTCATTCTCATCGTCCCGCCATGTCTGACCCTCATCCCCCCACCATGTCTGACCCTCATCCCCCCACCATGTCTGACCCTCATCCCCCCGCCATGTCTGACCCTCATCCCCCCGCCATGTTTGACCCTCATCCCCCCGCCATGTCTGACCCTCATCCCCCCGCCATGTCTGACCCTCATCCCCCCGCCATGTCTGACCCTCATCCCCCCGCCATGTCTGACCCTCATCCCCCCGCCATGTCTGACCCTCATCCCCCCACCATGTCTGACCCTCATCCCCCCGCCATGTCTGACCCTCATCCCCCCGCCATGTCTGACCCTCATCCCCCCGCCATGTCTGACCCTCATCCCCCCGCCATGTCTGACCCTCATCCCCCCGCCATGTCTGACCTTCATCCCCCCGCCATGTCTGATCCTCATCCCCCCACCATGTCTGACCCTCATCCCCCCACCATGTCTGACCCTCATCGTCCCGCCATGTTTGACCGGCATCATCCCGCCATGTCTGACCCTTATCCCCCCGCCGTGTCTGACCCTCATACCCCCGCCGTGTCTGACCCTCATCCCCCCGCCATGTCTGACCTTCACTGCCCCCTCCAAGCCTGACCTTCACTGCCTCCGCCAGTCTAACCTCAAATTTCCTCACTCCCCAGCCTGTCCCCCATCATCAGCTTGATTTGACACTGCTCCTCTCCTCTCAAACACCTTCCAGTATGATGTAAATCCCCAATCTGACATGACACCCCTTCTTCCCCACACTGCCCTGTTTAACACTAGAATGCTTTCCCAAGCCTGATGCTACATCCCTTCCTGGAGAATCAGGGTTTATCCCACCTCTCTCACCCATCTCCTGTTAAACCCTGGGGTGTACATGTTTTAACTTTCCTTCAGAGTATCTTATTCTTGTATTGTTGGCCTAACAGAATATTTACTGAGACTGCTGAAGTAAGTAAAATGCTAAATTTATTGGAACACATTTTATTGTGGGCTACATCTTAGCACGAGGTTGCACAAGAGAGTGGTCAAGATCATGTGATGTTGCATCACTTCCTGTGATGATGCATACTATGTATGATTAGCATGTAACCCTGTTAGAATTAGTCCCTTATACTAAACAGAAGACTTGGTTTCATTGAGAGTCAACCATTGCCAGTTAGACTGGAACTGGACTGGTATATGGAGCAGACTGTGTAGATGTGGAAGGACATTAGTGAACTGTTTGAATTTTACTGACCATCTTTCAATTCTTAGTCACCAGTGGTTAACAAATCAACATGAGTGGTGCTAAAAAAAAGCCATGTAAAATCTCAAAGACAAAATACTGCTGATGCTGGAAATCTGAAATAAACACAGAAAAAATGCTGGAAAAGCTCAGCAGGTCAGGCAGGATCTGTGGAGGGAGCAACAGTTAACATTTCAGATCGATGACTTTTCATCAGAACTGGGAAAAGAGATTAAATAACAAAAGGAATGATGGTGCAAGAAAAATGGAAGTGGTCATGGAACATCTGGGATAAAAAGTGAAAATGCTTGAAATACTCAGCAGGTCAGGCAGCTTACGTGTGCACACCCCTAACTTTTCCCAGTTCTGATGAAAGGTCACAGGCCTGAAGCGTTAACTCTGTTTCTCCTTCCACAGATGCTGCTAGAACCTGCTGAGAATTTCCAGCCTTTCTGTTCTTATTCCATACAATATCTTACCTGTTTGTCTAATTACAGCGCCACATTGCCCCTTGAACTGTAAATCTGACTCTATTTACCCCTCTATTCAATATGGGCTGACTTGTGTTTGATGCTTAATGATCTTTAAATCCACATTCTCCATTCTAGAAAAGGGAACCAGTCACTCTGGCCAAGAAAACCAACAACACATATAACATTGTTGGGACAACATATACACTGAACATCACCAAGGACCCCAGCCTGGCAACCATATCGAAGAGTGCGGGAGCCCATGCCAAGCTGGGCAAAGTTGAGGAGAAACTGCTCAAGACCAAGAAAACCTTCAACAGTGTCAGCAAGGTGGACAAAATGTCCCGAATCATCTTTCCTGTTCTCTTTGTCATTTTTAACCTGGTTTATTGGGCCACATATGTCAGCAGAGAGCCAGTTATCAAAGGTATGATTCCACAGAAAAAGACTCCAGTCCCAACTTGATCCCAGCTGGCTGACTTTTCCAGTGTTTTCTAAAGAAAGCTGTTTGATGTGTTTGAAGGAATGTGCCTGTTCATTGTAGAAGTCTGACTGAAATTGTATTTCATTGTTTGCATGCCATGTTATCGGAGGCATGTTCTCACAAAACTGGCTACCTTAGGCTGCTGACCTGGAGGATGTTTCTGCGATCTGTGTGTGTATCCTTCACAGGCTGACACTGTCACCCTCACTCTCACTGACACCCTCAGCCTTGCCGACATTCTCTCCCTCACTCCCAGTGACACACTCTCCCCCACTCTCACTGACACCCTCTCCCCCACTCTTGCTGTGACATTGTCTCCATCACTCTCGCTGACACTCTCTCGCTCACTTTCGCTGACACTGTCTCCCTCACTCACTGAAACTCTCCATCTCACACTCACTGACACTGTCTCTCACTCTCACTGACATGTGTCATCCTTTCACTCGCTGACACTGTCTCCCTCACTCCCACTGACACTCACTCCCTAACTTTCACTAACAGTGTCTCCCTCACTCTCACTGACACTGACTCCCTCGCTCTCGCTGACACCATCACCCTCACTCTCACTGACACTGACTCCCTCGCTCTCGCTGACACCATCACCCTCACTCTCACTGACACTGACTCCCTCGCTCTCGCTGACACCATCACCCTCACTCTCACTGACACTGTGTCCCTCACTTTCATTGACACTCCCTCCCTCTTGCTGAGACTGTCTCCCTCACTCTCGCTGACAATGTCTCCCTCGATCTTGCTGACACTGTCACGCTCTCTCTTGCTTACACTGTCACCTTCACTCTCGCTGACACACTTTCCATCACTATCGCTGACACTATTTCACTCACTCTCAATAACGCTCTCTCTGACATTGTCACCCTCACTCTCACTGACACGCTCAGCCTTGCCGACATCATCTCCCTCACTCCTGTTGACACTCTCTCCCTCTCACTGATACTCTCTCCCTCACTCTCATTGACATACTCTCCCTCACTCTCGCTGAAACGCTCCCTCTCACTCGCATTGACACTGTTTCCCTCACTCAGACTGACACTGTCTCCCTGACTCTTAATGATACTGTCAACCTTTCACTCGCTGAAACTGTCTTCCTCACTCTTGCTGAGACTGTCTCCCTCACTCTCGCTGACACTGTCTCCCTCACTCTCACTGACACTGTCTCCCTCACGCTCACTGACACTCTCTCCCTCACTCTCAGTGACTCCCTCTCCCTCACTCTCACTGACTCTCTCTCCCTCACTCTCACTGACACTCTCTCCCTCACTCTCAATGCCTCTCTCTCCCTCACTCTCACTGACTCTCTACCTCACGCTCACTGACACTCCCTCACTCTCACTGACTCTCTCTCCCTCACTCTCACTGACACTCTCCCTCACTCTCACTGACTCTCCCTCACTCTCACTGACTCTCTCCCTCACTCTCACTGACTCTCACTCTCACTGTCACTGACTCTCTCTCCCTCACTTTCACTGATTCTCACTCCCTTTCTCTCACTGACTCTCTCTCCCTCACTCTGACACTCTCTCCCTCACTCTCACTGACTTTCTCTCCCTCACTCTCTCTGACTCTCTCTCCCTCACTCTCACTGACTCTCTCTCCCTCACTCTCACTGACACTCTCTCCCTCACTCTCACTGTCTCTCCCTCACTCTCACTGACTCTTCTCCCCACTCTCACTGACTCTCTCTCCCTCACTCTCACTGACTCTCTCTCCCTCACTCTCACTGACTCTCTCTCCCTCACTCTCGCTAACACTCTCTCCCTCATTCTCACTGACTCTCCCTCACTCTCACTGACTCTCTCTCCCTCACTCTCACTGACTCTCCCTCACTCTCACTGACTCTCTCCCTCACTTTCACTGACTCTCCCTCACTCTCACTGACTCTCGCTCACTCTCACTGACTCTCCCTCACTCTCACTGACACTCTTCCTCAATCTTACTGACACTCCCTCCCACACACTCACTGACTCTCTCTCCCTTACTCTCACTAACACTCTCTCCCTCACTCTCACTGACTATCTTCCCTCACTCTGACTCTCTCTCCCTCACTCTCACTGACTCTCCCTCACTCTCACTGACCCTCTCCCTCACTCTCACTGACTCTCCCCACCTCACTCTCACTGACTCTCTCTCCCTCACTGTCACTAACTCTCTCTCCCTCACTCTCACTGACTCTCCCCACCTCACTCTCACTGACTCTCTCTCCCTCACTCTCACTGACTCTCTCTCCCTCACTCTCACTGACTCTCTCTCCCTCACTCTCACTGACTTTCTCTCACTCTCACTGAATCTCTCTCCCTCACCCTCACTGACACTATCTCACTCACTCTCACTGACTCTCTCTCTCTCACTCACACTGACTCTCTCCCTCACTCTCACTGACTCTCTCTCCCTCACTCTCACTGACTCTCTCTCCCTCACTCTCACTGACTCTCTCTTCCTCACTCTCACTATCTCTCCCTCACTCTCACTGACTCTCCCTCCCTCACTCTCACTGACACTCTCCCTCACTCTCACTGACACTCTCTCCCTCACTCTCACTGACTCTCCCTCAATCTCACTGACTCTCTCTCCCTCACTCTCACAGACACTGTCTCCCTCACTCTCACTGACTCACTCTCCCTCACTCTCACTGACTCTCTCTCCCTCACTCTCACTGACACTGTCTCCCTCACTCTCACTGACTCTCTCTCCCTCACTCTCACTGACTCTCCCACAGTCTCACTGACACTCTCTCCCTCAGTCTCACTGACTCTCTCTCCCTCACTCCCACTGTCTCTCTCTCCCTCACTCTCACTGACTCTCTCTCCCGCACTCTAACTGACTCTCTCTCCCTGACTCTCACTGACTCTCTCTCCCACACTCTCAATGACTCTCTCTCCCTCACTCTCACTGACTCTCTCTTTCTCACTCTCACTGACACTCTATCCCTCACTCTCACTGACTCTCTCTCCCTCACTCTCACTGACTCTCTCTCCCTCACTCTCACTGACTCTCTCTCCCTCACTCTCACTGACTCTCCCACAGTCTCACTGAGACTCTCTCCATAACTCTCACTGACTCGCTCTCCCTCACTCTCACTGTCTCTCTCTCCCTCACTCTCACTGACTCTCCCACAGTCTCACTGAGACTCTCTCCATAACTCTCACTGACTCGCTCTCCCTCACTCTCACTGTCACTCTCTCCCTCACTCTCACTGACTCTCTCTCCCTCACTCTCACTGACTCTCTCTCCCTCACTCTCACTGACACTCTCTCCCTCGCTCTCACCGACTCTCCCTCACTCTCACTGACTCTCTATCCCTCTCTCTCTCTGACACTCTCTCCCTCACTCTCACTGACTCACTCTCACTTACTGTCTCCCTCACTCTCACTGAAACTCTCTCCCTCAGTCTCACTGACTCACTCTCAATGACTCTCTCCTCCTCACTCTCACTGACTCTCTCTCCCTCACTCTCACAGACTCTCTCTCCCTCACTCTCACTGACTCTCTCTCCCTCTCTCTCACTGACTCTCTCTCCCTCACTCTCACTGACTCTCTCTCCCTCACTCTCACTGACTCTCTCTCCCTCACTCTCACTGACTCTCTCTCCCTTTCTCTTACTGACTCTCTCTCCCTCACTCGCACTGAATCTCCCTCACTCTCACTGACTCTCTCTCTCTCACTCTCACTGACTCTCTCTTCCTCACTCTCACTGACTCTCTCTCCCTCACTCTCACTGACTCTCATTCCCTCACTCTCACTGAATCTCTCGCCCTCACTCTCACTGACTCTCTCTCCCTCACTCTCACTAACTGTGTCTCCCTCACTCTCACTGACACTCACTCCCTCACTCTCACTGACTCTCTCTCCCTCACTCTCACTGACTCTCTCTTCCTCACTCTCACTATCTCTCCCTGAATCTCTCTGAATCTCCCACCCTCACTCTCACTGACACTCTCTCCCTCACTCTCACTGACTGTCTCTCCCTCACTCTCACTGACTCTCTCTCCCTCACTCTCACAGACACTGTCTCCCTCAGTCTCACCGACTCTCTCTCCCTCACTCTCACTGACACTGTCTCCCTCACTCTCACTGACTCTCTCTCCCTCACCCTCACTGACACTCCCACAGTCTCACTGACACTCTCTCCCTCATTCTCACTGACTCTCTCTCCCTCACTCTCACTGACACTCTCTCCCTCACTCTCACTGACTCTCTCTCCCTCACTCTCACTGACACTCCCTCCCTCACTCTCAATGACTCTCTCTCCCTCACTCTCACTGACACTCTCTCCCGTACTCTCACTGACTCTCCCTCACTCTCACTTACACTCTCTCCCTCTCTCTCACTAACACTCTCTCCCTCACTCTCACTGACACTCTCTCCCTCACTCTCACTGACTCTCTCTCCCTCACTCTCATTGACTCTCTCTCCCTCACTCTCACTGACTCTCTCTCCCTCACTCTCACTGACTCTCCCTCACTCTCACTGACCCTCTCGCTCACTCTCACTGACTCTCCCCACCTCACTCTCACTGACTCTCTCTCCCTCACTGTCACTGACTCTCTCTCCCTCACTCTCACTGACACTCTCTCCCTCACTCTCACTGACTCTCTCTCCCTAACTCTCACAGACTCTCTCTGCCTCACTCTCACTGACTCTCTTTCCCTCACTCTCACTGACTCTCTCTCCCTCACTCCAACTGACTCTCTCTCCCTCACTCTCACTGATTCTCTCTCACTCTCACTGACATCTCTATCCCTCACTCTCACTGACTCTCTCTCCCTCACTCTCACTGACTCTCTCTTCCTTACTCTCACTATCTCTCCCACACTCTCACTGACTCTCCCTCCCTCACTCTCTCTGACACTCTCTCCCTCACTCTCACTGACTCTCTCTCCCTCACTCTCACTGACTCTATCTCCCTCACTCTCACAGACATTGTCTCCCTCACTCTCACTGACTCTCTCTCCCTCACTCTCACTGACACTGTCTCCCTCACTCTCACTGACTCTCTCTCCCTCACTCTCACTGACTCTCCCACAGTCTCACTGACACTCTCTCCCTCACTCTCACTGACTCTCTCTCCCTCACTCTTACTGTCTCTCTCTCCCTCACTCTCACTGACTCTCATTCCCGCACTCTCACTGACTCTCTCTCCCTCACTCTCACTGACTCACTCTCCCACACTCTCAATGACTCTCTCTCCCTCACTCTCACTGACTCTCTCTCCGTCACTCTCACTGACTCTCTCTCCCTCACTCTCACTGACTCTCTCTCCCTCATTTTCACTGACTCTCTCTCCCTCACTCTCACTGACACAGTCTCCCTCACTCTCACTGACTCTCTCTCCCTCACTCTCACTGACTCTCCCACAGTCTCACTGTCATTCTCTCCCTCACTCTCACTGACTCGCTCTCCCTCACTCTCACTGTCTCTCTCTCCCTCACTCTCACTGACTCTCTCCCTCACTCTCACTGAATCTCTCTCCCTCACTCTCACTGACTCTCTCTCCCTCACTCTCACTGACTCTCTCTCCCTCACTCTCACTGACTCTCCCACAGTCTCACTGAGACTCTCTCCATAACTCTCACTGACTCGCTCTCCTTCACTCTCACTGTCTCTCTCTCCTTCACTCTCACTGACTCTCTCTCCCTCACTCTCACTGACTCTCTCTCCCTCACTCTCACTGACACTCTCTCCCTCATTCTCACTGACTCTCCCTCACTCTCACTGACTCTCTATCCCTCTCTGTCACTGACACTCTCTCCCTCACTCTCACTGACTCACTCTCACTTACTGTCTCACTCACTCTCTCTGAAACTCTCTCCCTCATTCTCACTGACTCACTCTCACTGACTCTCTCCTCCTCACTCTCACTGACTCTCTCTCCCTCACACTCACAGACTCTCTCTCCCTCACTCTCACTGACTCTCTCACCCTCTCTCTCACTGACTCTCGCTCCCTCACTCTCACTGACTCTCTCTCCCTCACTCTCACTGACTCTCTCTCCCTCACTCTCACCTACTCTCTCTCCCTCACTCTCACTGACTCTCTCTCACTTTCTCTCACTGACTCTTTCTCCATCACTCTCACTGAATCTCCCTCACTCTCAATGACTCTCTCTCCCTCACTCTCACTGACTCTCTCTCTCTCACTCTCACTGACTCTCTCTCCCTCACTCTCACTGACTCTCTCTGCCTCACTCTCACTGACTCTCTCTCCCACACTCTCACTGACTCTCTCTCCCTCACTCTCACTGACTCTCTCTCCCTCACTCTCAATGACTCTCTCCCTCACTCTCACTGACTCTCCCTCACTCTCACTGACTCTCCCCTCACTCTCACTGACTGTCCCTCACTCTCACTTTCTCTCTCTCTCTCTCTCTCTCTCACTGACTCTCTCTCCCTCACTCTGACTGACTCTCTCTCCCTCACTCTCACTGTCTCTCTCTCTCTCTCTCTCTTTGACTCTCCCTCACTCTCACTGACTCTCTCTGCTCACTCTCACTGACTCTCTCTCTCATTATCTCTCACTGACTCTCTCTCCCTCACTCTCACTGACTCACCCTCACTCTCACTGACGCTTTCTCCCTCATTCTCACTGACTCTCCCTCACTCTCAATGACTCTCTCTCCCCCACTCTCGCTGACTCTCTCCCTCACTATCACTGATTCTCCCTCACTCTCACTGACTCTTCCCTCACTCTCACTGACTCTCTTTCACTCTCACTGGCTCTCCCTCACTCTCACTGACTCTCTCTCCCTCACTCTCACTGACTCTCTCTCCCTCACTCTCACTGACTCTCTCTCCCTCACTCTCACTGACTCTCTCTACCTCACTCTCACTGACTCTCTCTCCATCCCTCACTGACTCTCTCTCCCTCACTTGGACTGACGCTCTCTCCCTCACTCTCACTGACTCTATCACCCTCACTCTCACTGACTCTCTCTCCATCACTCTCACTGACTCTCTCTCCCTCACTCTCAATGACTCTCTCTCCCTCACTCTCACTGACTCTCTCTCCCTCTCTCTCTCTGACTCTCTCTCTCTCACTCTCACTGTCTCTCTCTCCCTCACTCGCACTTACTCTCTCCCTCACTCTCACTGACTCTCTCTCCCTCACTCTCACTGACTCTCTATCCCTCACTCTCACTGACTCTCTCTAACTGACACTCTCACTGACTCTCTCTCCCTCATTCTCACTGACTCTGTCTCCCTCACTCTCACTGACTCTCTCTCCCTCACTCTCACTGATCCTCTCTCCCTCACTCTCACTGACTCTCTCTCCCTCACTCTCACTGATTCTCTCTCCCTCACTCTCACTGACACTCTCTCCCTCACTCTCTCTGACATCTCTGCCTCACTCTCACTGTCTCTCTCCCTCACTCTCACTGACTCTCTCCCTCACTCTCACTGACTCTCTCTCCCTCACTCTCACTGACTATCCCTCACTCTCACTAACTCTCTCCCTCACTCTCACTGACTCTTTCTCCCTCACTCTCACTGACTCCCTCTCCTTCACTATCACTGACTCTCTTTCTCACTCTCACTGACTCTCTCTCCCTCCCTCTCACTGACTCTCGGTCCCTCACTTTCACTGACTCTCTCTCCCTCAATCTCACTGACACTCTCTCCCTCACTCTCACTGACTCTCTCCCTCACTCTCACTGACTCTCCCTCACTCTCACTGACTCTCACTCCCTCACTCTGACAGACTCTCTCTCCCTCACTGTCACTGACTTCCTCTCCCTCACTCTCACTGACACTCTCTCCCTCACTCTCAATGACTCTCTCTCTCTAACTGACACTCTCTCCCTCACTCTCATTGACTCTCTCTCCCTCACTCTCAGTTACTCTCTCTCCCTCACTCTCACTGTCACTCTCTCACTCAAACTCACTGACTCTCTCTCACACTCTCACTGACACTCTCTCCCTCAATCTCACTGACACTATCTCCCTCACTCTCAATGGCTCTCTCTCCCTCACTCTCACTGATTCTCTACCTCACGCTCACTGACACACCCTCACTCTAACTGACACTCTCTCCCTCACTCTCACTGACACTCTTCCTCACTCTCACTGACTCTCTCCCTCACTCTCACTGACTCTCTCTCCCACGCTCTCACTGACACTCTCTCCCTCACTCTCACTGACTCTCTCTCCCTCACTCTCACTGACTCTTCTCCCTCACTCTCACTGACTCTCTCTCCCTCACTCTCACTGACTCTCTCTCCCTCACTCTCACTGATTCTCTCCCTCACTCTCGCTAACACTCTCTACCTCATTCTCACTGACTCTCCCTCACTCTCACTGACTCTCTCTCCCTCACTCTCACTGACTCTCCCTCACTCTCACTGACTCTCTCCCTCACTCTCACTGACTCTCCCTCACCCTCACTGACTCTCTCTCGCTCACTCTCACTGACTCTCCCTCACTCTCACTGACTCTCTCCCTCACTCTCACTGACACTGCCTCCCACACTCTCACTGACTCTCTCTCCCTCACTTTTACTGAATCTCTCTCCCTCACTCTCACTGACACTCTCTCACTCACTCTCACTGACTCTCTCCCTCACTCTCACTGACTCTATCTCTCTCACTCTCACTGACTCTCTATCCCTCACTCTCACTGACAGTCTCTCCCTCACTCTCACTGATACTCTCTCCCTCACTCTCACTGACACTCTCTCCCTCACTCTCACTGAATCTCTCTCCCTCACTCTCACTGACTCTCTCCCTCACTCTCATTGACTCTCCCTCAGTCTCACTGACTCTCTCTCCCTCACTCTCACTGACTCTCCCTCACTCTCACTGATTCTCTCCCTCACTCTCACTGACTGTACCTCACTCTCACTGACTCTCTCTCCCTCACTCTCACTGACTGTCCCTCACTCCCACTGACTCTCTCCCTCACTCTCACTGACATCTCTCTCCCTCACTCTCACTGACTCTCTCTCCCTCACTCTCACTGACTCTCTCTTCCTCACTCTCACTATCTCTCCCACACTCTCACTGACTCTCCCTCCCTCACTATCACTGACACTCTCTTCCTCACTCTCACGGACTCTCTCTCCCTCACTCTCACTGACTCTCTCTCCCTCACTCTCACAGACACTGTCTCCTTCACTCTCACTGACTCTCTCTCCCTCACTCTCACTGACACTGTCTCCCTCACTCTCACTGACTCTCTCTCCCTCATTCTCACAGACTCTCCCACAGTCTCACTGACACTCTCTCCCTCACTCTCACTGACTCTCTCTCCCTCACTCTCACTCTCTCTCTCTCTCCCTCACTCTCACTGACTCTCTCTCCCGCACTCTCACTGACTCTCTCCCTCACTTTCACTGACTCTCTCTCCCTCACTCTCACTGACTCTTCCTCACTCTCACTGACTCTCTATCCCTCTCTCTCACTGACACTCTCTCCCTCACTCTCACTGACTCACTCTCACTTACTGTCTCCCTCACTCTCACGGAAACTCTCTCCCTCATTCTCACTGACTCATTCTCACTGACTATCTCCTCCTCACTCTCACTGACTCTCTCTCCCTCACACTCACAGACTCTCTTTCCCTCACTCTCACTGACTCTCTCTCCCTCACTCTCACTGACTCTCTCCCTCACTATCACTGACTGTCCCTCACTCTCACTTTCTCTCTCTCTCTCTCTCTCTCACTGACTCTCTCTCCCTCACTCTCACTGACTCTCCCTCACTCTAACTGTCTCTCTCTCTCTCTCTCTCTCTGACTCTCTCTCCCTCACTCTCACTGACTCTCTCTCCTCACTCTCACTGACTCTCTCTAACATATCTCTCACTGACTCTCTCTCCCTCACTCTCACTGACTCTCCCTCACTCTCACTGACTCTCTCTCCCTCATTCACACTGACTCTCCCTCACTCTCACTGACTCTCTCTCCCTCACTCTCGCTGACTCTCTCCCTCACTCTCACTGATTCTGCCTCACTCTCACTGACTCTTCCCTCACTCTCACTGACTCTCTTTCACTCTCACTGGCTCTCCCTCACTCTCACTGACTCTCTCTCCCTCATTCTCACTGACTCTCTCTCCCTCACTCTCACTGACTCTCTCTCCCTCACTCTCACTGACTCTCTCTCCCTCACTCTCACTGACTCTCTCTCCACTCTCTCACTGACTCTCTCTCCCTCACTCTCAGTGACTCGCTCTCCCTCACTCTCACTGACTCTATCTCCTTCACTCTCACTGACTCTCTCTCCCTCACTCTCACTGACTCTCTCTCCCTCACTCTCAATGACTCACTCTCCCTCACTCTCACTGACTCTATCTCCTTCACTCTCACTGACTCTCTCTCCCTCACTCTCACTGACTCTCTCTCCCTCACTCTCAATGACTCACTCTCCCATACTCTCACTGACTCTCTGCCCTCTCTCTCACTGACTCTCTCTCCCTCACTCTCACTGTCTCTCTCTCCTTCACTCGCACTGACTCTCTCCCTCACTCTCACTGACTCTCTCTCCCTCACTCTCACTGACTCTCCCTCACTCTCACTGACTCTCTCCCTCACTCTCACTGACTCTCCCTCACCCTCACTGACTCTCTCTCGCTCACTCTCACTGACTCTCCCTCACTCTCACTGACTCTCTCCCTCACTCTCACTGACACTGCCTCCCACACTCTCACTGACTCTCTCTCCCTCACTCTCACTGACTCTCTCTCCCTCACTTTTACTGAATCTCTCTCCCTCACTCTCACTGACACTCTCTCACTCACTCTCACTGACTCTCTCCCTCACTCTCACTGACTCTATCTCTCTCACTCTCACTGACTCTCTATCCCTCACTCTCACTGACAGTCTCTCCCTCACTCTCACTGATACTCTCTCCCTCACTCTCACTGACACTCTCTCCCTCACTCTCACTGAATCTCTCTCCCTCACTCTCACTGACTCTCTCCCTCACTCTCATTGACTCTCCCTCACTCTCACTGACTCTCTCTCCCTCACTCTCACTGACTCTCCCTCACTCTCACTGATTCTCTCCCTCACTCTCACTGACTGTACCTCACTCTCACTGACTCTCTCTCCCTCACTCTCACTGACTCTCCCTCACTCCCACTGACTCTCTCCCTCACTCTCACTGACATTTCTCTCCCTCACTCTCACTGACTCTCTCTCCCTCACTCTCACTGACTCTCTCTTCCTCACTCTCACTATCTCTCCCACACTCTCACTGACTCTCCCTCCCTCACTATCACTGACACTCTCTTCCTCACTCTCACTGACTCTCTCTCCCTCACTCTCACTGACTCTCTCTCCCTCACTCTCACAGACACTGTCTCCTTCACTCTCACTGACTCTCTCTCCCTCATTCTCACAGACTCTCCCACAGTCTCACTGACACTCTCTCCCTCACTCTCACTGACTCTCTCTCCCTCACTCTCACTCTCTCTCTCTCCCTCACTCTCACTGACTCTCTCTCCCGCACTCTCACTGACTCTCTCCCTCACTTTCACTGACTCTCTCTCCCTCACTCTCACTGACTCTTCCTCACTCTCACTGACTCTCTATCCCTCTCTCTCACTGACACTCTCTCCCTCACTCTCACTGACTCACTCTCACTTACTGTCTCCCTCACTCTCACGGAAACTCGCTCCCTCATTCTCACTGACTCATTCTCACTGACTATCTCCTCCTCACTCTCACTGACTCTCTCTCCCTCACACTCACAGACTCTCTTTCCCTCACTCGCACTGACTCTCTCTCCCTCACTCTCACTGACTCTCTCCCTCACTATCACTGACTGTCCCTCACTCTCACTTTCTCTCTCTCTCTCTCTCTCTCACTGACTCTCTCTCCCTCACTCTCACTGACTCTCCCTCACTCTAACTGTCTCTCTCTCTCTCTCTCTCTCTGACTCTCTCTCCCTCACTCTCACTGACTCTCTCTCCTCACTCTCACTGACTCTCTCTAACATTATCTCTCACTGACTCTCTCTCCCTCACTCTCACTGACTCTCCCTCACTCTCACTGACTCTCTCTCCCTCATTCACACTGACTCTCCCTCACTCTCACTGACTCTCTCTCCCTCACTCTCGCTGACTCTCTCCCTCACTCTCACTGATTCTCCCTCACTCTCACTGACTCTTCCCTCACTCTCACTGACTCTCTTTCACTCTCACTGGCTCTCCCTCACTCTCACTGACTCTCTCTCCCTCATTCTCACTGACTCTCTCTCCCTCACTCACTGACTCTCTCTCCCTCACTCTCATTGATTCTCTCTCCCTCACTCTCACTGACTCTCTCTCCACTCTCTCACTGACTCTCTCTCCCTCACTCTCAGTGACTCTCTCTCCCTCACTCTCACTGACTCTATCTCCTTCACTCTCACTGACTCTCTCTCCCTCACTCTCACTGACTCTCTCTCCCTCACTCTCAATGACTCACTCTCCCATACTCTCACTGACTCTCTGCCCTCTCTCTCACTGACTCTCTCTCCCTCACTCTCACTGTCACTCTCTCCTTCACTCGCACTGACGCTCTCCCTCACTCTCACTGACTCTCTCTCCCTCACTCTCACTGACTCTCTATCCCTCACTCTCACTGACTCTCTCTCACTGACACTCTCACTGACTCTCTCTCCCTCAGTCTCAGTTACTCTCTCTCCCTCGCTCTCACTGACTCTCTCCCTCACTCTCACTGACTCTCTCTACCTCACGCTCACTGACTCTCTCTCCCTCACTCTCACTGACTCTCTCTCTCTCACTCTCACTGACTCTCTCCCTCACTCTCACTGACTCTCTCTCCCTCACTCTCACTGACTCTCTCTCCCTCACTCTCACTGACTCTCTCTCCCTCACTCTCACTGACTCTCTCCCTCACTCTCACTGACTCTCTCTCCCTCACTCTCACTGACTCTCTCTCCCACACTCTCACTGACTCTTCTCCCTCACTCTCACTGACTCTCACTCTCACTGACTCTCTCCCTCACTCTCACTGACACTATCTCCCTCACTCTCCCTGACTCTCTATCCCTCACTCTCACTGACACTCTCTCCCTCACTCTCACTGACACTCTCTCCCTCACTCTCACTGACACTCTCTCCCTCACTCTCACTGAATCTCTCTCACTCACTCTCACTGACTCTCTCTCCCTCACTCTCACTGACACTCCCTCACTCTCACTGACTCTCTCCCTCACTCTCACTGACTCTCTCTCCCTCACTCTCACTGACTCTCTCTCCCTCACTCTCACTGACACTCTCTCCCTCACTCTCACTGATTCTCACTCTCACTGACTCTCTCCCTCACTCTCACTGACTCTATCTCTCTCACTCTCACTGACTCTCTATCCCTCACTCTCACTGACACTCTCTCCCACACTTTCACTGACTCTCTATCCCTCACTCTCACTGACACTCTCTCCCTCACTCTCACTGACTCTCTCTCCCTCACTCTCACTGACTCTCTCTCCCTCACTCTCACTGACACTCCCTCACTCTCACTGACTCTCTCGCCCTCACTCTCACTGACACTCCCTCACTCTCACTGACTCTCTCTCCCTCACTTTCACTAACTCTATCTCTCTCACTCTCACTGACTCTCTCTCCCTCACTCTCACTGACACTCTCTCCCTCACTCTCACTGACTCTCTATCACTCCCTCTCAATGACACTCTCTCCCCCACTCGCACTGATACTCTCTCCCTCACTCTCACTGACTCTCTCCCTCAATCTAACTGACTCTCTCTCCCTCACTCTCACTGACTCTCTCTCCCTTACTCTCTCTGACACTCCCTCACTCTCACTGACTCTCTCTCCCTGACTCTCACTGAGACTCCCTCACTCTCACTGACTCTCTCTCCCTCACTCTCACTGACTCTCTCTCCCTCACTCTCAATTAATCTCTCTCCCTCACTCTCACTGACTCTCTCTCCCTCACTCTCACTGACTCTCTCTCCCTCACTCTCACTGACTCTCTCTCCACTCTCTCACTGACTCTCTCTCCCTCACTCTCAGTGACTCTCTCTCCCTCACTCTCACTGACTCTATCTCCTTCACTCTCACTGACTCTCTCTCCCTCACTCTCACTGACTCTCTGCCCTCTCTCTCACTGACTCTCTCTCCCTCACTCTCACTGTCTCTCTCTCCTTCACTCGCACTGACTCTCTCCCTCACTCTCACTGACTCTCTCTCCCTCACTCTCACTGACTCTCTATCCCTCACTCTCACTGACTCTCTCTCACTTACACTCTCACTGACTCTCTCTCCCTCAGTCTCACTTACTCTCTCTCCCTCGCTCTCACTGACTCTCTCCCTCACTCTCACTGACTCTCTCTACCTCACGCTCACTGACTCTCTCTCCCTCACTCTCACTGACTCTCTCTCCCTCACTCTCACTGACTCTCTCCCTCACTCTCACTGACTCTCTCTCCCTCACTCTCACTGACTCTCTCTCCCTCACTCTCACTGACTCTCTCTCCCTCACTCTCACTGACTCTCTCCCTCACTCTCACTGACTCTCTCTCCCTCACTCTCACTGACTCTCTCTCCCACACTCTCACTGACTCTCTCTCCCTCACTCTCATTGACTCTCACTCTCACTGACTCTCTCCCTCACTCTCACTGACACTATCTCCCTCACTCTCCCTGACTCTCTATCCCTCACTCTCACTGACACTCTCTCCCTCACTCTCACTGACTCTCTCTCCCTCACTCTCACTGACACTCTCTCCCTCACTCTCACTGAATCTCTCTCACTCACTCTCACTGACTCTCTCTCCCTCACTCTCACTGACACTCCCTCACTCTCACTGACTCCCTCACTCTCACTGACTCTCTCTCCCTCACTCTCACTGACTCTCTCTCCCTCACTCTCACTGACTCTTCCCCCTCACTCTCACTGATTCTCACTCTCACTGACTCTCTCCCTCACTCTCACTGACTCTATCTCTCTCACTCTCACTGACTCTCTATCCCTCACTCTCACTGACACTCTCTTCCTCACTTTCACTGACTCTCTATCCCTCACTCTCACTGACACTCTCTCCCTCACTCTCACTGACTCTCTCTCCCTCACTCTCACTGACTCTCTCTCCCTCACTCTCACTGACACTCCCTCACTCTCACTGACTCTCTCGCCCTCACTCTCACTGACACTCCCTCACTCTCACTGACTCTCTCTCCCTCACTCTCACTGACTCTATCTCTCTCACTCTCACTGACTCTCTCTCCCTCACTCTCACTGACACTCTCTCCCTCACTCTCACTGACTCTCTATCACTCCCTCTCAATGACACTCTCTCCCCCACTCACACTGATACTCTCTCCCTCACTCTCACTGACTCTCTCCCTCAATCTAACTGACTCTCTCTCCCTCACTCTCACTGACTCTCTCTCCCTTACTCTCTCTGACACTCCCTCACTCTCACTGACTCTCTCTCCCTCACTCTCACTGAGACTCCCTCACTCTCACTGACTCTCTCTCCCTCACTCTCACTGACTCTCTCTCCCTCACTCTCAATTAATCTCTCTCCCTCACTCCCACTGACTCTCTCTCCCTCACTCTCACTGACTCTCTCTCCCTCACTCTCACTGACTTGCTCTTCCTCACTCTCATTGTCTCTCTCTCCCTCACTCTCACTGACTCTCTCTACCTCACTCTCTCTGACACTCCCTCACTCTCACTGACTCTCTCTCCCTCACTCTCACTGAGACTCCCTCACTCTAACTGACTCTCTCTACCTCACTCTCACTGACTCTCCCTCCCTCACTCTCACTGACTTGCTCTTCCTCACTCTCACTGATTCTCTCTCCCTCACTCTCACTGACTCTCTCTCCCTCACTCTCACTGACTCTCTCTCCCTCACTCTCACTGACACTCTCTCCCTCACTCTCACTGACTCTCCCACACTCTCACTGACACTCTCTCCCTCACTCTCACTGACACTCTCTCCCTCAATCTCACTGTGTCTCTCTCCCTCACTCTCACTGACTCTCTCCCCCTCACTATAACTGACTCTCTCTCCCTCACTCTCACTGACTCTCTCTCCCTCACTCTCACTGACACTCTTTCCCTCACTCTCACTGACTCTCCCACACTCTCACTGACACTCTCTTCCTCACTCTCACTGACTCTCCCTCACTCTCACTGACTCTCTCTCCCTCACTCTCACTGACTCTCTCTCCCTCACTCTCACTGACTCTCTCCCTCACTCCCACTGACTCTCTCTCCCTCACTCTCACTGACTCTCTCTCCCTCACTCTCACTGATTCTCTCTCCCTCACTCTCACTAACTCTCTCTCCCTCACTCTCACTGACTCTCTCTCCCTCACTCTCACTGACTCTCTCTCCCTCACTCTCACTGACTCTCTCTCCCACACTCTCACTGACTTTCTCCCTCACTCTCACTGCCTCTCACTCCCTGACTTTCACTTTCTCTCGCTCCCTCACTCTCACTGACTCTCTCCCTCACTCTCACTGACTCTCTCTCTCACACTCTCTCTGTCACTCTCTCCCTCACTCTCACTGATTATCTCTCCCTCACTCTCACTGACTCTCTCTCCCTCACTCTCACTGACTCTCTCTCCCTCACTCTCACTGACTCTCTCTCCCTCACTGTCACTGATTCACTCTCCCTCACTCTCACTGCCTCTCTCTCCCTCACTTTCACTGACTCTCTCTCCCTCACTCTCACTGACTTTCTCCCGCACTCAAACTGACTCTCTCTCTCTCACTGACTCTCTCTCACTCACTCTCATTGACTCTCTCTCCCTCACTATCACAGACACTCTCTCCCTCACTCTCACTGACACTCTCTCCCTCACACTCACTGACTCACTCTCCCTCACTCTCACTGATTCTCTCTCCCTCACTCTCACTGACCTTCTCTCCGTCACTCTCACTGACTCTCTCTCCCTCACTCCTGCTGACTCTATCACACTCTCACTGACTCTCTCTTCCTCACTCTTACTGACTCTCTCTCCCTCAATCTCACTGACTCTCTCTCCCTCACTCTCACTGTCTCTCTCTCCCTCACTCTCAATGATTCTCTCTCCCTCACTCTCACTGACACTCTCTCACTCACTCTCACTGACTCTCTCTCCCTCACTCCTGCTGACTCTATCTCACTCTCACTGACTCTCTCTCCCTCACTCTCACTGACTTTCTCTCCCTCACTCTCACTGACTCTCTCTCCCTCACTATCACAGACACTCTCTCCCTCACTCTCACTGACACTCTCTCCTCACTCTCACTGACTCGATCTCCCTCACTCTCACTGACTCTCTCTTCCTCACTCTCACTGACTCTCTCTTACTCACTCCTGCTGACTCTATCTCACTCTCACTGACTCTCTCTCCCTCACTCTCACTGACACTCTCTCCCTCACTTTCACTGACTCTCTATCCCTCACTCTCACTGACACTCTCTCCCTCACTCTCACTGACTCTCTCTCCCTCACTCTCACTGAATCTCTCTCCCTCACTCTCACTGACACTCCCTCACTCTCACTGACTCTCTCGCCCTCACTCTCACTGACACTCCTTCACTCTCACTGACTCTCTCTCCCTCACTCTCACTGACTCTATCTCTCTCACTCTCACTGACTCTCTCTCCCTCACTCTCACTGACACTCTCTCCCTCACTCTCACTGACTCTCTATCACTCCCTCTCAATGACACTCTCTCCCCCACTCGCACTGATACTCTCTCCCTCACTCTCACTGACTCTCTCCCTCAATCTAACTGACTCTCTCTCCCTCACTCTCACTGACTCTCTCTCCCTGACTCTCTCTGACACTCCCTCACTCTCACTGACTCTCTCTCCCTCACTCTCACTGAGACTCCCTCACTCTCACTGACTCTCTCTCCCTCACTCTCACTGACTCTCTCTCCCTCACTCTCAATTAATCTCTCTCCCTCACTCTCACTGACTCTCTCTCCCTCACTCTCACTGACTCTCTCTCCCTCACTCTCACTGAATTGCTCTTCCTCACTCTCATTGACTCTCTCTCCCTCACTCTCACTGACTCTCTCTACCTCACTCTCTCTCACACTCCCTCACTCTCACTGACTCTCTCTCCCTCACTCTCACTGAGACTCCCTCACTCTCACTGACTCTCTCTACCTCAGTCTCACTGACTCTCTCTCCCTCACTCTCACTGATTCTCTCTCCCTCACTCTCACTGACTCTATCTCCCTCACTCTCACTGACTCGATCTGCCTCACTCTCACTGACCTTCTCTCCGTCACTCTCACTGACTCTCTCTCCCTCACTCCTGCTGACTCTATCACACTCTCACTGACTCTCTCTCCATCACTCTTACTGACTCTCTCTCCCTCAATCTCACTGACTCTCTCTCCCTCACTCTCACTGTCTCTCTCTCCCTCACTCTCAATGATTCTCTCTCCCTCACTCTCACTGACACTCTCTCACTCACTCTCACTGACTCTCTCTCCCTCACTCCTGCTGACTCTATCTCACTCTCACTGACTCTCTCTCCCTCACTCTCACTGACTTTCTCTCCCTCACTCTCACTGACTCTCTCTCCCTCACTATCACAGACACTCTCTCCCTCACTCTCACTGACACTCTCTCCCTCACTCTCACTGACTCGATCTCCCTCACTCTCACTGACTCTCTCTTCCTCACTCTCACTGACTCTCTCTTACTCACTCCTGCTGACTCTATCTCACTCTCACTGACTCTCTCTCCCTCACTCTCACTGACACTCTCTCCCTCACTTTCACTGACTCTCTATCCCTCACTCTCACTGACACTCTCTCCCTCACTCTCACTGACTCTCTCTCCCTCACTCTCACTGAATCTCTCTCCCTCACTCTCACTGACACTCCCTCACTCTCACTGACTCTCTCGCCCTCACTCTCACTGACACTCCTTCACTCTCACTGACTCTCTCTCCCTCACTCTCACTGACTCTATCTCTCTCACTCTCACTGACTCTCTCTCCCTCACTCTCACTGACACTCTCTCCCTCACTCTCACTGACTCTCTATCACTCCCTCTCAATGACACTCTCACCCCCACTCGCACTGATACTCTCTCCCTCACTCTCACTGACTCTCTCCCTCAATCTAACTGACTCTCTCTCCCTCACTCTCACTGACTCTCTCTCCCTGACTCTCTCTGACACTCCCTCACTCTCACTGACTCTCTCTCCCTCACTCTCACTGAGACTCCCTCACTCTCACTGACTCTCTCTCCCTCACTCTCACTGACTCTCTCTCCCTCACTCTCAATTAATCTCTCTCCCTCACTCTCACTGACTCTCTCTCCCTCACTCTCACTGACTCTCTCTCCCTCACTCTCACTGAATTGCTCTTCCTCACTCTCATTGACTCTCTCTCCCTCACTCTCACTGACTCTCTCTACCTCACTCTCTCTCACACTCCCTCACTCTCACTGACTCTCTCTCCCTCACTCTCACTGAGACTCCCTCACTCTCACTGACTCTCTCTACCTCAGTCTCACTGACTCTCTCTCCCTCACTCTCACTGACTTGCTCTTCCTCACTCTCACTGACTCTCTCTCCCTCACTCTCACTGACTCTCTCTCCCTCACTCTCACTGACTCTCTCTCCCTCACTCTCACTGACACTCTCTCCCTCACTCTCACTGACAATCTCTCCCTCACTCTCACTGTGTCTCTATCCCTCACTCTCACTGACTCTCTCCCCCTCACTCTAACTGACTCTCTCTCCATCACTTTCACTGACTCTCTCTCCCTCACTCTCACTGACACTCTTTCCCTCACTCTCACTGACTCTCCCACACTCTCACTGACACTCTCTTCCTCACTCTCACTGACTCTCCCTCACTCTTACTGACTCTCTCTCCCTCACTCTCACTGACTCTCTCTCCCTCACTCTCACTGACTCTATCCCTCACTCCCACTGACTCTCTCTCCCTCACTCTCACTGACTCTCTCTCCCTCACTCTCACTGACTCTCTCTCCCTCACTCTCACTGACTCTCTCTCCCTCACTCTCACTGACTCTCTCTCCCTCACTCTCACTGACTTTCTCCCTCACTCTCACTGCATCTCACTCCCTGACTTTCACTTTCTCTCTCTCCCTCACTCTCACTGACTCTCTCCCTCACTCTCACTGACTCTCTCTCTCACACTCTCTCTGTCACTCTCTCCCTCACTCTCACTGACTGTCTCTCCCTCACTCTCACTGACTCTCTCTCCCTCACTCTCACTGACTCTCTCTCCCTCACTCTCACTGACACTCTCTCCCTCACTCTCACTGACTCTCTCTCCCTCACTGGCACTGATTCACTCTCCCTCACTCTCACTGCCTCTCTCTCCCTCACTTTCACTGACTCTCTCTCCCTCAATCTCACTGACTTTCTCCCGCACTCAAACTGACTCTCTCTCTCTCACTGACTCTCTCTCACTCACTCTCACTGACTCTCTCTCCCGCACTATCACAGACACTCTCTCCCTCACTCTCACTGACACTCTCTCCCTCAATCTCACTGACTCACTCTCCCTCACTCTCACTGATTCTTTCTCCCTCACTCTCACTGACTCTTTCTCCCTCACTCTCACTGACTCGATCTGCCTCACTCTCGCTGACTCTCTCTCCCTCACTCTCACTGACTCTCTCTCCCTCACTCCTGCTGACTTATCTCACTCTCACTGACTCTCTCTCCCTCACTCTTACTGACTCTCTCTCCCTCAATCTCACTGACTCTCTCTCCCTCACTCTCACTGTCTCTCTCTCCCTCACTCTCACTGATTCTCTCTCCCTCACTCTCACTGACACTCTCTCACTCACTCTCACTGACTCTCTCTCCCTCACTCCTGCTGACTCTATCTCACTCTCACTGTCTCTCTCTCCCTCACTCTCACTGACTTTCTCTCCCTCACTCTCACT